>NC_045626.1:48235000-49485000 GCF_009829155.1 Mustela erminea
TGGGTTCCACACTGGGCATGGAGCCTACTAAAAGACAAAAAAAAAAAAAAGAAGAAGCAGCAGAAGAAGAATGGGATCAACATCCAACCAGTGGCTAAAATAAAATCATCATATCTCCCCAAGACTAGCTGGTCTCCCTACTTCTGTTCCTCTATTCAAAATTCTCCAATGGCTTTCCATCTCAAAACTGAATCTAAGTCCTGATCTTACCCATGATTTGCCCATCCACCTACCCCTCTATGACCTCGTCTCCTCCCATTTCCTCTCTGTTCACTCCTCTCTTGCCACAGTGCCTACCGCTGCCCTCCAACATGCCACGTGTGTCTCCACCCCAGGGCCTCACTCACTGTTTCCTCTTCCTGGAGCACCCTTGACTCAGTTATCCCCATGGTTTACTTCCTCACTTCTTTGCTCAAATATCATCCAATTGAAGAGGACTCCCCTGATTATCTTACCTAAACTGGCCATTCCTGTTACTCTTTATCCCCTCACAATGCTTTGCTTTACTTCACTATACCCACCTGACATGTGTTATTACCATCTGTTCCTTTCCACTAGAGTGTAAGGTTTAGGGGTGCCTGTGTGGTTCAGTTGGTTAAATGTCTGCCTTCGGCTCAGGTCATGACCCCAGGGTCCTGGGATTGAGTCCCACATCAGGCTCCCCACTCAGCAAGGAGCCTACTTCTCCTTCTACCCCTATCTCTGACACCACTGGCTCACGTGCACTCTCGCTCTCTCTCAAAAACAAATAAATAAATAAAATCTTTTTTAAAAAAGAGTGTAAGGTTTAGGAAAGCAGGGACTTGACCTGTTTTGTTCACTACTCTGTTGTCCGAGCCTAGAAGAATGCCTGGCACATAGCAGTGTTATATCAATATTTGTTAAATTCTTAATAAATATTTATTCCTCTTTCCCCCCAACTCCTCATGTTCAATCCATCAGAAAAAATCATTCTTTCATCTCAATCCCAAATACATCCAATTCTATCCTAGTTTAAGCTGCCATCATATCTTGCTGGGACTACTGCTTCCGGGCCTGATTGTCCTCCCTGTTTTCTCTCTAAAACCCATTCTCCAAACTGCAGCCAGTGATAGCTAATAAAACACAAATCAGTCCCTTTGTTTGAAACCCATTAATGCTCTTCGAATAAAGCAAAAACTTGTAACCCAGGTCAAAATCCATACACAACCTGGCACTATCACTCAGTCCTTGCTCATGAAGCTTCGGTCACACGAGTCTTCCACTGCCTTGCACACACTAAGTTTGTTCCTGCCCCAGGGATTCTGCACATGCTTTAACTTCTGTGTACATAGCTCTTCCCTGGATAGCCACATGGCCTGGTGCCTTTTCTCCACCCAAGTTTTAACTTAAGTGTCCCCTTCTAAAAGAGAAAAGCTCCCTGGTCACCCATCTAAGCTAGGCTCCAACCAGTCACTCTCTTTCAGGTCATTACTGTGGTTTATTTTCTTCATGGTACTCATAAAGATACTGTTTATTCACTTGTAGATTTTTTTATCTGCCTCCCCCAGTAAAATATTCTGCCTTGCCCACCATGTTATTCCCAGTATACTACATAAATATTATTATTATTATTATTATTGGCACATGGGTAGTAATTCATCAACTATTTATTAAACTGAATTAAATTTGGTAGCTTTAAGAATTTTTTCTTAAACAGGTAATTTTTTTTAAGTAAAATTATTCTAAATCTTGAGATGAATTAAAGACATCACTATTTATGGTTAGTCAAGCTAATAATGTTAACAAATAATACCAAACCTCAAGGGCTTAAATCAATCAAAGTAGATTTTGGATTCATTTCACTGCTTAATAATGATATTATGTGGGTGGCAATCTACACAGTGACTCCAGGACCTAGGTTCCTTCCATCTTGTGGCTCTACCATATTCTACATTCAAAGCTCCTGCTGAATTTTCTTCATCTGACTAGTGAGCATGCAAAGAGAAAAAAGCAAGCCAAAGATCTCCTCAGGGGTGGGGGGCTAAGCCCAGAGGTGGAAGACATCACTTTTACACAAATTCCATTGGCCAGAACTAACTGTATGGCTCCAGCTTAACTACAAGGAAGGCTAGGCCTGCCTAGGAAGAAGATGTAGGACTGGCAAGCATCTACTCAGGCTCTGCTATACTGTTTCATGTTCTGCAGAGAGTGCCATGACTTCAAGTCGTCTGCCACCTGAATGAGTTTGGTTATTGCCTGTTAGTTCACTGACAAATGGTCAACCTCAGCAGACAAGGAAGACCAAATGTGGTTCCTGGCCCTATCAGAGCAGATGAATATGAAACTCTGCCCAAACAATCCTTGGGCCCCTCAGCATGTGCCTTTGTGTTTCCAGCATTCATTCTTAGGACCACCATATTTAGGCCTCAATTCTCACCATCACACCAGCCAAACTTCCAGTCTTCAACAGCTGACTTGAGCCTTTCAATTTCAAGGCCTAGTTTCTTGCTGAGACAAACAGTTTTGTTTTTTTTTTAAAGATTTTATTTATTCATTTGACACAGAGAGATCACAAGTAGGCAGAGAGGCAGGCAGAGAGAGAGAGGAGGAAGCAGGCTCCCCGCGGAGCAGAGAACCCGATGCGGGACTCGATCCCAGGACCCTGAGACCATGACCTGAGCCGAAGGCAGCGGCTTAACCCACTGAGCCACCCAGGCGCCCATGAGACAAACAGTTTTTGAGAGCCACAGTTTTAAGGTAGCTCATCTTTCCTGGCAGTTTCTTCCTTTTAGCTTGTCTTAGACTGACTAACTATTTTTGTTTGGCTATACACAGTATCTTATCATGGATCTTAGGATACATGATATTTTATCCAGTATCATGGGAAACAGACTACATGAATCAATTATAAATAGCTCAGTCAGGGTGGGAACAAATTCAAACAGATAGCTATCCTTTGTTCTAAAGGAGTGTATTTGAAGATATTAAAATGTTTTGTGAATTAAATCCAGTGAGGATAAGCCACAGATCTCAGTAAGGGCATTTTTATTTTCTGTGTTCCTTTCCTTTAGTATCATTCCCCATGGGCTTAGTCTGTGATCTACATCTCATAACTATTTCACTTAAGTATGGAAATTACAAGGCCATAAAGATAAGAAACGAAGGCATATTGAAGAACGATGTAGAATTTTACAAATGAAATGAAAGATTCAAACCCTAACCAATCCAAAAACAAGTAGGAGACCATTACAGCAAAACATGTGAAATAAATGTGTTGAGTCTTAGGTGGTTCTGACTTTGTGGACTTAATAAAATTAAATACTAAATTACATCCAGCTAGACCCATCTAGGAACAAAAAACAGACAAAAATAGACCAGTTGAAGAGGTATACCAGTAAGACAAATATAAAACAACCTTAAAGCAATCTTCAATTCATTGGCAGTAATTAGAGAAACACAGATCATAGTCAGAAATAGTACATATAAAGGACAGATCACATATAAACCACAGAATGAGTGGGAATGGGCAGTCTTTGGGATACTGAAGAAAAGGCATCATGTGGATTGGGGAAGCAGAGGAGAGGAGGTTCTCTAGGGAGGGTAGAGCGTAGGCAAAGATGTGAAGACAGAAACATGGGTAAAAGAGATGAGGATGGGAAGAAAGCCAGGTTGCTGTAGAAGGACATACATAGTGGGTTACTCTGTGGAAGAAAATGGAAAAATGTGACTTATCGAGCAAGACTCATTGTTAAAAACCTAAGGAGCCCAGACTTGAGGTGATCAGAAATAAGGCAACAGTGAAGGGTCCTAATCAGAGGCAAGAGATGATGAAAGCCACAATGAATCTGGCAGCATTGTAGAGGATAAATTAAAAGTGAAGAAACCAGTGAAGAAGCTGCTATCCATAGTTTATAGGGGACTTGATAGGGACTTGGCTCTGAGAGGTGGCACTGAAACTGAGACATGGGGCAAATCTAAGAGATTCTGCAGAGAAAGGAAAGATGATTGCCAATGACTGCATACATGGAGTGAAGGAGAGGGATGAATGAAAAGCCTGGGACCAGGGCATGGCGGTGGCACTAAGCAAGAGGAATGAATGAAGCGTATAAAGCATCCTTTACCATAAATCTTGTAGTATTTATTACCAACCTAGTCATGATGGAGATTTCTCTTTAATTTCTAATTCTAAGACACATGGTTAAAATTAAGGTTAATATTCTTGTTGGCTTTAGTTTCAGATAGCCTTGAAATTCACGAAGTTGGGGGGATTTTGAGCATACACATCAAAATAGTACGTAGCTGCCAGATCATGTTTTCATTTATAACAAAATAGCAGAACAGCACTACATGTAATCAAAACATATTTTACTAGGGGAGGCAATCAGGGCTCGAAATCACAATGGGTCTTGAGTAAGTGTAGCTGGTATAAGACAGCTAATTGGTCTTTTAGGTATCACGTAAACGTCTACCTGACATTTTCTGGTCTACAGTTACTTCCTAAGCAAGCAGAAAGAGGTGCGAACAGATGCCGAAATCCAGAGAAAGAGACACTCCACCCAGAGGAAGGTAGACATCAGGAAAGATGTTAAAAACCTGGTGAAAAGTAGAGTATGCACATTTCGGGAAAAAAGGGATGTCTGTATGTGAAATGAATGTAAACATGAAGATCTGCCAGGAACAAATGGGAGGGAAAGGTAAAAGAATGAGCAAAACCTCCCCACCCATGGGCAGAGGATTTAGGAGAAAATTGTGGTAAACAGAAGTGAACTGGAGATCCAGAAATTAGAAATGTACGAATTAACATGAAAAAAAAAAAATACTTGGCAGCAAGACTTCAGCCTTTGATTCCATCAAAAGTAGATTCTTTTCTCAAACTCATGAGCCTCTAGTTTACTAGAAAAGTGGGACCTTCAGTGCCTGAACCAAGGTGGCATGACTCAGTACCGTAAGTGGTGCGGGACAGCCAATGGAAAGACAGGTAAGTTCCTTGCTAAGAGAATTATGTTCCCAAAGGCAAGATTGTAGAATTAAATAGTTCCCAGACAGTAATCCCCCTTCTGGGTATATATCCAAAGAAGATAAAGACAGGATCTTGAAGAATATCTGCACTCCCACATTCACTGCAGTATTATTACAATAGCCAAGACTAGGAAGCAACCTAAGTGTCTGTGCAAAGGTGTATGGATAAAGAAGATGTGCGATGATAGATAGGTAGACAGAGAGATGATAGATATGATGGAATATTATTCAACCACGAAAAAGAAGGAAATCCTGCCATTTACAATGACATGGATGGACCTTAAGGGCATAATGTAAAGTGAAGTAAGTCAGACAGAAGAAGAAAAATACTGTAAAATGTCACTTACAGGTGGAATCTAAAAATGCCAGACTCACAGAAACAGAAGTGGAGTGCTTGCTACCAGGGAGGGGTGAGGAGTAGGAGAAATGGGAAGATGTTGGTCAAAGGTTATAAAATTCTAGTTATAGGATGAGTAAATTCTTAGGATCTATGTATAGCTCAGTGATTATAATTAATAACACTGTTTTATACACTTGGAAGTTGCTAACAATAAATCTTAAATGTTTTCTCCACAAAAAGAAGGAAAATACTAATTATGTGGCATGATGGAGGTACTAGCTAACACTATTGTAATCATTTTGCCATATAAAGTGTATCAGATCAATGCATAAGACACCTTGAGCTTACACAATATTAGATGTCAATTATATCTCAAAGCAGCTGGGAAATAATAATATAAAGTAAAATAAAATAAAATAAGTATAAAATAAAATAATGAAGTAAAATGAAATAACATTAAATAAAAAATAAAATGAAATAATAAAATGAAATAAATAATAAAATGAAACAAATAAAATAATAAATAGTTCCCAAAACTTGGTTGTTGAAAGGACATTATAGAACGAGGAAGTTGGGAATTTCTTTGGAATTCTGGTATACATCAGAGATTTCTAGTTGATCTCTAGTACCTAATCATCCCTTCTTGCTCAGCAACAATTTCTAAATGTTAGCAGGGCACGTGGCCACCTAAAATAAAAACCGTATTTCTTAACCTCCATGGCTACAGAGGTATATATCCATCTAAGTTCTAGACAATGGATTTAAGAGGAAATAGCACGTGTAACTTCAGAAAGTGTCCTTAACAGAAGGGAGGCTACCCTATTCTTGTGTCTCTTCTACTCCTGGTCACTGATGTGGAGTGGGATGGCTGAGATGTTAGAGAAGCCAACAAAGACCTCAGTGTAAAAGCCTCATGTTGAGGACGGTGACCCAGGAACACAGGAGCTTGGATCCTAATGGAGCCACCATACCAGCCACAGATAACATTTACTTAAAAGAGAGATAAACATCTATCTGGGTAAGTCCCTGATAATTGCCTAACGAATAACAGTTACTTTAGGAGAACTAGGACTTCTAAAGGCAGGACAGGCTCAGCCTAAACCCAACTGACATGAGGCTTCCGGCACTAGAAAGCTGACCAGGTCCTTTCAAAGTAAATATTAGGGTAAATCCAATCAATGTGAATGAACATGAATTTTAGCTTAATGTTTGGTGGGGGAAGAGGACATAAAGTAATCAAGGCACCTCAGTGGACAAATGACCCAGTGGGGCTTGGGGAAAGTGACGCAAACAGGCAAACAGCACCTTCTGCTTAGAAACACAAAACAGAAGCAGAGGATTCAGCCCTTTATGAAGCAATCATTAGGAGAAAAAGGTCAGCAACGCACTAAGTGCTGCCCAGTTACCAGTGTGGAGAAGGATGCACCATGTTGCCCCGAAGACCTTGTACTCGGGGCACAAAATCAACAGCAACCCTGGAAGATTCTTCCAGAGCTGAGAAAGTACAGCTGGATTATTCTAGGGAGAAATTTCACAGTTAAATCATGACTCTGTTGCTATGGGGCTTTATCATAAACCAAGAATCTGCAAGATGAAACTAAAAATGGTACGTAAAAGTGAAAAAAAAAACAACCCACAAGATTAAGCAGAACAAGAAAATGGCAGACCTCAGTTTATCATACAAGGGGAGGCACAGTCTGGGGATCAAATGAAGAATTGCCCCTTAGAATTCACAAAGGAGCCGTCGTGGTCATGGTTTTGAGTGCTAGGTAAGACCTCAGCAAGAAAGTATTTTCATAGGAATCACTACGTAATAGCTGTTACAACACAATTTAGTTCCACATTCTGAAGGAAACTCAAAAAATCCATCATGCAGTTACCCAACTTTAAAAAGGGAAGTGTGACCAACCCACAAGGAGTACACGGTTGGGGGAAGGAATCATAAAAGAATTATATAAAGGGAAATTAATCGAGAAAGCCAGGTTATTGCTAAAACATTACTAGAAACCCAAGAAAAGTATTGGCCATGAATAAAAACACAGGGTTTCTTCTTTAAAAAAAAAAAAAATCCATATAACCACTAACTGTTAAAAACAAACAAAACCACCTCTGGTTTAGGAGGAATATATATATATCGACTAAAAGGAATAAAAAACACAGAGTTTGAAGGTCAGGTGTAAACCAGAAATTGGGTAGCAAAAAGGCCTGCCAGGGAGCTTCAAACACAGGGGTAAGAGATTAAGGAAGTTGGGCTACAAGCCTGCCGACCCCTTTTGATCACGGTGCAAACGATCTGATTGAAGATGAAAGTCAAAAGAGACTAAATGGAGTCTTTAGGGAAACTCTGCCTCCCAGATTCGGTTTGGAAGTACACTAATGGGAGTTATTAAATACCCAGAATGTTCTAGACAAGGCTGACAGAACAAAAGTCATCCGAGCCGGAGAGCAGCTACTCCAGAGAGCCTAAGGAACTGTTAATGAAAATGCGTGACAATCAGACTGCCAGTAAGAGCTTCATCCACACGTGCAAACGAAATGCGAGATGTGCTTACATCATAACAGTAAACTAGTGGAAGATAAGATCAAGCAGAAACCCTGGATATTTTTAGAATGTGGCAAAACAGCGTGGGGGGGGGGTGTCTTGCTAAATTAATTATTTTAGAAGAGAAACATACATAAAGACAAGCAGAACTGATAGACAGAATTTAGAGTCTCAAGGTCTCTTTACATGGGTACCTGAACTATAATGGGGTCTGTTTTGAAAAAAAAAAGCCTCAGATCTCAATAATGTCATTGTTCTTGATGGTTTCTCAAGGGTCTGTGGAAGGTGTGTTGTGTCATTCACCATAGAGCCAAGTGCTAAAATACTTTCAATCTCTCTCTTCTCGAATTTTCTCCCTTGAGGAAGGTCTTTCTTCCTCCCTCTCCTTGCCTCACTTCCCTCTGCCTCTGTGGCTCCCCTTTGCCCTCTTGCCCTTCCCACAATCCGGGTCACTGTACACTCCCCATCTCACCCCCATCAGCCACCAGACCCCAAAAGGCCAGAGCTAGCTAGCTCACTGGCATTAGCAGGAGAAAACTTCCTCATGAAGCCTAAACCACTACTTCCGGTTCTTTCCACTCTTGGGAATACTCAATTCACAAGGTCACAGAGGATAGAGAAGCTTTTAGGAAAAAAATAACACATTTCTATTTTTGCACACATGGGGCAAATGATGACAACAGCTACCACCTTTACGGACCTTACCTCCTGTACTCTATCATCCTGGTCACCACCACCACCAGCAGCAGCAGCCCCTTTTCACCCGTAAAGAAACTGAGGTCACACAGCTTCATCAGCGGGACAGGTTTCTGAACCCTGCTCTTCAGTCTGCCTCCAGAAACCACGTTCTTCACTACTATACCACATGGACTCGCCTCTCTCCCCAAGGAGGTTCTCTTGCTGAGCTTCCTGGCTCTGTGCACGGCACCCCTGCATATCCACTAGCCCTCTCCCCCTTACTCCCATCCACTGGGTCCCTGGGTCTGCATGGATCCCCACAGCAGCCTCTCCCCCTGGTATGCTTAAGGAGCAGGCACATTCAGACTCTCTCTCTCTCTCTCTCTCTCATACACACACTCTCCAAAAACAAGGAACACAAATATCTACTTTTTAAATTATTCTGAATATGTAGCAGGGTGTTATGAAACTAGATCTCAACATTTCTGAATGCCTGAGGGTGAAATTGGGGACAAAAGGTATTGGCAATCTTCCAGAAATTTGCTTCCTGTGGCTCTAAAAGTGGAAGTATGAACGTGTCTCCTGGGCAGGCTGTTCTTGGCTCTGGAAGGGAACAAGTTAATGACCTCAGAGTAGTGGCCACTCAAGGTCCACGTGGTCATGGAGGCTGGAGCCTGTCCCAAGCCAGCCCCTCTCCAGATGACTAGCACCTAGGAACCAGTGAAATAGTGGATTTTAAAAGTAGGATGTTGGCAATAGACCAGTTTGTGGTGGGAGTCTGTGTGTGTGCTGAGGGTGGGGACAGCTCTGTTCATGCCAGGGGGAGGGCAGGTCTGAGGGGAGTTGAATCTCTTTACCCTCCAAAGAGTAACTGTGTGCCTGTAGCACTGACCCAAAACAGAAACCTAGACAAAGCTTGTCTTTGGGAACAAAACCAACATCAGTGAAGTGTTCTTGGAACTCACCAAGGTGGCTCCTCCAGCCTGAAGGGTCCCCTGGGTTCTGTGTCCAGCATAAGGTGATGGGTACAAATAAGAGGACTCCCACATAAGGGGGAGAAGGGGGGCTTAGAAAAACGGAGGGGACTTCCTGTTTCTCTAGGCATGTGGGGAGTAGAGAAGGCATTAATTTCAAAAACAGATGAAATGTGATCTTATTTGTCCCTCTGTGTACATGAAATGGGTCATATCAATTATACTGGCTACTATTATAATTATTTCTGTCTCCTCTCCATTCCTTCTGCATGACCCTGGCTTGGGACTGGGGCCTCCTTTGAGCTTTCTTGACCCAATGCTCTGTATCTCTGTGACACTCCTCATTTCTTCATTAAAGGGAGCTGAGATGTTCCTGTTCTAGCCCTTACATTGGCAGAATCACAGAAACCCTTTTATCTGTTCACTCTGCATGATCTGATGGCTGGTAAACTGATTCACACTAATTAAACTCGCAAGAGGCTAATTTATAAGCTTGGAGAACAATATGTTATATTACAGAGAAAGAGAAAACCAACCCAAAAAGCAAGGGCATGCATTTAAACGGGGCATTGTGTTTGGGTTAAGTCCACTCTAGAAGCCAAACAACAAAGCAAACCATTCTCTTGTCAATATGGGACCAAAGCAAAGGTGTTTGTGTTTTGTCACATGATATTTACAGAAAGCTCTGGTAGTCTAGGAAATTTGCCTTCCATGATTGCTATGCTTGAAAAACCAAGACCAGTATTTAGAATGAGTTATTCTGGGGAGCCTGGGTGACTCAGGGGGTTAAGCCTCTGCCTTCAGCTCAGGTCATGATCTCAGGGTCCTGGGATCAAGCCCTACATCTGGCTCTCTGCTCAGCGGGGAGCCTGCTTCCCCCCTCTCTCTGCCTGCTGCTCTGCCTACTTGTGATCTCTCTCTGTGTGTCAAATAAATAAATTTTTTTTAAAAACCTTAAAAAAAAATAGAGTGAGATGTTCCTTTCTCTTCGAGGGTACTAGACTAACACTGATCAATTCTTATGGCCCAACCCTCATTTTCCCATGGTCACCCAGACACACTCTCAATCTATTTGTACTTGTCACTATGCTTAGAATTGCTAATCTTAGAGGTAACTTTTGTCAGTTATGGTTTAATGGGTAACTTAGATTGTGCCAAATAAGCATCATCGCACAGCACCTAGAGCTGAAAGAACACCAGTGAGCATCTAGGTTACTGGTTTTCAAGTTGTGCATCATGGGTGCCAGGGGCTACTGAATTAGGCAACTGGAGGTGTGAGGAGGAGGGTGAGTAGACAGGCAGTGGCTGCCTACCCCTTTTAAGGAGTCTGGATTATTCCAAGTGCAGAAATCATTGCTATGTTTTAATATAAAGTGACAGGATGAAATTTATTTTTTCAAAAAGATTTTATTTATTTATTTGAGGGAGAATGAGAGAACATGCATGGGGGCCAGGGGTGGTGCAGAGGGAGAGGGACAAGCAGACTCTGTGCTGAGCACTGAGCCCGAGGCAGGGCTTGAGCCCATGACCGTAGATCATGACCTGAGCCAAAATCAAGAGTCAGGGGCTTAACCGACTGAGCCATCCAGGTGCCCCTAAAGTTTACCTTTTAAATAACCAATTTGGGGGAAGTGATTGTAGAAAGGCAAGAGTAGAAGTAAGGAAACTACCTAAGAAGGTACAGTGTTTGTCCAGGGGGAGATCTCAACAGCTCATCCGCTGTTGTGGATCAGCGTAACAGTGGATTTGAGATGTAATTTAAAAAGAGAAAAGAAAGAACTTGGCTAGTGAGGGAAACAGATGTTAGCAAGGATTCACTCCTTTATTTATCCCGTCCAGAAAATTTACTGAGTGCTTACAATGGGTTAGGCACTGGATTAGATGCTCAGCTCGACAGCCAAGGCCCTGCCCTTCCTGGAGTTCATATTCTAGTGGATGCAGACAGACAACCCATGTGCACAAAAATGGGTAAAATATTAACATGCTTGATAAATCAACTGTAGGGCTCACATCGTCTCCCTCTACCCAGGGACCACTGTCCTGCATCGCCTCCCACCCAAACCACCATTTGTCCAATTCCCTGAAAATCACTTCATATATTTTGCCCAGTTTTTCAGTCTGTAAGATAGAAGGGTGAATCTACTCCTTGTTACTCCATCATGGCCAGAAGTGGAGGTGACTTTTTTCTTGCATGAATTTGATGTAAGAGATAAAGGAAAGGGAGAAGGCAAAACTTACCACCAGCTTCTGACTTTAGGAGCACAGTAGGTGGCTGTGAGCAGAACCAGAAGGCTTGGATTTCTTCTTACCTTTCTCCCTCCTTTTCTGCCTTCCCTCCCTTCCTTCTGTCCATCCTTCTTGTGTACGTCTGTTTTAAGATATGTTTTGTTTTGGGGTACCTGGGTGGCTCGGTCAGTTGAGTGTTGGACTCTTGATTTCAGCTCAGGGTTGTGAGTTCAGGCCCTGCATTGGGCACCACGCTGGACATGGAGTCTGCTGTAAAAAAGAAACGTCAAAATATATTTTATTTTGAAGATGCTTAAGAGCAGAGTGATGGCAGAAAGGATGGCAATCAGTAGGCTGGTTTAGGGTGTGTTGAGTCTCTAATGTCTGTAAGATATGTGATACCAGAGTTTAAAGAGCAGGAATAGGCCAGAGATGCCCTGAAGAACCCAGGCATGTAGAGGTTGTACCTCTACACTCTGTAGAGTGTAGAGCTGTACCTCTACACTCCTACCAGTGACTGGTAGGAGCAGATTTGTAGAGGGCCATCTGTACTCAGCTTTTTTTTTTAAGATTTTATTTATTTATCTCACAGACAAAGATCACAAGTGGGCAGAGGGGCAAGCGGGGAGGGGGGAGCAGCAGACTTCCCCCTGAGCAGACAGCCCAATGCGGGGCTCGATCCCAGGACCCTGAGATCATTACCTGAGCCGAAGGCAAAGGCTTAACACACACTGAGCCACCCAGGTGCCCCTGTACTCAGATTTTGAGATATCGTTTGAAATGTCCATGAGACACCAATATAACAATATCCAGTAGGCAGATCAATATTGGAACAGAGAGACAAGGGGAGGGGGAGAGAAAAGGAGAAGAAAGAACAGAGCAGATGAGAAAAGACAAGATGAGTGAGCCCAACACCCAGCCCTGAGGAATACCAGCATTTAGAGGCAGCGCCAAGGAAAAGCAAGCAAGCACCAGAGCAATAGAAAGGACTGGCCATTGAGGAAGAAGGAAACCAGACAGTGGAGTTACTAAAGGAAAGAGTTATTTCAAGAGGGAATATAAACTGGTTCAAATGCTGCTAAGAAGGGCTAGTAAGACAAGAATTTTTGAAGTCATTCCTGAGCTCATCAGGAGCAATTTTCATGGGATGAAGGAGGGGAAAGTCACCGGAGTCGGCGGAAGAATGAATAGGAGGTAAACGGCCGGCGGCGTATGCAAACAGCTCTTTCACCAGGAATGGAAAAGTGGAGTAATCCTGGAGTTAGGACAGGTTTGCTGTTTATTTTTTTAAGATTTATTTATTTATTTGACACAGAGAGAGATCACAAGTAGGCAGAGAGGCAGGCAGAGAGAGAGGAGGAAGCAGGCTCCCCGCGGAGCAGAGAACCCAACCGCGGGACTCGATCCCAGGACCCTGAAATCACGACCAGAGCCGAAAACAGAGGCTTAACCACTGAACCACCCAGGCGCCCCTTGTTGTTTATTTTTAAGATGTAAGACACAGAGCGTATTTGGATGACAAAGCCAAGAGGTTAAGAATGCAGAGAGAGGGTTTAATTGAAGAATAAGTCTCCTGACAAGGCTTCTGAAATGTCCGGGATCCAGAACTCACTTTCTAATGGTCCTTACCCCACTCTCTCAGTGAGCCTTTGCAGATCACCCCCAACCAGTTAAGACCTCTTTAAAAGCAGGGATCACCCCCTCTACTCTTGTATGGCATAGCATACAATAAGTGCTTGAAATATTTCTTCATTAAATTAATGTATACACAATGCAAATGGAGAATGAAGTTTCTCTGGTAAAATCTGCCCTGAAAAGAGAAGCAAATCTCCTTAGGTATTTAATTACATCAAGATCAGAAAAACACTTCCTATAGATTCTGGTTAATGTCCCCAGAGTAGAAAATAAGTGCAATAAAAACAAAATTATTATTATTAATATTTTAGAGACAAGGAATGCGGGGTTTTTTTCCCTCTAAATTAATCATTACTGATGAATAGCTACTTCCTGTGTAGATCCAAAGCCTTCCTTCAGCATTCTAGGGCAAAGAGTAATTGCTGTATTTTACATCTGAAATCCGTTCTCATTTATCAAAAACATTTTAGTTTGTAAAGTGCTATATAATTATTTCCATTATTTCTATAACATCAGTATATGTTGACTTAGTATTATTATGCCATCAATTCTCAATCATTAGGCTAGTGACAGAATCAAATCATGGATAATCCGAAACAGTAAATAATAAATAGAGTAGGGACAGCAAGTTTGTCATCCCAATTTGGGTTAATTTGGGCAAATGGCCCATGTCAACCTACAGATGACAGCTTCATCTCAGAAGCACTTCGTGTATCAACGGGTCTGCTTAGGATTTTTTCATTTCGGAGACTGATTGACAAGTAGATCAAGAACTGGCTAAAAGAATAGAGCTCTCTATAGAAAGAAATAAAAAATAAAATAAATATAAAGAAAAATAAAAGAATAGAGCTCTCTATAGAAAGAAGGTTATTTAAAAACATGGCAAAGGCAAAATTAGATAGATTCACAGAATTTAGAACTAAGAACTAGAACTGAGAACTTGCCAGCCCTTCTCCCTTATTTTACAAATGAAGATAAAATTCAGAGTGATTGCATAACTTGCTCAAAGTCACACAACAAGTTAACGAAGCATCATCCCAGGAAGTGAAGTCTTGTGTTACTCCTTGTCCAGTACTCTACACCATCTTGCATCCCCCAAGAGTTCTTGTTTCCTTTTGTCTTCTCCAGCAAAAAACAAACAAACAAACAAACAAAAACAACAACAAAAACTTCAGATTCTAAAGGACAGTTAAAAATATAAAGAATAAATTGAAATCCAAGACAGATAAGGCATTAAGGTGAAATTCAGATTTTTTTTTATGATTTCTTTTTTTTTAATTAAATTTAATTTTTTTTAGTGCTCCAAAATTCATTGTTTATGCACCACACCGTGTGCTCCATGCAATACTTTCCCTCCACAAAATCCACTACCAGGCTCACCTAACTCCCCCCACCCCCCACCCCCACAAAACCCTCAGTTTGTTTCTCAGAGTCCACAGTCTCTCATGGTTTGTCTCCCCCCTCCGATTTCCCCCAACTCACTTCTCCTCTCCATCTCCCAATGTCCTCTGTGTTATTCCTTATGCTCCACAAGTAAGTGAAACCATATGATAATTGGCTCTCTCTGCTTGACTTATTTCACTTAGCATACTCTCCTCCAGTCCCGTCCATGTTGATACCAAAGTTGGGTATTCATCCTTTCTGATGGAGGCATAATACTCCATTGTATATAGGGACTATATCTTCTTTATCTATTCGTCTGTTGAAGGGCATCTTGGCTCTTTCCACAGTTCGGCTATTGTGGACATTGCTGCTATGAACATTGGGTTACAGATGGCCCTTCTTTTCACTACATCTGTATCTTTGTGCGGTAAATACTCAGTAGTGCAATTGCAGGATCACAGGGTAGCTCTATTTGTAACTTTTTTTTTTTTTTTAAAGATTTTATTTATTTATTTGACAGAGAGAGAGATCACAAGCAGGCAGAGAGGCAGGCAGAGAGAGAGGAGGAAGCAGGCTCCCTGCTGAGCAGAGAGCCAGATGCGGGGCTCGATCCCAGGACTCCGAGATCATGACCTGAGCTGAAGGCAGCGGCTTAACCACTGAGCCACCCAGGCGCCCCTATTTGTAACTTTTTGAGGAATCTCCACACTGTTTTCTAAAGTGGCTGCACCAACTTGCATTCCCACCAACAGTGTAAGAGGGTTCCCCTTTCTCCACATCCTCTCCAACACTTGTTAATTCTGGCCATTCAAAATGGTGTAAGGTAGTATCTCAGTGTGGTTTTTGACTTGAATCTCCCTGATGGCTGTGATGATGAGCATTTTTTCACATGTCTGTTAGCCATTTGTATGTCTTCTTTGGAAAAGTGTCTGTTCATGACTTCTGCCCATTTTCTGACATGATTATCTGTTTTGTGTGTGTTGAGTTTGAGGAGTTCTTTATAGATCTTGGATATCAGCCCTTTGTCTATAGTGTCATTTGTGAATATCTTCTCCCATTCCATGGGTTGCCTCTTTGTTTTGTTGACTATTTTCTTTGCTGTATGGAAGCTTTTGATCTTAATGAAGTCCCAAAAGTTCATTTTTGCTTTTGTTTCCTTTGCCTTTGGAGACATATCTTGAAAAGCTGCTGTGGCCGATGTCAAAGAGGTTACTGCCTATGTTCTCCTCTAGGATTTTGATAGATTCCTGACTCACATTGAGGTCTTTTATCCATTTCAAGTTTATCTTTGGATATGGTGTAAGAAAATCGTCGAGTTTCATTCTTCTACATATAGCTGTCCAATTTTCCCAGCCAAAGAGGTAAAGGATCTGTACTTGAAGAACTATAGAACACTCATGAAAGAAACTGAAGAAGATACAAAAAGATGGAAGAGCATTCCATGCTCATGGATCAAAAGAATAAACATTGTCAAAATGTCTATACTGCCTAGAGCCATTTATACTTTCAATGCCACCCTGATCAAAATTCCATTGGCATATTTCAAAGAGCTGGAACAAACAATCCTAAAATTTGTATGGAACCGGAAGAGACCCTGAAATGCTAAGGAAATGTTGAAAAAGAAAAACAAAATGGGTAGCATCACGTTGCCTAATTTCAAGTTTACTACAAAGCTGTGATCGCCAAGACAGCATGGTACTGGCACAAAAACAGACCCATAGACCAGTGGAACAGAGTAGAGAGCCCAGATATGGACCCTCAGTTCTATGGTCAAATAATCTTTCACAAAGCAGGAAAAAATATACAGTGGAAAAAAGACAGTCTCTTCAGTAAATGGAAATTCAGATTTTTAAAGCTTATGCTACTCTAGACAATTCCCTAGCTATTAACTCATAGTATTCTTTCAAGTCCCTGCCAGGTTTTATCCCAACTTACAAATGAGGAAACAGAGGCTACACAGACAAAGTAATTTACCACAGGTAATGCAACTAGCAAGTAATGCAACTAGACAAGAATTTTGGTCTACAATGCTAGATGCACTTCTCTTTCCACTATATCCCACTTCAAGCCAGGACACACCTTCCAGCCCAGAGAGTACTGAAGGCACAGAAAGATTTAAAGATGTAATTATGCAACTACAGTAGGGAATCTTGGTAGGGTAAGGGCAGGGGGAGACATGAACAAAGAGGGGCCAGAAGACTAGAAAATAGTTTCTGATTGTGAAATTTGAGAAAATATCAATTCTGGGAACTACAATTCAGTCAAAGCAAATTCTTGGTGTCAACCTGTTGACATTTGGCAAAAATCTAGAATAAAATTTCTAAATAGATGGTTTGTGATCCATTTAGAAAAGAATGCTGTGATCACATGGAACCAACACAGATTCACTTAAATCATGATGCCAAACCATGAAATATATTCTCTAGGAAATAAGTTTAAGTTCGTTGGGATGTCATTGTGGTTAAAATGAAAATCACGATTAAGATAATAGGGCAGTTGGATATGTTCACAATTGGGTGAAGTCACCAGTAGCCTGTCATATGACCCTGTCTGATATAATTTTATTAGCCATTTTTGCAATGCCTTTTTTCAACTTCAGAAATCATCAGATTTGTGGATAATTTAAAATCCTATGGGAGATGTCTTAATGATAAATGCCAATAAGCATTTTGACAGACTGAAATTGTCAACCCCTCCATTTTAGACTTAAGAGGGGAAAGTATAGCTCTACATTTAAGTAAAAATAAATAGATGGGTAAATGACAGAGATGATAGATAGATAGATAGATAGATAGATAATAAACAAAATCACATAAATTCCAAATGGAGAAAATCTGACTTGACCAAAATTTGTGAGAGAGAAAAGACTAAAGTCAACTAAAAGACACAAGTTAGGTATAAACAATATAAACAGTATAAAACAATAGTACGCAGTTGTCCTACAACATAATGGATAAGAGCTTGAGCTTGAGTATCAGCAAAGCTAGACTCACAGTCCAAGTCCATCACTTAATAGCTGTGGAAATTTTGCTTAGCTTTAAAGCCTCAGGTTCTTACTCTATAAAACGAGTATTACACACTGTCACATTGCTAGTAATACAACTTGGGTCTTATTCCTCTGGTGTTTTTTCTAATGTAGGGCTATTTTAAATAGTTTAAAAAGATATTTTAGAAAAAAAAAAAAAGGATTGGAATCATTCACTGGGACCTTAGAGAACCAACCAACACCTGATTAACAGAGGAACACTATCAGGGGCCAATTTCAGCTCTCTTCTTGGAAGAACATTGTGCCTGGCAGGTCAATACACTCCAACATGGAACAGACTTCCCCATGAAGCAGAGTAATTATGGCGCCCCAAGCAAACAGGCAGTAGGTGTGTGACCAGCTAGCTGTCAGGAATGCTGCTGCCGTGATTCCAATGAGGATGAGAAATGGCACCAATGATCTCTGAGATCTCTTCAGCTCTCAGATTCAGAGATTTTTCCAATTCTGGGTTCTATGATTATTCAACTTATGTGAAGACAGGATTTTACAAAAGAATTTACTGTCAGTGACTTTGCTTTATAGAAAGTTGAATTTGCCTGTGTTTGAAGTGACCGGGAACCAGATCCCTTTTCTCAGCATTCACCTGAGGGTAAAAGTAACAGAAAGCATTCTCAAGTCCTGCACAATTCCAAATGGCTCACAGAGCAACTGAGACTTTCTCCCCCTATTCTGACATTACCTTTTTGTCTTTTGGCCAGTTTGTGAGATATTATTGGCACACGCCCCATTCTGAGTTTATCTGCTGCCCTGTGCTGTCCCCTGCTGCAGATGCCAGTTCCCTATGCTGTCTCCTGTCCCATCAAAACCACAAACAGTCAGTTTCATTTTCCCTACATCATTAGCTCATTCATCCATTCATTCAAAAAATATCAATGACACACTACTTGGAGAAATAGTTCCCCTTTAATGAGTATGTGCCACATACCTGTAGCTTTCCACACCTTAGCTCAACTAATTAAGTAACTCTGAGAGATTTACATCATCTGAAGATACAAAAAATCAAAATTCACAGAATCAAATGAATCCCCTCACTAATATTACACAACTAAAAAACTGGTGAGACTGCGGTGTTCTCATTCTAGTGCATTACTGTACGCATTCTAGTGCATTACATGTGCACAGGTAACTATATTAGAAGTGTGGACATGGTAATTACCTAGTCTACTCTGGACAGAAACGTGATTAGAACAGCCCTTTGGGGAGCACCTTGATAATATACGTCCAAGATCTTTATAAGTTGTGAGGGTTTATTTTATGTGTCAACTTGACTGAGCTAAGGGACGCTCAGCATTATTTTGGGTGTGTCTGTGAGGCTGTTTCTGGGAGACATTAGCATTTGACTAAGATACCAGCCCTCATCAATGTGGACCAGCATCACCAACCACTGAGGGTCTGAAGAGGGAGAGTGACTCTCTCACTTCTTGAGCTAGGTTGTGGGACATCCATCTTCTGCCTTTCTACACCAGAGCCACTGGTCTTTGGGCACGGAGTCTCTGGGACTTTCACCAGCACCCCAACACTACCCTCCTTACTCTCAGTCCCTTGGCCTCAGACTGGGACTCACACCATCAGCTACCCTGGTTCCAGGCCTTTAGCCACAGACACTACCCACTTTCCAAGTTCTCCAGCTTGCAGACAGACAGCAGACGCAGACACATCTCAGCCTTTATAATCATATAAGCCAATTCCCATAATAAATCTCCTCTTATATTTATATACTGGCTCTCTCTGGTGAACGGTGACTAATACAGAAGTCTGTATTATTTGATATTAAATGATCACGTCTGGTAATTTAGCTTTCCAGCTGCGATGCAGTAAGTTGTAGCGGACTAGTACTTCCACAGAAAACAACCAGAACAGCTGAACATAATAAAACAGAACAAGTGTTTGAAGTTGGGAAAGAGCTGCTTGGACATGAGAAACCAAGACTCTTGAAAGAAGAGGTCTTTGAGGGAATCCCAACATTGTGCATGCCACTTTTGTACCCCCATGGCGTTTTTTCGGTTTGGGGGCAGTGGTGGAAGAGGCTGAAAAAATTCCTGAGAAGCAGGAAGTCAACCGATCTTTCAAGCAATCCCACAGGACTGAGGAGACAAATGACTACTAGGGGAAGCATATAAAAGGTGCAAACTTCTGGTTATGAAATAAATGAGTTCCAGCGATGTAATGTGCAGCATTACAAATACAATGTATTTGAAAGTTCTCACCACAAGAAAAAAATGTTTAAGGTGCATGGTGATGAAAGGAAACTGGACTTTACTGTGGAAATCATTTCACAATAAACATATACAAATACAGAGTCATTCTACGGTACCTCGACACTAAATATGATGTTATGTGTCACTGAAACCTCAGAACAAAATAAGTCATTAAGGCTGCTATACAGAATACCATGGACTGGGTGGCTCTCAAACAAGTGACATTGATTTCTTATGGTTCGAGGCACCAGCAGATTCATTTTCCAGGGGGAGGCCTGCTCCTCACTGACAGTCGTCTTCTCACTGTCACCTCCCAGGAGGGGCTTCGCTGGACCTCTGTTATAAGAACACTAATCCCATCCATGAGGGCTCTACCATCATGACCTATCACCTCCCAAAGGCCCCACCTCCAAGCACCAGCACATTAGGTTTCCTCATATGAATCTGGCATGGAGGGGAGAAAGGAGGCGCCCAAAAATCAATAAAAACTTAAAAATAAATTAAAATTGAAGGAATATGGTTCTCAGGCCCCTGGGACTGGAAACGACAGGATCCCTGACAGAGTGGAAGCGGTCCAAAAAAATGAGCCCAACATTTGACAATTACATCTGAGGCACTTTGCAGATTGTTAAGCTATGCAGGGAAAGAGGCAGTAGTCTCATTGTCATGAAGATGAAAGAAAAAAAAAAAAACTGGAGTTTAAGTCCTGCCAGGAAGGAACTGCCCTAGTGAATGTTCCAGGTCTCAGTCAGAACATCTGGAAGGGCGCACCACAGAGATGAGAATAAGCCAAACTCAGACGATCCTCACAGAGAACTCAGCTTGCTCTCGGAACAGCCCTACTTTAACTGCCATTAGAAGATAGAGTGAATCCTTTCTGGAAGAAGGTTGTTTCATCCAGATTTTCTTCCTTTTTTTTTTTTTTTTTAATACAAAATATCTGGCCTTTAATCAGTAGTTACCAGCCGTGAGAAGAAACAAGACCCCAAAATAAACAGGCCCTAGAAACAGACATACAAGTAACCCAGACACTGGAGTTACCAGAGACAGGCTTTACAATAAGTGAATTACTGGAATTTGTATGTTCTCAGAAAATAAACAGCAAGGTGGACATTATCACCAAAAGGGGAAAAAGAAGGCACCAAACAGGGCAGAAGCAGATATGAAGAAATAACATCCTAGATTATCTCAAAAACTCGCAAAAGCCATCAGGGAAAAATCTAAACTGCTCTAGAAACTAAGTAGGAAAAGCATAAAAGCGTAAAGAAAATCACAACTCCATTTAGCACCGTAAAACTGCTTTAAAAAAAAAAAAAAAAGACAAAAACAAAAACCTTAGAAACAGCCAGGTAAAACAGACACATTACTTTCAGAGGAGAAACAATAAGACCCAAAACAAACAAAAAACAAAGGAATACCATCTTTAAAGTGCTGAAAGAAAGTAAATGTCCACCTGAAATTCTGTGTCCATTGACTGGAAATATCCTTCAAAAATAAAGATAAGTTAAGGCAAATTTTCTGGCAAAGAAAAAAAAATCAGGTAACTCATTGTCAGCAGACTTCCATTAACGATGATAGATGTTGTGAAAAGAAGGAGAACATGCACCCCTGTTCATAGCAGCACTGTCCACCATAGCCAAACTGGAGGGAGTCGAGATGTCCTTCAGCAGATGAAAGCATAAAGAGGATGTGGTTCGTATATACAATGGACTACCCCCCTTTGCATCAACATGGACATGGACGGGACTGGAGGAGATTATGCTGAGTGAGATAAGTCGAGCAGAGAAAGACAATTATCATACGGTTTCACTCATATGTGGAACATAAGGAATAACATGGAGGACATTAGGGGAAGGAAGGGGAAACTGAAGGGGATGAAATCAGAGGGTGAGAAGAACCACGAGAGACTACAGACTCTGGGAAACCATCTGAGGGTTTCAGAGAGGAGGGAGGTGGGGGGATGGGGTAGCCCGGTGATGGGTGTTAAGGAAAGCATGTGTTGCAATGAGCACTGGGTGTTATACACAAATAATGAATCATGGAGCACTACATCAAAGACTAATGATGTACTGTATGATGACTAACGTGACATGATTTAAAAAAAAGATGATGGATGTTAATAAGACTTACTGTGGAGATATTCCATAATTTTCACAGATATCAAATCACTATGTTGTACATCTGAGACTAATATAATGTTATAAGTCAACTGCATCTCCATAAAAGAAAAAAGGGAAAAAAAGAAAATATTAATGAAAATTCTCATATAAGGAAGATAATACCATATAGAAACAGAAATACAAGA
This sequence comes from Mustela erminea, assembly GCF_009829155.1. Classification (NCBI taxonomy): domain Eukaryota; kingdom Metazoa; phylum Chordata; class Mammalia; order Carnivora; family Mustelidae; genus Mustela; species Mustela erminea. The sequence goes on from NC_045626.1 coordinate 48,257,308, forward strand.
ATAAAAAAGGTAAATTTGTAACCTTCTAATTTCAATTGTATCAGGGAGCAGTAAAAATGTTTTGTAGGGTCCAAATATATGTAGAATTAAAATGCATATCAGCAATAAAAAAAGAAGCAAGAAGAGATTAAATTATTCTTTAAGAAGCATTGTCCAAAAAGGGCAATGGTGAGAGTATAGATTATGTGAGATGCAAATAAATCAAGGAATGAGGGGCTCCTGGGTGGCACAGTGGGTTAAGGGTCAGACTCTTGATCTTGGCTCAGGCTGTGATCTCACAGATCATGAGATTGAGCCCCCTGTCAGGCTCTGTGTTCACTGCAGAGTCTGCTTGGGTTTCTCTCTCTCCCTCTCCCACTGACCCCCCACATGCTCTCTCTCTCTCTCTCTCAAATAAATCAATCTAAAAAATAAATCGAAGAATGATATTGTAATCTCAAAATTAATAATTACAAGAATGTATAACAAGCTAATAAAGGAAATGCGGAATAATAAAAATTACTGAACTAAAGAAAACAAGGCCAAGCACCTGGGTGGCTCAGTCTAACCATTTGCCTTCGGCTCAGGTGATGATCCCAGGGTTCTGGGATCCAGGCCCGCACTGGGCTCCCTGCCTCTCTGCCCATCCTCCCACTCATCCTCTCAATCTCTCTCTCTCTTTCTCTAATAAATACATAAAATCTTAAAAAAAAAAAAAGAAGGCAAAAAGAAAATGAGCCATAAAACAAGTGACCAATAAAGAAAGTAAATATTATGATAGATATAAACCAATTATCTCAATACTTATATTAAATATAAGCAGAATAAAATCTCCAATTGAAAATTAATTATTAATCTGTGTAACAGCCACAAAAACAACAACAAAATCAAAACGACTATGCAGCTTACAAGATACACATCCTAATATGAGGGCAAGATGATTCATAGTCCTCAATCACAGAGAGACCAAAAGGAAAACATGGAAAAAGGTCAAACATGAGAATGTTAACAAAAAGGTACGATAACTGCATTAATATCAAGCAAAGAAAAGTTTAAGGCATGAACCATTACTAAAGATAAGAGATATTCATAATGATAAAGATGTCAATGCATCTAATTCTAAATAACATAGCTTCAAAAATTGAAGAACTGGTACAATAGATTCAGAGAGGAGCATAGAAGTGAGGTAGGAGGACCATCAGAGTAGTATGATGACCTGGAATCCAAATGAATCAAGTCTTTGCAGAAGTGAGTGATTAATTCTATCAAATGATGCCCACAGGTCAAGTAAAGAAATATTCATTGTCACAATCCTCACCCACCCATCCTGGCTTGAAGGAGTGGCCAGAGAGCACAAGCAGACAGAGAGGCAGGTAGAGAGAGAAGGGGAAGCAGGCTCCCCGCCAAGCAGAGAGCCCGATGTGGGGCTTGATCCCAGGACCCTGAGATCATGACCTGAGCTGAAGGCAGAGGCTCAGTCCACTTCCAATCCACTGAGTCACCCAGTTGCGCTGAGTGTTTTATTTTGAAATTCAAAATTTTAACTTGATTTTTATTTGCTGAAATTTTCTATTTCTTTGCTGAGATTTTCTATTTTTTTTTTCCCAGTTGTGTTAGCAGGTCTTCTCTGATACCACACGATGGAGGAAGAGGGATGGCACCTTATTGCTGCCAGATAAGGGTGGGAATCTAGGTTTCATACATCACTTTTGTTGAGGCCTGGGATGCAGGGGTGATGTTCCTCATTATTGTTGAGTGGGGGTAGAAATTTAGACTTCCTAATATACTTCCATTGATATTACTCTGCCTAAGAAAGTACGCTGTTACTCTTCCCCACATAGCCTCCACTGATGCCAGAATGCTGGTGGTGGTGGTAGAAAGGAGAGTGGTGTCATTATCACTTCGGACTCCCCACTAGGCCTTCTCTGATACTACTCCTAGCAAGGAGGGAGAGCAACAACTCCTTAAATGGGGTGTGGGTGGATGTCCACGCTTGCCATGTGGTCTCCACTGAGCCTGGGAGGGTAGAGCTCCTCTCAGCAACCTATGTGTCATTCTGTGAAACCATGCCATTTGCTTCCTTATGGTCTAACAAGGATAGAAATCTAGCCTCTCAAAATCAGCCTTTGCTGCTGTGGGTGGACATGGGGTCACAGCTTTTTCTGCGGTATTTGGCTAGTGTAGAGTGGTTATTAGCTAAAAATTTTTTACTTTCTTGAGGCCTGTTTGGTCTGTGCCTACTGGCATTTTCAAGTTCCTCACCAGCTCCAAGTGGGATATATAAGGCAAAAAGGAAGACAAAGTCACAGCAACATCTTTCTTTGGATCCTGAGTTCCTTAGCCTTCTTCTTTCTACTTTTCAGCATGTTACATTTGTTTTATACATAGTGTCCAGGTTACAGACTGTTTATGGTAGAGGAATAGAAAAAAGAACAATTGATTCTTGTTATCCATGGTTATTAGGTTCTAAAAATTACTGTGAACACTCAATTAGCAAATACTGAACCATTGTTCCTATAGGAAATACAGGATTATGGCTCTGTGAAAAAAAATTGAAGAACTGAAAGAAGAAATGCACAGCATTAGTAGGAGACTTTAATAAGCCGCTTTTAGCAGATGAGGGGAAAAATAGGCAGAAATAAATAAATAAATTAGTAAGGACATGGGAGATATGAATAACAGGATCGACAAATCTGATTTATTTGACAAATGCAGAATACTCCACCCAACAGTAAAAAGCACTCATTCTTTCCAAGTACACATGGAACATGTAAAATAGCAGGCTTTCACTCTCCATAAATAAATTCTTAACAATTTCAAATTTTAAAATCATTCAGAGTATAGTTGCTGTGACATGCCCAAATGTTTGGAAATTAAGAAATTCACTTTTAAAAATAAATCAGTATTTTTAAAAACTTTTAAAAACTCATCCTAAGCCAAAGAATAAATCACAATAAAAATTAGAAAACATTTTGACCCCTATACCATATCGAAAATATGACATCGACCTGTGGAGTGTTGCTAAAATTCCGGCTAAGGAAAATATGTAGTATTAAGTGCATTTTCTAGTCAAAAGAAGGCCAAAAATCCATCAAGAAGTTAGTGCAAAAACAGCAAATTTAATCCAAGTAAGTAAGAAAAATTTAAAAATAACATGAATTGGGGTGCCTGGGAGGCTCAGTCAGTTAAGCGGCTGCCTTCAGCTCGGTCATGATCCTAGGGTCCTGAGATAGAGTCCCGCATTGGGTTCCCTGCTCAGCAGAGAGCCTGCTTTTCCCTCTCCCTCTGCCTGCCACTCTGCCTACTTGTGCCTCTCTATCAAATAAATACAAGAAATCTTTAAAAAATAACAATAAAGTGAATTAATGAAGGAGAAAACATATACACAAGAGAGAAGAATCAACAAAGTTGGTATACGCAAATGATGAATCATGGAACACTACATCAAAACCTAATGTACTTGTATAGTGACTAACATAAATAAATAAATAAATAAATAAATAAATAAATAAAAATAAAGTTGGTACTTTGGAAAGATAAGAACAAACACTTTGCAAGACTAATCAAGAAAAAATAATGCAAAAATTGTCCAAATCAAAATGAAATGCAAAAAGAAACATCACTACAGATTCTCCGACTTAAGAGATCTGATCAGAGGCTCCACGTGGCTGGGTGGGGCACAAGGGGACAAGTCTCATGAGGTGGGAGAGAAGTCATTGTCCCTGCTGCCGGGAGGCAGGTCTGGGTAGGAACCACCAGCTGGCCCCCCTTTCCCCACAGACTCCAATGGCCATGCTAACAGACAAGCTCAGGAAAATGCTACCTCCTTCTCCAGGCCCTTGTTCACCCTTACTCCCAGCCACATCCTAAAACCACCAGGGAGGGGACACCTGTTCAAGTCCCTGCAGCCAGGTCCCCGTGTCCAGGCCAGTGAGCTGCTCCTGGGTGGGCTCCCTATTTCTGCCAGTGCATGTGGTGGAGTGTGGGAATGCCACAGGCAGACAGAACACACTGTGTAAAGGTTCAAACGTGAGGCTGAGCCAGAAAGGTCCAGGAAACCCTGGGGGCCTTCCCCTGTCTGCAGGGAACAGCGGAGTCACACCTCAAATGGCAGGCTGGGGAGTTGTACTGCATCCTGAGGGTCCTGGCAGGTTGTGAACAGAAGGAGAACTCAAGAGGAGTTTCCAAAGCTGCTCAGAGGCAGAACAACTAGACTGGGGATGATGGAGACACTGAGGCACAGGGAGCTTGACTGCTAGTGAGAGGTCACAGAGCTGGTAAGTGGCAGCACAGAGGACTGAAGCACCCAGGTTAGTCGTTCAGCGTGAGGCCCTCGGGTTCCAGGCTGGGCACAGATACGAGGGAGGCCTAAGCTTCTGGGGCCTGGCCATGGTCCCTCGCTTCTCCCCACAGGTGCTAATAGCTGTGGAAGCACTTGCGCAATCTACACAGGGAAGCAGAGGGTGTTTCGGTCCTTCCCTGGTCCCAACCCCACTTGTGTTCTCTGGGATGATGGTCTCCTGAGACTCTGCACCTGCCCCTTCCCCAGTCTCTGGATCTGGAAACTCCAGAGATAGCCCAAGTCCAGTATGGAGGGCTTCCCATTTCCAGCAACGAGTGGCAAGAGATGTGGACGTTTATCCCAGAAACAGGTCCCAGGATATGCAAATTATTTGAAGAAAACCTGGGCTAGGTGTGCTCAGGAGAGCCCAGGTCTCCTTTCTTTCAACAAAGAGAACAGGGCAAGAGTCATGACTAATAGCAGCCTGAGGAGTTGGTCATGTATTGGGGAGGTAATGGGAGGTTTGGATCAGAGGAGGGAGGAGGCCTTGCCAATAAGCTTTATCAGGCTACAGGGCAGGGAACAGTCTGTGGGGGTGAGGAAAGAGGGTGAGAGTCCAGGAGGAGCTACTGGAGGAGTCCAAGTGAATGTCAGACCAGAGTGATGACGTCAGAACGGAGAGAAGTACTTAATTCTGACTCTGTTTTTTTAAGAAAAGACAAGCAGATTTGGGAATGTTGTAGGGGACAGAGTCAGAAATGACCCCAGAGATTCAGGTCCCAGCAGCTGAAGGAATGGGAGCTCCATCAGTTGGGGTGAGTACAATGGTCTGAATTGTGTCTTCCTAAAATTAGTCATATGTGGAAGTCCATGACCTCCAAAATGTAATCATATTTAGAAATAAGGTATTTGAAGAGGTGATTAAATTAAAACTTACTTAATGAAATATCTTTAAAAATCTTCAAGTATCTAAAAACACACACACACACACACACACACACACACACACACACAAAACACAAAAACTTACAGCAAATGTAATTCTTAGTAGTAAAATACTGAAAGCTTTCCCCTAAGATTGGAAATAAAATAAAGAATGTTCACGATCACTACTTCAAGTCAACATTATTTTGGAATGCCTATAAATCAAGACAAAGAAATAAAAGTTTTAGAAATTGGAAGCGAGAGGTAAAATTGTCATTATTTTAGATAACATGATTATATACATAGGAAATCTAAAAACATTCTACAATTATAATTACTAAGTGAGCCACAAGGTCTCTACTTACTAGATCAATATACAAAAATCTTATATACCACCACAAGTGATAAGAAAATGAAGGTTTTTAGATTATAACATTTACAATATGAATCAAAAAAAACTAAATACCTAGAAATAAATTTAACAAAATATGAATGAGATATGTACATAGAAAACTATATAACAATATTGTGAGAAATTAAAGAAACAAGGTATATACCATGTACATGTACCCAACATCATGAAGGTGTTAATTCTTCCCACATCTATCTTTAGATTCAGTATAATCTCAATCAAAAGCCCAGCAGGAATGTGTGTGTGCCTGTGTCTGTATTGGCAAAATGACTCTAAAATTTTTATGGAAATACAAAGGGCCCAGAGTAGTCAAGACAATCTTAAAAATGAAGAAAAAAGATGAAAATCACTCTTGACCTTGTACTAGACACAAAACACTATTCCTAGTAGTTGTAGATTTAAATGTGCAATAAACCAATAGGGCTTCTGGAAGAATGCATAGAAGAATAACCTTGTAAGTACAAACAGGTTTAAATGGAAAACAAAGTGCAACACAGCTTAGAGGTAGGAGAGTGTATATTCCAGATTCAAACTGCCTAAGTTTGAAATCTGATTCCACTCCTGGACAAGTTTTTTTTTTTTTTTAATTTTTATTAACTACTTTTCAACTCCATTATAATTAACATACAGCATTATATTAGTTCCAGGTGTACAATATCCTGATTCAACAAATCTATGTATTACTCAGTGCTCATCACCTTTCCCCTTCACCTAGCTCACCCATCCCCCAACCCACCTCCCCTCTGGTAACCACCAGTTTGTTCTCTATAGTTAACAGTCCGTTTTTTCACTTGTCTCTTTTTTTCTTTGTTCCATTTGTTTTGTTTCTTAAATTCCAGATGAGTGAAATCATATGGCATTTCTCTTTCTCTGACTGACATTATTTCATGTAGCGTTATATCATCTAGAGCCGTAAGTTCATCCATGTTTGTGCAAATGGCAAGATTTCTTTTTAAGGCTGGAGATATATGTATCTCTCACATCTTCTTTATCCATTCACCTGTGGATGGGCACTTGGGTTGCTTCCATAATTTGGCTATTGTAAATAATACTACAGTAAACATAAGGGTGCATGTACCTTTTTGAATTAGTGTTTTCATTTTGAGATGGCAAATATCCAGTAGTGGAATTACTGAATCATATGGTAATTCTACTTTTAATTTTTTGAGGAAACTCCATTCTGTTTTCCACAGTGGCCACTCCACTTTGCATTCCCACCAACAGTGCATAAGGGTTCCTTTTTCTCCACAGCCTTGCCAACACCTGTTGTTTCTCGTGTTTTTGATTTAGCATTCTGACAGGTGTGAGGTGACATCTCATTGTGGTTTTGATTTGCATTTCCTTGATGATTAGTAATGTTGAGCATCTTTTCATGTGTCTGTTGGACATCTGGATATCTTCTTTAGAAAAATGTCTGTTAGTGTCTTCTGCCCATTTTTAATTGGATTATTTGTGGATTTTTGATATTGAATTGTATAAGTTCTTTATATATTTTAGATATTAACCCTTATCAGATATATAAGTTGCAAATATCTTCTCCCATTTGGTGAGTTTTTTTTTTTTTATTTTGCTGGTCTCCTTCACTGTGCAAAAGCTTATTATTTTGGTGTAGTCCCAATAGTTTAATTTTGTTTTTGCCAAAGGACACATATCTAGAAAAATGTCTCTACAGCTGATGTCAGAAAGATTACTGACTATGTTTTCCTGTAGGAGTTTTACGGTTTGGGGTCTCTCAGTTATGTCTTTAATCTATTTTGAGTTATATTTTGTGTGTGGTTTAAGAAAACCTGGTTTCTTTTGCAGGTAGCTGTCCACTTTTGCCAGCACCATTTCTTGAAGAGTCTTTTTTCCCCACTGCATATTCCTGACTCTTGGGCAAGGTTTTAACATTTCTGTGCCTCAGTTTCCCCATTTGTAAAGTGAGGATAGCAATAAGCAGAAGATTGTTATAAAAATCGAATACAGTGATGCATATAAATTGCCTAGAGCCCCGCTTGACACATAGCAAGTACATGGCAAGAGTTATTATTATCATCCTTTCCATGAATACTGAGAAGACCTCCTTAGAGGGGCAGTACTTATCTTCATTTTGTGTAGAAACCTTATGTCCAGAACTCTGATATACAATTTTTTTTATTTTTTAACTTGGAGATGTCATGTTGGTGACACTGCTTCACAATCCACAAGCATCTGCTGAACACCCACCTGCTGTGTGCTGGGCTCACCTTGGGGCAGGAGGAGGTGGGGAAGATACTTGTGCAAGAAGCAGCTGACACATCTCTTCCCAGTCACAGAAAGCTTCCCATTATAGGAGGTCAGGAAGACACAGGCCTGAGAAACTAACTATTGGAGAATGTGGTGGTACGTAAATGAGGAAGGCTCAACTTCGCAAAGTAGATCATGGGAAAACACGACAGCATGTTGTTTGTACTAACTCCACATACAGATGTGAGTGCAATGAGGGGTTGGAGGTGGGAGAAATCAAAGTCACAGGTGAGGCAGTGACACTGAGTCATGAGAAAAGATCATGAATTGTTGCCCTGGAATATAATCTATAAAGGGTGACAACCCCTAACACTGGCATGATTTGCTCTATTTGCTTAAGAAACACCCAGAACTGGAATTGCTTGGGCAGGGATTACAGGTTTGGACAAGGGAGCTCTGGCAGGGAGAGGAGAGAGAGGAAGTCATCCTGGGGACACCCACCCACGGCCCTCTCCCCACTGCCATCAGCCCTCTCCTGGGGCACTTTGTCAAATGATTACTCTAAGAAGCCCTTTGTATGCCACTATGGTACTACCTATCCATTTTCAGCAAAGAAAAATGGGTACATCTTCTCCTTCCCACTTCCAGCTTCTTATTTAACCAGATTTGGGGTTGAAACCGAATAGCACCTCTCGCTACAATCCAGAAATAAGATGACTAAATCTAAAAGAAACGAAATTCAGAATTAACACAGACACAATTTATGCCGCTAACTCACACAAAGCAGCACACAGATTTGAGTCCACAGATCGGTCAACCTTGGGGAGACAGCCTACACTCATTCCCAATTCTCCCAATCTTGCCTACTTGGAACACCAACCTCTGCCTGATTTAAGTGGCTGAAGTAACAGGTCGTGGACTACCCAAGCCCCATCTCTCCCTTCTTCTCTTGGCTTCCTTTTTTGCTACTTACCACTTATTCTAGAATCTGAATCAGGAGGTAATTGGTGGGGGTGGGAGGAAGAGACAGAGTGAGATGCAATTAATTAAATGTCAGGGAAAAAGCAGAAAATATCTGAAATCAGGGTTCTTACATTTTTAAAATTAGTATTATTATATGTGTTTGTTCTTGATCCATTCTCTCTCTTTCCTAGCTTCTTTTCTTTAAGATTCTCCCCCGGCCAACCTTTAACCATGAAGGTCATTTGGGCTCGGATGTTGCTTGTCCCTGGCTGGGAATACTGGACTATGCAACCTCTCCTGGTTCGCCAGGCTTTCTGAGGATTTGTTACCACAAATAATTTCTTTGATTACCAAATTCCAGATGTAATGAAAGAAAAGCACATTTGAATCAGGATCTTTCCAGACTGTGAGTTCTAACTAAAATTTCTTTCTAAAGGAGCAAAAGCATCTTCTATCCTCCAAATATGTTCTTCCTCTTTTATTCTAAAAATGTCTCAGCTGGCAGCACCACCACCTCGATTGCTTGAACTGGGTAACTGGGAGTCACCCTTGATTTCTCCCTCCCCCCACTTTCCATCCCAGCCATCACAAGTTCTGTTATATTCACCTACTGTTCATTCCTCAGCCTCCCTTCCTCCCCTTCTTCTTTGGAGGACCTGCCCACACCCCCCTGATCAGTGCTCCCCCAGTGGCTGCTGTGTAGCCTGATACCTGACCACTGCCTCTGGTCTCCCCTCCAATTTGTCTTCTGCACAGAATCATCTATCCTGAATGAGAATATATATTCAATCAACAGCTCACACAGCCTTCGGAATGAGGGTCAAAGGCCCTAAGAGAGCGTGGAAGGGCCCCAGGATAGCCTGTCTGTCCAGCCTCTTTGCCCACCATTCCCAGTTTGCACCTTCCACTCAGGCAGTCTAACTTCCTTGAGGTTTCCTCCTGCTGTTCTCACCCCCACAGCTTTCTCTCACCAGACACCTTCCTTGACCCGTTCTCTGCTTTCTATACCTAAGTCCTTTCAGTGCCCCAGTGATTCTCTTCATGCTGGCTTACAACTACCAGCTGATGTGTCTGTCCCCTGTCCTGCCTCCGAATCCGCAGCACCCAGCCTGGCACATAGGAGATACTCCACAAACAGTCACAGCACACACTGGATGGATGGTGCGCAGCTAACACATATATTTAAATAGTTTAGAAGTTAGGCATATAAAACATAACATATGAAAGAATAAAAACAAATATGTTTTCGAAGCTTTTTCATTGCTTTGGATCCAGAGCACAGAACCCGTCCTTTGTTCTTCCCACAAATCAGTGGCATTCGGCCAATGCATTGGATTGCTTTTGCTTCCTGAATAATCAGAGTAAACATCTATTGCATTACTTATTAAATGCAGGTGCTGAGCGCTTTGCATTTAATCTACAGAACTGTCTGTCCCATTAGGTAAGAACTATTGTTACATTTGAGGAAACTGAGGCTTAGTGAAATTAACAGGTTAACTGATTAATATGGAAAAGCTGGGATTTGGCATCTGACTCCAAAGTTCATGCTCTAAACCATTGTAATTTCCATGGCAGTTAGGGTCAGAAGACTATATATTGGTGAAAAGCATGTAGAATTGAAATTACTCCTAGAAATCCCTTTTCATCAGAAGTCTGTATCCCTTTGGCAGGAAGCTAGAGTGTGTGTTAAAATTCATAGGCACCGGCTCAGGGCACCTGGGTGGCTCAACGGGTTAAGCCTCTGCCTTCGGCCCAGGTCATGATCCCAGGGTCCTGGGAATGAGCCCCACATCGGGCTCCCTGCTCCGTGGGGAGCCTGCTTCTCCCTCTCTCTCTCTGCCTGCTACTCCCCCTGCTTGTGCGCGCGCGCTCTTTCTCTCTCTCTCAGTCAAATAAATAAATAAAATCTTTTTAAAAATTAAAATAGATTTAAAAATAAAATAAAATAAAATTCGTAGGCACAGGCTCCTAATCCTGTTCTTCCAGGCACAAGTCAAATGCATTTCAGTCTTCACTGAAATCTTCTGTGTATTTGACTTGTCTCCTAAATGATCACTGCAGTACTTGATGTCATGGCTTGACGACTTTTTTCTCTCAAAGCTTCATGATAGATTGAGCGAGGCCATATTTGTGAACCACACTAGACACAGATGTCCCATCTCCACACGGAGATGTCCCATCTCCCACAAAGCTCAGGACAGCCAGCTCTTGTCCTAGCGTTGGAACCAACCACAGAGTGTTAGATGAGCCTGATGGCTGGGGTGCAGGAACCATGCTCTCTAGGAATAAACACCGCTAGACTCACACCCGGGGGGTGAGTTGTTTACTCTGAGAGCATGGGAGAAACCCCACCTGTGAAGTATAAATTCTGGTACCCCCATCGTGGTTTTCTGTGGAAAGTTGGGTTGAATGAAAGGCCTAATGACAAGCTCTACTTAAATGGCTCCCTCCTGGGATGCCCAGGTGGCTCATTCCATTAAGCATCTGCCTTTGGTTGGGCGCCTGGGTGGCTCAGTGGGTTAAGCCGCTGCCTTCGGCTCAGGTCATGATCTCAGGGTCCTGGGATCGAGTCCCGCATCGGGCTCTCTGCTCAGCAGGGAGCCTGCTTCCTCCTCTCTCTCTCTCTCTCTGCCTGCCTCTCTGCCTACTTGTGATCTCTCTCTGCCAAATAAATAAATAAAATCTTTAAAAAAAAAAAAAAGCATCTGCCTTTGGGTCATGATCCCAGGGTCCTGGCATGAAGTACCTGCATTGGGCTCCCTGCTCAGCGGGGAGCCAGCTTCTCCTTCTACCTGCTGCTCCCCCTTCTTGCGCTTTCTCTCTCTCTGACATATAAAATCTTTTTTAAAAAAATGGCTCCCTCCTTATCAAATCTGTGCATATGTGATTTCATATAAATTAAATATGCAGAAGGAACAATTCCATTACATCAGGACCCTCCCACTGCCCTGAGGGTCAAGGTCTCTGACATGGACACTGATAACCATTTTTATTTTGTGATCTCGATCTTGGGAAAATGCATTCTTGCTTTCCTCTGGCCTAAACCTCTTCAGATGCATATTAAAATGGTCTCTACCTACCTTATTCTTCTCAGAGGTGGAAAACAGATGCCTCATCCCCAGAAGATCTAAAGAGATACTTGCAACTCCTAAAACTACTCGTGCAGTCTTTATTTCTTCCTTTGCGATAATAAGATTAAATCAGATGTTTTCAGGTTCTTTGAACCATAGATGATAGACATAGACAGACTGATAGATAGACAGACAGACAGATGCAGAACTGAAAATAATGGGCCAATAATTGCTTTTTAAATTCCTTTGAGAAGGTTGAAGGAGGACTTCCATTTTCTCATGTGAAATTATGATTTAAGCTTTTTCTTTCTGTTTATAACAAATACACTATGGCCAAACTCTAATTAACTTTAGGTAAAGGAGGTCAAGAACAAAAGGGCAGAATTAGCATAAAAGAATCATCAACTCTCACAGAACACAAAGAGGACAATGGAATCTACTATATGATTTTTTTTTTTTTTTTGGTGGACATAGTAGCTTAGCAACACATATTTACTTCCTGTTATAAAAAAAAAAAAAATGGGTCCTATAAAATGAAGAGCTCCTGCATGGTGAATCACCTCAGCAGCTACAGTTTTCCTTTTAAAATTATGTATAGAGCCTTAGGAAATAGAAGATGGTCGCCAGCCATTGTCTTGTAGGAAAAGTTAATGTCAGTAACAGAGTATACAGAAATGAAAACACTGTGACAAGTCCAGAGTTCCAAGCAGAACCATCCCAACGTGAATCAAGGTGCTCCTGGTGCTGGGTTTCAACGCCATGGCCATCTGACACAGCTCAGAAAGCCTACCCAGCAGCGGAAAGGACTGGCTCCCAGAGGTTCATTTCAAGAGGCCACAGTTCATGAAAGAAGCAGGTGAGCCTAGACCTCCCGCCCCACACACCCCTCAGCAGCATGCTGCATGCACTGTTTTAAACTCATATTTACTTGTTTTAATTTTGGTAAGCTGTACATGACATACCATTTACCATCCTAACCATTTTTAAGTGGAGCTCAGTAGTGTTAGGTATGTTCACAGCGTCATGCAGCTGTCACCACCATTCAACAGTGAAACTTTCAACTTGCAAAAGGGAAACCATGCCCATGAAATGCTAATTCCCCATTCTCCCCTCATAGCCCCCGGCAGCCACCATTCCATTCTCCTTGCTATGAATCTGACTTCTCTAGGTACCTCCTAGAAGTAGAACCATATAGTATCTGTCCTTTTGTGACTGGCTTATTTCGCTTAGCATACTGGCCTCAAGGTTGACCCCTGTTGTAGCAGTTGTCAGAATTTCTTTCCCTTCTATGCCTGGTTAATAGTCCATGTGTCGTATTTATCCTCTCCTAGCTGTAGAATGTTTGTATGCGGTAAGGGCTGTGAGAGCCTGGTTAGTAATCTGCCTGCTCCTCTCGCCACCATGGGTTGAGCATGGTCTCAGGAGTCTAGCACTAATGGGGCCACAGTGCATCTAGAAGAAAAATCCCTTGTACAAAACACTGTAAGACCATAGGTTAGACCAGGCATTCTAAACTAGGATCCAGAGCCCCTTAATGAATTCAGGGTTGGGCTCCAAGAAGTTTGGGAGCTTCTTGAAACTTAAACCAAAATTGTATGCCTTTGTCTTTTCCTGGGGAAAGAGTCCTTCGTTTTCATTATCTTCTCAAAGGGGTTCTTGACCCCCAAATGTTAAGCATCACTGGTCTCAACTGCATTTCATTCCACGACTTCCTGAAGTACCTCCAACAACGGTCACTTCCCACTGTACCCTGAACCCCTAGAGCACCTGCTTGTGGATCCAGCTGTGCATGGTCTAATTAGTCTCATGGTATGTAAGAAATTCTTCCTGCAATAATGGAAGAAATTAATACTCAAAATACTTTCACTAGGCTCAGTTTCAAACAATACAGTATGAGAGGTAGAAAAGACATACAAAGTATGCTCCCTGATCTGATCTGGAGGCACATGAAATCGTGGGAGAGAGGCAGAGCTCGAACACCACTGGCGAACACCGTTAATGACCCCAGTACCACCAGCGGACCGCACAGACAGAAGCCAAATAGATGTGCCGCATCGACCTCAGTGCGCCCAAGGAATTTTCAGAGGGTCACAGTCTGCTCAAAATCATGCCGCTCCAATGGAGAAAACTCCTGTTCATGCTAAGGTCTAGAAAGAGTCTAGCTTCTGATATAACTAGTATGCTTTCACTTCTTCCACAAGGAAAACCACACACCTGACCTCATCTTCCTTTATAACTTGGCCGCCAGGAAGCTCAGAATTGTTACATCTGTTTCAACAATGGTAACTCTGTAAATCCAAATAATCTCCACGTATTTGTTTTATTACCCAGCCATCTTCTCTCTTTCCCCATACTTGACCTTTAATTCGTATCTTCTACAATATGGACTCTACTTTGGGGTTGACATTTCTTCCTGTGTGTTGTGTTTTCTCTGCACACTGGCACGATGCTTTGAATGAGACTTGCAGTCTGCAGTACAGACAACAAAGGGGAGCTGGGGTGAACCAGGGATGTGATGAATGTCTGCTGGGCTGCCTACTTTCTGCTGCCATCCAGGTAGACGCCTCACCCCTCTCCACCCTGCTCTGCATCTTTCTGCCAGGCTGTGCGTTGGCAGTGGCTGTGTCTTCCCGAAGTCCCCAGCTCTTATCTGACAGTGGCGTCCTATACTCGTCACTGCAGCTTTCTTGGGGTTTTAATCACAGGTCCCTCCTCTTGTCACTTCAGTGCTAAGAGTGGGAACAGCTGCCCTTTCTTCTTCTGCCAGCCCCAAGTGCCCCAGCCGTCACTGATTTCTGTGCACAAAGCTTATGTCTCACGGAGGTAGCTGCCCAGGCACCCACCTCCATTACTCCGTCTCAGGGGGAGCCGGGATGGCAGCTGCCCAGTCTATCCGAATGAGTTGGGGTTCTTGCTATCTCTCTTCACACACAGTATGTTCTAGTCACATTGCTTTCTGTGTATTTCTGCGAAAGCACCAGCTCCTTCCTGCCTCTGCTTCTTTATACCTTCCTTACCCTGGTTCCATCTCAGCCTCCTCCATTCCCTTCCTCACACTCACGGCGCTCAGTGGATGCCAGCACTGACCCACGGAGCCACCATTCGTTTCTGAGTCTGTCCCCTCTACTGAGTTGCAAGGGCAGGCTTGTGTCTGATTATGTGTTGTGTTCTTAACACCTGGTGTTGAATTTTAAAAAATGACTGAATGAAATGAATGCATGAGTGAATACGGAGGCTCTGGCTTTTTCATCCATCTGGGCTGCCTCTGGGGCTGCATCCTAAGTACTCGCCCAGGGGGCTGCCAAGTCGTCGTCCTCCATGGCCCGCTGAGCTGGCCAGAGCCCAGAGCAGGCCCAGTGCTGCCCAGTCAAGATGCAAGGTGGGATGGGCTGAGTCCATGGAGGGTGCTCAAGGCTGTGGCCATGAGAGGGACTGACGGATGATGAAGGATAAGGAGGGGACATGAAGGTCACTGACAGGCACCCTCGTGAGACTCTTAGGCTGGATCCTAAGCTAACTGAAGTCACTCAGGGTCCCAAGAGCATGATGGCAAAAGGTGACCTGGGAGAAGGGAATTTGGAAATGAGTGTGGAATAAATAGGAAGGGAAGGTGCTCCAAGGATGGGGTATCTGCTGAGATGGTAGGAGATGGAAGTTAAGCCACGAAATATGAGGAAAATGACCTCAGCATGTCCCCCAAAACAGCTCCCACTCCTTTTGTCCTCACCCCCAAATTGTCCCCTTGCCTCTATGTAGCCGTGAGAACCTTAGCAACCGTCTGAAGTATGAAGCTACAATAACAGGCCACATTGGGGTGAAGTTAGTGTATGTCAGTAACGGAGAATATGGCCTATGGTGCCACAAAACCCTCACTGTGAGTCCTGGTCTGGCCAGGTGGCCCTGGTCAAATGACCCAAACTCGTCAAAATGCAGTTCTCTCATCTGCAAAGTGGGGACAGCCGTGGTACCCACCGCCTAAAGGCTTTGGAGTACCAGCTGTCTCTACATGTAGAATGTGCAGCCCACGACCAGGACAGGAGACAAGTTCTACCGGTTTTATTTTATGGCTGTGATTTTATAACCCACCATAGGGAAATCAGCAAAGACAGTACATAAACAAAATCACAGAAGTTCTATTAAATCCAACCATCATACTCCATTTAAGAAGGGGGTGGGCGGGATCTGACAAGAGCTTAAAATGCTAAATCATAAACACCATATGTAGTGTTTCACTTTTTAATAACGAAAGATTCCAGGTCTTGAATTCCCACCGCCGTTGGACCTGGGCTCAGTCCTTCTCACACATGATCGTAACTCCTCACAACAAGGTCCAAGTTCAGCATAATTTCCCCCGCTTTGAAGATGAGGAAACCAAAGGGAGGCTGCTAGCTCGCTGAAGGCCACACCATTAGAAACGACAGAGAAGAGGATCCGCCTGAAGGTCTGTGCCTGTCCTCCAGGGTCACGGTGCCTCTTCAAAGCGACCTTTGCAGTGTTTCCAACGTTATTTAGATGCGGTTGTTATCAAACACGTGAAACTCAATGGCTATGCCTATTAGGAAACACTTCTGTGTTTATGAAAAGGAATTTGCTGGTTAGTGTAAGTGATGAATTTCGAACCGCCAACCTACGACATCCATCGTGTGTCCCAAAAGGTATTCTGAATTCTTCACTGCAGGTTGAACGTCTGTCTTGTTGGCGTCCTCCACCTGCATCAGCCAGGCCCCCACAGCACACGCGGCACATTTGAGCCCTCACTGTCGCTGACACGGGGCAATCAGCTTGCCTGGGAGGGTGAGGGGGTGGTGGGGCATCGGGGCTCGCGCCCGTTCCCTGGAACATCTCTAAAATTCTTGGCTCCCTGTGTAACGTTTGGACCATTCCTGAGCACCGTCACCCGGCCTGGAGTCCATCCTTGACACGTCCGCAGACACTCCAGGAGAGGTGGAGCTGATCGAGAGAAGTAAAGCCCAGAAACAATTGAGCATAACAGTTTCAGCCCCACACAAGGGCTATTTTGGTATCTTGGCCTGGTACCTAACAAACGAATAGGAATTCTGAGTGGAAACATAGATGTCCATTAGTATGAGAAATCAAGGAAGAGGAGGGCCCCTCATAATAGCCGCCTCTCTCCCAGCTACTCATTCATTTGACCTTGTTCCCTCACAGGACACGGAATATGCTGGAGGACGCTGTGTCCACGCCCAGAGGCCGCTTTCATTTCGCTTGTCCTTAAAACGCCCTACAGGAAAATGGAAGACTAACTGTGATTACACACAATTTAAGGCCTACAAAATACCCCCACGTATTGGGAGCTGCGTGCTCTCCGAAGCAAACCAGAGAGGTCAACGGAGCTGAGGCACAGAGGTTAATAAGTCAATTAGCCAGCGTCCTGGAACTAGTGAATTCGCTCTCCAGTCCAAGATCCAGTTGGCCGAACCCAAGTGCAGTGTGCTTTTATCGACATCTATCTATCTATCTATCTATCTAGATATCGATAATAGCTATTTTTTAATCACAGCCACCAGTGCCAAAAGCAAAACAGCATAGGGAAAATTTTGGAAGATACTAGGACAGGGTGCTAGAGCCAGGCCGACTCAAAGACCCCGAGAAGCAGCCCTCCAAATGGTGGCCATCTTCCTTGGCCACCTGTGCCTGCCCACCCGGCCCACTGCTGTGACCTTTGCCCCTTTCTGCCATCTCTTTGCAGGAGCCACAGGCTGCAGCAAGGGTCCCCTTGCATCATTCCGAATCACAAAGAAACAGAAACAGAGCATGGTGGCCCCGTCCCAGCTCCACGTGGTCCCAGAGAGCCACATCCTGCTGGCCCCATGAGGCCGACCCAGGCCAAAATGCAAAACGCCGTGGATTTGTCATCAACTAGCTTCTCACCCAAGGAGGCAAATGTCGCTTTCCCCAGCTGACCAAAGAGCAGACGGAGGCTCGGGTATAGGAACACCGACAGGGCCCAAGTCACACGGCTGGCTCACGGCAGAGCTGGGAACTCTGACCCAAGAAAGGTTGCCCTTTCCTTATCTCCAGCTATCACACCGGCACACTGCAGGCCCAGCGCAGGGGAATGGAGGCCTCGAGGCACTGCAGAGGCGTGGTGGATGGGCCTGGGAAAGGGGCCCAGCTTTCCTGGCTTCCAGTCTGGGATGCCTGCCATGGGACCATGCCATTCTCGCCCGACGAAACAGTCTGGACGTGGACAGTGGCTCCCACTGAAACAAGGTAGTCAGGTGTAGGGGTATTTTCCAGATGAATATTAGGGAAAAGGAAGGGGAGAAAAAAAAAAAAAAGTTCAGGTTAATACAGAGATCTATGGCCCAAAATACCAAAAGGGAAAGTACGGTAATTCACAGAGCACCTAAAAGAAAACAAAGGAGGGAAAATTGAAACAAAAGCTATCTCATTGACAATCTGCCATTTCCTTTCTTTCCAGTTGCTTTTTTTCCCTCTTGGGAAACTGGCATCTGTCTCTCCCATCACCAGGCACCTAACATGTAAAGACACGGGCCTGAATCACCGGGTCTAGTGAGGCATTAACAGAATGTGAGTGCAGAGCCCAGACCTCCTCCAGCCCCCGCAGTACCCCAGACTGCTCTGTCCACGGCCAGGCCAGGGGTGTCCCACCTGCCCTGGGAGTGGTTTATTGACACTGAGTGATTTAGACAAGGCCACAGGTTTCAAAACAGGCCCCTTTCCTGAATTTTATTGCCTGGTTCCATATTGTTTGACTAAAAATAATTAACTTTCCACAATATTACTTACACCGAGCTTTCCTTTAGCAAAAGCAAAGTCGAAATGGGAGCTGAGAGCTTAGCATGAAACGAACACATAAGTAAATGATCCCAAAAGAAGAAAAATCCACCACGGGTTATTTACCTTTTCTAAAGTGCCAAAGAGAACTACAAAACTTTCCTGAGATTCAAACAAGCGAGCGCTTGACAGGTATCTTGTGACAAGGCAAAGGGACACAGGTGATTCTTGGTTTTCCTTCCCAATGACTGCGGCTAAAATGGACACACCCTCCCAGCTTGGGCTGGTTCATTTCTTCTGTTCTCACACCAACAGTTGGTGTGGTGGGCAGGATTTCTAGGAACAGCCCCCAAGATTCCACACCCTGATGCCAGAGCCTGGGAACATGACAAAATATCATATTGTGTTGTGTTATGTGGACCTTAAAAAGGGGAGATCATCCAGGTGGGTCAATGTGGCTACATGGGCCCAAGAAAGCAGAGAATGTTCTCCAGCTAGTGGCAAAGAGGAAGCAGAAAGGAGACAGGGACTGAAGCATGAGAAGGACCCAGTACACCACCACTGGCTTGAAGATGAAGGAGACCCATGAGAAGGAAAGCAGGAAGCCGCTAGTTGCAGAGAATGGCTGAGCTTCCAGTCAGCAAGAAAACAGGACCTCAGTCCTCCAGCCGTAGGGAACTGGATCCTGCCAACAACCTTAGAAGGTTAAGCTTAGAGGCAGAATCTTCCGGCGAAACTCCAGATAGGAGCCCAGCCAGCGGACATCTCAGCTTGAGCAAAGCCCAGTGGAGCCCACCTGTACTCAAACTGTGGCATAGTAAATACGTTTTGTTTTCAGCCATTATGTTTATGTTTCCTTGTTAGAGCAGTGATAGAAAACTTATACAGGGGGCAGATACAGAGAAAAAGAAAAAAAAATCAGGGCAGCACAGTGGAGAGGAAAGAGCAGGGATGGGATTTTTAGGCTAGGATTCTCCAACTGGCCACTCAACGCCATTTCAAGTTCTGATCTGGTCAACCCAGATCATCAAGAGAACCAACAAGGAACTAGAGAAGTCTCTTCTGAGCCATAAAAAGAAGGTTAGTGTTGTTGTTGTTGTTTCTGTTCCAAATAGTGAGTTTTTCTACTCCTAACCACTGGCTGCCTGATTTTTATCAGCCAGGAAGCTCTGGTAGGTGTGATATGAGGCCAGGTAGGGCTGCGTGGAACAGCCCCAAAGCATGGGCTCCTGGCAGGGAATGGAGAGTGTGTGGGGCAATGATGGGGGCCACCCACCTCCAGAACCCTCTCAATTTAGTCCACAAATGCTTCCCTTTCTCCATTAATTTTCTTCCTTGTCACAATCTTGGGCAGATACGATTTGTTTTCCCAGAGGCAGTCACAAGAGTCACAAAATAAATATTTAGGGGAAAAGTAATTTTTGAAGTATACACTGTTCCTCCTCAAAGCCCATCTTTACCTTGATGTTGAATCAGTCTGAAGTAAAACTGAAGCAAAGGAGGAGGGTGGGCAGTCTCGGGATCCTCCCAAAATCTAAAATTTCAGATTCACTCTCCTACAGTTCATCCAAGGGCTCTTACCTGCGGAGGTCGGCCAAGGACTTGATCTACCCCTCACGTTGACTCAAGCTCTCATTTCACTACAACCAACATTTACTGAGGGTCTTCTGCATGTGCTGGGCACAGGTGCTAATGGAATTCACTCACAGGATAGAATCCGGGCACAAATAATGCCAACACCATCTCCTGAGTTGAGACTTTGGCAAGATATTACAGAGATGGGTAGCCTCAGGGTAACTGAGCAGCAAAGCCACTACACAGGGATGCCTGGGTGGCTCAGTTGGTTAAGTGGCTGTCTTCGACTCAGGTCATGATCCCAGCATCCTGGGATCGAGTCCCACATCAGGCTTCTTGCTCAGCAGGGAGCCTGCTTCTCCCTCTGCCTCTGCTGCCTCTCTGCCTGCCTATGCTTGCTCGTGCTCTCTCTCTCTCTCTCTCTCTCTCTCTCTTTCTGACAAATAAATAAATAAAATCTTAAAGAAAAAATAAAGCCACTGCACAAAAGGAGGCAGGCTCCAGTGGATCCCAGCATGCCCACTGGCTCCACAAATCCTACTGGAGCCTTCTCTCTGAACAGGCATGAGGCTGTGGGCCACAACAGTAACTTCCTTCAGAAGTTTACAGCCTGGTGGGGGGCAGCGCTGGCCCACAAAGGTGGCCTTGGAGAAAAGAAAAGCTGCTTATTTAAAGATCCAGCCAAATAAAAGAATAAGCCTTTCTTTTAACTAAACTCTTTTGGAGACTGATTCAAAACCAGAAGAGAACGTTTTTTCTATTTCTAGCTCACTCGTGTCTCTTCTTCCACCTTCCGGCTCATTGGTGTGACCTCCCAAGACAGCCGACTCAGTGTGTAGACTGACATATTGCCATCTTTTGCTGGTATTGGGGGAAACATCCAGCTGAGATGGAATTCTAGTCCCAGCAAAGGGACTAGTGTGACAGCGATGCCTGCCTCCACCACCACTGCCTACTGCTCAGCTAATTCTTCACCTGAGGCAGTCAGGCCATCACTGATGAGCTCAGAAACTGCTTTTATGGTTTTTTAAAATTTATTATTACTTTTTTTTTTTATTGAGAGAGCACACGAGCACATGCACATGAGGGGCAGAGAGTAGGGGTGAGGAGGGGCAGAGGGAGAGGGAGAGAATCTTAAGCAGACTCTGCACCGAGCATGGAGCCTGAGGCAGGGCTTGATCTCACAACCCTGTGGTCATGTGCTTAGCCGAAATCAAGAAACAGACGCTTAACTGACTGACCCATGCAGGTGCCCCAGAAACCGCCACCCTCCACCACCCACCGGAAATTGCTTTTTTAATGATGAATTGTTACCTAAGTCTCCAGAAATCAAATCTATACAAGTGTTGTTTTCAGAGGGTCTCTTTTCACAGTAGCTCTTTACTTCCCAGCTTGCTTACAACGTGGGGATGATACTCCAGATCTTTCTGCAGGGATGCTTACAAGGATGAGAAGTATTAATATAAAGCACCAGCACACTGGCTGTAACACAGCAGGCAACCCCGATACAACAGATTCTGTTGCTGTTGTGATTCATCACAGTTGTGGTCGTTCCCGACTGCCTTCTGAGCATCTGAATCTAGGTGGCCCAAAGGGTCCTCAAACTCAACATGTCTAAAACTAAACTCGCAAACGACACTCACAGACCTGTCCTCCATCTGCTGCATTCTGCTTCTGCTTAATAACACTACCCCTGCACACAACCACTCAAGCTATGATGCTCTGTCTTCCTTCCCCCGCCATGCTTGCCTTCTCCTCACTCCAAAAAGGACTGGTTATGAGGTCCTGACCACTCTGTCTCCCAAAGGTGTCCTGAATCCATCTCACTCACTCTGTGAGTCTGAGACATTGTAATTTTCTGCCCAGAGAACACCAAAAGCCACATAGCTTATCTTTCTCTATTTCTACTCCACTACAAACGATCTTCTTCATCACCTCCTGCAACTTAAATCGGATCATGGTGCTGTCTTCACTAAAGCCCTTCTGTCATTTTCCCCTGGGGACTAAAAAGTGCCCAGCTCCTTGGTACCCACAAAACACCCGTGGCAGTCTAGCCCCTTCCTACCCTTCCGGTCTCATCTGCTGTCACCTCCCACCGTGACCTACGTCCAGCCACACCAACCTTTTGGCTATTCTTCCCCTGTGCCTCTCCTTCTCTTTCCTCCGTGCTTTACAAATAATTGCTTCCCGCTTAGAATGCTTTTCCCATACTTTCTGACTTGGAAATTTTGCCTCTCAAGGGCTGACTCAAACATTCCCCCAATCTGAAGCCTTCAGATATCTGGATGTCAGGTAATGTGGGTCAAAATTAACTCTCTTTTTTTCTATTCATATAGCATTTTCTAAGAGCTTAATTGAGATATAATTCACATGTCCTAAATTCACCTATCTACAGTGTATACAGCTCAGTGGTTTTTCCGTATTTCACAGAGTTGTACAACTCTCCCCACGATCTAATTGGAAAATGCTTCCATTATCCTAAAGTAAACCTTCATACCCATCAGCAGTCACTCCTCTGCCCTCGTCCCCAGGCAACCCTAATCCACCTATTGTCTCTGTAGACTTGCCAACTGTGGGTAGTTCATACACGCAGAATCCTACAATGTGTGGGAGCATACAGTGTCTTTTGTGACTGGTTTCTTTACCTGAGCATAACGTGTTTAAGGTTTTTTCATTTTCTACAGGTGTCACTTCTTCATTCAATTGCTTTAAACTTAAATTTAGTTGCTACATAGTATTCCATTGTGTGGACAGACCACATTGCATTCATCCATCCATCAGGTGATGGACACCGGGTTGTTCCCCTTTATGACTATT
Organism: Mustela erminea; assembly: GCF_009829155.1. NCBI lineage: Eukaryota > Metazoa > Chordata > Mammalia > Carnivora > Mustelidae > Mustela > Mustela erminea. The sequence goes on from NC_045626.1 coordinate 48,280,298, forward strand.
ATGAGTAATGCTGCTGTGAATGTTTGCATACAAGCTTGTGTATTCCCTAACATTTTACACACAACTCCATTCTAACACCGTCTGTGCTATCTTACAATTATTTTTATACTCCTCTCCATCAAATTATAAAACCTTCTAGGATCTTCTCTCTCTCAGAAACTGCCCTGTCCCAAGAAAATCTGACAAGTGGCTGAATGAAGGGAGCTAAGTACAAGTGGCCACCCTTTCCTGACAAGACTTCATTTTTTTTTAGAGAACTTCTAGGTTTTACAGAGGATATCCTTTGAAGCAAGGTAGAACGTGCACAGTTGTATTTATTTTCAAGTAAAGAAAAGAGGAGTCAGGGCAATACGGTGGGAGGGCCGTGGCAAAGTAGGAAGAGAATAACCCTAAACTGAATGAACATTAAATAAGTGACCTCAGCAACACTTTCCATACACAGGCATGTGGACCCTGTGTCTGCTTCCCTTGTCTTTCGTAAGATCATCACATTTAACAACATGAGGCTGGCAGGAAAGGATGCTTTGTAAGTGTGCCTGGGTCAGCGCCCGCTCCCCAGACCACCCCTGGGAAACCCAGGCCACTCCTGCCCACGTGGAGGACACTGAGCATGGCTCCGAGTCATGCAGTGGGGAAGAGCCAGGCCGGCCAGGATCCCAGCTCTTCTCTCCCCACATCCACCACTTTCCTTAGGTCATGCCAGCTCCCAGTTCAGTTTCAAGACCCACACTCATCTAATCCCATAATTTTTCATCCCTTGAGGGGCATGGGACATCACTACAAACAAGAAGTCCCTACAGACCACACCTTCCTGGTGCCCACGCAGCAAGCCTGCAGGATGGCCCGTCTGGAAGTAGAGACAGAAGGGCCATCCCCAGACACTGAGGACGAGTACTGTTGGCTAGAGGGGCACCTGATGGAGGGATCCCGTCTCTGAATTTTCCTGCTGAATCATCTCGACACATCGTAAAACACCCATGGGTTTGTATCCAGACTGGCCTAGAGGTCCCCCCCACCCCCGCCGCCCAACGAATGAGGATGCATCAGAAATGCCCAAACACATTCAAGGAAGAGAGCAGGCGTCCAGCTGGCAAGATGCAGAGCCCCTTCCGGCTGCCCCAGCCTCCGAGAGCCTCCCCAGAGCTGACCCCGAGCGCCGGGACACAGGATGGCGTGGCCTCACTGGGCACCTCCAGTGGCCCCAGCAAGCAGTTCGGGAGCTCAGGAAGCGCAGACCCTAAAATAACTGATTCAGAGGTGGGTGCTATTTCTAAAAAGTACAGCCTGTTCTGTTTCAAGTGCCAGGGATTATGTCACGTTATCTGTTCCCATCACAAAGGGATGCTTCTCTGGCCTTCAGAGCCGCCGACGCCTCCCTCACTCAGTGGTTCCTGCACACGCTGAGGCCAGGAATCCAAAGCAGGTGAAAGGTAGGAGTTTCACCTGAGATCCCAAGGGAAGGATATCTGAAAACATTTAATCAAGAGAACAGGCATTCCAAGTTGACGTGTCTGCTGTGTGGGAGAAGGAGCTGAAACACTGAAACTCACAGGACTCCCGAGTGACCTGAAAGGGTGGAGGACAGAAGCTCGTTCCCCAGCAAGGAGAGCAGCTCCTTTGCCCTGAAGCATCTGACAAGTGGCCATCAAGGGAGGGGAAGTGGCAAAGCCTTTGGCTGCTGGACCAGAAGGAAGGGTGCAGTGTCTGACCTCAGCTTCCCGGGAATGGGGGTGAACGGATGGGACCCAACACTGCCAAGAGGTTAAGAACCATCTAAAATCTCAGGCTGCCTGGCTTTGGATCCTAATTCTGCCTCTTCCTAATACTACGCCTTGGGCAGGACACCCAAACCATTCTTCTGCTCCTGCAGAAAGAGGTCAATGTTCATATCCAGAATGTAGAATTGTCACAGGGACAAAAAGAATCAATATTAACCCTTTAAGCCTTTTTTAAAGGGCCGACACAGAGAAAGTATGGGTGTTTTAACATAAATTTAGAAGTCAGACTGCCATCCGACTCCAGAAGGATTTTCATCTAACCATCACACGCTGCAGCATTTCTGTGCTGATAAAGCCCCAAATCTGAAATCTATTCAGGAATCGACTCTTCAAAGACCAGGGGACTAAAGGTGTGGTGAGTGAGGCAGACTTTTCAATGTTTTTTGAAAAATGTGAATAAAACAATGGCAGAGGCGGACCCTGTGAACAGAGGTTAGGTCATTTACTCAGACCCTTCCTTTCTCACTATCAAAAGGTAAAAGAATGCCTGTGGTTTGGGGAACTCTTCTAAAAGAAAGCTTGGGGTGGGGGGGGGGGTGCCTGAGTGGCTCAGTCGTCAAGCATCTGCCTTCAGTTCCGGTCCTGGGATCAAGCCCCGCATCGGGCTCTCTACTCAGCAGGAAGGCAGTTTCTCCCTCTCCCACTCCCGTGCTTGTGTTCCATCTTTCACTGTGTCTCTCTCTGTCAAATAAATAAATAAAATCTTAAAAAAATAAAAATAAATAGGGGGCCTGGGTGGCTCAGTGAATTGGAGCCTCTGCCTTTGGCTCAGGTCATCATCCCTGGGTCCTGGGATCGAGCCCCGCATCGGGCTCTCTCCTCAGCAGGGAACCTGCTCCCCCCTGTCTCTCTGCCTGCCTCTCTGCCTACTTGTGATCTCTGTCTCTCAAGTAAATAAATAAAATCTTTAAAAAATAATAAAATAAAAAATAAATAAAATAAAAGTAAGCTTGGGGAGTGGGTAGGGAGAGAAAAGAGTCTTTTTTCTCAATCCCCAAATATTTCAAACTGCTTAATAGAGTTCAGAAATGATTATAATTGTCAGTCTCTGTCTGGACCAGAAACTTTCTTTGTGATGATGGAAGCCAGGACTACCCTTGGGTCTAAAAATGTCACATGCTCCATAACCTGTTTCAGTGTTGGAGGGGGAAGAATTTTCACTCACTGCAGAATAGAAATTCAGTTTTTCTATTCAGGGACACATTATAAGCCAAATTTCACCTCTGGGCTGTGGGATGCACCTGCAAAAACAGACTCTTCCACCCGGACCTGCCAAAGCCGGGAGCGTGTGCGGCTGTCACCATCGGTGGAGTGTGGGAGGGGTCAAGGGAGGCTGCAGGCAGGCCTGGGGGTGAGACTCCGCTCCCAGACTGGGGCCAAGCGTGGCTTCACTGGCACTTAGAAATGAGCCTCAAACACGGCCGTGGTTCTGAATGCACAAGCTGCTGGATGGCCTGCTATCTTCCCGTCCCCCGCCTCTTCTTTATGATTTTGTTTCACAAAGTGTCTGTGGCCACAGGGATTCCCACCTCAGCATCTACCTGCCACCTGCCTTGGGAAACTTCCCTAGGATTTGAATGTTATCTGTGCTGGGACCCGCCTCTTCCTTATTACCATTTTAAGACATTTAATGAGAGAAACAGGACTATGTGTTTTCCTCAAGAGGTACATCTCAGGAACATAAAACCATACACATATGCCGAGGAAATGTCTGTGGGGCTTCCAGAAATAAAAATGGACAAGAATATTTTAAAATCCTCAAGAAGAAAATAACCTTCAGTTTAAAGTACGTGTGACAAGGCTTTCTTTCCAAATCAGTAAGAACAAAATAAACATTAAATAATATCCTTTCTCTTATTTTACACACACACTCACGCACCCACACACAATGGGCAGCAATGCATCCCTTTCTTTGTTTTGTTTTGTTTTAAGTGTTCTTTCGTGTTTTGAGTGAGAAGGATCCGGGGTGAACTCTGGGATAAGTTAAGTGCCTCTCGTGGAGGAGAAAGACAATGAGCAAGCGAAGTCTAGGGAACACGGAACAGTGCTCAGTGCTCCTGAGAATAAGCAGGGAGGCAGTTTTCTGAGAGAATCTTCCCCAGAAACGGAACTTGCCCCAGTCCTAAGCTTGGACTTTTCCAGAGTCCAGATTTGTAAAAAAATTAATTTCTTTTTTATTTTTTTAAAGATTTCTTTATTTATTTGAGAGAGAGAGAGCACGGGGAAGGAGAGAAGGAGGAGGAGAGGTTTACCCCAAGCCAACCCCAAACTCAGCATGGAGCCAGACGTGCAGCTGGATCGCAGGACTCTGAGGTCACCACCTGAGCTGAAATGGAATCAAATGCCTAACTGACTGTGCCATCCATGTACTCCATCCCCCCCCCCAAATAAATTTCTGTTGATTAAGGCACCCAGTGTGTGGTATTTTGTTATGATAGCCCGAGCAGACTTGAGTTGGGTACCAAGAAAGGGAATACTACTGTAACAAAGACCTAAAAATGTGGAAGCAGCTTTGGAACTGGGTAATGGGTAGAGAGTGAGTTTTAATTGCCATGAAGGGATTACCGGTAGAAGTGTCTACATTAAAGGCAGTTCTGACGAGGTCTCAGAAAGAACAGAGGGAAGCTGAAGAGAGAGCCTCCGTCTTCTTAGAGATGCATAAGTAATCATGAACAGAATGTTGGCAGAAATAAGGACATCGAAGGTCTTTCCGGTGAGTTCTCAGACAGAAATGAGGAACAGGTCTTTGGAAACTAGATCCTTGCCAAAAGGTGGCAAGGAACCAGACTAAACTGTGTTCTAGTGTTTTGTGGGAAGCAGAACTTGCCAGCAATGAAATTAGATATTTGAGGATATTTCTAAGCAAAGTGTTCAAGGAGTGATGTGGTTTTCCCTTATCACTTATAGTAAAATATGAGAAGAAAGAGATAAAGTGAAGAATTTTTTTTTTTAAGACTTTGTCAGAGAGAGAGAGAGAGAACACAAGCAGGGGGAGCAGCAGGGAAAGGGAGGAGCAGGCTCCCCATTAGGCAACGAGACTGATGTGGGACTCGAACCCATGACCTGAGCTAAAGGCAGATGCTTAATCAACGGAGCCACCCAGCCTTGCAAGAGCTTGTTTTTTGTGGGGTTTTTTTGTTTGTTTGCTTGTTTGTTTGTTTAAGCAAAAAGCAACCAGAACTTAAAGATTTGGAAAATCCTCTCCCTATCCATAATGTGGAAAAAAAAAAGAGAGAGAGAGAGAGAGAGAGAGAGAAGAACACTAGGGTGTGGCTGAAACATCATTTGATAAGGAGATCTGTATGGGTGTGAACCGCGAACTTCATCAGCCCCTTCAGAAGAAGCCAGGAAGAGATGGGATTATCCCAGCAGAAACACTGCCAGGACTAGGGAAAGAAATGAAAGGCAAGCTGTTGGACCTCTTGGATTCTATAGGACTGCATAATACCGCTATTTGGCTGCAAATGCTCACATGCTTTCTTCAAGAAAAGGGAGCAATGATCCCAAAGGTGATTCAGAGATCATTAGGACCACCCCCATCTCAGTTTCAAAGGGTGGGGCCACCACCGCGGTTTCAACAGGCCGAGCAGCCACCAGCCAGGGCCTTCGGGAGAGGACTCCCACCCAGGAGTGGATGGAATAAGACCAGGGAACTCTTCCCTAGGGCCATGGGACAGGCCATGAGGCAGAGCAATGAACCAAAAAGGATTATTTTTGCGCCTCAAAATCTAATGGAATTTGCCTTGCTAGGTTTTAGTCTTACGGAGGACCTGCCGCCTCTTTCAGATTTCTCCCATTTGGAAAGGGAACATCTATCCTATATTGTCCCACTACTGTATGCTGCAAGCACTTAACCCATCTGGTTTCACGTCTGCACAGCTGGAAAGGAATTTGGTCTCAGGATGAATTGTACCTCTAGTCACACCCATACCTGATTTACATGGTATTTAGCTGATAGAGACTTTGGGGTTTATAGATGATGTTGGGATGAGTTAAAAATTTTTCAAATTAAAAATTTCCAATTAGATTTGGAATTTAAATTTAATTTAAATAATTTAATTTATTGGGGCACCTGGGTGGCTCAGTGGGTTGGGCCGCTGCCTTCGGCTCAGGTCATGATCCTCAGAGTCCTGGGATCGAGCCCCGCATCGGGCTCTCTGCTCAGCAGGGAGCCTGCTTCCTCCTCTCTCTCTGCCTGCCTCTCTGCCTGCTTGTGATCTCTCTCTGTCAAATAAATAAATAAATAAATCTTTTTTAAAAATTAATTTATTTATAATAAAATATTTATAATTATTTATTATTAAAATATTTATAATAAATATAAATTATTTAATTTAAAAGTTTTAAATAAATTTAAATTTGATTTCTAATTAGAAATTAAAAATTTCTGTTGGGGCAGAAAGAATGTATTTTTTGCATATAAAAAATGAGTTTGGGGGGGCCAGGGGCAGAATACCATGGCCTGAATTGTGTCCCCCACCTCCAAACTCATGTTGAAGCCCGAACCTTCAATGTGGCTATACTGGAGATGGGCCTTTGGGTGGTAATTCAGGTTGAATGAGGTTCAAGGGTGGGGTCCTCGTCTGATAGGATTAGTGACCTTATAAGAAGAGACACCAGCGTGTTCTCTCCTTCCCACTCCTCCTCCCTTTCTCCTCTTTCTCCCCCTCCTCCCTATGCGCAAGGGAAAGACCTTGTGAGGACCCAGCTAGCATCTACAAGCCAGGGAGAAACACGACCCAACAGCAAACCCTGAGGGAACCTTGGTCATCCCTTCCAGCCTCTGGAACGGAGACAATTGCTTTCTGTTCTTTAAGCTATGCGGTCCATGCTATTTTGTTCCGACAAACCAAGCAGACCGAGACAGGCTTAGACACAGGAGCATGCCTTCTAGATTTGGGGAAAAGCAAGGTGGTCAGTGAGGTCAAACAGAGTGAGAGCAAGCAAAAGTGGTGGAAGTGAGATCAGAAAGAACACAGGAGTCAGACTACATGGGGCTTGAAGGGCTCGTTTGTCATTGCTCAATTTGTGGTGAGTTGCTACAATCCACACGTGGTGCTGGGGATATAACAGGGAACAAAACCCTCAGGTATTAGCAAATAAATGTGAATAAGGTACACCAATAAATAAGCTAGTTAAAGAAAAATTACAGGGTCCTTTGAAGGTTTAGAACAAGGTCACCCAAGCTCAGGGACCAGGGAGGCATCAGAAATGTCCCTCGGGACAAGACAGCTCCACCAAGATCTGGACATCACTAGGATCTAATCGGGGAGGCAGAGACGAAGATGTTAAGGAGGGAAGAGGATTTCAAGCAGAGGGGAAAGCTCGTGTAAAGGCCTGACGTATGTGGGACTCCAGAGGTTCTAGGAGCTGAAAGAGAACCAGCACGACTACGGAGCAGAGCAGAGATTCACGATCGAGGGGCAAGTGGCATAAATCAATCTGGAACAAAGGCTGAGCCAGATCTAATAGGACATGGTAGACTATGCTTAAAGATTTTAAACATTAGAGCTGGGGATGCCAGGAGGATTTTAAGTTAGAGAGAGACATCATTTTTCCATGTGCATTTTTCACAGCAAATGGATTGTAGGAGCAAACAAAGCCACTGAGCCCTTCTGGGGAGCTCCTGCCGATGGTCCAGATGGGCAGTCCCAGCAGGCAGGTCCGGGGCAGTGGTTATTACGTATTCTCTGAAACCACCCACAAGTGCTCTCATGCAATGCGTAAGCCCAAGCATAAAGCAGTGAAATGGATCATAAACACGAAGGCAAGAGCAGAGCTGAAGCAAGAGGTCTTAAGTCTGAAAGAGAGCCGGACTGGGAATTCGGTGCCGTCAAAGACAAAGGACACAGACAGAGTCTCGCCAACAGTAACCGAGCCAAACTACCCGCCGGCTCTGAGACCAGATCTGTGACATCTCCAGATCACTGCAGGACCAAAGTTCTGAAAATCCCTAGTGAACCTGGCTCTGACCTGGGGACCTCAAAGAACTGGTGGAGGAAATCTCAAAAACATGCCAAACTAATATTTATTTAATAGAACACAAACTATGTATATTTAGGATACTCAAACAATGGAACAACCTTCATTTTAAAAGTATAAGAGGGGCTGGGTGGCTCAATCGATTGGGCATCCAACTCTTGGTTTTGGCTCAGGTTATGGTCTCAGGACCGTGGGACTGAATCCCGCATAGGACTCTGCACTCAGTAGGAAGTCTGCTTGAGATTCTCTCTCTCCCTCTGCCTTTCCCTCCCCACACCTGCAGGCTCATGCTCTCTGTCTCTCTAAAATAAATGAATAAATACATAGATAAAATATTTTTTAAAAAGTGTAATTTAAAAAATATAAAAAAGTATAATAAATTATGAGACAAAAACAGTAAGAAATGAAATATAAACAACTGTATATAAATAATCAAAGACCTTGGAAATGCAAAAGATAGTCATTTAATACAGCAACAAATAAATGAGATAAGCTGTAGCCTAGTCAGAACCAAAGAGAACATAAGGGACAAAGAAATGGTCCTGAGGAATGCAAGGCCTATTCTCTTTAAAACTGTCGAAAGGCGGGACCTTAAAGAAAGGGAAGGACTAAGGAATTGTTCTAGACTAAAGAAGATGGGAGAAAACATGGCACCTAAATGCATCACATGTTTGAATGAGATTCTGGATCACAAACAAAAAAGCAACCACTGATGGGACATTTGGCAAAATCTGAATGGGATTTATGTACCATGGGGCACTGAGTTATCGATGCTGACTTCAATGTTGAATTGGAAGTTACAAGTGTCGGGGAACTGCATCCCAGAATATTTGCGAGTTATGGGGCATTATGTCTGCAGCTCACTCGCAACTCGTTCAGAAAAAGCACTACTGATAACCATTAGGAGGAGTCAGGGTTGAGCGATGAGGGTGAAGAGGGTCAAAGGCTACAAACTCCTACTTACACAGTTAGTAAGTCCCGGTGAAACAATGCACAGCACTGTGCCCAGAGTTAACAATACTGTATTGTATGCTGGAGAGTTGCTAAGAAAGTAGATCTTAATAATTTTCTTCACAAGAAAAAAATTGTAACTGTACAACATGACAGATGGTAACTTACTGTGGCGATCATTTTACAATATATGCACTATGAAGTCATTCTGGTGTTCACCTTAAACTAATACAATGTTATGTATCAGTTATATCTCAATAAAACTGAGAAAAATCATCGGGGAGAGAGAGAAATGGTGACAGAACACACGCAGTTAAATATTAATAGGGAAAATAGGGAGATATGGGAGTTCTTTCCTATTCTTGCAATTTCTCTGGAATTTTTCAATTACTCCAAAATTAACTATTTATGTTATCCGTGAGGGTTATCAGTAGATCTGCAAGCAGGAATAGTGGATTCTTCATACCAATATTTCTTAATGAAACAAGAAAACACTTGTGTTCCTATCTTAAAACTATTTCTAAAATCCAGAAATAGGGCTTCATTGCCCTAGAAAGAAAGAAGGAAAGAAAGAAAGGAAGGAAGGAAGGAAGGTAGGTGGGCAGGCCCCGTTAGGCTGTATCTCAGGAAAAGAAGTAAGATTGCTCTCTATGCATGTCAATAATGAACTGATTTTTTTCAATCTATGCCTGGGAAGGCAAAATCTCTTTAAGGAGTCAGGAAGGTTCACTATCATCTGATTCAAGTCAAGATGTGGGGAAACTGCCTAACTGTTCTCAGTTAATTCACGTTTTTTTGTTATTGTGTCTTTAAAAATATATAGTGTTAGTTCTTTAAATTAGCAATAATATTAAAAGTGAACCTTTATAAAGTGCTTACTGTATGAATGGAGTGTTCACGTGACTAACTCTTCTTATAGGAATTGTAGGGAAAATTAAAGGCAGAGATTTGACATCACAGGAGCTGTTTATTCAATGGCCTCCCTGTGGTTTATGTAGCTGCGTCCGTCCGACGTTGCTGTTGTTTTGCTTCTGTGATAACAGAGAGATGGCGGATGGCACATCTTAAGAGTGACATGGGTAAACGCGAGCACTTCCTGAGGAAGTGACGGGAAGGTGGAGAGGCTGGGAAACCAGGTCTAGGAGCGGGAGTTCAAGGAAGTGAAGGTGTTTATACTAGAAAGAGGAGGCTTCCAGGAAACACAAGAACTGCTTTCAAATCCCCAACAAGACCGGGCATGGAAAAGGGATTACATTAGTCTGAGTAGTTCAAAAGGACAAACTCTTCCCCATAAATGAGATTCGTATGATGTAAGATCTGGGACCAAAAAAAAAAAAAAGGAAAACGCCTCCATGATTCAAGTTACCTGACACAGGGTGGGCTGCTGCCCTACAAATACCAGAGCTTTGGAGAAGTGATTCCTTAAATAGGTAAGAAAATTATACCAGATGATCTCATAGGGCTATTCCAAATCTAAACGGCTATCAGGACACCTGTGAAGTCACAATCACTTTGATTCACTGCACTCGCTGTTGAATACCGAACCGCTTACTTCACGGATCAATCTCAGAATTATACCTATGGTGAGGCAGTGTGCATACACATGATGCTCGTGAATTTCAAACACATAACAGGCTGAATGAGGATGAGAGACTCTTATTGAATGAATGAGTCATCATTTGGCAAAGAATGGGCCCTTTTATTTTTTTCTAAGATTTTGTTCATTTATTTGATAAAGAGCACACATACAAGAGCAGGGGGAGGGGCAGAGGGAGAGGGACAGACTCCCTGCTGAGCCGGAAGCCCAATGTGGGGCTCCATCCCAGGACCCCAAGACCGTGACCTGAGCCAAAGACATGTGCCACCAAGGCACCTGAAGAATGGGCCTTTTTAAAGAAACAGAACTACGTTTAAAGTCTATAAAATGAGTGTGTGTTCAGCCACATAACATTTATTTCTAGTACATCCCTATTAAACATATATGTTTGAAAGTATGTTTAAACATACAGGTATGTATGATGTTAAACATACATTCAAATATGTTTAAAATCACCATATCCATTTAACATCACCAAATATGTTTAAAATCACCATATCCATTCCTAAGCCTTAGTTCTATTCTCTACTGGGGATTTAAGAGCTCTCATTAAAGAGGTAGTTTCGAGAAGGCAGGCACTGCTCAGGCAAGAAGACACCCCCGTCCTCAGCCTCAGGAAAACCTGGGCAGGACTGAACCCATCCATGGGGTAGCAATTCTGCTTCAGGTCCAAAGCATAGGTCCCCCATCCCCAACTCACACCCACCTTCCACAGGGAGGTAGACATGACCTACATAAAGTAAGGGAGAAAAGCTCAAAGGACCTAAATGTGCCAAGAAGGGACTTTTTTTTTTATGCCTTTATGAGTCAGCAGCAGTTTGAATACATGCTTTGGCTTAACTCATTAGAATGCGCCTCAGCATGCGGCCATTGGTGCCCGAGGGCACAGCAGGATGAGGTTCCCCCAGGGGATCCTCTGAGCACACACGTGTGATAATACTAACTACAACCCCCCCACACACACACACACACAGGCACGTAAAACCTGGTGAAATCTGAATAAAACCTGTAACCTGGCTAACATTTTCGTACAGGGTCCGTCTCCTGGCCGTGATGTTGTCCTGAAATTATACAGCCTGATACGTCTAGGGAATGCTGGGGAAGGTCAAAGAGGGCATGGTACTATTTGTGCCAGTTCTTAGGAGTCTGTAATTATTTAAAAATAAAAAGTACTGGGACGCCTGGGTGGCTCATTCAGTTAGGTGTCCCGCATCGGGCTCCCTGATCAGCGGAAAGCCTGCTTCTCCCTCTACCTGCTGCTCCCCCTGCTTGTGCTCTCTCTCTCTCTGACAAGGAAAGAAAGAAAAATATTTCTTGAAAATAAAAATAATAATAAAAACTTAAAGTACAGAAGAAAAGGAAGGAGGAAGTGGAAAAGGGGGAGGAGAAAGAAGATGGCCCTTTGGTCACTTATTTCAAAGCTAGGGAAGAAGAGGGAAATATGAAAGGAATAGGAAGGAAAACCTCATAAAACTGGATGGCCTCTTTCCTGGATCCCTTAGTTGCAAAAAAAAGAAAAATCCCTAGCTGGACTTCTTTCTCTAGTCTTACCTCCTTTAATTCTATCTTTCTCTTGGCCATCTGATTTGCTTCTTTAAAAACCGGACCAAGTCTTTGTCAAGTCTGCCCATCACTAACAGGGCGCCTTGCCCCCATTGCTCTCCTGCACCCCATGGACCTGGCCATCCTGGGATGCCTGTGTACCCCCTGCCTTTCAACAGCTTTTCTCACTAGGCTGCCGAGCGAGTGACGTGCCACTGCCCGGACCATGCTTTCCTTCCTCCTTCACCTCACTCTTCCTCCAATTTAGAGTCATTAGCTCAGTAGTCGAGATTCTGAGATGCCTAGCCTCCCTTGTCCCAGGGTGGGGCTAAGCCTCCCCTCTCCATGCTCTGCTTGCTTCTGTCCCGGGATGCTCACTGTTGTCTGGGCACCGTCTCCTCAGAGCAGGAACCCAAACAGTCAGAAAGCAGGTAGGTGGGTGACGAGCACTAGGTTTGGCCGAACCAAAGACTGAGGGAATTGCAGCACTCTTACTTACATCCCTCAATTCTCCATGTTGTTTTGCAGTGATACATGCCCATGTCTGGTCTCCCCGCTAGACGGAGAGCTTCTCCGGACCCATAGTGCCTGGCAGAGTGCCTGCCACAGGGTTGGGCATGCAACAAATCTGTGTTCAGCAACCTGACCTGGGAGACAGGTCTCCTGGCCACATTTTGCTTGGAAGCAACTGCTTCATGTCCAAAACTAGGAGGCAGGGCAAGCAGTCTTCTCCTGAGAATGTGAAAAGGAAGTCAGAGACGTCACGGCACCCAGAGTCAGTGGAGACCAGAGGGAGTGTGGGATGTAGCATCAGGCTGAATCCTAGGGAGGCTGTGAAGGCTGGTGGTGTGGATCCTGGCCAGGGCGGCCAAGGTGGTCAGCACAGAACCATAACCAACCATAGAGCAGAGGAGAAGGCTCCCTGGAGATCTGGGAACCTGACCAGAATACAGTTTTCCTGAACACAAAGAGAAAAGGGTCTCCCACAACACAGAAACTCATCAAACTGGGGGATGTGCTGATGTACTAACGAGTCCCAGCAAAAGTGTAGGGATAGAGGGTACATACCTCAATATCATCAAAGCCATCTATGAAAAACCCACCGCAAATATCATTCTCAATGGAGAAAAACTGAAAGCTTTTCCGCTAAGGTCAGGAACACGGCAGGGATGTCCATTATCACCACTGCTATTCAACATAGTACTAGAAGTCCTAGCCTCAGCAACCAAACAACTAAAGTAAATTAAAGGCATCCAAATTGGCAAAGAAGAAGTCAAACTATCACTCTTCACAGATGATATGATACTATATATGGAAAACACAAAAGACTCTACTCCAAAACTGCTAGAACTTGTACAAGAATTCAGTAAAGTATCAGGATATAAAATCAATGCACAGAAATCAGTTGCATTTCTCTACACCAACAACAAGACAGAAGAAAGAGAAATTAAGGAGTCGATCCCACTTACAATTGCACCCAAAACCATAAGATACCTAGGAATAAACCTAACCAAAGAGGCTAAGAATCTATACTCAGAAAACTATAAAGTACTCATGAAAGAAACTGAGGAAGACACAAAGAAATGGAAAAATGTTCCATGCTCCTGGATTGGAAGAATAAATATTGTGAAAATGTCTATGCTACCTAAAGCAATCTACACATTTAATGCAATTCCTATCAAAGTACCATCCATCTTTTTCAAAGAAATGGAACAAATAATCCTAAAATCTATATGGAACCAGAAAAGACCTCGAATAGCCAAAGGAATATTGAAAAAGAAAGCCAAAGTTGGTGGCATTACAATTCCAGACTTCAAGCTCTATTACAAAGCTGTCATCATCAAGACAGCATGGTACTGGCACAAAACAGAGACATAGATCAATGGAACAGAGTAGAGAGAGCAGAAATAGACCCTCAACTCTATGGTCAACTAATCTTCAACAAAGCAGGAAAGAATGTCCAACGGAAAAAAGACAGCCTCTTCAATAAATGGGTGTTGGGAAAATTGGACAGCCACATGCAGAAAAATGAAATTGGACCATTTCCTTAACCACACACGAAAATAGACTCAAAATGGATAAAGGACCTCAATGTGAGAAAGGAATCCATCAAAATCCTTGAGAAGAACACGGGTAGCAACCTCTTCGACCTCAGCCGCAGCAACATCTTCCTAGGAACATCACCAAAAGCAAGGGAAGCAAGGGCAAAAATGAACTATTGGGATTTTATCAAGATCAAAAGTTTTTGCACAGCAAAGGAAACAGTTAACAAAACCAAAAGACAACTGACAGAATGGGAGAAGATATTTGCAAACGACATATCAGATAAAGGGCTAGTGTCCAAAATCTATAAAGAACTTAGCAAACTCAACACGCAAAGAACAAATAATCCAATCAAGAAATGGGCAGAGGACATGAACAGACATTTCTGCAAAGAAGACATCCAGATGGCCAACAGACACATGAAAAAGTGCTCCATATCACTCGGCATCAGGGAAATACAAATCAAAACCACAATGAGATACCACCTCACACTAGTCAGAATGGCTAAAATTAACAAGTCAGGAAATGACAGATGCTGGTGAGGATGCGGAATAAGGGGAACCCTCCTACACTGTTGGTGGGAAGGCAAGCTGGTGCAACCACTCTGGAAAACAGCATGGAGGTTCCTCAAAATGTTGAAAATAGAACTACCCTATGACCCAGCACTTGCACTACTGGGTATTTACCCTAAAGATACAAAGGTAGTGATCCGAAGGGGCACATGCACCCGAATGTTTACAGCAGCAATGTCCACAATAGCCAAACTATGGAAAGAACCTAGATGTCCATCAACAGATGAATGGATAAAGAAGATGTGGTATATATACACAATGAAATACTATGCAGCCATCAAAAGAAATGAAATCTCGCCATTTGCAACGACGTGGATGGAACTAGAGAGTATTATGCTTAGCGAAATAAGTCAAGCGGAGAAAGATAACTATCATATGATCTCCCTGATATGAGGAGGTGGAGATACAACATGGGGGGTTAAGGGGGTAGGAGAAGAATAAATGAAAAAAGATGGGATTGGGAGGGAGACAAACCATAAGTGACTCTTAATCTCACAAAACAAACTGAGGTTTGCTGGGGGGAGGGGGGTTGGGAGAAGGGGGGTGGGGATATGGATATTGGGGAGGGTATGTGCTATGGTGAGTGCTGTGAAGTGTGTAAACCTGGCGATTCACGTACCTGTACCCTGGGGATTAAAAATATATTATATGTTTATAAAAAATTTAAAATTTAAAAAAAAAAAAAGAGTCCCAGCAGCAGAAAAGCAACAGCAATTAAGGTACAAAGCTAAACGTATTTCAAAACTGACATGCCCAGCAGTGGGCCTGGGTCAGATCTGGGATGACAATGGAAGAAGACCCAGATCAGCCAGGACACGCAGACAAGCCCAGGGAGGGGGTTACATGAAGGAGAACCAGACCTGAAAGAGTCATCCAGTCTCCCACATTCTAGGGTGAGGTCAAACCCACAGCCAACTCACCTAGAGTCTCCTCAGGGCCCCTCAGATTTGTTGGGGTACTTCTCAACTTAGATTTCCAAACTTCTGAGTGGCAGACTCTCATCTAAACTGTAAAAGGATATATGCTTGAAACTAGAGTGGAAGTAGTCCTCCTCTCAGTCTGGTTTTAATGCCTTTGTTTGTGACTGCTCATTACTGAACCTTCCAGGCCTCCAGGCTCACGGACACTGGTTGCCCAATGGGACCCTAACTTACGAGATTCTAGAGATCCAGGCCTCATCTGACCTTGCAAACACTCAGAGACCTGGCTGCAATGTACACTCGATCAAGTCCCCAAGTGTATGTAACTCAGGAAGGTACATACACCCCGCTGAGGAAAAAGGGGGCAATTCAGCCCCTTGCTGCTTTGAAAAGGACCTGGGACTCACATGTGGACACGTATAAATTCTCTTGGGGCACCAGAGCAAATCAGGCAGGTCAAGCCTGCTCCCCTTCAAAGACATTGCTCAGACTGGACCTTCTGCTTGAACACTGCCAGGGGCATCCCCTGAGAGCTGACTGCTGTGTTTGTGCCGTTCCCTTCTGGAGAGGAAGGGTCTCCACCAGCAGATGGGGGTCTCCATCTCTCCTCTCCCTCTGCTACCCCAGCTCTTGAGGATTCTAACTCCAAGCACACATTATGCGCAACGGAAAGTGGGAACAGAGAAGGATACTCACGTTAACTGAGTACCTACTTTGTGGCAGATGCTTCTCATAGACCATTTCATTTGGAACAAGGAAGAAAAGCCAGTGTAACTCCCAAAAGATCTGTTTCAGTTCCATCTGGATATGTTCGTGGTCCATTATTTTTGAAATTCAGGGAGGCTCCGTGTACAAGGAGCTCTGCCCAGTATCACTGCCTCTGGCTTGGGATCAGAGAAAGCGGGGGGTTCTGCATATCTCAAGGAGCTTCTGAACGCCGATCTCGCACCAAGTCCAAGAGGTGTTGCCCTGAGATCTCCATCTGTGGGAGCTGGGGAGTGCCTTAGTACAGGTCTGCTTTTCAAATATATTTACATTCCAAGGTAATGGATGGGCAGTATCTGAAAATTCGTCAGAGAAAATGTTATTTTTGGTAAAGGTCAACCTCCTAACAAAACACAGCTCCTTTTCCCTGACCCCTCAACAGCTAAAGAACAAAAAGGGTGGGTGGTGAGGTGAGGCCAGGGAGAAGGCACCCCAGGTTATTTTCCTACTGGGCCGTGTGAGGTAAATGGGATAAGAAGAAGCAAGGACAAGAGTGCATACATAGGAGAAGCGGAGGAGAAAGTTCTTACAGGCAGGCCCATCGTTGGGCCCCATTTGGGATTCTAGGGCTAAGATTTTGAAGAATCCTCCTGAGACAGACTCCGGAAGCCCCTCTGTGAAAACCCAATTGCCAGCACACGCCTTACACCCAGTCCGGGAAGATTTGCTGAAGAGCACCTCAGAGGTGAGCTCCACGTGGGAGGAAGGAAGGGCAGGGGAGTGGAGAATCGCCTCTGCACAAGGTGCTTAAGGCGCACGTGAGCTCAGCTGTCTCCTGAGAGCCCAGAGGGCCTCTGTGTGGATCTCCTCAGACGCTCGCCAACTCGAGAGAATCAGATCTTAATGATTCCAGCGCCTTCATTTTATAAATAAGGACCCTGGGGCTTGACAAAGTGATGTGCCCTGTCCAGAGGTTAGAATCAGCTGCACTCGGCACTCGGTGTGGGGGGGCCTTTTCCCACATATAAAGCGTCACTTTGGGCTAGCCAATTTTTCTGATCCTGAGCATAGAGACTACTACAGGCTACTCTCTCGCACCAGAGGCCTGTCTCCATCAGCGGACTGTCCCGTCTCCTTCCAAAAGGAGCTCAAACAAGCAGAGAGTTATGGGAGGAACACTCAACTTCGATCTTCTTTCTCGTTGTTGTTGTTGTTGTTAGCAAAATGAAAAGAAAACCGAGATAAGTAACCCAGCATCTTACTGACGAAAAATCTCTTAACACGACTGTGTAAAGTATTTGTAGAGAGCAATTAGCAGAACCATTTGGAAAGTTTCCTATTGTTTTCCTTAAGGCCCACAGGCGGCCCGGCCCGGAGCTGACTGTGAGCTTGAAAGGCTTTGCCCTGACACTTTCCACTTCCTGCTCATCCTCCTGTTACCAGGATGTGAATGGGGTGCGGAAGACGACAGAAACTTCCTGCAGCCCCAGAGCTAAGACTGGGCTGACCCAAGCTGGAGGAGGAAATCTTGTTTCCTCTTCAATCACCCAAGAGGTGGGTACAGAGGGTTGTGTAGGAAGTCGGCTAATTGGGCTGAAGTCACTGTCTGTTTCTTAAACAGAGGATCCCAACTCCAGTTACCTTAGAGCAGAGATGTGGAAGGAACTGAACAAAAGTTTTTCTCAGCCCCTGGGAGAAGCAGCTGCCTTTGGCTCAAGAAGGTCGCAGGACACTCTCAGCTTCAAAATCCAGAATGGGGCCAGTGAGTGCCTTGACTTCCCACAACCAAAAGCTAAGGATGCCCCACTCGGCTTTATGCACTGCCAAAAACAAGCAGGAACGAAAGCCTGGTTTTCAACGCAAGTGCGCTACCATTCAAACAAGACCATTCACCGTGCTAGGGAGGCGGCCGAGGGAAGGAAGGCATTTGGGAACCATTGTTAGCTGGAGGAAAAAAACACACACACTGTAAACATGTATAAATGGTCTGGGTAACTCAGTTGCCTAAGATCCTGTTGAGAACTTTTACTCATTACTCTTGTTATTGTTATTGTCGGAGACATTCCCTCCTACACATCCTTCCTTGCTCCTGGCCGGAGACATGTCTTGATCAAAAGCAAAGAATATTCACTCTCTCCTTCCAATTATGAAAGATGGGGTTGGGTGAGGGTGAGGGGGGAAAGTACACTCTCGGGGCAGTTTTTCATCGTTGGCAAGGAATGGGGGTTTTTACAGGCACTAGCCGAGCAGAATAACTTAATCCAAATCGTGACTTCTGAAAAGGGAGATACAAGGCCCATGATGTGGAAAGCTTTGAAGAGAAATTTAGGATTCTCTTTCCAAAAGGGAACGTGGGTGACATGCTTTATCTCAAACCCACAGAGACAGGATGCCATGCACAGCCAGCCATATTCTCAAGTAGGAATTTACATGAAAGTCAGTATAGGAGCACCTGGGTGGCTCAGCTGTAAAGCGTCTGCCTTTGGCTCAGGTCATGATCTCAGGGTTCTGCAATCGAGCTCCCCATTGAGCTCCCTGCTCAGTGAGAAGCCTGCTTCTCTCTCTCCCACTCCCCCTGCTTGTGTTCCCTCTCTTGCTGTCTCTCTCACAGTCAAATAAATAAAATCTTTTTAAAAAGAAAAGAAAGACGGGGCGCCTGGGTGGCTCAGTGGGTTAGGCCTCTGCCTTCGGCTCGGGTCATGATCCCAGGGACCTGGGATCGAGTCCCGCATAGGGCTCTCTGCTCAGCAGGGAGCCTGATTCTCCTCATCTCTCTCTCTGTCTGTCTCTCTGCCTATTTGTGATCTCTCTCTCTGTCAAATAAATAAATAAAATCTTTAAAAAAAAAAAAAAAAGAAAAGAAAAGAAAGTCAGTATAAACAGGGCAATCTGGAATGGGCAATCTGGAATCTCCCCATTAAATCAGGGCTTCACCCAACCTTAACCTGCCATCACTGAGCCCCTGAGATCCAATGTGCAAGTTTACCACCCAAGGCGCTGGGTCTAAATGTCACATCCTCTTTGAGGTCCTTCCTGGAATTGGGGAATTGGAAGAATTCTCTTCCTCTGGTAATCCTACAAACCTTCCTCCTCCTCTTCAGAGAGAGCTTTAGTGGGCACAAAATAAGTACTAAAAAAACCGCTCACTTGATGCACTACTCATCCAACAAATGAGTGAATCAACGGAAGATGTCAGAATCATGCACAGAGCTTCCAGAGTGAAAGCACAGCCTTTATTCTACAAATGCTTTGGGAACCTTAGTCCACTTCCGGGAATTTTTTTTTTTTTAATGAAGATTGTACTCTGATATTTAAATGTAAAAAAATCACACTCAAAGCAAGGAAAGGAATACTTGTCACTTGTTCTTTGAGTAGTGGCAGAAATGAACTCTTTCAGTCCAGAGCCCCGGGTCCCGGGGAGACATGGCGCACAGTATTTCTGATCTAGTTGCTTCTCCGCTGAGGCCTGGAGCCAAGCTATCGGAAAATGCAAGAGAAAAGAATTCGGGGCCTTTGGTCACCTGCTACGGCCCTTCCACCTCATCCCGAGCTCCGCGGCTGGAGCCCCATTGCCATCATCAAGACCATCCCGCAACATGCGTACTCTCTTGTCATTGAAGAAACGGCGAAGGTTTGGAGAGCTGCCTTCCCTTCCTCTGACCCACCTCCTTTGCGGGCGCCAATTCCCATTCAGGGGAGAGTTACAAAGAATTGTTTGTGCAGGGAGTGGCTGGGCCTTCCCTTTCGGTCCCTGCGCCGCCCCCTCCTGTGAGCTTTACCACCTAATTCCCAGCAGCTGGCTTTGTTGCTGCAACACATGGGAACTCTTTCTTAATGTGGCTCAAAGGTGTCTGTAGGCAGCCAACCGTGGCACACCGCTGGCCACAGCTGGCTAAATGTGGTTTCAGAGACTTGTTTGTGCTCCTGGTGACTAATACTCACCTACCCGCTGGCTGGTATGAGACCTCTCTCCTACTCATCTGGCACTTGGAACACAACCTCTGGCTTCCCAGCCACTGCCAAGGCCATCCACAGCCCCGGCAGAGCGACTGGGTTTGGGTGGAACTGAAGAGCAGGGCCTCCGGAGGTCCCGGAACTCAGAGACAGCGGGAACCTTCTTCCCTTGAAGGCTTATGCCCTCTCAGCTGACTGGGATAACTTACGGGGCTGGGCCACCTAGGGGGGAGATAGGAAGGCCTTTGACTTCTCCTCTGGTTGAACAAGTCTGTCTATTTGCAAAATAAGCCCGTATTTTTAAAAAAGAGAGCTAGGTTTAAATAAGTCAAGAACACAGAGGGACAGGCAGCACCTGACTGGTTTGGGGGTCAAAAGAATTAGTAAATAAACAAATGAGTGAGTGATTAGATGAAGGAAGGGACTGATAAGAAAGGAGAGGAACAGGGAGGGCAAACAGTGCTCTGCATTCTAGGAATTTTCCCAACAGACCCCCCCGCAACACACCTGTAAAATAACTAATGAACAGACTGCATAAAATATATGGTATGTCTGTGTACTAAAATACAATATTATGTGGCTGTTTAAAAATGAAACATCTATATTCATATGGGTATGAAAAATATCCAGGATCCACTTTGTGTGAAGAAAACAAAAGCTAAGGACAGACAACCTGGATAGCAGGCTACTGTTTGTGATGGTTATTATTATTTTTTTTAATATATGTTTGTAAATCATAGGCTTTCCCTGGAAGGACATGGCATCAGTAGTTGCTTCGTTGTGTCTGAAAGGGAAAACAGGTGGCTGGGGACCAGACATTGATGGAGGCTTTCTTCCCACTGTGCACCTTTCTACACCTTCTGAATTTACACCCTGTCTGTATATCATCTATTCAAAAACATCAGTGAGTTTCTCTTTTTATTAGTAAAAACTAAAATTAAAAGAAAATAGATCATATTTATAGAAATAAGCATATGATCATATATTTAAAATGAAAAAAAAGCATTATCAACAATAGCCAAATTATGGAAAAAGCCCAATTGTCCATCGACTGTTGAATGGGTAAAGAAAATGCGGCACACACACACACACAATCACAATATTACTCAGTTATAAAAAAAATAATGAAATCTTGTCCTTTTTAATGATGTGAATGGAACTGGAGAGTATTAGGCTAAGTGAAATGTCAGAGAAAGACAAATACTATATGATTTCACTCATTTGAGGAATTGACCAAATAAAACAAATTCTGGGCGGGGGTGGGAGTGGAAAGAGAGGCAAACCAGAAAACAGACTCTTAACTGCAGAGAACAAACTGAGGGTTTCTGGAGGGGAGGTGGGCAGGGGGAGGGGTTAAATGGATGATTAGCTTTAAGGAGGGCACTTGTGATGAGCACTGTGTGTTGTCTGTAAATGATGAATCACTAAATTCTGTACCTGAAACTAATGTTATAGTGTATGTTAACTGGAATTTAGATAAAAACTTAAAAATAAATAAATAAAGTGATAGGATGCCTGGGTGGCTCACTTGGGTTAAGTGTCTGCCTTCAGCTCAGGTCATGATCCCAGAGTCCTGGGATCTAGTCCCACGTTGAAGTCCGTGTCTCCCTCTGCCTGCTGCTCTCCCTGCCTGTGCGCTCTCTCTCTCTCTCTCTGACAAATAAATAAGTAAAATTAAAAAAAATAATAATAATAAAGAAAAGAGTGAAGAAAGTCACACAAAATATATACAGTATGATACTGCTTGCAGTTTTAAAAAATACTCTTGAGTACAGGAACACCTGGGTGGCTCAGTCAGTTGGACATCCAACTCTCGATTTTGGCTCAGATCATGATATTGGGGTCATGAGATATAGCCCCGAGACTGGTTCCACACTTAGCTCTAAGTCTGCTTGTCCCTCTCTCTCCCTCTGCCCTTCCCTCTGCTCACACACTCTCTCACATGCTCTTTCTCTCTCTCAAATAAATAAAACCTTTAAAAAAAATACTCTGAGGGGCGCCTGGGTGGCTCAGTGGGTTAAGCCGCTGCCTTCGGCTCAGGTCATGATCTCAGGGTCCTGGGATCGAGTCCCACATCAGGCTCTCTGCTCGGCGGGGAGCCTGCTTCCTCCTCTCTCTCTTTCTCTGCCTGCTTCTCTGCCTACTTGTGATCTCTCTCTGTCAAATAAATAAATAAAATCTTTAAAAAAAAAATACTCTGAGTATACATATGTACCTACACACTTGTATGTGAAGACATTAAAAAGTTATGAGAGGGGAATGGAGAAAGAGTTGTCACTTTGTATGCTTTGTATTTCTGTATCATTTAAAAGCTTTATAACATGTGATTATTCAGTCATTTAAAATATAAATTTAAAAATGAGATAGCTCAGGACACCTGGGTGGCTCAGCTGGTTAAGCATCTGCCTTCAGCTCAGGTCATGATCCCAGGGTTCTGAGATCAAACCCCACAACAGGCTCTTTCCTTGTCCCTCAGCCTGCCTCTCCCTCTGCTTCTGCTCCCTCTCTCTCTCTCTCTCTCTGAATAAATAATCTCTCTAAATAAATAAATAAATAAATAATCTTTAAAAAGGGGGGCACCTGGGTGGCTCAGTGAATTAAGCCTCTGCCTTTGGCTCAGGTCATGATCTCAGGGTTCTGGGATCAAGCCCCACATCGGGCTCTCTGCTCAGCAGGGAGCCTGCTTCCCTCCTCTCTCTCTGCCTCTCTGCCTACTTGTGATCTCTCTCTCTGTCAAATAAATAAATAAAATCTTTGAAAAAAATAAATAAAAAGCACAATAGCATCTGCCTTCAGCTCAGATCATGATCATAGAGTCCCAGGATCGAGTCCGACGTCAGGCTCCCATCTCAGTGGGGAGTCTGCTTCTCTCTCTGACCCTTCTCCCTCTCATGCTCTCTCTCCAAATATATAAATAAAATTAAAGAGAGAGAGAGAGGGAGAGACAGCTCTAGGGGCACCTGTATGGCTCAGTCAGTTAAGCATCAAACTCTTGATTTCAGCTCAGGTCATGATCTCAGGGTCATAAGACTGATCCCAGAGTGGACTCCACACTTTGTGGGGAGTCTGCTCAAGATTCTCCCTCCCTCTCCCTCTGTCCCTCTGCATACTAGCCCCGAAATCATGCTCTCTCTCAATCAATCAATCAATAAGAGATGGCTCTGTATGTGCTGGTCAGTTACCCTCTCTAAGATATAGTGTTAAGTAAAAAAGGAACAAAATAGTGTATATACTGTGCAACCATTTGTATGGGGAATTTGCATGTGAATGCAGAGGATCTGAAAGGGTATATGTGGGACTGGTACCAACTGTTCCCTCTGCAAAGGGAAAATGGGTGGCTAAGAAACAGATAAATAGGAACTACACCTTTGCATACTGTATAATTTGCATATTTTGTGCCATATGTACATTCTAGTCTAATTTTTTTATTACTTTAATTTTTTTAAGATTTTTATTTATTTATTTGACAGACAGAGATCACAAGTAGTCAGCGAGGCAGGTGGGGGTGGGGGGAAGCAGGCTTCTGCTAAGCGGAGAGCCTGACACGGGGCTTGATTCCAGGACCCTGAGATCATGATCTGAGCCAAAGGCCAAGGCTTAGCTCACTGAGCCACCCAGACACCTCTACTTTAATTTTTGAATACAGGACTACCTTATTAGGTTAGATTATGTCAACAATAAGATAAAGCCTAGGAGCACCTGGGTGGCTCAGTCAGTTAAGCATCTGACTCTTGATTTTGGCTCAGGTCATAATTTCAAGGTCATGAGATCAAGTCCTGCATCAGGCTCCACACTGAGCATGGAGTCAGCTCAAGATTCTCTCCCTCCGTACCCCCCCCAATCAAACACATGCATGCTCTGTCAAAAAAATGTAAAAAAAAAAATTTTTTTAAATGATTAAAGACTAAAAGATCTTGGAAGATCAAGTGGTTTATTTCCTTCAACACCAGTACACGATTCCCATTCTAGAATGTTTTGTCTTCCTGAGAGCTGGTACTCCAGGGTACCTATGAAAACACCCCTGTCCAAAGACCAAAGCACAATTCAATTCCCTCAGTGGTCAGCATTCTTTTGACACTCAGCTTAGAGGCCCCATGCTGCAAAAAAAAATACTAACAGAAGACTAAAATCAAACTATCTCAACAAATACCAGCCCTGAACAAATTCTCCTAATCATTAAGGTTTGTCAAGTGCCTACGGTGCATGGGCTGGCAGCTCACACCCCCACTGTCTCTTAAATGTGTCACAGACACTGAAGCCCACTTTTTAAAAATCAGATTAATACAATTTGATGGAATGTTTATTTTTAATCTTCCCTTCTTCAGACCATGGGTAGCAGCAAGTAGAGTCTATCTGTCAAAATTTCCCTCCTCTGGACAAAGTCAAAATTTTATGCCTAAGTCCACACCTAACCTAGCTACATAGCTCCTAAAATAATTGTTCTAAAATATCCCTAAAATTGGCCAAAATGTTCAGGAGTCCCAGAGGAGGGTCCCTTCTATTCCTGTTGTGCCCACCCCAATCTAAGCCCTGGGGGGTCAGCTGCTGCTCAGTCTCTTCCCTGGTCTCCTGGCCCCTCTCAGCAATTCCCTCTTCTTCCCTCCAGGGGGGCCACTGACAGAGGGATTTATGGTTCAGTCCAGATACCTCACATTTCTGCCTGGATCGGTCCCACTGGGAGAATGTCTGTCCCCCTCTGTCAGTGTAAGGCCAAAAAGCCCTGGTGACTTTCTTTTTCTAACCACAGTCCTAGCCAGCTGTCTTCTCCCGCACTATCAGTCCTTCCACGATATTGCCTACTGCTTTGGCAATTCATTGTACAACACCCTGGGACAGATGACTCTTCTCTTATTGTGAATTCCATGACTTGTGCTTGCTGGCAATAATTACAAGGAGAAGGATACAGGCCCTTGGAGGGAGGAAAAAGAAGTGGGCAGGCAGGACAGAAGTCATATTTTGGCAGTACAGCCTGGCAGAGAAATGGGAACCTAGTATGAAGCCCCAGGGCCTTTTCACCACCATCTATGACGGGGAGAACCCTGGAAGTGATAAGGAAGGGAGAGAGGAGGGACGCTTTGACTCCAGGGATCATTCTGGGCCTGGTCAGCACTCCACACCCCAAGTGCTAAAGTGTGTGTGGTCAAATGGCAGAAATGTTGGTGCTCCTCACTTTCCTCCCTTCGCATCTTCACTACAACATGCTTTCAATCTCACAGAAACGCCCCCAGGCTCTTCCCTGGAGGACCACCCTCATGCTACTAGAACATTTTACCCAGCTAGTAGAGACCCAGAGGACTTGGGACTTCTTCCCCAGGGACCTGTGGGCACTGGGATAATACTGAGGCATAGTTTACATTCAGGATTCTTCTGTGGAGTCCAACCAAATTACCCCCTGAGGGACTTCTGAAACCAGGCCCTTGCCTGGGGAACCTCTGCTTCCCCATCCTGCTTCTCCAGCTCTCTCACTGACCCTCCAGGGAGCATGCCCTTGGTAAATCATGTTCCTTCTCTAAGGGCCTGCTTCTGGGGAACTTGACCTAACACAGGCAAGGTGGGGGCTGGGGGAACGCCCTTTGGCACACAGAGAAAGGAAGCAACATGGTTTTGTTTTGTTTTTTTTCATTTCCTAAAATATCCAAGTTCTTTTGTGCTTTGGGAGTAGCGGCAACACGAGGAGAGAGAAACTAACAGGACGGTGCTCGACTTCCCCTGGACTTACATCTCATTGACTCAATGAGTGTGAGCAACCAAGGTCCAGGGCCAGGTATTGGACTTTATGCACAATCCTAACCTCCACTGGACTCTCCCATGTGCCAAGCACTGTGCTAAGACTAAGCTCATTCTCTCACTCCCTTTTAACTCCTCAGAACAAGCGTACATAATAGTACCCCTGTGTAATAGATCAGTTGGTGGGAAATGAAGTACTTGTCCCATGTACCACTACAGACACCAGGCCTGCCTTCCTCTGTACTGTGCATGCTCAGCCGTTGTTCTTACTCTATGTTCCTCATGGGCCAGCCGGGACCTTAAGATCATAGTTGCTCAAAACACTTTACTGATGGCTCTGAATGAGAGAGCCCTCAAAGTAACAAGAACTAGTAGCCCTCAAAACAAGCAGACTGCAAGGTCAAATAACCAATTTTACTAAGATCAAAAGTAATCTTACTGGGGAAGAAGGGTTTAAAAACAGTCTGTTTTAAGATAGCAGGTTTCCATCATTCCTCCCATAGCCTCCTAAAAAGGCACAGGTAGAAAACAGACCAAGGTCTCCATGGCTGATGGGATTTAAACTTAGTAACTTTATACTTTCCACATTTCCCCCAGTTTTAGATGAGTTTTACCTTCTTTCTCTCTGCCCTCCCAACAAGCCAGGTAAAAATTTTTATAGAAATGTTCCTTATACACTTATAAAAAGTAAGAAAATAAAAAAGGGGAGGGGACACTGAGCTTTCCTGGCTGTCAGGAAATGGTATCTATTTTTTAAAACCAAACTCAAAACGTTTTATCAGTCATATTAAGAAACAGTCCCACACAGTACCACACAACAGAACCACATGTGAAATTCTTCTTAAAATAGGTTAAAAGGCATCCTGCTGTTTCCTTTGTTTATGGGAAAGTAGTTTCATGCACTAGCTTATTAGATGGTTATTAACATAGTTTAAACATTTTATTTATTTTTTATTTTTTAAGGTGCATTTATTTATTTATTTATTTGAGAGAGACAGGAAGAAAGAGAGAGGCTGATATCCAAGATCTATAAAGAACTTCTCAAACTCAAAACACAAAAAACAGATAATCATGTCAAAAAATGGGCAGAAGACGTGAACAGACACTTCTCCAATGAAGAAATACAAATGGCTAACAGACACATTAAAAAATGTTCATCATCATTAGCCATCAGGGAGATTCAAATCAAAACCACATTGAGATACCACCTTACACCAATTAGAATGGCCAAAATCAACTAGACAGGAAACAACAAGTGGAGAAAGGGGAACCCTCTTACATTGTTGGTAGGAATGCAAGCTGGTGCAGCCACTTTGGAAAACAGTGTGGAGATTCCTCAAAAAATTAAAAATAGAGCTACCCTATGACCCGGCAACTGCACTACTGGGTATTTACCCCAAAGATACAGATGTTGTGAAAAGAAGGGCCATCTGTAACCCAATGTTCATAGCAGCAATGTCCACAATAGCCAAACTGGAAAGAGCCAAGATGCCCTTCAACAGTCGAATGGATAAAGAAGATGTGGTCCATATATACAGTGCAATATCACTCAGCCATCAGAAAGGATGAACCCAACTTTTACATCGACGTAGATGGGACTGGAGGAGATTATGCCGAGTGAAGCAAGTCAAGCAGAGGAAGTCAATTATATGGTTTCACTTACTTGTAGAACATAAGGAAAAACATGGAGGGCATTAGAAGATGGAAAGGAAAAGTGAATTGGGGAAAATTGGAGGCAGAGAAAAACCATGAGAATCTGTGGACTCCAAGAAATAGACTGAGGGTTTTAGAGGGGTGGGGGTAGGGGGATGGGTGAGCCTGGTGGTGGGTATTAAGGAGGGCACGTATTGCATGGATCACTGGGTGTGGTGCATAAACAATGAATCTTGGAACACTGCTTCAAAACTAATGATGTATTTTATGGTGACTAACATAACACAATAAAAAATATGAAAGAAAGAACAGGGGCGCCTGGGTGGCTCAGTGGGTTAAGCCGCTGCCTTCGGCTCAGGTCATGATCTCAGGGTCCTGGGATTGAGTCCCGCATCGGGCTCTCTGCTCAACGGGGAGCCTGCTTCCCTATCTCTCTCTCTCTCTCTGGCTGCCTCTCCGTCTACTTGTGATTTCTCTCTGTCAAATTAATAAATAAAAAAAAAAGCTTTTAAAAAAAAAAAGAAAGAAAGAAAGAAAGAACAAGAGAGAGGAGCAGGGAGTCTGATGCGGGGGCTCGACCCCAGAACCCTGAGATTAGGACCCAAGCTAAAGGCAGACACTTAACTGACTAAGCCACCCAGGCACCCCATTAACACAGTTTAAACAACAGGATAGCATCATTATCAAAAATACTGAGCACTGTTCATTTACAAAAAAAAAGAAAAGAAGGCTTCTTCTTATTTATCAAACTTGCTGCCTCTCTTACAAATCTTTGTTTGGGGCTCAAACTGTAGGTCTACTGGATGGAGGCCCTTCTCTTTCCTGCACAGAAGCAGTGGCATATCCAGGAGCCAAGAAGCAGTGGAAGTAGGGAGGGGGCAGGGTTGGGGGGGGGGGGGAAGGAGGCAGCAGTGTGCCCAGAGAGTAGCCGTGCCAAGGAAGGGATACTGCGGAGGTGGTGGCGTCCCCAGTGGCAAAGCTGGAGGCCAGAAGGGGAAAATGACGGACCACAGAAGCTGTTCCCCAAAGAGGCAGCTGAACAGTAAAGAGATTAATGATATACAAAGGAGTTGAACAAGTATACTAGAGCTCATAGAAGCCTATTTTTCATCATCACAAAAAGAATCTACAAACAATGAAAGGGAGAAGACCAGAAAGAAAAATGAGGTATTGGATTAGAATTAGATTTATCAGTGTGCGCTTATTTTATAATACATGTACAGAAACAGATATATGTGTGTATGTGTCTGCATATGAACCAGATCTTGGTTTTCTGAGCACCACCCTTCATTAAAAGGAACCAGAGAGCTCCTTGGAGAAATGGCTGGTTCCTGGACAGGGACAATGAACTTGGAACATGTTGTGCCACAAAATAAGGAAAAGATGGGGTGCCTGGGTGACTCAGTCGGTTTGGGATCTGACCTTTGATTTTGGCTCAGGTCACAATCTCAGGGTGTAGAGATCAAGTCCTATGTTGGGCTCCTTCCTGAACCTGGAGGCTGCTTAAAAGATTCTTTCTCTCCCTCTGCTCCTCTCCCCCGCTCTCCAACCCCTTGGCTTACACTCTCTGCTCTCTCTAAAGAAAAGAAAAAAATAAGGAAAATCTAAAACTGAATGATGGAGACATGACAGGAGCCAGTTTGAAGATGTTCCCATTGGTTAAATGTCACTTTCATTAGTTATTCAAAAATAACTAATGGTAATAGTCCTTTAAATAATGGGAACCCATGCATCTCTTCATGTTATGTACAGACAGCAAATAAATGGAGAAGGGAACATTCTGCTTACAGTAGAATGTCAGTAGTAGGCAGAATTAATGATAAACCCAGAAAACCATTATTCAACAACCATCATCATTGGTGGCTGATTCAGAAGGGAGTCATCCATGGAGAGAGGCTGGTGAGAACAGGCTGTTGTGGTCTCCTCCCCAAATCCTTATCAGTTAAAAAGGGAAAAAGAGGAATTTATGGCAGAGAAACCAAGTGATGGAGAATAACATCTCCAGTGGTAAGAGAGCTGGCAACTTTTCCATGCATAGCGTCATCTGTAGAGGATTCCTGCAGAGAAAGGATGGCCTGAGTCTGGGCATGAAGAGATATTAGAAAGAGCCAGGGGTCGGCCATCTTACAAAATGTAGTACTTTTTCCACTCAAGATCCTGAAAGATAGGGAAAGACCAAAGAACCATTCCAAATCAAAAGAGACTGGAGAGGCTTGGCCATTAACTGCCACATACGACCTTGGATTGTACCCTGGACAAGAAAGAAGTGACATGGTGGGGACAGTTGGCAATATGTAAATGGAGTCTGTGGAGGACATGATAATGGAGGAAAGTGACTGCACGGTTGTATGACGTTTGTACAGGAGAGTGTCCTTGCCTTGGGAAAATACACACCTGAGTAAGTAGGAGTGATGAGCAGCATGTCAGCAACTTGTTCTCACACAGTTCAGAAAAAGACTATGTATTCACTATTTATTTGTGTGTAATATGTACAACTACACTACGTATATGAAGAGAGAGAGAAGGCAAGAGAAAAGAGTCTGAAAGTATAAAATATGAATAAATGGGTGTTCTGGGGGAAAGGGATACAAGAATTCTTTGTACTGTTTTTTCAACTTCTACATGTTTAAAATTATTTTAAAATAAATTATTTTTAAAAATAGGATCCGGGCAAAACTAGAGGTGACCAGGAGAGGAATTAGAACAGCGGGTGAGTGGGAGAGCCAGTGAAATGAGAGGTAAAGAGAAGAAAGAAAGAAAGCCATTTATTATCCTCTCCCCCTTGCCCCTTTTACAATAAATGCATTGGAAACTATGTGCAATGTAGCCCCAGCTGGTTTCCTCACATGTCAAACCTGATTCTATATATGAATATTGGGCAGTAGGACAAGCCAGGGCTTTGCTGCCAGACAGCCTTGGAAGCAGACACTACTTAGAGCTCTGTGCTTAGGGACATGTGATCAACCGAGACTCAGTTTTCTCAGCTGTAAAATGGGGATAACCACACATTATCTCACAGGTTGTTATGAAGATCGGGGGAGATCATTTACATACAAGACACAGATCCTCTAGGAGTAGACAACATGGGGTCAGTGCCTGAAGCCAAGTTCTCATTGGAGAGCTCACTCTCATTTGGGGCTTACATTGCACATCAGTGACTTTTTGAATACTGAAGGCTTAACTTTCATTCCCGAGTCTGTCACTTCACAGTTTATGTTTAAACAAAGCAAAGCAATCCAAAAACTGTTACAGTTAGGGATCAGGGCCGTTGTAGATGGAGAATGGTATCAAAGGGGCCTCGGGAACATTTATGATGCTGATACCCAGTGAGACACCCACTGTTTAAACAAATTCGTAATGTGCTGAATGTTATTTATTGGCCTTGTGCTTGGCAGAAGGTGCACAGCCAAATTGCCTCCATCCATTTCTGAAACTAGTATTCATCAGTCACGGGGCCTCCATGACACTCTGAAATTTATTATATTGCAAATAAAATGTCCAGCCTTGTGACAGGCTTTCAGTATTGACCGATATTGACTTGGGAGCCCCTCAGATCCCATCTTTGTAACCAGAAAAGATACAGCCAGTGGTGGGTCCAGAATTTCCAGTCAGGAGAAGCTAAGGTTAAAAAGGGAGACTTAAGAAACTTGTCTTTTTTTTTTTTTAAGGTTTTATTTGTTTATTTGAGAGAGAGAGCATAAGTGGGGGCAGCAGTAGAGGCAGAGAGAGAAGCAAGCTCCCTGCTGAGCAGGGAGCCCAATGCAGGACTCAACCCCAGGGCCCTGAGATCATGACCTGCATCGAAGGTAGATGCCTAACTGACTGAGCCACCCAGGTCCCCCGGGAACTTGTCCTGAAGGGGTGTTTTTACAGCAAGCACACCTTGGAGATAAGATTAAGAAAAACAGCAAATTTCCTTTAGAATTTCACACAGAATTGAAAAATAGCCATTGTCCAGATCGAAAGACATCATTAAGGTATCTAGGATTGTGGTTGCTGGCTAGGTGTAGCAGGGGCTGCTGCGGATGAAGGAGGGGGACAAGTATACATTTGGCTCAGCCACCATCTTTAGCCCTGTACCTGGCACACGGCAGACTCTAACGCTAGCCTACCCCCATCTTGCCAGCTGAATTTTAGAAACTTCTAGACTCAGCTCTCAGTCAGCGACAAGGTTCAGCCTGTCTTCTTTCCAGGGACTGCCGATAGCCTCAACTTCGCTGTCTATGGATGTTCTTTCCAGCAAAAGCAGGCTTTGGGAGGTTTGGGAAAGACTCGGCATCCACGTTTCTGTCTGTGGTTGCAAGACTGGGTGCCCTTTGGGATGTCATGAGCCCTCAGGGCGTAGCTTCTCAGGTGCCACAGTCAGTCCCCCAGGGACCTCTGAGTCCAGGGACAGGCTTCTTGAAAGAACAATGAGCTCCGAAGATGCCCTCCTATCCACAGAAGCCATCATGTAGATCTGAAACACGTAAGTCACTGATCATGAATCACGGGGAACAGGTTTTGTGGGCTGGACTCCCGTACAAACAACTCAACGGCCATTAACTCGTACTGCAGATGTCGATATGTGAGAACACTGCTTCTGAATACCAGGAATGTGTCTCTCAGAGTGGAGGCCGATGAGGTGAAGAGAGAGATTTACGCAATGCAAGCTATCTCTCCCTTCTCTTTCTTCCTTGGATTTTTCTCTATCTTGAGTAAAGTTCGGTTTTCAGAAGATCAATCCCGGTTGTAAACACAGTCTTTAAAACCTTTGCACTGCTTTCCTGCAGAATTTATGATCTGTTTACATTTGAGGCGAGGAGCAGCAAGAGGGGCAATCCTGAAGCCTTTGGTAGACTCCTCGCAAGAAAAAAGGGAATGCGGGACACATGAGTCAAAATACTTCCTTATTTCAGCTGTGATTTGTGGGTGCCCAATTCTCCCAAAGAGAGAGGTCATGCCCCAAGGAAATTGGTCCAACCAAGCCCTTTGTAACCATTAAAACAAGTGCCAGAGAGCTTAAGAGAAAAATTCCAGAAATCCACAGATTTCAGGATTTGGAAAATGCATGAGAGAAAAGTTAAGGCAGGTGCCTTGGTGGCACTTTGTGGTGTGGCTGGCAGGAATGCCTCCTGGGAACTAAAGGACACTGGCCAGGCCACACAATGGAGTGCTGGAATGAGAATCTTCCAAACAGAAACCCAGTCACGAACTGTCCTCGTGGTGGGGGCAAAAGTCAGAGGCCAAAGAGAATGGCTGAATAGGATCAAATAACCCAAGATTTTTCAACATAAATCGCAAAAGATTTAAATTCCTCCCTCACAATCACAGAACCCTTGGCCGTCTCATTAACAAAGCTTTAATATGAATGAACGGATAAAGGAGAGGAATTACAAGACCTCGGTTCTAGTGAAAGCTAAAACCTTCTTCTCCATACACCTACTGGGTACATGACCTCCAGCAAATCGCACACTCACCCAGGTTTCTCACCAGGGATACGGGAACACTAGTACTTGCCATTCAGAGGTAAAATGAGGATAAGATAGTGCATGAAAGATTAAGTGCAAAAAAGTTAATTCTGCAGCACCTGGGTGGCTCAGTCGGTTCAGCTGCTGCCTTCAGCTCAAGTCATGATCTCAGGTCCTGGGATGGAGCCCAAGTCAGGCTCCCCCCTCAGTGGGGAGTCTCTGAGTCTGCTTCTCCCTCTCTCTCTCCTGTCCCTCTCACTGCTCATGCTCTCTCTCTCTCAAAAAAGTAAGTAAAATCTTAAAAAAAAATCCTGTAACACATAAAATGTTTATCATCAATAATGGTGATCATGGATGTGATCAATACTTTGGAAATAAACTATCAGCGGCACCTGAGTGGTGCAGTGGGTTGAGCGTCCAACTCTTATCAGCGGAGGTTGTGATCTCAGGGTAGCGAGATGGAGCCTGTCTCAGGCTCTGCACTCAGCATGGGCATCTGCTTGAGATTCTCTCTCCCTCTCCCCGCCCCACCCCCACTTGTGCGCTCTCTCTCTCTCAAATAAATAAATCTTCTTTAAAAATGGGAAGAAACTGTAAGTTCCTTATCTAGAATGAATGGGTGCGGAAACAGAAATGCTCCCCTCTTCTTAGCAGGTCCACAGTGAAGGCACCCAGGAGGGTACCTGCAGCTTCCACAGGTCAACCCCAGGCCCCAAGGCTGTTCTTACCTCAAGGAATGGGCTGACACTTCTTTTTTCAGAAGGAACACTGAGCTTATGGCTGGGAGCAGCCATCACCGTGTTAGCAGGGGAGAACCACAGTGGTGGGGTCTGAAAAACTGGGCCAGGTCACATGCTCTCTCTGAAATTGGGGGAAAGTTATTTTTTCCCTTTGTACCTCCAAGCATTAGGTCTAAAATAAATCATATGTTTCCTACATCTTTCCCAGTACATGATTCTTTTGCTTCTCTATCAGGTAATAAGCAAATAAATCCAAAAACGGTAAGTAGCTGGGGTGCCTGGGTGGCTCAGTCGGTAAAGCCTCTGACTCTTGACCTCAGGATCATGAGTTCAAGCCCCACACTGCGTGTGGAGCCTACTAAAAAAAAAAAAAGAAAAAAAAAAGTAATAATAATAATATAACAAAATGATAATAATAAATAGTTTACTTCAGGGTAGGTCCCCCCCACCTTTTTTAAAATTTATTTGACAGACAGAGATCACAAGTAGGCAGAGAGGCAGGGAGAGAGAGAGGAAGAAGAAGCAGAAAGCCCGATGCGGAGCTCGATCATGACCCAAGCCAAAGGCAGAGGCTTTAACCCACTGAGCCACCCAGGTGCCCAACTTCAGGGTAGTATTTATGGCAAGTCACACGTTAAGCAACAAAAGGGATTACACAGATCTATTGGGAATCACCATCAGGCAAGAATTAACTTAGGTTTTGTTGAAAGATTTTTTTTTTTAGTTACTTTGTAACTCGTGTCTCCACTAGGCTTGTCAGCCATTCTCACAGCCATTCTCACAGGCTGCACTTTCAGTGTGCTGTTTGAAAGACAAGATTAAAAATCTTTAATCATTGATTTAAGGAATTTGAGTAATACTGTTTGGCTTTTTACCAAGCATCTTAAATATTTAAAAGGGAATGTGTCAATATTTGGACTAAATGAAAGAAAGATGGAGGAATACATGCGCCCTGTTGGTTACTAAGATGTTTCCCATTGCAGAAAAGAAGTACATGTTGTTGCCAGCAATAACCCACCCTGGTATCAAGGAAGAAACAGAATGGGAAACAATTAGAATTTGCCTATGTTCTATCTTTGGAAAGGCATCTTTTTTTTTTTTTTAAAGATTTTATTTATTTATTTGATAGAGAGAGATCACAAGTAGATGGAGAGGCAGGCAGAGAGAGAGAGAGAGAGATGGAAGCAGGCTCCCTGCTGAGCAGAGAGCCTGATGCGGGACTCGATCCCAGGACCCTGAGATCATGACCTGAGCCGAAGGCAGCGGCTTAACCCACTGAGCCACCCAGGCGCCCGGAAAGGCATCTTTGAGTCCGCTAACTTGTTACATAGAGTAAATTAGATTAGGTAGTGTAAGTATGGGGGGAACTGGTTTCTTACCGGTTTAGCGTGTATCGTATCATTCGCAGACATAAAGGAGAATGTGAGAAATTGTAAACCATAAAGTTATAATAGTTTTGGTGTTTGATCTATAGCATGCCAAACTTCTCAACAACTGAAATTTCCAAACAACCTGAAAATATTTTAAATGACCTCTGAAACATTCTCAGAATAACAGGTTCAGGATGCATTTTGTCACTGCCCAATTTCTGGAAAGCCACATCATTCATTCACAAGTGTGTGCATTCATTCATGCCTGATAAACCATCGGCTGGGCTGTGTGAGGTCCCTGCTGGGGGACAGGGGCTGGCCACTCCATCCCACCCACGTTTTCTCAGCACCCCTATGAATGAGAATTTGTTGGCATGCACCATGTTTTAGGAAAGCAGTGTGGGCTGAATTCTCCTGCTCTCTGTGCAGATTCTCTCAGAGTGATGGGGGAAATGAGTAAGATGCAGGCAAACAAGCTATTGACTCCCTCCAAGAATATGAGAAGCTAGTCAGTGAGGGCAGGCAGGAAAAGAATGCTAACAATGGAAAACTCTCACCTTCTAGCCGCAGAAGACAACCCTATGTATTTCTCTTAGTAAAACATGTTCCCCAGAGTAGACAGAGGGGTTTTGTCTGCCTTGGGTACCTTCTAGAAAAATGTGTGAGATGTTCATTTATAAGATGTTCAAATTTTGTTGACTATTGATAAAACATGGCTATTAAATAAGTAAAATTAGAGCATAGTCTTGGAATTTGATTTATTAACATAAGGCCCAAGCTCACCCACAGATTCATCAGAAGTTACAGCTATAAGTATCTTACAGATAAGGCACTGGAGACCAAGCTCACTACAGTGACTACAGCAGGAGCACTGAACTGGGAGACGTGAAACTGAACCTCCATCATTTAGCCAGAGGGGCCTCTGTGAACCCATCCAGAAATGAAGGAAGGAACGCAGTATTTTCGTCAGGCTCAGAGTGAATTCAGGATTCACCGTGACTAATGACTGGCCTGAATGTCTCTGAGCCTTAGTTTCTCATCTGCAAAATGAGGATGGTAATAGTTCTTACCACACAGGACTGTTTCAAGAATAAATGAGGGAAGGCATGTAATCCCACTGGCCCTTTGAAACCAAGAAAGACAGACAATTCTCTGCATACAGCTAGGTTGTATTGTACTTGCAACCCAAGCCCGCTCAAGGAACCTTCATGGCACTTGGCATACACTGAGAAGAAATCATAACCATCCTCAGAAGCCATCAGGTGCATCTGAGAGACGTCAGAGCCGATCTCGGCTAATGGAAGGGACCCTCTATTGGGTATCCTCACAGCCACTGTCTCTTCCTTCGAGGACAGGAGCCAGGAGACAGAAGGTCTGGGGAAGATGGACAGTGTCTCAGTCTCCCCAGCACCTACCCCCCCATTACAGAAACCTGTCTGGGAGGGGGAGAAATGACCCCCAAAAGTGACCAAAAGGCAAACTGGAGATTTAAGAGCATAATTGCAGGATATTCCTAAACTCTAAATTAACACAAAAGGATTATTGAGCAACATAAACTTTATGTAGCGTTTTGGAGAAGAGCTCATAGGACTTCATAGGAGAACATTTTCATTGCTACTTTCAAAGTCTTGATTAGACATTTCTCTGCAACATTCTCATCTGCCACTCCACTCCACCACCCCAAGCGTTTCTGGATCTGCTTCTACCCAAGGAAATTCCTGGTCCTGCCTGCCTCTTCTGTTAGATTTTTCCTTTCCCAAGCCCCCAACTTTAAATTCTTTATGCCTGCACTGTGTAGAGCTGATTAGCCCCCACTACTTCATAGTCCAAACCTGGCACATTTCCAAAGATGGCTCCACAAAGATGGTGTCCATCTAATGACATCCAGCATTATTGGAAGGCAGCTGTGGTTACAGATGTCAGAGTATATTTCCCCCAATACAGCCTTGCTTGGATCCCACAGTGTATATATGTATTAGTCAACCCAGCATCCATCTGACCCCTTTTCAAGTGAACCCGTATTCCCCTTCTAGTATCTACCCTCCCCTTCATGCAGTCCAATGCTTTAATGGAACCTGACCTTTATCCTAGTTCCAGTGGTGAACCCTGAAGAATCTAAGCCAACTAGAGTATTCCCATCACCTTTGCCAAATTTCTTGATTCAGAGATGGCTGTGTAACTAATGAGGGCCAATGAGAAGTGACAGGGGACTTTCTGAATTTCTGAGAATGGAATTTCCTTACTCTTCTGAGCAGACTGTGGGATGCCAGCTCTCTCCCACAGGATATGAAGCAGGTCCCGTAACCCTGACTGCTACCAACTGCCATCCTACAGCCCAAGATGGAACAGCCTTGGGGTTGGCAAAGGGAAATGACTCACAGAATCCGAATCTTAACTAATGTTTTTGAGCCGCCGGACTTGTAGCTTAACACCAGTCCACCTCTGATGTTGGCTTGCCTGACTAGCTACTCATTTAAGTCAGCTCTGGCTGAGGTTTTCGTGTCCTGCAATCAAAAGCATTCTGAGATATGCCTCCTTGTTTCTCATGTACTGATCCTAAAATCCAACTAGACCACAAATTCTTGAAGGACAGAGGCTTAGATCTCTTCTGTATTTCCTGCAGTCCGTGGGACAACACTGCAGAGGTGGCAGGAGTTTGAGGCTTCAACAAAGGGCTGGTCTGTTATTATTATAAGATCCTTGAAGGAAGGGTCCTTGGGTTTTGAACATTCGCTCTGAAGTATAAGAGTTCAAATTCCTGTCAATAAACAATAATTAACAAAAATAATGGCTTTGGATAGTCTGGAATCTTAACCATGTAGGGGTCATAATTATAAATTACAACTCAGCCTGAGGGAATTTGAACATTTTCCTCCTTCTCATCCTCCATATTCCTAAGAATCGACTTCCATCCAGGCAGCATTGGGCCAAACCCCCAAATCTGTAGAGTCTTGGTGGTTTTTAATAAATGTACTGATGAATTTGGAAACATAGATTTTACTGACTATATTAACAAACTTTGAAGAAATAAGCCTTTCAAGAGAAATTCAACTGAAGATTCTCCAAGGTTGAAAAAATAAAGAAACATTAGCTTCATCAAGCAAGCAGCCAGTGAGTAGACATTCCTATAACTCAGGGGATAGACTGCATCATTTTGCAAATCATAGGAAAAGCAGAACATTTGGAAGCCACCCAGAACTTGTGCCCAAATCACAGCTGTGCCGAACCATCTATATTCCAAGGAACGACTCTGAGCACATTCAATGGCATCTATCTTGTTAGCAAATACATTCTTACTTGCAGGGAAACCCCACTCAGAAACCACACACATCCTCTTAGGACTTCAGGGAGACCCTACTGCGCTAAAGGACCTGGAATTTGTGCCGATTTTAGAAAAAGAAAGACAGGATTTCTTACAACACATTAAAATACTTCTGTGCTAACCCAGGACTGTGTCTTGGTCATTTATTAAGATTTTCTGCATGTTTCAGTGATCTACCTGAAAACTCTCCAAAGCTCCAAGCCCACTCTGGAGCCTCTGTCCCCTACACCCTGCATCTAGAACTTTCATGCTGTCACTATGAGCGCTCCTGAAGTCTGCTATTTCTAGGAAGCAGTCCCTGACTCCCAACTCCATGGGAGTCAGGGACATTTTCAGGCACCCTATCTGAAAATGAACTTCACAGAATTCCCCATCACTCAACACCCCACAGGCTGCTTTTACCATAATGGAAATACTCGATTTATCATAGGTATTTATTAATGTCTTCAATATGTATATTTATATCGCCATCGTATGAGCTTCTGCATGTCAAGGATCTTGTCGGATTCACTCAAATTGAACAACATGGAAAAACCATAAGGCAAATGGAGGCCTCATCATTCCTTCTCCTTGGCTTTGGGCAGGCTGCCTTTCAGACATCAGAATACCTCTGACCACCGGCCATCTGCTTCACCCCCTTCCTTTCTCCTTTCAAAATGGACCTGTCCCTTCCTACAGCACCTCAGTGCTCTGCTTTCTGCTACATTCTCAAATCAGCTGCATTATAGTAAGCACGTCTTACTATGTTACCCCATCCACTTGTCATAAAAGCAGGACAAGTGGTGGGAATCTGAGCCTGAGTTGTTTCGCATAGCAAGTACCCACCTTAGGTGCTAAAGCCAGCCTTGGTAAAGGGCCAGCCGTGACACCCCACAAAAAGCAAAGCTTTAATAAGTGCTGCTGGAACAAGAATCATTTCCTATACATTTCCTTTTATTCTTCTGTTTTTTAAGATTTTATTTATTTGACAGAGAGAGTGAGTGAGCACAAGCAGGGTGAGTGGCAGGCAGAGGAAGCAGCAGGCTCCCCGCTGACCAGGATCCTGGCATCGTGACCTGGGCCCACGGCAGACACTCACCCGACCGAGCCACCCAGTGCCCTTCTTTTAGCCTTTATAAAGCACTTTCACACGTATTATTTTGCTAATGAAGATGTGATACACACACACATGAAAATAGAGCTTTAGAGTTCAACTCCCTCTCTAAGCATGCCACTAGGATGTTATCAGGACAATGAAGGTATTTGTAGTTTCTGTAAAGGCAATTTTTACAAATTTGGGGAAACCAGTTTTGTGTGTAGGTTCATTCTTCTACCTCCTTGAGATAGGCAGAAAGGGACTTGAAGCCATTCTCATCTTATTTTCTATTCCGTATCTCTCAACTATGACCAGCCCCACACCTTGGAATGCTGTGGGAGGGAAGGAGAAGCTATTTCTTCCTGCTTAGAAATCTGATCGCAAGACAAGCAACACGTCAGGAAGCAGTGTTCTTCAGAGGAAACGCTTAGGACTCTTCGATCCCCAAGGACTACGTAAGGGAGGCAGCCTTCCTCATCCTCTCTCTCAGGACCCCCCCCTGCCATCAGGCTATGACCCCATGGATAATGGGATGAGAGAAGTGATCTCGGGGAGAGGAGGAAGCTGGGGACTCAGGAAATTGGGAACTGATTTCCTCAGGGATCAACAGCCTCTTAGACCCAACCCAAGAGCTGAGTTTCCAGCCAGGACCTCTACACCTTCACACAAACATGAACATGGCACGCAGGGGTGTGCCTGCCCAGCCTCCAGGTGGTACGGCACTTCTGCCTTCTCCCCAAACACGTACGTTCACAACTCCCTGGATTCCAATTGGGAGTAGGAGGTAGAGAGTGGAAAGGCAGGTCAATCAGATACTTAAAGATGAAACATCCCAGGTGTGAGGCCAGAGGCCAGGTGGCTCTGCATGAAAGGAAGGTGGCAGTTTTTGTTTATCTAGAAAATGCAGGAGGGGAGGTCTGGCATTCTCATATACCTGTTTCTCTATTCTTTTCATCCAAACTGAGAGTTCAACGCCTCGAATCACTGGAGAAAGTTAGGATTTCACAATATCTTGTGAATTTAACAAATTCTAGCCACAGCTTACCCAAATCTTACTCTTTGCAAAATTCCCCAGAAGACCTATTTTTTATTTTATTTTATTTTTTTTTAAGATTTTGGTTTTTTATTTGACAGAGAGAGCATAAGCACCAGCAGGGGGAGGGGCAGAGGGAGGAGGAGAAGTTGGCTCCCCAGCTGAGCAGGGAGCCTGACACAGGGCTCCATCCCAGGAACCTGGGATCACAACTGAGCCGAAGGCAGCTGCTCAATCGACTGGGCCACCCAAGCAGCCCCTATACTAGGAGATACAAAAACTCATCAGGTTAGGGTTATAGAGGAGGCACTAAAGGGAATTCAAGGGCATTGCACAGCTCGTTATTTAGTGTTTCCAAAACACTAGAATTTTTCAGTGTTCTGCTCTGCAGAATACTTAGGGTTCCACAGTTAGACTACATGGGAAAATGCTATATGTGATTTCCCCCTCATGAAAATTCCCAGTGTCTGTGAGCATATTCAATGCTTTCTGGATGGCTGGATGGCTCAATTAAAATCTTTATCTCAAGGACACCTGGGTGGCTCAGTCGGTTAAGCATCTGCCTTTGGCTCAGGTCATGATCCCAGGGTCCTGGGATCAAGTACCCATCAGGCTCCTTGCTCAGTGGGGAGACCGCTTCTCCCTCTGCTTGCCTCTCCCTCTGCCCGCTGCTCCCCCCTGCTTATGCTCTCTCTCTCTGATAAATAAATAAAATCTTTTTTAAAAAATCTTTATCTCAAAAAAGACAAGATATAACAAGTGTTGGTGAGGACAGGGAGTAAAGGGAACACTTGTGCCCTGGTGGCAGAAATATAAACTGGCACAGCCACTGTGGAAAATAGTATGAAGGTTCTTCAAAAAATTAAAAATAGAACTATCATACGATCCAGCAATTCCACTTCTGGGTATCTACCCAAAGAAATAAAATTGCTGTCTTGGAGAGAGATCTGCACTCCCATGTTCACTGTGGCATTATTTACGATAGCTAAGACATGGAAACAACCTAAATGTCCACTAACTGAATGGATAAAGGAAATAATAAAGAAATATTATCCAGAGATCAAAAAAAAAAAAAACCCAAAAAACAAAAACCAAGAAAATCCTGCCATTTACGACAACACAGATGAACTTTGAGGGCATCATGCTAAGTGAAATAAGTCAGACAGAGAAAGACAAGTAATGTACGATCACATTTTTACATCGAGTCTAAAAAAACTGTACTCACAAGAACTGGTAGTTGCCAGGGGCATGGGGTGAGGAACAGGGCAGGAAATGAGCAAAAGTGACCAAAGGAAACCCATTTCCAGTTGGAAGATGAACAAGTCTCAGAGATATACCATACAACATTGTGACTATAGTTAACAATACTGTATTACATATTTGAAAGTTGCTAAGGGAGACTAGAGTTTTAAAGTTCTCAACACATACCCCAAAATTATAACTATGTGTTAACTAACCTTATTGTGATGATCATTTTGTAATATACACATATATAAGATCACTGCAGTTGTACATCTCAAACTTATACAATGTTACATGTCAATTATATCTCAATAAAGCTGGAAAATAAATGTAATTAAAAGCTCGTGTCTTTTTGACACCTGTAAGCTTAACAGGCACAGAAGAGCTAAATAACAAATTTAGCCTTAGGGATAACAGGCACTTACCTGAAAAGCTACACATTAGAAACTACCCACAAAAACCTGTTCTGGGAAAGGATGACATCATTTTAAGTAGAATTCCAGTAAATTCTACAAGTAACAACTTCAAGAAACAATCTCAGGGAGATACGGGTATAGGCTTTCCATTTTTTATGGAAGTCTGTTTATTGTCACATCCTTAAGACCTTCAGAAATCAATCTTGTAAACTTCTGGCCTTGTCCATTTCAAGGAATGCAGTCAGATGACTGCGTTCAGTTCCACACTTAATCCAGGTATCTGGATTAAGACCTGAATCATGAACCTCTGAATTGTGGCACACTGCACTGCTAAATGTTCTCTTACCCACTAATTTGCTGACATTTCAAACAAACGATGTCCACAAAGTGGATCTGAACCCGGGCTTTACTTTGCAGGATCAAAGAACTGATTGAGCCAATGAAGCCCGTGAAGTGGATAAAAACAAAGTGGAGAGATGACACGACATAAATATTTGAGTGTCAGCCTCTCAATTGCTCACAGAACAGCTGGACAACGATTGCCTGGTTCTCCTCCGTATGGCCTGGTCACCCTGCTTGCTCTCCACACTGGGCTATGCCCAGAGCAGGACCCTGAATGCTGCGAACAGAGCACCCACACCCATCTGCAACCATGCCTTCCCTGGTCTGCTCCCCACTTAAAATAACATATTCTGCACCACAGTGTGAAGAGACTTAAGCCACAGAGCTGTGGCTTAAAATCACTTAAAAAGGGCTAAGATGGGGATGCCTGGGTGGCTCTGGGTTAAAGCCTCTGCCTTTGGCTCAGGTCATGATCTCAGGGTTCTAGGATCAAGCCCCACATCCGGCTCTCTGCTCAGCGGGGAGTCTGCTTCTCCCTCTCTCTGCCTACCTCTCTGCCTACTGTGATCTCTGTCTGTCAAGTAAATAAATAAAATATTTTTAAAAGGGGGGGCTAAGATGGTAAATTTAAGGTTATATGTATTTTACAATTCTTAAAAAATGAAAAAATTCAGTAACAACTGAAGGACACACCTAGCATCTATAACACATCTGAAGAAAAGTTAGCCTTAATACTACTACTACTAATAGTAATAGCTAACATTTACTGACCCCTTACTAAGGTTCTTATTTAAAAAATAATCAGAGAAGGAGACAACCATGAGAGACTCTTGACTCAGGAAACAAACTGAGGGTTGCAGGAGGTGTGGGGGTTGGGGGCATGGGATAACTGTGCCATGGGCATTAAATTAGGGAGGGCATGGGTTGTGATGAGCACTGGCTGTTATGTGCAACTGATGAACCACTGAACTCTACATCAAAAACTAATGTTGTACTGTATGTCAGCTATTAAATTTAATTTTAAAAAAAAAAGAAAGAGAACAGTAAAAAAATAAAAACAATCAATCCACATAATAACCCTATGTTGTAGAGAGTAATACCATCTCCATTTCATAAATGAAGCACAGAGAGATGAAGTCACTTTCCCAAAGTCGCACAGTAGTAATAGTGGATGTACCAAGTAGTAATAGTGAATGTAACAGTGGACTCTAAAAACATATGTAGACCATTCATGTAATTTAATTAAAAGGTAATTTGAACACTTATGGATTGCCTATTAGAGGCTGAAAAAAGTATTCGCTCCTGGTAGGGAACCAAAACGTGGCAAGGAGAACCTAGATCTACTGGAGATTCCAATCAGCATTCCTAGGGCAGCATCACCCACAGTATTTCTGGGGTAGTTACAGCATTCCAAACACGACTTCGTAGTGTCAAGTCTCCTTCAACTCACCCATCAGAACATTTCTGTTTAAATGCATCCTGTGGGCTTCATGTGGTGTCTAAGGGATGCTTTTAGCTGAGTTGGCTCCCTTTCCTCCCCTCTTCCAGTTCTGTTTCCTGAAAATCCGCGAGGCTGCCATTTCTGGGCTGCAGGTATTGGCTATGTCACCAATACAAAGTCCAAGGAATTCTCTGGAATTTCAATGACACAAGAATGATACCCACGAGGCAGGCAATAAGAAAGGATGATAAGGGCAAATCACTGAATAGTCATAAAGACAGAAAAAGGATGCGATTACACCAGAAATTATTATTTTCCCTGAGAGACAAGGTGAATCTCGACGAATGATGTTGAGCTTAAATTCTGATCCGACAACTTATCGCCTTGAATCCCTTACTGTCCTTTGCCTCCATGTCCACGTCTATAAAATAGAAGTAGACCAACATCTACCTCACAAGTTGTTACGAGACTTGAGAGGATGTGTATTAAAGTGCTTGCTGAGCTACCTAACAATATGTAAACAGAGTTATAGGCATCTTTCCTATGCGATTTGTATTTTAAAATTCACAAATTCATAACCATCAACACATTTCCAATCCAAAGACATAATCTGCATTAAAAAACCACCCATTTGGAGAAACATCCTGCTCATCTGTGTTGCTTGAAAACCTGATGTGAAAGGTCCTGACCACACAGGATTTTGATTTCTATCCTATTTGTAATTCCTACATAACTAATGAAAGACCTTAACTGAAATCATCAAGGGAGGTTAGGTATGTATTGCTAATATCTTAAAATAGTCAAAAAGATAACCATTTACCCTCTGTTGATGTCACAGGGAATGGATGGTCCCAACAAGAGATTTTTAGACTTGAAACATCCTCTGTAAAGTTTATCCTCCATTCAGA
Organism: Mustela erminea; assembly: GCF_009829155.1. NCBI lineage: Eukaryota > Metazoa > Chordata > Mammalia > Carnivora > Mustelidae > Mustela > Mustela erminea. The sequence goes on from NC_045626.1 coordinate 48,325,061, forward strand.
AACTTCAAATATTAAAACATCAAAACTGTCAAGAAGTTCCAGTCCCATTGCTCAAGGTCACTGAAAGAAAACTCAGCCGTGTTTTTGTGTCACTCCCTTGTCCAAGGCCCTGAATTTAACTTGGGACACAAAATACACCAGCAAGTGTTGTCCAAGTGCGCAGCACCCCATCCAGGTGCCTACTTGGATGTCAGGATCTCCCAGTAGCAGAAACCCCCAACTCTTCTCTGAACACACTGGTGAAACCTCAGAATCACCCCCCTTCTTGTTAAGACCTTTTCCTTAGTGGTCTTCCCAGGAAGTCCCATTCGTTTGTAGCACAGTTTCTACTCCCAAGACATCTACTCCCGTCTTCCAGTCACTAACACCTCACAGCGACAACATAAGAGCCCCGGCAATGCTTTCTCTTCTCTAGGCGGGCATGTAGAGGCATGGCCCTTGCCTTGAGGGCTTGTGACATAAGCAGGACAAGAAACAATATTTAGACAAGACATCAGATGCAGGGGCTGATAAGATTCAAATGCGAGCTCTTCTTACCCCTCTCCATCCCCCAGAGGGCAGTTCTTCAAAAAGGAGCTGGGATAGGCGAGAAGGATCCATCACTCTGGGAAGGCCCTTCTGAGGATGGGGTGATCGATCCTCACCGAGAGTCCACGGGGTGGACAGGGGGCTGAAGAATGATGGTTGGGAAAAGGAAGAGTAGGAAAAGAAGGCAGAAGCATACGCAGGAACTGAGGCAGGATCATTTTTTTTTTTTTAAGATTTATTTATTTATTTGGCAGGGGGAGGAGTCAAGGAAAAGGGAGAAAGAGTCTGCAGCAGACTCCTCGCTAAGCCTGGAGCCTGACGTGGGGCTTGGTCTCACCACCCTGAGATCGCAGGCTGAGCCGAAATCAACAGTCTAACACTTAACCCCCTGTGCCAACCAGGAGCAAACCCTCCCCCCACCACACACACACACACCCCGAGGAGGGATATTTTAAAGGGACTGAGAAAGTATTTCAGAGAGTGGCCCCTGGGAGATGGCTTAAACGCACTGAACGCATCCCCTTCAGTGGGGACAGAAGCAGAAGACTGGAACCATCCTTCCAGCAACCTTCTTTCAATGGTCCCTACCGGTATTTCCTAGAGGAGACAAATTCAAAGAGGACCAAGTTTCTACACACCAGAATGCTCCTGGCCATTTCAATAACAGAAAAACTAGAAACAATCAAAATGTCCATCAAACGAGACTGGTTAGCACACGGAAGGTGTCAGCGTGGTAAGTGCTGTGCAGACACACTGTGGAAAAGATCATCGTTAAGGCAGTATATCAACATGGAGAATGTGAGTGTGGTGAACATGAGAAGCACAATACCAAAAGGCTAGGTCACCACGAACTTGCCACGGTCCTCCCCACACACATAACGTGGAGCAAGACTAGGAAAAATGCAAATATGAAAAACAAGGACTGCAGTCACATTCGGATGGTCGTGGTAGATAGGTTTTACCTTTTTTTCAGACTTTTTCGGCATTCCTTCTACGTGCACCTTTCCAGTTTAAAACTCTTCAATGCTACGGTGGTTTCATTAACGGAAACATCCTTCCAGGGTTCATCCAAGTAGCTCGTGGGGAGCAGAGTGGGAGGAGAGTTGTTCTTTTTAAACATCCACCTACAGGGGCGCCGGGTGGCTCAGGGGGTTGAAGCCTCTGCCTTCGGCTCTGGTCATGATCTCAGGGTCCTGGGATCGAGCCCCGCATCGGGATCTCTGCTGCTTCCTCCTCTCTCTCTGCCTGCCTCTCTGCCTACTTGTGATCTCTGTCTGTCAAATAAATAGATAAAATCTTAAAAAAAAAAAAAAAAAAGCTTAAACATCCACCTATAGCCTACGCGGCTGCAGCAGGCTGAGGGGCACTGATCAGCCATCTCTCACATTTGCTAGGGAAGGAGCCAGCTGGGGAGGGGTCGGGGGACCACCTGAGCATGGAACACAGGTCACTCAAGGGACTCAAGGGAATTACTGGCTTGGAAGGGAAGCTGTGAAAGCCGAAGATACTGAACAGCCACTTGGACCATTTGCCTGTGATTCTGATACCCCATCCTGTCAGCAGCAGCCCGGCTTCCCGAGGGTGTCATGGCTCCTCATGTGACCTGGGCTGGGCGTCCCTCAGAGGAGGCCAGCCACTTCGCTCAGCTTTGTTTTCCTGTGGAGTTTGTTTCTTAAAATGTAGCACTATGGATAAAATTAAGAAAGGTTTGGGTAAGTGCTTGGCCACCACAGTACAGACAAACAGAGGAAGGGGAGAGGGTCCTCCTAAAGAATCATTTTGCTTATTGTTTCCTTCCCAGGATCTTAAATCTCCTGAGAAAGTGGTAACTTGGGGGAAAATCCCACAAACACAAATACACAGGGTTAATCTTCTCCCTCAATGGCTACCAAGAAAAGCATCCCCTATTTCAGCTGACTTTGTCAGTACTTAAGCAGCACAAGTGAGACCCCAGGGCCTAAGGTGGCCAGAAACCTCGGGACGGGAAAGGGTCCCGGAACCATGGTCCATGTTACCCACGTCGCCCTGCGGCTCCGAGCTGAAGGAGGTCACTTCATTCATTGAGTTTCTCTTTCTTCAGTCCAGAAGACGAGCGCACGGCCTCTCTAATACCATTGCTCACCCACCCGCTTACCAGATACCGTCGTAAGAACTAAATGAGATACAGGAATGAAAAGTTTTATAAAGCTTTATACATAGGCTAGTAATATTATTAAATAAACCAAACAAAAAAACACAAAACCACAAGCAAAACACATTAAAGGGTGTGTTTCGGGCATGTTATTTGCCCCTAGATGCTGCCTGTGAGGGCACAGCTTGGGGAGTGGGCAGGAATGTCCGTACACGGAGATCCAGGGCTGCCCAGTGTCAGCAGAGCCCTTGAAAGAGCTACCACCACAGATCGCAACCATCTATGGAAGAACAAAGGGGGAAACATAGCCCAAAACAACAAAGAGAAGCAAAAGCCAGCGCCTGGCACTTCTGGGCAGGCAGAAGCCCAAGGTGGGAGCCTCCAGGCTCTCATGACTGATCAGCGCAACCCGAAAGGGAACAGCATGTCCCCTGCCCCCTCCCACCAACTCCAAACCAGGGGCTGCTCACTGTCAGCGGTGTGGGCCCCTGAATCACCCACACGTCAACGCCCTGGGTTTCCCTTGGCTCCTCTCCTACCGGTGTTGCCAGATGATGAGATCATGGCACTTGACAAAACCCTCTCTTTCAAAAGCACCTTTTATCCAAATGGATAAAAAAAGAATTTAACAGGCTTTATCTTTCTGGCTCTCCCATCTTTGGCAAAGCCTACCAGCTCACATACTCAATTGTGTTGGGTCAGTTTTTTTTTTAAATATATATTTTTAGAGCAGTTTTGGGTTCACGGCAAAATTGAGAGTTCCCGTATACTCTGTCTCCCCACACATGCACAGTTGCCCCCACGATGGATAGCCACGCTAGACTGACACATCTGTTGGAATCCATGAACTTCCTCATCACCTAGAATCCATCATTTATAATAGGATTCACTCTTGGTGTTGTATATTCTATGATATATTCAGTTTTCAAGGAAGGAAATAGGCAAGAGGAGATCAGAAATTCACAAACCGGTCAGTAAGCAAGGACTCCAGGCTCTAAAAACAGAACTTCGCTCTCTCATCCTCAGTAGGAGGTTTTCCTTGAACCATCAAGCAAAGGAACACCTGATGTGTATTATCATGTAGGACAAGTTTTTTAAAAAATCAAGTTGCCTAAACCAGTTGCTTCTCAAACTTTCCCATAAATATATAACCCTAAGAGTCTTGTTAAATCCAGATTTTTGCTTGAATGGGTCGGTGGTGGGGGCGGGCAGCACCCAAGATGCTCCAACCGCCTCCTAGGAGATATCCCTGCCCCTGGACACTGGACCCAACCCTGAGAAGAGAAACTGAATTTGAGGTGTATTCGATGGGTTGGGAGCTTTCAAGTTAAGTGTCTCTGGGTTCAGATCACAGCTCTGCCGCTGCCTGGCTAGCCAGCCAATGACTAGATCTATAAAAATGAGATGATCAAACTTACCTTGCAGGATCTCATGAGGTCATGACTGCGAAGTTCAGTTAGAGCTGATACTCAGTGAACTGAGCAGGAATCACCATTACTTATTTTCATTGCTTTTATCAGTGTTCCATTTGCTTTTATTCTTAAAGATTTTGTTTATTTATTTAGAGAGAAAGCATGCACAAGCAGGGGGAAGGACAGATGGAGAGAAAATCTCAAGGAGACCTGGGCCTGAGTGCAGAGCCCAACCCGCGCCTTGATCTCACGACCCTGAGATCATGACCTGAACTGAAATCACGAGTCGGATGCTGAACCAACTGAGCCACTCAGGTGCCCCTGTTGTATCTGCTTTTGATCAGTTCTGCTTATACCCACCTTCGTTTAAAAAGCGTATTAACCCCTTTTAGACAAAAGCTACGCAATCTCATTAAGAACATCTCATAAAACCAGATTAGCATGTGTTAACAGAATCATGTAACCCAGAAGTTTAAACAGATCCCCCCAGTTTTTTCTCCCACTGTGTTGTTGTTGTTGTTTTCAGGATTTTATTTATTTATTTGTGAGAGAGAGAGAGAGAGATCACAAGTAGGCAGAGAGGCAGGCAGAGGCAGAGAGAGAAGCAGGCTCCCTGATCAAGGAGCCTTATGTGAGACTCCATCCCAGGACCCTGGGATCATGACCTGAGCCGAAGGCAGCGGCTTAACCCACTGAGCCACCCAGGTGTCCTTCCCACTGTGGTTTTTGTGAAAAAATAAAAAAAGAGAGTTTTCTCTCTACCCTATTCCCCTCAAGGCTCTGGTCTGTATTCATGTGAACTATATAACGTTAGACTTGGACCAAATTTTAAGAAGTACCAGCCCAACTCTGATTTCAGTAAGAAAATTAAGGCCCAGAGGTGCCTGGGTGGCTCAGGTCATGATCCCAGGGTCCTGGAATGGAGCCCTGCCTCAGGGTCCTGGGATCGAGCCCCGCGCTGGGCTACCTACTCCGGAGGGAAGCCTGCTTCTCCCTCTTTCACTCTCCACCCCCTGCCACCCTGCTTATGTTCCCTCTCTCGCTGTGTCTCGCTGTCAAATAAATAAATAAAATCTTTAAAAAAAAAAAAATGGAAAAAGTAAAGAAAGAAAATTAAGGCCCAGGAAGATTAGGTTATCTTCCCAAAGTGATAGTTACATTTTCTTAGAACCACAAGTAACTGGGCTTGACTAGGTTACATTAATTAAAGGAGAAGGCCATCAGACTGAGGTGATTCCAACACCGAAACAGCCTACATAAGCAAATCAAACCCAAAGCCTGGAAATGCCTCAAGGTTAAGAAACCCAAACCTGGACAACCAATCACAAATGGCCAACTAGGCTTTCCACACTGGGCAACCACTTAAGCTTTTAGCCAATCAAATAATTTCCTTGCTTTGCTTCTGCATCTTCCTTATAAAATTTTCTTTTTTTCTTAAAGATTTTATTATTCATTTGACAGACAGAGATCACAAGTAGGCAGAGAGCCAAGCAGAGAGAAAGGGGAAACAGGGTCCATGCTGAGCAGAGAGCAGATGCAGGGCTCGATCCCAGGACCCTGGGATCAGAACCTGAGCCGAAGGCAGAGGCTTTAACCCACTGAGCCACTCAGGCGCCCCTTTTCTATAAAATTCTTGTCCTAAGACTTTACGAGCACTCCTAGCCACTTCCTATTTGTTGGGGCCCATTCCAATCAATTTTTTGTTCAACTCAAGTCTTAAAATTTTTAACATGCCTCAGTTTATCTTTTAATACTTTTTTTTAAGACAACTGTGCGCATAATAACAGGCAACTCATGTTCAGGGGAGAAGGGGTAGAGAGTGATGGACAACAGAACACTCTGAAACCACATACAATTGTAACAGCAAGGCTCTCGATTAGTGGTTCCCAAGATGCGGGATTTCACAGGCCAGAAAAAGGAAAAAGAAATTGTAACTGGGGGTGTTATTAACTTTTGACTTTGTCAGGAAAGAACTTCTTCCTGTGTTTATTACCATTCACTAGCACCATTATCCCATAAAAGCACCAAAATATATCGATGCCCCCCAAAAAAGAAAGAAATAGAATGGACATAACCCCAAAATAAAGGCATTCTTACGAATTTTAGGTTTATGAAAAATTCTATTGTAGCTCCTATTTTTCTCATTTGATTGCAAATGAGTAATCAGAAGCGATCACTGATGCTTCATCTACTTTGAGTCACGAGTGCCTCTGAGAATACGGTGAAAATAATGGGCCTTCCCCCCCAAAAACGTACATACCTACCTACATGTATTTTTCAAGTAAGTCCAAATATTTGCAGGCCCTAGGTCATGATCACCTGCTCTTAGCTGGTAATTCAGTCTCCACCTGACTCACTAGTGACCTCAGCCTCTGGCCATCATTAATGGATCTGAGGTCCTCTACAAACCATTGGAGACTCAGAATAAGGTCCCACCCTCAGGCTCCAAGGAGTAACCAAGGCTCTCAGGATAACCTTCTGCACCATGGCCTGAATTTTCCTAAGAGGAATAAGGAGGAGTTTCTTCTTTTGCCTGGATCCTGCCCATCAGTGACAATGACAAATCCAAAAGATCCTCCACTCCCCCCCACCCCCAAAAAAACCCCAAGACCAAAAGTTCCTCTGGGTCCAGAACTAAAAAGCTCCACCTGGTGGTATAGGGAAATGGAATTCTGGGAAGGAGACTCAAAATAAAGGAAAAGTCACTCTGAAACAAGACCAAGGAATACAGACTTTGATCTATCTGGGTCTCACATCCAGATGATTCTCAAAGCGCTGTAGAGGAGGCAGCCGAAGCTAGGTCCAGGTTCAGCCCAGCAGTCCGTGCTATAGGAATGGGGTGGAGGGCACTAAAAATCCTAGAAACAGTATCCGGTGACTCCCAGAAAATGATGTGAGTGACAAAACCATCACAGCCTGTTTTTGAGTGATAAGCAATGGGAGAAGCTTCTGGACCTTCAGAGGCAGGCAGATCGCTCAGAAGGGCTTCTCAGCTATGTCTTTCTTAATATGATCACACCTTCCTGCACCATCCATCCACTCAGCCTGCAGTTCCTGAGGTTGCCCCTACAGAACATACGATATCATTCTACTGTATCCCTCTGGGAAAGGCCGAAGAAAAGAGATCTTTGTTGCAAGCCTCGGTGACTGTTTATTAAAGAGAGGAAAATCCTCTTGCAACCTCCTCTCCCAGCCCCTTCCCCTGAAAGAAGGGTAACGGCTTCTTAAGTCTGTAAAGTCCTGGCTCAAACTTCTGCAGACTTCAGGAAGAGTCAGGTAGCTAGTGGATGTTATTCATAGAATCAGGCCTCTCTAGATGGATTATGAACCTGGTTTTTGCCAATAAAGGTTAGGGAAAATCTCTAATGGTGGCTAGGGTGGGGCAGAGGCTAATGAAATAGGTGTGGGGCAAGTCAGGAATCCCTTAAATCATTAAAACCAGGTTGTATCTGGGCTGCCTGGCTGGCTCAATGGTAGAACATGTTACTTGTGATCTCGGGGTTGTAAGATCAAACCCCACTTTGGGCATAAAGCTTACTCGAAAATAAAATAAAATAAAAAATAAAATAAAACCCATTCTTATCCGGAGAATGCCCAAAGAGGTGATAATTTGGCATATTTAAATGTAAATGTATGGTGGATTCACATACCTACCTGACCACCGAAATCTGTTCCTGGAGCCCCCCAAGGGATTAACGAATACTGGTAATGTTTCACTACTTATGCTGTGTGGTGGGTACCCGAGTATCTCATGATTATTCTTTGAACTGGATGGAATATATGCAGATACATATGCTCTTTGGGTTATATATTTCACTGAAATAAAAATACTTAATTAAAGACGTCTCTCTTCCCATTGCCTACCCTACCTGAAGTTAATAGAATGAGCCGATTAGCGGATCAGATTTGGGAGTTGATCTTTTCTCTGCAAGGTCTCTCCCTCTGTACTTCTTTCCTCTATGTGGCTTCCTGTTTCCTGACCCTGCTGGAATGTGAGCAGCAATTCTTTAAGAAGGGAATTTGTGAACAGGACTCAGGGCAGTCTCTGTCTCTGTGTGTTCAGGGGTAAGGCTGAGAGCTACAGGCCCCCTGTCCTCCACTGCCTGAGGGAGAGAGAGATCAGGCCAGTGGAACAGAGGACTCCCTCTTGACGGCCCACCTGTTTCAGGCGAGAGACAAGCTGTTGGACGGGCCACAAACTGCAGCCTCTTGGAACCCAGCCTAGCACTGGAAGGGATGCCAAAGGGCGTAGGTTCTAGAGAAACGGGTATCTTTAGTGCTATTCTCGCTCTTTTCTCATTCTTTCTCTCACCATATAAATGGCGGCCATCAGCTTGGATAGAGCTGCTTGGGCTCCAGGTCTTGGGAAGTATCCACCGCAGGCAAAAGCGAGCTTGTCTTTCTACTTTTTGTAAAAGAAGAGCAAGGAACCCCAGATCCTTGGCTCCTGGTTAAAATCAGCCCTGCCAGAAACAGCTTTGTGCGCTCCACATGGAAGTGGAATTGAAGCAAGTGGCCGGCGGTTGACCTGTCTGTCTGTTGACCTGACTGGTTTGTAGTAACCAATCCCAAGAGCCATGAGTCTAATGGTGACATCAACTGCCAACTGCAGCCACTTGGGGTCAATGAAAATCACATTCAGGGGGAAAAAAATCATGTGAATAACTTAAGAATAGAACAGCTGAAAGAAACTGGTCAATGGAAATTAACATCAAATTGGAGCTTGAATGAAACCAGTGAACTACAGGGTGAGGACGTCTTGGTTGGGGATAAATCTGCTAGAAAGGAAACGGTCAGGCCCTTGTGCTCACCCCTGCTGGTGGGCAGCATGAACCAGCCTTGGGTTCCGGAAGCACCAGACGTTCCCCATCTTCCACAGCTAGAAAAGAACTTTTTCCCAGCAACCCATGGAGGCCCATTTTTAGTTACTCATCATTATCTGTCATTATTCCTACTGTCGATGGTATTCTAAATCTTTTGCTAGGAAGCAGCATTAAACAGATTTATTTTTCAATATACAAGCCCCTTGTGGCCTTGGAGACATCACGACAGGGATTAAAACCGTAACAGGATTAAATAACTCCAAGAGGTCAACTCCAAACCAGGGATGCCCACCTCCATTCTTACTTCTCCCAAAACTGTTCTCAACCTAAGTTTCTAGTCGTAATTACTTTCATTGGTAAGGTACTTGAGGAAAAAAAATAAAATACAAAACTACTTCCTGTAATGATTAATCATTTCTTCCTAGAATGGAAGAATGGCTGATTCCTCGAGTATAGCTTACCTGTTTAAAAAAAAAAAAGGCACTCCGCGGCCTAACCCTCTCCTTTCTCAGTTGATAGACTCAGATAGTAACCACACCCTAGGTCGGATCTGGGGGCTTTTTGTGTTTTTTTAAGCAGATAGAATTCTTCCACACCCCTTAAAGTAAGCCTCTTGCCTCACAGTTAAGTGGCACTGTTGGTCTCCAGAACTTCGGAGACAACTGAGGGGATAAGAAAGGAGTTCATCTTTATTTCAAGTTTACCTGGTGTCAAGTACAATGCTTGTCAGTTCACATACAGCATTTCATTTAATTTCACAACAACCCCAGAAGACATCCCATTACTCTCGCTCTACAAATAAGTATACACGGAGGGAGTCAGGAAAGTCAAATATCACGACCACGTTTGCACAGCCGTAAGTGGAAATGCAGGGTTTAAGTCGAGATCTGTCTTCTTCCAAAGTCTTGGTTCTTCCCAGGATCCTCTATAGTTCCCTAAGTTTCAAGGAAGCTAATACAGAAGGTGAGTCTACCTGTCATTACCCGGAGTTTGTGCTGGGAACATGTCTTTTTAATGAGGCATACTTTTTTTAAAAGTATTTTTTAACCTAAAAACATGTCTCAAACACTGACTAGATGAACGACATCATCACATCACCATGATAAGACGACACCCCTTTTCTGGTTCATAAACATGTGATGTCAATTTTTAATACCATCTGAAAACACAGTCCTATCCAAAAAGTGAAGCAATCACAAGCTGTGAATTCCTAACAAGTCTCTGCGAATCTTGTACCCACACTAGAGGAGCAGAGAAATGCGGTCTTAAAAGGGAGAAGAAAATGTTAAGGTGCGTGAAGTCTAAACATCCAAGCAGAAGCCCAGAAGAACCCAGTGACTTGCCCAGAGTCACACAGCTAGACCATGGCAAGCCAGGCTCGGTCTCAGCAGACGGGAGTCAACAGCTCCCACCCTTCAGGAAAACACCCTCGTATAGAACGGTCCCCACCCAGGGACAAGCCTACGGAAGTCCCCAGTATTAGTCCACACGATGCTCTGAAAATAATTTTTAGATGTAATTAACATATGAGCAGTAAGCTGAGTTAAACAATTACCCTGCATGAAGGGTGGGCCTCATCCAGTCAATGGCAGGCCTTAAGACTTTCCAAAGAAGAAACGCCTCCTCAGGAATGCAGCATAGAAATGGGGCCAGAGTTTCCAGACTACTACCCTACAAAGGAGACTCAAGACTCCAACATCAACTCTTACTTTTCATCTTCAACTCATTTCTCCTACCTTCCACTCCCTGCCTCCGGCAACCACCCATCTCTTGTCTGCATCTATGAGTTTGGGTTTTTGCGGAGGGCTTTTTGTTTTAGATTCCATATGTAAGAAAGATCAGATGGTTATTTGTCTTTCTCTGCCCAACTTATTTCACTTAGAATAATGCCCTCAAGGTACATCCATGTTCTCACAAATGGCAAGATTTCCTTTTTTATGGCTGAGTAATACTCACAGATGTCTCTCTCTTATTGTCTCCATCTGTATCCACTGATGGACACCTACATGACTTCTGTATCTTGGCTATTGTAAATGACGCGGCAGTGAACAGGGAGTGCATGTATCTTTCTCCAGATAAATACCCAGAAGTGGAACTGCTGGATCATATCGCAGTCCCTTTTTTTCTACTGGCTGCACCAAGTTGCATTCCCGCCGAGAGTGCATGCACAAGGGTACCCTTTCCTCCACAGCCTCACCAACACTTGTTGTTTATCATCTTTCTGATGCTAGCCCTTCCAACCGGTGGAAGGAAGTATCTCCTGCAGTTTGGATTTGCACTTCCCTCCTGACTAGGGCCACGGAGCACCTGCACATGCATCTGTTGGCCATGTACGTGTCTTCTTTGGAAAATTGTCTATTCAGATCTGCGCGATTTTTAATTAGATTTTTTGTTTTATTGCCACTGAACTGTATGGGTTATTCATGTATTTTGGATATGAGCCCCTTATCAGATATGTAATTAGCAAATATAGTCTCCCATTCATTAGATTGCTTTTTCATTTTGTCTGATGGCTTCCATTGCCATGCAGCGGCTTCTTAGTTTCATCTTCACTTTTGTCTTTGATTTTGGGGTTTGATTCAAAAAACCATCATGAGGACCTTCATCAAGGTGCTTACCACCTATGCTTATTTTTTTGGTTTTAGTTCTTATATTCAAGTCTTTGAGTTAGTTTTTGCGTATGGTGTCACAGTGGTCCAGTTTTGTTCTTTTCATGTGGCTGCCCAGTTTTCCCAACATCATTTACTGAAGAGACTGACCTTTCCCCATTATATGTTTTTGGCCCCTCTGTTGTAAATCAACTGACCTATGTGTGCAGGTTTATTACTAGGCTATCTATTCTGTTCGACTGATCTACGTGCTTTTCTGCCAATACCACACTGTTTTAATTACTATGTTTTTATAATATATAGTTTAAAATCAGGGAGCATGCCTCCAAATTTCTTCTCAAGATTCCTTTGGCTGGTTGGGTATTTCATGGTTCCATTCAAATTTCAGGATTATTTGCTTTTTCTGTGAAAAAATGCCCTTGGAATTTTGATGGAGATTGCACTAAGTATGTTGACTACCTTTATTTTAACAACACTGATTCTTCCACTCTGCGAGTATGAAATGTCTTTCATTTATGTCTTCCATTTCATTCATGTCTTGTAGTTTTCAGTTCACAGGTCTTCCACCTCTTGATTAAATTTACTCCTAGGTATTTTATTCTTTTTGATGCAATTATAAATGGAATTGCTTCCCTAATTTCTCTTCCTGGTAGTTTATTAGTGTACAGAAACACAACAGATTTTTGTGTATTGCCTCTGTATACTGCAACTTTACTGAATTTGTTTATTGATTTTTCGATGGAGTCATTAGGGCTTTCATGAGGGTGTTCTATATATATCATGTGATCCGCAAATAGTGACAGTTTTACTTCTTCCCTTCCAACCTGGATGGCTTTTCTTTTTTTTTTCTTATAATTGCTCTGGATAGGACTTCCAACACTATGGTGAATAAAAGTGGTAAGAGTGGACATCCTTGTCTTGTTCCTGACCTTAGAGGGGAAGCTTCCAGCTTTCCACTGCTGAGTGTGCTGTTAGCTGAGGGCTTGTCATACATGGCCTTTATCTTGTTGAGGTACATTCCTTCTATACCCACTTAGTTGAGAGTTTTTATCATAAATGGGTGTTGATCCAACATCAACTCTTCACGGAGTTATCAGCTTGCTGGCCTGCCCTATGGATTTCAGACTTGCTATCCGCGCCCCCCCATCACTGCATGAGCCAATTCCTTAGAGGGAGGGGAAGAGAGAAGAGAATATACACACAGAGATAATATATACATGCACATGCAAATACACATACAAAAGTACACACACATGTACATGTACCTATGCATATATGGTTCTGTTTCTCTGGAGAACCCTAACAGAGGATGAATGAATGAATGTGGTTCTTCTAGGTTGCATATGGGAAATAAAAAGCAACTAAATCGGTTGAGTGTTTACTTCATAAACGCAGTATAGTAGAACCATGCTCAGAGTTATAAATGCTGTTCCTCCCTTCGCAAAGCTTCACAAAGCCAGGTTGACATGGTAATATCACTCTTCTTTTTGAACACTGAACACTGCAGCCTGGAGAGTTTAAGCAACTTGGTCAAGCCACAGACCTGATGTGTGGAGCCAGGATTCAAAACATGTTGACTGCATGACTCCGAAGGCCACATTCTTTCCCCGCTCATCGCACTTCTGACTTACTTGTAACATCATGGAAAGTCAAACGTGGAAAGATCTCAGGGAAAATGGAGCAGGCCACAATGTCAACTGCTTTGAAGAGTTTGGTCAAGGAAGGACAGCTGAACCGAGAAGCCTCCTGCACGGCCCCCGTCGAAGATACAGCCACCAACCAAAGGGTTTCTCTGGTCAGTTCCAAAGTAAAGGAACCTCTCACTCATTTGGAAAGGAAAGGAGGCACCTTCTAGGAATGTCTCCTGGAAGGATTCAACTAGAAATTTCAGCAATGAATCTAGTGGTATCAAAGTATGAGAAATAACAAGTATTCAACAAAACGTAAATGGGGAAAAAAATTTTTAAAAAAGTCCTGGTCAAAAGTAGGTAAGGAATAAGAAGTGTGTAAGAAAGAGCATAGGGATGATTAAGAGTTACAGAAACATTAAATATTACATAATCTATGCCAGTGTGTTCCCCACAGACCAACTGGTATTCAGTAGGTCTTTATAAATGACAGGTAATACACACAACACGTGCTCCCAATACGATTTACCACAAGTAAGATGGATTGTGTTCTCAAAGTGTACGGTTCTCCAAATTAAATACACAGGGTTTACAAAGTTCATTCGACTGGAGTCATCACTCTCAGCCAGCTTAGCTACTGGTCATTGCCCAGCGGATTGAAGCCAGAGATCTTCCCTCTGCCAGATTCAACAAGGGAGCATAAAGAATGCAGTCTCTTATTTACAAGCTGTGAGGCCTACAAAAACTTTGCAGAGTGTATCTGTCCATTTGGTGATAAATGATCTCCAGGGGCTCAGAAAGGGAAGCTGTTTGGGTTAGCAAGTTTAGGTGTTTGTCCCGATTTCCTGCTCTCACAATATTTTCATTTATTCCAGCAAATACAGCCTAATGATTCACTGGAGACTGATGGTCATTTGTGCTACTCCCTAAAGGTAACTCTGAGCAGGTATTTGGGGACATACGCAATCTCTGAACAACTCTATTGGCCCAAGTCTCAGTAGCTTGTTAATTTCTAAACTGATTAACGAAGCAAGCAATGCTTAGAGTAGTAGAAGTTACTAGCCTCTGCCAAAGGCCAAATTTTTGCTCACAGTGTTTGGTCCTCTAGTTTCACTTAGTGACCTCTCAGCCTAGCCCAGAGCCAAGGCCATTGAGTCAGAAGCCTGGAAACCCGGGGTCCGCAGGCCAGCACGACTTAACCTCTCAAGATTCAGTTTCCTCTGCTGAACCTCAGGAAGGTCCCTTCCATTTCTAAAGTTAAATGAATCCATGATCTCTAAGTGAACAAGTACATTAGAAGGTATGTATCTCCTTATCGGAAAGCCACCAAGATCAGGGCTTCCCACCAATACCCAGGCCTCCAGCAGTGCAAACAGAAACTGCATGTCCCCTCAGAAAAACAGAGAATAAACTGAAAGAGGATAGGAAAATTCAGAATGATTCTGGGAAATAAGCTCAATATACACTTAGCATATGTAACAACTAATTAGAAAAATGAGACTCTTAGTATCAGAAAGTATGAAACACCTAGGGATAAACTTTACTAGAAACATGTACAAGATCTAAATGGAAAGTTTAAAATGCTAATGGGGGATGCAAACAAAAAATATCTGAACAAATGGAATGATATACTTCAGCCTGGACAGGAAGAAGATATTAATTCTCCCTAATTCAAAACTTTAGTTATTATCCCAATAAAAATACCAGTAGGTTTTTTTTTATTTTAACTGAACAAGTCTAATTTAAAGTTTGTATGGTAAATAAAGTGAAAATAGTGATCAAGTTCTCATTTTTTAAAAAAGATTAATGAAAAGGAGTTAGCCCTCTTGATATATAAAATTGTAAAGCAATTTGGGATCAAAGCATGAATAAACAGATCATTGATACAGAATAGAAAGATCCAGAAATAGAGCCAAATATATATAAAAATTTATATTATATATATCCACATAAGAATTTATACAAGAATACATATACATAGGAGAATCTACATATTTTTTTAATTCCCATTTTGAATCAGCGGGAGGTAAATGGATTATTCAAGAAATGATGCTGGGACAATTCGGTTGCCATTTGGAAAAACATAAGGTTAAATATATATTCTACATATCACAACCACCAAAAACAAAAATTCCAGATGGAACAAAATGTAAACCTCAAAAGCAAAACCATAAAAGTACTAGAAGAAAACACGAGATTAAAAAAATCTTAACAGTGGAGGAGGCTTTCCTAAATATTATGCAAAACTCCAAAGCCATAAAAAACAAGATTGATAAACTGAAATACCTTTAAAAAAGAAAAAATCATCATGGTTTCTTTTAAAAGTATACACAAAGTCAAACGAAAAACCAGGAATAAATATCTTTAAAGTGTATTTCAGACAAAAGGCTAATGTCCTTCATATACAAAGAGCTTCTCAAATCAATGAAACCAGTAACCCAGTAGAAAAAATGGGTAAAGAATACGAACAAAATTGGGCAAAGAATTCACATAGAAGACTACACACATGGCTCTTAATCATAGGAAAAAATGTTCAACCGTATTCACAATAAGATAAATGCAAAACAAAACTCAAGAGATGCAAAAATGACAAAAATCAGAATGTTTGCTAACAAACGTATTTGGCTATGGGAAAACATGCAGTCTTGTACATTGTCTGTGGGGAATGCAAACTGAACCAACCTCTGTAGGACCAATTAAAAGTAGAGATACCCCTTGACTCAGTAATGCCACTTCTAGAAACTTACCTTATAGGTATATCTGCATCTGAGTGAAATCACACAGATAAGGGATAATTGCAGCACTGCTCAAATATCAAAAGACTGCAAACAAATATTCTTCAGTAAGGCACTGATTAAATAATGAACTACCCATAGTAGTGAAAAAAGCAGTTAGTACGCTACTAGGTATGTAAAAAAAAAAAATGAGTATATATACTTGTATATGCTTATGTATGCATTGATAGTCAGTGCATATAATCAATACAAGAAATAAATTACATCTGGGAGAAGAACAGAATGGCTTGGGGAATAAAGTATAAGAAGGGCAATTGTTTTTCACTGTATTCCAATTTTTAACCTTTGAATTTTATACTATTAAAGCAATTTTATAATTAATGCAAGGCCAAAAAATGCACAATCTTCAGCCTTACAGGAGCTGCAGAATCAGATTCTCTGGGGAAGGAGTCAGGGGCTGTGCAATTTTAACACACACAATGCATGATTCTCATGCAAACAGAAGTCTGAGTACCCCTAACAGAGAGCATCATTAGTAATGTTCACTTAGCAAAGTAATAATAGCAACAATGATGTAAGCACTAATGAACACTTATTTAAAAAGATAAAACCCAAGACACCACTGCCAACATCTTGCACAAGTTTTTCTGAACAAAAAAATTCCTTGGCACAACCAGGCATAGAAAGACTTGGCACCACAATGAAGCATTCCTTGTTCTCTCGTGTTCGGTTTTAACCACTATTAATAACTTTGCCGGCTTTTTACACTTTGCAAAAGGCTTTACTCATCTTTTGTGCCAGGTAAGGGCATTAACAAGCCTTACTGGAGTGCCATAAGTAAATTGCTCAAAATTCCTTCAAACTCTTTCCCTTATTTTCTGGCTAACTACACCCTACCTTCCCTGTTCTAAAGAAACGTGTTGTGGTTAGAAATACATTAACTAACTAGGTGTCTTCAATCCAGGTAGACCTATATTGCAAATCACAATAACGGATTTCTGAGATGCTGAGGGAGAGGAGGACCACCTAGCATCATGTCTCAGGCAATTCTGGCTTCCTTTCTGCGTTCTTCAGTTTCTTCCCCTTTAAATCGAGATGAGAAATAGTATGATGGAGAGAGTAAGAGCACGTGCTTTGGAGCTGGACTGCTGGGGCTCAAATCCTAGCTGTGCAACCATGTAACCTTGGGCAAGTTACTTCTCTGTGCCTCTGCAGACACATCTGTAAAATGGGGATAGCACCACTTCGTTCCCTTGGGATGAGGATTACATGTATGGACATATGTGCAACACTTTGTACAGAAACTCGTTATGTCTGAGCTAGATAAACATTTGCTATTTCAGACCAGTTTTGGAGTGTTAAAGGAACAGAATTCACAAAGAGAGAGATAAAACCCCAAAGACGGGTGGAATGACCCGCAGGAAAACTCTCAATGGCTAAAGAGAAGACACAAAAAGCAAACAATGAAAAGCTGGTTGTTTCCAAGAAATAAAAAACAAAACTGCAAGATATTGTAGCAATGGGCCAAGCAAAGCAAAGCTGTTTTTTCCTTGTTCTGCGGACGACTCAGCTGCCAGACGTTTCCATTTTCCGGTCTGGGTCCATATCGCTGTATTAAGTTTTGTGTCGGGGCCCCAGACCAAGCAGGTTCGGCATGAGTGGTTAGGGCAGTACCTCTTACAAAGCCTCTATGTTCCTGAGTATGATCAGGCTTCTCACCCTCTGGCTTAAGGCAGCAGGCAGATAGCACGTGCACTCTGTAGACCAGAACCCGTGGTGGTGAGACTGGAAGACAGCTACAAGGGAGTCCAACTCCATCAGCTTCCCACAGGCACACCATCGCCTCAGCCCTGGGCCCGTGGGCAGCAAATGCTGATGGGAGGACCTCCGAGCAGCCATGCTGCCTGATTTTCACATTTTATAGTTGCTCAGAGACAGGTCCAGAGGGAGGAAATGACTTGCCCCAAAGTGAAGAGATACCAAGATCATTACCTTACCACAGGTTTGAACCTCTGATGACTGAAATAGAAGCCCCTCCACTAATTAAAATACTATTATTTCATCTTTAATTGCTGTTTTAGGCTGTTTTTTAAATGTCCGCTCTTTAAAAACGAAAAACAAAAAAAAGCTTCCAAGCGAGTTTCTCTTTTAACTAGGACAGTATTAATTAACAGCAGCTTCTCTGGGCTAGCTCCCAAGCAGGAAAGCACAGCGCAGACCAGCCGTCCCACTCATTCTCGGGCGCAGTGTTGGGAGATGCGAGTACCTGATGGGAGCGTGGTCGCTTGCTCTAAGGTCTACCTCGGGGGTTCAACGTGCACGTGCCCCTTCCTAACTTTCCTTGAGAACCTCTGCGTTAAGTATCAACCATAAATTTTATCCAGAGCCCCTACAAACTTACTGAGGCTTTCAAGCCCTCCTAGTAGTTGACATCTGCATAGGATTCCTCTGCAGGTCCTACAGATGGATCCCACCTTGTCTCGCACACCCGAGCACCCCCGTTGCAGCAGAAAGTTCGGCCACACAAAATTCATCTCAAAGCCTCCAGCGGCCAGAGCTGTAGGTACCAAATTTTTACAACAAACCCTGTTTTTGAAAAATCTGGTCTAAAAAACGTATTGGTATTTCTGACTTAAAATAATTAAATTCATATCTGACTGCCCATCAGAGCTTCTGAGCAGGGGATAGGTAACGACTGTTGCCAAGCTGACTTGGTTATTTCAACCCAGAAACAAAAGGCATTTTCATCAGCAAGAGCTGCCTTGCCCTGAATGAGTGTTTGATCCTGCTGCCGACCTGGCCTTGCCTACACAGTTATTTCCTCGTCAGAGTCCCAGATTCGAAGACCCCATGGAAAATGCCAGGACGTAGAACTGAACGCACCACAGCTGCCACACTGCCCCGAACTCCCAGTAGCCTGGAACCCAGCCCAACCACCGGAGACTTACTGCATTGCCCTCCCAGCAGCTCATCTAGCTATGGGTTTAAATTGCATCAAGTTTCCAAGGACTGGGGAAAACATTTCCCATGAGCAAGAAGTTCATTTATTTGCAGGGGGAAATGAATGGCTCCCTTTGCTTTCCTGACCCTCCCTCAGGCACCGGGAAACACCATAGTAACCCCGGAAAGAGACTCCAGACAGAGCCTTCGGTTACAGAAGGTGGCCTGAAACGGACAGGCGACAGTAATTCTGCCACCCATGGTAATGTGGTCCTGAGGCTGAGATGCACCATCTATTTAAACGCCCTCCCTTTAGAGACAGGACTTGTTTTTTGTAGGTCACCCTCTACCGGAATAGTGCTGACATCACTATTTGAAACAAATTATCTAAGTTCTTTATACAATCACAGGTGAGAAAGTTATTGTTTAAAGGCCTACTTTGGGAGAGTTCATGGTGTTAGGACAGGCTACACACATACGCATACAGCAGCCCCACTCCCCTCGTTCTTGCTGCTTGTACTGTATGAAAGCTTCAACTCCTTCCCTTTTGTGTTTTAAAAAAAAAAAAAAAAGGTGAGCTTTAGCAACCCAATGGTGTGCTGGGTTTGGAAGCAGCAACATCTAACACCATCCACAGGAAAAAAGATGATCTGAAAGCCCCAAAACGAATAATTCATTTTCCAACCAACTCAACTCTTAACAACTCATTTTATTTTATTTAACTCAATTCTTACTCTGAACTTATTCCCTCTTTAATGA
Source organism: Mustela erminea (assembly GCF_009829155.1). Classification (NCBI taxonomy): domain Eukaryota; kingdom Metazoa; phylum Chordata; class Mammalia; order Carnivora; family Mustelidae; genus Mustela; species Mustela erminea. The sequence goes on from NC_045626.1 coordinate 48,344,626, forward strand.
ACTCCCAACCCACCAGAAAGCACTGAAAGTAATGGGAATCAGAAGAGAAAGAATAGGAAAGAAGTAGTCAGGTTACGATTTTCTTCTGCTCTCAGACTAACCCTGTTCTTTTAAATAGTCAGCCAAACTCGGCACGGTCTCTCTTGTGCCTCGCCTCCTCCGTCCATCCCTCCAACTCTGCCACCCCCCTGGGCTGAGGAAATCCCCCATTTCACTCACCCCACACTTGTTCAGAAAGTACAAGCTGAGTCAAGGGACACCATACCCTCACAGACCATGAACTTCTGAATACCCCACAGAGAGTAAGGCATTCCAAACCCTCATGTGGTTAAAGCACTTGCCACCCTCCCTCCAAGTCAGCACTTAATGCTTACTCTGTGCCCACACTGCTCTGGGCAATTCATACGGGTTCTCTCATTTAATCCTGGGAGTCATATGCTAACTGGACTGGTTTTAACAAGGAGGAAAATGAGAAGAGGGTAACCTCACCCAAGGTCAGAGAGCCACTGGTGCAGTTAAAGGAGGGACCTACCTGAAGCCTGGCAGTCTGACTCTACCAGATCATTCTTCCAGCCCACTGTAGAGGTAGCAGGGTGCATGTGGGACTCTGTGGCTTCCGCAGACACACATACCCCTCCGTTCAGAGTCTCACTTGCATTACTGCCCACCACAAAGCAAAATTCCGCCCCCTTGGAAGACTCAATGTAGAGTGACTATCAGCGCACAAGAAAGAAGTAAAACATGTCCCACATTTCAGGAGCCAAAATGAAATGTCAGAATCCTGGTTTTCTGTTGTGAAACAGTCTTCTGGTTTTCTGAAATCCAGAGACTGTCCAGATCACCTCCTACCTTCTGGAAGAGTGTTAAGGACTTCGACCTCAGATGAGCTGGGAGACTTCAGTGGCAAGAGGAGAACTAGAAGGGCAAACAATTCTGTTTCTGGGTTGTAAGAGTGTCTTTAAAGACTCTGGACTCTCTAAATGTTTTCAAGGATGAGTCCCTACATACAATGCTTATCATCTCAGATACTGTCATAGACATGGGTCCTTTTCACTTATAAAAGTCATTTCCCCAATGATAACTGAAGGCGCTAACTCCGTGTGCCAACTTCAAATAAACGAAGGAAGAAAGCAGCTCCAAAAGGACAATTCATTGAAAGTCGAAAGGCAGTTTGCAAACACCACGTGCACTTGTTTTATGTGAGTATCTCTAGCCACATACAATATCCAAATGAAACTAAAAGGGAAGGAACTCACTGTACAGAAGACAAAACAATACCCTTTTTATTTTTGAAACTTTGGAGCAATGTTTCCATACGCCATCCCATTTTTAAAAAAAAAAAATTAATGTAAACCAACCTGCCTGTGGGTCAGTCATGCTATAGACTTCATCGTAGTGTGTACAGATGCCTAGAGTATTTACAAATGTTATCTGTTAGGTAGTCAAGTTTTGTTGCAATTTTTCCAGCACGTATTCCACAGTAAGAATGAAGAGGGGATCCTGGTATTCTTGTATAAAAATTCTTAACAGATGGTTAAAGGCAATTTTCCTGAGAGAAGATTTGTTCTTGAAATATTTTTTCTTTCGCAATTGGAAATATAGAAATGGGATGCAGTTGTAGAAGGCGGCTAAGAATGTCTACGTTAACATTTTTTTCTTTTAAATTATTTAAGTACCATTAAGTTAAAATGTTTACATTCATTATAAAAAATGCTGTTAAATCTTATGCAAATGATTTAACACTGATTGCTGCAACGCAAATTGCACTTTTTAAAAAAATTATTGTTTACATGGAAGAAAAATATCTTGTTTGCTACCCTGTTTACAAATCCCGACTGACTGCAGATCAGTCACACAATATGCACTTTGAGAGAACGTCAGTCACAGTGTACGTTAGTCATTAACGCAGTCTTGCGAACTGAGTCACAGTTCTGACTCAGCCTCCAGAGGTGTATGTACCAAATGGCCTCAAATGGTCTTCTCCATGAAAGCAGGTGAAATTCAGGTGTGGAAAAGGTACGAAGAAATTCTGGAACAACCAAAACCAATCAGAAGAAGCACATGATTTGGGGCAATACACATAAAACCTTTAAAAAAAAAAAAAATTTCTTTCAATATTCCTTCGCAGGCAAGGCCCCAGTCCTAGTCCCAGTTTCAGGAAGTGGCGCGGCAGACATGAGGTGCCCCTGGCAGGCCCAGAGGCAGGCTGGCTGAAGGGGCCGTGGACAGGGAGGAGGCAACAGGCTGTGGGCTGCACCAGCCCTTCCCTGGAAGCTCTCCGTCTTTTCTCCGGCTCTTCAGAGACGGGGGTAGGGTGGTAAGGCAGAGCAGGCCTCGAGGGAAAGGAAAATACATCTCTTTCAAAGTAAAGGCACGGAAATCACGCATCAGAGGAATGTTCCATCAGCATGCTCCCCCTGGTATGGCTGGCTTGACCCAATGCCCACAGGCCATGCGGCCTTCTGCTCCTGGGCAGTGGGCTCAGGCCAGGGCGAGGGCGCACCAGGAATCCTGTCTCACCGAAGATGTGACTTCGGCCGGAGAGGCCAGGCTGACGCCTATGTACAACCCATCTTGACCTGAGTACTTGAGCTCGCTGTTCTCGGGATTAGTGCTCTCTCCTGTGCCAGACATCACCGAGGCGCCCGCCTGGCGGAAGAGAGGGACAGAGAGTGAAAAGAGAAGGGGAGAGTCAGTTATCCGTTAAGTCTGTCAGGCGGCACTCTCCTGCAAGGAAAAACCTGGGGTCAAAGGAGATGGGCAGTGGGGCCAGCCGGAACACGGAGCCATTGGCCTCAGCCTGGCCGTGTAAACTCCTAAAACACTTTCCTGTGAACTTGGGAGCTCATGGCAGCAATCACCCAGCAAAATGCACAGCTGGACCCAGGCGGGAGGCCTATTTGTAAGAAAGCACCGAACTCTGAACTCTCCTTTCTGAGAGTGAGACAAACCACATCACCTGGGTGAACAGGTCTCCGTGATGCCCACGAAATCTAAACGTTTACAGAGAAAACGGAGTACGCCGACCCCCCCCCCCCCGCCACACACACACACACACACACACACACACGCACGCACAGCAGAGCCACCACTTAGTGCTTATGCCAGAAAGTCTAAGATAGAAAAGCTATGCACCTTAGCAAGGCCTAATAAATGAAATTTTTGAGCACCAACTTCATGGAAAATTAACTCCTGCGTACACAGGTTTTAGTATCTACCGCATTTACCTTTAACTCTTGCAAGGAGAACGGGCCGTTTTGAAAGCAGAGCACAATATAAAGAAAATACTAACACCCAGTACCTGTCATGACTGTGGCCATGATTTGTTGAAGCCAAAGGTCACTGTTCTCTTGTTTCATTCCTTCCCTCCATCCAAATGAGAAAAGCCAAATAGAAAACATGATGTAACTTAGTAGAATCTAACCAAAAGAACTAAAATCATGTTTAGACTACAGGTTGAGAAAAGTTGCCTTTGACTTAAAAAGAAAAAAAAAAAAAGAAATCTGGCCATGACTAGCAGGACACCCAGGCAGCTCCATGTGGCTCCGAGGTCAGGGTCAGTGTCGTGAACAATACCCAGAGAGACAGTGCCCCGTTCACACACAGTGCCCCTGGAGGTTGAAGAAGCTCCAGTATGTCAGCAACAACAACAACGTCTTCCTGGAGCATCCTTACCAATCTGAGCTAAGGCACACATACCACCTCCAGTATAAGAACTTGGCCTGTACACATGCATCAGCCTCAACTCCCACCTGCAGAACATTCCACGGTTCCCTCCAGCGACATGCAGTGCTGACAGCCAAGTACAGGAAACACAGGGTGTTTCCCTCAGATTTTATATGCATGCTGTGCCTAGTTAAGAAGTTAAGGATCTAGGGGCACCGAGTGGGGTCCTGGGATCCAGTCCCGCATCAGGCTCCCTACTCAGCAAGGTGTCTGCTTGGCCCTTTCCCTTCGGCCTGAAAGCCCAGAACCTCGCCTTAAGTCAGACAGACTAAATGAGCTCACGGAGAATCGCAGTCCAGAGCAGGCTTGAAGACCTACAAGGCATGAAGAGGAGCCTTGCTAGGCCAAGTCTGAGACAGACGCCCCTGGGGGGTGGGGGCGGGGGGGTGGGCAGCATCTTCAGTCTGTCAACAGACCAATGTCCCTTCCATGATTTGGACAAAAGCATCCTGAAACCTGAGAAGCTAGCACCTGGGGAAACTGAGTGAGGGGTATAGGAGGAGCCCTCTGCATCACCTTTGCAACTTCTCTATAATCCTAAGATCATTCCAAAAAAAAGTTTGTTAAAAAATTTAAAAATAGGGGCACCTGGGTGGCTCAGTGGGTTAAACCTCTACCTTCGGCTCAGGTCATGATCTCAGGGTCCTGGGATGAGGCCCAGCATCAGGCTTTCTGCTCAGCAGGGTGCCTGCTTCCCAACCCCCTCTCTCTGCCCACTTGTGATCTCTTGTCAAATAAATAAAATCTTTAAAAAAAAAACAAAAAAAAAGAGATGCCTGGGTGGCTCAGTCAGTTGCATCTTCGGCCTTTGCCTCAGGTCGTGATCCCAGGGTCCTGGGCAGTGTCCTGCATCGGGTACCCTGCTCAGTGGGAGCCTGCTTCTCCCTCTGCCTGCCTCTCTGCCTCTCCCCCTGCTTGTGTTCCCTCTCATGTATTTTAAAATAAGTAAAAGCTGAAGATTAAAAAAAAATCTAGCCATGATTCCATACTTAAATGACAGCTTTTCCTCCTGAAAAACTCAGAAGTCTGTTATTTCTTCCTAGCTTCCAGGGTTTTAGCCCATAAAATACTGAGTATTTGCTTTTTGACATAGGCAGAATCAAAAACATCCCTTGGTCTGGCTGAGCTCATGTGACATCTACTTTAGACAAACGTGAGGCACCAGACACAGGCTGCACTGAACAGAAGGTACTCTGAGCCCCTTTGGCTCCACTAAGGGCCTGGAAGTCAATGTGGTTCTGCTCTTCATAGACCTAAACACCTGGTTTTCTCTCATCCTCACAATAACTTCATGAGGCTGGGAAGGAGAGCTCCAGGGGGTCTGGCCGTGGGAATTCCTAACTGCCCATCCCAACTTCCCCATCCCACCCCTCACAGGTAACCAACCAATCCTTCCCTTTCCTGGTGAAAATAAGGGTTTGTAAAAATCCAGTCACAATAGTACCACCACACTCTAACTTCTTTTCAACATGAGACTTAAACTGAAGGCTTTGGGTGCCTAAGAAAGCAAATTTTGTGAAGTCATTAAGATGACTGAAACTTAAAATGGGTTTTGAAATGACTGAAATAATCCTTTCGAACACACCAAAGCAATGCGTTTGGTTACCCATGAATATGGTAATTCACATTAGCCATTAAGTCCAGAAACTCCACTGTGAGCAAACCCAATGTGGACCCAGATTCACCCCCTGAAGAAATAATAAACAAAAGCGTGACGTTCTATTATGAAAGGACTTATCTGAGAAGGGAGCTACTAGACAACTAATACAAAGAGTGCAATTATAAATGATTTGTCACGTTCATCCAACCTCATACTGACCTACCTAATCCCAGAAAAAGCACTAAATCCGACAGCCAAGTTTGTTTTCTGAAACAAAAAGCGTACCTGGACTGGCCCAGGAAGCAGGCTACCTCGCCTCGCCAGACATGTTGAGATAACAGAGAGGTCAGGCAGCAACAGGAAACATTAGCAAGGTGCTTCTGAGAGCAAGGCACCAGGACCATGAGCCCCAAAGAGACACTCAATCCCTGGACAAGCTCCCAGGCCACATACACACTGGAAAGCAACAATCATCAACTACCTATCATCAATGACAAATGAGTGACTGAGATACGGAGGTGGGGCAATAGGTCGAAAAAGGAATCAGAGGGGCAGGATTCCTGGGGACAGACCGCATGCAGCTTTGGTTCACCCATCTACTGAGTAAGGTCACCGCTTCTCCAAGCCTCCTCCCTGGGTAAACTTGCCTTCACATCACCCATCAGGCTGTGAGGAGTCAGTGCTTCTACAAGATCAGCATGGTGATGCCTTGCAGTGCACGCAGGACACACCAGAGGCCTTCTGAAACAGGAGGATAGGCAAAGGAGGCAAGGAGACAATATGGGAGGTAAACCAGAAGGCCAGGCTTAGAACTCTCTATGCCTCAGCTTCTTAGCTAGGAAATGGAAATTTTTAAAAATATTTTATTTTACAGAAAAAGAGAGAATAAGCAGGGAAGTAGCAGAGGGAAAGGACAAGCTGACTCTGCGCTGAGCACAGAGACCAATGTGGGGCTTGATCCCAGTACCCCAAGATCATGACCTGAGCCGGAATCAAGAGCCAGATGGACAATCAACTGAGCCATCCAGGCACCCCTAGAAAATGAAGAAGAGGCACCTATGTCCTAAGGTTATTACAAGAATTAAATTCATTAACATACATAAAGCATTGCCAACATTATCTGACAACAGGAAGGATGACCCAAGTATACAATATTGTCAGTATTTTATTATTCTTGCTAAGGAGCACAGACCTAATTTAATCTCCCCAAGTCTGCCCTTCACCGGGTGAGATACCACCGTCACTTAGCTGAAGCAGAAGGGGAATTCATTCAGAACTAACTGAAAACCATCCACTTCAGCAATGAAATTGTTACTGACAACTCTAAAGGGGGAAAAAAAAAAAGGTGCCCCCTTAGCCTTTCAAAAGGCTTATGGGCCTTCTTCAAATAAACTACATTAAAGAATCCTAGTACCTTGAACATTATTCTTAATTAACACTTGAGCATTAATTCCAAAAGCTACCAACTCAAGTACCTATTATCTAGGTTGTTCAGTCAAAAAATGTTAAGCTATGGCAGACCAGGACTCCTGCATCAAAGGACAGGCAAACCCCGAATTACATGAGCGACCCCTATCAGCTCATCTGAAATCAAAAGCAACATCTGACGACTTTCTCAGAACAAAATGGAACAAGTGCTTGTGCCAACACTTGAGAACCTTATTTATAACTATTTAAACATAAAATACTGCCAAATACAGCTTTTGTGTATCAATCATACCTTAATTAAAAATGTTTATGTAATGATACATAATGAGATCATAGTAATGAAATGAGACTGTGATAACCCCAGTCCCCTCATCCATGGCCAGTAGTGCTATAATGTGGTATAGGCCTTGGAAGGCAGTTAGCAAAGCTACCAAGAACCTTATACCCCACTTAGCTCTGTAATTTCACTTCTGGAATGTGTAAGGAAAGAATTCAAAGGAAGGGAAAGGCTCCACAGGGGAAGACATCCATTGCAGGTTAACTTACAATAGTGGAAACCATGGAAATAATCTAGTGCCTAATAATAAGGGATGGTTTGGAAAAGCAAGGTACATCCGCTCAATGAATTATTATGCAATTATCAAAAATAGTAAGATCACACAGCGAAGTGGAAAAAATCCTGTAATGCAGTGTTAACTGAAAAACAGCAGGGATATAAACTGTCATCATTACGATTTATGCACATATGAAAAGTATTTCAAGGGAACCCAGTAGCATGTGCATACAGAAGACCATCTATCAGCCATCAGTACCTTCCTTTGAATATTTTAACTGAATGGCACAAGGCAGTCTAACTTTGGGGAAGGCTTTTGAAAACATCAGCACCAGAAATACAAGCACTTGAGGGATGAGCCAGACTGGAAAGAGTCATAAAGTAGCATGAAAAAATACGGAGGAATCTGAGTGGAGGCACTAAGTGGGACCAGAAGGGACCCCCATGCACCCCTTGAAGGCATCTCCATCCACGCCACCTGCCACCGGCTGGACCCTGGCTGATGGGTGCAACGTGGCCCCAGGTACGCTGAAACGCTGAACACACTACATACAATGGGAGAATCTGAGCTCTTGAGACCAGTATTCTGTGTGAAAAATGCACAATCAGCACAACTCTCTTTATGAAACCTGGCTTGTCCTAATTGTTTGTCTAAACTGTCTTTCCCTCTTTGATGAAGTTCAAGAGCTACCTGATCCAAAATCAATGCAACTTGGAGGAAAAATGAAGAGAAAACTTAGAACCCTGGACCCGGAACACACCAGAAAATTGTAAGCGTAAATTCTGATTGGTGAGTATGTTTTCCCACATCTAGTTAGACCCTTGGAAGGACCCTAGTTCAGATGGCAGTTATCTGAACATAGAAATAAGCCGGCACTTCACTAACTGAAACCCACCTCACCCGCAGCGTTCCTGCAGGAGCTCTGAGGCGAGCGTTTCCACAATGCCCACAGCTGAACCATCCTTCCTCCTCTGGGCGGGCAGCTCACGCAGGCGGAGAGCCTCGCTTTCTCTGATCAAAGTGCATTATGAGGGTGGGGCAGAAATCTGTTCTGTGTTTCCATTCACGGCTTATCTGCCCTCCACCCTCCCACTGACAACTGAAAATGGAGGCACTTCCTGTTGAAAGAATGTGTTATCAGCTCCAGACTCGGCCAGGGCTTAGCACTGAACTCAGGCCAGGTTAGGTAGGAGACCCGGCTGAGTGGTTGGGCTGGCCATCTCCCTCTTCAAGGAATAAATGATTTCAGGGACTAACAACCCAGGCTTCTGCCAGGCAGCCACATGGAAAATGTCCACTAGCCTGTGAAGTAGGCACAATTCATCTTTAGATCACACGGATTTTTTTTTTTCCCCTGTGAGAACAACTTTTGGATATGATCTGGGAAAGTCAAGATTTTATTTATTTATTTATTTTAGTTTATTTACTTGAGAATGAGTGCACAAGGAGGCAGAGAGGCAGGCAGAGGGTAAAGCAGCCTCTCCATTGAGCAGGGAGCCCAGCATGGGGCTCAATCCTAGGGCCCTGGGATCATGACCCGAGCCGAAGGCAGATGCTTAACCGACTGAGCCCCCTGGACGTCCCCTGAAGAGTCAAGGATTTCTAGTATGATGAACTCCTGAAGTCAGTGCCCAGCAGTGTCTGGCTCACAGGGGGCTCTCACCAACCCTGTCCGGTCTCTTATCTTTTCCACTACTGCACATTTCCCTTACAGGCAGGCCCAGAGACAGCTCCCCAAGCAGCTCTGGAGGACACAGCCATTCCAGAACACGGCTTTTCTAGCTTGTGAGTTACAAACATCAATTTCATCTCTGAAAGGAAGGAAACCAAAAAGGAGACTACTGGAATGTGTTCAGTCCTCTGTGTTACAAGCTCTCTTAACGGAGTCCTGAGCAGAAGAAACACACACACAGAGCCCCAGGCAGGTTGAGGTGAGTGACTCCGATCATTCCCAAAGCTGAGACTTTTGATGATCATCACACTGCTTCCTTCGCTAGAACTCAGACTGTTGGCTTCTGTGGCCTCTGGTCTGTCCTTCCTACACATCTAAGTAAGCTTGTGGTTACGGCATTTTCTTGTGAGGGAAAACCAGCCATCCCTCACTGCCAATGCTCTCTTCTCTGCTTTTGTAACCTCTAGGTTAGGCTCTCACAATGCTTTCCAGAGGCCTGCCTCAAAAATAAATAAATTAAATAAATAAATAAATAAAATCATATTCCAACAAAAAAGAAACACTTTCAGGTTAAGTGAACTTTAACTCTAAAATCTGTACTTATTTCAGTTTGGAGGGAGACACAGAAGTGGCTCATCAATTAGAGTTTAGGTGAATAGCACAAGAAGATACACACACTCGGGTTCCATCTCTATCAGGACCCTTAAAAATCCTAAAAATTGTCAATCACAACAAAACCCTTTATGTCTCCCATTAACAACTCAACTCGAAAGAACATTAAGCACCTCCTCTCCCAAAGAAAGTCATTGTGCCTGCAGCCACTGACCTAATTCAGCTTTTAGCAGAATATTTTAGTTATGTTTTGTGTGTGACTTAACAAGCAAATTCTTCCATGGAGATCTCACTGGCTGTCCTCTTGGGTCCTGTCGCCCCTTCTGGACCTCAGTAGGCTAGGTTCCATGCATACACCAGGATGGTGCCCTTTTTAAGGAGGGAAGAGCAATTCTATGCAACTACCTACCCTGGGGAAAAGTGACATTCAAATAGCCAAGTTTTAACGGTGAAGAAAGGCACAGCCCAAAGTTGAAATGACCTTGAACTAATAGTAAAATGCTGATTACAGGGGCGCCTGGGTAGTTCAGTCGGTTCAATGTCTGTCTTTGGTTCAGGTCATGGTCTCACGGTCGTGGGAATGGAGCCCTGCCCTGGGCTCCCGGCTCAGTGACGAAGGAGCTTGCTTCTCCCCTTCCCTCTGCTCCTTCTGCCTTGCTCCTGCTCTCCCTCTTTTCTCTAATAAATAATAAAATCTTTTTTTAAAAAAGCTGATTACAAACGTAAATGGTGGGGGGGAGCATGACTTGAAGTCACTGGCATTCTAAAGGAAAAGTTTATCTTCTAAAATGAATCAAAACGTATGACTCTATTGTAGTCAAAGTTGTAAAGGATCCTGAGGAAAGATTTAAACCTGGTGAATTATGATCTTTTGTAACAGAACTGCCTTTCCAAATTGGATGAGTATCTTAATCTCACCATCTTAATCGGCAAAAGCAGACCATGGTCGGAGAAGCCGGCAGCATTTGCAATACAGCATTATGAAGGGTAAGCATTAAGTGCCACAGGAATGAAAAATTGTGGCTATCAGAAAAACAAAAATATTTAACACATGGTTACTTTAGGGACGCCTGGGTGGCTCAGTTGGTTAAGCCTTTTCAGCTCAGGTTGCGATCTCATGATGTCGGGGTCCTGGGATTGAGCCCCATGTCAGTCTCCCAGCTCAATGGGGAGTCTGCTTCTCCCTCTGCCCCTCCCCATCCCCTCAACACACACTCCTGCATGCTCTCTCAAATAAAAATCTTTTTTAAAAAGATTTTTATTTAACAGAGATCTCAAGTAGGCAGAGAGGGAGGGAGGGAGAAGCAGGTTTCCCGCTGAGCAGAGAGCCCCATGCAGAGCTCAATCCCAGGACCCTGGGATCATGACCTGAACCAAAGGCAGAGGCTTTTAACCCACTGAGCCACCCAGGTGCCCCTCAAATAAAATCTTAAAAAACAAAAACAAAACAAAACAAAAAAAAACCCATGCTTACTTTGTTAATACCACGAGTCTACATTTCTTAATTTCCCCCCTTAGAAACGTAAGGAGTTATTTCTAATGTCTTGGGGTGGGGAAAAAAAACAATGCCATGAACTCCAAGATTATGTTTAAATAGTGCTGCTCTTCTTGGGCTTCAAAGAGGTCTGTGGGCATCTCCCACTTACACTACACAATGGTCTTGAGGACCAGATGGTAGGAATTACTTTTCCCTTTAGGAGGAGGAAAACAGAGGCTTTACAAAACCTTGGCAGCTTACTCTAGTCACACGTACAGCTGGAGCTAGTGCCTGGATGCCTGAATTTGTCTCCTTCCAGCTGCTCATCTGTGAACCCCCAGAATAAACTTCAGACCCTACCGAGACTTCACCAAGAATCCAGCAAATAAGCTTCATCAGTGCTTTAAATTAAAAGTGTGTGTGTCCTTAGTAAGATAAAATAGGATTCCCAAGTGTGTGCCCCAGTTCCAGTGAAACCAGGCCACGTTAACAATAAAAACAGCAGCATAGCAAGCAAATTTAAACATCCTCAGATACTGACTTGGGACTATTGACTCACAAGACTCCAACAGAACACAGAGAGATCAATACCTGTCATTTATTTTTCAAGTGTTTCTTAAAATCTGAGGTCAACAGAATCATCTATTTGTGCTCAGTCCCACAATTTCCAAGCACTGGCTATGGTGCAACCCGAGCCGAATTATGAATTATCGCATATTCTGACACCTGTGTTTGGAGATGCTTTTTTAAAATTATTAAAATTTCAGAAAAAAATTAACAGGTAGATCTCAACAGGAACAAAGCTAGCTAGCAGACTGTATTTAATTCATATCCATTAGATCCTCATATTGCTAGTAACTCTTTTGGCAGACACCCACGAAAGGCATAATAAATTACTTTCATTCCAGTAAAGGAATTCATTTTCTTCGAAGATTCATTTAGCAATAACATTTCAGAGCGTTCTAAGCCAGGATTTCTTAAATTTGGCCATGTTTTCCCGTAACATTATTTCATGTTTTGTGACAATTTGTATATTCTTATAGAGGCAGGGCGGGGGGGGGGGGGGGAACTACAAGGAAATCTGTAATCTGCAGAGAAATGTGTGTTCTAAGATGAAGCCTTCTAACCAACCTGAGGCCATGAGAAGGCGCAGGACAGCCTGCCCACACTTCTTCCTCACCTAGCATTCGGGCCTTCAGACTGTGATAATGAGTCACTTATTAAACACACCACAGTCCTGTGATAAATCGCGTGGATATATGTATTAGAAACTATTTCAAGGATGATACAGTTGGGCTGACTCCTCATACATATATAAACGCACTGGGTATTAAATGCATCTCGAACTCTTCCTCCTCACTCTTCTCCCCGTCACACCCAGGCATGCACATACACACAGGCGCCGAGCAGACAAGACAAAGAGGGGGACGTCCAGAAAAGGCCTTGAGATCAAAATGAAAGTATGCGAACTGCACATGCTTCCATGTTCCCTGCCAGGTTGGCGTGTGACTTTCTCAGCAAAGGCCAATGTGGTCAGACAGGAACGTGAGTTATTAGAAGGAACTGGAAGAAGAAAGGGAGCCTGGCACATAGGGAGGGTGAAGATAAAATGCCAACAAAATATTTACGTTCATGGCTTGTAGCGAGTGGCAAGTGGGATATTAATAACTGTGATGATTGGTCAACTCCCTGGGAGCGGTAACGGCCCCGGGACGGGGAGGCAGGAGACATCGGTTCCAGCCCCGGCTTCACCACCAGCTGGTCCTGTGACCTTATGGAGTCCCTCTGGATCCTGGCTTATAAATGAGGCAATCATAAAACCTAACTGCAGCACTCTCTCAGACCCTGGTGGGAGATTAATGACTTTTTAACTCTTTTTATTCATTTAGAATAGAGTATCGCGGGCCATAAATTCTGCGGGGAAATGGACACTTGCCTACCAAATGCTTTTTCAATGATTTCATAAAAACAAACTGAAGGCAAATTGAAGATTGTGCACAATTCCAACTAACGTGACACTCACGATTATTAGACGGAAATCACACACCATTAGAAGGATCTCTGTACTACGACCTTTTATTTGATATTGTGAGAGAGCCTTTACAATAATCACGTTAGGCTAAATTTCACTACCTGTTATCCTTTTATTATCCAATTAACACAGTCTTAGTACTGTAAGACAACTTACTTAGAAAGACATGAAAATCTATACAATGTGCCTTATGTTTGGTTACAAGCAAATCACTTCTCTGGTGAGATTTTCCCACCTGTTTCCCACCTGCAGGACGGTTTTTTGATGCTCAAATTACTAATGAAAATTAGATCAGATTTAGGGAAGTAGGTCTTCTCTCTGAAGATTTCACATCACCTATCACGTCTTACTCGAGTATGTCACACTTTAAACTAGTATATACTACATGTTAATGAACTGAACTTAAATTAAAATTTAGTAGTAAAAAAATAAATCTTGTATGCCAGTGATAACACCAACTGCCAGACCTGGGTCCAAATCCTGCCTCTTAGTACGTATATAACCTTGAGTCTGTTACTTTTTCCAGAGTCCAACTCCCCACTACCCAAATCAAAATGGAAATGGACCACCACAGGTGAAATGATAATTATTAATAAAAGAGAGAATGTACACAGAATGCCTGACACACAGAAAGTACTTGGAGAAGAAGGTTTCTGCTTTCCATGTCCAGTATCTTGTAAATGAAGTATATGGACAAGGGAGAGAGCGTCTCAAGAGCAAGAGTACAACGACAAAATGCAGGGCTAACACTAATAAAATGCCCTACTCTCCTTCAACCTAAAGGCTCCTGTAAAAAAAAAATACTGAACTGAAGAGATGGGCAGTCATTTTTTTGTCCCCCTCCAGAAGCCTCATTCAGAACTGCTCTGCAGAGTCCAGTTTCTCTGAGTGAAAACAGCTCATACGGTACATGTTGAGTCCTTCATGAATGTACCTTTCAGATACTTAACTATTGTAGGAATAATCAATAATAACCAGAATTATTATTTTGTGACCAACCAGAATGCCACAGTTAAATCCCAGTGTGATCCAATCACCTGGAGAAGAGGACAGTGTTGTCTCAATTTGCTAAGACGGAAGCAAGCTACATGACTGGGAAGCGGCATTTTCCAATTTTCAGCATAGGATTCAAATATTAACACGTAACATCTATTAAAAAGAACTTTAAATATTAACCTACAAAGTACCTAGCCTTTCTTCACAAGGCCTTCTGAGGACACCCAGATACCCTGGCAGCACTTGGAGTGCACATTAACTCTTTCAAACCCCTTACAGCCCGAGCTTTAGCATAACACAGCCAGAAGCAGTGTTTTTTTCTGACCAGGTCGTTGAATACAGTTATCACCAAGGAGGGACAGCAGTCGGGACACAGGTCTATCTAGGCACACAGCATCCCAGAGAATAAATGAGGCAGGAAGGAAGTATCTATTTAGTATCGAGAAAATGACCCATCAGCAGTAAAGGTCCCCCCCACCCCCCGCAAAGGGGCAGATCAGCCAGCCTCCAATCTGAGATGGGGTCTTTGTCTCAGGCTGAGGACATCTGCCTCTCTTCGTGGAAGCTGTCTATTACCAGCAATGCACCACAAAGGTACAGAAACATTTCCTATCGCCAACACACCATGCCTGGTAGGTGTCCGCTCTGGAGAACATTCAGCAGGCAGCCAGCCCACACCATCGCGCCCTCAGAAGCCATGGGCACAGAGAACGAAGGGCCTGGGCTGGGGCCTACAGCGTCTGCCCTGAGGCCAGTGCGTGCCACCAGCTCCTAGAAGGGAGTCCTTTCCTTACTAATGATGAGGGGAAACCCTGCTTGTAAAATGTCAAAGCAGGAGCATGCTAGCATTTTTTTACATCAATTACCAAAATCCTTTGAAGAATGCTTTAACTGTGGGACTCTAGCACAGAGACAGACGTCGGGATTAGACAAGTCCCCATTTAGAAATGAAGGCACTCTGAGCCCCTCATTTAAGGGTGCCTTTATGGATTTCTGCCTGTTTCAAAGGTGTACCTTCCACGTCTTCACCCCATCGTCTCCACACCCGAGGCTCCAGCCAACACCGGAGCTTAGAACTGTGTCCTCAAAGTAGCGCAGATGCCCAAGCTCCTTTCTGGAGCGCTCCAACCCAGCGTTTCCTTTGCCCTGAAAGTCCTATTCCACTCACTCAAATGCACTCTGAGCAGCCATTTCCCACTACGTGGTCAGCATTAACCGCTCCCTCCTTTCCATTCCTGCCTCAAGGTGACCCTCGTTTAAGGCACCTTCCACATCTGACTGGCGCTCAGTCTCTACACATGCTCCCCCACCCCTACCCACATTAGCAACAATCTGAGATCAGGTACCTTGTTTTACTCCGTTGTAAGCACCACCTTCCAGGGCACAGTTATTTTTTTAAATCCAGCAAGGACTATAAAGCAAGGATTAGTCCAACAGAGTTCATCTCCATTTGTTCCAATGCTGGATGCTGGATGTTTCATGATGACTTCGACATTACAGTTGCAGTTTTAATAATAAACTTAAGTAGCTTTTAATTTTTTTAGATAATTATTTATGGAACTACTTTTAGGCAGGCAAATGTGTTCACTGATTTCTCATTCCCAGACATTACGTCTTACTGCTAATTTCGTCCCCAAATTCATTCTTCCTGTCATGAAGGAAATTGTGAAATACCTTTTATCTATAAAATCTGGGGACTGAGCTACAAAACATATACATACAGTTATGTATGATATCTACAGAGTATACATATCTATTACACATACACAATGTATGTATTTTACATATATGTAGAGTAATTCTCCAGTTTTATTAATTTTTAGTTACAAATCACAGGAGGGGTAAGAATATTTATACATTATTGAATCTTATTTGGAAAACAAATAAATGTAATTTGGGAATTGCTAGAACAGAACATGTTTCCTATTTGCCTCCGAAGTAACAACCCCCCCCCAAAAAAACCCACCAACCTGTTAAGATGTAATTTAGTCAATAAATGGAATTCAAGGAACGATTTAAATATTCTTACAATCAATCCACCAGAGAATATAAATGCCAAAGAAAATGTTACCTATTTAAGTCAACCAAATACCTATTTTTCAGTAAACCTCTATGTGTAAGAAAATTTTACCACGTAAGACCTTTCTTGGAAAATGTATCTATAAAGTTCAAAAAGCACAAAACTGATCAACTGCCTACCAAAATTTAAGTTTAACACATTTCTTAACAAACACAAGAATTTGAAAGGACAAGACAGAGGCTGTTTTAATGTTAAACTGCATGGCAGTCAGCCTTCCCAATCTCAAGAGAAAAAAATCACACTGTCCTCCCTCTGTCTCCAACACACACACCACACAGGAAAAAGAGAGAGAGAAACTGAGTCATTAAAAAAAAAAAAAAAAGAGTGCACAAAACTGTGTCATAAGGTAGCCAAGTCAGCAACCTGATGACCATCAGGAGGATTGTCTTCTTTTTCCAAGAGGTCTAAACTGAAACACAAATTAGAAGTATACAGAAAGAAAGCTAAAGCACTGTAGCTTTATCGTAGGTAAGTAACGGAAGACATGAGGCCTCAGAGTACCGCAAAAATGTTTATGTGACCCTGAGACACTTGTCAAGCCTTTGCTCACAGCAGCAGACAACTACCCTCCCTCCAGAACACTCAGCTCCTGCCAGGGTAGCTCAGGAACCAGCCATGGGAACCTGGTGCCCCCACATGCAGGGCAGGGCAGGAATATCAGGATTTAAAGGAGCCTGCTGGGAAGGCTATACTTCTGACCATCTCCTATGTTGCTTTCTGGAGGGGCGGGGGGAGTTAAAAGAACAGCAGGTCTGCTGTGGACCACTGCAACCATCTTTTGATTTTTCCTTGCTGTTCCGATCATTAAGTTGCCACTTACATCATATGCCCTCCCCTTCCTGTCTTCCACTGGGAGTATGCCTAAGATTAGCCTTTGTTTTGTAGCTCTGATGACCCTATGCAAGTGAAATAACCCTGAACTACAAATTTCCACCACGTCAGCCACGGGGGCCACTGGAGATCAATGGGAGGGGCCCATCATCAAACGAGGCTTAAAGGCGTTGAGCCAACCAGGGCGCTGCGTGCTGAATACCAGGCACAACCTTGCTCGTGCATGGAACTGTTTTTCTCACCTACAGCACTTCCCCAAATCCTAGAATCATCCAGTCACCTCACCAGCCGCCTCCAATGTTATAGAAACTGTGACCAAAATGGTTGGTTGGAAAATGACACATCTTGTCAGCACAGACACCTTTCCCAAAATGCTTCCACCAGCAGCTCACAGACAACTCCCCCAGCAAGGTTCTCAGCAGAGACACGCCAAGACCCAACCCATGCACAGAAGGCTCTGAAGGTCCTCAGGAACCACGGGGCACACACACTGGCACTCCTCGGTAGTCACCTGGGGAGACTGCCTGGGTCTATGACCATTATTCATGGAGGGGCTGGAGGGGGACAGTTCCCAAAGGCATGTGGGCCTGTTCTCCAGGACAGCCCTGTCAAAGAGGGGTTGCTGGAGCCATCCGTGATGGACTAACAGGTGAGTGAACCCTGGGGCAGTGGGGTCCCTGTAGGGAGAGGGGGGCAGGCAATCTGCACCACTGCCCTGGGAAAAGGTGTCAGGAAACCTTTGAGGTGGCTTGGGTTCACATAAGCGGGTGCTCTCTCTCTCTCTCTCTCTCACACACACACACACACACACCCTGCCCTCCAGTCAACAGCTCACAGGGCTGGCTCTGGCAGAGGCTGCCAGGGCTAAGGAGTGCTAGGGGGGTCTTACAGCACAAGACGGTGCACGGAACTGCTCTCCAACTCCACCAACCTCCAAAATCCTTACTGCTCTGCCGCCTGGCCTCTAGCAAAGAATGGAGCATTCCTCCGAAGGGCGAGGGCCAGCAAGCTCTCTCCAGCATGCAGGCTCTCAAGGGAGATGAAATGCCCAGCCAAGCCGCTGGGGTACGGCCAGCACAGCTCCCGAGGTCCCTCCTGCAAGCAAGGCCAGAACCAGACCCCATCACTGACTTCCCACTGTTCCTCCCTCGGAGGAGGACAGATCAGCCTCACAAAGGGCTCTTCTTGAAATTTCACATCACAAAACCAGGAAAGCAAAAGGAACGACACATCCCCAAGTCCATTGTTGGGTAAATACCTGTATTCCTGTGCCATTTATCATTCAAATCTGGCTTTTTCCAAGCTTCAGCCGACCCAGACAAACTCAAGCGACCAGAAGCCTGCAGCCATCCGCAGTTTGGCGCAGAACAGACAGACACCCAAGCCAAAAACCTGGATGGCTGCTCCCCCAGAGCTTTCAAAACCCTAGACCTCGTTCTGCCTCATTTAGCTGCTACAGAAGTGCTGCTGAGAACTTAGAACATAAGGTATAAATAATCTTTATTTCTCCATTTCCACGTAAGTAACTGTTCTATTTACCACTGGAGACTCTTAAAATTACACCTAACCCTCTGTACAAACAAACAAACAAACAAAAAACCACCAACATCATCTTGCACCAGAGTTCACCTTTACAAAGGCTACAAATGTTATTTAACATCTATCTGCAACAAACAACCGAAAGGCTTTTTTTGCCTTGTGAAAATTCCGAACTGACTTCTTAGAAAGAAAACGCCGAAAAACAATTTGGGATGGAGGACCAACAGAAATATCAAATTTAATTTTTTTTAAAGTTTCATTTTTACTTGTCTAAGCTGTTGAAAATACGACAAGAAGAAACCAGCTCTGTGGTTCCAAAACCCAGGTCAGAAAACACCTCGAGGGTAACAAGCTTCAATTTCACCTGGGGCGCTGGTTCAAAAACACAATTCTCCAAGCCCCACCCCACAGACTTTGACTCAGAAAATCCAGGGTGGAGCCCAGGAATCTGTAGCATTTCAAAGTACCCCAAACAGGGCAAAGCTACTTGTAAAAAACAAAACAAACAAACAAAAACAATTACTAAGTAAATAGGGGTTTTAATGCCTGTCTTTTGCCTTAAACTAGCATAATCCTTAAAAAAAAAAAAAGTATCACCAGGGCCTGCTGTAAAGTCCTGTGGCCCAGATCGGCCCCAGGATCCCAGGGAGGCCTAGGGTAAGGCCTGGTTGTTCTTCAAGAGAATTCCAGGTAAATTTGGAAAACAAATTTAGGGTAGGAATCACGCCTTTACACAAACTGGGATCCTCACAAAGCCCCCAGCATCCTTACCCTTAAGAGCATGAATTACTTACAAACCTCACAAACCAAGTTTGGGCAAAGGCTGAAGCAAGCCAGGTTATCAAGAAGGCGCACTACAAGGCCAGAGCCCCCAGCAAGGGGCCAGCAGGTAAAGGATGATCAGTAAATACGTCACCAGAGAATACATAATGCTAAGCTTTGTTTTAAATAAATAAATAAACAGTAAGGAAGGAAGAGAACAAAGGGAAAAAAGATGGGAGTCCCTATGATAAGCAAAAGCAATGTAAAGGCCCCGGGCACAGACGTCCATAAAACCTCCGAGTTCATAGTTGTTCTGATCTCCATCAGAAATCCATATATACAGCAGCTCAGACAGTAACCTGGAAATAAAACAACTTCAAGCACTTCAAACCAAAACTTCTTGCTTTTACTTGGGTTAATTTAACCATAAAAAAACCGATATAGATCTTAATTAAGAGGTTTGTAAAGTACTTAAGTTTGTCATTTTGTTGACATTCAAATGTAATCTCCTCTGAAAACTATTCTTAGGTATCAGCTAACTAAACTGAACTGTTGATTTAGATTATTGTACTACCAGATAAGATAAAATTTGAGATAATATACAGCAGAGCAACCCACTAGCTTTGAAAGACTGCTGCGCTGCTTTCACACTTACCCCTGAGGCTGTCGGTTGTGTTGTAGGGGAAGTATTTTTGCTGCAGTCATCTGAGTTTGAAGAGGTGGAAGTTGGAGTCATAGGAACAGAATTATTGCTACTACCTGCAACAGTCAAAATTAACCTCATAAATATACACATATTTTAGGCTCACAGTTGGCCAATACCTTTCAATAAAATGCATTTTATTTACCAGAGCAAGCCTTTGACTTATTTATGTTCTTAGGTTTTCTTTTCCTGGTTTGAATTCCCTCTTTTTTCATAGCAAGCGGTCGAGGCACCTAAAAAAATTTTCATACAGGCTTTAAGTTTAATAAATATTATATTGAAAAAAAATCCAACTTTAACCGAAGAACTCAACATCAGTACTGAAAGCCCTCATTTAAAAGAAGTTGGCATCGATTTCAGTCCAATTTTTATACATGCTCAACAGATCCCAAAATGTACAGACTATACTTTCCCTATCAAATGCAGATTCCTTTGGAGAAAAATGAAATGATTTGCCAGGGAAAATTTTTCCTTCAACTTAACTGTTTATCGTTTTTAACAACTTCAATTGCAGAGTAAAACCGCTGGGTACGCACTTTTATTTCAAGGAGATTGTGTATTCTCTTCCTCCTACACATACAAGGTTAATTTCCTTTTTAAGACTGTGTTTTTAGTATTTCATGCTATCCTTCAAAAGATGTTGCTAACTAGGACTACCGAATATATCTCATTGCTCCTTTGCATAAACGGACCTGATCATATTAAAAGTCAAGATATAAACTAGTTAACTGTGCATTTCTATTTGGTTCTATGCTTTTTCTGAGTATACAGTTTAAAAAAGTTACTACTACGTTTGATTCTAAAATGCAGATTTTTGTTCCATTTGGAAGTACTTTTTATTATTTCTACAATTGGGGTGTCTTACCATGGATTTGTGTTGACAGTTTAATTGGCAGCATTTTCTTGTTTCTTACTGGTATATAAGGTAATTGTATTCTAATTAACATCCTCAATTCAATAACGTGCACAGAGAACATCAGATTCCTCACTTTCGTTCCCTCTCCTTGACTTTTTTTTAATGGACACCACGTACAAATGAGAGACTAGACACGTATACACAAGAGCAAACAGGTGGCGCACCCCATGGAGTTTCATGTAGAGTCCACAAGCATTGCACACAGGTTCGCCCTCGGCATTTCTGCGCCACAAAGTGGTGGTTGTGGTGTGACAGTTGGCACAGGACAGTCCAAGCCGCCGGGAAGAAGGCTAAAAAGTAGCACAAAAAAGTAAGTGTACAGACGTAAGTGACTACGCATCTGCTACATACATTAATGTATCCTTTCCCTGTGGTCATAAGCGTGGACCTTTTATTGTATTTAAAAAAAAAAATAGAAGGTCCCCTGAGAAAAATGTATAAACTAATTAGATGACCTTCCTGAATCACATTGGGTGCTCTATCCCCCAAGAGTGTTTGGGTTGCTCCAGGAATATTCATGCAGAGACTGAGTCACAATATCGGCCAACTAACTGTGCTCACTGCTGTCAGAGGTCTGGGATGTGTCATGAAAACTCAATCACAACCTCCCCTCAACTCCAGTGTCGCAAGTGTCTTTGGGCAGTCTCTACTCCACATGGAAGCTAGGGATAATCAGGGTCTATTTCTCAGGTATATGCACAGGAGTAACCCCAAAACTACAGAAGACAGGCAGACAGAAGACAGAAATAGATCTTGTAAAATGTACAGAGTTTTTATAAAGAAATGTATTCTAATACATCTCTTAATTATCACAGTTGCCTGCCACCTGCACTCTTGTACTGTTTTTACAAAGGATAAGCAAATGTTACAGCACTGTTTTAATGCTGGCATTGTCTTACAGTAATAGGGATGTATTTTCATCCAGTTAGTAGAGTCCCAACTTTTGCTCATGGAAGAATTAACTGGTATTATCAGAAAAGGCACTGTCATTCTGATTTCCATGTTCCCTGTATGCCCATTAACATCCTTAGAGGGAATTTATCTCATCTGAATTATGTGTGAGTTATAAAGAAGGAGAGTTTAAACTAGTAGTGTAAGTTCTTACCCCAAATGCCAAAATCTAAATTTGTTTTTAAAACTACCTAGATAGGCAACTAAAAAACAGCACCATGACTTCAGTAAAAAAGCTGTGAGGAAAAATCCAAGGACAAATGTAAGTCAAAGGTTTTTTTGACAGAATTCAGAAGTTAGCTATACCAATTTCAGAAAAGAATAGTTTTCAAGATGTACAATAAAAACTGGAATTGAGGGTGTACTGAATAGCCACAGGTTTAAGGACAGATTTATCAAATCCTCTGCTTACGTATTTAAAAAACATTGAATTTTGCATTTACGTCTCTTTTGCAATTCACATCCTATTGTATTACTGTAGCACTATCCTTTACACACAAATCATAGACACTGGTAAACTTCTTAGCTTAGGAACTCAACGCTATGAAAAAATAAATTGACTTTTGGTTGAAATGTACATGCTTGCCTGACAGGCAACCATTTGTGGGACTGTTTTTGCTAAAATGAAGAAAACATAAAACCTTACACATCGGGACTTGCTGCTTTCTTTTTCCTTTTATGGTTAAAATAAAATAATTTCCTAGGAGAGAACGCCTTTCTCTTCATGAATGTGAATCAGCGAACTAGGGACAAGGAGGTTCATTTTATAAACAGGTCATTTATGACAGTTTCCAGTGGAATTTGAAGCCAACGTGAAGTAACCTTGTTATCAGAATTTGCCATTGTAACAAAGAATTTTATGACTGTCAACTGCAAATCATAAGTGAAGCCAGTCTCCATAAACATGAGAAATGAAGGTGAATGGGTTATAAAAGTTCCTTGTAACAAGTGATCTCAGTTATATTCATCACTGACAAGGAATTCAAGTTACACCATAAATCTCTTATTTTGCAATGTATTACAAGTTCAAATTCACAGTGATTGGTTCTGGACTGCTGGCTAAACAAACCTGGGTTCAACCTTCTGAGAACTAAGCTAGATCCATCAAAACCATAAATAAGAAGCCCACAAGAACTAATTGATGAACACGCCCTTCAATTGGTATCATTTATAATCCATTTACAAAGCACAATGGCTGACCTTGGTCACAGCCAAGACACCTGCCACACAGAAGGAAGACCAACAGATTTAGGAGATGTTAAAAACTCTTTCCTGGTAAGTGCACAAAACAAATGGCACTTCTAAACATGTATGTTATTAGATCAAATTTAGAATCCAACTAGAACCTAATCAGCTACTCGGGAGTTCTACCAGTTTTTCCCTCAAGCTCAAGAAAAGGTGACCTTGCTGAACTCAGCTAGAACTCAGTTCAATGTACCTTTCCAGGAAAAAAAAAAAAAAAAAAATCCGTTTTCACTGTTCAGACATGAAAACAACAAACTTCCCGGGTATTTTCTGGCCACTACTTTTTCTTAATATGATGCGTTAAGAAATGAAAACCATAGGAAGGCAGATGCTGAAATGAAATGCAGGATGCCCTCTGAAGACTATTTTAAGCTGTGGGAGGTTGTAACAAGTTTAAGGCACATACATTAAATTAGCCTCAGCCACTTTATTTTAAATGCATTAAAAACAAAACAACCATAAAACTAATTGCTTCTCTTTAAGGTGTCAGACTTCCATTGTGATGCAATATCACCCTAATCTATTTAACACAAACAACATGTGTAGCGTTTGTTCCTGCTAATTAGAGAATAACAATTAAATAAATTACTTGGATACTTAAAATGTCTGGCATCTCACTGTAAAATATTTTACTTTAAAAGGTATTAAGAGTATGAATGCTTGGTTAAACAAATGTTAGCCCTACAGTGGGGCCTGCGAACACTTTCATTTATTTTCTCTAATCACTACAGCGGTAAATGCCCTCTCCTAAAACCACACCTAACTCTAAGATTTATTCCTGTAGAAATCAGAATTCCTTAATTTAAAACAGTAAAAAAAAAAATGCATTTGGACTGTGAAAATCCCAACTTGAGAAGCACCTAGGACTGCCTTTCTCCCCCTTTAAGTTCTATGTAGTGTTCTGAACAGCTAGATTTCGAAAGTAACACAAGTTAGTGGAAATTTTCATCAAACTCAAAGGCAATCCAAAAGACGGGAGGGAATTTGGGGGCTAAAATCTGTCTCACTTCACAGGAGAAGAGGTAGATGAGACCCAAAGGTGTAAGAACAGCATCAAAGGAACCCTGAATGAGGCTGTGGGGGAGAAAGCGAGTGTGGGTTTGTGACTGTCATATTCGGGGGGAGGGGGCAGGGGAATAAACAAGCACGGTTCTTCAAGAATAAAATCCAAACCAGACCTACCAGTAGACGGGGGGAAAAGATCTCCCCGCTTCATCTGACCGGAATTGGTATACTCAGTTTTCCTCCCCGGAGGTTACTGTCATTACTATGTGTCCTTCAGAATCTTTCTAGTGCATTTATAAGTACATCTAGAGATAGATCAATACAGGCTTGTGTGTTATTTTTAAAATGGGAGCTCCCCACACCTTCCTCCTCCACATTTATAGACATCATGCCCTGGGTGGAAGTGTGAGGGAAAGGCTATCTTTCGTTCCCCAGACGCTGGTTTCGGGGCCACCTGCACTCGGGAGCTCGAGGGTGTGAAGGGGGCATGTGTGTCCCCGCGCTCGGGCAGACGCGGCGCCCGCGGGCCGCGCCGCACCTGTTCCCGCGGGGACGCCCCGGGACAAGCCGGCAGCGCCCGGGCCACAGCAGGAGCGCCGCTCAGGACCCGGCCGAAGGCGAAGTCGGCGCTCACACTCACCACGCGCTTCTGCGGCTTGATGAGGGGCCGGCTGAGGCCGTTCATCTTGCTGTAGAGACCGCAGGCGTTGCACAAATAGTGGCCGGTGCCGTCCCGCCGCCATAGCGGCGTCTGGATGGAACCGCAGTTCACGCATTCACGGCTCTCGGGCAGGTCCTCCAGCAGGTCTGCGGCGACAGAGGGGACAGGAGGCCGGGTGAGGCCGCGCCGCTCCCGCCCCTCCCCGGAAGACCCCCCGGTACCCCTGGCCCCAGGGCTGGCAACATGCAGCCCGCCTCCCCGCCCGCGCCCTTCCCCATGGCTCCCTCTGCTCAGCAGCCAAGTCAGGAGCCGGCCGTGGTCGCTACCAAGCGTTTGTCCAATACTTCTGCAGCCCTGGGGCGCGCCCAGTGAAACCCCAGGAAAGAGCAGGAAATGGTGCTGCAGGCCGAGCCCCAGCCATCTGCCTTCAGTCTCCAAGGACCTCGTAGGTGTGAGAAGCTACGGACAAGTCGGTCTGGGTCCCCTGACCCCTCCTTTCCGGCTGTTCCCAAGCGTCTCAAAACTGAAATCCATCATTAGTGTGCCCCTTGCCAAACCGAGCCGACCATACAGTATCAACACTGATCACTGACCCCTGCACCGAGCCCACAAATATCCTGGGACACAGTCGGGCAACCTTATTACTTTTATCCCAAGTAATTTTTAAAGTATTTACTGTCTGTCACCCTTCCTGTTCTCTAATTTAAAAAAAAAAAAAAAGAAAGGACTCGTAAAATTAGAAATACTGTTCTTGGGCACTTTCTCAGTTGACTGTAACTCAGGTCTCCCCAGGGGAAAAAAGCACCAACATTAACAAGCACAGGGATAAATGTTAAGTTTTCTTTTCATACCACAAGACTTAAGTAAAACTTTAATATATTTTGAGTTCCACATAGGTCTAACTGCTTCTATCTACAAACAGCTGGTATCTTACTGACTCAGAACATCACTAAATAAAATTTTCATACATAAAACGCTCAATGAAATGTATTTTCATACACTAAACTTACAATATACCTAAATTTTGTCACTTTGTTACTATTTGGTTCATTTTTGGTGTTTACAACTAACTTAAACCTGTTAGTAAGAGAAAAAAATCAAGAGTAAATGGTTGTAACATTTATTATTTCCGCTTAAATTTGTTGACTATGAATGAATAAATACTATCTAAAATGAGATAGGTACTTATTAAGTACTTTAAAAAGACACTTCATAAAAGTAAAAATACTTCTGTTTAGGGTTATTTATAGAGGATTTAAATATCTAAATTTGGCTTTTCTTGAAGCGGTTCAGAATTAATTTTTAAAGTAAATAAACATTACATTTTAAAGCTTCATTTGAAAATGTGTGCTAGCAAACCTTTTCTTCTCATCCCTGAGCAGTTTACAGCTGGTTTCTACCATCAACTACTAGTTGTAAAGATATTTAAATTTTGGCATGAATACTCTTTTAATTCCATTAATCTATTTACCCCAGAAAACAAGTCTCCCGCCTCCTGGAGAATTAAGTTTAAAAGAAAACTAGCATCCTACATAACTAGAGTTCAAAGTTATTGTAGGATACTGCAACTTACAACACTATCACAAAGATTTATTCTTCTCCCCCCTAAAAGCCACTATTGACTACGGTAATCAGTAAAATGCTCAGGACTTCAAGGACACTGAAGTTAAACAAGGTATTTGTCTTAGTTGTTGACTTTAAAATGTTACCTATCAGAGACCCTCTCGATAGAGGAGTGGGGGCATTCCCTGGAGAACCCAGCCCTAGGCCTGGCCTCCTGATTCCCCCAGGCTGGAAACAATAAAGACTCCCAGGAGAAGTCTGTGAACTCTCCAGGTAAATCTCTTTCGTCAACTGAAAACCCAAAGACAAAACTTTAAACTCGACTTTGCTTAAGGAAAATTTAGGAAGTTTGCTTATGTCTAATTAAATCTCATCTAGAGCTCCCATTTTCTCCCGACCGCTACCCCTTACCCAGCAGCTACCATCTACAAGGGACTAACGTAAGAAAAACTCTAACAAATTAGAAAATCTTAAGAAGTGCTGACGTTTTTGTTCACCAGTTTCCCCCTATGCATCATCTCCCAACAGGACTGATTCCCCCCCACCACCCCCCGCCACCCGGAGAAAATAAAAGGCTCTGGGGAGCAGAGCGCACCAGCGAATGCCATCCCGGGACCCAAAGAATGGAACACACTTCGGCGGGGATTTAGGAGGCCACTGAGCTCAGGGACAGAATCACTGTGAAGACTCACCCCAGGAACCCCCCACCCACCCACCACCAAAATCCAGCAGGTTCCCGAAAGCCTCCGCACTGTGTAGGCTGAAAACTCTGAGGGCTCAGGTTTTAGCCCTGCTGTTTGCCCTTATCAATTAAAAAGAGTACCTTCAAAAATGGTTGTTATCCGAGTGGGAAAAGGAAGAATCTAGCTAGGAAGCGGGAGAAGAACCACTGGAGGTCAAGGTTTCTCTAGCTCTTAGAACGCTGGTGAGGGCAACAAAAATTAGGTCTTTCGCCTCCCCCACCCCCAAGACCAGCTGATTCTCTCTCAGTAGCTTCCTGCCTTCTTTCAACACTCTATGTAAAAGCTGGGTGTTCCCAAGCCCCTCCCCAGAATTTTTGGTACTTGCTGTTTAAACATACTCTGGATCTACAGAATATTTTTCTAATTTTGCAATGTCCTATCTGGAAGTTCAGTGAAAAACTGGTGGTATTAGAAGCTGGCTGATTTTTTTTTAAAAGATTTTATTTATTTATTTGACAGACAGAAATCCCAAGTAGGCAGAGGGACAGGCAGAGAGAGGAGGAAGCAGGCTCCCCGCTGAGCAGAGAGCCCGATGGAGGGCTCCACCCCAGGACCCTGGAATCACGACCTGAGCTGAAGTCCTCTGCCTTCACCCACGGAGCCACCCAGGCGCCCCAAGAAGCTGGTTTTAAATGAAATCTGTTAACTCGCCCGCAATTGCAGCATACTGCTTCTGAAATGATGAAATGATTTTCTATACAAAACAAGCTACTTTGACCATCAGAAGACTCTGATTAGATCTTCTGGGACTACTTCTCTTTCTCAGGCCTGTGAAATGCCAAAGACTATGGAGAGAGGGATAGGGAGACCACACTTAAGGTGTGTCCCCGCCTGAAACAGGTGCTGCTGCTGAATGTGGCTCCAAATGGAGGTGTCCCCTACCCAATTCACACACCCTTTTGGATTCCCAGCTGGATTCCTGACAAAAAGCCTCACCCTAATCCGTCCGCACCCCCCCCCCCCAATTCTTTGAAGATCTTCATCTCCCAGTCTCTCAGCTCCAGCTGGGAACCAGCCATGGGTCCCTATGCTGCCCAACAGGGGACAATGCTCTGCTCTCGAGTCTCTCCTCCAACAGGGTCCTCCACACCCACTCCCCACGACGGTCAAGACGGTCTCCAGGGCCACTTTTGCAGAGAAAAAGAGGAAAGAATTCTGAGATCAGAATCTTAGGAGACAGAAAAAAAGAACCTGCTACCAAAAAGCCTGTTGCCACCCCCCCACCCCCCCCCAACCCCCGGTGTTACTAGGAGGAGGATTCAAGTCACATCCTTCGCTTTCAGGCCCCTGGCATTTTCCAGTAGACCTTCTGAATACAAGGCTGGCAATTCATCACTTCACTCCACTAGTTTGGGCCCCTGAAAGATTTGTCGTCCCAAAAAGGAACTCTGAGGCTCCCCGGAAAAGCCCAGACCTGGAGTGTGCAAACACCAGGTAGGTTAATTTAGGCTGACATGTCTCCTGCCTCTTTGCCACCTCTCTCTCACGCCTCCACTCTTAACAACTAGCCCCCGCCGTCCCCAACAAGATTTTCTCTTGGAAGTCTGTCATGTTATCAAACAGGTTAAATACAAAGACAGACACCCATGAAAGCTCCTAGAAGAACCCAAAACACTGCATCCCCCGAGTGCCTCGTCGGGCCAGACACCACAGTTCATAATCTCTGCTTCAGCAAAAAGTAAGGGAAAAAAAAAACAAAACAAAACAAAACAAAAACCACACTTTTCACAGTGGGGTGTTTCCAGGTGTTTTGACAATTGTGTTTTCCCAGGTCACCCGGATTGCCCCCAAACACTGGAAGAAAGGTACCGGTGGCATGGAAAACCTTAAGTGGCAGACTGAACTCTGGACTTGGGAGTGATGTGGGACCTCCAGGATCCCTGACTCCCAGGACTGGCAGGGGCCACCAGCAGAACCAATTCCAGACCATGTCCAGCAAATGGGCCCCTCCACCAGCTTTCCTTCAGCATAGTCACAAGGCTGACCAGTCCAGGTATTCTCTTCCTCCCTCTCTCACCGAGGACCAAGCCAACTACCTCCTTAGCATCTTTTCCACAGCGGAGTTCTTAAATACCCTCCCTAAAAGAAACACAATTCCTCACCCCTACAGAATTGAACTAGGAGAAGCTATTATGTGAAGGGATTGTGAAGCAACTGCCCAACACCCTCCCGAACTTACCCCCCCCACCCCCCCCCGCAAGAATCTCATTCTTCCACTAAGGCAAACTAGAGACGGTGACAAGTTCCTTCCCAAGCTTTTTCCAATTTGCCCACCCCATTCACTTTTCAAGCCCCTCGAGCTTCTCCAAGGCAGTGAGATGTACACGCGACCTAAACCACCTTCGTGGAAAGGAACCGAAACAATCCACAAAACAGAAGCACCTCATCGACACTGCCAGACTCTGGGGGTAGGCCTGCCAAAGTTCTGCAAATCCTCCCTGGGGCTCGGCCGACC
This sequence comes from Mustela erminea, assembly GCF_009829155.1. Classification (NCBI taxonomy): domain Eukaryota; kingdom Metazoa; phylum Chordata; class Mammalia; order Carnivora; family Mustelidae; genus Mustela; species Mustela erminea. The sequence continues at coordinate 48,374,177 of NC_045626.1, forward strand.
TCTAGGCACCGAAAACAGGAAAGCCCTTCGAATAAGGCCGACGTCAAATAGGTGTTCCACACCCCGGTCCACTCCAGAGCCTTAGGCCCCGACTCCCACGCAGCAGATATTCCCCTTACCTGCGCTGGGGCCCCGCGGCACCGGGAGCGGGGCTCCCGCGCGGCTCTGCAGGCTGTGCAGCACTGGGGTCTCGAAGGGTCCTGCGGGCCATGCGGGGGTCAGCGGTGCACCCACGTAAGGCGAGTAGGGGTTCGGGTGGTGGTGGTGGTGATGGTGGTACGTCCCGTTCAGCGGCCGCGCGGCCGACAGCGAGCTGTACTGGTGCTCGCGGGCGCCCATGGCCGCCAAGCTGCCGCCGCCGCCGCCGCTCACGCCGCCGGCTCCCCCGCCACCAGCTGCAGCGTAGCCCCCGGGGTCCCTAGCCGCGCCGTTGGCCATAGGCGGGCTGGGCGAGTACGGGAAGCGCGCAGAGACGTGCGCCGCGGCGGAGCCGGCGCTCCCGGGCCCCGCCGCCCCGCCGCCCGCCGGGCCGCCCCCACTGCCGTACGGAGGGCTGTCGGCCGAAGCTTGAGGCCAGCCGGGGTGCGCCCCTGCGCCGCCCGCGTGGTTGGCGGGCCCGCTGCCCGCCCCCTGCAGGTACGGCAGGCCGGGCAGCATTGAGCCCACACGGGTGGTGGGCACGTAGACCGGGGAGCTGGCCGCGGCGGCGGCTGCGGCGGCGGCGGCTGCTGAGTGTACGAAGCCGCCGGGCGCGCCGTCGTAAGCGCCCGGCCCCTGGCTGGAGAGGGCGGCGAGGGTCTGGTACATCTCTTCGGGCTGCTCGGGTGCGAAGGGACTCAGCTTGGCGCCGCGGCTGGACCACAGCAGCTTGCTGGCGGTCGCGGCCTGATCGAGGTCAGTGAAGAGCAGAAGGTCCTCCCAGCTCGACAGGGCGCTCCCGGGGCCAGCGACCCCGGGCGCCGAAGGTCCGTGGGGAGCCCCGAAGGGATGAGAGGCGTACGGGCTGAGCAGAAGCGAGCGGGCCGGGGGTCCCGCCGCCGCCTCCGTGTCGAGCTGCGGCGTCCTGCAGTTGCTGGCGCCGCCGGGGCCACGCTCCCCACCCCGGGAGCAGCAGGAGGAAGAGGAGGAGATGGGGGAAGGTGGCGTGGAAGGCTCCCGCACTGGAAAGGTTCCGGAGTCGCTGGCGTCCGCAGCCGCGGCCCCGAAGCGCTTCGGCAGGCACCAGCCGCCGTCAGTCAAGGCCATCCACGGTCCGGCGCCTCTCCAAGCTAACTTCTAGCTCCTGAGGCGGGGGGAGGGGAGGCAAAACAGGGGAAGAAAAGTTACCAGAACCGTAGGCCGCATAAAACCTCATTCCCACTGCCTTTTCTAGCTTATGGGAATCCTCAAATACCCTGTTGATGCCCCGGGCGCGGGAGATGGGCAAAGAAGGGAATCGGAGCCTGGACAGCCGCCGCAGGATCCTCCCAGGACCGGGATATCCGCCCTCCCTCGTCTGCACCGCCTGGGTCGCCTCGCCTTCCCGCCCACCCCCCTCCGCAGCATCCTCCATCTGCGCGCGCCAGATCCCAGGAGTGACGGTGAGACTAGCCGCCGTTTTTCTTCCGCCCCCGAAGTGGCTCCCTCTCGGCCGCTGACACACAAAAGAATTTTTTAAGTAGTTGTGCTTGTCGGCTTTGCCTTCTCCCGCCTCCCTACGGATGCCCCCCGCCTGGAATGCCTCAGTGTGAGGTCTGCCCGCGCAAAAATCATTAGCCTAAAAAAAAGCAACCTGTCCCCGAAAACGAAACCGCCGCCTTCTCTCACACTGGCTTTCCCAGAGCTTCCCTGAGCTTGACGGGACAGAACGCGAGCTTCGGAGAGAAGTACGATCCAGCCCAGGGAAGGTGGGGCGCCGGGGCGGAGACGAGTCTCTGACCTTCCGGGCCCAGGCACTGCTGGGTGCCCGCGGGGCCGCAGTCTCACGCCCAACCCTCCTCCCCGTGGCGCCGCACACCTTACACAAGGCTGGCGTCTGCAGTCACCAGCGCGTGCGCTCACGCCGGCTGGGCCACCCCCGCCCACCCCGTGGTCATCCCCAGCCGCCGAAAGGCCAGACCGTTCCGGAATCGGACGTAGCGGGGTGGAGCGCAGCGCAGGGAAAAGGAGGAGGGGGAAATGCAGGGGGGGGGGGCGTGAGACCGCCCCGCGGCCGAAGCTACCCCAAAGAGAAGAGCAGAAAGAAAAGACGGGGAGACTCGGAGGGAGTGGAATAGGAAGACGAAATGCAGCCGGACGGGCCTCCTCCGAACTGCTTTTCCAAATTGCTTCGACTCCTCCGAGATAACCATACTCAAATTAATGCCCACACACAGACCCGGGCTAGATAGCATGGAAGAAATCTCTCTGCCCGCCTGACTGCCGGCTCCCGCCCCTTTGCGCCAGATAACTCGGAGATAAGGCTGCGCGCAGATAAGCGCTTCGGGGAGAGGAAGAGACAGCAGAAGTTGGTCCATCGTGTCCCGGGAACCTGGAGTCGCTACAGCCAGCCACGACAGAAGGGAGAAAACCCCATAGCCAACCGCGGCCCGCAGAGTGTCGGATAGCCCGGGGCGGAGGGGCCCGCGACGGGTGCGGGGGGAGAGGGAAGGAAAGAGGGGAGCCCGAGAAAGCGAGAAAGCAGCCGAACCTCGAGTGCGCGCTGCGCATGGAGAACGGCCGCGACGGAGACTGCTCTCGGGCGTGGAGAGAGGTTGTGGGCGCCGGCAGGCGAGCGCGAGTCCGGGGTCTGCGCGGCGTTGCTGGTGAATAAAAAGGAGAGAGGAGGCGCCTCTTACTGCTCTGCCGGAAAACTGCAGCCTGCGCTCCTGATTGGATTCACCGAGCCCTAAACAAACAGCGCTCGCCGAAGGGTGCCAGGCTGTGGGTCGGAACTGCGCTGTGAGAGCAGCTGGGCGCTGGAGGTGAAGAGGAGGAGTAGGAGGAGGAGGGAGCGAGGGGAGGAGAGAAAAGAGGGTGGGGAGGGGATCGCGGGCGGCGGGGGGAGGGGAGCGCGCCACCCCAACAGACAATGAGCGCCGCGCAGCCTGCGGGTGTGGGCCGAGCTGCGAGTACCTTCCACGGAGGGGGGCCAGTCCATCAAGGGGGCGCCGAGTCCTGGGACACCCGGGGAACCGCCGAGGTGGCGGAACGCTTGACCTGGCTGGCGACCTACACCCACCCGGCCCAGCACTTTCCTCCGCCCCCAGTTACACACGCACTCACGGGGGCGGGGGGGGTGGGGGTGGCACGAGAGGAGTTGGCAGTGCACAGCCCAGCGCCACCATCGAGGCGGGAGGGACGCTCCAGCTTTCGGGTCAGTGTGCCTCCAGAATAAGGGGGAAAGTGCTTTGCTCCTCGGGCCTTCCCCGCTCCTCAGTCCATATTAAAAGAGCTTTTAATGCTCTGCCTTTGTATGTGAACTACCTTAAACTTGCACCGACCTCTAATCGAGCCCCTGGGTCGTGGTGACCGTCGGGGATCGAGGTTCCAAAGATACGGGAAAGAAGGAACTCTAGTGCCCAGCTCCCTATATCTGCCCTGCTTTTTAAGAACAGACTAAATTCCTAGGAGGTTTCGGGACGTTTACGTCGACACATCAGCTAACCTTGGGGAACTTTTAATTCGGGGTAGTGGTATACGTAAAGTCTAGTCCCCAAAGGTGCGCGTAATGAAAAGGGCTTACACCCCAGTCGCGTTCCAAGGTGCTTTCCAAGTTTTCGTGTCCCGTTTGCTCTGAGCTTATCCTGGAGAAAACTTCAGGTAAGTCTCCGGATAAGTCGTTGGAAAGGGGGGAGGGGGTTCACCTTCCCTGGACCCAGCGGGAAATACCGCTTCCCCGCCCCCACCCTCACCCTCACATACACACCCCTTCTTCGCTCCCTCCAAATGGTTATCACAACTGTGTACAAACTGATACGGTGCTGAGCCGGCAAGGGGACTGGAAATGAACGTCGCGGGGTTATCAGCGCGGATCTGTCAGCAGCGAGGCGCGCGGCTGCGGGTTCGTCCGCGGCAGGAGTAGTGATATATGTCTCCGCTCCCTTTCGCTCACAAAAAGATTTCTTCCGACAGACGCGACCCCAGAAGGCCGCGGAGAGAGAATTTTAACTAGGGCAGCAGGAGTTGCTTTGTGGGGATGGATTTTACATTTTTCTCCCAGGTAAATCGATGTTAAATGATTTTCTAAAAGTCAGTCTCCCTAGAAGCATTTTGGGTTCTGGGGGGGGGGGGTGTTGTTTTTGTTTCTGTGTTGTTTTTGATTCTGCGTTTTTCCAGTTGGGGAGGGGAGAGGAGTTTAAGCAGAGTTGAACCGGCGTAAGTAGGTAGGGACAATGTAAAATAATGATTCTGAGAGATTGTGAGACCTCGTCGTTAAAAGTATGTTTTCTCTCAACATAAATGTGAACTGTAAGCTGTCTATCCTAGGGGGAGAAGGGGACAGGGCCTGGCAGTGAGGAGAAGAAAGCGAAATCGAGGAAGTTGGCGAGAAATCTTTTTTTTCCATTCTTCGTTGTAAATTGCTGCTAAACACTTTTGAATTTTAAACTGCTGTTACGGCGGTCCATAAACCGTTCTCATCCAGTTTAGTCACTTTTATTACGTTCCTCTTTGCTTTTCCCCATCACTGTGGTGGCTCCCAGTTTCAATGTGGCCACAATTCTGGAAGAGTGAAGGTGGAAAACTCTGGAACAGAGATTGGCACTGGAGCAGGATTCAGGACTTTAAAATTTAACCTGAATTCGATCGAATGGAACTAGCAAAAGAGATGACCCGGTGTCCACCTCCCACTTAACTCCAACCAAGGCTTCCAAAGCCTTCTCTTTTGGCTTTTGCCTGAGTTCCGACCAAATTTTGAGCTTTTCAGAAGCTCATTTGTCAGCAGATACGGAAACGTTGTGGACATTTGACTTTCCTTTGAGTTCAGCTGTTTTTGAAATGTTTTTCGGTTTTACTCTGGAAAGCAGTTGGCTTTTTTCTTAATTATCGCAGTGAGGTGATTTCCAATAGAGATGAGTTTTTTAAAAATTCTCTTTAGATTTTAAGCTGTGAACAGCCTCCAAGCCTGAGCCCCGAGGAGACCTAGCTCCGAAATTGGTTCCTGTTGTATTTCTTTATATTAGCAAGTATGAAGGTGTCTGTGTGAATTTCCTTGGACAACAGCTAAAGCTCTAGGGACCTGCTTTTCCCGCAGCTTCGCAGCGGTTGTGAGAGGGTGCACTGGCCTTGGGACCGCTGGGACAGAGGTGAGCAGCGGGGCAAACGCTGACTATAGCCTGTCGTTTCTAAGGGCTCAAGAAGGGACCCGGCATTTTTTTTTTTTTTAACTTTCCCGATTTCCAGTCTCTCTAACACTGCCTAAAGCAAGGGTGGGAGGTTGTAATTTGCTCCTTTGTACGGTAGCAGTTTTTTAGATTGGTTTACCAACTAAAGGAGAGAATGGATAGTAAAATATTTTTCTTTTTAGTTAACTAAAAATTAAAACTTTTTAAATCCGCAGTGTTTCTTCAGGCGGAAAGGCAAGTAAAGCCTGACCCATCCAGTTTACCATTTTCCTAAAGCACTGGATTTGGCCCCGGGGAAAACTTCCACTCCCCCGGGTTGGGGAGGAGTGGCATATTTTCAAAGCCACCCCCTAGGGGTTCCTAGGTCCCGCGCTGTGAGTTTCCTTTGAGTACCCCAGTTGGTTTGGGAAGGCGGGCATCATAGGGAACGCGGAGGAAAGAAGTGTACCCTAAACTAGGGAGGAACCCAAGAACTGGAGAAGTCCCCCCATAGTTCACCAGTAAATAGGCTCTTAACAGTTCTATTTTCTTCGTGGTTCTTTTTTCTTTTTCCTTTCCTTTCCTTTTCTTTCTCCTTTTTCTTTTGCCTATCTCCTTTGGGGGTGGAGGGATTGCTAATCTTAAACGAAATTCTTTCTCTCCCGACTATTTAGACTCAAGGAGTGGTCCCTCCGGAGTATGCCTTCCGTCCTCGAGCCCACCTCCTCATCCTCGGAGAGTTGCTGGCTCTGGGGCGCGACCTGTCCCCAGGGCTGATTTATTTGGGGCGCGCCGCCACACTACTATTCGCGATTCGAATCCAGCCAGAATAGAGCAGCCAATTGGGCAGGGGGCGGAGGCTTTGTTGCTAAATGCGAAGGGATGTTTGGGGACCCAGCCACGCTCTTTTTCCAGAGGAGCTGTGACACGCGGGCGGGGGCCCGCATAACGACACGCCTTGACCCCTGCAAACTTAAGCTCATTACGCCGTCCGTTCCCCAAAGCTCCCGGCTGCTCCAGCGACACTTGAGAATTTGTGACTTACTTGAGTTTTTACAAAGCCACATCTCTAGGGCCTTTTCGCCTATACCGGATTTCTTACCGTCCCTGGGACGCTTTTGCCGAAGGACAGGGGTCACCCTGGTGTCCCCCCACCCCAGCCATCCTCCGGGCCCAATCGTCGTGGGGCGGCCTGTTCTCGGACTCAGCCGCTGTCAGTCCAGTGCAGGCGCTTGCGGAAAGTCCTGACGGTGTTTGGGGTGGAGGGCGGCGGGTGGTTTTGTTTTGTTTTAATTCTTGAAAGCCCAAAAATATACGTTAGAAATATCAGATCGTGGCAGGGGTTGGGGGGGCACGAAAACGGCGCAGCCTAGAAAATTGGGTCTCCCGCCCCCCCCGCTCCCCGTCCCCCGCCCCCTTTTCCCGCCGCCTGTCACTTCGGGTAAGGAACTCGCCGAGCGCGGGCGGTCGGCATAGCGTCCCGGCGCGCTGCGGCTGCAGGCCGGGCCCGGCCGCCCCCGGCCCCGCAGTCCCGGGCCGCCCCCAGCCAGCGGCCGCCAGCACGGCGCGGAGGTGGGCTCGCGGCGGCGGCGCGCGAGAGGTCATCGCGGTGGCATTCCTCCCTGCGCGCTGTTTACGTGATTTAATGTATTTCATACGCCGCGGGTAAGTTAGGGCCGCGATAAGGGGGCGGCGGGAGGAGGGTCGCTGTAAAAGCCCCACGCTGGGCGCCTCCTAGCCCTCCCCTCATCCATTAACCTTTTTACTTTCTTCTTCCCTCCCTCTTTTAAAGCCTGTTATCTAGGCCACCCATGACCGACGAAAGATCTTCCCTCCCGGCTTCTCCCACGGCCGCTTTAAACCAAATAAATTTAGCTATTAAGGGCCAAGATGTCTGACAAAAGATCGAAAGGTGTCTATCCGTGATCGCTTAAAGCAGCGAAGGAGAAACTTGTGGCTCTCTGATCCCGATAAAGACATTCCACACGGCGCCGGCCTCCCTCCCCGCGGCCTGGTTGCGTCCTGACGCCTTGAGATCTCCGCTTCGCTGGCCAGATCTCCCCGGGCCCGGCGAGACCTGCGTCCGTCGCCTGGGAATGCGGAGGTCCCCAGGCGGCCGGGCTTGGGGGTGCCAGGCCCCACGGTCCCGGGAGCCGTGGAAATTCAGGCCTGACCCGGCTGGGCTCCGAAAACAGACCCCCTGCACTTAGCAGAAAAACTAAACCGAGCTCATTAGGACCTGAATTACTATCCCTTTTGATTATTTTCTGATGCTGAATACTACTGTAGGCCATCCACCCCTGCCTTCCCCACCCTCACTCCCTGCGGGTTTGCCGAGGGTCCGAGTTAACTTCACATGACTGGGCGTTGGGAGCAGAACTCCCTTTGAACCCCGGTCAGAACCTGGTGGGTGGAACTGGGCAGCTAAATTAGACTGAGGCTAATGGGGAGGGTGTGGACTCCCAGAGTAAGAGCGCGCAGGTGGGAGGCAGAGGTCCGGCCGTTCAATCATCCCCAGGTTGGGTTTGGTTATGAAGTGTGGTATTTATTATCATTATTAATTACTACTGGCATCACTACACAAAGCTGAGGGCTGCCAGCTTGGCTGAGGCCCTGCCCCTGCGGGGATCCCTTCCCGATCACTAAAGGTGAAGCAGGGAATATCCACTTTCCTGATCCAGGACTGGAAAGTGGTCTTGGGGAGCCAGGGGCTCTGTTTTGGGAGTTTGTGCACTGAATCATTTCTTTTCCTCTTTGGTAGCATTCCCCTCTAACTCTAAACACACATGGAAGCCTTTCCTACCTCTTTGTAGTATGTGTGGGTAAGAACCTCAGGGTGGTAGATCAGAGACTGCACTGACTTCCCTGCCGGGGAGATTCTCCCCATATCTTCTGCCATCCCCTTGTGCTCTATGGTGAAGTTGGAGACAGGAGTCAGAATTCCGAAGGCAAACCAACTTCTTCAGTTTCTGTCACCGCGGTCTGGGCCCCGGAAGTGAAATCTGCCCCTCTCTTCTCATTGCCCTGCTCCAAATAAGGTGAACTCCAAAACCAGCTGTCTTATCTAATCCTTCCACCACCACCCCCACCCCAGCCTCCTGGGATAGGAAAACTCAGAACATCGGAAGGAGAAAGACCATTTCTACTCCCCAAAAGGGGAACGAGATACAGAAATTTTCAACACACTAGACAGACAGGCCCCAGGCTTTCCTTGGAGTTTGCTGGTATCACTAGATGGGCAGACAATGCCAATTCCAGGGTCAGAGTCCAGATGCCACTGCCCCAGAGCTGTCTCTGCTCAGAGACCTGTTTTTTCTTTTCTTAGGAGGTGGTGGGGGGGCATTGGTTAGGTGTTGCTAAGGAGAAGCGGAAAAGGAGATAAGTTTTTGGACGTTTGCTAAGTAGGTAATGTTCCTCAAGTCAATTAAAGGGGGGAGTGCCCCCAAATAAAAAAATAACTGCATTTGCCCCTAGAACTATGACCTCTGCACTCAGTTATGTTACAAATATGCAGAGAATCAGGACCAAGAGTTCTGTACCCATATGTAGCCCTCCGGTTTCCTGCACTTGCTCCACAGCACTGCATGTACACTGCCCAAAGAAGAACTAGAAGGGTTAGCAACTAGTTTTGAAGTATTCACAGTCTAGAAGTTTGGCACTTCTGTAGAGCCTCAAAGATGGAGGAAGATGCTTGATCCTTGCCTCATGTTGTCGTGTCGGCTTCACAGTGAGTTTGTGAAGAAGGGAGTCACTCTGACTCACAGACTGAGGCAACTGAGATAGGATTCAAACCTGACTCCGCCACATTCTGTATGACCAGGACAAATTCCCTAACTTCTCTGCCTTAGTTTTCCCATCTGTAACATGGGGGTGATAAAAGTACCTGCCTTACAGGATTGTTAGGGGATTAAAAGATTACTAGTATCTATACTGTACTAGACTCCTGTACTACACCATTTTTCAATTTGTTGTGTGTCTCAACTGTTCCCCGGAGCTGGTTCATTTCCAGGGAAGAACTACTTTGAGCACACTTTAAGTCCTGCCATTCATTAAAGGTCTCAGGCATTCTCTGCGTACCAGCAGTGAGGATTTTATTTATTGCATTATAGTAGAAAGGGGTGGGGTGAGACAAACATAGATCCTTTACTTGGCTTTTGGTTCCTTTGAAGAAGAAACATTCCTTGTCGTTCCCCTTTGCAAATGCCAGCAGCAGACTCGAACATCCTCTTTCCTGGAAATTAATTAGCTCCGGGGAACAGTTGGGTCACACAAGAAATTGAAATCTGCTGTAGTACACGCGAGTCTATTACAATATAGATAGTAATCTTGACAAAGATAGTAATCTTGAGGCTCATCCTTAAGAAAAGTATCCCAGTCCTCAGCAGCACCCCTCCCTGAGAACAACTTCTGGCAACAGCAGTGAGTTAACAGATGGGACCATGAAGGAGAGCAACCTGTGGGCTGGCATTAGATAAAAGGGAGGGTGGGGCCTCATTAAATGGACCTGGTCATCTGATTATACTTCTATACTCTTCCCATGCTCTGTACCTTTCAGTTTGATACTGCTGTCTATGCAGGAAACTTGAACATCCCATTTTGTTAAGAAATAGAAAAATAAAGATCACTTAGAAGTTACGGAACACATTATTGATAGAGGAAAATCTACATCGTTCCAGCCATTTTTCAACTGATTTTCTTTCTGGGTTGTTGGTTTTGGGGGTTTGATTTGTTTGGTTTTTGTTTTTTCCGTGTAGCACCCCATCTTCTAAAACAGGATCTCAGCTTCAGTAATGAAAACATAAAGAAATCTGTGGGACAAAACAAAGAATACCGTTCTCTAGATAAAATGACAGGGGAAGAGATTTGTTTTTCAGAAGGCACAGTCTGGAGGGAACATAAAAGTCTTCTGCCTGCCTGCAGGTTTTCAGCGGGTCTTGTGCCCAGAGCCTGTTTTTCTCTTGTCTTTGACAGTCCTGATCTTCTCTATGTTTGATTTACTGAGTGCTGTCATTTCTCTGCTCTTTACTTTCACAATCACACATTCAAACCTGATAAAGTTCAAGACCCTGAATACTTGGAGCTTTCCCAGATTTACAGTCCCCCTGCCCCCCACCCCGGCCAGCAGTCCTGAGCCTGATTGAATCCTCATGGACAGATGCCTTCAGGGATCAGCAGAGAGCCAGCCGGTCCGAGAGGGCTGGGTCCATGGGGATAAGAGCCCCCAAGGCAGCTGTTAGCCAAAGCAACCCTTCCTTGGTCCCTCCCTTCCCCTAGAAAATGATTGGCAACATCCTCTCATTTTAGTTTCAACTTCCGGTTTGTAACCTGCCTGTGGGCAGGTACAGGAACTAGAACTTTTCTCAAAACTGTAAGATTTAAAATTGGTGAGAGTTGAGTACAAAATCATGGTTAGCTTCCATTCGTGCCTGATTTTCCTGGATCTTCTAAACAGCTTTGTGATTGAGGGGAAGCCACTTAACCTTGTAGTGCCTCAGTTGCTCCACCCATAAAATGGTAGAAATATTACTTTTCTACAAACATTAATCACAAACTAATGATTCAGGCCCTCTTCCCTGCATGTAGCTCTGTCCAGGCCCCAGGAAAAAGACTGCCCAGCACATGTCTGATCTGGCTCTTTGGATTCTGTCAGGTTAAATACAAACCTACAAGTTAATCTAAGTACTATACCAATGGGCTAAACAAAAGGAATGATTCATCTCCAAAGACTGAACAGTTAACTCAGGCTCAAGTTTGCAAACCACTGAAATGTCTTCACATGGGAGATGCTATCTAAACAACCTATTATTTGTCTATAGATACATAATAAAATTAAATCACAGGACATTGATGAAAAGCAACCACTGATGATGAATATTCTTACTTATAATATGGTTCCTATATGGACTTTGCATTTACTAAATTGGTTTTACGTGATTTAATACTTTCACTTTTCTTGAACTCGCAGACTTTTCTGAGTAAGGTAAACATTTTAGGCAGTTGTGGTTGAAGGAGGTCTTTAAGAAAAATCACTGTTCCAAATCCATGAACTAAAGAAGGTGTGGATTTTTCCCCCCTTTTAAAAATTCATTTTGTAAAAAAAGCTAAACTGTTGTAATACCTAAAGGGAAAACTGGGCTTACCTTTTAGGGAAGTAAGCAAAATTGTTCCCTACCTTCTTCAGAAGGCTCTTTTTTGTTTGTTTGTTTGTTTGTTTGTTCCTGAACCTATCCAGTCAGGAGGTATCCATTAGACTATATTACAATGTTGCTTTTTCTGGACCAAAATAATACTCACCTCTACAGAGGTGAATAAAAATAGCAGCTTGACTTAATGGATATCAAATAACTTTCTCTGGCTACTCCTAAACGAGATTACTGGTCTGTTTATAATACCACAAATTAGAAGCATGCAATTATCCAACAAAAACAGTGTGAATATTATACCATTTTTAATAGCCAGTGCCCAGTAGACTCCAGCCAAAAGCCAGGGTGAGGATCCACAAATGAAGCTGTCAGCCTTTGCATTTCAAAGGCATCTTTTGTAAAGAGCTCCCCATGCTCTGGGCCAAAGTGAAAAGGCTTCAGTAAGTAGCAAAGAGCCTACAGAGTGGTTGAGCAAGTGGTTGAGCAGGTGGGCCCGAGGCAGGACGAATCCCCGCTTTAGTGCTATGGCTGGACTAAGCACCCAGGTGAACATTGAGAGCTTAGGTCTCCAGGTTCAAATCCCAGCTCTTCAGCTTGCTCTCTGAGGTTGTGTTCTTAAGGGAGTTTTAAAGATCTCTACTGCTCATTTTTCTCTAAAGGGTGGTACTAACAGTAGCCACCCCAAAGAAATGTGAGTTGACTCCGTTAGTTGATTTTTATGAAGTGCTTAGAAGAGTGCCTGGCTCAACATGCAGATTTGAGCTGTTTAATTAATAAGTAAAAATGTACATTCTAGTTCAGGCCATCTCTTGGGGGAAGGGAGAAGAGGGGGAAGAGCAGAGGTACCAAGGGCTCAAAAAGTTAGGAAGGTGATCAAAGGCATAAAAATCTAAAGATATGGGGGAAAGCCATTTCCTACTCGGGATTATTTAAGATCATAAACTCACTCTTTCTGTATATAGTACTTTCCAGTATGCTGTCTTCACAGTGACAGATGTGCCAACAATTCTGTGAATGGAGTCCCAGGATTCTCTTTCTTTCTTTCTTTCTTTCTTTTTTTTAAGATTTATGTATGTATATTTGAGAGAGAGAACATGCAGGGGCACAGGAGGAGCATCAGGGCAGAGGGAGAGAGACGAGCCAACTCTGCACTGAGTGTGGAGCCCCACGAAGGGCTCAATCCCACAACCCTGAGATCATGACCTGAGCCAAAATCAACCGTCGGACCTTCAGCCAGCTGAGCTACCCAGGCACCCCTGGAGCCCTAAGCTTTTGCCCACCATAGCATGTTTACATCAGAGGCAAAACTGAAGGTGGCAGAGGCAATGAAACTCTTTCAGGGTGCAAATATTTTAATGTCTAACACGTAAAAAGATTCTTCTTTCTGGTAAATCAGTAGCCTTTCTCACTTGGGGAAGCACTTGGCCCCAGGTTTCTGCACCTGTTTTGTCCTTATGAGCTTCCTAGGCTGTGTCCGCAGTCACGACTGGCATGATTCTAATGATTGTAAAGCTTATCCCCAAACCAGCAAAGACCATCACAATGTGTCTGTACCACACACCGGCCCTCTTTCTCCTCCGCCGCCCACCCAGTGGCACTCCCATGATTACCGCTGCCTCCTTTATGGCCAGACAGTATTGTGATCATGGAGACACAGTATCGAGTCACAGGTGGCTCATCTTTACTACATCCCTGTGTTCCTCTAGTTTGTGAGAGCGGAAGGGTACAAATCACATCTCGTTCATTTTTGTCTCCCCATTAACACACAAAGTCTAGCACAAAGCACTGGCTAAATACACACTGAGTAACCTCAGTAACCTTTGCTAATACCAAAAATTCCAGGTACAAGGCTCCAAACTCAAAGCATAAAATCCAGCAATACCAACACCACATCATTCCACACTGAAAACGGCGATCTCTTTATATGACTTCCTAAAATCCCATTTTTTTCTTCTCCTCCTAAATAGAATCCTCAACCAGAATGTTTGAACATCAACTTTTGCAGGTGATTTTTATATTGAGTAGAGCTGATTATCAAATGATACCTATATGAGTCATTTTCTGATCCAATAATCCTAATACACACAAATCATTACTAGCTTGTGGAAATTGGCTACTCTTCAAAGAAGCTGAGGCTTTGCGTGAGTTTTTGTGGACTGGATACTCCATGGTATTCTACTACCAACCAACTTCAGAATACTTTCCACATTTCCCCCCTCTAATTCAGCCACTTAAGAATATTGTCTGTAGGGGTGCCTGGGGGCTCAGTCATTAAGCATCTGCCTTTGGCTCAGGTCACGATCCCAGTGTCCTGGGATCAAGCCCCACATGGGCTCCCTGCTCTTCCAGAAGCCTGCTGCTCCCCCTCCCACTCCCCCTACCTGATCTTCTCTCTAGATGTCTCTTTCTCTCTGTCAAATAAATAAATAAAATATTTAAAAAGAGGGAGAATATTGTCTGTGCTCAGAATTCTGTATTAGCCATTAATTTATTAAGCCAATTGGAATGAGCACTTTAAAAGAATCCATGGCTAGTTGTTCCAATCAGGAAGAATTTATTAAGTATCAGCAGCATCTTCAGTGTCTTCATGAACATGAAGCAGAGATCTTTTGTTTCTGTCACGCCAGTATTAAAGGAACAAATTTCAGTCTTGAGAGCAATGCCTTTTGCCATTAAGTATCACATAAAGAAACAGACTTATGACTGGCACACACCAAAAATAAAATAGGGTAAGTTCACACCAAAAAGGGGGAAAGAGTAACAAGAGTCACTTCTGAAGGGCTCATTCACATACAATGTCAAGTTCTTTCATTTTTGCTGAACTCAGTTTAAGAATACTGTCATCTATGTTTACCACTGTGCTGTTCGGAGTAGTCAGAATTTCTCTTCATTGGAGGGGATGTGCCTAGCGTGATCCCCGGTGCCCTATTTGAAGAAAACCAGCCATCATTGACACTGAGGGTCCTCCCTTCGCAGAAGCCCCCAAGTACATGGGAAATAGGGCAAGACCTGCTAAAGAAATTAAGGTCCAATGCATTCTCACACGCCACCACAAAAGGTGGAGCATCTCACAAGAATCCTATAGATAAAAGTCCTTGCCTCCAGAATCATTTTTTAAGGGATTGCACCATAAAATATCCCACTTCCCTGCACAGTCCCAGACCCACATTAGTTCAGCTGTGCTGCTTTTGTTCCACAACATCAAAAACAAACATCAGTATCACATTTTCTCTTACTTGCTTCATCTCTCCACTGATACAGGGACTGTGGGCCAGAGATAAGGACGAAGCAAAAGACCTCTCACTTCCTCCCTCCATGCGCCAACTCAGGGGCTCACCGAAGAGGCATTATTTCTGGACATAACATAAGTACACCATTCAGGGGAGAGAAGCAGCATATAAAACAACCATTCTCTTACCTACAGAGCAGCTGCTTGCAACAGAACAGGGCTTTGCAGGAGATTGTACAATGGGAACCAAAGGGCGGAGAATGGGAATAATGTCGGAAAAAGGAGCTATTCCAATCCACACCCTCTGAGACTCAAGGATAATGAGATCTATTGACTTCCTGAAAATGAAGATACATGGAGAAAGCCTAAGACAACAGTTTGAAATGGGTCAAATCATCTTTGGTCTCTCATAACTAGCGCCGTGTAACCAATAGGGGCTGTCATCAGGCTACCCCACAGTCAGTCTTTGTGTCTTCTTCCCTCTCCCACCAGCCCACCCCCAGGCAGGTGGCCATGGGGCTGATCTAAGCTGGTGTGGTACCAGAAGTCAGTGGACTAATAACCAGCTCATCAAAGGTCACATACAGTTGTTTTAGTGTGGGCTTGTATGAGTTTCCAAATTCTTGAAGTTCTTGTGAAGATTTGGGGGAGGAGTTTCTTAGTAACATTTATTTTCCACAAGGAAGTCCATTACCTGCCGTACCTAGAGGTAACGTCGTTTTCACCTAATCACAATTCCAGGCCTGGATCTGTTTATTTCAGGGTACTCTCTGGCTTACTTAGTCACTTATTTTTTAATCTATTATTACTTAAGTGTTGAAGGAAAAGTATTTTGAACCATTACATTTTTGGATTGAAACCATCCAAAGATGGCAAATACCTCACTATTATAAAAAGTCCCTGCTTTGACAAATCCATGAGTAGAGAAGGAGGAAATTACTATTTGCTCTTAGAAATGTGAGCCTGTTTGGATCTCTCAGGTTTCCAAAAACTGACAAATCAAAAAATGAGTACTCTGCATATAAATATTTAAGGGCAAGATGTGAACAGTATGCTAGAATTTCAAAAATGGCTAAAATAATGATGGCAAATCTTCAACTGCTGTGAAAACAAACGAGATTCAGCTTGCTGACAATCTTCAAATGCCCTATTAGTCAAGAATGCTGCCCTATTACTGGGTTTCTCTTTTACTAACTTAAAATGAACTGATAACAAAGAATCATAGAATGTTAAAGCTAGAAGTTACCTTAAACTTCATCTACTGTGACATCCTGGTGAGAAACCTGATCTCCAGAGGATTCCTAAAAGTTCACTCGTAATCACTTATTTTGGACTTAGAGTAAATTCTGTCATAGAAATAATGTGATAAATGATTATTAGAGCCTAAGTACTGTCCTTCCGGGGCACCTGGGTGGCTCAGTGGGGTAAGGCTCTGCTTCGGCTCAGGTAATGATCTCAGGGTCCTGGGATCGAGTCCTGCATCGGGTTCCCGGCTGGGCAGGGGTCCTGCTTCCCCCTCTCCTTCTGCTGCACCCCCTGCTTGTGCTCTCTCTCTTTCTCTCACTCTCTGTCAAATAAATAAATTCTTAAAAAAAAAATACTGTCCTTCCCCCTTTTGTTATACAATATTGTATATACCTGAACAATATTACTTTCTAGCATTGTTCACTGCAAATGTATACTGTTTAATCTACATTCTAGGTTAATGTGAGTGATTGACTACCATTTATAATCATGTCAGAAGAAAGACACAGTTGGGACTCGCTCAGTCAGTAGAGTGTGTAACTCTCGGTCTTGGGGTTGTAAGTTCAAGCCTCCCAGAGATTACTTAAAAATACAATCTTTAAAAAAAAGGAAGGGAGACAATGTCCCTAGAGATATCCCTTACGATGCCTACATACCAGACACCTGCACCCCTCTGTAAATAGTTAGAATCCAAGACACAGAAAATCTTCTCTAACTGATTTGGACAATGAGGACATTCATGTGTTTATGTAACTGGAAGTTCAGAGTGGGTCAAGCTTCAGTGTAATTTTAACCCAGGAGCTCCCACTCCATTTCTCGGCCACTCCCTTGTGTGTGTCTCTCCCATCTGTTGACTTCATTCTTAGGTCATTTCTATCAGGTAGCAAAAGGATTGCAATGGTTCCATACTTCTTGGAACAAAACGGAGAAAGAGAGCACCCTAGTCATAGCATTTTAAGCAGGAGTCCTGAGATTTCCTTGATGCGACCCTATAAGCCATACACCCACACCTAGACCAGTGCGCTTACCTTGGAAGTGAAATGGGCTGATCGGATTAAGTCAACTAAGAGTTGGGGTTGAGAGTATCTCACTTCAGAATACATGGGTGATGACGTAAACTAAAATGAAAACATGGTCCATTGAGCTGGGTAAAGAGGAGAAATGGGCAGAACACCAACGATATCCTCTAAACCATCTTTCTCCATTGACCCCAGCCCCAGCCACCAAGGGAGGTATTATGTGGCATGGCAGCTAAGAAAGCTAGATGAACAGGGGCGGGCATACAGGTGTGGGGATCAGAGGATGGAAATGAAAATGTTCCACTTCTGTTCATTTCATCCTAGAATACAATTTATCTCCATCCTTTAGGAGCCCCAGACCAAAGATCACCAGTTTCTATCCCAAATCCCAGCTACTTAGACCTTCACTCCAGCTTAGAACTTTCAAATCTACCACCACCAACAGAAAGGAAAATGTCAATAGAAAAGCGTATCTTGGGGCACCAGGGTGGCTCAGTCGGTTAAGCACCTGCCTTTGGCTTAGGTCATGATCCCAGGGTTCTGGGATCAAGCCCCGAGTCAGGTTCCCTGCCAGCGGGGAGCCTGCTTCTCCCTCTCCCTCTGCCCCTCCACCACCCTCATGCTTTCTCGATCTCTCTCTCTCTCTCAAATAAAATATATTTTTTAAAAAAAGATCTTGCATCGCTTAGTAGTAGTTATGTGTCTTTCATCTTCCTCTCCATTCCACTTCCTTGTTGAAGGGAAACATAAGCGCCCTAGAAATATGACTTATATTTGTCTCTTGACAAAATAGCTTTGGTATCCAATGACTTCCTGGGATGCTTTGAGACAAAACTGTGGTGGCTTTATTCCACTTTTGATATCTGTCTTTAGCCCATCATGCACTAAGATGACAAGGGCAACCATGAGACTATCTAAGCAATGTACAAAGAAAGTGGGGTCAATACTGCTTTCCCAACTACCTCACAGTAATAAAAGCAACATTACCCCAACTCTACAGAGTATCCTCTTTTTGACTGGTGGCGGTTACAGTGTTTATTCATGAACCATGAAGCTGTAAAATGTAATAAATAGGCTTGTGATTGGAAAACAAGCTGGACTGGGATTCATGACAATCAGTGAAAACACAAAATAAAGAAAGGGTCAGTTATTCAGGCTTCTCAGCAAAATTGTCCCACATGAAGATTGATTTCAGTCCCACTCCCACCGTACTCCAAAAATCCCACTTTCTAAAACAGTAGTTTCCCACTGCGTGACTGGCTCAGAGCCCAGAGCTCTATCTCTCGAGCTTTCCATGAGTACTGCAGCCTTTGCTTGACTGGAAGCCTGGAAATAGAATTGTCCTTCCAAGGGTTAAATTTTAAATAGTTAATCTCTTTTATTGCAATAATAATACTTTACATGTTTGTAATGGCTCATAGTCATTTTAAATGCTGACTTAATAAAGAGATGTATACACGTTACAGTTAGGAGCTAAAGAACTTGTACTAGGAACTGAGCAAAGCTTCCAGTCTGGTCAGCCAGTCTCTGAGTCTCTGAGGTGGACTAAGCAGTTGTAGAAAAATACAAGCACAGGGGCTCCTGGGTGGCTCAGTGGGTTAAAGTCTCTGCCTTCGGCTCGGGTCATGATCCCAGGGTCCTGGGATTGAGCCCTGCATCAGGCTCTCTGCTTGGTGGGGAGCCTGCTTCCCCCTTGCTCTCTGCCTGCCTCTCTGCCTACTTGTGATCTCCGTCAAATAAATAAATAAAATCTTAAAAAAAAAAAAAAGAAAAATATAAGCACCAGAATGAACTTTTTTTATGATGATAGCAAATAATTTCTGACTTTTATTATATATTATTTTCCTATGTAATCTTTTGGCTTTTATTATATATTATTTTTGAAAATCAAGTTTTTGTTTCAGGATGAAACATCTATTCCTCAGAAGTGAATGTTCATTTTTTTTTAATTTTTAAAATTTCATTTATTGAATGTTATTTATTTATTTTTTTTAAAGTACTCTCTCCTTTCGGCTAGTTTCTAGCCCAGATATTTCCTCGTTTTCACTGGCATGATTTTACCTTTTGTAAAGAGAAAATAGTTTCAAATTTGGGGCATAAATTAAGTGTCAACAATGAGCATAATGATATTAGTTGTTTTGTGTTATTAATCACTCTGTTTGGGATATTATTGCTCCTTTGCTTTATCCTAAAAGCTTTTTTTTTTTTTTTTTAAGGGCTAATGCTCTCTTCAGGCATGTTTTCCAAATTATCCACTTCCCTGTGATTTACCCTATCCTTCACAGGGGCTCAGAATTAAGTCTGCAGGAAAAAGCTAGCTTATTCTCATCACACTGGAAGCTGTTTAAAAGGAAAGAAGTCGTTTCAAAACCCTTGTTTCTCAACTGTCAACATTTAAAATCTACAGTGCTCAAGCAAGTGGGTTTAAGTATATATAATCTTTCTGGAAAGCAACTTAATAATCAGCTTTACTAGTCAGAGAGTTTATTGTATAACACGACCACGTTATCTCCAATGGTGGCAAACTGTAAAGAAATTATATGACCCATAACAAGGAAATGATTAAATATGGCACATCCACACAATGGATCATTTCACTGCCATTAAAAACATGTTTTTGAAGAATATTTAATAAATGGGAAAATGCTCATCTTTATGGCATAATCAGCTTTATGGCGGGTAAGATAAGGAAGAGCTCTATTTTCTCTTTTGAGTGTGTGTGAATTTCTCTATTTTACAAGTTTCTATAATGAGCTTGTATTGTTTTTTGGAATTAGGAAAAAAAATCCCAGGAATTCAGGAAGGCCCAGGCTGGGCCCTCACCCTGGCTATGAAGTCTGGCTGTCAGTGGGTCAGTAGATTAGTCAGCAAATATTTATCCTGTGCCTACTTTGTACCAGGCACAGGGACAAACACTGGGGACACAAATGACTTAAAAATAAAACAACACCAGCCAGGAGGGATTGGTTGCCTGCTCTGAGACCCTGAGTTCACAGTGAGTCTTGATTGTGGGAACAAATGCAGATGCTTGCTGTCTATCCCATTGGTAAACTCTCATTACTGGCACCCTAAAGAAAAGAAACTAGTTGAACAGAAATATTAGTACATTTTTAAAATCCGAGATACCAATCACCAGAAGGTCCACCTAATCTAATATTTCTTTCTCGTCCATGCTACTTTTAGGAAAGAAGAAAATGACAAGAAAATAAGTTAATGTGGAAGATAATTTTTTTAAAAAATTAGGTTATCTCCTACCTCCTGTTTTAATGGCACCATGCAGTGAGAGCTGCTTTTCGTACTAACATAAGCTACTGTCTCATTTTAAAGACTACTTGCCCTTCATCTTTGTCCTTGGATTCTTTGAAAGGTGGTGATCTGCTACATAAGGTAATGTTCAGTTAACCAGAACCTCTTAACCATTCTGGATAAATGGCAGATTCTACATCTAGAATTTTAAGTCATCATCAGGAATTCAGCTTGAGGGACGCCTGGGTGGCTCAGTCGGTCAAACATCTGTCTTCAGCTCAGGTCATGACCCCAGGGTCCTGGGATCGAGCCCAGTGGTCAGACTCCTTGCTCAGCGGGGAGCCTGTTTCTCCCTCTGCCTGCTGCTCCCCCTGCTTGTGCTCTCTCTCTCTCCCCCTATTTCTCTGTGACAAATAAGTAAAGTCTTTTTAAAAAAAAAAAAAAAGAGAGAGAGAGAGAGAGATTTCAGCTTGAGATGAAATAAATCAATGAAATTTATGTCTGTAAGAAGCTTATGTTTAGATAACTATTATTGTTGGGACACCTGGGTGGCTCAGTTGGTTAAGCAGCTGCCTTCGGCTCAGGTCATGATCCCAGTGTCCTGGGATCGAGTCCCACATCGGGCTCCTTGCTCAGCAGGGAGCCTGCTTCGGCCTCTGCCTGTCATTCCGTCTGCCTGTGCTCGCTCTCTCCCCCCCTCTCTCTCTGATAAATAAATAAAATCTTTAAAAAAAATAAATAACTATTATTGTTATTTGCAAATAATAGCCTGGATTATAATGGTAAATAGTACAACAGCCGAAAGAGTGATAGTCTTATTGATGATAAGTTTGTTCAAAAGCAACATCTTTTCTGAAGACGTATCATGTTATCCCTACACAAATAGAAGGATATACTTTTTAGACCAGCCCCAGAGAGGAACTGATAACCTCTAGGAACTGGAAACAACTTCCAGTTGTGCTGCTATCTGATCCCGATAGTGGGTCTACCTCCTTGGGTTTCATTTTTCTCAGCTGTAGAATGGAAGAAGCAATTGCTATCGGAAGATAAATAGTATATGAGGAAGTGTGTGTGTGATGCCTTGGTGGAATGAGCTATAATTAGCTGAGGAAGACTCAGAGAATCAGGGGTCCACGCAGTACATGAAGATGCTCTGTCGTCTGCATGGCTTTGACAGCCCCCTTACGTTCTGATGACAGGAACAACACAGGGAGAACCCCAGGTAAATACTCTCTTCTTTTGCTTTTACACAAGGATGATGCAGGGCTGTATGGGTTAAGGACATCTATAACCCTTGTCAAGGAAATTACAACTCATAACAATAGAAAGAATAATGAAAGCAGAAAGTCACATGGAAAACACAGTAATAATTGGTTCAGAGAAGTATCATCGACAAAAGCTAAAATTGGTCAGTGAAAGTATAATGAAAACCGAGAATGTTACAGTCTCAGGGTAGGTCCCCACAATACCTATGGAGGGGAAGATAGTAACTTTACAGTGAAGAAATTGAACAGACACCACCTTAACCAGGTGATAAAAGTTAACATTACTTGCAGTGGGACAGATCTGCACCATGTGCTTCCCTGTAGAGATGCTCTGGGAAGGACACACAGCAGCTCCGTGGTATGGAAAATCCATGAGGAAACACAAGACAACCCCAGCTGTGGATCATTCTATAAAATAATTGTCCAGTACCTTTCAAAAGTATCAAGGTGTGAAAGACAGAGAAAGACTGAGGAAGTGTTCTAGATTAATGGAGACCAAGGCGACATGACAGCTCATAGAGCCTGTGATTCCGCATTGGATCTGGAGCTAGAAAGAGGACTTGATGCAACAGTGGGTGAGATCTGAATCAGGTCTGCCGATCTGACCAGAGTATTGTATTAGAAGTACTTTTCCAGTTTTGATCATTGTACTATGGTTAGGTAAAATGTTAACTTTGGGAGAATCTGGATGAAAGGTGTCTAGAAATTCTTGATAGTCATTTTCCATTTTTTAAATGTTGGAGATAATCTGGAGGGGAAAAAACTCTCCCACATCGTCAACTAGATAGAAATTTCTTAAAATTATTTTTATGAGGTGATACTCAGGAATAAACAGAAATCTGACTTACTTAATGTAACATGTCAGGATATCTCTAAAGGCCCCTTCTTAAGAGTAATGAGAGATGGAGAAGATAATATGAGAAGTGGTTTTCATTTCCCTTTGCCAAACACAGAATCATAGACTTTCAGTGCTGGAAGGAACCTTAAAGAGAATATTGATAAGGAAGAAAACAGCTACAAACTTAACATCCGACAACAAGGCATAAATTATTATGCACTGACTGGACTTACACAACCATTCAAAAGTTATCTTTATAAGAAACCATGTAGCGAAATAGGAACATGCTTAGACTTTCATTTTATTCCTTTAAAAATCAGGATGCAAATCATACGTATACTTACCCTATTCGGCTACCTATAATATACTTACTTGAAGAAAAACAAAGGAAATACATGATGAATTTGGTTAAGATAGTAGAATTTTGGGAGTGTCTAGCTGGCTCAGTTAGTAAAACACATGACCGTCAAACTTGGGTTCGTGAGTTTGAGCCCAACATTGAATATAGGGATTACTTTAAAAAAAGGATAGTGAAATTGTAAGGAGATTTTTTTTTCTTTTTCTATTTTACAAATTCCCTATGATATTTTAAATTTCAAATGTTCTTACAGAGGAAAAAGTGAAAGTTCTCTTAATTCTGAGCCCAAACTTACCCTTCTATATAATAAACCTTAAATCTACTTCCACACAACTGACTTGCCTACCCTACTCAGCCATGGGTACGAGGGACCTCTCACATGATCACATGGTGGAACCAGCCTTCTTGGGTTCTTATCACCTTATATTTGATGTAAGATCTTTTGTGTATGGGAGATAAGTTTGGGAAAGCCCATGAGAACAGCTTTAACTTCACAGAGTTGGTCCAAAATTCACTAGACAAGTCTTCATTCCCCTTTTTATTTTCATTCCTCGTCTGGGGCTGTAGTTCCACTCCCCTGCTTGGTTGTTACCCTAACATACTGGATGATTCTCACCAGTGCTCCCCTCTCCTGGGTACTGAACTCTATTTTTACTGAATGAGTTTACTCTGGCTACTGTAACAACACACCACAGACAGTGGCTACAGGGGGTTATTAACCTGACCAGGGCTATCCTATGGGCAAGTCGAGTGTATCACCCATCAGAAAGGATCTGTTCGCCTTATCAGATGAATTTCAACACTACTTATGTCAATGGCCAAAAAAAGAGAAGTACTATTTGATTATCTAAGTCCTATTGTACATTTTTAAGTAGTTATAAATAGTACTTTTGTACATGTTTAAATAGTCATAAAAAATTTCAGTTTTTTGTTACCCGCTTATACAACAATTATTTTTTCCTTGAAAGAAATTATTGAGAGTTTCAAGAGGTTATTTTTAAAAAGCTTTTGTCGGGGGGTGGGGCGCCTGGGTGGCACAGTTCATTAAACATCCGACTCTTAGTTTCAGCTCAGGTTGTGATCTCAGGGTCATGAAATGGAGTCCCACGTCAGGCTCCATGCTCAGCACAGAGTCGGCTTGACATTCTCCCTCTGCCCTCAACTTGTGCTCGCTCTCTCCCCTTCTCACTAAAATAAATAAATAAATCTTTTTAAAAAAAGGATAAAAAGTTTTGTGAGGAAGCATGTATAGCTATTTCAAACATAAAATCGGATATGAAAATGTTATGTTTGTAAAATCAGGGTCCAATCTCCCATTTAAATTTGAAAAAATTTTCTCTGGGGGTGCCTGGGTGGCTCAGTGGGTTAAGCCGCTGCCTTCGGCTCAGGTCATGATCTCAGGGTCCTGGGATCGAGTCCCGCATCAGCCTCTCTGCTCAGCAGGGAGCCTGCTTCTCTCTCTCTCTCTCTCTGCCTGCCTCTCCGTCTACTTGTGATCTCTGTCTGTCAAATAAATAAAATCTTTAAAAAAAAAAAAAAAAAAGAAAAAATTTTCTCTGGATGTTTTAGACAAATGTGCCTTCTGGCCAAAGGGTATATAGTAATGTTCTGATCCTCTCCTTTTAACTATCTGTCTGTATGCTCTTCAGTGGGCTTCTACCCAGTTCCTCTACAGCACGCATAAATCCCCTCCCCCACTTGGTAAGCATGCTTCTTTTGAGGAAGACATAGTTCGATCTCATTACTAGGTGTTAGTCTTGAGTCCCATCCACCAGGTTTTAATGAGAGCATCATGTTTACACCTGGTGTTGCAATCCCGAGTTGACTTTGCTTGTTGCCTATGCCCTGTGTGTTTGTACACAGACCTCTAAGGCACCGGCTATAACTTCTGGCCCCCTTCCCAACTGTTTTCTCATGTGAATCACCAAACACCTCCTGCTCCCTTACTCTTCCTGTGTCATGCCTACTGCTCCGTGGACTAACTGGATTCACAGGTTTCCCTGGGTGCTTTCCTCCCTTCCCTTATTTATTCTCTTTCCAAGCTCCGTGGATAAATTCTTATTTTATCCAGTGAACTCCTGGGGTAATTATGATTTCCCGATTTCGTGAAAGGCCGTCCATCCCAAATCAGAAGTGTGTAATGTTTATAGCACAACTATCCAGAATCAAGATGTACAGATCCAGACGTAAAACAAAGCCATCTTCGTGGCCGGTCACTCGCGTCTCAGACCTTCTCCCGTTCAAACTCACAGACGTCAGCAAGATACAAAGGAAATGAGGAACTGCGCTCTCAAAGTCACTCATTTCCACAGGGACGGGGGAGGGCAGAAAGGTCATTTTCAAAGTCCTGGGTATTCTGTTCCAGCAACCAGGCTCTTCCACTCACTTCAGCCTGTCCAGTATCTTGGCAGTTCTCCCTTCCTAAATGCCGTTTGGATCTGCCCCATTTCCATCTCTACCGCACTGACTTAATTGAAGCTCTCGTTATATTCTGTTTGAAACATTGCAGTGATCTCTTTGACGGGTTAGTCTCCATGCTGCCGTCAGAACTCTTGCTTGGTGTTGGGACACCTCCGTGGCTCAGTCAACTAAGCCTCGGTCTCTTGATTTTGGCTCAGGTCCTGATCTCAGAGTGCTGAGATCAAGCCCCCTGAGGGGCTCTGTGCTCAGTGGGGAGTCTGCTTGGGATTCTCTCTCCCTCTCTTTCTGACCCTCCCTACCTCCCCCTCTCTCAAATGAACAAATAAATAAAAAAATTTTTAAAAGAATTATTGCTGGATGCTTCTCAAAAATGTCTGTAGCTCTCAGTATTACTACACAGCAAAATTCATTGCCTTCGGCAATATGGCCCCAACTTTCTTTTCTGGCCTCATCCTGTTCTTGGTGCCAGTAATCTTGTGCAAGTCCTTGAATGCACATGTATGTCCCTGCTTTGGGGCCTTTTCCCATTCTTTAATTATTTAGCTATCAACCCACTTATCAAAGCTTATTCAGAGACCTTTCTCTGGTTCTCCTGCTTCCACACACCCTGCCGAGGCTGATCTGTCCTTCTGCTAGTTCATCTTTGAGCTCCCTCGCTATATTTCTGTTGCCTGGAAGACGAGGATTATATCAGAGTTTTTCCTCCATCTCTCCCAGCACTTGATGCAGAGCCTGGCACATAATAAGTGCTTGAGTTCTTAAATGTCCAAGAATTTGTAACCTGGTCAGTCTCACATTGGTTGCTTGAAATTAGCCACAGTGGTAGTATTTACACCATGGAAAACACTATCACAGGAATTTTTTTTTTTTTTCTGAGACAGAACTGCTTCTTAAACATATGCCAGCACACCACTGGCTACCCATGTGAGACATGGGCGCAGTAAAAATCAGTGTTCCCCTTTGACAGCCCCCACATGCAACCCCGATCTCCCTCCAGGGACTCGGCATGCTAGCATGTACCTACCAGACTGCCATTTATATGTTTTGTGTTATAATAACTTGCTGAGCTGAAGCCTGCCCATTTGTTGTCGCTTCAAGCTGCTCCTGCCATCACTAGTGTGACTCCTCTGACTTCCTTCAGCCCCAGCTGTGTCATTCCTAACTCTTGTGTGCCTTGTGTTAGTAAGATTTTAAGTTATTTGGAGAGAGTCATCTTGCCTGTATTTTCTATGGAGCAGCCCCTCTTTAAGATGAGTACATTCTAGGGGCACTTGGGTGGCTCAGTTGGTTAAGCGACTGCCTTTGGCTCAAGTCATGATCTCGGAGTCCTGGGCTCGAGTCCCGCATCAGGCTCCCAGATCCACAGGGAGTCTGCTTCTCCCTCTGACCTTCTCCCCTCTCATGCTCTCTCTTTCTCTCTCTCAAATAAATTTCAAATAAATAAATAAGATGAGTAAGTTCTAGAGGCACCTGGGTCACTTCATTGATTAGGCATCTGACCTTTGATTTCAGTTCAGGTCATGATCCCAGGGTGGTTAAGATCAAGCCCCAAGTTGGGCTCGGCTCTGAGCAGCAAGTCTGCTTGAGAGTCTGTCTCTCACCCTCTGCCCCTGTCCCTGCTCCCTCTCTATAGGAAAAAAGACGAATAAGTTCTGGGGGTCGAATGTACCTCATGGGAACTGTAGTTCATAATACTGTGCTACATACTTGGAAGTTGCTAAGAAAGTATCTTAAATGTTGTCACCACACATGTGCACACACACAGATGGTAGTCATGTGAGGTGATAGTGTTCACCAACCTTATTGTAGTCATCATTTTGCAATATATATGTGTATCAAATCATCATGCTGTACCCCTTAAATTTATGGAAGGTTATATGTCAATCACATCTCAATAAAGGTAGAAAAAATCAAAATCAGCTTAAAAGAACTAGGCCTTAAAAGTATCAACTGTTTTATTTCTTTTTTTTTTTTAAGTTATTTATTTATTTATTTGACAGACAGAGAGAGCACAAGCAGGCAGAGAAGCAGGCAGAGAGAGAGGAGGAAGCAGGCTCCCCGCTGAGCAGGGAGCCCAACGATGGGCTCTATCCCAGGACCCTGGGGTCATGACCTGAGCCAAAAGCAGATGTTTAACACACTGAGCCACCCAGACGTCCCTTTTTGTTTTTTATATAAAGGGCAGCTTCGATTTTCTCGGGATATGGCAGTGCCACAGTCAGGGGATAGCAGACAAGAGAACCATGCTATGTTTTTCTCTGTTAGCGTGTCCCTAGGTAAGTAAGGCTTCCACTTCTTCCCGCTTCCCTCTGGCAGCTCGGAGCCGCACCATATAAAAGAGAACGTTCGTGTTCTCAGACAGCGTAGATTCTGGGGCACCTGAGTGGCTCAATCAGTTAAGTGTCTGCCTTTGGCTCAAGGTCCTGGGATGAAAAGCAGGTAGTATTATCTAAGGGGTCTGATGCAGCTGAATTTCTTTATGACATCCCGTTCCCTCTGCCAGCAACAGAAAGAGTAGGGGTTCTTCCAGCACCCCCTACCCCACTTTCTGCCACAGTCCCCATTATAGTGAGACCACCCCACCATCCATTCAGACACTAAGAAAAAGGCTATAGTATGTTTAAGCAAATTAAGCAAGCAAGGCCAGGCCTTTCCATGATAACAGGATACAATCCGGGTATCTGCAGCAAGATGATAGGGGTCATAGTTCATTGTCCTGATGAGTTGTTTTCTCAAGTGTTGAATAAAAAAGTTAAAGCAAATGTTAAAGCACATGGAAGGACTTAGTCCTCTTAATTGCTCAATGACAAAGGCAATTAAATCTTCCCCAGAAATGAGACATTGCAGATATAGCTTCCCTGTACCTGCACTCGCTTCAGAGCCATACAGAGAAAGTAGGAGATGGTGGTTCTCCATGGAAGGAGAAATGAGTCCTGCGTCCTTCTAAAAGTCCTCCTGACATTTCAAGTGTCTTCCTTCATTTCTTTTCGAGTAAGAGGGTTCATTCCCTGTCATTTAAAACTTAGTTGTAACAATTTAGGGTAATTACACTACAAGGCTCCCTTCTGACAGATTCCAGGATTATTACTAGAGGACAGAGGCCTCGAGAACTCAGGAAAGCCAGGGGCCTCCCAACGTGTGCATTCCCGATACCAGGGCGGATACAGCAACCAAGCCACCCCCTGGAACCTCAACACCCTTGAGTCACCAATGTGCTCTTCCCGCAGGATCCCTGACAGCCCCCAGCCCTGGACCCACTTTATTTTTCTTTCCCAAATGAGCCTAGGCAATCACCTTAGTAATTAAAAAAACAAAACAAAACAAAACAAAAAAACAAAAAAACACTTTTAGCTTAAAGCTTTAGTATGGCCAGCTTCAGGATCTTCCAGAACCAGCTGGACATCCTAAATGCCTCTTACACTGCCCCCCGCCACCCCCAGCCCCAGGGCTTCTCTCTGCTCAGATTCTGCAGAAGAGGTAAACGATCGGGTGGTGTTCATTGCACGGCTCTTTCACCATTTATGTAGACCCAAAAGTGTTCAGGAAAAAAGGTTAAGGAAGAAGGTGAATTGAAAAGAGGTTGCTGAATTTCTGAACTCACAGTAGGTAGGATATTAAGTCGGCTTACTTCAGTCCTTCTCAAAGCACAGCAGTCCCACCAGGCTCTAAAAACCCTTTGAGGGGTGCCCAGGTGGCTTAGCCAGTTAAGCGTCCGCTTTCAGCTCAGGTCATGATTCCAGGGCCCTGCGCTCGAGCCCCTCATCCGGCTCCCCGCTTGGTGGGAAGCCTGCTTCTCCCTCTCCCACTCCCCCTGCATGTTATGTTCCTGCTCTCACTGTGTCTCTCTGTGTCAAATAAATAAATAAATAAAATCTTTTAAAATAAATAAATAGGGACGCCTGGGTGGCTCAGTTGGTTAAGCAGCTGCCTTCAGCTCAGGTCATGATCCCAGGATCCTGGGATCAAGTCCCACATCAGGCTCCTTGCTCAGCAGGGAGCCTGCTTCTCCCTCTGCCTCTGCCTGCCATTCTGTCTGCCTGTGCTCGCTCTCTCCCCCTCTCTCCCTCTGATAAATAAATAAAATCTTAAAAAATAAATAAATAAATAAATAAAATAAATAAATAAAAGCGCTTTGAAAAGTTTAAAGGTGGTTCTACCTGTGATGAGTATGCCCTGGAGGGGGCGAGCGGGATGGGCAGGAGTGACCAGGTGGGGACAGGACTCCTGGAGTAGAATATCCCAACTTCCGTCAGGGGATGGGGTCCCGCTGGGAGCCCTGAGTCTGCCCAGGAAAGCTTGAATAAGGTAAGTGGACTGAAAATCTGAGCGGCGACGCTCCGCCCACCCCACCCCTAGGAACAGTCAGGCCCCACATCCTCACAGCTGCAGTAAACCCCACCCTGGGAACAGGTCCCCAGGGACATCAGCACCTCCCTGGGTTCCTCAGGCACCACCGGCTCCACTGTAAGGATCACTCTTGGGTTCAGACTCCTCTGCTACCAGGCTGCACCTGCTAATCTGAGAGAGTCCAGAACTTCACCTCACGGCAGCCACAGCTTTGACCTGGCCATCCCGCCCCGATACCTCCGAACCCCCACACTGGAGCCTGGTAGCACTGGAAGTATTTGTTACTTGAGAAAATGAGATTCACAGTGTATCTTTGCTCACATTTTAGAAATCTTCTGGACTCAAACTTTCTTTCACTTAAATGTCAAATGGTGACCTTGTCCCAGCAACCAAGCCCCAAAGCACCCCCAAGCCCTCATGTAGTTCCCTCCTGCAGGTAGTGAACCCTAACACAGATCTTTCCTGGTGAATGGTATCTCATTCCACGCATGAGAAAACTGAGATGTAGAGACGCTAATTCGTGGTAGAACCAGAATTTGGAACTGGTCTCTGTTTCCAGAAATGACCCTTCATGTGTAATTTCATTAGAAGTGGAATGAGTAACTTGTGTTCCAAAACAGTGTTGAAAAGTAGGCAAAATTTAGCCTCTTAAAAGGGTGGCATTTCTGGCCCCTTGAAAAGATGTATGTTCTAGTCCTTTTCTTGAAATGGTGATACTGTCCTAAGAGGGCGGGGCCAGCGACGCTGCCCCCAGAAACTCCAGTCCTGCCATGTGCTCCTAGCAAGGGCTGGGCCAGTCCCGGCGGTTCTGCCCCAAAGGCTCTGGAAGGTACCGATGATGGAGCTGAGAGAACTAGATCATCACTGCTCCCTCTTCGGCTCTGACATTTCCTATGTGTCCTCAGTTCAGTCAAGAGACTTTTCTCTTCCTGAGCTCCTCCCTGAGCTCTTATAAAATGGCCTTACTTATCCTCGTGTTCATATATTTTGCTAATCATCTGGAGGAGAGTTAAAAGCTGGTTACAAACATGAAAGTATTTTAAGACTAAACATAACTGTATACATCTTTGTGGATATAGACATTATTGTAGAAATTGCTATATTGAGGCAAAGCTATATTAATGCGAAGCGTAAACTCACCATTTTCTAGTGTGTAGCCAGTCACCCAGATGGACATGCAAATGTTAACAGCGAGTGTGTGTGGTTCTAGAAACGCAGGGGTTTGTTTCCCTTAGTGTACTTCCCATACAATAGAGCTCTTTTAAACTTACTTGTTTTAATTCTAAAGTGAAAAACTGAAAAAAAAAAAATGTTTCCTAAGTACTTACCAAGTGACAAGGTCAGTGCTAGGCCTATCAGGATGAATAGGCAAGATTTTGTTCTCCGAATACAGACCAACAGGGGAGTCAGACATGTAAACCATCTATGACTAACTAGGAAAGAATGTAAATGGCTTTTGTTAAAAATACAAAAAACTTGGGAATTGATGACAGTTGTATCATACAAGTAGACCCCTTTTCCATCTTCTGAAGGAAGCTGCCATTGCTCAGAATATTTGGGAGGATTCCAGTGTGAGAATTGTATTCAGATTCAAAGGTTCACTTTCTGAGTATTTTCAATGGCTGAAAATATTCATCCTTTAAGGATAAATTTGATTTAGAAGATTTTTTTTAAAGATTTTATTTCTAAGTAACTTAAAACTTAACCCAGCAGGGCTCGAACTCAACAACCCCCAGATCAAGAGTCACATGCTAAACTGACTGAGCCAGCCTGGTGCCCCTAAAACATTTTTTTAAAGAGCCTGCAACATCCTTTCATGTCAGAAAGGAAGAAAGAAAACTATCAAGGAATACTAAGGTCATGTCAAGAGATGCGCATTTGATGGAGCCCCTACTGGCCAAAGATGTGTCCATTCATACATCAGAAAGGGTAACTGCACTGGAATGAAACACATCAAATCCATTTAAGTCTTTGAAATCATGATATTAATAAACAAAACTCATTGTTCACCGGTGGAAAATAGCAGGGAACCAAGTCATTATTTTGAAAACTAGTGAACCGAGCATTTAATCTGCCTTTCCTATATAAACTGTATCCAAGGGTAATGAAATAGTTGAGGGAGAAGATTCTCTCTATTAAAGTATTCAAACTAACAAATGAAGAAGAAATAATAGAATTCATCATGATTGGCCGCCTGCGTGGCTCAGTGGGTTAAGCTTCTGCCTCCGGATCAGGTCTTGATCCCAGGGTCCTGGGATCAAGTCCCGCATTGGACTCTCTGCTCAGCGGGAATCCTGCTTCCCTTTCTCTCTCTCTCTGTCTGCCTCTCTACCTACTTGTGATCTCTCTCTGTCAAATAAATAAATTTTTAAAAATCTTTAAAAAAAAAGAATTCATCATGATTTTTGCAAGTCCTAATGAATTCATTGCCCAGGCAATGACCATCAATGGCTATAAACAGCATAAAAAGAGACAGCCAGACATTATGTATATATGTAGGGGAAATACATATACTACCTATGAAGTAATCTTGATTAAAAAAAAAAAGAAAAGAAGTATGCATTTTATCAAGTGTCAGGTGTTGACTATTAATTTGTAGGAAAAATCGAGGATACACAAACATGTTTTAGAAATATCATGGGAGGGGCACCTGGGTGGCTCAGTGGGTTAAAGTCTCTGCCTTCAGCTAGGGTCATGATCCCAGGATCCTGGGATCGAGCCCCGTGTCAGGCTCTCTGCTCAGCGGGGAGCCTGCTTTCTCTCCTCTCTCTCTGCCTGCCTCTCTGCTTACTTGTGATCTCTGTCTGTCAAATAAATAAATAAAATCTTTAAAAAAGAAAGAAATACCATGGGAATGTCATCATTACAAACCAGGGTGTAGGAACCCTGTAGGACTAACAACTACTCTCTTCAACAACATCCACAACAGTAAACCTATGGTGGGAAAGAAATTAAACAGAAAACCATAAATTAAAAGAGATATCTCAGACATCTCAATCAATCATAATGTATGAACTTATTTAGATCTGAATTTAAGGGAAAAAAACCACTCACACACATTTATGACAGGGGGAAATGTGAATGTTGACTGAGTAATTAATTAAATTAATGAATTATTTTTTAGATATGGTTATGTTATTGTGCTTATATTTTTTAAAAAGAGTTCTTAACTTGGATGCATGTTGAAAATATATACAAATAACTTTTATTTTTAAGACACAACTGGCAACAAAAAGGTTTGAAATGATTCTTCGCGTGTCTGGTCAACATTATTTGGGTTAAAGATGGTCTTATGTGGCTGGTAAATCTATTATGCTGAAAAATGCAAAAAAGAAATTTTCAGCAAATGCAGTGTTTGCAGAACAAATTGTTTATTTTTAAAAATTTTTGTGAGAGTGCTTGATGGCATGAGTTGGAGGAGGGGCAGAGGAAGAAGCAGACCACCAAATGAGCAGGGAACCTAATTTGCGACTCCATCCAGGACCCTGGGATAACAACCTTAGCAGAAGGCAGACTCTTAACTGACTGAGCCACCCAGGTGCCCCCAGAATAAGTTTTGATCTTTGCAGTGAGATGCATTTTTACAAATAATATTATCAAAGTTTTAAGAAAAAAAATTTTTTTTAAATAATATCAGTGAAATTTTTCTTAAAGATTTTATTTATTTATTTATTTGACAGACAGAGAGAGATCACAAGTAGGCAGAGAGGCAGGCAGAGAGAGAGAAGGAAGCAGGCTCCCTGTTGAGTAGAGAGCCTGATGTGGGGCTTGATCCCAGGACCCTGGGATCATGACCTGAGCTGAAGGCAGAGGCTTTAACCCACTGAGCCACTCAGGCACCCCAGCATCAGCGAAATTTTAATGAAGGAAGCACAATCACGTGTTGCTGGAGTGTGTATTGGAGCAGCCCTTTTTTTAAAAAATTTTTTTATTTAAATTCAATTTAATTAACATATCATGTATTATTAGTTTCAGAGGTAGAATTTAGAAATTCATCCATTGCATGTAACACCCAGTGTTCATTCCATCAAGTGCCCTCCTTAGTCCCCATCATCCAGTTACCCCATCCTCCACATAACTCCCCTCCAGCAACCCTCTGTTTGTTCTCTGTAGTTTGAGTCTCTTATGTTTGTCTCCCTCTCTGTTTCCATCTTATTTTATTTTTCCTTCCCTTCACCTATGTTCATCAGTTTTATTTATTAAATTCCATATATGAGTGAAATCATACATTTGTATTCCTCTGAATGACTTATTTCGCTTAGCATAGTACCTCTAGTTCATCCACGTCATTACAAATGGCAAGACTTCCCTCTTTTTGATGGTTTAGTAATGTTCCTCTGAAATATACATATGTGTGTACGTAGATACATATATGTAACAGATACATATCACAACATATATGTAACAGATACATATCACATCTTCATTATCCATTGGAGATATATATATATATATATACACATATATATATATATATATATATGTATGATGTGTTGTATATATATACACCACATCTTCTTTATCCATTCATCTGTTGATGGATAGCTGGGCTTTTTCCATATATTGACTATTGTGAATATTGCTGCTATAAACCTTGGGGAGCAGGTGCCCCTTCAGATCACTCTGTATCCTTTGGATAAATACCTAGTAGCACAATTGCTGGGTCATAGGGTATTTTTAACTTTTTGAGGAACCTCGATACTGTTTTTCAGGATGGCTTCACCAGTTTCCATTCCCACCAGTGTAGGAGGGTTACCCTTTCTCCACATCCTCGCCAACATCTGTTGTTTCCTGACTTCTCAATTTTAGCCATTCTGATAGGTGTGTGGTGGTATCTCATTGTGGTTTTGATTTGTATTTCCCTGACACAAAGTAATGTTGAGCATTTCTTCATGTGTCTGTTGCAATCATATGTCTTCTCTGGAGAAATGTCTGTTCATGTCTTCCGCCCATTTCTTGACTGGCTTTTGTACTTTTGGGGTGCTGAGTTTAATACATTCTTTACAGGTTTTGGATACTAGCCCTTTATCTAATAAGACATTTGCAAATATCTTCTCCAATTCCGTAAGTTGCCTTTAACTTTTCTCATCTGTTTCCTTTGCTTTGGAGCAGCCCTTTAATATAGCAATATAATATACATTAAGAGTTAAAAATTTCTATGCTCTCTAACCTAGTAATTCCACATCTGCAAATAATTTGAACTATAGAAAAAAATTATTCACCAAGATATCCACTGTAGCATTTTTAATAATACTCCTAAATTTAAAATTACCCAGTCTTACAGGAGGAAAAGAGTTAACAAATTTTGATATAACAATAGACATCAGTGATTATACTTATGATGAATCTCTAGTATACTAAATATCTTTTTTTGTTAAGTTAAAAAAGTTAGATATAATATTTTTACAAGATTTAAAACTATGTTGTTTTACTTATAATGTTTAATTTTAATTTTGTTTCACATGTTTACAATCATAAATTATATAAAATAATATGGTAATTTTGAACTGTTGCTTTTTTCCAACTCATTCGAGGGGAAAAAAATTTAACTCTTCACAAACATCTTGAAAACAGTGTTCTTTTCTTTGCTGAATGACATTTTATAAAGAGGATCTTTCTTGACATTTATACACACAGAGGAGTATAAAACCATGGATTTATTGCTCAATAAATTTTCCCTAAGTGAGCACAGACATGTACACACCACCCAGAACAAGAAATCAAACATTGGCTGCATCCCAGAAGCCCCCTCAAGTCCCCTTCTCTGTCACCACAACACAGAAAATAACCAAACTTGCATCATCATAAATAAGTTTTGCCTAACTTTGAAGTATATCAGTGGGACCATAAATATGTAGAGCTGACCTTTGAACAACATGGGTTTGAACTGTGTGGGTCCACTTATATGCAGGTTTTTTTTCAATAAACACAATACAGTACTGTAAATGTATTTTTTTTTCTTACGGTTTTTTAATAACATTTTATTTTCCCTAGCTTACTTTATTGTAAGAATAGAGTGTATCATGCATATAACATACACAAGATGTGTTAATTGACTGTCAACAGGAGGCTATTAGTAGTTAAGTTTCTGGGGAGCCGGAAGTTAACATGTGGATTTTCCACTGCATTTAAGTCAGGGCCCTTAACCTCCGTTTGTACTTCTGTGTGTCTTTTCTTTTGCTTAATTTATGTTTGTGAGATTTATCTATATTGCTACAATTAGCAATAATTCTGATTGCTCTGTAGTATTATTCCCTCTTACAAATATAGCATTTTTATCTATTCTACTGTTGATGGACATTTTGCCCCTTCCAGTTAGGGGTTATTACAAATGGTGCTGCAGTGAGCATGACTTCCATTACACAAATGTACACACTACTGGGTACACACCTAGGAGAGGAATTGATGATTGCAAGGCATATGTGCATTCATTTTTAGTAAATTCTGACTAAAAGCTTTCCAATGCGTTGTGCCAGTTTATACTGTCATGAGAAGTGCATGGGAGTTCCAGTTGCTCTACCACCTTGCCAACATTTGATACTGTCAGTCACTTTAATCTTTGTTGTCTGGGAGGTATGTATTGTATGTTATTGTGGTTTTAATTTGCATCCCTCTTAAGATTAGTGAGTTTGAAAGCTTATTCATATGTTTCTGAGCCATTCAAATATCTTTTCTTCTTTTTTCTTTTTTTTAAGTAATCACTACCCCCAATGTGGGGCTCAAACTCACGACCCCAAGGTCAAGAGTTGCATACTCCACTGACTGAGCCAGTCAGGGACCCTTTCAATATTTTTTAGTAATGTACCCATTCAAGTCTTTTGCCCATTTTTCTATTAGGTTGTCTTGTTCTTATTACTTTGTAGGAACTTTTTTAAAATAATCTAGATATGAGGTTTTTGTCACTTTATTACAAACATATTGTCCCAAGAATATCTGCATATTGCCTTTTCACTCTCTATATTATGTCTATGTTGAGTTTTGTTTTTGTTTTTTTTTTAATCGTTACCTGGAAAAAAAGAGAATGAATAATGTCGAAGTACCATTTTTTGTTTTTTTCATTAGTTGAAAAATATGTGACATTTTCATTGTTATTTTTCCTTCTTAATATTTTCCTAAATTTTTGTTTCTCATTTTAAAACAATAAAATTTATTTTTAAAGAGTAATTCTTAGAGTTCCAATGATGAAATCATTAAATACTAATGATGATGATAAAGCAGAAGGGGAAAAAATCCAGGAAACAAATGTGATTTTATCATTTGAAAGGAAGACGGATGGAGTTTCTATTTTTATTATTAGAAAACTGAATTAAAATGGAGAATTCCTAAAATTCCATTGGAAAGTCCCCAGGAGGTAAATCTGTGAATGGAAGAGAGTGCCTTGAAGGCTGGTTGACACTTGTCTAAGAGGAATTATGTCCTTCCCTTGACCAAAGGACAGGCACAGACTGGCTCATCACTCTCATGACATGATATGACATGACATAACATGACAGTTGAGCATGTCAGCAAGCCTATGAGTAACCGTTTGTTTCTTGGCACCAGAAGGACTGAAAGCAAGTGGCAGTCTGGTGGGGACCTGTCAGGACCCTGGATCAAACTATTATCTTTATCAGAGCTTTCAGTCTAACGTTGGAACCATGAATTTAAAGAATATAGAAGCAAGTCTATTTTCAGTATTCTTTCCTGAAAGTGAATTGATTAGAAGTTTCGGTTATTGAGGAGGAAACCAGTGGGAATCAAAACTTTGGATGTCTGGTGAGCCGTACTATTCCATTGGGACTGATTCTTTAACCTTCGCCATGTGTGCTTGGACACAAGGCATAGCTTCTTTCCTTTGCCATTCCTATAGGGTATTTTTATGTCTTCTTTTGAATGGATTTGTCTTATGGGGACACAATTATTTTCTACATTGTTTTCATAACTCTGGGAACATATCCTTGACCTGGAAATTCCTTTTTTTTTATTTTTATTTTTTAAAAGGTTTTATTTATTTATTTGAGAGAGAGAAAGTACAGAGGGTGAGTGAAATGGAGAAGCAGACTCCTTGCTGAGCAGAGAGCCCTATATGGGACTTGATCCCATGCCCTGAGATTCTGACCGAGCTGAAGGCAGACGCCCAACCGACTAAGCAACCCAGGATAACACCCTCTCCTTTTGTTAAATATGACATGAAGTATTTTGGAAACTGCCATTACCTGCTAAGAAATAGAGTAATACTGTTTTGTTCTGTCCTGCTCCCACACCCCACCAAACACTCAAAAGACATTCACAGATCTACTTTTAATATTTCCATGTAAATCTACCGAGTTTTCAACTATAAAGCAGACAACATGAGACAACTTTGTTTGGACAATGCATGGAGACCTTAAGCTTACCTTCTCCATGCATCTATGATCACAGTAAGACATCTCTTAAAACTCTCATGTTTAAAAGGTTAAAGCAAATTTCAATCTTGTCCTCCACATATGTGATCTACTCTTTGAAAGTATTTGTTTATGACTTGGAACATGTTTGAGAAGGATGCAGGAAACTGGGCAGCTAGAAGGGGCTTGGGGCCTGCCTGGCACAGTTAACATCATGAACACCCTCCCTGACTGCCATACTCTTGGTTCAGGGCTACACAACCTGCACAGGTACCTGGATTGTACCCACTCTCCAACCCAAGCCTGGAAGGTGCTGGCCAAGCTCCCCTCTTGTGTTCCCAGTGTAATGAGGAGCTCCCCCACCCCCTTCCTCTAGTCTCCCCTCCAGCCTGACCAAACCCTTCCTTCCTACCTAAATACTCACAAAGCACCAGCGCGGACTTCGGAAGCTGGAAGTCACATGACCATGGTGCCTTTGCAACCCTTTTATATTCCTGACTAAGGTCCACTCTGTTTGTTTGTTTTAACTTATTTTTAATTTGTTTTATCTTTTACAATATTTCTATAACAGTGACAAGATTAAACCTCGTCAATGATCTGGCTCAGCCAGGCCCTAGAGGACAGGGAGTGAAAACGTCCTCTGTGTGGTTTGAACTGACATTCTCCTGAGTGTCCTACAGTTTCTAAGTGATGTCAGTGCTGGCAACAATTAAGCTAAGAGGATGGTCTCTCTGGTTTTCCTTTACAATGTTACCACCAAGACATCTGTCAAACTACATGTAGTTACTTAGAGGGATAAAAACAGATGCATTTTGGAGTGAAAAACATGCACTAGAATGCCACACCCAGCTGAGAGTTTCCCCATATATACTATCCGGGCTCTGCCTTCCCAGGCTGCTCAGAAAAGCAGAGGCATATGGGTCTAAATTCCTGTTTTCTTTCAAGGACTAACTACGAAAGAAATAACCCACAGCATCAGCTATAAAAAGTAATTGCTTGAGCCTCCAGTTCTCTTCAAACTTAATTTCCCCTCCTCTCCCCCCTTTTTTTGGTCTTACTCTATAGAAGCACAAGCCAAAGCCGCTGGAGGTTAAGTCCCTGGATCCTCCTTCCTTCTGATTCTCCAGTCGTCCATCCCTGAGCTTCTTTCTTAGCCAGGATGCTGTAATCTTCATCACCGGGAGAACTGGACTCTCCTCTTTGGAACCCCCCAGAGCTTTGGGTTTTTTCTTTTCTTTGTTGCTAAGTGCAAAGTGACATCCAGGCAATTGCACCTCTGTCACTAAGATGCTTCCCACAGGAGAAAAGGGCTGTTTTCCTGCTGTTGACTTCCCCTTGCATTGAAGGTTCTGGAAGCACATGTGTAGACTGGGAGAAGAGATGGTTTAGAAATGCCTAGTACCGCAGATTTCTCCGAGCATCCTACATCAGCTTATGCATGCATCGTGCCAAGTTTGGCTTCCTAAGCCCTTCTTCTCCCTTAGTGAGTGATAGAGAGGGCAGGTGGATGAGATGAGATACACCTCTATTTGGGTCAATGCCAATAAATTAATTAAGAGCAAGCATGATGCTAGATGTTGGTTTCCAAAAGAAACAGTCTGTTAGAATCATCTCTTTCTCTGTTTTTAATTCATAAAAAATACCATAAAATCCCCGAGATTTTGAGCTCTTGGATGATTCTAACAGGCAGCCAGAGTTGAGAACTCTTGGTCTACCCCTCCTGAATAGAAATCTGTCTATCAATAAGGCTTTTAAAGAAAGTGTGTTAAGGGTGCCTAGGTGGCTCAGTGGGTTAAAGCCTCTGCCTTCGGCTTGGGTCATGATCTCAGGGTCCTAGGATCAAGCCCCACATTGGGCTCTCTGCTCAGCAGGGAGCCTGCTTCCTCCTCTCTCTCTCTCTCTCTGCCTGCCTCTCTGCCTACTTGTACTCTCTGTCTGTCAAATAAATAAAATAAAATAAATTAAAAAAAAATAAAAGTGCGTTAAGCCAGTCCATCTGCTTTGAGAGTATTCAGATCGGCACTGACTGGAA
This sequence comes from Mustela erminea, assembly GCF_009829155.1. Lineage (NCBI taxonomy): Eukaryota > Metazoa > Chordata > Mammalia > Carnivora > Mustelidae > Mustela > Mustela erminea. The sequence continues at coordinate 48,413,965 of NC_045626.1, forward strand.
CTCACTCCAGACCCGGGATCCAGTGTTAGAGATGCTGCTGTCTCTGGTGGGATCCTGGGCACCCAGCTCCCTGCTGCCCATGACTATGTTCCTATAGACGAACTCCGCTGCCAGTGAGCAACAGCCTAAAAGGAGGGAAATCTGTCTCAGAAAGCCAGAGAGGTGTGGACGGGCATGGGGGCATTTGCCTCCTGCCCCTGATTACCTTGACCAGGGGGCCGATTGTGTATATAAGTTGTAGGTCTTTTATAAGGTAACTATTTACTGGAATCCATTTAACTACCTTTCTGGGATGCCTCATGGCATGGGGAGGGCTTCAAATGCAGAAGGAGAAACCTCAGGATTTCACTCTTACTATTTTAGCACTCCAAGTGACATATATATATATATATACATATATATATGTGTATATATATATATATATATCCCTCTGTCCCTGAACCCCCCCTCCCATTGCAAGCTTAATGACAAAATTCCAGCCAAGTCTGATATCTCTAGACCTCAAGGAAGCCAGGTACCACTTATCTCTTGAGGAAACAAGCCAATGCATCACACAAAGCCACATGCCTTCTTGGTGCTTCTTTGGTGGAAGCAGTTTCCCACACCTCAGACTGGATGCCCAGAGTGCTCTGACCTGATGACCCAGGGGCAATGTCAGTCACCCCCGGGCACAGGGCACATCCAGTGTGGCCACAGCAGGCAGGAAGCTGCAGAAACCTGGTCTCCTCACTGCTGGCTTCAGCTATCACACCTGCTATCTTTATTGTTCAGATACATTAGTGGTTTTCTTTCACTCACTCACATAAATCAAGGAGGCCCAAATGTTCCAGATAACTCTAGATAAAGTAAGTATGGCAGCCGTCCATACAAGGTAAACCACAACTCAAGAGTAGGAAATGCTCCCTAGAGGGTAGCCATGCCTCTCAGGCACAGAGGGAAATCCCCAGTATATTTATAAAGCAGCTGCCTACACACACAGAATGCTAACCACCAGGTTCACATGGGTGTGGGGGCCTTTTAATCCTCAGTGGAAATAAAAACAATTAAAAATATAACAATTAAAACATATAAATATATAAAATAACAACTAAAAATCAGTTTGGGGACAACAGGGTGGCTCAGTGGGTTAAGTGTCTGCCTTTGGCTCAGGTCATGATCCCAGCGTCCTAGGATCTAGCCCCGCATCTGGCTCCCTGCTCAGTGGGGAGCCTGCTTCTCCCTCTCCTACTTCCCTCTGCTTGTGTCCCCTCTCTGGCTCGCTCTCTCTGTGTCAAATAAATAAATAAAATCTGTTTTAAAATAAAATAAAAATCACTTTGATTTATACAATCCCAGATGTGTAACAGAAGAGCCAATGTATTTGTTTTTTTAAAAATATGCCAAGGGGCACCTGGCTGGCTTGGGCAGTAGAGCCCATGACCCTTGATCTTGGGGTGGTGAGTTCAGGCCCTACATTGGAGATGGAGCCAAAACTACTTTTGTAAAGATGCACTTTTTTTTTTTTAAATGATGACACCACACTGACCTCTACTTTTGAAACCAAAATACATTATATGTTAATTAATTGAACTTAAATTTTTTATAAAAGATAAAAATATAAATGATGACACGAAGGTTTATTTATTTATTTTTTAAGATTTTATTTATTTTTGAGAGAGATAGGGAGAGAATGCATGAAGGATGGGGGTAGCTGGGGGAGAAGGAGAAATAGACTCCCCACTGAACAGGGAGCCCGACACAGGGCTCGATCCCAGGACTCTGGGACCATGACCTAAGCCAAAGGCAGATGCTTAACCGACTGAGCCACCTGAGTGCCCCTAAATTCCCTTTTAATATGACTAAATATATATTAAAATGAACAAGTTGAAGGCTCAGGTCCCTAGGGATGGACGCTTTAAATGCAAGTGGGTATAGTCACAACATTGTATCGTTTTCTTTCCCTCCCTGGCTGAGGCCCATCTGGGCTGTCTGCTACCTAGCTTCAGATGCATACAATGCGGTTCAGTCAGCATTTACTGAGAACCTACACGGGCCGTACTTCATGTCTTGAAAACAGTTTAAGGAATATCCAGTTTAGTCCCACTTGAGGACATTGAAGGCCAGAAAAGTGCCCGTGTCCCAGTGTCCCCACATACGCATCACCTAACCTGTGGGTGTATTGCACTCTGTCTGGTTAGCAGGTGACACAGAGGAGGAGCGCAGCCTCAGAGCTGGCAGGCCTGAGTTCAAATCCTGCTCTTCCGCCGCATGTTCACGCGAATTACTTAATCCCCCCCCCGAGTCTTATAAAATGGAGACACGAAAACCCGAGTTTCCACTTGTGTTGAGGCTTAAATTAGACCATTTAGAGTGCCTGACATTTAAGTGCTAATAGTAAATGTTCAAAAAATACACATTTCTTACTTTCTTTCTCCACGTCATTCTTTTATCCTCGTTATCTTTTGGGTTTTTTACCCAAGGGTTTTTTAAGCACCTCATAAATACCTTTTTAATGTGTTAAGGGGTCTTCATAAAAATAATGAAATAAGGAAACCAAGTCTTGGCTTATTGTGAAATGAGTTATTAGACAAATTACTTGAAAGCGAGAGTTCTGGCTATATTTTCACCTGCACAACAATAATGTCACACTTACCCATGGAGGGGATAACACTAATCCTGGAGAGTTTCCCCGTTCTGTACCGTCTGGGTGACCTTGCTGTTCCCCTCGTCTTAGAGGTATAGATTCTGCACAAGAGGAGACCAACAGCTTCTGACTCAGAAGGGGATTTCTGCTGTCCAGTTGCTAGGGATGCCTAATCCAGGTGGGAACTTTTTTTTTTTTAAGATTTTATTTATTTTTTATTTATTTGATAGATCACTAGTAGGCAGAGAGGCAGGCAGAGAGAGAGGAGGAAGCAGGCTTCTCCGACAGCAGAGAGCCGGATGCGGGGGCTCGATCCCAGGACCCTGAGATCAGGACCCAAGCCGAAGGCAGAGGCTTTAACCCACTGAGCTCCCCAGGTGCCCCCCAGGTGGGAACTTTCAAGTGCCCATAGCAGGTGCCGGCTGTGAAATCTCAGAATGAAAGTAACTCCTCCCACTCCATCACTGGCCCCAATTGCCACGCCCCCCAAACCATAAGAAGCTCACCCCTCTCATCTCCCTTGAAGAAGTCCCCACTGATCCTTCTAATGTGAGGATTCTTAGGGTGACACCAGGAGAGGGAGCCCCTGGTTTCAATTTGGGGACATATATCTTTCATGAAGGCCATGTTCTTGTGGTTGGGCCTGAGCCATTGCATAACCTCTTCCCATGGTGCAGCCGAGAACCTAGAGTCACTGAAAGGATCCTAATAGAACAAGAGCAAGCAAGGAATGGGCCGGAAAGCCAGGCTCACAGAAGAGGGAACTGCCCATGAGGACCCTGGCAGTCATCCTGAGTTGGGGACAGGGACATGGTAATCACCAGAACCAGATATCTGCTTGAAATTTCACAGAACCATGAGTTCACGAGAAGCAAGAATAATCACCAGACAATGTAGACGACAAAAATAAGATAAACCAAGCTCCAATATCTAAATAAAATTTCAATAATAACTTCAGAAAGCACCCATTCTCCATGCTCATTGAAACGTTTAACGTAAATATGTCTCTCCAAACTCTAAACTGGGCAAAAACATTTCCATTTTGCCATCTTCGTGCCACATCTTATTGTCATGGTGTTTTTGTGCCATATTTTGAATGTTTATTAAGTCACCTTCTTTATATACATCAGAGCATTGTTGTTGTTAATTTAAAAAATTGTTTAAAAAATTAAAATATGGTGAGCACTGTGAATTGTGTAAGACTGATGAATCACAGACCTGTACCTCTGAAGCAATAATACATTATATGTTAATTTTTAAAAAGGTACAGCAAATAAATAAATAAATAAAACTGATTTGTAAGTCATTGGCTTATCATTTTAATGTCTTTTATGAAAACTATTAAAATTAAGCAGTGACTAATGCTTTGTCCTTGAGCAAATATGGCTCCCAAGAAATCAGATGAATTACTGAATGTAATATTGAGTGTTCTCCTTATTTAGACACCTGGACCTTATTTTTCCAGCAAAAGAATATTTGAATTTACTCATGCATTTCTGTCATTTGAATATACCTAAGTGTTTAGAAGTTTAAGAAATGCCATCCAGGGGGTGCCTGGGTGGCTCAGTGGGTTAAGCCTCTGCCTTCACTCAGGTCATGATCTCAGGGTCCTGGGATCAAGCCCCACATCAGGCTTTCTGTTCAGCAGGGAGCCTGCTTCCCCCTCTCTCTCTATGCCTATCTCTCTGCCTATCTGTGGTCTCTGCTTGTCAAATAAATAAATAAAATATTAAAAAAAAAAAAAGAAATGTCATCCAAAACAAGGTGCTACAGTTGATAAAGAAGACTGAGGGGCACCTGGGTGGCTCAGTGGGTTAAGCCGCTGCCTTCGGCTCAGGTCATGATCTCAGAGTCCTGGGATCGAGTCCCACATCGGGCTCTCTGCTCAGCAGGGAGCCTGCTTCCCTCTCTCTCTCTCTCTGCCAGCCTCTCTACCTACCTGTGATCTCTCTCTGTCAAATAAATAAATAAAATCTTTAAAAAAAAAAAAAAAAAGAAGACTGAGGACCAGAAAAGATGTTCTGGAGGAGGATGAGAGGAGTCATTAGTCAGCCTAGAGAGGATGGTCAACAGGCATCAGTGGGGGCGGCGCCATCATTCAGGAGACTCTCCATCACTGGGGCCAGTTCAGTCCACTGCACCCTCCTTGTCACTGGGGCCCTCTTTTATTTATTTATTTATTTTTTAAGATTTATTTATTTGTTTTAGAGAAAGAGAGAGAGAGAGCCTGGGGAGAGGGGAAGAGGTGAGGGAGAGAGAGAATCTCAAGTAAATTCCCTGGTGAACGCAGAGCCCAGTGTGGGACTTGAATTTTAAATAATAATAATAATAATAATAATAATAATAATACCTACCTTACAGTGTTGTTATTTGTTTTTTTTTAACTTGGTATTTATTTTTACAGAGCCTGCATGAGTGGGCCGGTGGGCAGAGGGAGAGGGAGAGAGAATCTGAAGCAGACTCCGTGTTGAACAGGGAGCCTGATGCTGGGCTCCATCTCACACCCCTGAGATCATGACCTGAGCTGAAACCAAAAGTTGGACACTTAACTGTCTGAGCCACCCACGTGCCGTGGGGCCCCCTTCTAACAGGCTCCTGGCTCCCCTTCACAGGTTAGCTTGAGTGCCTACTGAGAACAGAGAGTTTACCAGATACCTTTAAGTCCCTTCATCCTCCTAGAGCGCTGGCACAGACCAGAGGGGGTCAGAGCTCTGCCAATACTCTGGTCCTTGCTCCTGAAGGCACAGCTGGCTTGGAACCAGGACCAGTGACAGCCTGGTGCCTTGCATTCACCATCACCTTTAATCTTTACTACACACCTGTGAGGAAAACACTGGGCCTCTCCCTTGAGAGCTGAGGAACCTGAGGTTCAAGGAGCTCAAGTGACTTGCCAGGGCCACAGGGTTCACTCGTAGAAAAGCCAGGATTCCAACTTACATCTGCCTGACACAAACATCCCCGCCTCTCCCACCCCAACACCAGCTCCCTCCACCCAAAGCACAAACCGAGTTCAGACACTCTGATCTTTGAACTTTGAACTCTTGTTGCTTCTTTGAACTATCTCTGAACTCACCTGAGTGGATCCTGAGCCTGATGTGAAGGCCCCCTTGCACGTTGCCCCGTTTCCTTCCTCTGTTCTCTGGGTGATTCCAGCAGTAATGGTGGTGGTTGGTGAAAGGCACCAGGAGTTGAGGAAGGTGATGGAACTTGACAGAGCTGAGCAGCATCTGCCCTGGCACCCTGGGGCTTTCCTCTCTCCATTTCACAAGGAAGTGAGATGCCTCCAGACAGAGACAGGTGTATGATGGAGCAGGCCAGCCACCAGGGCTATGACTCACCACTTCCACAGGAACCACACCTGGGGCAACAGTCAACCCAGTGGTCAGTCACCCCAAAGCCTTCTTCACCACGTGAAGCAGTCAGCAGGCCTGCGTCAGATCTGCCTACCACCGTGAGATGGGCAAGTTTCCAACACCAGCCTACGGGGCAGAATTCCAAGGTTCTGGAAGTTCCACTGCCCCAGAGCTAATGCCTGGTGGTGGTAGAAGAAGCCTGTAGAACTTTGTGATGTGGGTCACACATGGGGAAGGTGGGGTTTGGAGGTGGGGGTGGGGCGCAGAGGAAGAGTGAGCCCTCCCTCTACCCGGTGACCTTGGGAAAGTCGCTTTCCCAGCAAGCTCCTGCCCTACTGCTCACGATGGCTTCCCTTGTAGGCCACTGCAAGAGCTCAATGGCATGAACATGGAAGGAATGTTCAAATCCGGGGAGAAGCCAGTCCTGCCAAGGGGTGAAGATGCTGTCTGTGCCCAGATGGGTCCCAGCAGCACCATCTGTTGGTGAGCTCACTTCATGAAGAACATTTGAGAGGAGATTAGTCAGGTGTCTTTTAAAAGAAAGAAAGAAGAGCTGTTCAAGGACACTTCCTGTGCAGGTTGGTCACGTCAGGAGACCACAGGCAGCAATAGTGGCAGGGAGTCCTGGCCCCCGGGGGGGCCAAGCCAGGAGCCACATGGGGCTGCAGACACATACTTTGCTTGACAAACTAACCAGCCAGCCCAGGAAAAGCTCTGAAAGCTTTGGGCTCTGCAAGTTTCTGGATTATCTTCCCCCATACCCTGTAGCCCCGTTTACAAATATATAAACGCATATGCAGTATGTGTCTGAAGATCGGTTCATTTTAGGCAAAGGGGGCTGGGCCAGGTTGGCTGGATGCCTATGGTAGTTGTGTCTGCTGTGGTGCTGGGGATGGCCGGTGCCAGGCAGGGAGCAACGGGGAACGTGTCCTGAGAGACAGGCTCAGACAAACTGCTTTCCCAGTCATGAAAGAAACACAGTCATTCAGAAGACTAACTATTACCTGTGGGGCAGATCATTCCACAAAATGAAACTTCTTTGAGATCTTTTGGCCCTGGTATGAAGTGTTTTAAACACTTAGCACATTTCCTCTCAATTTTATCCAAAGAAGAAATAAGCATTCAAATAGAAAAAACTTAATTTTGCAAGTGTGCTGGTATCATAATGATAGCAACTCACCCATATTTTCCCTAGAATCAATTTTAACACCAATATAACTTTATAGCTAACATGTTTAGGACATCTTCACTGTCTCCTCCAACTCTAACACCACTAAGTAATCCTAAGAAAACACCAGAGTTGAGGCATCTGGGTGGTGCCCTCGGTTGTTAGTGCCTGACTCTTGGTTTCAGCTCAAGTCCTTATCTCAGGGTCTTGAGATCAAGCCCTGAGTCGGGCTCTGAGCTCAGCGAGGAGTCTGATGGTTAGAGCTTCTTTCTCCCTCTCCCTCTGCCCTTCCCAGCTCCACCCCGCCCCCCGATCCCCTGGCTCACACTCTCACACACACTCTCTCTCTCTCTCAAATAAATTAATTTTTTAAAAAAGAAAGTACCAGAGTAATTCCACCTGTGTACAACCCTCAATGGCTCCCCATTGCCTACAGAAAAAAGGCCAAGCTCTTTGGCCTGGCCCAGACTCCTGCAGCCTAAGTTTCAAGTCCTCTTTCCACTACAACTGAAAGAGGCCCCGTTCTTTCTTTCTTAACCTTCAACACACTGTTCCCTATTCCTAGAATTGCTTTTTCTCCCTTATCTGTCTTCTGAACTCTCATCCTTCAGGATTCTGTTCAAATTGTGCCTGTTTTCCTGATAATTTCTCATTCCCAGTGTAGCTATTCACCCTTCTATGCCCCCACTCTATAGTTAATAGTGTCTGTACCGCCTAATTCATACAGTGATTTGTTTGTCTCTGACAGTAGTGATCTTAACAAACAGGAGCTGGGTGTTCACAAATAGATACCTCTAGAACCTATCACAAGGTATCACGAGTACTATCTAAGCATCATTGGGCTTCAAAATTGAGGGGGGTGGAAATACCCCATCTCAGGACTTCTATGAGCTTAATATCATATTAAGTAAGAGGTCAAGAGGTCCAGTTGCTTAAAATATAGTACCCACCCATTAAAAGTATTAGTATTACAGATTTGTTAAATGAATGCTTGAGTCTCATTTTATCAACTTATACTCACATGGTCAAGTGGAATTCTCAGTTGTTTAAATTCGTCCAAAGCTGGGGCTCCTGGGTGGCTGAGTGTGTTAAAGCCTCTGCCTTCGGCTCAGGTCATGATCCCAGGGTCTTGGGATCAAGTCCCCCATCTGGCTCTCTGCTCATTGGTGAGCCTGCTTCCCCACCCCCACCCCCCGCCACCTGCCTTCCTCTCTCCCTACTTGTGATCTCTGTCTGTCAAATAAATAAATAAACTCTTTAAAAAAAAAAATCGTCCAAAGTTGACATGGTAAAAGAAGGGCGTTTGGGGAGAGAGCCTCGAAATGAGTTCTGGAATGCCTGGGCCTCATGGTTAACTCACTTCATCCCTCCCTGGCTCAGCTTCCCACACTCTACAAATCAGCCCTGGTATTAGTCACTGGCCTGTGCCACAAGGCAGGCAGGTTCAGGAGAGCCCGTTGATAACATTTCTGGAGTTCCATCAGCAGCACTGAGGGCTTACTATGAGGTAAGGACAATGGTGGACATAAAAATAAGTCAGCATCTTCCTGGATCTCAAAGAGCCTGCCCATAATTTCACGTGAGCTGCAGAGGCATACGCTAGGGACAATAACTCAAGACAGAGTTTGGAGAATTGGTGTAAGAGAAGGACAAGCAAAGTATGTGCACAGCACGAGAGAGGGAGAGGGGAATTTTACCCGAGGAGAGAGGGGCTCAGGTGCACTCCGTGCCTATCCTGGGCCCTGCAGGTGGCCCACATTTATGTCACTGAATCTTCATAATATGGTGAGGTAAAGGCCATTAGTCCATCTTGGAGAGAAGCACAGAGATTTGGGGACCCTAAGTAACTTGCCTAAACCACACTGATAATATATGAGGCTTCAAATGCACAGGTCTCTAGTTCTGATACCAGCTCTGTACTGCACCAGCCTGATGTCAGGTGAGCCAGGAAGGCCTCACGGAAGCAGTGGCGAGGGTTCCAGGTAGAAGGGACCATGTGGGAAAAGATCCAAAGGACAAAGTTTGAAGAAAGGGTGTAGCATGTGTGCACATGTGTGTGGGTGATCGGGGAATGGCGGGAGGGAATTGTGGCCGGAAAAAGGGTTGGGAGATTAGGAGGCTAGGGCCAGATGTACTTGGAGTTTCTGTCCTGAAACTTTTTTTTTTTAAATAATGATAATGATACTCCAATAATAATAATAATACTTTGTGATTATTGTAGTGCCTTTCTTGTGACCCACTTAGAGGTATTTCAAATCTATGATGTCACATCCCTGCTACCATTCACCCCATTTTATGGATTGGGAAACCAAGACAACTTTAGTAACTTGTGCAAAGGGGTGACACAAAGAGGCACTTCGAACACCTAGTCCCTGCCAATCTAAAACACACCATACAAAACTTAGTGGCATATGAACCCCAAGCCTCAGTTTCCTCATCTGTAAAGTGGGGTTGAATAACATCTACAGGGTTCTCTCAAAGAGCTTTCAAACTTTACAAGATGCCAAGCGGTAGGCTGTGCAGACAGGGAGATAAGCAAGTATTTTTTCTAACCCTGGAAATGTCATCAGGACCCTTTGGAATAGGGATCTAATGTTCTGAGAGAGATTTATCTGGAAGAGAGAAATCTGCAACCTAGCAAGGCTGTGCTGGGGGGCACGCGGGAGAGGAAACCACCACCTTTGCACATCTCAGCCACCAACAATGACTTTTCTTGCTGAATGTGCTACTTTGCTCCTACTAGTAAAATCTTGTCAAACAGGAAACAGGTTTTGAAGGCAACGGGGTCCCTGTGAGTTCAAACTTCTGCTTTCAAATGTTCTTACAAGATGCACAATTGGCACAGACTTACAGGAAATATTTAATTGGAATCGGAAGGCGCTGGCTCCGTGGGCCTTGCTTTATATTGTCTGCAGGCTCCCGCCGAAATGATTGGGGTGCATAAGCACCAGTCACTCATTTTTATATATGCCAGTGGGGAGTGGAACCAACACAGACTCCAAGGGGGCTCCGGTGGGGGAGGGGTACAGCGCAGTCTCCACAGGGTCACGGAAAGAGAGGAGGAGAAAAAGTGTTATGTGAGAATTACTCCTGGAGAAGAGAAGGGCAGGGATTGAACTCCGAGTGATATATTTATGAGCTCAGTATCGGTTGCTTGTGCTGATAAGCGTTGCTCATTCAAGGAAGGAAAAGTCACCTTTGTGTATATAAAATATACAAGATTCATAGTCTGAAAGGACTGAACAGGAAAGCATTAGGTAAATAGAGGATATCCCTTAAAGTATAATGTGAAAATTTAATTACTTCAAAAAGGAAGAAGGGAGGTGCTTTCTTTCTGAGGCAAATGTTGCGAAAACTAATGACTCCTTAATTTGAAATCAAGGTTAACTGGCTTTCAGCCTTGTGTGGCCCAACTCTGAGACTGCAGGAAAAAGAAACTCCTCCTCACCTCAAATACCCCTTCAGTCCCCCCGTCGTGTGTCCTGTGCCTGGTCTCAACGGGACAGGACTGGTTTTAGAGTCCACTGGATGTGGATGGGTTTAGGCTCTCAGACGTGCCTCTAACTGGCTCCGTAAGAGTGGGCAGGTTACCTGATTCTCCAAGTCTCCATTTCTGTATTTACAAAATATGGATAATAATAGCACTTTTCTGCTCAGATGGTGTGAGGATTAGTGGACAAAATGCACGTTAGTTGCCTGCCACAGAGCCTAGCATGTAGCAAGCCTTCCGCACAGGTAAGCCATTGTCATCACTATACCACAGGCCCCTGGTTTTCCCCCGAGGTTTCTGATCTTGGGATACCCCAGAGTTTGATGATTATCCCAACTGTCAAGAAATTCTTTCAATGCCCTCAAAGGAACAGGTTTAATTTAAGATCAGTGTCTCCGTCTAGAACACTGTGATAAGTGAGTATTGGGGATGAGGGCAGAAGAGCTTTTCCTGGAAATTCTAGCCTGGTCTAGTTTCCCAATCCCTAAAGTACCTTGATGAATGGAAATGACCCCCTTTCTTTCTCTCCTACCACAGAGTGTCCACTGGCTTCTGGATTAGGCCTTCCAAAGCTGGTAAAGGTCCTTCAGCTCCCTAAACCTTCCGCCATTCCTTATTCCCTACTTCCTCAAGGACCTGCAGGATTCTGCTCTGATAAGCATATCGACATTGGCAGGCAGGTTTTGCATATCTCAGAACCTATCCCGGCCCTTAGAATATCCACCTCCATAATCCACTAACTGACCTGTCCCCCATTCAGGGACAATTGTAGGATGACAGTTTGTGACAAAATGTTCTTCCCTCGGGGTGGGTTAGGCAAGATATTCTCGGGAAGAAAAAAGACAGGAAAAAGGCCTTATCTTTGTAGAACTTTCTATCGCACAGAAGAAACTCCTGTCAGTTTGCATCCACCAAGTATACTCTTAGAAGCTCCCTTTCGGTGTCATCTGCTTGTCAAGGAGAAGACTGCATGAAGTAAAAGACATTTATAGAAACCCATTTCTCAGATCGGATATAAATCCCTTTTGCCCTCCTCAAGGCCCTCTCTGTGATCTCTTCCACAGTAAAACACATTTCTGAGGGCACCGGGCTGGCTCAGTCAGTAGAGCATGTGACTCTGGATCTCAGGGTCATGAGTTCAAGCCTCAAATGGAAAGTAGAGATGACTTTAAAAAGAAATTAATTAATTAATTTAAATAGGTTTCTGGTTTGCCCTTAATGCTTTGCCTCATAGTTCTTCTCATGGGATCCACCCAAGATGAGAACCTCAGAGGCATCCTAACACTTCCATTTATCCCCTACCCCGCAGTCCGGCAAACTCCAGTTTACCTCCATTAGTTTTCAGGACCCATCCATTCCTCATTGCATCATCCCCCTGGCCCCAGCCATCTCCATCTGTCTCCTGGTCTCCAGTAAATGCCTCCTCGTGGGGCTCCTGGCTTCTATCCTGCCCTCTTGAGTCAGTTTTCATGCAGCAGCCAGAAAGAGCCTTTTTTAAAAAAAAAAAGATTTTATTTATTTATTTATTTGAGAGAGAGAGAGAGAATGAGAGAGAGAAAACATGAGAGGAGAGAAGTCAGTGGGAGAAGCAAACCCCCCGCTGAGCAGAGAGCCTGATGTGGGACTCGATCCCAGGTCTCTAGGTTCATGACCTGAGCTGAAGGCAGTTGCTTAACCAACTGAGTCACCCAGGTGCCCCAGAAAGATCCTTTTGAAACTGAGTCAGAGCATGTCCTTTCTCTGCTCAAAACCTTTCAATGGCTCACCATCTCATTCTTCATAAAATGGTGAAGTCCCTGTGTGGCCTACAGGGCTCTCACCAGCCAGCCTCCGTGGGCCTCTCTCATCTCACCTGCCATCCCCCACCTTGCTCAGTACTTCTGCAGCCATGCCAGCCTCCTCTTCGTTCCTGAAACATGCCAACCACAGCCCTACCTCAGGTCCTTTGCACATTCCATCTGCTTAGCTGGTTCTTTCCCCAAATAGCCACGTGGCTTACTCACTCACTTCGTTCAGCTCCTTCCAGAAATCTCCCCTTCTTAAGGAAGCCTTCCCTGACTGCTCTATGTAAAGTTGCAGCTCCTGCTCTCCAATCTTCCATATTCATTTTCTGATTCCTTTTTCTCCATTGCATCAGTCACCACTTAACTAGTATATATCTGCTCTTTTAGTTTGCTGATTTTTACGTCTCACCTCACTGGACCTCAGTAGAATGTAAGTTCTGGGAGGGCAGGGGTTCTGTTTGCTTTGGTTCGGTATCTACAGCATCTAGAACGACGCCTGGCAACCCAGCAGAGGCTGTCATCATAGCCAGCACAATAAATGAGTGAATAAGAGGAACGCCCTTCATTCGGTGCCTTGGAGGACTGACATAGTCCTCCAGGCAAGGATAGGAGTCAGGCGCGGCTGGTCTGGAAGCCCCTCGCCTCGCCTCGCCTCGCATAGCTGCCCGATCTTGAGCGAGACACCTCACCTCGAAATTCAGCGGCTCCTCATTGTAAACACCTAAAGAAAACCTTCAGCCACAGGGTGAAAGAGAAAGAGCAGAGAATCCCGTTTTTAACTCACTACCAAATGGCAGAGTGGCTGCAAGGAAGAAGCCTATTGGAGTTCTCACTAGAAACCGCTGCATTCTCACTATTGTAAAGTACGCCATCAATAACTTCCTTAGAGAAGCAGAAAAGGGCATGGCAGGAAGTAGAAAAAATATTTTCCAACCACCGCTGATTACAAAATAGGCTCCCCGCATTAATCAAGTGTTTTCTTCTTCCAGTGGGGTAATCTCAAGTACATGACACAAGATAAACACAGAGCCATGCTCCATTAAATTTATGAAAGGATGTTTATTTTTATCACATTTATTAGACTTGAAAGATAGCCCTCCATTCTCAAATCAACATCAGCGTCCATGTTTATTTCTCGTTGCTGAGTGCTTTAACAAATAATAAAAGGCTGATCTTTCACCTTTTGCAAGTGAGTCTCACGCCGGAGGGCAGAGGCTGTTGGATGGTAGGGCGTGGTGCTGTCCTGCACCCACGTGTCAGGGATTTCAAGCAGATTTTTTCTGGAGGCTTAGGACAACCTGAAATTCTGCACGATTCGGAAAATGGGAGGGGTCCTATCTGCTGAGGGGTCGCCACCAGCTCTGGGGAGGCTGTTAGAGCCTTAAGTTCGGCCTCTCGTGAGTGGGAACCACGCTGTCCCTAATTCAGATAGCTTGATGTTTTGCCACTGTCTATGTCTCTGCAGCTGACAAGCCTAATAACCGTCCCCTGGCTGTCCCTGCCCCAGCCCTCTCCCCTTCCCTCCCAGGATGGCTGTCTTCCATACTGGAGAAGTCTAAGGAATGTAAAGGTCAGGGCTAGGACAGTGGAAGGTCGTGCATGGGTTCCTTCTCAGCACTGGGATTCTGTCCAGCAAGCGGCCCATTCGCGCATATGCATGTCCTGGGAACCTTCTGCCCTGTTTCTGAGCTGAACAGGGGATCAGGGAATTGTTAAGCAGAGATTTCTCCATCGTTTATCTTTTACCATCTTACTATCAAAAGTATCAAAATTACTATTAAGTCCAAATAAAAGTAAAACTAGGGGGATGCCTGGGTGGCTCAGTAGGTTGGGTGTCTGCCTTCGGCTCAGGTCATGATCCCAGGGTCCTGGGATGGAGCCCCCACATCGGGCTCCCTGCTCAGTGGGGAGCCTGCTTCTTCCTGCCGCTCTGCCTGCTTGTGCTCTCCTTCTCTCTCTGACAAAAAAATAAATAAATAAATAAGATATTTAAAAAACAAAACAAACCTAGGATCTCCGATATTTTCCTTTTTTTTTTTTTTAAGGAAGAGAATTTTGGTAGGATTTTTGATGGGAAAGACTAAAAAGTACCAAAAGAGGGTTCAAAATAGTCTCCAGATCCTAAGAAACAGGCGCCGTGTGACAACAGTGGGCTGAGCTGTTGGTACTATTGGTACTGGCAGGTCTTTGTGTCTCATCATCAAAGAACATCTGCTGTTAGAGAAGTATTTCCCGGGCTCCACCCCCATTCCAGGACTGTTTCCAGTAAATGTCTTTCCCCAGAGATTAAGTCTAGTACCAGACCAGCAGCCCCCTGACCCTCAACATACCCACCCACACACACACACATACACTCACCCTCGCTGGTGTCATTGAATCTCTCCAGCCTACTGCTCACCCCAAAATCAACATTTCAGGTCATTTGCACAAAATGAAGACAGGCACAGGTGCTGGGATCAGGGCCCTCAGGAAAGCCACTGGTCCCAACATAGATCAATTCGTTAGTCTCCCTAAAGATACCCAGACTGTTCCCAGAAAGGGTCTCCCCAACCCCCGGGGTGGGATGAGGACCAGCTTTTTGGTCTGAAACCTGATAGCCACCATACTAAGGGGATGACCAGAGTCTGAAAAAGCCAGTCACCTGCCCTTCTGCAAAAAAGCCAGGTCTTTGCTTTTCACTGGAAATAAAGGGTCACCCAGAAGAAGCAAGACACTCTGGGAAATAGACACTCCTTGCTCATGCCTGGGAAGGCTCTTGTCCCTCGGTGAGAGACACTTTACAATTAAAACAATGTTAACGACTGATAAGAGGATGCTTGCAACTTCCTGATCATGCTCAGAATGCAAGGACTTGGAGAACTACCCTAGGCAGAGCTTCTGATTTTCCCTTTTGTTCCCAGATGCTCTTGGAATCTACAGCATTTAGGAGATAAGCCTTCCCAAGTGCTGCAAAGCACATCAGACTCATTCAGCAGACTCGGAACTGTCTCTCCATCAGCCCCAGCCTCAGTATCCTGCAGCTGTAAAATGAAGACGCTGGGTTTGATGGGTTTTGGGATCCTTCCCACTCTAAAGTATTGTGGTTCTGTGAGAGCAGCTCCTTCCCCTCTTATGCCTTCTGGGTTTCTGTCCTGGAGTGAGGTCATCTGGGTGGTAACCCGTGGTCCCTGGGTTCTAAAAGGTCTTTTCCTGAGGACGCGGTGAGATTACTGCCTCTCATCCCTGATTTATTGAATCCTGAGATGGGTCCTAGTTTGCCTAACAGCTTGGTCATTTAACACAGACACACTTTTTTTTTTTTTTCTAACTACCAAGTTTTTTTCCTGAAACTAAACGTAGGGAGTAGATGTGAGGCAGAGGTACAAGAACAAAGGACACCATTCCCCGGAGAGGAAATTCAGAAAGGATTATCCTTTTTCAAAGGTGCAATAATGAAATACTTTCCTTCCCCTGGACAGGCAATTTTATCAGGGTTCACTGCCAGGGGAACAAGATGCTATTGTCTTGATTTAATTGGCATAATATCTCCCCCTCCTCCAAACGGGGGTTCAGACATCTGCTAAATGTTTTCTGCTTGAGGATGAAATCCCTTTCGACTTGGCACATTTCCTCTTGCCCAGGCTTCTCATGGGGTTCCAGAAGGGACAGTCCCTTGCTTCTGCCCAGCAACTGCTTCCTTCACTGAGCGGGCGAGCGCTGGCTCCTAGGGCTCTGGAGGGCTCACGCTGGTCCTGTTGTCCTCACCCCTCACCTCCACGCTACATGGGCACCAGACTCATGCACAGCAGAGCAGCTTCTGCAATTCCCACAAAAATCGCAGCTTTCCAAAACTGGAGTCCTTTCTGGATCTTTGCTGAGCCTGTGAAGACGCCATGAGGGGAGTCCAGGGGGAAGAATTCTTCCATGAAATCCTGACCTTTTTGTCCCTTGGAGTGAAAGAAAAGGAAGAGTTGAGTAGTTGGCGAAGAGTCCTGCTGGCCAGAGCTTGCACGAGCTCATTGACCTACCTCTGCGTTCCCTCTTCCTTATTGTTCTTTCCATACCCCGGCCCACTGTGCCCTCAGCCGTCAAAGTGAGCTCGGCTGCACGGGGGCAGGGCTGGCCAGGCAGCCACTGCTGTGATCCCTGCACCTTCCGACTGAGAGAACACGGAGGCAGGTTTGTCCAGACACCATGGTTGCCTGCCTGCCTCTCTGGTAGCCTTATTTTCAGAGGAATTTGAGAACAGAGAAACTCAGAAGGGGATCAGGGGGTGGGTTGGAAGGTGTAATCTCACAGGAGAACAATGTGAAGTCCGAGTATCAAGCCGATGGGTATCAGGAGACACTTGCATACAGAGCCACGCTTTGTCCCGACCCTGAGCTTTCTTGATAACTGAATCCATGACTAATGTACATCCCACCCACCCACCCCCGAATCCTGCATATTGTTGAAGGAGACCCTTAAATCTCAGGTTGGAACTTCAACCCAACCACAAGTTAATAAATTCCTAAAGGTCAAATTACGCTTACTCATGGAAAGGCTGTTCATTCCCTACCGTTTTGCTTCTTCCCTACCCTCGACACCCTCCCCATTCTGCAGCAGGGAAAAGAGGATTAAAATCTTGAGGGTTTTTTGTTTTGTTTTGTTTTTTTTAGCAAGAGATTCTCCAACTCAACTGGTCCTAACAGCGCTTTGGCCCACATGTTTCAAGAAACCTCTGGAAAAACCAGGTCTGGGTCTCCTGGGTGGCTCGGTCGGTTAAGCATCCAACTCTCAATTTTGGCTCAGGTCATAATCTCGGGGTCATGAGTTGGAGCCCCATGTTGGGCTCTGTGATGTGTGTGGAGCCTCCTTAAGATTCTCTCTCTCTCGCTCCTCCCTCTGCCCCTCGCACCCCCCCCCACCACGAAGAAGAAGAAGAAGAAGAAGAAGAAGAAGAAGAAGAAGAAGAAGAAGAAGAAGAAGAAGAAGAAAAGAGAAGAGAAGAGAGAGAAGAGAAAAGAAAAGGAAAGAAAAAGAAAAAAAAAGAAAAAGAAAAAGAAAAGCCAAGTTTCAAATCAGACTATGAAACCCAACATGAGGGGCACCTGGATGGCTCAGCTGGTTAAGCATCCGCCTTCAGCTCAGGTCCTGGTCTCAGGGTCCTGGGATAGAGCCCCACGTCCGGCTCCCTGCTCAGCAGAGAGCCAGCTTCTCCCTCTGCCCTTCCCCCTCCTCCTGCTCTCTCTGCTCTCTCTCAAATACATAAATAAAATCTTAAAAAGAGAGAGAGAGAGAAAAGAAACCCAAAATGAATTACCCCAAGAACACAGCAGGTTTAAGTGTCAAGAAACAAAAGGTCCATAGTTGTTTTCTTCTTGTGGTTATGGTGTTTTGGACGTCCAGGGAACTCAGAAAGACTTAGTCCCTATATAAGGGGGGGAACTCCTAGCATTATTTTCCACTTTTTCCATTGGAGAGCACCTCTCATCAGAACTGGATTCCAAAAAGATACTTCATGTTTCCAGACCAAAAAAAGATACAGGAAAGTAAGAGCTAACTCAAGAAAAGCAGCCTGTTTTCCCCCATTTGGTTGGAAGAATATGATTAACGCTCATTTTTACATTTTAATTCTGGAACATCAGATTACATGCATCAGAAGCAGCCCAGGATAAAATCAGTGGCATCTGCCTGTGTATCTACCCACCACGATGCAGGAATTTTGGTTTAGAAGGACTTTTCCAAAGCTCTGGAGAGTCAGAGAAAGGGTGTATAAGGTCCTGCCAACCAAAGCTCTCAGAGTTCTGACTGGAAAGGAATATTGTCCTTCAAAGCCTTTTCCAGCCTGTATCAGCAGCTCAGAAAGCAGAATTACGGTCACCTCATTATACGAAGACCCCTGAGCCAAGAACAACTCAAGTTTAAAGAGGCTTCCACTTTCCCCCATGGCAATGTCCTGCTCCCATTCCCATTCCAACCCACAAATGCTCATAGCAGCACCAAAAGTCTTCAGGAGTCCGGGAAGGGGTGTTGGATTAGAATGGAAATAAATCTGAGCTGTGAAATGTGGGTTTGGTCTTCGGTTATAAGATGAAGATATCCTGGGGATGTAATAAATAGCATGTACAGCACGGTCATAGAGTTGATGATCTGACATTGTGTATTTGAAAGTTTCTAAGAGTAGGTCTTAAAAGATCTCATCAGAAGGAAAAAAAATTGTAACTGTGCGTGGCGAATATTAACGAAACACATGGTGGTGATTGTTTCGCACTGTTAACCTGTATCAAATCCTTATGTTGTACATCCCAAATTAATCCAATGCTATATGTCAGTTATATCTTGATTACAAAAAGCACAGGTGTGGAGCTGAGCTTCATTTGTAAGAACGGTGTTGCCCAAAGTCTTTCTCCTCTAGCAGACCAGGGATGGATGAGGGGTGGGAGGGTAGGGTGGTGCTAATTTCCTCCAAGCAAACCCCACTGAGAAAGTGTCCACATCCACCCGGGACACAACTCCAAAATGAAGGGGGTGGGGGGAGGGGCGAGTAGGAGGCATTAGTCCCCTCGCTTTGAGTCAGTATTTCACTAAACTGCTCCAATTTTCTTCTCTAATACTACTTTTTACATTTAACATTTCCCCAATGGCTTTCCTTTAGGCGTCCTCTCCTTAGACCACCACAAGTGAACCTGTGGGGAAACCACTGTCTGTTTTGCCCAGAGGGTTGGGCAGTAACCCTCTGACCAAGAAACTGGGTTCTTCTCAAGCAGCACATCTGCGAAATGAGTAGAAAAAAGGCAGACAGAAGGGCAGAAGTGAAAGGTTTACCTTCCAAACCAGGGTATAGGCTTTTCCGTATTTTAACCCCCAATTGAAAGTTCCTTTTGCAGCCCTGCCCATGGAGAGATGTTAAATATTAAAAAAAGAAAGAAAAAGAGAGAGAGAAAGGAAAGGAAAGGAAAAGAAAAAAAAGACATCTTAAAGCGCAGTTGTTGGATCTGAGAGCCAAATCCTATTGCAGAATGAGAACTGTAGTGCTACCTGATAATAAAAACATATGCAACAATGAAGTCCCTACAAGCCATATAACTGCTGGTTGCCACTTAGAACCACACTGTCTGCCTGCACTCCTGGGCGGGTCTCAAATGGTCTGCTCTGCTGCTGAGCAAATGAACAGTTCAAGCCTTCTAGGCAACTAGTTATTCATTATCTACCAGAGATGGGGTTGCCCCTTCACTCTGTTCCAAAATTCTGGGTTGTTCATATGGAGGTATTTTTCTATTGCCACTTACTTTTCTACCACCAAATGAAAACCAAAATTTTTCTATCTAACTACATATCTGTGTATATGCACGCTTGTGTGTGTGTGTCTCTCTGTGTGTAGGAGAGACAAAAAGCAGTATTACTTTTTAAAAATGATATTTCAGAAAAACAACCAAAACATCAGATTTTTCATTCTTTTCTCTTCTTTTTCTCCCAGTATATTTTCCAGGATGACTGTGCTTTATTCTGCTAACTCTTCTTTTTCACAAGCTTTGCCCTTTCTGCTGCCCTGCAGGGAACGGTCACAACTTGCTTCTCCTTTTGCTTTTCCTTATAATAAGGATGTATTAGTTCCCCTTTTGCAGACACCTAGAACTACCACTGACCTCTTTTGTCATGGGGTTAAGACTTTTATTTCCTCAAACTATCTTCCAGAGTTCTGTTTTGTTTTTAAAATACTTCTTAAATCTTAGAAAATTGACTTACAATCCTAGACATGCTGTTCCTAGTTTTTATGCGTTGTCGATAAAAAGAGAAATGCAGAGAGGGGACAGGTAGTAAAGAGAAGCTTGGAATGCTTACACATAGATGAGGTTTCAGAAGACATACCTCTTTTGTTTCTCATTGAGGGTTTTAACATCTTGTTTCCCACTCTCTCTCTCTCTCTCTCTTAACATCTTGTTTCCAAAAATGTGTTCTCTCAGGAAAGACTGATAGTAAATTGTCAAGTACTTTTGATGCTGCTCTTTGCCAGCAAGTCCCCAAGTTAACCAGTGGATCAGAACGGTTTATAGCCAACATTTGTTGCTCTCGCTGTTTGGTTAATCAAGGCGTGGTGAGGGCTCCAGGCTGTAGGCCCAGCGATGGGGAAGCAGCAGGAGGCCAGGTCGGTGCCCTTGGCTTCAGCCCAGTTTGCTGCATCACCAGAGTAATTAACTTAGCTTACTGGGTTTTTTGGTTCTTCACGCAAAATGGACTTTCTTTCTGCCTCCCAACAACTCAGAGCCTTTGCAGGATTCATAGGAGAGTATCTGCAAAGCTGTTGGCAAGAAAAAAAATGGGAATCGTGCACTTACTCATTCAGTCAGCTCCCCATGTGACACAATGTGTATGTCAGTCACTGACCCAGGCCCAGAGATGAGGAGACGGGGTGTGGCGTCATCTCCTCTGAGATGACATCTGAGACGCCTTGCTGTGTCATCCAGTGGGCCTCAGTCAAGTCAGAGAATGGGGTGGGGACAGCCACAGGGGAGAAGAGAGGTGAATGTCTCCCATGACCCCAGCTATGAAGGCAGGAGACATTCTGCATGTGAGCAATGGTCCCGATTCTTTTTTTTTTTTTTTTTAAATAAGTGTTAGCTCTTCTTCTTCTTCTTCTTCTTTTTTTTTTTTAAAGATTTTATTTATTTATTTGACAGATGGAGATCACAAGTAGGCAGAGAGGCAGACACAGAGGATGAAGCAGGCTCCTTGCCGAGCAGAGCCCGATGCGGGGCTCGATCCCAGGACCCTGGGATCATGACCTGAGCCGAAGGCAGAGGCTTTAACCCACTGAGCCACCCAGGCGCCCCAATGGTCCCGATTCTAAACCTCCAGCTGTTGTCCCCATGGGTGTGCTCACCGTAATGGGATGATTCTCGAATAAAAAAAGATCGTTAGCAATTTTGGATTGGGAAAACTTCACAGCCTGGGAGACGACTGCTTTGATCTGTTGCGTGTCCTGGTGCCCTAGTAAGCAGACTGAATTTTTTTTTAAATTTATTTATTTTCAGAAAAACAGTATTCATTATTTTTTCACCACACCCAGTGCTCCATGTAATCCGTGCTCTCTATAATACCCACCACCTGGTACCCCAACCTCCCATACCCCCACCACTTCAAACCCCTCAGATTGTTTTTCAGAGTCCATAGTCTCTCATGACTGAATTTTTAACAGTGGTGTGGAATCACCCACCAGCTCCTCTTGATAGCCGAAATCTATCACATGGTATGAAGTGGCAAGCAACTCACTTCAGAGAAGAATTTGCTTTTGAGAGAGCACTGTAAAAGATCATTTCCAGTAGTGACAGATACTCATGGGAAATGCATTTTTTGCATTACAGTGGGATTCTTCAGTTTGCTGTTTTTTAAAAAGTAGTGAAGGACTGTCTGGGTAGTGCAGTCGGTTGAGCATCTGACTTTTGATCTCAGCTCAGGTCTTGATTTCAGGGTCACGAGTTCAAGCCCTATGTTGGGCTCCATGCCTGGTGTGGGACCTACTTTAAATAAATAAATAAATAAATAAATAAATAAATAAATAAATAAAAATGAGTAAAGGAAGCAGCAAATTTCTTTAATCATCTCAACTGGTCAATTTAAAAATAAATATAAACCACTAAAAACTCTTGGCATATTTTGTTTTATTTTGGTTTGGTTTGGTTTTAGGGTGGGTTTTTTTTTTTCAAGTTTTTATTTAAATTCCAGTTAGTTAACATACTGTTGTGATATTAGTTTCAGGTGTACAATATAGTGATTCAACACTTCCATGCAAAACCCAGTGCTCATCACTCTCATGATATTTTTTTAAATTAACATAATGTATTATTTGTTTCAGGGGTATCTGGCATATTTTTTTAAGAATTTTTTTTAAAGATTTGATTTATTTATCAGACCAAGAGAGAGAGATCACAAGTAGGCAGACCAGCAGGCAGAGCAAGAGAGAGAGAGAGGAAAGCAGGCTCTGCTTGCTGAGCAGAGAGCCCGATGTGGGACTTAATCCCAGGACCCCGAGATCATGACCTGAGCTGAAGGCAGACGCTCACCGACTGAGCCACCCAGGCATCCCTAAGATCTTTTTTAATTTATTTGAGAGAGAGAGAAAGAAACACAGTGCGGGGGGAGGGGCAGAGGGAGAGGGAGAGGGAGAAGCTAACTCCTTGCCAAGCAGGGAGTCTGACATGGTCTCCCTGAACCCTGGGATCCCAGGACCCTGAGATCATGACCTGAGCCAAAGACAGACACTTAACTGAATAAGCAATCCAGGTGCCCCCCTAAAACTCTGGCATATGTTAGGTTATCATTCATGTGTATGCCTAAAACCTTTAAGACATATTTAGACAGACCTTAAATAAAGCATCAACACTGTTTTTCACTGAGGAACCCTGCTGTATGCCTCAGTGAGAGCATTTTCCCAGCTCAAATATGCAGCCTCTCTTACTTGCCATATCCAAGACAGAACTTAGACATGCAGAGAGCTGGGATTGCTTTTGTTTTATCAGATCAGATCAGAGGGTTCCAGGTCCCCAAGACCAAAACAAAATTAAGAGGCTTTTAAAATAGCTGACATAATTATTCTTATATTATTTCTCTATATATCGGCCTCCCCCTACTAGACTCTCTCTTCAAGGATAAGTATTTCATTCATTCATTCATTCATTCACATTTACCTCTGGCTTCTAGCTCTGTCCCTGGTATTCAGTAGATGCTCAAAAACTATTGAACTTAACTGAGGTCCAAGGCCCCAGAGGCCAAGAAACCAATGGTCCCAGCAGGCTTCCGTGTGTCTTCTTCTCCTTCCCCTCACGGATGTTGTAAGGAAGGTGCTGTCACCTGTCTACCAAGACTTAACATCCTGTGTCCCTTCCTTGAACACCCCCAGCCTCTCTAACCACAGGACTGGGCTGAGCTACTGGACAAAGAGCTCCCAGTTCTGTAGAGCCACACGCCGTGGTTCTCCAGCTCCTACTCCCTCTGAATGAATGATAGATGGCATCTAAAATGCTTCCTCCCCTTTTCTTTTGGAGCAAAGTCCAAGCGGCACACTGAGAAGCCCTCTAACTTAAGGCCCCTTAGCAAAGCCAGCTTTAAGGACATGCTACCTGCGCTGCCCGGTGCTTAGAAGGGCCCCATACTTGGCTCAGTGCTCTGCTGTCACTCTCTTGAAATTCTTAATAATTTTAGAACAGGGGACTCCGCATTTTCCTTTTGCACTGGGTCCTGTAAATTATGTAGCCAGTCCTGTCTCTCAGGCGCAGGGCATTAACAGGGAGTAAATGGAAGGGTGGAATCCAAGTGAGTTTATCAAATCATGTCTTTGAAAAGAAATAAGACCCAGTAGTTATCTTTTATCATCGGCCAGCTTGTAAACAGGAAATACCTATAAATGCAAATTTGGCAGAAATGAGTCTCTTCTTCTTGAAGGAAAGGTGGTGAGCATGGAGCACACATTCTTTGATGCCTGAGACACTTCTTGGGTTTGACTCAGAGGCTTGTTGGCAGGAAGCATAAAGAAATTTAGAAGTTGTAATGGGAGGCTAACAGGATTAAAGGGGAAATTATTTTACTTTAAATTTGTTTAAAGCCTACCCTAAATTTAGTGAGAAATAAACATTCAGTGGAAAGACGATAGACTCTGAGGAGAATCTGATGGAAGTTAATGTAAAATGTACTATGGACTTGGCCTGAGACTGTAGAATCTTTCTGTCATATTTATCCTTGCCATACAAAAAAAAAAAAAAAGAAAGAAAGAAAAGATGATTATAAGAAAAGGGTCCAGGAAAACTTGGCAAGTTTTATCTTTAATGCTTATCAAAGGAATCTCGAAGGGATCTGAATAAAAATAACCTGAATTTTTTGGAGGGATTTAGTAAGATATTGTGTGTCTGTGTGTGTTTTTCCTGGTTAAATTCCTAAACTATGGAGGGAAAAGCTACAGCCTTCAATACCACATAAAGGGAGATGAGAGTCAAATTATGAGGTGGTCCAGTGTAGAAATTCTATCCAATCAGTTTGTTCCTTATGTCTGCCCCCAGGACG
This sequence comes from Mustela erminea, assembly GCF_009829155.1. Lineage (NCBI taxonomy): Eukaryota > Metazoa > Chordata > Mammalia > Carnivora > Mustelidae > Mustela > Mustela erminea. The sequence goes on from NC_045626.1 coordinate 48,438,398, forward strand.
TACCTTCTGTCAAAGTCACCATAAAATTGTTTATTACCTTCTACAGTGAATTTTACAGCATTCACTCATCTTTAAAAGCAATTTTAAAATAAACTTTCCACTTTAAAATAGTCTTAGATTTATTTTAAAAAGAGTAATACAGAGGGTTCCCATATAGTCCTCACCCAGTCACCCTCATTGCTAAGGTCCTATGTCACAGTGGCAATTTGTCCCAACTAAGAAACCAACACTGGTAGAAAACTATCTATGGAAATTATTTGGAATTCTTGACAAGAAAGATTTGCTTCTTCTCCCCTCGTTTATTTGTATCAGTATGGACACATGGATATTTATTTCATACTTTGGGTTATAATCCTGCATTACATGATTTATTTTGTTTGACCATTAAGACTTTGGTTATTAAGTCCTCTTTCAGGTGGTCTCCCGTGTCCCTCTGACATGCCCCCATCCTTTTGTTTGGGTTGGGTTTGGCTTGGTTTAGCACTTTCCTACTTTTTAGCACTACAAGGTGCTTCTGGCTTATCCTGCATTTCCCTGCCCCAGCCAGGAGTATTGGCCTCTTCTCCAAGGAGCTCTTATGCCTTTTCCTGCAGAATGGTATTGGATTTGCGTGCTGAGGTCACCAACCATTTTCTTCCTACACCAGGCATCAGCCTCAAGTCTTAGTACCTCTCTACTGAAACATCTCTGTCGTTCTGATTATCTGTAGAACAAAGTCTAGGCTCCTTGGCCTTTCATCCAGGCTCCCTCATGGTTAGTTCCCAATCCAGTTTCCCCAGGCTTTTCTCAACCCCCAGAGGTCTCTTACACCTCAGCCAGGTGCCTGATACTCACAGGGTCCTAAGCTCTCCTTACTCTCTCCTGCCTCCCCAACCTTCCTTCTTCAATTCCTGCCCCGTGGCCTATCCTTTCTCTACAGTCTCAGGGTCAAAATCTCCCCCCACAACACAGCATGATTTGCCCTCCCCCACCAGCTTTCCCAATCTCTCCAAAAGGAAGTCATGACTTCTTTCTTTGAAATCACAGAGCTACCAGCTTCAGATGTGAGAAGCATGAGCAACCTACACAGTATTTTGAGATCTCTGGTTTCATTTGGTTCTCCTACAACCCATTTGCAGGCGAATAAATCAAAGCCTGAGATGATAAAGTGACTTTTGCAAAGCTCGTAAGAAGCCAAAACCAAGATTAGAACCCAAGTCTTCTGATTCGAAACCCAATGCTCTTATCAGTCCACTTAACCTTGCACCGTCTTTATTTGGACACCTGTGACCTCTCTTACTTGATCATAGACTCCATAAGGATGGGGGCGGTATCCCACGTATTTTTATAGGACTAGGACTCCCAGCACCTAAAAACTTATTTATTTGTTTAAAGATTTATTTATTAACCTTAGAGAGAGAGAGAGTACATGTATGTGCATGCAAAGTGATGGAGGCAGGGGGAGAAAATCTCCAGGAGACTCTCGCTGAGAGCAGAGCCCAGTGTGGGGCTCGATCCCACAACTCTGAGTTGATGACCTGAGCGGAAACCAAGAGTTGGGCACTCAACCAACTGAGCTAACCAGGTGCCTCCTAAAAACATATTTAAGGACAGTAGGGACTTGATAGTTACTAATAAACGAATAAGCAAAATATATCTTTTTTTTTAATTTTTCAAAAAGATTTTATTTATATATTTGACAGAGAGAGAGGTCACAAGTAGCAGAGAGGCAGGCAGAGAGAGATGGCGGGGGAAGCAGGCTCCCTGCCAAGCAGAGAGCCTGATGCGGGCCTCGATCCCAGGACTCTTGAGATCATGACCTGAGCCAAAAGCAGAGGCTTTAACCCACTGAGCCACCCAGGTGCCCAAGCAAAATCTTTCTAAAACAAAAATAATATATCAATCAGCTTTCCCACAAAGAATTTTGTGATCCTGACATCTCTCTCAACTATATGATTACTACGGCCAGCATTTCTGTGTTTTGTTTTGTTTATAATCTTTGCCAACTTTACAGGAAAAACAAAGTCACATTGTTATCTAAATTTGTTTCCTTTTTTTTTTTAAAAAAAAGATTTTATTTTTAAGTAATCTGTCTACTCAGTGTGAGGCTCAAAATCACAACTCAAGATCAAGAGTAGCATCTGTATGACTGAGCCAGAAATTAGGCACCCCTAATTTCTGTGTCTTGATTACCAGCGGCATTGAACGTTTTTCATGTATTTACTGGTACTGGATAATTCTTCTATTTCATTCCCCTATTTTTCCATTAAGGCAATAGTAATTTTCAGAATGATTGAAAAGCACTTTTTATATAGTAAGAACACTGATCCTTTGTAAGGTTTTTTTTTTTTTACAAATATTTTCTTCTTCATAGTGTAACACCTCTTAATTTTATTTATATGTATTTTTAAACTTTTTAAAGTTTATTTATTTTTAAATAATTCTTACACCCAACATGAGGCTCGAACTCACAGACCCTGAGATCGAGAGTTACAAGCCCTTCTACTGAGCCAGCCAGGCACCCCAATTATATTTACATTTTCAGATGAACCAACTTCAAAATTTATGGGGCAAATGCTGATTGCAGTATAATTATAAAAGAAAAAAACTGGAACAGTATAAACATCCAATAATAAGAAATAACTAACCTAAATCCATGCAACTAGGCTAGTTATTCACTGATTTAAGAAACACATTTTTAATACAAATTAAAATACTTTTATACTTTTTACTAAATATTAGATTAAAAAGTATATAACAGCGGCACCTGGGTGTTTCAGTCAGTTAAGCATCCAACTCTTGGTTCTTGGCTCAGGTCATAATCTCATGGGTGGCGGGATTAAGCCCTATGTCAGGCTCCACGTTCAGCAGGGAGTCTGCTTAAAGATTCTCTCCCTCTACCCCTTTTCCCAAGTTGTGTGCATGCTTGCACAAGTGCGCTTTCTCTCCACCTCTCTCAAGTATACTTAAAAAAAAAAAGGTATATAACTATATATAGAGTATGGCCGTAATTTAAAATATATACTTCATTAGATTAAAAAAAAAGCTGAATGTAAATTCACAAAATGATTAACACTGGTTACTTTTGGGCTATGTAAGAGTAGGTCATCTTTAATTTCTTCTTTAAATATTTTTTTCCAAACCTTCTATGGTGAACACATATTTACAAAAAAGGAAAAAATACATTATTAAACACCATCAAAAAGTGTGTGTTTAAGGGCCATGTTTGAGGGTGGTAGAGGTTTTGTTTTGTTTTGCTTTTAAGATTTTATTTATTTGACAGAGAGAGAGGGGTCACAAGTAGGCAGAGCAGCAGGCAGAGAGAATGGGGAAAGCAGGCTTCTTGCCGAACAGAGAGCCCAGTGCGGGGCTCCCTCCCAGGACCGCGGGCTCACGACCTGAGCCGAAGGCAGAGGCTTAACCCACTGAGCCACCCAGGCGCCCCAAGGTAGAGTTCTTAAGATGTGCCTATAACTTCCATTTGCCAAAGAGAGAAAGATGAGGCCCAGGGCAGCAGAACATCCCTCCTAAGGTGACCCAGAAGTATAAACTCTACAGCCTTGCAATTCCAGAAACTAGCTTGGCAACCTGTGCCCCCCGTCATAACCTCTCAATAAATATATTCTCACACATCACACCTAGGACACAACTAGATAAGAAAGCAGGCAGCGTCTGTACCGCTGTAAGAGAGCCATCCAATAAAAGACGCTGAAGAGAAACCACAGATTCCTAGAATCGACAGTGTCCTCACACCCCAAATGTCACCATAACCCAGCATTTACCATAAGAAGCCAAACAGTTGTGCCTCCTAGTTATCAAGGCATGTCCCATTTCTCAGTGACCTTCTGGGGAATTCATAACCTGCTAATCCCAGCCAGTGCCTTCTTGGAAATGCCACCTACCTAAGCCAACCCTTCTGAGAACAGAGGCATGGATTACAGTCACTGGGGAGGGAGCTCCAGAAGTTTTGTGGGGATGAGTGTTTCTGTGAGAACACGGGTGCCTGGTGAGCCTCCCCCATGGGAGTGTGGCTCTGTCTGCACTTAGCACGGGTGTGACAGAACATCATACCATTGTCTTTCCAGTACCCTGAACTTCTCCCCTCCTGTGGCTTTCTGGGTTTTAGAGAAGAAAGTCCCAAAGCTTCTAGACCCAGAGAGCCAGAGAACCTTCTCATTCTCCCCTGCTTTGCTCTAAATCTTAAGGGTGGGGAGAGAGGGACTGACCCCTGAAAGCTGTATCCCAGGATCCATGTCACCTAGCTTATGGCTGGGTTCAGCAACAGGCAGTGAGAATTTCCCGTGGGAGATGAGGAGGAGGAAGAGAATTTCTCTCTTTCTCTTCCTTTCTACAAAGCAAGCATGCATCTCCTCCAGCTCCATCTCCTGCACGACGGACCTGCTTCTGCCAGATGACCCCAGGTCCCCCTTGCACGGAATGCCGCCTCCTTCTTTTTTCCCTGCAGCGGAGGTGGTAGTGGCTTCTGGCTGTAGCTAACCTCTTTGGCCACCTTGCTGTTCCTTGTTTGACTTCTCAACCATTCCTCAACCTACATAACCAGCTCCTGGCACTGAAGTCCCTCTGTTGGAAATACTCAGGGTTGTCCTGTCTTCGTGGGTTGCACCCTTGCCCCGGCAGGAACAGCGGATACCCACCTCAGTGTCCTTCTGTCTGCTTTCAGTTCAAATATCCAAGGATGGGAAGAAATTAAACTGAAAGAAATGGTTTATGGACAAGGGAGCCCATGCTTGGAGTGAGAAAGCTGCATGCACCACAGAGGCCACCTACAGCGCCCACAGAGATGGTTTATTTTTATTCTCGTGGTTTTTTTAGATTTTGTTTATTTATTTTTTTTAGAGGGAGAGTGTGTGTGCAGGAGCAGGGGGAAGAGCCAGGGGAGGCGCAGAGGGAGAGGGACAAGCAGACGCCTCCTGGGGCTTGATCTCACCACCCTGAGTTCAAGACCTGCACCAAAATCAAGAGCCGGGTGCCTGACCAACCTCGCCACCCAGGCGCCCCCACAGAGACATTTTATAACCTGCTTGCAAGAATTTGGGCGAGTGGTGGCGGCTAAACATGGTTTTTAAGGCCCGTTGAGATTTTTCTTCCAAACCCCGGAAATATCAGTTCTGGAGCTGTCTGGATGGAGACTTTTCGCCTGACTTGGGCCACCGCATAGCCACCCCTGATGAATTCCCCCTGGGGAGTCACTTTCGGCCCGTTCCCAAGCAGGGGGTCAGAGGCTGGTGGGCAAAGGTTTGGCGTGACCTCATGGCGCAGGAAGGCAGCCACGTCGACTCCAGAGCCTCCCAAGGCTAGAGCCAGGGGCGGCCTCCGGTGCCTCCTAAGAACCAGACTTGAGGGAAGGAGCGGCCCCCTCGGTGCGCTGGGAAGACAAGGGAATACCTATTTGGCGACTGCAGATCTCCTGGGCCGGGAGGAACAGCAAGAGTAGGATCAAATGAGTTTCACCTCCTCTAAAGTGCTCTGCTGACTGAAGACGTTTGAAGCCAAGGCCCAGAGGGCACATTTGTCAAGCTCTCAAAAAAATAGAAGCCAGGATCAAAGCAGAAGCACTTTCCAAATATAAACATTTGTCACCTGCATTCACTTTTGATGTGCCCCATTTTGAATACATTTCTCCTTTATAAGGACAGTTTAATCTTTCCAGTACACACACTTGGGTCCTTCAAATGGAGCCCAGGGACAATTTGAGGTGGGTGGGTGGGAGGGGGTGAGAAAGGAAGTTCCAGCCAGGCAAAATAAAAGAGAGGAGGAGGGAAATCCTCCAGAAGAGCGAAACGGGAGGAAAAAAAGGACATTAGCATTTATGGAGCCCCTGGCATTTCATACATTACCTCAGATTTTCCCGCAGATTAATTCTGGAAAGAGGGCATTGTTATTCCCATTTTGTAAAGAGTTACAGACCCATACCCCAAATAGCTCAAGATGGCAAGAGTAGAGTCAGAATTTCTTCTTAGCTACGTCTGACCTCACAGTCCTTGCGGCACCCTGTGATAAGCGGTCTCGGTCAAGCAACTCGGTAAGCAACTCAGGTCAGCAGTGCCCACGTCCATCTGTGTATCTGGAAAGGACCTGGGTTTCAGACCTTTCAGACCTGGAAAAGCATTTGCACAGCCCCCTAATCCAGCTCCTCCCCAAAGCCCACTGCCTGGTTCCAGAAACACGGTGTTGGAGTTCTGTATTTAAAGCCGCCTAGCTCTGCTACAGTTTCTAGAAGATGGCACCACAAATCTCCATCAATAAAATAAGTACGTACCTGCCTTCTACCGACGGCATGACATCTCCCTCATCTAGAACACCTGCTCTGTGCCCGTGCAAACCCTGCTCACTCCTGAAGGCCTAGCTCAAGGATCAGCACGTCACAAGGCCTTGCAGACCCTTTTGGCACCCATGCACCATCCACTCTCCCTTTGAATGCTGCCATCTTGGTTCCTGAATGGTTTTCATGAATGAGCCCTCGTCCTTTAATTGGATTGTTAAAGCCTTGAAGCCAGTGCAGCAAAGGGAACAGAATTCAGCCAGGGATGTAAGCCATTCCCTTCTCAAAACCAGGCTGTGTGATTGGAAGCTGCTGGGAGTTGCTGCTCAATGAATAAAATAAGCCAGAGCCGAGGTTGACCAGAGAGGGAACTGGGTTCGCTGAGAGTTCAGTGGAGTCATTGCCATGACCGGCTTCTCCTACTGGCCTTGGCAAAGGAAAAAGAGAAACTTATTTTCTCTATCATAAATCATGAACCTTGAGAGCCTCGATTTCTAAAAGAAAAAGAGACAAGGAATTAGGATCTAGAAAGAGGAAGATGGGGCAGAGGTCAGGAGGAAGATTCTTCCAACCTGTCTTTCTGACTGGGCACTGGTTCTGGTTTCAGCCTTCCCCAGATGAGAAACCTTCCTCTCTTTGCTTCCCCCAAACTGGGAACCAGCCTGCAGACTCATTTATTTATTTATTTATTTTAAAAGATTTTATTTATTTATTTGACAGACAGATCACAAGTAGGCAGAGAGACAGGCAGAGAGAGAGGAGTTAGCAGGCTCCCTGCAGAGCAGAGAGTCCCATGTGGGGCTCGATCCCAGGACCCTGGGATCACGACCTGAGCCGAAGGCAGAGGCTTTAACCCACTGAGCCACCCAGGCGGCCCTGCAGACTCATTTAAATGCCAACCATATTCCTCTCGATGAAATTGTCAGAGATATATAATTCTAACAAGGGATCGAGTTTAATTTAGAAAATGTGGTAATTGTTGCGCGTGGTAAATCATCTTTAAAGCAAACACACTTACAGTCTTAGAGATAAAGTTCATTCCCTTGTGATGAGGTCGTTTTGTGGAATGCTACTAGGCCCGGGCAGAGTGTCAAAGCCGTTAAGTTACCCTAGGTGAGACAGAACTGCTGGGCTTTATGGGAATGTTGGCACCAAGGTGACACATTGGATAATCTTTAACAGAGGAAGTCTGGTGCCTGCTCTTTGTTCCAACCTCACTTTCATATTTGAGAACCCTTGTGATGTACTTGCTATTCACAGCCGTGTTTTGGACGGTCACGAGCGCCGGCTGGCTTTGGATGCTGAGCAAACAGAGCGTCCCCCACTGAAGTCCCCCTCCCTGAAAACAGACAAAAGAAGGGCAGAATTTGCTCTCCAGCCAGAAATATTTTTCAGAGGCAGGGGTGTGCATTTTATCGAACACATTTTGTGTAACTGGCTTATTTTCTTAGGCATAATATGACATATTTGGGGGTTCTGAACACATTTTGCAAGTTCACCTGCTGGGGTCACACAATGAATCTTTTGTAAAGGGCAGTATCTCCAGGAGAACATAAACGTCATAGAATTTCTTGAAGATTGTGGATACAGAAGGATGCAGGAGACAAGTCCGTGTCTTCATCACCAATCAAGGACCTTGGAAAAGAGTGAGATGCCAAGCGATGTTATTTGAAAGCTTCGAGTTGTTCTCTCTCCTGCAGGATGACCTTCTTTGGGACACACAGAGACTGCATGGGTGGTAAGACCACGAATGGCTAGACGGATCATGACATTTCATCTACGCATTGCCAAATGCCGGCTGTGCTTAATCAATGGCGACTACAACATCTAAGATGATGCTGAAGTCATTGACTCTTAGTGGTCTCTGGTGAAAATGAAGGTCTAGTCCTCATCCTCAGGCCGCTGGGGAGCACATACTGATTGAGCTACTCACTAACTCTGTTTGTCGTATGAGTACCCTGGAAGTCTTTGGAGAGCAAGGACTGGATTTCGCCATACTCGAGCCCCCTGCACGACGGGCTCAGCAGCTCCTTACTTCATAATTAGTCGAAATGAAAGGTATGTTTGTTTGGTTTTGGGTTTTCGCTTTTTGGTTTTCACACTTGAATGGCCACTTAGCATCACTTCTTGCAAAACATCTATTAAATGCCCGCTCTGGGTTCAAGCCAGGGATGCAGAGACAGATGAGACCCCGTCAGTGTCATGCAAGGGCTCTGTGGGGGCAGGCAGGCTGGGGAGCAAGTAGTCCAGGCAAGGAGGAGAGAGGGCAGCTGGCCCCTTCTCCCTGGTGGGAAAACCTGGCCAAACTCACTGCTGGGTTCCTGGGCCTGAGGGGGCTCACCCTTCTCCCAGATGGGAAACCCCCTGCATTAACAAAGGCTGAGGCCCATAGCCGGTCGCAGTGGATGGAGCCAAGTAAGGCAGGAGGAGTCAGCTGTCACCCTGCATGTGTGAGCTCACAGACCTGTGCGCTGAGCACAAGAAAGCCAGCACCATCCACACTGCCCCCAGGGCCCCACAATACTCTCCAGTGGGGGTGAGAGAGGGACTTTGGGCATCAAGGAGGCAGGGAACCAAACCTAAAAGGACGGACACCCCTGAAAGATCAGCAATAGAGTGAGTGAGACCCAGCACAATACAAATTCAATTACAAATGGATAAATGTTAAACTAGATGGCTGGTGGGGGCGGGGCGGGGGGGGGGGAACCGAATAACTTCCCCAAACAACAAAGTTTCTATCAGCAAGTGACTTTGCTATCAAAGAGAATAGAGGTCATTTGGAAGTAACTGAAGAATTTATTTCGGGGGGGGGGGGGGGTGCAAAGAAGGAGTTCATTAGACCAGCAGTTTGATAAAATATACGTGTCCCTCTTCCATATCATGACATAGGTGAGTCCTGAAATCTCCCAAAATGAGGCTTTGTGCTTCCTCTGACTGTGCACCTGCTGGGCTCAGTACCCTTGTGTGTCACATGAAGGATTGAACTGGGTGATCTCTGAGGTCTCCCGCTTAATCTATTAGCGTCTCTGCCCTAACAAATCGTTTCCCCAAAACCCTCTATCAGCAAAGCCCAACATTGGCTTTTCATTCAACCACTGTTTGTCTTCATCACTAAAGGCCTTTCTCAAAGACAAAGAAAACTTATAGGGAAGAAAAGTAAGGAAAAAGGAAAAAAGACCCAATAATCTCCTCACCCAGATATTTCTCCTTCATGGTGCTTTATGTAAAGAGTGATTTTCCTGTTATATTTAGATTACAATCAAACTGTAAAAGGACTGTTATCTCTCTGTTCCTGCTTTTTTACTTTAAACTCTGAGACCTTTGTCCTCCTGTATTAGAGAAGCTGTAAATACTACAAGAGAATGTTTACATTTTAAAAATCCATTTTCCTTGATCATTTGTAGAAGGAAGAAAAAAAAAATCTTTGTGCTAATGCAGTAATTCCTCTTGACTTTGTTAAATCTGTTTCCCACAGAAATGACGTTTTGCACAAAGTCACCTGAAGGCTGACCTTTCACCCGGCAGCGTTTCCTTTCTCCCAGAAGCTGCCTTTCTCTCAGTAATCTTTCATTGCTCTCGGTTTGGGTCACAGGTTTACTACGTCTCCCTCCCAGTCTTTTAGCTTTCTTGCCCTTGACAAGCCTAGCCCAGCCAGAAGCACTCTCCACCTTGAGAGGCAGAAAGGCAGAACCTGCCCTCATAAGTGTGGAACAGACCTTGGGATGGATGTGGGGCTTGTAAGTTTGTTGTGTTCTAAACTTGTAAGGAGGATTAGCATGGGATTTGTTTCCAGCATTGCAGAAAAACGGCTTTGGGAGTCTTCGCCTAGAAAAATCCCAGTCTAGTCAAGAAACCAAACAGCAGGAGCGTCTGGGTGGCTCAGTGGGTTAAAGCCTCAGGTCATGATCTCAGGGTCCTGGGATGGAGCCCCACATCGGGCTCTCTGCTCAGCAGGGAGCCTGCTTCCTCCTCTCTTTCTGCCTGCCTCTCTGCCTACTTGTGATCTCTCTGTCAAATAAATAAATAAAAATGTTTAAAAAAAAAGAAAAGAAAAGAAAGTAGGAAGGAAAGAAAGAAAGAAAAGAAAAAAACCAAACAGCAGCTTTCTGTTTGGTCCCTGAGAGAGCAAAACACCTTGCCGGAGAAGCGTTCGACGGCTGTCAAAAGATATAGTGAAAGACAAGCAGAGCAAACCCAAGGAAGGTGTGTGGCAAGAACATTCGGGTGAATTTCGACCCTCCCAGGAACAGACAGGTAAAGGTAAAGCTTTACCCATGCATGGGATCCCGGGAGAACACTCCAGTGATTTCACTCAGAATGACTGCCGACCCAGAGCACTGACCCCGGCAGGGAACAGCCACGTGCAAATCCCATGCAGGGTACAGAGACAGAGGAGGCAGGAGAGCAGTGAAGACGCTGCTACTGTTATCTAGCAGCCAAGCTATTCAGGTCCTCACTCCAAGGAAGGCATTCCTCATCCCTGAAAAAGACAGTTGGAAGAATTTGGAGGGTGGCACTACCTTAAGAGCCCTAAGGGGAAAATTTCCTTCATTCTAAAGTCATTTCCATATGTCATGACTTACAGAGCCTTGACAGGTCCAGTAGACTCCTTTATCCAGAAGAAAATTCATGCCCAGTTCGCATCATCAAGAATATTGTTAACGAGACCCAATTCCGTCGACCACATCGTCACACATGACCCCATGAAGAGCTGGGGACCCTGGGTGTTCATGGGCCTTGGAGGTGACCCCAGGTAGTAAAGGAATTCTTCTCCCTGGACAGACCGCTTTCCTGTGGTCTAGGACAGAAAACAACCACATCGTTACACCTGACCCCATGTTCTTAGAAGGGAGGGCAGAGGGGAGAGGGGAAAAGGGACAAAATTCAGTCACTGCCCTCAAGCGGATAAAGCAAAATAATTATCATGGCGTGTAGAATGAGATCATGGATAAAGGAGCCCAGCACATACTTGGTGCTCAATAAATATTTACAGAATGAATAAGGGATTAAATGGTAAGAAAATAAGTATGTTAGAAACACAGAAGAGAAAGGAATTGTTCCTGGCTGGGGACACCCAGGGACTGACATCTGAATTAGACTTTGAAGAGTGGGTAGGATTTCCTGTGATAACATGAAATCCATGCCAGGTCAGGGAAGGGTGTGAGGAAAGAGTCGGGAATACATGACGTGCGCGTTCATAACAGAGTGGCCCTTGGTCTGTTGGGGTGGACTATTGAAAAAGGAGCAGGGGGAAACTGGTTTCAGTTATGAGAGGCAGCTTTGAGTTTGAAAAAGAAAGCTTCAGATGCCCAAGTAATTGGGACTTGGTGGGGCGGGGGACGTTTTTTTTAAGGATAGAGTCTAGGAGGTTCATCAACTGCTCGATCTATTTGCAAAACAGTGCTCAGTTCCCTGCTGTAGTATTTTTGCATAGGTTGGCCTGAACCATTCCAAGTCCATTCCCAGGCCCTCAAAACAATCCCGTCAATTAATGCTTGAGCCAGACTGGACTTACAGCAATCAGCTTGACCCACCTCCTGAAGGGTGAATTATCAGAGCAAAATAGAAAAGAGTGAAGCCTCTTGGCCCAGAATGGATGAGGAAGGGAGGATCTAATTCCCTGACAAACTGTGGGAATTCAGAAGCAGCTGAAGTTTCCACTGAATTCAATCTAAGTCATAGTTATGTAAAAACCTACGATGCTGCGTATTCTGACCTATGCTACTGAGGGCCTTCTGGCTGGGGCACAGAGGACCCTCCAACAGGAAGACCAGCAAAGGTCTAGGGTGGTGGTTCTCAACCCTGGTTGTGCCCTGAAGTCACCCCGGAAGCTTTCAGAATTACTCATGCTTGAGCCCATCCCAGAAATTCTGATTCAAAGGCTGTAGGAGGGTCCTGGGCGTCTGTATTTCTTAAAAGCCAGATGGTTCTAGTACACAGCCTGAGTTGCTAACTACTTCCAAAGAGCAGGGCGAGCATGCTTGGGCACTTTTAAGGAGAGGAGAGCTGCACTGTTTGGAGAAGTTGAAAGAGAGCAGACAGGGAATGCAGAAAGAGATTTGCATTCTGGAAAAATAGCATGTATTAGAGGGGCACTAGAAAGATGAGTGCCCCCAAAGAGCTCTTTCCCCTCTCAATCCTCTCTCCACCAGCAGATAATACATCACAGAGCTCTCCTTGGAGCCTCCACACCTCCATTTCCGGAGAAAGCCATACGTTGGTCTGACATAAGCAGGGCAGGGCCTACCCCTCGATGTGTAGCAGGCTTCATTTGAGCCACAGACTACATAAATCAGGTAGGTCTTCGCCTACCAAATACACTAACAACAGCTCAGTGGGCAAGCTCTGTGTTTCACGGGCTTGAGGGCACCATACTCAACAAGTCTTAGTCCTGCTGTCTGGGAGCTTGCTACCTGGTAGAGACAGACAAGGGGACCGACACTGGCATAGCACTGGATTTTACTGGAGCACACAGGGGACACACTACAGCCACTCCAGGGAGACCAAGTAGCCAAAAAAAGGACTGGGGGTGACCATGTAGTCATTCCATTCTAGGCAGAGGCTACAGCAGGAACCAAGGCATATGGAACTTGTCGGAGGACAGGGGATGACCCGTTACAGGAACTACAAGTAATTCAGTTAAATTCAACAATCCTTAGGATTCCAAGGCAGGGCTTGTTTTTAAACATGGGACTAGAGAGAGAAGCAGAGTGACGATCTTGGGCAGTTGGACATCAGCTGATTCCAACTTAGGAATCAGAAGATTCCTAAGTAGGGAAATGACAGGGTCAAGGCTTGTGTTTTGAATCCTAATGCTGTGGTTTGGAGGATGGATGGGGACTGGAGTGGGGGAAGGGAGCCATCGGGAGGGGAGAAGGGGCAGCATCTGTACAGATCCTGTCACCTGACCCTTACAGGCACTGGCTTTGTCAAGGGGTAAGACCCACGGGGCCTACTTTTGGTGAGCTTCCCTCTTGGGAGGGAATTATTTTAAACTATTGAACAAATGATCACACAAAAATTGCCATTACAATAAACATTGGGAAGGAGAAGTGCAGCGTGCCAAGAAAAACATACACGCAGGGGGGCCCCAGCTGGTGTGGGGCATCAAGAAGAGGCTTCCTGAGGAAGTGATATTTAAACCGACTGGAAGCTGGTTTGGCAAAGGTAAGGAGGGGGGCAATGAAGTGGAAGGGCGTGGGGGTTGGAGGGGGTGGGTAGGGAAAGGAAGCACATGGGCCAAGGGGAGAGACCCCATCCTCCTACAGGGGCCCAGCAGGCAGAGCCCAGGGGACAGGGCCAGGTGGGCACGCACGGAAGCCTGAAAGGTGGTCAAAGAGCCTGAAGGGCGGGAGCTTCTGGCCATGTTGAGTGAAGACTGCAGTCTTCATCCTCGGGAGTTGGTTGAAGCAGGGGAAGGCATAACCTGATCTGAAAATTACCGTGGCTGCCAGGTGAAGAAAAATCTGTGGGTTTGGGGAGTTTTGCGGGGTATTTTTTTTTTAAGATTTTATTTATTTTTCTTGACAGACAGAAATCACAAGTAGGCAGAGAGGCAGGCAGAGAGAGAGGGGGAAGCAGGCTCCCGCTGAGCAGAGAGCCCGATGCGGGGCTCAATCCCAGGACCCTGGGACCATGACCTGAGCCGAAGGCAGAGGCTTTAACCCACTGAGCCACCCAGGCGCCCCGCGGGGTATTTTTTTAAGATTTTATTTTTAAGTCATCTCTACACCCAATGTAGGACTCAAACTCACAACCCTGAGATTAAGAGCCACAGGCCACACACACCCCCCACCATGGGGCCGGCCATGCACACCCCTGGTTTGGGAAACCAGAAGAAGTTAGTGAAGCAGTGACTTGAGGGAAGGAAGAAAACTAGGAAACGGCGAGATCTGGAAGCCGAAGGCAAAGCGTTCCCGGGGCAATCAGGTGAGGCAGAGACAGAATAGTATCAGCTTGATTTTGCCCCTGGCAAGCTGTATGTAGGTGACCTTGGCCTGGGAGGTTCAGGTAGAGTGGTGGGTCCAGACCAGATTCCAGTGCTCTGAGGTGTAAATGCAGGTGAGGAAGCTGAGCCTGAGCGTAAACAACTCTTGCCTGAAGCAGGGCGATAGGGAGTCGGCAGATAGCTCCTGGCTCCTTGGTAGGGTCAAAGGGGATAAAGCCTGTGGAAGGACGCAGCTGACCCCGGCGCGCGGTGACAAACACGCTCAGAATGATTAGAGCCGGAAGTGGTGTCCAAATCCACACTGAGAAGAACTCTCTTCCCTACGTGCCAAGTGCGACCGTCAGCCCTCTTTACAGATGACAACACTGAGGCTCAGAGAGGCGCTTGCCCTCGCTGTGATCAAGTTAGGGTTGGGACTTAACCAAGGCGTCTCTGCCTGTGAGGTCTGTGCCCTCCATTACACACTGTGGCCTCCTGAGAGCCCTCCACCGTCTACCGTGTGATTGGGGTTCACTCCCTGTCTACCCCCGTAGGCTGTCTAGTGGCAACAGGCACGCAGTTTGGATTCAGTCAGACCTGGGTTCAGATCCTGCTTTTACCACTTACTATCTAGGCGCATTATGGTCACGTCAGGTAAAAGGAAAAGGAAAAAAACCCCAGATCTATTAAATGAAGAAAAATTAATCCAGGGCTTAGGTGGAGAAATGTTTATGAAGTGTCTGGCCCAGGCTTGGTATTAATAAATGGGAACTAATAAGTGATAGTTAATCAGTTAAGTTAATCAGATAAGAGGCAGAGAAAAAGCACTCATGCCAGTGCCAGGAATGCCAGAGATTTAAAGTCATGTATTCTAATCCTGTCATGTACTCAGTTTACCTGCTGGACCCAGGTGATTCAGCATTCAAGCCACTCCAAGATATATCCTGTAAAACTGACCAATTCCCCCTGCTCTTCTCTGTGTCCCATTCCCGGGAATGGACATGGGTTTTGTTTGATGTGTGTCCTTCCAGACCATATCCATACACACAAAGTATTATCCTCAGATATTTAAAGATGACACTGTTCTAATTTTTCACCAACTCACTTGCACACCCATTAACCATGGACATCCTACCATGTTGGAAATACACATCAATTCCTTATTAACAGTCATATCATTTTCATGATATAAATTTCCTTGGGTCTTCAGCTCCAATATTTTGTTCTCAAAAGTGGCATTTCCAGGCGCCTGGGTGGCTCAGTGGGTTAAGCCGCTGCCTTCGGCTCAGGTCATGATCTCAGGGTCCTGGGATCGAGCCCCGCATCGGGCTCTCTGCTCAGCAGGGAGCCTGCTTCCTCCTCTCTCTCTGCCTGCCTCTCTGCCTGCTTGTGATCTCTCTCTGTCAAATAAATAAATAAAATATTAAAAAAAAAAAGTGGCATTTCCATGAGATCTTAGAATCCTGGAAGTGGGATTTTGGTCAAATTCCTTTTTAGAAGGTTCGTTAATACAAGAGTGCCCTCCTGAAAATGCTCTGCTTTCCTTTCCAGGTCTGGAGTCCTCATGCTTCCTCCCCATGATTCGTAGGAGCAATTGTGATCAAGCACAGTCTCTTCAGGAAAACAGCAGACCCACCCAAAATACCCCAGTGTTGTCAAGAACATCTTAATTGTTGTCGAGAACACTTCCCATATTGGGAAGATCCCTATTTGAAATGACGGAGCAAAAAATTACTGAGCACCTGTATTCGCCACCTTTGTAAGATGCTGAGGATAGGAAGACAGATGACAGCATTGTCTGTCTTCATTTGTTCACAATCTGGAAGGGCCGGGGTGGTCACGGCAGAAAAGTCATAAAGGGGTTGCAGGAGAGCATAGACGGCCAGAGACATGGAGCAGAACCAGCCTGAAGAAATTGGGTTTGTGATGGGGTAGGATGAGGAAAAGAGAGTGAGGAAGATGCCAGATCCTTAAGCCCTCTAACCGCCATGTAAAGACGTTCTGCCCTTTCTCAGAAACTATAGAATACTATGAAAGCCTTTAAAACTGGGGAATGACGTGCAGATTTTCATTTTAAGAAATTCACTCTGCCCACAGGGTGGGAAATGGATTGGAGAGAGGTCCAGCTCGAGCTGAAATGGGCTCAAAGGTCATAGGTTCGAACATAGGGGCCCAATGAAGGACTCCTCAGCCAAATTAGAGAACTTTCAAGGCCAAAGAGTGGTGTGGATTTTGTGCCTTATTCAACTGGGAGGTTGGGGGCCAGGGGTCAAGATTCAAGGGATACTTTCCTGAAAGGGTCTGCTTGAGGTCATGGGGAATATCCTGGTTTTACTGATGGAGAGCGTTTCCCTCAATGAAGCCCAATCAGCAAGGAGCTATAGTAGACCCACACTCTGCGGAAGGCAAGGTATGGGACGGCGAGTACGTCTCGGACAGAGCCCAGGGTGAGGCCAATCCCTGGGAAAAAATGGGAGAAGATTTAAACCTGACTCGGTTATTTGGGCTCTGCAGGTGGGGCTGGCCTTGGGTCCTCTCTGACCTGGGGCCCTACCTCCTGATCTAGCTGCCGGCTTCCCCTGACTCAGTTTGTAATCCCTTTAAGCAGAACAAAGGGCCTGAAGTGCCCACAGCTTTTCTGAAGAAGGAAACTAAAACAGCAGCCAAAGAGTTGCTCAAGTTTTTCAACAAAAGGGACCGTTGCCGCTTCGTGGCGATGAAAGTGGAGAAAGATGTGTTTCAGCCTCTCAGATTTCACTGTCACATATATTTTGGAGGGGCCCTCAGTCCCCCTCCCCCCAGTTTTCCAGGGACTCAACTCTGAGAAACATTACCCTCAACTCACTGCAAGGAGACAATGGGCTTCTCAGCAAATCCGATGCCTGAAGTTTTCCCTCTGCCCCAAACGTAGTCAGAAACCCGTTTTCAGGGGCCCAGGAATGATCTCACCCTCCAATGGTATAATTCAGTATCACATCAACCAAGAGGATCACAGAACACCCTCAAGCCTTGGCCAAACACTCTCAGCACACTCTAGAGACTAACAGAGGCCAGCATTGTAGTTCCCATCCCCCAGAAGAATCAATAGGAGTCAGTGGCGTAAACAGATCCTCCTCTGCTCCGATGAAGCCACACAGGAGCATCTAAAGGAGCATTAACAACGCTGCTTTGTGAGGCTGCTGGCATGGCGCCATCTTGCTTCTCACTCCCAAGAGGCGGTGAACAGTGCCGGCTGCGTATTTGTGCGTAAGCCTCACTACCCATTTGGGAAATGTCCACAAGCTATTTGAGTAGTTTGGGGCCGCAGGTTAACCCCAGGCAGAGGGCAGAGCCCCACATCGTGGCACAAGTATTAATTCTCTCTCCAGGGACCACTTTTTTAATGTAATGGACCTGTGTCTGGTCTCCTTGGAATGAAGGGAACCAAAAATGGGTGAGCTGAGGCAGGGGCATCGGGGCTGGCATCCTGTGTCTTTTTCTACCTTGCAAGCCTTGAGCCTTACACAAAGACGTTGCTTTGGGCAGCCAGTCTGTGCCAAGTCCGTTCTGTTTTCACACCTCTGTTTAGAGATAAGAGGTAATGCTTGGGAATCACATAACCTAGTTGCGAAATGAACCCCATCAGCTAAAATTGACCATTATAGATGCCAAAGTGGGAGCTACCTTGGTAGGTCCTCAATGGGGCCCCTGTTTTCCTTCCTTCTCATCTAAGAGCAGCCCACTTCTATCAGCCTCTGGCTGGCAGGCCCATTGGCTACATCTGGAGAACGTAGGGCTTGTGCTCGGTCAAGTGTACCGATGTTCACTCATTGCCTTTTGGAGAGCACTGGGGTTAGCTGACACCAGGAAGCCTGCTTCTGCCCTTCCCAGCAATGCAGGCAACAGCTTCGTTGGCAGACAACACCTGCCAGGAGCTCCATTAGCCAAACTTGAGCGTTTTAGGAGACAAAGGCTAGAAGTGGAAGGGCACATGGATCTCTGGTCTCCTGAGAACCATCTTCTGTGACACCCACAGCTCAGAAAGTCATTGTGTATGAGACTCTTGCTCTCAGGACCCTCTCTCAATCCATTCTTGATCCACTTCCTGAAATAGGTTGGGAGGAAGCCCTTATCCAGGTGTGTAGGCAGAAGCTATAGGGGCGTGTACCCCTAGGAGAGTGCAGTGTCTTGGGCTGATGCTGCTCAGACCACTTCTTTGAATCTAGCCCTGGTACAGACTCACTTCCTCCTGACAGCACAGCTGCCTCCCACTCCAGCTGGCCCCTCTCCCAGCCAGTTGGGCTTAGGAGTCTTCCAACTGCTGGATCAAACACTGCCCAGTTTCATCACTGAAGCTGTCATAGTGTCAGAATCAGCAACCATCAGCCATCAGCTCAATTACTATTGTTGAGCTGGTATCACAATGTTCATCAACTTCACAGACCTTGGGCTCAGAGGTAGAGGTCCCCATGACCCCATAATACTTTGCACAAATATCATTTGTTGAATGAACCAATGAATGAATGAATCAGTGAGAAAATGGGTTGATAAAGAAAGTCTTTCCCATCATCAAAACTGAATGGATTAAATACCATCTCCTGCACAGAGCTATCTTCAGTGTGGTTCCCTGGGCTGGGAGTCCAGTTGGGGCAGGAATAGGGAAGTAGGTTTCAGGCTGCTTCCTTGTCCTTGTAGACACAGTCCTGCTCAGGCATCAGCAGGTAGATAACAGCTAATGCCAAATTTGGATAGGGAGCCTGATGGAGACTCACAATACCTCCTCCCTAAGGTTGCCTGCAACAGGCGACTCATTCAAAGACAAATCAGAAATGAGTGGCAGAACACCTATGCCTTGCTTTCCTTTCTTCCAGATTCCATGATCTTGACTGTGCCCCTTCCCTGGGTCAAAGGTGGCTCTGCAAGGCTTACTCACTCTCTTATATCCTCATTCCCTCTTACTTAGCAGAACTGGATTCTCTCCTCAATTATTCAACAAAACTATTAGAACAGAGGACCCCAATCTTTGCTCAACCACTACTCATCATTTTCAGAATTCCATAGATGCCAGGCCTGAAGATCCGTCTACCATACAAACTGCATTTATTAAGCGACATATCTTTTATTCAACACTACATCTGAAACTAAAATGAATGAATGAATGAATGAATGACAACAAGTTTGCAATTGGTGTAGATGACCAGTGTTACTACTTTGGGTAGATGAGATTCTAGTCCAAAGCAAACAAAAACAAAAACAAAACAAAAAAAACACCTATGTTTCTTTAGCCTGTGCATCTCGTATCTCGTCTGGGGTCAATACATAATTTTTTTGGCCATTTGTAATATTAAAATGAATTCAAGCACTTCCTCTGCTGGCCCCCCACCCAGTGCTACCTGGAGATTCCAAGTTAGAACTAAAGACAGTAAATTGAGTTCCTCTTAAGGGAGTGAGGTTTTTGGAGCTTGCAGAATGGGAAGAATTCTTTTCTTCTGATTTTCTGGGATAAGAAAAGCTAGTGGGCTCAGAGACAGATCTTGTGGAAAACTGACCTCTCAACTCCGCAGCCTTGAGGTTGACCAAACAATCAATTTCTTTCATATATTGGGCTTTTTCTCTCCCCATTTATTTAGGGCCAAGTACCAGCTGTACAGGGGATCCCACAGAACTCAGCTCACTTCACTCCTGTGGGCACCTAAATGGCCCCCCTCGGTCCTCTTCTTGTAGGAAGAATTTGTGCCTCGGGTGGGGGTAGTGATGGTAGCAGAGACATTAGCGCCATTTAAGGCCCTCTTATCTGGCCCTAACCTACTTTCCAGAGCAGCTTATCTCTCCCCCCACCCACACTACTTATTTTAACATCAGTGGTCTAAGGGAAGATCAGCAGGAGGGAGAGGTACAGCTTAAAAAGCATACTCAGTATGATGCATCTTACATGTGGAAAATGAGAAGAGATGCTTATTGCTATTCCAATATAAATTAGAAGGAAAGGCTCAGTAAAATCTTGGCCAATAGAGATCCACAGAAGATAACCAGGGGTCAGCCCAATTTAAAGTAGATCGGTATCTCTAGGTGTGGGGATGTGGGGAAGGGCACAGGATTCTTCTGTTTATCAAAAGGGGGCATGGGCTGAACAGGACTGCTTTCTCCTGCAGTGGGTCTACTCCCAGTCCCCAGGCGGACTCTGCAGATTCTTACCTCCAGCGCTTAGGGTCTGCACTGCCCTCCAGCCCTCTGCCCCTGCTACCAGCCCACAGGCTACCCTAGCTCCCCTCAGCTTTTGGAGGCCTCTGCTCTCCTCTGAACGCCCATGCAGCTAGCTCTCAGGACACGATCGCCACCTGGCATCATCACTCTCACAGGCACTGACGGTGTTGCTGAACAGCGTTGGCACCTGTTCATGGTCAATCTCTTCAACTTGGCTCTAAAATCATTTAATGTCTCAAACATCCCAAAAGTCCTAACAAGCGGCGCCTGGGTGGCTCAGTCAGTTAAGTGTCTGCTGTCAGCTCAGGTCATGGTCCCAGGATCCTGGGATTGAGCCCCACATCAGGTTCTCTGCTTGTGGGGAGCCTGCTTCTCCTTCTGCCTCCACCTCCCGCTCCCACTGCTTGTGCTTTCTCTCTCTCTGTGCCAGATAAATAAATAAAATCATTAATAAATAAAATCCTAACAGTCAGTCCCCAGAATAATTTCCAGACTTTTAAAAAATTCTCTCATAGCACCTTATACCTTTTCCTTTGTGGCACCAATTTCAGCCATTAAATTTTCCTGTGTGCTTATTTAAGATCCTCTTGGTCTTGGTTTGGATCTCCAATATAGCAGAGTTTTGTAGTGAACTGTTTACTGTGGGCTTGCTATATATACTCTGGGCCTGTACTGCACCCAAAGAACTTTGCATGCATTATTCACATCAACCCTGTGAACCTTCCCCTCTACCACCTGCCTCTTGCCCCCTTGGCCATGAATACCATGTTTGTTAGATGAGTGAATGAATGAATGACATGAATGAATGAATGAATGAATGACATGAAATTTAACAACCTACCATCCACATTTCCAGTAGGGACTACATCACTTCCAGCCTTTGTTTTTCTCTTTATTTTTTTTTATTAATTAATTTTTCTTTCAGATTCTCATTCCCAGTTTCTCCCCCTTCTTAGGTTTCCAAGCATATGTATCTTTGTAAAATACTTTGTGCTCACTTGTGTACATATTTTCAATCTACCTTAATGTTAGTGACTAGAGATCTTGTTCTATTTCTTACCATTTCAACAAACATTCCATTTAAAAAATACATGCTGGTACATCTACACCAAATTCTATACTTCCAAATGCTGGACAGAACGCCGTAGTTCATATCCACTAAGGCTGACTGATCTTGTTCCCTAGTGTCCCATACTTGCTCCTGCTCCCCACCTCCCCACATATATACCCCAGTGCTTTCTCGGTTCTATCTGAGGCCATCAGCATTCTTCCACGAGCATGTCCAGCAGGCTGCATCTGGGGTATGTGGCTGGCTACCCTCCACCCTCTGACGTGGACTGTGACAATCAGGATAAGAAGTGGTCTGCCGGTCCCTTTGGATTCTGTGCCTTCAGAATCTGAGTCTCCAAAGATACCTTCAGAAAGAATTTTCTACTCCATGGTTGGATTTTTCCTTTCTTGTGCATATGAACCTATTTTCTATGCTGTTAAAAGTCACTCTAACTTAGCGGTTGTGTGAGCAGATTCTGGAGACACATGACCTAGGTTCAAATTCCAATTTCACCACTTACCAGCCCTACTAAGTTTCTCTGTGTTTCATTTTTCTCACCCGGAAAATAGGATGGCAATAGAAATAGTACCCATCACACAGAATTGTCACATTTACAACAGGGCTTGGCAGTGGTAAGTATTTAATAGATGTTGGGACTTAGTTGTTTAAAATACGGGTAGGTTCCGAGACACAAAACTGTATTAGTAACTTCTGATACTGTCAGAAACGTTAAGATGTTGGAAAGAAAATGCATAGAAACAGATGCTGTGTGTGGCTACACCAAAGCTCTTTGTAATCTCTACTGGCAAGGCCTTTATAGGCCCATTTGGGTCTTTTAAGACCAAACACTTAAGTATAAACAACAGAACCCCAAAGAAATCTGCTCCTTCTCTCTGTCTGGCTCTGAGAATTTTACAAGTTCTGGCTTCCAGGAGGACCCTTTCCTCCTAGAGTGTGAGATGTTCTTGGCTATCACCATTGTTTTTTGTGGATTTTTGTTGTTGTTGTTGCTGTTATTGTTGTTTGGGGGGGAGTGTGCCGTGATTTTTTTGTTTGTTTTGTCTTGTTTTACTTCTTCATCACTTTCTGATGCTGGAACCCTCAAGAAAGCTGGATTCAAGAGATGGTACCAGTCCCTGGGGACTTGGCTGCCCCTGGCTGGAGAGAGGAGCTCTTCCTCTCTCTCGTGTCTCATGCCTTGAGAGTGACTCAGACCTCACAGCCTCACGGTTAGGAGGCAGCTCTGCCGGGACTCAAGCCTGAAATTTATGGCTTGCTTGGGTCCAGGGACCCATGCAATATTTTTTCTCGCCTTGAAGATGAAAGGGTTGGTATTCCCCACACTTCCCCACCTCCTGCATTTTGTAACACGTAGGATTCTGCAGTGACCCTCTTATTTATCTGGAGAATTAACTTCTAAAGGATATGCTCATCCCCCTAACCAGCCATAGCTGAGGGCCTTGAAATATAAGACCCTCACGGACAATTGCATGGCTTTCTGAAAAAGGTTTTCACATTCACTCAGGTTCTTCCCAAGCCTCTGACTGTTATTTGTATGATAAACTCCGTGGAAATACCTTTGAGTGGACAAAGAAAAGCCAAGCCTCCACACAGTTATAAATTCCTTGAAAGAAGGATTTGCCTCTTGGATTTCTTTGATCCCCTACAGCGCCTAGCACAGTGTCTTGTACATAGTAGATACTCAAATATTTGTGGATTGATAAGATTCCAAGGCTTAGATCAGTGACTGGACAACATTTGTCTAAGGAAAAATGAATGGC
The DNA here is from genome assembly GCF_009829155.1 of Mustela erminea. Taxonomy (NCBI): domain Eukaryota; kingdom Metazoa; phylum Chordata; class Mammalia; order Carnivora; family Mustelidae; genus Mustela; species Mustela erminea. The sequence goes on from NC_045626.1 coordinate 48,461,602, forward strand.
TTCATACACAAAACCTCTTAATACTCCTTATCAGGAGTCGTCAAAACTCTAATTTACACTAAAATATTTAAATGCAAAAATTGTAGTATCTGTAAAGTGTTTTACAGGTTTTAGAATCTGCCTAGTAAGGGGAATTTGTTTGTTTGTCTCTTTCTTGACAGACATTTATCAAGTTCCCGTATGTGTCAGACACTTATTTGGGGCATTAAAAAAAACAAGGATGGAAACATTTCCTGCCCTTAATTCACAGAGTGGAAGGTGGCAAGCCAGCAGGCAATTAAAATATTTTAAAGCACTCTGATGAGGGAATCAGATTTACAGAAGAGATCGGAGTTGAGGTTCCAAGGCCCAGGAGCTGATCCGGAGTTGACTTGGTATCGTGTGGAGTCAGAACGCCTCAGTGACACTCATGAAAAGGGACTGAGACCTGGTGTCCATAGGGGACTGCTGTACAGCCTCAAACCTTGGGGAAGCCACTGAAAGTACGAATCACAATTTGCTCATTTTAAAATCGTGATAACACCAAAATTTACGGAAATAATTAAAATGGTGCTTTGACAAAATAGAAAGCAGAAACAGGCTCGTAAATACAGAGAACAAACTGGTGGTTGCCAGAGGGGAGCGGGGTGGGAGAGGGGGACGGGCAAAATGGGTAAAGGGAGTGGGAGGGAGAAGCTTCCAGGTGTGGACTGGTAAGTCGTGCGGATGAAAGGTGCAGAGCAGGGAATATAGTCAATGATACTGTGATAGTGTCGTACGGTGGTAGATGGGAGCTATGCTCGCGGTGAGCATAGTAGAAGGTTATAATAGAGTTGTTCAATCACTTCAGTGCAACTTGAAATTAATGTAACATTGCACGTCCACTATACTTCAATTAAAAAAAATGCAGTTTGAAAATTGGAAAGCATTTACAAATAAGTTATCTGGGAAAAAAAAAGGAAGTTTGTGAACAGGCCCCACTCGGAAAACTGTTCCAAGGAAACATTTATTTCGTGCACATGATCGGCTTAAACCCCTCAAAGAACCACACAGATGTCAGTGCCGTTTTAAAATCAACTCATGTCCAAAGTTAAAGCCAAAAGTCAAAGAAAAAAGCTAGACATCATTTCTTTTTTTTTTTTCTTTTTAGATTTTATTTATTTATTTGACAGAGAGATCACAAGGAGGCAGAGAGGCAGGCAGAGAGAGAGAGAGAGGGAAGCAGGCTCCCCGCCAAGCAGAGAGCCCGGTGTGGGGCTTGATCTCAGGACCCTGGGATCATGACCTGAGGCGAAGGCAGAGGCTTTAACCCACTGAGCCACCCAGACGCCCCTGAACATTGTTTCTTTTAACTGCTTTATTTTTATGCTGGACAATGTGGCCCAGAGTTTGGCCAGATCTCAGGGAGGAGGTTTGGATGTAGCTGACATTGGATAAACTGACAGCTAATCTGGACTATCCGCAATGACAAAATGGTGTCCGAGCTTGTCTCGGTGCTAACCAGATGGGAGTAGTATTTCATCCACAGCCCGATTATTCAGAATGTGAAGTTATGTACAAAAATAAAATGTGAGCAAAGCAGAAGACTGCTTTCGATCCCAATCCCACAGCACAACTGTTGAGTTAAAGCAGCGTCCATCCCTTTTCCAGATGGAGGTTAATGGAGTCTTTGTGGCTTTTCCTAACCTAGGTTTTTCTTGTATCAACAGGCTGCCCCCAAAGAGATTCTTTATTCTTGTTCCTTCAGTATCAGAAGTGCGGGGATGGGCACCCTAAAAGTAGATCAACTACTACCCAGCCCGGAAAAGAGAAAATTAGATGCAGGCGTGGTAGCCAGTAACCTGTTTGTGCTCCAACCTACTCGATTAAAAACTAGGAAAGGACAAAGGGGAAGTGGGCTAAAATTAAATCAAATGGGCTTGCTAACATGCCTCCATTTTCCCCATTTCCTAATCCTTTTATAAATTCCATTGAGATGGGATTTGCTTTAAGACTGATTATGTGGCTTAACAATCAGCATAATTACGAGATATTTGTTGAAAGGAAATTCCTCATTTTGGCTGTTTGGTTTCCTTTCCAGTATTGAGTGGTGGATGACCTGGCTGGAACCAGTTCCATCTGGGACCTTCCTCAAACATCTCAGAGGTAAAGAAGACCTTCAGGATATCCTTGTAGTTTTCAATGAGGAAACCAGGACGTAGAGAAAAACAGATGATTTTCCCAGCATCTCAGTGGCAAGGCCAAGACTGGGACTGTGTGTGTGTGTGTGTGTGTGTGTGAGCAGTCTGTTTATTAACATTAATTATCGTTCATGTAGAGCTAGAAAATGGGATCTGGAAAAAACTAAGTTGTTTTCCTGTGGATTTTTTTAAGGTTTTATTTATTTATTTGGGAGAGGAAGAAGCAGACTTCCTGCTGAGGAGGGAACCCGATGTAGGGCTCCATCCCAGGACTGCAGGATCATGCCTGACTCAAAGGCAGACACTTAACCAACTTAGCCACCCAAGTGCCCCTGGAAAAAAACTAAGTTTAAATATAATAACACAGCTGCTATTTCAACAGTAACATAAACCAGGTATTAATAGCTCCCTTTGATCAAGAATGGGGCTCTTGACCAAAGAATTTTTTGGATATGGAAAGCACAATCTTCTTCCATACCTCTGTTCTCCTTTTGGCCTCAGAACGGATCTTCTGGAATCCCAGGCCAGGATTCTTCTTGTTCTTTCTTCGGTCCTCCAAAAAATTCCAGAATTTCTAGCATCAATCATCATTATATTATCAACACTTGCTAATTATCATAAGTGACTTTTGTAGGGGCCTACAAGAAGAGCGAGATAAAGTGTCTGCTTTCACAGAGCTTCTGTCTGGATAATATGATCTGAGACTTGGGGAAACATTTCCAATAATAATAATAAATTTTATTAGAGCCAAGTGTTAAGTACTTTACTTCTTTGTCTCTTCTAGCCCTCACATTAAACCCAACGCCCATTTCACAGATGAGGAAATGGAGATCTGCTCAAAGGTCACAGAGTAGATCTCAGTTCAAAGCCCATGACCTTAAACACTAAATGATACTGTCTCCAGTGGGAAAATTGACATGGGCAAGTGGGAACACAAGAGAAAAAGAAATAACATGGGCTCTTTCCTTAAAGAGGACCGTCAAGTATTTTACCTACTATTACATATGAATGATATGTTTTACAGGTTCCTGAGTCCAAGCTTTCACCCCAACACCATGTGTCCCTGGACAGTACAGCTGCCTGGAAAAGGGAGATGCTAACTCGCGCCTGCAGGGAAGCAAGCTGCCTGCTTTGCAAAGCTGTGTGCTGTTGTGAGAGGGCGTGTCCCAGTGGTGCCCAGTCTCATCTTACACCCCAGAAAACAATTTTTCATAGCAAGGACACTGGCTAGGAAACAAAGCCCCTCTTCACAGCACACCTTCACATTGATTGGATTTTTTAATGTATTCATGCTCTCTTTGCATGCACAGCTCCATCACAGAGACTTTAAAAGATGTCTCCTATTGAGACACCTGGGTGGCTCAGTGGGTTAAAGCATCAGACTCTTGATTTCAGCTCAGGTCATGATCTTGGGGTTGTGAGTTCCATGTGGGGCTTCCTGCTCACTGGGGCGTCTGCTTGAGCTTCTCTCTCTCCCTTTCCCCTGGTCCCTCCCACACTCTGCTCTTCAAAACAAAACAAACAAACCTCTTCTTTTTCTTAATTTGTTGTATACAATTTCTGAGGGGTTACCATTTCTGAGTGCCAATAAGCACACTTATAATCATTCAAACATCACAATTACCCAAAGAGGGGGGTGTTGGGATTATTATTATTCCCATTCCACAGATGGAGAAACTGAGACACAGGAAGGTTAGGCAACTTGCCCAAAGTAACACAGCCGGTAAATCATAATCACAGGTTCAAATCCAGGCAGTCAGGCTCCTGAGTCCAAGCTTTCACCATCGCACCGGCTTCCCCAGACACACGGTATAGCAGCATGGGAAAAGGGAGACTCTGACTCTCGCCTGCGGGGAAGCAAGCTGTTCACAGAGTTGTGCGAGGGAGTGTGTCTCAGTGACGCACAAGGGCAACTTCCTAGTTGTTCTCAAGCCTGTTGCCTTCTCCGTGGCCCCTTACGGGGTGGGTGCCCAGTCAGTTCTTAAAAAGAGAAGCTGAATTGAATGAGCCAAAACATTTGTGAAGGTCAATGTTGAAAGAGGTGCCCTTCAGTGTTTCCTTTTGAATGTTTCTTCTGAAAGTAAACAGACATTTGGATCACAAAAAGCAGTCTAGCAAGGACAGTCAGGGGGCACAGAAAAACTCAGCATTGTTATTCAGACTTTTTTGGGTAAAAAGGAGCTAGGGATTTCTTTTCTTCTTTTTTTCTTTTTTCTAAGTGGAAAATTGCAAAGCAGCAGGATGTATCATGGGACGTTTTCCTTATTTTGTTATTCCTTTATAAAGCCCCAAACTTCCCAGCTGATTTCTAAAGGTTTGAAATCATTTCATCCTTAGGAAAGAGGATTTTCTTACAAATCGATTTAATCATCATGACTAATTTATTCTGATGCCTTCAGAAAATAGCTTCACGATGTAAACCAGGTTCACTAACAATTGGTCGACTGAGCAATTTTGTAATTGTCAGAATAGCCATGAAGTGTGGAAGCAACATCTGCATACAACATTTTATCCACATTCTGACTCGAATAGGAGAGAGTGGGGAGTCAGAGATGGCTGGGTTTATTTCTAACTAAGCCACAGACGCGGCAGTATGTAGGGGATAATAATTCTTACCTACTTCCAACTTTATTCCCAGGATGCTGGAAATGACTAAGACATCAAGACTGTAAAATATAATACCCAGGAAGTTAAACAGTGACTTGTGTGTGTCGACTCTTAGGAAAAATAGACAGGAGCTCCTGAGAGAATTTACTACAGCAAGGCCTCACCTTTTTATTGGCTTTTCATGAGAAAGGTGTGGAATGGGAAGAGACGCAGAGGACTTTTGGCTTTAAGTTGATGCCTGAGTACTTTTAAGCCAGGCAACCTATGAGGGGATTGACTAAGGAAGTGAGGTGGAGAAAGCTCAGATAATGGTGTACAGATTAAGAAATATGAGGCAGAAGGGGGCGCCTGGGTGGCTCAGTGGGTTGGGCCTCTGCCTTCGGCTCGGGTCATGTTTTCAGGGTCCTGGGATCGAGTCCCACATCGGGCTCTCTGCTCGGCGGGGAGCCTGCTTCCTCCTCTCTCTCTCTCTTTCTCTGCCTGCCTCTCTGCCTGCTTGTGATCTCTCTCTCTCTCTCTGCCAAATAAATAAATAAATAAAATATTTTTTTAAAAATAGGAGGAATAATATTTTATGTGACATGTAGAATTGGGAGGGGACAGATGGGGACATATGGACAGATGGGACAGAAACTTTATGTTCAACACCGTGATTATGGTCGATGGCTTACAAAAATGGCTGAGACTTTTCCCCCATCCTGTCATACACACCCCTTTGTAACAGGACTTCGTCAACCTCCCATTGAGCCATGAAGTGTATGTCCCTGCCCCTTGAATCTGGGCCAGCCTCGTGACTTGCTTTGACCAACAGAATGGAGCAGAAATGACGTTGTCTGACTTCTGGGCCTAGGCCAGGAGGTGCCCTAAATTTCCCTCGCTTGCCCTCCTCTGACGATGCTGCCCGTGGGAAGAAGCCCAGACTGGCCTCATGGAGGACGAGACACCATGTAGAGAGAGGCCCAGGGGCCCAGGCATGTGAAGAGGCCAGAAGACGGGCCAGTCCCAGCCTCCCACCCGCTGACGCGGTTATGTGAGTGACCCCAAGTGAGGCTGACAGAAAACTGCGCCGCTCAGGCCAGCCTCCGCCACTGGCCCACAGAGCTGAGAGGAGATAGCTGGTTATCACTGAATGCCGCATTTGGGGGAGTTTTGTTAATGCAGCAAGAAACAACAGCGACATAAGTTTGTACCAGAAGAGAGGCGCTGCCACAAATAACCTAGAATTAGTGGGCATTGGCTCTAGGACCCGGTGGAGGGCAGAGGCAGGAAAGGGACTCATTCAGTCAGCAAGCAGCAATTCGAGGGAATACTGAAGGCCTGTTTATGGGCCTGATTGCCAGATAAAATCATTTTTCACCAAGTCCCTCCCTTTGGGAAAAGAGTCCCAGAAATGCCTTCAGGAAAAGATGAAACCAAAGGTGTAGCTTAAATACCTTCTATTATGCCTCAGAAAACTCAGCAGATAAAAAGAACACTCCAAATCGTAGAGGCATTTCCCTACAGCCGCTTGACTCACTGTCCAAAGGGAAGAGGGGTCTATCTACTGGAGCAGACTGCTGGCTGATTATTCCAGAAAGCCACACCATTGTTAGAGGAGGCAGACTCTATCAGACTAAAAGGGACAGAGTCGTCTGGGTCCCCCAAGTTTCTAGGCAAGAAGCAAGCTGAGAAAGCTGCTCTGCTGAGAGCCTGGACCATTCTTGCCGGAAAGGAAGCAACATCTGAGAAGGTAGAGCCAAGAGCCCAGACGGGAGAGAGCCAAGAGTCGGGAGGAACAATGAACTAGGCAACTACTCCCAGGGAGTAAGACTGGGTCCTAATGGGGAAAATTCCTGCCCTTACAGTAGAGGGGCCTGAAACTTGGAGTCCAGCTGGGTCTCAGAATTGTCATGCGCTTGCTACTGTGCTGTGCCTGTTTTCCCCTTTCTGAGTGAGGACGTCTCTAGGGCTGTCTGGCCTCTCCCGCCATAGTACATTAGAGGGCAGAACCGTGTAGGGAACTTGTATTTTTAGTTTACAAAAATCTGCACCATTCTACCCTCAAATTATACACGGTGGCACTTTGTATGACACACCAGAGGGGCCTTGTCCAGATCTGGCCCTATCTTTAATGCCTATATCTCAGACTTCAAGCCAATGGGATGAGCCTTTGGGGGGACAAGTGTTTTTTATGGAGAAGGGATGTGACGGATTATGGCCAGAGGTGGACTTTGGTAGATTATTTGCAAAAATGAACACAAGCATTTCTCGCATCCCTGTACGCACAACCCCCTGCAGCCGGACATGGCTGTGGTGCAGGGGGTTTACCCCATTCTGAACCTGCAAAGGCAGCTTGTAGAAGGGCAACAGTCAAGTCTAGGCTTCCAAGAGGCTTTGAGGCTTCTGCTCTTGCCTTCTTGGAACACTGCCACCTTGTGAGGAGGCCAGGACAGCCTCCCAGGGGATGAGAGAGCCCACAAAGAGCCCCACCAACCACCACACACATGGGTGAAGATGTTCGAGGCCCCCTCATCCCAGCCGACCCACCGGCAGACCCAGGCAAGACCAGCAGAACTGCCCTGCTGAGTTCGACCCAAATTCCTGACCCGCAGAGTCATGGGTGAACAAAGATGGTTGTTTAGCCCATTTGAGTTGATTTGTTCCATGGCAGTAGACAAACGGTATCACAGGACTGTCTCCCCTTCCTTCAAAATGGCTCCTGGCTCCTGGCTCAGTCCCCAGGAGCAGGCGAGCCCGTGTGGTTTCAGTTTCTCTCAGTCTCCTTGTAGGAGCGAGGACCACACACATGTGTAGCTCTCCATTAACTCCTTTTGAGACCCAAGACTTCCTCGATGATGGGTAATAACAAGCTGAGCACTTATTAGTGTCAGACACAGTGCCAAGCGTTTCCCTTGGATCATCTAGTTTAACAACAGGTCCTATTGTCCCTACTTTCCATTGACCTCACAGGCTGGGAGAGGTCGTTTTGCTGGAATTCAAACCTCGCCTCGCCCTAGAACCTTTTTTTTTTTTTAAAGATTTTATTTATTTATTTGACAGACAAAGATCACAAGTAGACAGAGAGGCAGGCAGAGAGAGAGAGAAGGAAGCAGGCTCCCTGCTGAGCAGAGAGCCCGATGTGGGACTCGATCCCAGGACCCTGGGATCATGATCTGAGCTGAAGGCAGAGGCCTAACCCACTGAGCCACCCAGGTGCCCCTCGCCCTAGAACCTTAACCAAGGTGCAGAAGCCCCGTGCTGCTGGGACACAGACACGATGTGAAGGCAGACAGGAAATAACGACCAGTACGGGGTTCAGAGGTGCTCAAGGTTGCATAGAGAAAAAACGTTCAGATGGTTCCTAACTTCGGTCAGTCTTCTCTTTTCTCCAGACTCCCTTACCCCCCACCCAGCTACTTTATCAGTTTTCTGCAGCTGTGATATCTTTTGCAAATTATTTCTAAAGCTTTATTTCAAATTTAGAAACTCTGGGGATCCCTTTTGTACCCAGCAGGTCAACAGAATGCAGGTCAGCCCACACTGTAGAAGGAAGACAACTGTTTGCTTATTTCTCCAGCTCAACCTCCTCCCCGACTCTTGTGCTTTTGGTCCTAGCGACTCACCAACAACTCGAAAGATGGCCACTTCGGTTTGATGAGCGGTGATTAAAATCACAGCATGAATTCGGCATTCAGAACAAAAGCAGAGGCTTGGGCACATGCACCATAGCCAACCCCGCAAGGCTGTCATGCTGGCAGGCTTTATTTTAAAGAAACATGATATAGAGTACAACCCATGCTTCTGGCTGTGCTCTGGGTCAAGTTCAAGTTCTGGGAACATCAGTTCCCAGGGAGAAGAGTAAGAGAGAAATAGGAGGAGGGGAAGAAGTTTAGTAGAATTAGGAGAAATAGAGAAAAATAAAAATTAGGGAAGAGAGAAAAAGGGATAGTGGGAGAAAAGTTAAAAGAGGTAGGAGCAGAAAGGATTTATTTAAAGAACACAGTGAAATAGAGAAACAAGAAAATAGGGAACACTGAAAGGTATGTGAAGAGAGCAGAATGAAAAATTGGGCTTTAGTAATGTGGCAGTTAAAAATAATGTGAAAAAATAAGTCATAAGAATGTAATGAGCAACACTGTGACTGCAGTTAACAATGCTGTGTTTTATATTTGACGGTTGCTAAGAGAGTAGATCTTCAAAGTTCCCATCACAAGAAAAGAGAATTTTTTAACTATGAGTTGTGATGGATGTTAACTAGACTTACCTCAATCATCATTTTACCATATATACATTAGCAAATGATTATGCTGTGTTCCTGAAATTAATATAGTGTTAGATATCAGATTAGAGTTCCATTTTTAAAAAATTTAAGAACTAGACTCCCTGCTCGGTGGGGTGTCTGTTTCTCCCTCTTCTCTCTAACAAATAAATACAATTAAAAAAACATTTAAAAACTCTGTTCTCCACACTTCTCCTTTCCACCACAAGGCACAAAGCTGACTAGAAATATAAATCTCTGCAGAAATAGTATCCTCTACTACCAACACACCCCCCCACACATACAACACCCCCCTACATACAACACACATACCAGGCATACAACACATATACCACACATACAACACACACAACCCACATGCAACACACACACCACACATACAACACACACACCCCACATGCAACACACACACCACACATACAACACACACACCCCACATACAACACACATACCACACATATAACACATACACTACACATACACCACACAACATACACACCACACATGCAATGCACACCACACATGCAACGCACATACCACATATACAACACACATGCCACACACAAAGGGACACATACCACACCACACACATATGCAACACACATACCATACATACATAGCATACACACAACCCACACCCCACACACAACACATACACCACACATACCACATGTAGAGCACACATGCCACACACAAAGGGACACATACCACACCACCCACACACAACACAGATACGATACATATAACACACACGTATACCACACACATAACACACACACAGACACGTACCCCATACATCACACACCATACACACCACACAACACATACCACGTACAACACAAACAACACATGCAGGCAGTGATAGGAAGGCGTCAGGGAGCCTAGATTCTGTTCAGGCATATTTTGTGGTCTGTAGTTCCCCAGCATCCCCTTCCCTCGCCAAGAGACCCACAGTCTTCCAGGTCTCCTTAGCAAAGGGCAGACACACTAGTCTCTGCTGAGCCCTGTGATGTTGTCATCCCCCAAACATTTTCATAAGATAGCAAGTTAGGGACCCGTGTGTTCAAAGGGAGGATTTAGCCTATTTACAGATCCATATCAGTGGGCGGCCAACTTAGTTTGAATCTTGATAGAGGACAGGAAAACAAGAAGGCTGGCTTGCTCAAGCAAAGGTTTTCAAGTCTGCATTTGGAAAAAACGTGGAGGATTTTCAGAGGAGTCAGCCCCTCCTTTCTAAGTCCCACAGGACCCACGATTAATACCATGTATGCAGATATTACTCTTCTGAGCCTCCAAACAAATAAGAGAATATCCTACAACAGCTACAGAGAACCTTTAATACATATTTTTGTGTAGTTTAAGGAGCAACTTTTGTCTTTTCTCCTTTAAAAAATATCTTTTCCCAAAAAGAATGAAAAAGAAATACAAAGCATTAAATACCAAATGAAGAGAAGAATACCAGTGTCTTCACCTTCCAACTTTTAATGACAGCAACATTTGTATACTTTCCATAAGAACCTGTGAGATCCCCAAGTTACATACATTGTTTCAACTTTCCAAATGTCCAGAAAACACAGCCAACAAAATAAGAAATACCAACACAAAGCAAGACACAGTCCCAGGGGCTTTATTTCCTCCATAACACCTACCATGTGACCCAATATCCACCCACCTCCATCCCCAATATCCTGGCCTCACTGTCATACACAGAGAAGGGCGCGGGTGTGGAATGAGATGCTGCTTTATAACAGAGCAAATAGAGAAACACCACCACCATCTGGGTTCTACCAGGAGTCATAACTAAGGTGCTTGTGTGATGTCCAGGTTCCCACTGGCCTCAGCAAACACTGCCTTATTCATCACCGTGCTCGTGTGAGCAGAGGGAGCAGAACCGTTAGGATCCTCTGGACCATGGGTGGAAAAACAAACATATTGGCAAGGAGCTGTGGCAAGGCTCACACCCACAGTTGGAAGCTCAACCTAGTGGACGGCTCTGGATCCCGGGTACATACATGATCTTTGTTGTGAACATCTTTGCCACGAGTATTTCCGCAGCAAACATTTTTGTCATGTAACTAACTAGCCAAAAGGCAGTTTTGCCATAAAAGATAAAATCATGGAAAAATAAAAGAGAGACATTCATTAAAAAGGACATGATGAAACACGAATAACAAAATTAAAAAGACTTTCTTGCAAAATACAAAATATTTGAGCACATTTAAAATGTGTGTAGTTTCATGGCAATACCACTCAAATATCCAATTGTATTTTGTGGATTGTACACAAGCATTTGTCTTCAATGTCTTTCGTTCATAGTATTACACATTGTTTTTCTTGCTGATTCGTCTCTTTGTTTGGCATCACATTTTTTTTTCACTAAAATGTCTTCCCTCATTAAGAGAAGTATCAGTTTCCAGTATTAAGATGTATATTTGTAACTGACCTTTGGACGGCGTTGTAAAAGCCTTCTAACTCTGTTGTTTGTTCTTGGCATATTGTCACATGCTCATTGGTGAATGTTCCAAAATTCTGTGGGGAATGTGCGTTCAAAACTCTCTGTCACCATATACATCATTATGATGGCTAAGATTTACAGAAAAATGGGAGTATTGTGTCAACAGAGAAATGAAGCCAAATTGTCAACTGGCTGATGAAACCAACAAGCGGTCAAACCTAACTATTAAACAGTTATTTTTTTTCTTCTTTTATGGCAAAAATGCGTTATGGGAATTAGTTATTTGGCAAAAAAATGTTTACGTCAAAAATGTTGCAGCATGGGCGCCTGGGTGGCTCAGTGGGTTAAGCCACTGCCTTCGGCTCAGGTCATGATCTCAGGGTCCGGGGATCGAGTCCCGCATCAGGCTCTCTGCTCGTCAGGGAGCCTGCTTCCCTCTCTCTCTCTCTCTGCCTGCCTCTCCATCTACTTGTGATTTCTCTCTGTCAAATAAATAAATAAAATCTTTAAAAAAAAAAAAATGTTGCAGCAAAGACACTTATGGTGAAACTCCCTAGAACCGAGTCTGGAACCCCAGGGCCCCTGGAACTGAAATGAACAGTTTCTAGCAGCATGAAGCTCGATTGTTACCTTGCAAGTCCACACCTTGGACTCATTGTCGGCTCCATTTCCTCAGTGATAAGGCAGTACAACTTCATAGCGGCCACTAACTCAAAAGTGCAGAGAGAAGAGAGGGAGGGAGGCAGGGACACTGGCATTTTTCTGCAAGCCTTTTAAATTTTCCCATGCCATATGAAGCAAACGCTTTGTGTAATTTTCCAGTGGCCTTGATTAAACATGTTATGTAATTCAGTATAACTATAGCTTGAAGAAATTAAAGGCCAAGCCAGTCTTATCAAACACTTGGCCCCAGCTAGAGATCCAGAAACATTAAGACATGCCCAGCTCATTTCTGTGAAGTTTGTTCCTTCAGATTCTCCCCTCCTTTGCTTAGTACTCAAGGCCTTTTCTGATCTGCCCCTGATCTACTTTCTCACTGCCCCTGCCACTTCCTGCTTGCACATGTTAGTCACATGTTAGTCAGCATGCTGGTATAAGCCCACAGGACTTCTGTGTAGCCCTTCCTGCCCCACTTCCAGCTCTCTCTCACATTCTCTGCTTATCTGAATCTGGTTCCGTCTTCAGAATCCAAGAGACACGCTCCATCTTGGAGAAAATGTCCTTCACCACTCTAGTCCTCTAAACTCCAAACATTTGTTCAAGTCCAGGTCAGTCCCTTGGTATAGGAATACATTTGGCCAGCACCCTTTGTCAGCCAGTAACTTGCATGTGTCCCTGCCCTGTTTGAGCGGCTTCCTCTTTAACATGAAATCGCAAGGTGTGTCTGGGTGGCTCTGTCAATTAAGCGTCTACCTTCAGCTCAGGTTATGATCCTGGAGTCCTGAAATCGAACCCTGCATCCGGCTCCCTACTCAGCGGGGAATCTGCTTCTCCCTCTGTCTCTCACCCTGCTCATGCTTTCGCAATAAATAAATAAAATCTTAAAAAAAAAAAAAAAATGAAGTCACAATACTCTCCTCAATGGAGTTTTGTGAAGATGAAGTGAGGCAGGCAAGGCAGTCCATGAAGGTGCCCAGCACCGTCTCTGGAACACTGGTGGGGTCCCGTGGACACATGGCTCCACCATCTGTGCCAGGCACACCACTAGGCACGGTGTGTGCCTGACATTGTGTATAGGTAATGAGCAGACTTGGGTAAATTTGAGCAAGTTTTAAAATTTCTCTGTGCCTCACTTTCTTCATCTTATTTTAGCCTATATTATAAGCTTAAAGGAGTCAACACCAAAAAAGGCTCAGAACGTTGCCTGGGACACAGTAAATGTTCAGGAAGGCTGAGCTGTGGTGTACATGAGGGCAGAGGGGATATCATGGTGAGTGAGACAGATATGCATTCCATCTTCATAGAGAAAGTAGAAGACACAAACACATTTGCACTACAATGCAACTCATTTGGTATTTGACATATGCTTTCTGAGCTGTTAGTTATCTATTTCCATGTATGTCTTGTCCCCTATCAAGATGGTAAATTTATTGAGGGAGGAGGGCCTGGATCCAACTCCGCCACGTCCCCCACTCTGTCCAGAGTGTTGTGTATATGGCAGGCATTCGATAATCCTTATTGCTAATTACCTAAAAGATTGATTTTTCTTCTGCAGTAAAAACTTTATGATGAAGATCCTATTCATCAGTGAGACTCTATGGCTTTTTGTCTTGGTGTGTTCAAAGCAATGTGTGAAAGATTAACATATAATGCATAACCTGTGGACCACGGGACCTCCGAGTCTCTCCCACCTATAAATTCATCGTCATCTGGCTCATACACATTGAGCTCAGACACCATCAACCTACGGCCAAATCTGGCCATTGGTCCCCCAAGTGGCATTTTTCCATGAAGTAACAACAACAACACATTGTCCCATTTAACCCCGACAATATCCTATGAGGCAAGGACTGTTACCATCCACATTTTATAGGTGGGGCAATGGAGGCTTACAGGACACAAGGTTACTTGCCCAAAGCCACACATGAGATCTGAACCCAGGCAGGCTGGCACCGGAAGGTGGGAGTTTAGGGGGAGTATGTGCAACCCCATGCCAGGCTGTCTGGGCTGGTGACAAAGAGACAGCCTGGTCTCCACTAACAAGAAGGCAGGAACATATAAGCACCAATGGCAACCCCCAAGGGAAGATTCTTAGACTTCTTTCCTCACAGTCATCGTTACAGGTGACCATGTCACAGGTGGCCGTTTTCTCATGGGGCTCATAGCAACTAGACTGCTCCTGCTTGTCTGGGAACCCTGACTCAGCCTCTTGCCCTGGACCCCCACACAAAGCCCTCAGCCAGGGTCCCCATCAGGCCTCCTACTCAGAGGCCCTCACTCACGGCTCCCCACCAAGGGCCTCCTCACCAAAGGCCCTACCCAGATACCCAGGACCCCCTTCCAAGGCTTCCCACTCACATCCCCCCACCCAGGGTCCCCACCAGCAGCCCCTACCCCGGGTCCTCTGGAACAGAAACACTAACCCCCGACTTCCTTCCTTCCCCCTTGTACTGTCTCTTCTTGGTAATTTTTTTTTTTTAATTTATGATTTTCAGCCCAGCCGGTTGTTAGCCTGCTGTGTTTGGAAATGGTAGATGATTAAACCTCCCAGGCAGGTGTAAATGCAACCTTTGTCATCTGGAGGCTGGGAGAATTACCTTGTTGGGCTGCTACCTCCCTCTGGCTCCAAACTTTCTGCTCTAGCAGACCCTCAAAGGGCCAAGGTCTATGTGGTTTAAGTCTCTCAACTGATTTCCCTGCTCTGAGCCCAGCCCAGAAGCCAGGCATTTCAGAGGTACCACACGGCCAGAAAAACACTGAACAGAGCCTAAAGTTCAGGGGAAACATCAAGCCTCTCTCTCTCTCTTTTTAGGGAATTTTTTACCAGGTAAATAATAAAAATATGCAATCATTGACTAGGCTTTTAAACCTGACCGAAGATACATTTACATTTCTGTGGCCAATAAAGATTCCCACCGGTCCATTACCCTGGGTAGCCACCCTGTAGCCCTCAGAATCCCCTTGTCCACTTGTCCACTCAGATGTGGCTTCTGGCTTGAGTCCTAGGGAGCTACCACCAGGTAGGGAGGCTAGAACCAGACCCAACGCAGCAGCTGGAGGGAGCCACTTCTAGAAATGGGTTGATGAGCTGCCCTGCTCAAGAAGGCCCCTCCCGTCAGCTCTAGGCCCTGGCTGTGGCCCGTGAGAGGGAGAGTCCAAGCCAGGATTCTGTGCTGTGCTGTGCTGTGCTGTGCTATTGCTAAACTGAGGACAGGAAGTTCTGGATCTGCATTAAGGGCCTCCACAGCCCCAGTGCTCTTGCAGAATCAGCCAGAAGCCTGGTGTTGACTCTTTCGGGTCGAGTTCTCACCAACAGACACGTGCTTTGGGAAGGTTACCACTGTACAAATAGCATGCAGCAAGTGTGCTTTCTGTACACGTTCCCAACGTGCTGAGCTTGGCTACTCCTCAAGGTGAGGGGAAGGCAGAGAAACCTGTTCCCAGGCTGCTCTCCTGTGCCAGAGGCCTCTTCCAGGCGTCGGTGCCTGTCAGTGAATTTCAGTGTCCTTTGGGCAGAGAAGTAAAATTCGACTTGGGAGTTCTTTGTGGGCAGTAAATAAATGTTTGTCCAAGAGGGAATGAATAAGTCAATAAATCAATTAATGTGTGTTTAGTGAGCGTCACCCTGAGCCTGGCCTTAAGGAAGCCAAAGTAGAAGATTCGCCCCCACTCCAGCAGCCGCCGGGACAGGTTGTCAGACAAAACCAACACCCATGAGATCAGTCCACACCACCCTATGCTCCAGGGCTCTCCCTACACTTAGAAATTTGCCTCAACTTTGTTCCAGTTCGGTCTTTGCAATTTATGTTCCAGGTCGCGCAGCTCTACAAATTTTGCCGAGGCTTTTGGTTGAAAAGGATAACCTGGTCACCAGCAACTGGATGGTGATGTGCTGCCGCAGTGACAAGCACGTCCAAGGTGCAAGACGAGCAGGCTGGAGGTGCCGGCGGTGAGCGCAGGTCGCGCATGTGCGGAGAGGAGAACGGGGTCTCGGGCAGTGCTGGGAGCAGCGATGGGGAGGCTGCGAGAGACTGAAGACGGCCTCCCACACCACCAGCGCGTTTCTCTCAGGGAGAGGAAGCAGGATGGCTGCCCGCTAAGGGTTCCTGAAGAGCAGAAGGGCGCCATCGCAGAGGCGTATTTGGAGGACAAGAGCTGGCCACAGGCAGATCCGCTTGCAGGGGATGTGCAGTGACGGGGCGGGGCGGAGGGAGAGAAAGGGCCAATCTTAGAGATATTTTAAAGCAGTAAATCCAGAATGGTGATAGAATGGTGATGAACAGGACTTACAAGACAGCAGCAGGGGGAGGAAGCTGGCCCACTGACTCCCTCTGGAGAGATGGGGTGGGGGGGTGAACACACAGTTGGGAGAGATAGGAACGGGTGACGACGAGCAGGAGTGGGACCAGCACTGGAGAGCTCCTGAAACCTGGGCCCCTGGCGTCCTCTGAGCGGCAGAAGGACTGCCGCACTCGCTCCCCACTACTTTTGGTCTCAAGATCTCCTTTTCTCCTGGTTCTCAAATTAGCCTCATTTTACCCCCAGATTTCTTTTCTATTCAGGCTTTCCTCCTCTTCTAATGATTGGCTATTCATTTTCGAGAAAGAGATGATGTTGCTGGAAAAAAGATGCACTCATGAGATTTGTTCTCAACATGGAATCCACAGCCTTGGATACCATGGGGAAGCTCATCTCTGAAGGTTTTGAGGATCCGTGTCCAAAAGACCACTCCTCAAAGCACACCAGATTCTTATACGGTGAAATTTGACTTAAAAGGGAGGGGTATTGGAAACACAGAAAGAAGGGGGAAGGAAGACACCTGAGGAGATGTTAGGAAGGAATGTGGGCCCCCCGGGACAAGTAAGGGATGGGCTTCAGCTTTCGGTTTGGCACAACCAGGAATGATTTTGGTCTGTGAAGTCCTTGTACTGGGCAGAAAGTGGATTAGGAAGAAAAGAGATACCAGATCTGTATGGCTGATTGGATGGACGAATGAATGGATGGATGGATGGAGTGGCCTTAACATTCACATATTGATTCAGGGATATTTGTGCCAAGCACTGTGCTGGGGTTGGGGCACCCCTCAAAAAAAAGAAAACACAGTCACTGCACTTTGGGGACCCACAGTTTATGTGAAGGAACACGGGGACAGATAATCCCAACAATGTTAACCTATTAAAAAGGTCCAGTTAAAAAAAAAAAAGGTCCAGTAATAAGGAACCGATTCTCCCTGGAGGAGGTGGGGAAATACCATGAATGAGGAGACATTTGAACATTGGGAAGATAGTAGCATACACACACATAAACATATATATATGCACCGGCAAAACATGCAGACACACACCCATATATATATACATAAACACATCACGGAGATACACAAATGTACACAAATACACACATATGCACATAATGCAAAAATGCACACATAGGCACATAAACCCACACATGCAGAAACACATGTACACACACAACAAAGGTGCATGCAGAACTCACCAAGTCAAGGGTACACAGAAGTACATTGCGGACCATAGGCTTGGTATGCGCAAAAGTAGGAGGGTATGATAGGGACTGAGGTGTCTTCAGAAAACTCAGCAAAGTCAGAGAGGCTGGAATGAGGGTCTATGAGGGGAAAGTCAGAGAGAAGACTGGCGGTCCTATGGTGTCATTAACTGACATGGGGTACTCAGAAGAAGCCACCTGGATGGGGTGGGGAGGCGGTGGCAAAATAATGAATCTTGTTGGGGACAGGCTTTTCTCTCACCATCTGTCTCTTCATCTTCCTCCCAAAGCAGCCTGGAAGAGTGCCTTATCGTTTGATCTACCACATTTTCCAGAACACAGAATGGACAACTGAGCATGAAACAGGCTTATGCTCACCAGAGAGTTTCAGATGACAGCATTTGAATTTACAACCGTCCTTCACTTTGGAAAAGGACTCCAAACTGGTCAGTATTCATTATGGGGCACTCCTAAGTCTTCCATTTAAAACTATTAAGACACTTTGGCAAAGGGACAAGATGACATTCTAATACATGCTATAAATTTGACATATAATGGTGGACCTTAAACAAATGTTTATCAAATGAATGACTGTAATGACTCTGTGCCAGGCCCTGTGCAATATGCTGTAAGTGAAGTAGAGTCCCTGCCCTCAAGCACTTCGCAGTCGAGTGAGGAGGACAGGTGTGTAAACAAACTGTTAAAGTAGGATTGCGGTCATCTAGGAGAAGAAGCAGGCACACAATAAGAGTTCTTTATGGCTAAGGTACAAGGGGCAAGGGGACGTGTGGCTCAAGCCTACAGCAGCGACCAGGGTGCCAGACTGAAGAGTCTGATCTTTATTGGGGAGGCAACATGGAGCCACAAAAGAGCTTTAAGCTGACGAGTGACATTAGCAAGACTGCATTCTGGAACGATCACTTTGCAGCTGTGCAGGCAATAGTTTAGCTAAAGAAGACTCAGGGGAGGATGGGCCAGCAGGGAGGACATTTCACGGTGCAGATGGTAGATGTTGGCTTTCCCAACCACGGGAGCAGCAGGAGGGAACAAAAGGGAAGGCACACGTTTAGAGGGTGCTCAGAAGGTAGATGCGATGGAGCTTCGTGATAGATTCTGGTACAGGAGGTAAAGGGGAGCGCACGTCGAGAGGCTCCCCTGGTGTCCTGTTTGGGTGATCAAGTGGTCGGAAAACCACTAACAAGAGAGGAGAGCCAAGATGAAAAGCAGTTTGAAGTGGGGAGGTGAAGGGCAGGAGGAAGAAGAAGGGATTCCAAATAGGACACGACACATTTGAGGAGTTGAAAGCCATGTGAATGGGGGGGCCAAGAAAGCAGCCGGGTATTGAAGACATCAGGGGTAAAAACGGGGTCAGCCGGACCCACTCTGCCTGACCTTGAGCCTCAGAGTCTTCAATGGAATGATGAAGGAGCACACTTGTATGTGACCCCAGTGAGTCAGAAATTGCATCCTTGGGGTATGAGTGAATGCCTGCAGATGAGCGTTCCTTCACATCAGAGAGAGGCTCTTAGACCCACTAAACCTTTCTCGCGCTGTGCCACAGAGGAGTGTTTACAACCATATTTTTCATGAAAAAGAGCCTCCAGTGTCCTGATCCTCCTCCATGATGCCGGCACTGGATTTCATACTGGCCTGCCCCAAACCCCAAACACAGTTGCTCTCAGGTGCCATTTTTTAATGAGCCCCTGAAAGGTGCTCCGTGTGGGAGTCCTCCCTCTCCACATCCTCCAGGTAACATCCTCTAGCAAGAGGAATGGCGCGGAGGAGGGGGGTGGGGTGGGGTGTGTTGTGCCTCAGGCTGACTTCTATGGAACAACAGCCATTCACCAGCCACCTCCAGACCCCGTCCCCTCTGGACTCCAGTAGAAATAATTCACATTCTTTACTGAATTATTAAGTATCAGGCATCATAAGACACCTTCATGTTTCAACAAACAGGCTGACACAATTGAATATCCATAACCAAAAAATTCACCTCAACTTATATCAACACACTCTTGTGTCATATTCAAAAATTAACTTGAAAAGAATCATAAACCTCAAACTATAAACTTTATAAAAGAAAACACAGAAGAAAATCTTTGTGGCTTCGGGTTAGGCAAAAATTTCTTAGGTAGGATACAACAAACGGTCGCCATTTTTCTTTTTTTAAGTTCATCAGCTGAACCTTGCCAAAATTTAAAAGGAGTTTTCTTCCAAAGATGTGATTAAGAAAATCAAAAGATAAGTCACAGACTGGGAGAAAATATTTGCAAAAGACATAGCTGATAAAGGAATCTCACAACTCAATAATAAGAAAACAAATAACTCAGGGGCACCTGGGTGGCTCCATGGGTTAAAGCCTCTGCCTTCGGCTCAGGTCATGATCCCAGGGTGCTGGGATCGAGCCCCGCATCAGGCTCTCTGCTCAGCGGGGAGCCTGCTTCCTCCTCTCTCCTCTCTCTCTCTCTGCCTGCCTCTCTGCCTGCTTGTAATCCCTGTCTGTCAAATAAATAAATAAAAATCTAAAAAAAAAATAAATAAATAAACTGATTTAAAAATGGGCAAAATATGGGAAGCTACACTTCACCAAAGAAAATATATGACAAATAAATACATTAAATACATTAAATATTAAACATATTAAAATATGTTCAACATCAGTAGTCACTAGGGAGATGGCAAGTTAAACCAAGTTAACCAAGATGAGATACCACGGCATGCCTATTCAAATGGCTATACCAAAAAGGGAGAAAGAGAAAAAAAACAAAAAAGGAGAAAGAGAAAGAAAGAAAAAAAAAGGGCATATACACTTCTAGGTGTATACCCAAGATTAATGAAAAGGTGTTCACACAAAAATGTGTGCGGGAATATATACGTGAAATGGGGTAATAATAGTGTCTATATGTTAGAGTTGTTGAGGGATGAAATGAGGTGACGTATGTGGAGGCTCATAGTAAGCTTTCTAAAAATATTAGCTGCTGTTATGAGCTGAATCGTGTCCCTCAAAATTCATATTGAAGTCTGAACTCCCAGAACCTCAGAATGTGACTGTCTTTGGAGACAAGGTCTTTAAAGAAGTTAAAATGAGGTCATTAGGGAGGGCCCTAATCCAGTATGGCCAGTGTCCGTACAAGAAGAGGACATTTGGACACACACAGGTCCAGAGGGAAGACCATGTGAAGACACGGGGAGAAAGCGGCAATTTGCAAGCCAGGGAGAGAGGTCTCAGGAGTACCAGTCCTGCAGATACCGTCATCTCCGGACTTCTAGCCTCCAGAATTACAAAGAAATAAATTCCTGTTGTTTAAGCTACCCAGTCTGTGGCATTTTGTTACAGCAACCCTAGCAAATAAATGAAGCTGTTAAATCACCACGTAGGGAGACTGGTTAAGTGCATTTACGACGTCATACAATGATATGCCGAGCAGCCACTGAAAACGATGCTCATGCAATTACTGATCTATAATAAAATATTATTAATATGAGGGGACACTGGCTACATAAGAGTATGTATAGAATAAAGCTCTTATTTATGTGTGTGTATAAATAAAAACAATATGGGAAGCATGACTATCTTAGCGAAAATCTTATAGGATTTCTTTTCTTTTTGCTTATTTGACATTTCTAATTTTTCTATTATGCATTACAAGAAAAAATGTAGGTGCTGGTGCAGCTGGGTGGCTTAGTTGGTGATGCGTTAGCCTTCGGCTCAGGTCATGATCTCAGGATCCTAGGATCGAGCCCCGAGTCATGCTCCTAGAATCAAGCCCCACGTCAGGCTCCCTGCTCTGCGGGGAAGTCTGCTTCTCTCTCTGCCCCTCACCTTGCTTGTGCTCTCTCTCTCTCACTCTCTCTAATAAATAAATAAAATATTTTGGAGCCTATCACTATGAGGTTGGCTACAGCTGACATCACTCCACAGGGGTCCCCAGACAGGAGCTGGAGGAAGACAGGAGTCCATGGGTCCCTGTCTGACTTTAGGGTAGAAGAGTGTGGGTGGGTCATCCCCTCTTTGAAAAGCCCGAATCAATCAATTCTGGAGAATTCATTTCTGGCCAAAGTTTCCAGCACAGATTCCAAATTGCACCCCCCCCCCCCCACATTCTCTCTTTCACTGCCACCAGCTCCTCCTTCCCCCGTGCCTGTCTTTCTGGAAAGCCCCCAGGTTATAAACACAGTGTGCCAGGCTCCAGGGGCCAGGAGCAGCCTACAGGACATTTAGATTTGCCCCTAGGATTAATGACTTTAAGAAGCGTTTGCCAGGAACTCTTCAAAGCCGAAAACAGAAGCCCTGGAGCATTAAATATAAATAAATACTTAGTCTATTGGTTTCTTCCTTGCTTTTCAAAGGGCAATTTACTTCCTGGATTACCATTACAGTAGTCTGCTCTCCGGAAACCAAGATTATTCAAGGGCCACAGCTCAGGGTTGGGGCAAAAGAAAAAAAAAATCTAAAGATCACCTTGTTATAGATCTGCTGTGAGCTGTTTCCTTGAAGTTAGCCTGCATCTGGAAAGGCAGAAGCAAAAGCGTTATTACTGGGTGTGCCCCCACCTAAAGCATTTGTTGTTTCTGACAGCAGACCCCTATTTTTCTCCCTTTGAGGTGTATTAATTCTTTCTGGGACGTGGGGTAGGGGGAAGCCCAGTTTCTCTATGTTAACAACAAAGGAGGTATCTGTCTCTGTAGCTCAGATAGAGATTCAATTCAACATTTAATCAGCTTCTAGAATATGCTAGAATGTCCAGAAACCATGTTGAGGCCAGAGAGAATGTGACAATTTAAGACCTGGTGCCCAGGGTACCTGGGTGGCCCAGTTGGTTGGGTGGCTGCTTTCAGCTCAGGTCATGATCCCAGAACCCCATGATCGAGTCCCGTATCAAGCTCCTGGCTCCGCAGGGAGTCTGCTTCTCCCTCTGACTTTCCCCCTCTTATGCTATCTTTCACTCTCTCTCTCTCAAATAAATAAATAAAATTAAAAAAAAAAAAAAAGACCTGGTGCCCATTGTCGGAAAATATGCAATCCACTGGGCAGACACAAGGCTGCGGAGATAGTTATGACAACAGCATGGGTTTTTAACCAAAGCCGACACATGTGCAGGTGTGTGCTTAGAGACCTGCCCCAAGGGAGAGCACAGGAGGGTCCCCAGGGCAGGAGACTGGGGGGTGAGGGGGGGATAAAGGGGCGGGGTGCATTCTGACACCTTCACTTGGCGCCCTGCGGCAGCTTGGGGTGAAGTGGTGACTCCTGAGACAGGCGCGTGGTCATTCAGTTCCATTTCAGGAGTTCTTTCATGTTCTGATACAGTCCCTCACATGATCACCTCTCCGTGGGCAGTCTTGGAGCTGACGTTAGGTCTTGCCCTCCCGGAAGAATTCCTGTATTCATGTTGGAAGACTCTGGGGGACTCTTTCAAAGTGTTCCAGACTTCGCTGGTGACGTTACTGCTGCCACTGGGAAAGGCCCCCTTGCCTACCTTGTGTTTGGTATTTCTCATGGAGTTTTGCTTGACCCACATGAAAAACAGATTCCCAGAATCACAGAAAGTCTGTGCATAATTTGTTAAGGTCATTTTCCTTACCCCAAAGAGTCTAAGTAAACTCTGGAAAGTGATACCAGAATTATCCTAGGGGTGACCGGGTGGCTCAGAGGGTTAAGTATCTGACTCTGGGTTTGGGCTCAGGTCAGGATCTCAGGGTCATGGGATGGAACTCCATGGTAGGCTCCATGCTCAGTGGGGAGTCTGCTTCTCTCCCTCTGCCCCTTCCCCCCTCAAGTAAATAAATCCTTTTAAAAAACAAACAAAATTACAGTAACCACCTCACAGGGCATGTGTGGTGACAGGTTCCTTTCACAATCTCGTCGGCTAGAAGAAGAGACAAATCACACGTCACAGGAATGCTCATTTGGGGGTTTCCATACAAAGAAGAATTCTTGACCTTCTAGGTATTGGGAAAACTGATCTTCACATCTCATCAACTGTTCTTCATTCTCCTTCCAGCAACCAAACACATTCTTCTTAGAGATTTTCCATATGCTATTTCATGTACTTCGTTAGAATGCCTTTATCCTCTTCCTGATGACCTGTCAGCCACCTTTCCTTCAAAATCTGACTCAGGATGGTCACTCTTCGCAAACACTCCAGTCAAACCCATCCATCTCCGGTCACTCCATTACTTCCATTCCTTGAAAGCCCACTAGCTCCAAATCCAGTGTAGGGAGTGATTCAGCATGCCATTGATGTGATGCGCGCAATGTAGAAAAACCAAGTCCAGTCTCTGAAACCAGGATTCAAATCCATGCACATCTAGCTGTGAAAGTAATCAACCTTGTAGAGTGCTCAGTAGGTGCCAGGCATGGCTCAAGTATTTCACCTGAGCATCTCCACAGTTAGAACTCCACGAGAGATGTACTATTATTATCCCCACTTTACAGACACATAAACTGAGGCAGAGAGGTTAAATACCCAAAGCCACACAGCTAATACCAGTGGAGCTGTGATTTTAAAACCAGGCTGTCCAAGTTTAACTTTCGTACTTGTCACCACTGGAAACTTTAAAGGTATCACTTCAAAGTTTACCCTTACATCTCTAAACCACAAGATTAATTTATACTCCGTTTGTTGTTTCGTGAGGCAATCAAGTCCTTTCAACACACGTTTGCTTTGATTCAAGGACAGAATCACAAACTTATCCAGTCCTTCATGCCTTGAACAGGCACAGTTGAAGGTCCACAGTTATCCAGGCTGTCTTGGGTAGATACATGTACTATGCCCGCTGGGATTTTTTGTTTTGTTTTGTTGTTGTTGTTGTTTTGTTTTGCCTTAAGATTTTATTTATTTGAGAGAGGGAGAGAGAACACAGAGGGAGAGGGAGAAGCAGACTCACCACTGAGCAGGAGTCTGATGCGGGGCTCAATCCCTAGACCCTGGGATCATGACTTGAACCAAAGGCAGACACTTAACTGACTGAGCCACCTAGGAGCCCCAACTGTGCCTGCTGTGTGCTGAAGGTTTACAACGCTTCTCTACACCGGGGACCTCCCATGAAATGCAGTAAGAGGTGGAATTTGATTAGCCCTTAGAAACCAAGTTGTAACTGGATCTAGGGGGATGATTATAGGACAATTTACTGGCTCAATAGAACTGGCCAAAGTGCTGACTATTCCAAAATGGAGGGAAGTATAATCAGTTCCCTTTAGAGAATTGCTTTCTTTTTCTTGATGGATTACTTCTCCTGAAATACAATTTTCATTATATCTGTCTAGGGAAAAAAACCAACAGGCTGCATGTCTTGAGCTATGTCTGGGCAAACTTTCATGCCAGACCGGGAGCTACCAGACTTGGACACTGCTCTTAGGCAGCTTCATCTTCCATGACCCCTCCGTGTGGACCATGAGTTTGTTCATTCATTCATTCAACAAATATTTACAGGGGGCTTACTTTGTATCAGGCACATTTCTAGGCACTAGGGATATAGCAGTGAACAAAACAGATAAAGTTCTTTTATCTTCATGGAATTTATATTGTGGTTGAAGGAGACAGATGATAATCACATAAATACTATATACAAGGTGGTGGCAAGTGGTATGAAAGTAAATGATACCAAGAGACGGTGGGGGGTGGGGATAGGTGTCAGGGATGAAGTGGCTGTTTTGCATAGTGTCATCAGGGCTCCCTGTCTGAGAAGGTGGTATTTAAGCAGAGATCCTAAAAGGATGAGGGAGTAAGACATGTGCAGATCTGCAAGAAGGTCATTCAGGCACCACAGGTAGCAGTTTCAAAGGTCCTGAGGCAGGAGGGTGGTGTTTGGCTGGCTTGGGAATATCTAGGAAGAATGTGTGGCTTACACAGAAGAGGCCAACGGAAATAGACCCCCTGGAGTCTGCAGGGCACTCTCCCTAGGCTCTTCAGTGAGATGAGAAGACTTTAGAAGAGCCCAAGCAGAGGTGTGGACTGCCCTAGCTGGACTTACCCCACCTCCTGCTGGTCCCCTCATCTCACTTTCTGGGGCTTCTTAGAGCTTGTGCTCTCCTGGCCCATTCCCCCACCCACCCCCAGCCCACCAAGCTAGGGGATCAGCTCTTTATTACCCATCCAGACAGGAGCCATCATTGTTGTCTTCCTAGTTCATGTTAATCTTTGCCTTTCCTTAACTCCTAGTGGACATATCACATGGCAGTCTTTGAAAGTGCTATCACACCCTTCCTTTTCTCCTTCCTCCTCTTCTTCTCCTTCCTCCTCCTCCTCCTCCTCTTCTTCTTCTTCTTCTTCTTCTTCTTCTTCTTCTTCTTCTTCTTCTTCTTCTTCTTCTTCTTCTTCTTCTCCTTTTCTGAGTATTATTGACACATAATAGTATTACCATTAGTTTCAGGTGGTTACCCTCTTATGTGCATGTAACTTTCTTCCTTCCCTTGGTAGGCTGATAATATCCATATCCACATCCCTAGGCTAAACCCATCTCCAATAGAGCTGTGATTTCAACCCAGGCTGTCCAACTTTAGTGTTTGTGCTCTTCAAACTAACAGCCTTATCAGGGTTTGGTCCAGACTCCTCACCGCCATCACACCTAAAGTCAGGCTTATGAACCTCTTCCTGAAATGTGCTTCCCTACTGCCCTTGATCTTTATTTTGGTAAGAGGCTTCACCCAGCTGTCACCCAGAGGTGACTCCTTTCCAGTCCCCATACAGCCTCTGCCCAACCCTTCCCTCCACTCTTACCTCTGCCGCATTGGCTGAGGCGCTCACCCCTTCTCCTCTTGACAGTGAACCTGGCCTCCCTCCTCGGTATTGTGCTTCTCTCTAAACAATCTTCCCTCTTGCTCCTCAGATGATGTTTCTAGAAGGCAAATCTGCCTTTATTATTCCCCTGCTCAAACCCCTTCAATGGCTCTCAGAGTAAAGTCTAGACTCCTTTGTTTGGCAAACTTTAAAAAATAAAATAAAGTCTCCAGGACCCAACAACTCTGCTTATTCAGAATTGAGATGCAGCATTTCAAGAGAGTAGAACCAAAGAATTAAACTAAAAAAGGGAATTATCAGGGAAAAAGACTCACAAGGGTGTTATGTTAAGGCTGAAAAAAAAAAATAAGCTTAAGTGGAACAGAATAAGGAAAGGATAACTTGGTTTAATAGCTATTCCTGAAAAACAAGCACCCTAGGGTTTCTGACAACTGTAAATTCAATATGTGACAAAAGCATGCTGTCACATCTGCAGAAATGCCATTCCCAGGTCCTGCTCTGGGGGTCACACGTTTTCAGCAGAATGTTGGCATCCTGGAGTGTCCCCGGAGGAAGATGGCTAAGCTAGTGAGATTCTGCAGACCTAGCCAGGTAGAAAAGTTCTGATTTGTTTGCCTTTCATTCGGTCCCGTTGAAATGTGTCCTTGACCATTATATGCCATGCTTGAAATCACAAAAGTATGTTATGAAACTTAAGATAGCTTTCAGCTCACACCCTGCCCTAGGACTCTAGATCCCCCTCACTCTGCTCCACCTTTCCCCCATTTTCCCCAGCACTTATCTCCCTCTGATATACTATGTAATTTCTTTATTTATTATGTATATTATTGTGTGTCTTCTGCTAGCTTATGACCTTCAAGAAGGCGGGGATCTTTGTTGCCTTTATTCAGGGATGGATCCCAATATAGTGTGTGTGTGTGTATATATACGCTAATATACTATTTCTATATCTCTGTTCTTTATATATTGAGTATATATATATATATATATATATGTACATATGTGCATATATATACATACACATATATGTACACTGTATAAATGATAGTCTAGTGGAGGCTGGTATGGAATTCTGCCCATCAATTTTACTATCTCTCCCTTTCAGCCCAACTGGAAAATGTGCCTTCTATGGTTTCAGCCAACTTGCTAATTTAATGTGCCTTCTGTATTTTCATCCAAGTTGTTGTCCCAAGAGTATGTAGAAGAATATTCACAGGGTCACAGTGTCAAACATTGCAAAAGATTATGTACACCTGTCAATCAACAGAGGTCTGGTACACTCATGTAATAGACTCTCTCTCATACAGTCTTTTTTATAATGATCTGTAGGTACTGTTTTATCAGATCTATAGGTAGTGATTTAACCTGATTTCCAAGACATACTATTACGTTAAAAAAGGGATTTCCTTCTTTTTTTTTAATTTCCTTCTTTTTTAGGGCTGATTAAATCCTGCCTTGTGAGACAATACGGCTAGACCTTGAGGACATTATGCTAAGTGAAAAAAGTCAGACAGAGAAAGATACTGTATGATATCACTTATTTGTAAAATCCAAAAAAGTCAGACTTAGAAACAGAAAATAGAATGATAGTTATCAGGGGCTGGATGATGGAAGAAACTGGAAGATGGTGGTCAAACAGTACAAATTTCCTGGGATGCCTGGGTGGCTCAGTCGGTTAAGCATTTGCCTTTGGCTCCGGTCATGATCCCAGGGTCCTGGGATGGATCTTGGCATCTTGCTCCTTGCTCAGTGGGAGAGCCTGCTTCTCCTGTTGCCTGCTACTCCCCCTGCTTGTGCTCTCTCTCTCTCTCTCTGACAAATAAATAAAATCTTAAAAAAAAAAGTGTACAAGCTTCCAGTTATGAGGTGAACAAGTTCTGGAGATCTAATGCACAGCATGGTGACTATTGACAGTGAACCTGGCCTACCTCCTCCTAGGTTCGCATACTTTATTATTATGTTATTATATTATATAATATTATATATCATATAATATTATTAAAGCAATACTTTAATACTCTATTACGTACTTTGAAGTTGCTAAGAAAGTAGATCTTAAATACTCTCACCACACACGCACTTGAAGATAATTATGTGAGGTGACAGAGATGTTAACTATTCTTACCGAGATAATCATTTCACAATATATATGTGTATAAACCATCACATGGTATCCCATAAACCTTTATGATATTATATGTCAATTATATCTCAAGAAGGCTTGGGGTGGGGGTGGAGTGTGCATAATATCATTTATTATCCTTCCATGTTTGTGTTTACTACTGGGGGCTTAAACTCGCCACCCTCAGATCAAGACCTGAACAGAGATCAAGAGCCAGATGCTTAACTGACTGAGCGCCCCAGGTGCTTCCTATATATATTTTTCAGTCCTAGGAAATCACAGTATCAGGGGCATGTGGCTGGCTCAGTAGGTTAAGCCTCTGCCTTCAGCACAGTCATGATTTCAGGGGTCCTGGGATCGAGCCCCATGTCAGGCTCCCTGTTCAGCAGCGTTCGTGCTCTTCAAAAGGACAGTCTTTTGAGGGCTCTCTGGCTCTCTTGCTCGCTCACTCACTCTCTCTGTCAAATACATAAAATCTTTTTAAAAAATTAGTGTATCAGCCTTGCCCCTGCTTTTGCTTTGGTTTCTTTGCTTGGATTTTGGTGGTCAAATTAGTATTTATTTAACGGGTTTGTTTAGGAATAATTGAATGACCAAACATTAATCAAGCCCCACCGTGTGTCACACAGGCGCTAGAACCTTTAAATATGTTATTTCTTTTCATCCTAGGACATAGGGGTCACTATTCCTATGCCGCGGTTGAAGAAATTGAGACTCCCCGATTTGCCCAGGATCAGACAACTCCTGGATGCTACCGGAGTTTACCCTTCCATCCCCACACTCTGTCACAGTGGAGTCTGCCCAGGCATTTCTTGGTGTCTCCTCTGGACACACAGACTATGCCGTGCGCCACTGTACCTGAGCATTATCGAGGCCTTCAAGGCACTCTGTCTTCCTGTCTTGGAGGAACCTCCCCCCTGCAGAGATGTGGAATGAGGCCATATTGTCACAGTCCTGTCAGATAGCACTCGTCTCTCACCTGCCCAGCAAACGGAACCTCACAGACAGGTCCCAGACTGGAGAACAGCCACCAGTCCTGCTCTGACATGGAGACCCAGTGCCAGCCTGTCCCACTAGCCTCCCTGCCAGCACTGGGGTTCCCTCTCCTACCTGAGGGCTACGGGGGCAGGGGGGTGGGTGGGAGGGAAGCCTCAAACCATCAGGGCAGCCTCCATATCAAGAAGGGCTCTGTTGTGTCTAAGACAGAAGGCTGGAATTTAGTTAATTTTATCATTTTAGGGAATTCAACTGTTTTAATGAAAAGAGGTGACCTTGGGGCTGGTGGCGTCACAGATAAGAAGTATGGACAGCCGCAGCAGATGGGTGACCTTGTTCTGCTTATTAACTGCTTTCCTTCCCCTCTGCTTTTCCACACCCCCTCCCTTGATTTCATTTTCTAGTCCAAGGTTTTCACACCAGGAGGGGAAGGAATAATTAGCACAGCCAAGCCTTGGGAAAGTGCTGCTTCAGGGCAATCCACATGTGCATGGCCAGACCTGCAGCCTTCAAGTTGGGGTGGGGGGGCACCCACTGGAGGGTTGAGGCAGCCAGCCTGAATCCCCCAGGGCCGGAGGATGAGGCCCTCGGCTGTCCTGGGTACAGCTGTCTGGGTACAGACACTCCAGAAAGTGTTAACCCAGTGGGCTGAGGAAATGAGGGAGCCACTAATTCTCAGCTGTGCTAATTCAATCCCATTCGACAAACATTTATTGAGCGCCTATTAATGCTAGGATTCAAAGGTAGAAGCTGGGGTTTCTAAGAGAAGTGATGCTATTTGTCCCCAGCACCCACCAAAGAATCCACCTGTGATTGTTTGGGTTGACAGAGCCCCAAGGGGAGACTTGCCTAGGGATTGAAAGGAAATTACTGGAATAGTCTAAAGTGAGAAATGAGCCCAAGAACTGAAACTGGAGGTGACCACTCAGCCCTGGGAAGCCTGCTCAGAAGATGAGAAGGAACCACACCAGGCGAGGACATATGGAAGCTTGGGGATCCCAAGGGGGTTCTATATTGTAAATATTCCATCCCATCATGCTCTGAAGGACATCCTTCATCTTATAGGTGCTGATTGGTGGTTTGAAAATATGTTTTCCTGAGATAAATGTTGTGTGATAGAAGGTGAGTGTCACTGTGACCCTGTGTGTGTGTGTGTGTGTGTGTGTGTGTGTGTGTGTTAATGTGCTTGAACAGCCATGGCCTCTAACCAGTTCTGTCTCTGACTTACACCCTGGGAAGTTTATTCACCACACACTTCTGTTCATTCTATGCATCTCACTGGAAACCCGCTGACATATTTAAAACATGAGACAACTTCATCAGCTTGTAGGTAAGGAGATCATATGATGTGCTCTAGTTGTATTTCTCTAAAAACAATCCATCCCATATGTAGATGACTTTCCAAGTTGATGTTGGGGCAAATCCCTGGTGCTTTTCAAACAGGGGCGTTTCAGTGATTTGGCTTTATTAGTTTACAATCTGTTCCACACAAGTGTTTGCACAAAACCTTTGTTTTAGCTGAAATATGCCTTCTAAAATAGAGTGTGCTGTCTCTTCACTGCCTTCAAGAATAGAGCGTGCTGAATATTCTCTCCATGACTCGGGGTCTCGTTAATTGTATAATGAGAGCACTCCCACGTCGTACAATACAAGTCTTCCATGTGTTGTAGTGCTCTGAGCTGTTTTCCTTTACACTGACAGAGAATTTGTTATTTTTTAAATTTAAGCTTGTGTTTTTTATAACTGTTTTCCTCTTTTCCCCAATGTGAAGCTGTGAATTTTTAAAAAATTGCTTTTAGCTTTCTAAATTTCTCACACCCACTTTGTGGCTGATACTGATAATGATGACAACCATGCTAACACGAATAACTATTTATTAGGCAGTGACCATGTTACCTGGCACAGTGTTAAGCTCTTCAGGAATATGTCTCCATTTAACCCTTGTAAGACCCCTATGAAGCCGATACTGTTATTATCCTGCTTTGACAGATGAGGACACAGGCTTAGAGAGATAAATTAACTTGCCCTTCTTCACCCAGCTAGAGGCAAGAGGGGAAGTTACACTCACCAAATTCAGAGCTCATGCTGTCTACCCCTCTGCTCTCCTGACTCCTGCTGTGGCCTGGTCTACGAGCCAATTAAAACCAGTTATAAATATTTCTAAACTAAGAGTTCCTAGGCTCCGAGGGAGGATCTGTGATGTTCTCCAATTTGTAAAGTCCCTGAGCCTTCACGGATGTCCTTTCCTTTCTGTCATTTTTGTCCATGGCATAGTTGAAATACCACCTAAGATTGCTGGCAAAGTGAAGCTGGCTAACTACGGTGTTTTGTTTTGTTTTTCAGGAACAACACCTTGCTTTTATACAGCACTGATCCTAGAATTTGTCCAGAGACATTCATATTGAGCACCTTATTTATCTTTATAACATCTCTGACATGTACTTTCATTAGGAGGCATTATGATGGCAGCTTTATAACTTTTAAAATGAAGTTAGGAACACCAAGCACAAAAGGGAGAATCCGCAGGAATCATGGATGTGCATGCTGACCCCAACATTTCCTTGACCCATTGTCCCAAGCTATAGGACCACTTGGCCCTCAGAAGCCCAAGATCTACTCAGATACCATTAGGCAAATATTTGTTCTCCTTTTCTGTTCTTTTCCACGTTTTTCCATTGCTCCCACACTGCTTGCTGACGTGGGAGGCCCCATGCCAGGTGCCAAAGGCAGCTTTCTTCCCTCCCATTCCTTCACGCACATAGCTGCTGTAGACTCAGAAGGGTTTGCAGACTTGATGACCGTATCTCTTCACCTGTTCAGCAGATGGCCATTCCATTCTTCCAGTTTCTCAGGCCAAGCCCTTAAAGTCATTCCTGACTTTTCTCTTTTCACTGCCAACCTATCAGAAAATCCTGTCAACCTACTCCTCAAAACGTATCCAGAATCTGATTCCTTCTCACCATGCCCCTGCTCACCGCCTGATCCCAGCCTTCCTCACCCTCCAGGTTATGGCAACTTCCTCTCCAGGGGCTCTCTGCTCCCAGCCATGACCCCTCCCTCATTCTAGTCTCCACACCGTAGCCAGAGCACTTCCACCACAAGCTAAGACAGACTGTGTCACCCCTCTGCTCAAAACCTTCCAATGGCCCCAGCTAAGGCTAAACAACCACCAAAGACCTTTGGAAGGCCTGCACCTCCCTCGTCCTGGTCTCCCCCACCCACACTGTCCCCCTCCCCTCTCGTCACAGTGGCCTCCTCTAGGAAATAGTTGTGTGTGTCCTTTCAGAGTTCAGAGTTTGGTTTTTGGCTTTTGACCTGAAAATGAACACTAGAATGCTGTCTAGAGAGCTTCCCGGGGGTCCTCAGGGACCTTGGTGGTGCTTGGCTTTCCTCACGTGACCAGCAAAGGGGCCTAACCAGCCCCACCCAGGGCAGTGGTCGGTTCCCTCCTTCCAGCAGGTGTACTCCACCCGCCACCGGCCCCTCCCCCGCAGGCCACAGCAAACACTGGTGGCGACAGTCAGGACACACTTTCTTTTTCTGTTTGCTGTATGTGGCAGAATGCCCAGGGCCGGCCCAGCACTGGCATTTCAGGGAGAAATTCCTGGCTAAAGAGACACCTAAAGAAAAAGGGAGGCATGGAAATCCCTACAGGTCTCAACAGTTATCCTTCAAAGCAGACAGGAAGGAAACAGAGCAGGTTAGCAGGAAGGCTTGGGGGCTAGCTCAGGCCCAAGCAAAGCCAAATCAGAGAGCTGGGCATCTGGAGGGAGGAGCCCTTCATAGCCAGCACCTCCCCGCCAACTAAGGGTCAACATCTGGGTGCCCAGGCAACCAAGGCCAAGTTCTTTCTTCTGCCTCAGCACTTCGCAGTGTGCAGGGTCAGGGAGGGGTCGGCCCACCGGCAGACCCGCTCTGCTCTCAGCCATGTCAGGCCGCACCTGCGCACACTAGATGCCCCAAGCCTGCCTGCCTGGGAAAGGAGTGTGTCCAAGCTGGCCCTCTTCCTGCCCCCCCTGCTCCCACCAACCCCCTTTTCCTTTGATCAGGAACCCAGAGGCCCCGCCCCCAGGTGTTCTTAAAACCCATTCTTCAGGCTATACAAATGGCTACTTCCCCTTCTGCCTTCCCGTCCATTTGGACTGACAAAAGAGCCCTGCTCCCAGAAACACTGTCTCCTGGAGTCAGGAGAATTCCTGGAATGGGCAGGGACCTTGCCTGAAAAAGAAAAAGGACAACTGTAGGTAAAGGCAGAGGGGAGCAAGGGGCAGATCAAAGAGAGCCTGGACAGGGTCAGGAGGAGGGAGTGCTGGCAGGGAGACAAATGAGACTCCCGGAGGGGTCAGCCCAGGGACAGGCGTGCCTCGGCTCAAATGCACAGTGACAGCGCAGAAGCGCTTAGGGAAAAACCGTCATTGCAGAGACAATAGATGGCAAAGATAAGAGAAGGTGTAAATTAATGGAGAAAAGGGCCGGCCAGAGATAAGGGTATCTTTCTCTAATTAAAAACGTACAGCCTCTCCATCTCCAAGGTTGGTGGTGTCCCAGACTGTCCTGTGTCTGAGCTGGGGTGGGAGCTGAGGCCCAGGAGGGTCAGAAATCCTGCCAGTTAATAATTAGCTCCTAACTGACTTGGCCCTATCCCCAGACAGGAGGAGTGAACCATCCCACATTACCTGAGATGAAGAAGGGCGCAACTTGCCTAACTCAGGAAGAGCTGGTGGGAACTTCCGGCTTTTCAGTGTCCTCTCCTCTGAGGCTGACCAGGGGAGGTCCTTTTCTGATGTTTCTGGCTTTTGTGGTTGTTGGTTGGTTAGTGTTTGTAATTCCGATTCTAAAATTCTAAGCTCCGCCTCTAATACGGAGTCCATTGGAACTTGATCTTGCCTGTTCCACACCCCAAAAGGGGGCTCAGCTGGCAATTTCTGGCAAGATTCATCTGCCTACAGTCAGAGCTGATGGAGAGAGCAGAATGAGAGAGACAGTAGATGCCAGAGCCAGGCTGTCTGGGCGCACATCCTGCCTTGTCCACCCACTACCTGTGTGACTTGAATACAAGTTACTCGACTTCTCCCAGGGTGTTGTTTGTGCCAGGCACATAGTAAGCACTCAACGAAAGCTAGCTGCCATCATCACCATCATCGTCAATGCAGTCAGAACCATCTTCCCCGCACCCCACCCCCCCAACCGGGAGCAACGCCTGCCCCGCTAGAACTGCAGGCCCATTTCCTGTCCAAGCACATCAGCGTCCTCTCACTCCCTCAGCACCGATGCCTGTGGACGTATCTGAGGACGGACATTTCAGAGGATGAGACAAAGGAACCAGTATCTCAGATGTAAGTTGTGGGGGCAGGAGGAGACTAGACACACCCAAGAATACAGGCTGTAAATTCCAGCATCCTCCCTCTTCCCTCACATCCAGTCTTTTTTTTTTTTTTTAAGATTTTATTTTTTATTTGAGAGACAGTGAGTGAGAGTGAGAGAGAGCACAAGCAAGGGCAGAGGGAGAGGGAGAAGTAGGCTTGCTTGCTGAGCAGGGAGCCAGACATTGGGCTCAATCCTGGGATCACGACCCGAGCTGAAGGCAGATGCTTCACGGACTGAGCCACCCAGGTGCCCCCATTCTCACATCCAGTCCTTCACCAAACCTGTCTGGTGTACCTCCAGAGTAAACCCTGTCTCCATTCACTTCTTTCCATCTCCACTGCTGCCCCCACCTCCAGTCAAGGCCTCCATGATCCTCCACCTGGACGGCAGCACTAGCCCACTGACTGCCCCCCACTTCGACTCCTACCTGTACCTGTAATCTGTTGTACATGCAGCGTGTACAGTGATATTTTAAAAGCTATGACTACCAGAAACTACATCACTTTCCTGCTAGAGTCCCCCTCCCCCAACCCTCAATGGCTTTCCACTGCACTTCAGATAAAATCTCCAGTTCTTAGCTACCTTAAAAGACCCTGTATGACTGGCCCCTACCCACCTGTACAATCTCACCCAGAGACGTGCTCCTCCTTGTCTACCACACTCCAGCTTCACTGGCTTCCTTTCAGTTCTTCAAACAACCTCTCCTCCTCTTCAAAGGCCCAGCTCCTTTTCAAGTCTTAGCATCAATGGCATTTCTTCAGAAAAGGCTTCCCTGGTCACCCTCTCTAAATACCTCCCCAGCGCCTCCCTTTGACTCTCTTCCACAGCATCATGTTCATTTGGTCCATTGTGTTTATTTCTATAATTAGATACTTATTTGTTTTTTTTCTTCTTTTTGTCTCTGTCATGGTGCTGCACCAATGCGAGAACAGAGGTCTTGCGTGAACAATAAGAACTGAGAAGTAAAGACATTTCCTTTTGCTTCTCTTCTCAACCTATTTTTTTAATCTGAAAACAATATATGAACATAAAATTAGAAATCCAATACAAGTAAAAGATGTTTAACTTCAAACAAAAATATAAGAAGCACAAAATTGATGGAACAGCAGTTAATACAGAGGATAGGGATAAAAGAGCAGTACTGAAAACAGAGGGATTTCTTGGAAGTCCGTGTGAGAAGCAGTCACTTCCTCATCTCTGCACTGCAGCCAGGCAACTACTTCTCACCATTGCCATTCCTCTACCCTGTATGACTCCATAATGGAACTAGAGAGTTATTCTCTGGAGAATTCAAACAGAAGAGCTTCTATCCTGGAAGTTCTATTTCCAAAAACAATGAATGCCAGGAATACATAAAGAAGAAAGTGGGAAGTGTTATGGGCTGAATAGTGCCCTCTCAGAATCCCTATGTTGAAGTCCCAACCCCCAGTATTTCAAAATGAGGCCATTAGGATGGGGCCAATATGACTGATGTTCTTATAAGAAAAAGAAGAGACAGCAAGGATGCACATGGACAGAGGAAAGACCATGTGAGGACACTGGGAGAAGGTAGCCATCTGCAGTTCAAAGAGGCCTCAGAAGAAACCAGACTTATCAGTGCCTTTGATCTTGAACTTCTAGCCCTTAGAACTATGAGAAAATAAATTTTTATTGTTTAAGCCATCCAGCCTGTGGTATTTTCTTACTGCAGCCCTAGCAAACTAATACAGGAAATTATAAAAAATAATAATAATATAAGAAAACTTAAGGGGCACCTGGCTGGTTCAGTTGGTAGAACATTCAACTCTTGATCTCAGGGTCATGAGTTCAAGCCCCATGTTGGGCATAGAGCTTAGAAAGAAAGAAATACCTGAAGGACAAACTAAGTCTATGGATCTGAGCACAAAGTATTAGGACAAGACAGCATCACTAAATTTCACAAATAAATGGAAAGAAGATTCTGAAAGCTTCCATAAAAGAATTATGGGTCATACTTAAGGGGTCAAGTGTGAGATGGAATCAAACTTTCAACACCATCATTGGATGCTAGAAGATAATGAGATAAGAGCCTCAAAATTCTACATATAAATTATTTTCGACTTGGAATTTTATACCCAGTCAAATAGCAATCAAGTGTGAGAGTAGAATAAAAACCTATTTTAGATGTTTAAAGAGAAGGGGGGAAAATGTACTCCTTCCACACTTTTTTTCAGGAAGGTAATAGAGAATATGTTCCACAAAAATGAAGTAAGTCAAAAGAGAGTAAAACCTGGATCCAGCAAGCAGAAAATGCAGCAGAAAAGAGAAGGAATGAAATTCTTAGCATGACAGCAAAGGGGAGTTGCATGACATCAGCTCTATAACCGCAGGTCAACCAAGCAACCATTTCTGATTGAAGCAGAAAGTCAAAGACGCCAGTGGAAAATGTTGAGAGGCACTTACATTTAAAAGTAAAGGAGCTATTGATGGATGAGGGAAACTTAGCCATTTAAAGAAAACCTGGTAGATAAAATAAGTCAACCATTATTATCTCCAGAAAAAATAAATTTCGAACAGAGAAGGAAATGTGATCAGAGTGCAGAATTTGATATAGCCATGAATAAGATTTACAAATCTATAATAATTAAAATCTGAATATGAATGTATTCAGAGTTGGAATAGAATTATATTCTAAGAATAAGAAAAGGAGAGAGGAATTTAAATAAACTATTATTCCATAAAAGGAAGCCAGTAGTTTATATCTAGAATTGATGAATCAAGTATACCTATGTTATTTAGAAATACGAATATAGGAGACAGCCTTCCATTTGACCACAATTGAAGGATAACTTCTGGACTTCTCTATAACCTTAAAGAGCTATAACACTAAAGAAAATATGTGAAGCAACTTTTTAAGGCATTGGACAATAGCACAAGGTCCTTGAGAGAGAGGAAATACACAAAGTGAGCTCCACGTTCTTCACAGTATTCTGCTGGGAGTACCTCCTAAACCAAGGCAAAATGAGGTGGACCCAAATAGAAAGCAATAGTCTCTTTGTATGAAAACAAAAGGTTTCAGTACTGGGCTACCAAGGCAACTAGCATTTGCACTGAAAGGTAACAGAGAGAAGGTAACTGTGAAGAGAAGTTTCATTAGTCTGCATAGGGGTTTCCCTGAGTCTTCTGCTAAATATTGTCATACACACACGGGATGATATTCGGTGAAGTATACCAGACAACAGTTCTGGGAGTATGTGAGCTCAACAGAGAGATTCTGGAGATTGGGCAGTGCTGGGAGAATGAAGTTCTAACCAACCAGACTGGAGAGAGATTACTGAATATCTCAGCTTTCAGCTGAGACTCCAGAAAAACCACTCTTAGAAAAAGTAGCTCCTCTATCTTAAGAGTAAAGGCTCTGCCAATCTTACTGTAACAAAAACTCAAACTAAGCTTTAATATAATCCAACAGGAAAGAACTGTCTTCCAGAAAAAAATTCAATACATTTTTTTCAAGACTTTATGTACTTATTTGAGGGAAAGAAAGCACAAACAGAGGGAGAGGGAGAAGCAGACTCCCTGCTAAGCAGGGACCCCCGCCCCCCGCCAATGCAGGGCTCGATACTAGGACCCTGGGATCATGACCTGAACCAAAGGCAGATGCTTAACCAAATGAGCCACATAAGTGCCCCAAAATTCAATGCATTTTAAAAGAAAACAACAAATCTAGACTATCATAGAGTGTATCATGTCCAATAAACCATCATAAATTATTAGACATGTGAAAAAGCAGAAAAGCATGACACATAACCTGGAGGGGGAAGTTTATAGAAACTAACTCAAGGGTGATGCAGATGTTGGAATTGGCAGTTAAGCACCTTAAAACAATTATTATAAATATGTTTAAACATTATAAGCACAAAGATGGACACATGAGTGAACAGATGGGGGAAATCACTGCAGAAAAATG
The DNA here is from genome assembly GCF_009829155.1 of Mustela erminea. Lineage (NCBI taxonomy): Eukaryota > Metazoa > Chordata > Mammalia > Carnivora > Mustelidae > Mustela > Mustela erminea. The sequence continues at coordinate 48,500,394 of NC_045626.1, forward strand.
AAAACTATGAAAAATAACCAATCAAAAATTCTAGAATTAAAAAGAAATTAGTGTCAATTTCAAAATGGAAACGTCACTGGATGAGCTTAACAGGGTATTGGAAACTACTGAATAAAGCATTAGTGAACTTGAAGATAGGTCAATAGGAATTATCAATACAGAACAGAGTGGAGGAAGACTAAAAATCTGGACAAAGCTTCAGTGACCTTATGATAACATCAAGTGATCTTATACACAGGTAATTGGAGTCTCAGGTGTAGAAGAGAGATAGAGAGAGGAAAAAAACTTGAATATGGAATGGCCAAAAACTTCCCTAATTTGATGAAAATGCCAACCTACATATGCAAGAATCTTTACAATCCCCAACTGGGATAAAAACAAAGAAAATCACACCTAAGCACATCATGATCCATTTGTTGCAAACTAAAGATAAAGAGAAAATCAGGGGCGCCTGAGTGGCGTAGTCAGTTGAGCACCTGACTCTTGGTTTCAGCTCAGGTTGTATCTCAGGGTCGTGATCTCAGAGTAGTGAGATTGAGTCCCACATCAAACTCCATGCTTTGTGCAGAGTCTGCTTAAAACTCTTTCTCTCTCTCTCTCTCTCCACCCCTTCCTCATCTTTCTCTAATATAAATAAATAAAATCTTTTAAAAAAAGAGAAAATCGTAAAGGCAGCTGGGGGTGGGGTAGAATGGTACATTTCTTAGAAATAAGGCGGGTGGGAAAGAAAGAAAGAAAGAAAGAAAGAAAGAAAGAAAGACAGACAGACTACCCAGATTTTCATGTCCAGTGAAAAGATCCTTTTAAAATATAGGTAAAATAAAGACATTTTCAGAAAAACAAAAGCTGAGAAAATTCAGACTTAAACTACAAGAAATATAAAAAGTTCTTCAGGTTGAAGGGAAATGATACCAGATAGAAACAGATCTAGACTGAGACATGAAGAGCTCTGAAAACAGTAAATATAAAATATTTTTATGTAGATAAATATAAAATACTTTCTTCTTCATTTTAAAATTTCTTTTTTTTAAAAATCGGCCATTTAGCACAAAGATAATAATGTTCTGTGAGCATATAGCATATGTAGAAGTAAAATGTATGCCATTTTGTGTAGCGAATGTATGGTAAATAGCAAAAGTTAGGAGGAAGGTATGGAGGTTTACCGCTACTCGAACATTCTTACATTATAAATAAGATGGAAAATATTAATCAAAGGTACATATAAGTTAATATTGTATAACAACCACTAAAAAAATAAAGACATACCTTAAAAATCCAATGGAGGAGACAAAATGGGATTTTAAAATACACTTGATTATTCCAGAAGAAGTCAGGAAAGAAGGATAAGAATAACAAAGAATAAACGGAACAATTGAAAACAAATAGCAAAATGTTAGGCTTAAACCCAACCAAATCATAATTACATTAAATGTAAAAGGATAACACTCCAACTAAAAGGCAGAGATTAACAAACTGGATAGAAAAAGCAAGACTAACTGTTTACAAAATAGAGATAAAATATAGTAATATGATGTAATTACCAGAAGAAATAAAAAGTAGAAAGTAGTTGCCTCTGAGACGGGAGCAAGGAAAAGAAAAAAAACTATTGGTTTTTTTTTTTTTTAAGATTTTATTTATTTATTTGACAGAGAAAGATCACAAGTAGGCAGAGAGGCAGGCAGAGAGAGAGGGGGAAGCAGGTTCCCCGCCGAGCAGAGAACCTGACTCAGGGCTCAATCCCAGGACTCTGGGATCACAACTTGAGCTGAAGCAGAGGCTTTAACCCACTGAGCCACCCAGGCGCCCTGAAAAAAACTATTGGTTTTAACATAACCCTTTTAATACAGCTTGTGCTCTTAAACCATTTCCTTGTAATGCTTTGAAAAATAGTTTTAGAAACTGAAGGAATTTTTTCTGAAAGCACTTTACAAGTTGGATCTTATGCCTTGTGATTTCTGGGGGGGCATTTTGAAATTGCAACGAGGTTCAAAAACAGAAGACTAAAACCATTCTCCCCAGAAAGGCAAATGGATCATGATTATGATACTATTTTGTTAATAATTTCTAGGCAGAGAGGTAGAAGTACAGGTTAACATAATGAGCTCACTAGAAGCACAGAAACGGAGAGTATTTCTTTTCCAGTTCCTCATGCCAACTGGAATCCAGTGAGGTTCAGGCTTAATTCATAAATGTTCTTACCTAAGCCTAGCTGTTCTAGCAGTGCTCAAGTGTTACAGACATTAGGGTACAGTTTTTGAATATCCATTATATGCAAGAGCCTGAGCTAGGCATAACATGAGGGACACAAAATATAAGACATAAGTTAAAGAGGCTTTCCATCAGTCCCACTCTTTTCCCTCAGTGATAGAGTACAATAAATTATTTTGTCAGTCATCAGACAATGCAGTACATTGTTATATTAATGGTTCCCAAGGAATCATACATCTCTGTATTTGTAACCTTGTATGAGCTCCTTCTACATTGATTCCATCCTTGGATATGCAGTTTGCTTTGGCCAAAGGGACATTAGCAAACATAATATAAACAGGGGCTTAAAGGGTTCTTGTACATTGAGACTTGCACTCTCTTTATTGCTGCATTTGGAACACAGAGGCTTCTGAAGAAGCTCAAGGTAGTCTGCTGGAGATACACAACCCAACCAAACAACGAGTGCTAACCACCAGACTAAGGGTGAGGTGATCTTAAATCATCTAGCTCCAGCCAAGCTGGTAAGTCAGCCTAGGTGAGACCAGCAAGAGAACTGCAATTGCTGATGCACAATATCACGAGTAAATAAAATGGTGGCTGTGTTGTATGAATACATTTGGCAGATTGGTTACGCCACTATGGTTAACTGATACAAGTGTGATGATCTGGCCATCATAGGAACATAACAGGATGTCTTGAAGCCCCATCTTCTCTTTTAAAAGATGCTAAAGATTTCTCAAGCAGTTTGGAATCCAGCTATTTTCCTTCAACACCTACCAAGACCTGAAAAGTAGGATTCAGTCTCTGACTTAAATTTCCATTTTAAAATTTACATAATTTTTGAATGGGTAATTCATGCAAAATCTAATAATTCTACATTAGAGTTCAGTCAGAGAAATAGAACCATTAGGACACACACACACAAGTGTGCATGTGCACACAGGTATTGTTACATTCAATTGCCAGAGTTAGTAAGTAATTTCTGTGGGCTATTGTCTTCACATCTGTTGCTATGAAGTCCACAGGAAGATGGATATAAAGTGAGGAGAACAAGGACAAACATGAATCCACAGGATGTGCTAGAAGCCATGAGAATGGACTGGAATATGTATTGTTTCTTATTGCCCCTGATGTTTATGCCCTGCAGGAGAGGTCAGTGCCCTCATCATACAACTAAACTCAGAATTCAGGAATGCCTGGGTTTCTCAGTCAGTTAAGCCTCTGCTTTCGGCTCCGGTCATGATCCCAGTGTCCTGGGATCAAGTCCAACATTGGACTCCCTGCTCAGTGGGAAGCTTGCTTCTCCCTCTACCTGCTGCCCACCCCCCTCCTTGTGCTCTCTCTCTTTGACAAATAAATTAAAAAATTTTAATTTAAAAAAAAAAAAACCCTAAACTCAGAATTCAGAGTTGGCCCAGAAGTCAGAAAATCTAAAAAAAAGGACCCATGGGAAGGTGCGCCATTGCCGACTTGGCTGCTGCTTCATGCTAACGAGGACAACCACAAATAAGCAACAACTATATTAAGCAACAAAATAGCTTCTACTTCACTTCCACTTTCCAGAGTTCACATAGTAATCCCTTTGGGGGCCTCCTTGCACTAGAACATACAGGAAAGAGAATTCTGGGTGATATACTTTAACCTAGCCAAGTGGACACATAACAAAGCTGCCACCCATACAAAAAAATTCACCCTGAAATATGTTTCCTACCCACCCCCCCATTTCCTCACCCCACCAAAAAACCAGCTATAAGTATCAGTTTCTTGTGTTTTCTCCCTGAAATAGTCTATGTACATGTAAGTTTACACATATACCTAGTACTTCGTATATATATATATTTTTTTTTAAGATTTTATTTATTTATTTATTTGACAGACAGAGATCACAAATAGGCAGAGAGGCAGGTAGAAAGAGAGAGAGGAGGAAGCAGGCTATCCGCGGAGCCGACAGCCCGATGCGGGGCTCGATCCCAGGACCCTGGGATCATGACCTGAGCCGAAGGCAGAGGCTTTAACCCACTGAGCCACCCAGGCGCCCCAGTACTTCGTATATTTTACACAAAAGATCACATACTGCGTACATTGATCAGCATCTTGTTTTGGGGTTTTTTGAGCTAAACAAAATATCTTGGAAATTTTTCCATAAAAAGATAGGAATATTTGCCCTTTTCCCCTTTAACAACTGCATAATATTGTACTGTGTGGATGTACCATATCTGTTTAACTAGATCCTATCATTGGATATCCAGATTTTTTTTTGAAATTTTGCTATTTGAAATAATCATACAAAGCCTCACACATGTATGAATGTCTTTATAATTAATGTTCATTGTCAATCTGATATAGTATCAATCCAAACAGGCCAGAGAGAGACTAATGGTGCCCATCAGTGCACATGGTCTGCAGTTGCAATGAAGTGCCTTTCAGATACTCATTTTAATGTCCCTTTTAACATCCACCCTTTGTAAATTCATTTTACACCTTCTGTGCATTTGTGGCTTTTTCTGTCTCTGTCCTTGATCACTGGCTGCATCTAAGACTGTTGTGTGAAGGCCCAGTCATTGAACCAGCAATTTAATATTTATGGGATTATCCTCTAAAATGCTCACCAGTAAAAATATTCTTAATAATATAGATGTAGTCATCAAAAACAAAGTAACAAGGGGTGCCTGGGTTGGTCAGTAGGTTAAGCCTTGAGACTCACGATCTCAACTCAGGTCTTCATCTCAGGGTCATGAGTACAAGCCCCACATTGGGCTCCTCGTGTACATAGAGCCTACTTGAAACACACACACACACACACACACACACACACCCTACAAAGTAACATGGAAATCTACTGACAGATAAAACAAGTGGTTGACAAAGCTGAAAAATCATTTATTGTTCCACCATCTTAATGTTTTATTTTCTAATGGCAGAGCTTGGAACCATCAGGTAGAAGAAAAACTGCTTGAGCAAAGAAATGTGAGACACACAAAGAAAGACAGATTGGCCAGTTTCTTTTTCTTTTCTTTTCTTTTTTTTTTTAAGATTTTTATTTATTTATTTGACAGACAGAGATCACAAGTAGGCCTAGAGGCAGGCAGAGGGGAAGGGAAGCAGGTTCCCTGCTGAGCAGAGAGCCCGATGGGGGGCTTGATCCCAGGACCCTAGGATCATGACCTGAGCCGAAGGCAGAGGTTTTAATCCACTGAGCCACCCAGGTGCCCCCCAGTTTCTTTTTCTAAGAACACTTTCATTGATTTTTTTTTTTCCATTATTGAGTGTTTACTTAAAGGCCCTTCCACCCTTCATCCCCAAAGGTTTTATTTTTTTTTAATATTTTTTATTTGTTTATTTTGAGAGAGAGAGAGACAGACAGAGTGAAAGAGAGCATGAGAGGGGATGTCAGAGGGAGAAGCAGACTCCCCATGGAGCTGGGAGCCCTATGTGGGACTCCATTCCAGGGCTCTAGGACCATGACCTGAGCCGAAGGCAGTTGCTTAACCAACTGAGCCATCCAGGCGCCCAATCCCCAAGGGTTTTATAAATATCACTTTTGCTTCATTCATATTTTAATGATTTGGACTTCTCTGGAGAGGAAATATTTTTCTTTTAGGAGTCATTGTTTTAAAACATAGGCCTAGAATATCTTGACGCATAGCACAATGGTGAGCAGGAGGTATAAGACACGTACACAAAAGAAAAAAAACCCAAGCCTCTTGTAATAGTATATCTCAAAGTTGTTGTTAGGTTGTCCTAAGAAAATCCCTCAAAATTTGGTGAGAGAATGAAGAGGGCAACCTCTCTGTCCTGGAGCATTCCTCCTGACCTCCTGGAGCCTTTTCTGATCCTCCAGATTCCTTCAGTTTCCAACAGCCTGTGGCTCTAGGAAGCATTCACTGGACAGCACAGCAGAAGGTCCAGATTACAGAGAGTCACGATTTTGAGCCAGAAAGAAGAACAATCTCAATAGTGTGAAGTCCCTTTGGCCAGGACAAAATATAGATGCAGGAAAAAGGGAGAACTGGGTTGAAGTTGGATTGGAGAATCCCTGAAATGCCAGATTTGCAAGAAGAGTGAAGTTATCTGTGCAAGCATCTGCCCCCCAAAATGGCTCAATTGGAAAATGCCTTATTAAGAAATAATGTTCATAACCATTGTATATACTTATACACTCAAATCTGGATAAGGAATATTAGAATTAGTTCTAAAGAGTGGCTAATTTCCAGGGCTGTGCTTAAGTGATCTAGTGAGCTGAGCTACTTAACAGAGCTCAAAAGATTTACAAACACATTTGGAGCTCAACAGAGCCAAAAGCTAGTGGTGCTCTCCGGTCCCAGGCTCAGGCTCCTTCATGGAAAGGCTGGAGCAAAACTGAACCCTTGGCCCCTGGCCATGTAATGAATCAACTAGAGTGAGAATGCCTCATGAGCTGAGTCCAAACAAGCTCCCACTGGGGCCTCCAGACGGGCTCCTAATTAATAGGCTCTTGGCCCACAAGCAAGAGTAAAAATGTTTGCAACAATAAAAGGGAGACAGTGATCACAATGGGGGAGGGGAGCTAACAAAGAAAGCAGAAGGGAAAATTACGATGGGAAGATGGATCCAGATCTAAGTTAGCTGACTGAGCAATAACTCAAACCTTTATTTATTTGTTCAAGTCAGATGTGAATAAATGCATAAATTTGATTCCTAGTTTGGAAGTTCAGTCTACGCAGCAGAATATGAGAAAACAATGCTGATAGGATTCAAAAATACAGACAAATCCCTACCCGTTACTATTTGGGGATCGTCAGTTTAATGCCTTGCTGGTGTAGGAACTGGGAAAGTCCACACTGAGGAGGGGCACACAGACTGAGATTGAGAAGTGACAACTCCTGCCCTGTTAACATGGCTGCTGCTTCTCTCCGCTTTTAGAGGATGCAGCACAACAGACCAAACAGGGTTTGGGGCTATTGTCCAAAGGCTGGCAGATTAGAAGTGGGGAAGCCAAGAGCACAAAAAACAAGAGACTAACTTAGAATAATTGGGAATAAGACTTCAGAAAGTTTGGAACCTTCCCTTTGTTTTTACATTTGATGTGTTTTCCTGTTGCCCATCTTTTAGCATAAATTCTTCCATACTTCCAGCCCGATAATGCTCCTCACGTTCCAGAGAAATTTGTAATAAAGAACGTTGGTCTTCAGAGACGGCAGTACAGTCAGTACCAACAGCAGTTCAGACTTCTGCCAACAATTGGCTGGTGTTCTCAAAATGTGTTAAGTTGGTGTTTTGGAACCTATAATACTTCTTATAACAGAAACAGTGTTACAGATGGAAATTAGGTCCTTGCACTAGCTCATAAAGCCTATTTAATAAAGTTCCTAAATATCATGTGTTCATTTGCAATGAAAAATATATAATATTGGAAATGACTTCGGGCAGATGATAATGTTTTAACTATGGGTTATGCTTAAAGTAAAATCACAAAGGCTACCCTGGGAAATTAACTTGCGGAAGTGTTTTCAAAGCAAAAGGTGTTCTGAATTCATCTTACAACTTGGAATTGGGGGGAAAGTTACACACACACACACACACACACACACACCATGTGCTACCACAGAATATACTCACTCAAGGAATACTTCTCATTCCTGGGTTTTCCAGTGAGAAAAAAAAAAAAAAGCTGGTGGTTCCCATATATAGGATATTTTCATGTCAGGACTTTTCAATTTGAAAAAAATCCCATAATTTTTTTAAAATGGTAAAATCAGGGGCGCCTGGGTGGCTCAGTGGTTTGGGCTGCTGCCTTCGGCTCGGGTCATGATCTCAGGGTCCTGGGATCGAGCCCCGCATCGGGCTCCCTGCTCCGCAGGAAGCCTGCTTCCCTCTCTCTCTCTCTCTCTCTCTCTCTCTCTGCCTGCCTCTCTGCCTACTTGTGATCTCTGTCTGTCAAATAAATAAATAAAATCTTTTTAAAAAATGGTAAAATCATATTGCTTTTATATTTCCTCTAAATTCTATATGATTGGCATACCAACTAGGCTGACCCTTCCATCAGGAAGGATGCTGGGAACTGTGCCCCTCAAGAGCTACATCCTGTTCCCCACTTAGTTCCTTACCAGCCATGTGACTTTGGATGGGCATCCTGACTTCCCTAGACCTTAATTCACTCAAATAAAAAATGAAGACAGCAACATCTGATGAAGTCATCCCCACGGAGCTGCAGTGAGCACCAAATGAAATAAAAATACTACCTTATTTTTGTGTGATATTTTTACTTTTTCAGTGTGTGCACATGTTTTACTCTCTTGCCAACTCTGGAGGAAAACTAACTCTTTAGACTTTAACAGTCTCCAAGAAGCCAGACTAGAAAAAAATATGTAATAGTCCTGGGGCACTTGGCAACTCACACAGCCAACCACCACACCTCTGCCTGCTCTCCACTCTTTATAGCCCTCGTACAAGCTGGTATCAGGAAAAACACGATTTTTTGTTTCTTCTTCACCCCTAGTGAAAGTTCATAAAGGACCCCCAATTTTTTATCATGGAGAACATCACGCAGCACATTCTCTTCACTCATACACCTTTACAAATCAATTTCCCTACATCTCCAGCCACACCCGCAGGCTCTACCCATTCAAGTAGCATATGTGTTTGATGCAGTCTTGTCAAAGAGCCCCTCTCCCTTTGGTCTGGTGACAACATACAGGGCTGCCCTAAAATCCACGATACATGAATTTCTCACCTGACTTTCTCTGTGGTCACTCTCAACTCACACTTCGAGCCATGACTCAAACAGCAGTCAGCGAGACCAAACTCAACCGGGTAGCCACTTAGTTAATCATCAATCATCTTTATTCTCTTCTAGTCCTTAAGGCCAGAGTTTGCCCTTCCCAAAGAAAGTCCACGTCCTCCCTTTGAGTAATGGGTTTGACAACTTCAACTCAAACATAAGCCTGCCCCATGCACAGACTTATCAGGGCTGCTTGGAATGGACGAGGGAAGGTACAGAGGGAGAGAACAATGGCGCCCTGACTGGAGGGGCAGGCGTTATCAGTCTGCCATTGGAACAGGGCTGGCACTTGTTTTTCTTTCTGTTTAGTGTGTGAGCTGGTTCCAGTGTACAGTACCAGGTAGTGTAAAAAGCTGCTGCTGGGCCCTTCTGTTTGTGAGGGCTGTTGACATAAGGTGGGGTACACGTGATGTAGGTGGATTCCTGCCCTATTTTTCTGATAGCCATAAATGAGAGAAACTCTCTTGGGCAGGTCCCTGTGCCCAGAGCTTGGGAGTTCCATCTCTTGGAGATGGAGGTGTTGTGTATCCCAAGAAGAACTTTGCATTCGCCTCCAGCAGAATGACATGCAAGGTCACTGGAGAGAGCACATTAAAGGGGCTTTAGTGAAACATTGCATACAACTGGTACCAAGGGGAAAAGGAAGTGAGAACTTAAGATGACTACAGACCTTGAGCCTATGGCTCTTCGGCCAAACCATCTTCTCATACGATCGCTACCAGACAGACTAAGGGCCTGACACCTGCCCTAAGACCATAGCTTTAAGGCTAGAATATGCCTTAAAACATCCCCCATTCTCTCTAGTAACTGACATGACCAGTGGATTTGTGAGGGATCTTACTGGAAGCAATCTGGATTTTTCTGCCTATAGCCCCTGGAAGTAATAAATATGCCAGTCAATTAAAAATGCTTTACAGCCCACGTGACCCAGTTCAGGGCCCTTTGGCATATATTTTAGCAGCTAACCTTATTCTTAGCCTAAACTTCTTTTTCCTACCTCAATTTCCCATTCTTTTACAGTTCCGTTGTTTATTTGTCAGCTACTCAAAATTCTTATTAGACGTGATGACCCATAAGACAAAAATAAAATACTTCTAGAAAGGAGCTTTAGTGCCCTTCTAGGATGGGATTTCAGAAAATCCTAGGGGATGTTCTTTTCTAACTGAAGACATGATGCAAATAGGTTTTAGCAACTTTGGGAGATTGGGAGGGGTGTGATTTCTCGGACGGACAAATACAAGTACCAAATCCAGGTCTTTTCTGAGCTAGCTTGGGCTTTGGTCTCCGGCTGAAATCCCAGCGCCTTCACTTACAAAGGAGTAAAGTTGGACCAGCAACTGAAACTCTTTGAGTCTTAGCTGCACCATCTGTGAATATGTAACTCACGTCCAGAAAGATCCAGGAGCATTAGTGAGGTAACACATGTAATTCCACCTGCCCCAGCACACAGTGGGTTAACAGATGTTCCTCTCCCATTGCCTTCTTTCCTTCAAACTACCCTCTTCCTCATCCTGCAGTGAGATATTTTCTTTAAAATTTCTTTTAAAAGTATATCCTGCTTTTGGAAAGTTCATGTTACGCCACTTTGCTCTTAGGAAAGACCTCCCTTATACTTGTTACTACTAACTACAAGAAATCCAGAGAATTTTCACTTTTATGAACAAAGGCAAAAGAGAAAATAGGGTTCAGGATTCATTTTGAAGGAAGCCATTATAAGGCCATGTGAATCCCAGGGCTTGAGTAGCAGCAAGAGCAGCCCTTCCAGGTCCCCCCGCCCCCCGCACCCCAAACAACACCCAGAATTCCAGCACCAGCCACTAGCTGTGAACAGTCTGGTAGCATCTGTGCTTTATCTCCATTTATTGTGTGCATCCATTAGCAGAAGGTGTCCTGAGGTTTCAGAAAAGCTTAAAAGAGGTTATTTTTTCATTCTGGGAGCACCCCCAATTCTTTCCATATAAAGAAATGGCAATTGCTTCTTCACTTTATGTTATTTTGATTTACAAAAGCTTTCATAGGAGCTCTCTATGTTCAGGGACCAGGGCAACCAGTGTATCAGAGATTCAGGCCACAAAACAAAGAGCACATACATTGCCACCAAATGGAAAGAACATTTCTTCGGGCACTGGTATTTCAACATGGCGGCTAGCGGCTAGTGCAGCGGTTAAGGAAAAAGCTAATGCAGCCAGTCGGCCTGTGTTCAAATTCCAGCTCCACCTACAAGCACTGGGCTTTGGACCAATTACTAAACACCCTAGGCTTCATTTCTTCATCTACAAACTGGGGGTGGGACTAGACCCCTCGCATATATTTGAAAAAATCAAATAAGATGATCCAAATGAGATAATGACCTCATGCTTGCCACACAGCCAGCACCGACTGGTGTTAGCTATGGCTGGTATTTATTCCATTGTCATTATGGTGATGGGGGTTAGTGTTGCTTTTACTGCTGCTATCATTACCATGATCCAGATTGGTATCAACAAGAACTGGATTCACCTTCTTGAATCTCAAACTTACAGTCTTCATATTTATTGATAGTAGAGGTATTCTTTTTTTTTTTTTTTTTGATAGTAGAGGTATTCTTAATGGCCTTCCCCTCTCTACCTCCCGTGGGGCAAGAGCTGTGTTGAAAGCCTGTGTCATTACTGAATCAGGAAGAGGCCTGTGCTAGGCAGTTTCCGGGCGTGAACCCGTGGAGTCCTCAAAACAACCTGTGAACTCATGTACTTTTCTACTTTCCCGATTCACAGCCAAGAAGAAAAGGCATAGTGAGAAGAGATCATTTAACCAGGATCATGCTGTGAGCCGCCCACACGAGAAGTCCTGAAACTAGCTGGGCTTCAGGGACAAAAAAGATCAGAACAAGGACGATCCCTAAAATGATCCCTTCCAGCTCCAACATCGATCTTCTAAAGTGATCCTAATTTTGCTGTATTACCGTCTGCCGTATAAGAAATATATTATATTGGATCAAGTCTAACTCATAAAGCTAGTGTGACTTTTATAAGCTTTTGCTCCAGCAAATTCTATGTAAAGAGATTCATTGACACTTGTGTCTCTCTTCGCTTGGCTCCCAAAGCCCTGGAAAAAAGCACGCTCCTCCACCTCAAGTTCCTCACCTCGTCTCTACCCTTCCCGCCCTTCCAGCTTCTCCCTCCCTCCGTCCAGGACCGCCCCTCCCTGCTCCGCAGTACCCCCTCCCCAAACTGCCGCATTCCACCTGCCCACCAGATCCTAAAGGCTATTTCTCTGAATTTTATCAAGAGCCAATTCCAACCAGCAACATTGCTCTGAGACAGTCACTTTGAAAAGGCTACAAATCAAGAATGCATGCAAATGCCTCTCTTATCCTCTCCAGATAGATCCATACACTTGATTATTCCTTCCTGGAGAACCGGGATTCCAGAACCTTAGCAGGCACGGGAATTATCGGGAAATCTTGTTAAAAGCAGATCTGATTCAGGGGCTCTGGGTGAGGGCCTGAGATTCTGCATTTCTACAAGCTCCCGGGGACGCTGCAGGTCCCTACCGGTCCCTGACCGCACACCTTATCTTGATTCTGCCTCTCAACATCCCTTCAAGAAAGGCATATTGCTCACATTTTACAGAGGAGAAATGGGCTAAGAGAGGTTAAGAGACAGACCCAAGGTCCCAGAGCCAGTGAGTTAGCGAGGGAGGGATCGGAAACTTGTCAGATCTTTCTCAGTCCATAGGAAAGGAAGGAAGAAAGGAGGGAGAAGGCAAGGCAAGGAAAGAAGGGATGGAAAGGAAGGAAGGGAGAAAGAGAGAGAGAAAGGAAGGAAGAAGAAAAAATATAATACATATGCATACACATACATAGAGGTCTGTCTGTGTGTGTGTATATAATGATATTGAAGATATTTAATTGTCCATCTCATTTCAATAACATGAATGCTCATAATGACAGAAGAAATCTTTCAGTCCTGCACGTTGTCCCTGCTTAATAAACATTAAATCTGTAGGGGTGAGCTGGAAGGTATGGAGGCCTGTTACCTGGGAAGCCTGTTCCTTCCATTATGAGCAGGCCCCATGGAGGCCTTTGCAGAAGATTTTCCTTGAGAAGCCACACTTTGCTTATGTTACTGATTAAACCTACTGGCTCTAACACCTTCTTTTCCTCTGGCAACGCAGTCCTGTAGAGAACCTCACAAAGACGTGCATTTCATCATTAATGTGAATTATGAGAATAAGAGTGTGAATAATAGGGATCATTCAAGGTGAGTCACTGCCATCTCATAGAGTAGGAACAGGATGTTGTGAAGTCAGCAAGAAAGGGGACGGAAGCTTTCCTTCTCCAAGGGCAAAACCCCCTATGCAGCAGCCATTCAGGGGGTCCAAAGCGGACGCCTTTCAGGGGCGCTGTAATCTAGTTGGAGCATGCTTGTCGGGTGGGAGGGAAGAACAGGGAGCTACAAATTAAACAGGAAACCCAGGGGACGGAGCAGCAAGAGATTATCAGTGGGCAACACTCCTATGACTGGAGACTATATGCCATGAGAGCCCAGAGCAGCAGCTTCTCCAAGCAGACAGGAGGGCACGGTGGGTGGGCCACACTTCACCAGCGGTGAAGGAATGATGGGATTTGGAGGAAATGGCATTCCAGACGGAGGCCCTGGGAACAGGGAAATGAATCCAGGGTATTTGTGGAAGGAGAGGAGAGGGAGCAGGGACCCTTGCCCAGGAGACGGAGTAGAGATATCTTGGAGGGGTTCCTTGCCACCTGGCAGACCGATTACCTTGGGGTCTTTGCAAGCCAGGCCAGCCAGAGTGCGGTAGTCACGTGGTGGGGACACAACTTCCAAGAGGCAGCAGACAGGGAAATTAGTAGCAAACAGGGCATCTGCCATCAACAAAGGTGGCTTTGGAGCCCTGGCTTCACCATTTAACAGGTTTTTATAAAGGGGTGGGGGGAAGAATCGCATCTTTTTGAGCTTTGGTACTTTCATCTGTAACTTGGGCATAATCATTGCTTTTCACAGTATTCTTTCCAGAAGCCCCAGTTTAAAATAATAATAGTAAATAAAGGAACTGGGTAAAGGGGAAGCTAAAGGCACGGAGGAGTGGGGTGTTGGGCAGCTGGGCACCTGCCAGGCTCTGAAGCTCTGGTCATTTTCAACCTGGTGATTTGCATCCTGGTCCCAAGGCTCATCGGGCAGCTGTCCCACATGCAGTATATTCCCAAGAGGTGGGGTCAGGAGAAGAGATAGAATAGTCTAGGACTTTTGTAGCGGGTGAGAGGCTCTCCAATCACAAGTTTGTCCCAGGGCTTTCCTGCGGCTCAGCCTGGAATTAGAGGGGAAGGAACCAAGTCCAAACAGGCCTGAAGACACAGAGATGCCAGCACCTCTCCACAGGCACCCAGCCATTGCTCCCTGCCTAGGGCATTCCAGAAGGGACACAGAGGAACAAGACAGGCAGAGGGACCAGCTCCTACGGAAAGGACACTTCTTTTCTTTGTGGGACACGAGCCAGGGATCCAAGTAAAGGATAGTCGGTTTGCCTTCTTGCTGACAGAGTCCATGGAGGACTAGCACCAGGCCTCCCAGAACAATGAGCCTAAACCACCGCCAGGCCAGAAAGGATGTGAGCCCCGGGCTCCTGCTCCTAACTTACAAGGACCAAGGGCCACGTGGGTAAAAGGCCTGTGGCCTGGCTGTGGGTGACCTCCAAGGGGCCAGGTCCGGATCCTTCAGGGTGGACTTCAAAGGCTGTTCCTGGTTTCCAGACTCAGAGGACTATAGGCCTTCAGTGATTCATAATTCAGTCAGAAGTCCGATTCTGTTTAGAAAACAAACATTTCCTGCATATCCATCCAAGTGGGAAATGTTTGCCTAGTGACCCTACTTATCACAACAATCCTATCATTTAGGTATTTTTAATCCCCGTTTTACAAATAAAACATTAAGGCACAGAGAATGTGCTGGCAGTTGCCGAATTGCATCCTCGCTTTCCCTCCAACCCTGCCCACCACTTTTTCCAAGAAGTCGCAATCAAAGCTTTCTTGCTTCCCTTTTTTTTTTTTCATAGCCACAGGCAACATCTAGGAACTTGTACTGATCTGTCCCTTCCTGCAGTGCGTGCCCTTCACGGCACACACCAAGGATTACCTCTTTGAACTGTTCCCATGCTATTCCCAAGGAGAAATACCACTGCTATTAGCAATATTAGTAGGGGCGCCTGGACGGCTCAGCTGGTTAAGCACTGCCTTTGGCTCAGGTCATAATCCCAGGCTCCTGGGATCGAGTCCTGCATGGGGAGTCTGCTTCTCCCTCTCCCTGTTCAGGCTTACACTCTCTCTTGCTCTCTCAAACAAATAAATAAGATCTTTAATTTAAAAAGAAAAAAGAGAGAGAGAGAGAGAGATTGGTACATGACTACCACCACGAATAAAAATGGCTTTCATTTATTGAGCACCTACTGTATACTGAGCACATGAGCTTCAATATATCATCTGAGTGAATTCTACAGTTATACCTACTTTATAGATGAAGATCCTGAAACACAGAAAGATAAATCTACTTACCCAAGATCACAGGGTAGTAAGTAGTGGAAGTGGGATGTCAACCCATGAACTTCAAATCCAGAGCGTGTACTTTTAAACCCAGCTCAGCTGCTCTCTCTGTTTCCTGTCTTGATCATAAATGACAGGAGATTGACATTTTGGAGAGGATCAAAACAGGGAATAAACATATGACAAACTTGTCCCTGGGCCTTTCCATGGGAACTGATATCCCCATCTGACCAGTTACCTCAGCCCAGTATCTAAATGCCCTTGATTCAGTGTGTCTTTACATCAGTGTATTTTCTGATAAATGCGAAACAGGCAGTGTCTCCTTTAAACCATAGATTATTTTATGCAAAAGAATTTGAATCCATTAAAAGGGTGATTATTCTTCTGAGCCTTAGACATTAGATTCCATTCAGTCTTTAGCCACAAAACACATCAGGCCAAATCTAATTCTCCCCTGACAAGCATCCCTTCTCCGAACAAGTGAACAGTCCAGCCTAAATAAATAGAAACTTTTATGACTAGCCACATTGTTTTCACTTCTAAACAAACCTACAGGAAAGAACACCCATCACCCATATATTTGTCAATTGTAAATTGCCATCATTAAAACTAACAAAGTTTAAACCTCTCAAGTGTTTGGAGTTTAGAATTTGGGGAGGTGGGGTGGGGGTTGGGGGAGGAGGTCACAATTTTTTAAAGAATATGGAAGGAAACTCCATCTAATCTAAGAAAAAATTCCTAACCTTTAAGGATCAACATATATACCTTAGTGAGAACAGCAGGAGGCAAAACAAAATTATTATTCTAAAATTTATCGCCATGATGTTTTTCATGGAGGGAGGGGAAAGGAATGGAAAGTGGCGGGCTTACTGATCACCAGCTCAGATCCCCACCTTGGCCATGGGGGTGCATTCCCAGTGTCTGTGTGATCTCCATGGCACGGCTCAAAGCCAGCAGGGTCCCACCAACAGCGGCTCTCACTGTCTTAGCCCCTCTTAGGTCCCCAAGCCTCACTGTCCACATTCTCTACAGGAGGCACGGATTCATAAAAAGACACCGTCTGACCCTCTGGCACTCTCCGGCCAGCCTCACCACGTTTACTTTTATCCATATTGTAAATATTCCCTTTACTTAGCTCAGATTTTTCATTGTAAAGTGTTTGAAGCCAGGCAGCCTTCCGGTGTCAAAGACCTCAAGTGCCAGAAGAAGAGACCAGCTTCCACGGAAACGAGCGTGGTCATGGTTTGACTTTGAAGAAGTTCTTTGGCTCGGAGTTTAAGAAGCCCTCCAAGCCTCGGAGAACGGGGTTGCCAAACAGAAGAAAAACAGTGACTGTTGTGTGTGCTGAGTGTGACAGCACTATTTGTCTGGGGATCGTTGATACCCGCCACCTAGAGCGACAAAAGTACCCGACCTTAAAGTCTGCACAAAACTGAGCTGCTCAGGAAATACATAAAGCCCTTTTCTCTGCAAGCAGTGTTTGAAAGTAGTCATCCGAATGCTGTTAGCAATTTTTTTTTTAACTTGGCTGAGTTTTTTTCATGTTACGGAGATGTCGTGTTCACAGTGAGAGGGCCCTGCCCTCGGTCAGAGGTTGTTCCACAGAGTCTGTAATGAAATACTGAATCGTAACTTGATGTCAAGGAAGAATAAGGGGCAAGCTCAAAAACCAATACCCATCTTAAAAAAAAAAAAAAAAGATGACAAGCCTTTGGTCCACAAATAATCAGATCAGGAGGCTTCACAGATATTGCAATTTCCATCCTTTCCTCAGTGCTTGTTTATTTAGCTGAAGGCCTGTACGTGTGATGCTCATTAGCATATCAGAAGTGGGCTATTTGTTTTCTAAGTTGCCCAGTGATGAATTCTATATTTTCATTCTTTCTGGTGGAGGGCTAGTGTTGTTTGAATGCGGAGTGGGGGAAAGGGGAAGGGTTTTGAAAACAGAAGGACTTGTCCACTGAATTCAAATTCTGGTTTGACCATTTCAGTCTTTGTGGTCTGGGTAGCTTTGTCTCACCCCTCTGAGCCACAGTCCATTTTCCTGCAAATTGATGTCACAGGGCTAGGGTTAGGGTTTGGCGATAAAATGCCACAAGTTGGGGCCAGCAATGCGACAGGAGGCCCCATACTTTTTCTAACCCTCCTTGAGGTAAGCGTCCCTAAGAAGTGGTCACACCTGGTTCTGCAGTCTCCCCATCACCGGCAAGAATCCTGTCGCAAGAATCCTGTTCAGGGGAGAGCCAGGCCCAGCATTACAAGGATTCCTTCTATTCTTCCCAAATTCTTCTCATTTTTTAACACTCTCTGTCCTTTTCCCCAGGTCAAAGGAAAGGATATGATCTCTACATTAAAAAAAAAAAAAAAAAAAAAAGACTTGTTTTTTTTTTCCATGGGCCTGTTGAATCCTCCCTAATTGCCCCTCTGTGTCCCAAAAAATGATGTAAGCACTCCTAAGGAATTCCTTACCAGCATTCTTATCTTTCCTTGCTGAAACCGGGTTGGTCATTACAACTATTTTTGCAGGATTAAAAAAAAAAAAAAGCAAGCTCTGAAAACAAATATGTCTGTGTTTATGCTGTTTTGGGATTGTTATGGTTAAAAGAGAGACCGCTGGTTTTCAGTTACATATTCCTTGTATCCTACTCACCTCTCAAGTGCCAGCTTTGATTATTTTCTAGACCACGTGGTCTGACCCGTCCACCCGGGTCCCGATGTACCTACCCATGGTCAAGCCAGAAGGGGCAACCTTCCCACCGGCTTTGCAATCAGGAGGCTGACAACCACCCAGCCAGCCACCCGTCAAAGTCCCTATTGGTGACTCTCTCCCCCCACCCCCAGCAAGCTGTCTCCCTTCCCCCACCTTCCCAAATATCTTGGGCATCTCAAACAAACCAATTACACTCAGGTTGTTTAAACAAACAGCAGCCCAATTCCCTGGCCCCGAGCCCCAGCTGAGGGATTCCCTCGGGTCCACTCTCACCACCTCCACCCCCCACCCCAAGCCTCTTTCAGGCAAGAGTAGCCCCAGCAGAGACAATAACTCAGCGTTAACAGTGGGCACTTCTGCGTGTCTAAATGTTTGCAGACACTTGGTAAAGTGTCCCAGGCCAAGTTTCCAAAGGACAATACCTCCACGCTGCGTTTGTTTAAGCAGGCAATCCCAGATAAGAGGGGGGTTGCCTCCCCTCTCCAAAAGCCAAGAATGCAAGACAGAGGCTAGAGGCAATGCTGTGGGAGACTGGGGCAAATTCCACTGGAACAGGGAATACCTGAGTCTCTCTCTCTCCACTTCCACTCTCCCTTCAAAGACTAGACTTACCTACAGAGAATGGAAACCAGGGCATTGGGGTGACTTTTTATTTATTTGTTTATTTTTAAGTATTTAAGTATTTTCTAAGTAAGACAACTGGGATAGGAAAGGTACAGTTTTCAAATTCTGCAACTGGACTGAACGTAGTGGGTACGCAGGTCCCCCTGCAGAAGGACTGACTAGACTTCCCCACCGGCAGCCCACACCATGTGAAATGCCAGTCAACACCCTACACCACACATTTCCCGTTGACCTGTTGAAAAGAAAAAGAACTTATGATCTCCCAGTCTCTCCCAGCCATTTCTTCCCGTGCCACCACCAGGGGTGCCTGGGTGGCTCAGTGGGTTAAGCCTCTGCCTTCAGGTCATGATCTCAGGATGGTGGGATCAAATCCCGCATCGGGCTCTCTCTACTCAGCGGGGAGACTGCTCCCGCTCCCTGCCTGCTTCTCTGTCTACTTGTGATCTCTCTCTCTCTCTCTTTCTCTCTGTCAAATAAATAAATAAAATCTTTAAATTAAAAAAAAAAAAAACCCAAAAAGCAAATAAACAAAAAAGTTGCCACCACCTAACTGGCATTGTCTCCCAAATGGGTACTGGTTACAATTCATTTACTCACTCAACAAATATTTATAGATTATCTACTTACACCGGAATCCATAATAGTACAGAGGTCGGGAACAAAGGCAAAGTCCAGACTCTCACATATGATAGAAGGTGATATGTATCTAAAGAGAGGAGCATACAAAGATCCTCAGAGTTCAGAGAAGAGATGACTCCTGGCTGAGAATCAGCAAGCTGAGCAGAGAAAGCTTCTCAAGGAAGGAGCTACCGGACTCGATACTTAACTATCTGCCATCAACAGAGACAGGAGCCAACTGGGCAATCTGACTGTGGACAGGCTCTTTCCCACATATTTCTGCTTCTTGCTACTTCTCCTTGGTCCTTCATCCATTAAAAGAGAAGTTCTTATATTTTCTGAGTCCCAGACCTAGAGAATCTCAACTCGCTCCAGGAAAATGAACATGTACCAAAATATAGCACACAATTTCAGAGGATGCCCATATTTATCTAGAAACCTCAGATTAAGAATTCTAACAATTGAATGCTAGTATTGGCAGACCCATTTTTGACGGGAGGATTGAAAGGAAACAAAAAATCTCCATCTATCTAAACTTTACATTTTTGTTCATTTTTTTAAAGATTTTATTTATTTATTTGATAGAGATCAAAGTAGTCAGAGAGGCAGGCAGAGAGAGAGGAGGAAGCAGGCTCCCTGCTGAGGAAAGAGCCCAATTCGGGGCTTGATCCCAGCACCTGGAGACCATGACCTGAGCTGAAGGCAGAGGCTTTAACCCACTGAGCCACTCAGGCGCCCCCATTTTCGTTCATTTTTTTTAGTTAAATGATATATGTAGTCTACAAAACCCTCAAGAGGAAAACACTTCCATATCATTTGAAAAGCCCGACAGCTTGGGAGAAACCAGAGAGCTGCCCTGAAATGATGCTGCCATATTTCACATACAAAAGCCTGTCTGACCTTTTGTACCTTCTCTGGGTTGCAAATTCTGAAGTAGGTGTTTCAAGCGCCCAAAAATGATGCTCTGAAAGTGTCTCTCACAAAGGAATCTAAATCAAATGTCAACATTTCTCTTTTACAATATCTGAGAGCCATGAATCTAGGTGGAGAAATCGTGACTTAATGACACTCCAACAGATAGATCAGCGAGTGTCTCCTAGCCTTGCTCAGGTCTACACACCATACACAACTGAGGGAGTTATATACCTAATAACTGAGCGAGTGGATGAGAGCCTTTATGAAAGAACAAATGGCACACTTTATACTACAGTTCATTCCAGAACACTATGTGTAATTAAAATAGGTGTTTTAAAGGTTAATTTGATTCACTACTTAAAATATACATAGCAGGTAATCTCCTAGTTTAAAGATGTTAGATTCCAAATCCTGATAACACTGAAAAATACTTTTAACTTTGAAGATAATTGTACATTCACATCCAGTTGTTAAGAAATTGCAGAGAGATCCTGTGGCCCCTCTACCCAATTTCCCTGACTGGTAGTATTTTGCAAAACCATAGCACAATCTTAAGACCTGAATATCAACAGTACTACAGTGGAGAAAAAAGAGATCTATCACCAGGATCCCTCCTGTTGCCCCTGAGAGCCACAAGTGTTTATCTTCCATCCCACTACCTCCTCAATGTCTGGTAATTATTAAACTGCGCTTCAGTCCTATCAATGATCATTCCAAGAATGTTATGTAAATGGAATCATACAGTATATAACCTGTTGGCTTTTGGTTCTTTTTTTCCACTCAGCATAATGCCCTTGAGATCCCTCCAAGTTGTTGCCTGTATCAACCATCTGTTTCTTTTTATTGCTGAATTATATTCCATGGTATGGATGTACCACAGTTTGTTCAATCAGTCACATGCTGAAGGACATCTGAGTTGTTTCCAGTCTGGTGCTATCAGGAGTAAAGCCACTATAATCATCCACATCCAGGTTTTTGTGCGGACATCGGTTTTCATTTCTCTGAGATAAATGCCCAGGAATGTAATTTCTGGGTCACATCATAGTTGTATACTTAGTTCTTTGAGAAACCATATTACATTCCCACCAGCAGCAATGTGTACACATCTTCACCAGTAGAGATACTGTTGTCACTACCTTGTATTTAGCCACTCCAACAGTTGTCTAGAAATATCTCACTGTGATATTAATTTCCAATTCCTCAATGGTGAATGATATTAACCTCTTTTCCTGTCCTTATTTGCCATCTGTGTATCCACTGAAATGCCCATTTTCTAATTGTATTGTTTGATGTTCTTACTGTTGAGTTTTGAGGGTTCTTCATATATTCTAGATACGAGTCCTTTGTCAGATATGTGCTTTGCAAATATTTTGTCACGGGCCCTAGTGTATTTCTTCATCCTCTTCACATGGTCTTTCACAGAGTCAAAATTTTCCAATTTAATGGAGTATACTTTATCATTTTTATAATATATCATGTTCTTGCTGTCAAGTCTAAGAACCCTTTGCCTAGTCCTGGATCTTGAAGATTTTCTTCTATGTTTTTGCCTAAAATTTTTATTTTGTGAAGTCTGTGATCAATTTTGACTTAATCTTTATATAATGTGTAAGACTTAGGTTGAGGTTCATTTTTTTTGCTTATGGAATAGCCAAAACTTTAGATTTTTTACTACATAAGGCTGTTTTTCAAAGCAAGCAACTGAATGTTGGACTTGAAAGTCTTTTTCATGTGCAGTCTGGG
Source organism: Mustela erminea (assembly GCF_009829155.1). Lineage (NCBI taxonomy): Eukaryota > Metazoa > Chordata > Mammalia > Carnivora > Mustelidae > Mustela > Mustela erminea. Next base: position 48,522,504 of record NC_045626.1, read on the forward strand.
GGAAATTTATCATTTGATGTTACCTCTTCCAGAACCAGTGATGTCCTCCAAATGAGAGAGAACTGGTGGCTAAACAGAGCGATCCATGGGAAGATGAGGGTCTTTACTTTGCCAAATATCAACTAAGGAGGGCCTGAATCCATACCGACTATTACCTATCAGTCTTAAAGACCCAAGCACAGGAAAAAAGAAAGTTTAGGATCATCTCCAAAATAGTTTTCACTCGGTAAGGATTGTAAAATTGAGGAAACATCTCCCAGGTAACCCGGTAAGATCAAGAGGGATAGGGACAGGAAGAGTCCATTCCTTCCATTGGGTTTCCAATTTTGACTACCACAATTTCATAATAGTGATCTGTTAACTCACGATGGGCTCAGAAAATTCCTTAATTGCTTCTGCAGTGCAGGTCAGCCAGCTCTGCTCAGCCTGCAATCTGTATTTCCGAAAGAACTATTCATTAACTCCTATAAAAAACAAAACAGAAGCCTGGGTCTATAACCTTTACTGGATTACACAAAGTGGGATGGGTGCTGATTGCCTTCCAAAGGCTCTGAAGAGCAGGCCAGGCAGGGATGCTTTTCCAGTGGAGACCCACCCCTCTCCCCCCCAGCCCCTCCTGCTCTTCCCCTCCCAGGATAAACACAAAGCAGAGACCAAGCTCCCAGTGGGATGACCTATAAGTGACCCTTGGACTGACCTAACACTCTGGTCACTCTCACCGACAGATTTGTTTATCTTGGAACCTTGGAGCCTCTGCACCCAAAAGCTTCAGCCCTAGACTCCAAGTCTTCCCAAGCGAGCTGTCAGTCACGGCTTGAGTGCGTGTGGGACAGTTGCATGATAGCCCGAGTTTATTTACCAAAATCTGATGTTTATGCTGTCCAGCACTGAGTAGGGGCCGTGGGCTGCTGAATCCAGTAATTGCGGAGCCAGTTCAACTCCTCCATCAGGCATTAGCTCTTACACTAAAGAATTATCAGTGGACCCTGACAACGCATCTCCCCCTGAGGATTAAAGGTCCCAGGGTAATCTGAATTTGGCATCTCCAAGGGAGGGGTATGTGGTTAGGCCATCCCCCTAGAGCTTATTTTACTGAAACATAAGGAGCACAGCCACAAACGGCACGAGGGAGAAGTTTGGGCTTCTAATCATGGTGCATCACACCGTGTGGCCTGTTTGATGGGACTATAGGCAAAGCTTACATGTGATAGTAATGTCTTGATATTTACCTAAAGAAAGAAATGGATGCTGTCTCTAGTGGGAGCCCTAGATGGGGTGATCAATAAATCCAAATTTAATAGATCTTATTTTCCCAGATAGGAAAATAAATAGGGTTCCCTTAAGGAGCCCCAGCTGACATGCAGAATCTATACTGCTGGTCAGATTTCAGGGGTAATCCCGAGGGGATAAGACTTTTCAGAGGATGGAACTCATTCTTACTCAAGCTGATCTGTACAGTTTCTTTCGGGCTGCTGTTTTCCAGTGGTTGAGTAAAGCAAACATGTAAGGCCAAACCAAGAAAGATGACAAGGTTGATTACAGAACTGGGCTTTTCCCCCTCTGCTCCTGGCAGAAAATTTCATTTAGATCTGAACCCTCAAGGAATGCTTTTATTTGGAAAACCAGATGAGGAGAGGGAGAACTGTCCCTTCCAAGGGCAGTGCAGAAAGAGGGCTCTCCTCCCCTTTTATCCCATTAAGTCCTGCTGGTCAGGGACTGAGAAGGCCCCTCTATTATCAGCCCTGGCTTAAATAAACCTTCTGCCTCAGCCCCCAGCCGCTTCCCCCCATGCTGCCGGCCCATCCATCACTGTCACCTGTGTAGAGTGGCGGCCATGACAGTTCATGATCATTAACCAGCCCTGGTGTGCTTTGTGTTAAAGTTAAGACACATCAAACGCAGAAAAGCCACAGTTCCTTAAAGTTACAGGAGACACTGATGTGCCAGGGCGGCTGAGGTCCAAACTTGATGCACAGCTTTGACAAAAGGCGAAAGTGAGCGCTGAGTAAAATGCCTCAGTATCCCTTCTCATCCCCAGGGATGGGGGGGGGGGGGTGCTGTCCAGAGAGAGATAGGAACCTGATGGAAAAAGAGCAGTGTGCCAACAGGGTGACAGAGCCCCAATAAAGAGACCATGAACCAAACACTTAGCGACAAGGTTTTGGAAACCACCACAAGCCAGCTGCCCGGTGAAGCGGCCCCTTCAGTGCCGGTACAGTCCCCACAACTCCCTCCCCCACCCCACCTCCCCCATCCCCAACCCCTCCACTCCGGCCCCCACAGCAGGAAATCTGCTCCCAGAGAGAACACTCATGGGAAATTATCTCCCTGCTGTCCTTGGCACACTCAGCTTCTGAACCATTTCATAAACTTCTTACCCAAGGGGGCTCAGATCCCTGAAAGCAATGCCAGGTAAATGGTGTCTCTCTATTTCTCAAAGGTGTAGAATATGGAAGTAACAGGGTGTGTGCGTGAAAGATGTTTGTGTATTTGGGTGATATGGCTTACATTTCATGATTTCTCTCTGCCCCACTGTTTAATTAAGACATTTGCTTTTCTTTTTTTTCTTTTCTTTCTTTTTCTTTTTTTTATTTAAGGACATTTGCTTTTCTTATCATGACTTTTCTGCAACAAGGCCCAGTTTAGGGAAATGACCTTGAGAGGCAGTTTCAGAAGGCAAGGGAACTGGCTTTGCCAGCCAGTATTTAAAAATTAAATAACGAAGAGAAATAAACAAGCAGCCCATAACTGCCCTGCTACCAACATGAAGGAATACATGTGCCATTCCTCTATCACCTTCTTTGTGCAAATGACATTTATTCTGTCCTTCCCACGATATGACAAGGGACCAGCAATGAGTAGGGGCCATGGGCTTATATATGCTACAGAGTTATAAAGAGCAAAAAAAGAAGGTTATAACTCTTAAGACAGATGAATATAATCACTACAATGAAGATAGGCACTGGGGGAGCAGAGAATGAAGGGGGTATCAGGATAGGATGCATCAAGAAGGACTTCCAGCAGGTATGACCAACTGGCTGGGTGTTGAGGTATGAGCAGGAGTTCAACAGAGGAAGGTATAACAGCACACAAAAAGGTACAAAATTAATGATTGCTAGCATTTACTAAGCCCATACTAAAATCCAGGCAGTATGCCTAGCATGTTCTAGATCTATACAGCAGCCACTGGCCACAGGGGGCTAGTGAGCACTAGAAATGAGGCTGCCCTCTGCCCTCTGCCTCTGCCCCTCCCCTTGCCCATGTTCTGTTCTCTCTCTCATGCTCTCTCTGACAAATAAATAAATTTTTAAGGGGGTTTTTCTGTTTTAAAAAAAAAAACTTAAAACAATTTTATTTATTTAGAGAAAAAGAGAGCAGGGGAGGGGCAGAGAGAGTGGGAGAGAGAATCCAAGCAGACTCCCCACTCTGCACAGAGCCCAGGGCAGGGCTCTAACTCAGTACCCTGAGATCATGACCTGAGCCAAAACCAAGAGACAGATGCTTAGCCAGCTGAGCCACCCAGGAGTCCCTAAAAACACTTCTGAAGCTATCGATACAGTCTCTGAGGCCCCTCTGAGTTCAAACATCCTTTGACCTTGGAGTGTAATTTTATTGTTTGGTCCGGCTCTTCCATCATATCATTGTTGATCAGTTTGATTTATGTGATGTGACATTCTCCACCAGGAACAAGGCCCCTCATGGCAGCATCGCTCTTCTGGGAAAATAGGATTTAACTTACAGTAAGTTCCTCTCAAATACAGAGTCGCTCCCTGGACCAGAAGATGTCTGGCTGCACAGTGCTTTTGCCGAAAGTATTTAAAAAGTGAAACAAACAAACAAAAAATTCTAACTTAAAAGGAAGAATCAGGCTTCTTCTTCACCTTGTGTATTAAGATGTTCAAATCCCAGTCCCCACTTTTTCACAGATCCATGGCCTTACGTGCATTGTTTAACCTCTATCTGTTCATTTTCTCATAGAAAACATAGAGAAAATATCTACCTTCCTGGATTAGGAAGAATAAATGAACAGGATGTCTAAAGGTGCTTAGTGTAGCTCTCTGAATAATAAACACTAAATAGACCTGATTTATTATTATTATTATTACTGTTCTATTTATTGACCTCTACGAGGTACATGACATGTAAAATGAGTAAATTTTATGATCAATCTCAGTACTGTTTTATGGATTCAATGAAAGAAAACATATGAAGACTTTCTAGTACTAGAGTACAGTAAACAATTAGTATTATATTATAGCCTTATAACTTGCATCTTGTAAACTATAATCTTTAAATTATAATAGCATGATGTTTTAGTTGTACACTTAGAGTATTAAATATAAAAATGAATCATATCATCAAAAGCGGAAATTCTTAATGTTCTCAGTGGTTGCTACTCTCTGGGAGTATTCTAGCATCCTGTTTGCCTTTTAGGCTCATAAAGGTGATATTTAATAGATTGAATCAATACTTCACATACCAAAGGTATAAATGGCTTTTCCACGCCACTCAGAGTCCTTGTGCATAGCATCTCCTTAATTAAAACCTTCATCTACTGAAGCCCAGATCAATTCTGGACGCAGCTTTACAGCTAGAGAAACTGCAGAGCTGCATCATCTACAGCATAACTTAAATCTTCAACAAGCTCCTCACCCAGACTTAGGACAAGAGCCCTCAAACCTTGGCTCTGGTTTGTCCCTCCGTGTAAAACAGCTAGCTCCAGGGAGCTGCGGGCCACAACAGGCTGATTGGTCCCAGCAGGTCCTGAGAAGCCACAGCACGGCTCTGTGGCCTGATGGTCAACCTTGCCAAGGGTTCTCTGTGGCAAACTGGCTTACATAACTACTTCCTGACTTTGGGTATTACTATAGGTCTATTCACCAGCAGGGAAACAAATTTCTATACTTCTGCTTCATTGTATTTTGAGAGGCCAAACTAGAGTGAAGAATCCACTGGTCCGGGCTGGAGACTCCTGAGAGAGGGCCAATGGGTCCATGCCACCCCTGCAGTCACACCCACGGGGATTACGCGAGGAGTCTGGGTCCAGGAGGGGGAGGACTTGCAAAGGTCCAGATGGGGGCTACTGAAGAGTGGTTAGACGTCAATGAGGCTGTCTGCCCCAAAGTCTTAAGAAACTATTATCCTAAGAGAGGCTTCACTCTGTGGGAAGATGACAAACAGACCTTGATGAAACTGTAAAAGGAGGAAGAAGGAGAAAGATTCTTTTCTTTTCGGCCATGCTACTGCCAACACTGCCAGGCAAATCAACGTGAGCTTCAGGTGGAATGCTGCAGTGGGCTTTGAGACCAAACCCTGAGATGTGTGTGTCCAAAAGGAGAGACAACAAGTTTCTGAATGAGTGACAGGATTTTTACTGACATTGTGATGTTCAGTTCTGGGGTCTCCCCCAGTACCATTGTTTCTGGACTTGTACTTTGCATGGACTTCGTGTGTTTGCCCCTTTCCTCCCAAAGGGATTTAAATTCACAAGTCCTAACAGCATCCCCCTGAGGCGGGTGAGGAGAAGTGCTTACAAGGTTTCCCAGCTGTGAAGGCTCAGCTGGGGACCACAAGGGCAGTAAGAAGGCAAAGGGGAGATACTGCCCCTACTGTTGACAAAGGGAATCACCAAGCCTTTGCCCATCACCAACCAGGATCACAGGAAAAAGGTTAAAGGTCAGGAGGTGAGTCTTACCTCCGCATAGAACAACTCCTCCCACTGGACCAGCTCAGGGAAAATAAAGGAAGCCATAAAACAAGTGGCTTCATAACCTAGCCAATCACACCCACCATAACACAATTTTGGTGGCCTTGGAAATAGGTCAGTCATGTTGGGGCCCATTTGGCAGTGGCTACCAAAATGTGAACAGGTATTTCTTTTGACTCAGCCATTCTAGAAATGCACTCTACCCACATCCGTGCCAGAGGGTATAAGAATATCCCCTACGCCATTTATGTTTGCTGTGGCTTCTTTTCATAGATGCAAAAACTAGAAACAATCTAGATGCTTATCGATAAAAGGATAAACTTAAATAAACTATGATGCACATAAATCTATGCAGTAGTTACAAGGACTGAAATTAATCTGTACATAAAGACATGGAAAGACAGTTGAATGTATTCTAAAAATACACTCAAGACTAATAAATCATACTCTGCAGGTCCTGCAGTTACACTATTTGCATGATAATAGAAGGCAAGGGTGCCCTGAGCAAAAAGAAGGGAGGCTTGATCAGTGAAATTAGGGGATATTCTGAGGCTACAAGAGAGGCTTAGTGGGGATAGATAGTCCCATGGGAGACAGAAGCCTCCCCATGGAGGCAGCCCCTGTTCTGCTGACCCTTAAGTGAGGCTTCTTTGGTTTCTTGGGGCATGAGGGGGCAAGGGGACCTCAGGAGAATAGTATCAGAGTATGAATGCAGCCTAATCCTGGTTCGTAGCACTCTTGTCATTGCGTCCTATACCTGCTGTTGTTTGATTAGTTATTTCTCACAGTGTAATAAGCACCCTCAACCCACCATCCAAAAATCAAAGCAAGCAACTGGACCATGACCCTCCTAATCAGATGACCCCATCCTAGCTCTGTTCCTGCTCACCTGCACCCCGATTCACCATGCCCTCACTCTCCTATATAACTGTATTGACTATGTATGTTTTAAAGTATATACTTCTATTTTATTTTAAGATTTTATTTATTTGTCAGAGAGAGAGAGAGAGCATAGGCAGGGGGAGTTACAGGCAGCAGGAGAAGCAGGTTCCTGGCTGAGCAGGGAGCCCGATGCGGAACTTGATCCCAGGACCCTGGGATCATGACCTGAGCTGAAGACAGACGCTTAACCGACTGAGCCACCAGGTATCCTGTGTTTCTGATTTTTTGCTGTTGTGAACAATACTGTCTGGACATTCTTGTGCGTTATTACTCTGTGACTGTTGTGTTATGCAAGAATCACTCTTTGATAGATGCAGTGGAGTGGAACTGCTCGGTCATCACATTTGTAAATGTTGCACGTTAGGAAATAATGCCGAGCAGATTTTCAAAGTGATTGTACCAATTTCCACTCCCACTGCCCATGTGTTGGAGATTCTTTCTTGAGATCTGCATCCTCTCCAACATTTGACTTTGTGAGACATTTTTAATTTTGCCAACTTCAAGGATGTAAAACAGTATCCCGGACTTGGTTTGTATGTTTTTGACCACTGAGAATACTGAGTATCTCTTTATTTGTATATCGGCCACATGTATCTTTTCTATGAAATGCCCGCTTGTGCCTTTTGCATTGAAAGTCTTCTATTGGGGATGCGTGAGTGGCTCAGTCAGTTAAGCGTCTGCCTTCAGCTCAGGTCACGATCCCAGGGTCCTGGTACCGAGTCCTGCCTGCATCATGCTCCCTTCTCAGAGGAGAGCCTGCTTCTCCCTCTGTCTGCAGATCCCCCTCCCCCTGCCCATGTTCTCTCTCTCTCTCTGACAAATAAATAAAGTCTTAAAAAAAAAAAATCTTCTAGTGGATTATTTGTGGTCTAAGTAAGTCTTATTGGTGCCTGAAATGGAATCTCCAAGGGAAAATTTTTTCTTTTTTTAAAGATCTATTTATTTGAGCAGGGGACCGGGGTTGGGGTGGGGGGCGGCAGGTGCAGAGGGAGAGAATCTCCAGCAGATTCCCGGTTGAGCACAGACCCCAACGCAGGGCTCCATCTGATATTCTTTTTTTTTTTTTTTTTAAAGATTTTATTTATTTATTTGACAGAGAGAGATCACAGGTAGGAAGAGAGGCAGGCAGAGAGAGAGAAGAGGAAGCAGGCTCCCTGCTGAGCAGAGAGCCCGATGCGGGACTCGATCCCAGGACCCTGAGATCATGACCTGAGCCGAAGGCAGCGGCTTAACCCACTGAGCCACCCAGGCGCCCCTCCATCTGATATTCTGACCTGAACTGAAGCCAAGAGTTGGAAGCTCAACTGACTGAGCCACCCACTCACCCCCCAGGAGAAACATTGTTAATCTCAACCCATTTTCTCCTGCCAGGAGGTGGTGCCGCAGGGACACACAGAATTATAAGAAGTTGGTTTTGACAGAGTTCAGCCCAAGTCTGAGCATGAAATCCAAAGCATCCAGGGACACGGGGGGGTGAGCAGAGTGGGGAGGTAAGGCCAGCTATGTCCAATTCTTCCCCTTTCCTGCCCCACTACCTACAGCAGCCACAAATCCCCGGTGCCCTGTGCCAGGTGCTTCCCTGCACTTTCCACAGCACCCTGCCAGGAGCCCTCAGCACCTAAGTGTTTGGGGAGAGCAGAACAGCAAGTTCAAATGTCCACCCAAATCATTTGGCAACTGAAGCCATAGCTTCAGCGCTGCACTCCAGCCATTAGGAAACGAATTTCCAGAGGTTTCTGAGTAGTGCGGGAAGAACAACATACACAGACACAGATTTTCCAGTTCATACACAGGAAACTGCAGGGCCGGTTCTTTTAAGAAAATAGATTGAAATTCAAGAGATAAGAAAATAGGAAGCACGAGCCCATCCCAGCTCTGCTCTGGAACCCACCACTTTAAGCATCCCGAATCACCCGGTGGGCCCATTCTGCAGCTATAGCTCATCCACACTTCCAGGAGCCCCACAGAGCCCCCCACGCAGAGGCCCTCATTTGGATCTGAAAGGGTCACTTCCTGTCCTCCCTCAGATCTCCTGTCCCAGTCAAATTGGCCAGCTGTCATATTTCTTTAGTTATCAACTCATTTCCTCCTAACGACCGCGAAGGTCTGTCTCCCCATCCTCGTCCTGCAGACTCCCATTCTCATTCCTCCCTGTTCTGCCAGCACCTGACATCCGTCTGTCTTCTCTGGCCACAGGCGAGGTGAGGTCAGGGTAACCTGCCCTTGACTTAGTTCCTGTGCACTGTGTCAAAGGAACTCATATGTTCTCACACACACACAAAAAAGTTACTATGTGAGGTGATAGTGGGAGTCCTTTCACAATAATGTACTTATAACAAATCATCACATTGTACACCTTCTTTCTCTCTTCATTCATTCATTTATTTATTTTTAAGATTTTATTTTTAACTAATCTCTGCATTGAACATGGGGCCAAAACCCACAACCTGGAGATCAAGAGTGGCATGAGCCAGCCAGGTGCCCACGCTGTACACTTTAAATATATTACAATTTCATTTGTCAATCATACCTCAATAAAACTGAAAAAAAATATATTTTAAAACGAAACAAAACAATGACAGCCTGGGAGGGGTCATGAGCCACTGAGAGGCAACGGGAAAGTGATACTCAAATTAATAATGAACAGGCTTTGGTTTTCTTAACTTTAAGTAGAAATCATAAACGGAAAATCCTTTGAAGGGCACCTGGGTGGCTCAGTCAGTTAAGTGTCTGCCTTCAGCTCACGTCATAGTCCCAGTGTCCTGGGTTCGAGCCCCACATCAGCTACCTGCTCAGCAGAGAGCCTGCTTCTCCCTCTCCCTCTGGTTCTCCTCCTGCTTGCACACATTCTCTCTCAAACAAATAAATAAAATCTTTTTTACAAAATGTTTTGAGTAGTGGGGTGTGAGTGTGTGTGTGTGTGTGTGTGTGTGTGCATGTGTTTTTTTATTGTGGTAAAATATATAGAATATACAGTTTATCATTTAATGATTTGTAAATGTACAGTTCAGTGGCATTAAGCACATTCACAGGGTTGTACAACCAACACCATCATCCAGCTCCAGAACTTCCTCACCATCTCAAACTGAAATTCTGTTCCCATTAAACACTAACATCCCATTCTCACCTCCCCCAGCCCTGGGCAGCAGCCATTCCACTTTCCATCTCCATGAATCTGGCTAATCTGTGTGCCTCATGTAAGTGGAATCAGACGATGTCTGTCCTTTTGTGTCTGGCTCCTTTCACTTAGCAAAATCGTTCCCAGATTCATCTATGTTATACTATGGATCAGAATCTCATTCGTTTTTAAGGCTGAATGATATTTCATTGTACCTGCCTACCACGTCTTGTTTATCTATTCATCTGTTGATAGGCATTTGAGCTGTTTCCACATTTGGCTATGGTGAACAATACTGCTATGAACATGGTGTACAAGTATCTGTTTGATGAATTGTGTTTTTATTTTTATTATTTTTTAAGATTTTATGTATTTATTTGACAGAGAAAGAGAGAGCGCACAAGCAAGGGGAGCAGCAGGCAGAGGGAGAAGCAGGCTCCCCACTGAACAGGGAGCCCGATGTGGGGTTCAATCCCAGGATCCTGAGATCATGACCCAAGCCAAAGGCAGACACCTAACCAACTAAGCCATCGAGGCACCCCATAATGAATAGTGTTTTTAAACATTTAAAATTGTGTTTTCCTCCAATCCGCAAACTACTTAGTATCTATCTGAAAAGACAATAAGAACCAACAAACAGGTTAGCTTGCCCTGTTGCAGAGATCAGTTTTAAAATTGGAGCCAAGACCTGTGCACTCTCTGGGTTCTGGAGAGCTAGTGTGGTGCTGGGCATCATGGGGCACATCCAATCCATATGTACTGTCCATACGTACATGACACGGATGCCTGCCGAGGCTAGACCTCACCAAGAGCCAGTGAGGCCAGGTTATCAGTTCTTGCCACGGTCTGGCCGCATCAAAGTGTTATTTAGCCCTTATTTTGATTAACCAAGTACTTTACAATCCATTTACTGGTAGATTGTTTTCATCAACAGCCGTCACCCGACAGGTGAAAATGGATATTTAGGGAAGAAGCCAATTTCATGTGCGGTTTATATACAAATAAGGGTGCAATCACAGAGACCAAACCTGCTTCCCTCTTGGGAAATAATGTTTCAATTTAGCCAAGCACAAATATTACATTTGCTGGTCTGGTAATACGGCTATGGTGTCTGAGCCTGGCATGTGGTCCACTGGACCTGGTCATGGTATCAAGAACCCACCAACCACAAGGACGGCATTTAGGGCCATGAGCCTGCACTGACTCCTCCTTGTGCCCTCCCCAAAACTCCTTAGAGCTTAGAGCAAGGACGTAAGAGGGCCGTGAAGCAAGAAACACAACTGGAACGGCTGATCCGCACCTGCTGAGCACCCTGTCCCGGGGACCTCATAATACTGTCCGCTCATGCACTAATAAAATAAATACGGGGCTTTTGTGTCCCCCTCCAAACTGCAATTTTCCCAGTCTTTCACTGCTCCTTGGCATATGCGATTATACAGCTTTAAATCCATTTTCTAAAATGAGCATCTGTTACATTTAAAATGAAGCAAATGTAATACATTTTATTTGAATCATTTTTAACAGTTAAAAATGACTTACATTGGTGGCCTTATTAATTTTTATGCCATGTGTATTATGTTATGCATTTTATAAGATATTTCACAAACATAAGAATTACTGTGTATATGTTAGCTATACTTATACTGTTATTTTTCCTTTTCTTTTGGTTACAATATTCCCATTCCACATTTCCATATCATACATGGAACTAGTGAATTTTCTTATGAATTCTATGTATACATCTCTGGCCACATTCTTCTTTCGTTATCTGAAATGGAAACTGAAAAGACCATAAAAGAGAACAGGGAGTAGTAATAGAGAATATCTGTACTTCGCAGATCATGACCAGCCAAATCATAATGACCTCATACACTCATTTGTTCATTAAGCATCTATTCAATGCCTTTTATGCATGAGGCAAGCTACCAAGATGAGTAAGAACCCTGCCCCAAGGAACCTCACCACCAAGTGATTCTATATACCAGCAGTTGGAAAACTCCACCTCACATCTTGTTTTTGTAAATAAAGTTTTATTGGAACACAGCCAGACCCATTAGTTTATGTATTATCTGTGACAGTATTCACATTACAACAGCAAGACAGAGCAGATTCAACTAAGACCATATGGCCCATAGATATAAAATAATTACTTGTTAGCCCTTTATGGAAAACATTTGTCAACGCTTGTTCTTGAGAAAAGAACTAGCCATTCTTAAATTTTACAAAGTTCTGAGAAGACTTGGCCCCATTCCCAAATACTCTGAAAACTCAGAGTAAATATTCTTGCCACTCATAACGCCATCCACAAACCTACAGCATCAGCATCATCCATTAGAAAAGCAGAATCTCAGGTTCCATCCCAGAACCGCTGAATCAGAATCTGGAATTGAACAAAATTTCCGGGTGATTCATATCTACATTAGAGTCTGAGAAGCACTGCTTATGCTAGACAGGGTTCTCCAGAGAAACAGAACCAACAGGATGGGTGTGTGTGTGTGTGTGTGTGTGTAGAGAGAGACAGAGAGAGATTGATTTATTTCAGGAAATTGGATCATGTGATGGTGGGGGCTGGTGAGTCTGAAATCCACAGAGAAGGCACGCAACCTGGAAATTCCAGCAGTCTTGAGTGGAAGGCAGTCTGGAAAAAGATTCCTTCTTTTTCTGGGGACCTTAATCTTTTCTCTTGAGGCCTTCAACTGATTAGATGAGGCCCACCCGTGTTATGGCAGGAAATCTGCTTTACTCAAAGTCTACTGATTCAGCCATTAGTCCAGATATTGCTCTGAAGATATTCTTCACATGTGACTAATGGCTGAATCAGTAGACTTTGAGTAAAGCAGATTTCCCGCCATAACACGGGTGGGCCTCATCTAATCAGTTGAAGGCCTCAAGAGAAAAGATTAAGGTCCCCAGAAAAAGAAGGAATCTTTTTCCAGACTGCCTTCCACTCAAGACTGCTGGAATTTCCAGGTTGCGTGCCTTCTCTGTGGATTTCAGACTCTGTGGATCTTCAGAGCAATATCTGGACTGGTACTTGACCAAACAATTAGGCACCATTGTCTAGCCCAGCTGATACATAGAATTAGCCACTACACATATATAGGTAGAAAACAGAATTTGAACTCCCACACTGTTATGGGTGGAAAACGTAGAGGTCAGAGAGGAATAGGGGTGGACCCATATGTGAAGTTGGTGAAAGTCACCAACTTTCCTCTCTTAGAATCTATCTCAGACATGCATGTCTCCTCCTAGACCCTGTACCAGGTATCTCATGTGTTAGAAAGAGATTAGCACTGGATTCACACATCTGTATCCTCTTCAAGAAGTAACTGGAGTTAAATGATATCATATGGGTGGGACCCTTGTAGAGGCCAAGAAAAGTTAAGGCCATCCCACCTCAGGTTTAGCCTTAGCATAAGTACAGCCATCTTAGCTCCGGCAGCCATCTCAGAACCCTGTGCCCAAGGGCTGAACTTTCCCCTACTTTACTTTAGTTCTAAGGACCCCCACCCTGCTTTAGTAACAGGAAGCCCCACCCTGATTTAGTAACAAGAACCCATAAATACCCCTGCCTTAACTAAGCTCAGGGTCCAAGTCCCTACTCCACTGTGTCGGGTATACTTGGGCCCAGCTTAAGCTTGTTAAATAAACCCTCATGTGATTGCATTGGTGTTGGCTCCTCCATGGTCTTTCGGACACAAAAACTCAGGTAAAACACTCTGATTTGATAGGACTAGTCCTTTTAAGAAGAGGAAGAGACACCAGGGATGTAGGCACACAGAGAAAAGGCCCTGTGAGGACACAAAAAGAAGACAGCAATCTATGAGCTGAAGAGCAAGTTCTTATCAGAAACTAAAACCTGCCAGCATCTTAATCTCGGACTTCCAGTCTCCAGAAACTGAGAAAAAACAAATTTCATGATTTAAGCTACCCAGTCTATATTTTGTTATGGCAACCCTAATCAACATATTCTACTTAAAGCACGGTTCATGGACCAGCAGCATCAGAACCACTGCTAGCCTGTTAGAAATGCAGAAACTCAGACTCCATCCCCACCCACTGGAAACAAATCTGGATTTTCCCAAGATCCCCAGGTGCTCTGAGGAACTGCCTTCTGGAACACACGCCAGCTTTCAAGAGAATGGAACACATTTGTCAGGGATTGCTAAGAGATGGGAGACGGGGGGAAAAGGATTGGTGTGTGGTATGGTGGAGGTTAGGAAGCTTTGCCTGGGGGCCTCAGTATCCTCAGGGAGATCAGACATCAATAGCTAATGCAGGAGAGAGCCCTAGAATTCAAATTCCAGCCCTAGAATTCAAATTCCAGGCTTTTCTTTTTCTGATCCTAATGATTAGACTCACTGCTTTTCAGAGCTGGAGGTGATCATTCAGAAAACATGTAGCTCACATCTTTGAGAGACGCTATCATTTTTTCTTTTTTTTTAGATTTTATTTATTTATTTGAGACAGAGAGAGAGAAGGAGAACAAGCTGCCAGGGGAAGGGCAGAGGAAGAAGGAGAAGCAGACTCCCTAATGAATAGGGAGCCCAACCCTGGGATCACGACCTGAACTGAAGGCAGACATTTAACCAACTGGGGCACCAGGTGTCCCAAAAGACACTATCCTTGAAGGCCACTCAGTAGGGATGAGAATGGGGCTTCCTCACTTGTAATCAAAAGCACTTGGCTACTGTTTAGTTTAATTCAGCACAAAAATTCTAGCAAATAGTTACAATTCCAACAGCCCCATGGGCGGATTTTTATGTGTGTGTATGTTTTTGGTTTGTTTGTTTGTCTGTTTGTTTGTTTCTAAATGCAGAGTAACAAGTTCTCAGTTGGTCTTGGGAAAGGAGAGAAATCGGTGTGAGACCCACGGGCTGGAGGGTGAACACGCACTCTAATGTCAACCACATGTTCTTTGCACGTCTGATAGGGATCCTGCGCTTCTCACTGCAAGTTTTCTACTAAAGGTTACCATATGCCATAGGAATGTTTCACCACCACGAATTGGCCATATAAGCAGAGAGCTTTAAATTACTGCACAGTCAGAGTGAGTTAATCTATGCCTTGATTATCTGTGTGTCTGGCTATCTAAAGACGTCCCTGGCATGGAGCTGTAACTCATGACTGACTTGCTAATTTGAAATATAGATGTGTGCCTCCCTTCCTATCCCCTCCATGCGCGCACGCGCACACACACACACAAACACACACACACACACATTCACACACTTCGATGTACACTACAGTGGAATTTGCAAATGGACTGAATGTATTCTCAAATCTGTCCTCCATTAATCCCTATAGATACATTGCTGCCTGGGAGTTGGGGAATTACCACGCAGCTGAAAGTCCCAGAGAGGAAGCTTGTAGAAGGGAAAAGGGGGTGGAGAAGATGGTGGAAAAAGGCAGATGAGAAGTCTGTGAAAATTAAGTAGCTGTTGCTTCAGTTAACACTAGTGTTGCCTGGGAGCTAGGCTGAAAGATGGTTCTAGAACGGACTGCTCTGCAGTCAAGTCTCAGCTTTGCCTCCTGGTGAGTGAGAGAACCTACACAAGTCATTTAATCTCTGGGTCTCAGTTTACTCA
Source organism: Mustela erminea (assembly GCF_009829155.1). Lineage (NCBI taxonomy): Eukaryota > Metazoa > Chordata > Mammalia > Carnivora > Mustelidae > Mustela > Mustela erminea. The sequence continues at coordinate 48,537,859 of NC_045626.1, forward strand.
CCTGCGAACACGGGAATAATGAGACTTTACTTGCAGAGTTCTTTGGAGAATTAAATGAGATGATACAGAAAATGCACAAGGTAAATTTTCGGTCACTGTTGATTTTCTTTCTTTCCTTCCATCCTTCCTTCTACTGAAATTGGGATATTTTCCACACACGATGCTTGGCAGGATGAGGTTCTTTTTGCCTACACAGGAGAGAGATTATGGACAGACACAATGAGATGTCGGCAGAGACACTGATTGCTTTGTTTTGATTGTTCTATTAAGCTACTCAGCATTTTTCACAGTTATCAGAAAGCATACTTACTACAAGACAGAGGATCATAGGGGAAGGGAGGGAAAAATGAAACAAAACGAAACTGAAGAGGGAGACAAACCATAAAAGACTCTTAATCTCAGGAAACAAAGTGAGGGGTTGATGGAGAGGAAGGGGTAGGAGGGCTAGAGTGGCTAGGGGATGGACATTGAGGAGGTGTTGCTCTGGTAAGTGCTGTGAATTGTGTAAGACTGATGATTCACAGACCTGTACCTCTGAAACAAATAATACAGTATATATTAACAAATAATTTTTAAAAAAAGAATGTTATTTAGGACTTAAAAAAAAATAAGAAAGTGTAATTACCACAAGTGGTAAACAATGGAGATCAGTTAATCAAAAATGAAGTGAAACAACAATATACAAGCATTGCTTATATATTAAAAATGTATGTGATCTTAGTAGCTCAATGTTTCATATACTTTGAATGGACATCTCAAGGTCTGGCTATTTCTGTTACATAAATTTAGAAGGTAGAACTTGCAGATACCTTCAGAATCAGTAGGAGATTTTTTTTTTAATCCCAACAGTATATTTTTAGAATGGCCTTGGCAAATAGGGCCTCTCCGAGTAGAGCATGTCAGAATTTGCTCTATTATTTCAGGAGTCAAAGACACTTAGATGAGAAATAGAGTCCTTCCCTCCATGGAAAAATCATTCTGGCTCTTGGTCAGCTTTGTGGCTCTCTGAGTAGAGGAGCAGTCTAGCTGGACTAAGCTGGGAGAAGAGGCGAGTCTGTCCGCCCATCTCTGGACCTCAGAACTTGGAAGTCCAGAGCCTCTCTCACTGAGGAGCTGGAGTCAACAAAGAACCCAGCTGAAATATACACATGCCTCTTTCCATCTACTTCTGCTAAAGTGTTCCCTAAATCACCGGAAAATAAAAGTAATACTATTTATTGGACCCTTAAGTACATCCCAGAAATATGTGTTAACTCATCCGACCCTCAACCCAATCCTATGAGGTAGGAAATACTGTGTTTGATACACAGGTTAAACACAGAAAAGTTAATTAACTTGCCCAAGCTCAGCCTGCTGCAGATGGTAGCCTGGGAATCGAATTCAAGTTTGAGGAAATACTGCTGCTCCCCAGATCGGAGGCACTTCCTCAGCTCCTGAGAGATTTAGTTTATACCTGTTTTACAAATTTATTATATTTCCCTGGTCTCTCCTTTACCTTCAGATAAGAAGACATCCAGAATGCTTTTCAAAATAGTATCAACACCTTCACCTAAATCAGAAGTGACTACCCACTTAAAGCTCAGGAACTTGAGGGCACCTGGGTGGCCCAGTCGGTTAGGCATCCAACTCTCCATTTCTGCTCAGGTCATAATCTCAGTGTCTCTGGATCAAGCCCCACTTCGGGTTCCATCCTCAGCATGGAGTCTGCTTTTCCCTCTCGCTTTCTCTCTCTCTCGTCTCTCTCAAATAATAGATAAAATCTTAAAAAAAAAAAAAAAAAGCTAAGGAACTTTAGCGATCTTCTTCCATTGTGTAAACACTCTCGCATTTTTTTTTAAGATTTTATTTATTTATTTGACAGAGTTCACAGTAGACAGAGAGGCAGGCAGAGAGAGAGAGAGAGAGGGAAGCAGGCTCCCTGCTGAGCAGAGAGCCCGATGCGGGACTCGATCCCAGGATCCTGAGATCATGACCCAAGCCGAAGGCAGCAGCTTAACCCACTGAGCTACCCAGGCGCCCTCTCGCATTTTTTTAATACCTACATTTCAACTTCTTTCTTTCATTCCCCAATCTCACAAAGCTGCTGCTGTGGTCACCATCTGCTACAAATACATTCCTTTGTTTGAATGTCCACTGAGGGTCTGCTCTGAGTCGGGCACTGTGTTCTTCCCCCGAAAGACAAATATCAATCAGTTCCCACTCTCAAGGTGTTCCCAATCTGGTGGGAACGGCAGTCATGCAAACAGACAATTTCAGTGAAGCTTTATACACTTGTGGCCACTATCATACTTTTATCCACTTTTATCCACTCTTACACAACTATGGTCAAAGCTGGAGAAACACAGAGGATTCAGAAATGACATCAGCTTGGAAGCACTAGTGAGTGGTTAACATTTCGGTTCATAATTGTCAAAAAGTGATGGACAGGTATAAAGATAAGAGGCAAGCATTTCAGTAGACGTCATGATGAGAAGGCATGATAGGGCCTGGAGTATTTCAGGGATTATGTGTGTGACTTTGCGATGTAGGGAGTAGATGCACACAGGTAATGGGAGGGGTATTGTCCAGGCCAGGTACGGCAGGCCTTGTGTCCCTTGCTCAGCTCTACACTGTGGGCAAGGAAGTGCCATAGAGGCTTTATAAGGGGAGTACCATGATGAGATTCCTTTTCTTTCTTTTTTTTTTTAAGTTGGCTTCCTATATGGGCCTTGAATTCACAATCCCAAGATCAAGACCTGAGCTCAGATCCAAAGTCAGACACTTAACTGACTGGGCCACCTAGGTGCCCCCAAATTCATCTTTTAGGAAGATCCCCAGGTAGCCCTGAGAACTATTGCCAAGAAGAGAGGGAGTGATGAAAGAGAAACTGAAGACATGGCCATGCAGTCATCCAGATGCAGGATGGGCTTGCTTAGAGGGGATGGAAGTGGAGGTCACATTTGAAAACATTTCTGAGTTACCAATGGCAGGATGGTCAGTAACCTGACTGTGAAGGATTCAGGACCTGAGTTCAGGCCAACTCTGACATGTCTTAACTTGGGAGTCTGGTGGATGATGACAGTATTGAAGGAAATGAAGCATCTATAGGAAGAGCACGTTTGGAGGGTTAGGGAATGCGATAAAGGATTATGAAACTGAAAAGAAAAAAAAATTAAGTTCTGATGCCTGGGTCCTACTCACAGAGATTCTGGTGTAATTTGCCTGGGAAATATCCTAAATACTGGGGTATTTTATTTAATCTTTCTAGGTGAATCTAATGAAAAGATAAGTTGAGATACACTATTTTGAAGACTAGAAAAGAGAAGACAGAATTCTCAGATACACCACAATTTAAAAGGTTAAGAAGAATAGCCCACCTGTCCCACTTGTAGGGTATTGATTAAATTAACTAGGTGATTCAACACTCAGCCCCAGGTTCCAGGTAAGGTGGAGTAAGCATACTCCATCCTGTCCCTCCCGCTGAATGCAGCCGTAAACCCAGGGAGAATGCATGGCCCCAATTTGAGGACTCTGTAAGGTAAACAGTAGCAGATGGATTGGAAAGAAAGACCAGAGGTCAAACTACCTCTGAATCCATGCTGAGTTCACCTTATTGTTAGCTTTGGTGTTGCCCAGTCTGGACTTAAGGTATCCTGAAACTGGAAGTGGGCTCCAGAGAAACCCTCTGGTTCTGGCTTAAGGACAGGATTGCCATCTTCTAATGCTCAAAGAGAATGGAAGGAAGTCCCTGTTTTCTTTTTGGCTTTTCTTCTGACTGGAGGAGTAAAAAAAGGACCCAGGAACCAGAAAGTACTGGAGGCATTGTAGAGAGGAACAAGTTTGGGAAAGTGACCCAATAAAGTTATTTCTAAATCCCTGGGGTCCCCCCTAAGTGACACACGTATGAATCTGACCATGAACAGTATACCAAAATCTTCTAGATGGAACTATGTAACTGAGAAACCACCACTCACATCCCACACTGGCCACCAGGTGGCACACATGTAAGCCAGATCTGAATCGCACTGGGGAGACTTAGAAGTGGAACTCACGGTGGAAACCACAATCCACAGAAGGCTGATTGGAACTTAGAGCCTGACCCCAACTAGGTCAGTTGCTTACTAAAGTAAAAATCAACATTTTTCACTGGATGTAAATAAGACCCAAAGACTCATAATATTCAAAATGCCCAGAATCCAGTATTGAATTACTGGATGTATGAAGAACCAGGAAAACCTCATCTTACATGCTGAGATGACACTGATGTTGGAATTTCCTGCAAAAGACTTTAAAGCAGCTATTATAAAATGATCTAACAAGTAAGGACAAATTTCCTTTCAATGAATGGAACATAGAGAATCCCAGCAAAGAACAGGAAACTGTAAAGAAAATCAAATAGAAGGTTTAGAACTAAACAGTACAATAACCAAACTTTTTAAAAAAGATTTTATTTTTAATCTCTACACCTAACATGAGGCCTGATCCTACAACACTGAGATCAAGAATCTTTGCTCTATTGCCTGGGCCAGCCAGGTGCCCCCAATAGTTTAAATTTTAAAACTCACAGATAGGCTCAATGGCAAATGAAGATGACAGAAGAAGGAGTCAGCGAATGTGAAGATAGATCAATAGAAATTCTCCAGTCTATACCAGAGAAAGAATGAAGATTTGGGGCAAAAATGAACAAGATTTGGGGTGCATGGATGTCTCAGTCAGTTGGGTGGCCAACTTTTGATTTTGGCTGGGGTCATGATCTTAAGGTCCTGGGATCAAGTCCTGTTCAGCAGGGAGTCTACTCCAAGATTCTCTCTCTCCCATGGCCCCTCCCACTACTCGCATGTTCTCTATGTGAAAAAGAAATGGATAAGTCTTAAAAAAAAAAAAAAATGAACAAGCCTCAGGAACCTGTGTGACAACACCATGAGGCCTAACATTTGTGTCATTAGAATCCTAAAAGTAGAAAGAGCACAATAAAGAAAACTAATTTTTTAAAGAAATAATGGCTAGGGGCGCCTGGGTGGCTCAGTGGTTTGGGCTGCTGCCTTCAGCTCGGGTCATGATCTCAGGGTCCTGGGATCGAGCCCCGCATCGGGCTCTCTGCTCCGCAGGAAGCCTGCTCCCCTCTCTCTCTCTCTCTCTCTCTCTCTCTGCCTGCCTCTCTGCCTACTTGTGATCTCTGTCTGTGAAATAAATAAATAAAATCTTTAAAAAAAAAAAAAAAAAGAAAGAATGGCTAAAAACTCTCCCAAATTTGGCAAAATACATAAAAGCTACAGATTGGAGAAGCCTAATAAATCATGAATGGGACAAACCACCCTCCCCCCCACCCCACCCCCCCCCCCAAAAAAACAGACCCTGAAACATAATCAAGCTTCTAAGAACTAAAGACAAAATGGAAATCTCTACTGGCAACTAGAGAAAAACAACATATCCCTTGTAAGGAGCAATAATTGCAGGTATCTTTTCAGAAATGGAAGCCAGAAGGAAGCAGAAGAGCATTTTAACACTGAAAGGAAACAACTGTCAACCTACAATTCTATATCCAGCAAAAATACACTTCAGGAATACAGGCACAGTAAAGGTCTTAGAACAAAGAAAATAGAATTTGTTGCCTACAGACCTGCCCTAAAAGTAGACTCTTCAAACAGAAAGGCAGTGATACCAGGAACTTGTAACATCAGGAATGAAGGAAGAGTAGCAGATATGGTGAATGTATGAGTACATATAAGAGACTTTCTTCTCTTAAGTTTTTAAAACTTAAAGAGTTTTAAAACCAAAGGTATAACACTGATACAGTGTATATAGATGTAATACAGAAAACAGCTATAAAATAAAGTCAGGAGGGAATGGGCACAATATGGTGATAAAGTTTCTATATTCCACTAGAAGTGGTAAAATACAATGAACAGGTAAGGATGTATTTTGTAATTCCTAGAGCAACCACAAAAATATATTATATGAAGAAATATAGTAACACACACACACACACACACACACACACACTAAACTAGAATACTAAAAAGATTCAAATAATCCAAAAGAAAACATGGGATGGGAAACAGAGGAACAAAAAAATGGGGTGAGGGGGAGAGACAGAAAATAAATGATAGGCTTAAATCCAAACACATATAATGACATTAAACGCAAATAGTCTAAACAAATCTGTTGAAAGATATTGGCAGGGTAGATTTTTTTAAATGATCCAATTATGTGCTATTTAATAAGAAAGTCACTTAGAATAGGAAGATAGAACATAAAAAGATGTAGCATCTATCCCAGAAATATGAAAACTTAAGTCCACACAAAAACCTGTACATGAATACTTAAAGCAGTATTATTTACAATAGCTCTAAACTGGAAACAACCCCAAGGTCTTTCAACCAGTGAATAGTTTAAAAACTGTTGTACCTCCATACCATATACTACTTAGCAAATAAAAGGAATGAGCTACTGGTTTATACAACTTGGATATGTATCAAGGGAATTCTGCTGAAAGAATAAAGCCCATCTCTAAAGGTTACCCACTGTATGATTCCATTTATATAGCACTCAGGATATGAGAAAACTATAGAGATGGAGACAGACTAATAGTAGCCAGGGGTTGGGGAGTGATATGGGAAGGAGGTGACTGGAGCACAAAGGGCATTTGTGATGAAACAGTTTTGGGTCTTGACTGCAATGGTGGTCACATGCATCTACAAATGATAAAATTCCACAGAAACTAAATACACACACACACACACACACACACACACACTTTCATATAAAACTGGTAAAATCTGAAAAAGGTCAATGGATGATACTGACATCAATTTTCCACTTGCATTATGTAAGATTGCAAGATGTTACCATAGGGTGGAACTAGGTTAAGCTATGAATTTGCTAGGCTGCTGTAACCAAGTATCCCAGACGGGGTGCCTTAAATAATGGAAATGTATTGTATCCTAGCTCTGAAGATTAGAATCCAAAATCAAGTTCTCAACAAGGTTGGTTTCTTCTGAGGCCTGTGAGGGAAGGTCTGTTCCAGGTCTCTCTCTGCAGCTTGTAGATTGCTGTCTTCTGTGTCTTCACATCACCTGCCCTGTATGTGTGTCTCTGTGTTCATATATATGTTCATATTGTGTCCTTTTATAAGGACACAAGTCATATGGGGGTAATGATCACTTTAATAACCTCACTTTAACTTGGTTACCTCTACAAAGACCCCGCCTCCAAATCCTCACATCCTGAGGGCATGGGGAGGGGGTGGTGGACTTCGACATAGGAATTTTGTGGGGGACACAGCTCAACCTATTGTAGGTATATGGATCTTTCTTTACTATTTCTTACAACTGTATTCGAACCTACAATTATTTCAAAATAAAAAGGCTTTAAAGAGTGAAAAAAGAGAGGAAAGAGAAAAAGATGGAAAGAATTGAAGTCCTATGAAACATTCTCTGAACATGATGGAATTAGACTGGAAATCAGTATCAGGAGATACTTTGAAATACTTTGAAATTAAGCAGCTTACTTCTACATAATCCTTTGGTCAAGAAGAAGTCTCAGGGAAAAAACAAAAAATATATTGCACTGCATAATAAAAAATACACGTCAAAATTTGTGGGATGCAACTAAAGCAGTGCTCTGAGAGAAATGTATAGCATTAAATGCTTATATTAAATAAACTATGTTACATATAACCTGTGGAATATCATCAGATGTTAAAATATTGAAGATATAAAAAGAACTCTAGTATGTATTATTAGATGTACAATAGTGAGAATTATATAGAGAGTGCTACCTTTGATAGGAAAGAGAGAGAAAGGCAGAATAACTCACATCAGCTTGTTTCTGCATAAAGAAACACTGGTAGGGGAGGGAGGAGCAGGATGGCAGAGGAGTAGGAGACCTAAATTTCATCTGGTCCCAGTTCAGCTAGATAGTTATCAAACCATTCCAAACACCTACAAACGCAACAGGAGATAGAAGAGAAAAAGAGCAGCAATTCTAGGAACAGAAAGGGGACCACTTTCTGGAAGGTAAGATGTGTGGAGAAGTGAATCTGAGGTGACATATGGGAAGATAAACAGCCAGGGAGGGGCCAGCTCCCAGCAAGCAGTAGAGCAACAGAGCACAAAATCGGAACTTTTAGAAGTCTGCTCTACTGAGGGACATCACTCAGGACGTTAGGCAGGGGTGGTGCCCTCGTGGAGACAGTGTGGTCTCAGGACCCACAGGGTCACAAAAAGACCAGGGGTGTCTGAGTGTGGCAGAGACCCCAGGTATTGGAGTGGGAAAGCCAGCTACAGAGACGGAGTGGAGGAGGGGACTCTCAGCTCAGGGTTACCTTAAACCAGGATCCGGGGCACAGCCAGGCCACTGCTCTTCGAGCAGGGACCTCACATGTGGCAGGTCCAGGGATACTCACCTTCCTCACCCAGGGGAAGTGGTATGGGAGTATGCTGCAGGATTCTGCTGGGTTTAGAGACTCCAAACGGGGCCCTGCACCAGAGCAGAAGCACTCGGTCATAGGATAGATGAGCACAGAGTGCAGCCAGAGACCAAGGAGACAGAAGGAATGAGCGCTTTTCTCTGAGGGCACACTGAGGAGTGTGGCCCAGAGCTCTTGGCTCCCCTGGGCTGGAGACTGGGAGGCCACCACTTTCATTCCAGTCCTCCAGAGCTCTACAGAAAGCATTCAGGGAACAAAAGCTCCTGAAAGGAACCTGATCAGATTACTTAGGCTGGCCCCTGGCAAGGGCTGTGCAATTCCACCTCAGGCAAAGACATTTGAGAAACACTCAAAAAGACCCCTCCCCCAGAAGACCAACAAGAACATCCCACCAAGACCAAGTTTACCACTCATTGAGAACTGCAAAACTTCAGAGTTATGGGAATACAGCACATAGAATTCATGGCTTTTTTCCCCTGATTCTTTAGTCTTCAAAGTTAAATTTTTCAAATTTAATTTTTTTCTCATTCTATTTTTAAAAAAATTTTCCTCTTTCCTATTTTAACGTTTTTAAATTATTTTATCAATACCTTTTTATTTTTTATTTTTTTAAAGATTTTATTTATTTATTTGACAGACAGAGATCACAAGTAGGCAGAGAGGCAGGCAGAGAGAGAGAGAGGAGGAAGCAGGCTCTCCGCGGAGCAGACAGCCCGATGTGGGGCTTGATCCCAGGACCCTGGGATCATGACCCGAGCCGAAGGCAGAGGCTTTAACCCACTGAGCCACCCAGGCGCCCCATCAATACCTTTTTAAAAGTCTTTGAAAATTTTCATTGTTCTAGTCGTATTCTGTCCTTCATTTTATTTAACCTTATTTTTTGTATACATATAGATTTATCTTTCTTTAACATTTTGGGATATAGTTTGTTCAAATAGATCAAAATGCACCCTAAATCTAGCACATGGCTTTGTTCTAGTCTCCAGCCTGATCATTCTTTCCTTTTTTTTTTTCTTTTTTAAACCAACTTCTTATCTTATCAATTCCATTTTTGGAATCTTTTAAAATTTTCATCTTTATAGTCATATTCCATCCCTTCATCATGTTTACCCTTATTTTTGTGTATATATATATTTCTCTTTCTTTAAAATTTTGGGAGGCAGTTTCTTCTACCAGACCAAAATACACCCAAAATCAAGTGTGTGACTCTGTTCTATTCACCAGTCTATTTCATATATCTATATCTATATAATATATTATATATTATATAAATATATATATATATATATATATTTATTTATTTATTTATTTCCCCCCCCTCCACTCTTCTCCTCCCAGTTTTGGGTCTCCTCTGATCTGGTTAGTATATATTTTTCTGGGGTCAGTGTTACCCTTTTAGTATTTTATTCTCTCATTCATCTATTCTTATCTAGATAAAATGACAAGTGGAAAAACTCACCTCAAAAAAAAGAACAAGAGGCAGTACTGACAGCTAGGGACCTAATAAATATGGAAATTAGTAATATGTCAGAACTAGAGTTCAAAATGACGATTATCAAGGTGCTAGCTAGGCTCAAAGAAAGCACAGAAAATATAGATAATCCCTTTCTGGATAAATAAAATCCTTTTCTAGAGAAATAAAAGAACTAAAACCTATCCAATTTGAAATATAAAACTATTAATGAGGTGCAATAAAAAATGGAGGCTCTTACTGCTAGGATAAATGAGGCTGAAGAGAGAATTAGTGATATAGAAGACCAAATGATGGAGAATTAAAAAGTTGACAAAAAGAGAGACAAACAACTCCTGGAACATAGGAGAGAATTCGAGAAATAAATGATACCATAGGATGAAACAACATTAGAATAATTGGGATCCCAGAAAGAAAAAGATAGAGGGAAGCAGAAGGTATACTGGAGAAAATTGTAGCAGGGAATTTCCCTAATTTGGCAAAGGGAAAAAGCAGCAAAGTCCAGGAGGCACAGAGAACACACCTCAAAATCAATAAAATAGGTTCACACCCTATCATCTAATAGTAAAACTTACAAGTCTCAGTGACAAAGAGAAAATCCTGAAAGGAGCTCAGGACAAGAGGTCTGTAACATATAACAATAGAAATATTAGATAGGTAGCAGATCTATTCACAGAGACCCGGCAGGCCAGAAAAGATTGGCATGATATATTTAGAGTACTAAACAAGAAAAATATGTAGCCAAGAATACTAGGCTGTCACTGAAAATAGAAAGAGAGATAAAAAGCTTCCAGGACAAATAAAAACTAAAATAATTTGGAAACACCAAACCAGCCCTAAAGGAAATATTGAAAGGGGTCCTCTAAGGAAAGAAAGAGCCTAAAAGTAACAGACCAGAAAGGAACAGAGACAATATACAGTAACAGTCACCTTACAGGCAATACTATGGCACTAAATTCATCTTTCAGTAGTTAACTTGAAAATAAATGGGCTAAATGCCCCAATGAAAAGACAGAGGGTATCAGAATGGATTAAAAAAACAAGACCCAGAAATATGCTGTCTGCAAGAAACTCATTTTAGACCCAAAGACACTTCCAGCTTTAAAGCAAGGGGGTAGAAAACAATTTACCTTGCTAACGGACATTAAAAGAAAGCTGGGAGTGGCAATCCATATACCAGATAAATCAGATTTTAAGCCAAAGACTATAATAAGAGATGAGGAAGGACACTGTATCATACTTAAAGGGTCTGTCCAACAAGAAGATCTAACAATTTTAAATATCTATGCTCCTAACATGGGAACAGCCAACTATATACACCACCTAATAACAAAATCAAAGAAACACATCAATAATAATACAATAATAGTAAAGTACTTTAACACCCCCCTCACTGAAATGGACAGATCATCTAAGCAAAAGATCAACAAGGAAATAAAGGTTTTAAGTGACACACTGGACCACATGGACATTACAGATATATTTCGAACATTCCATCCCAAAGCAACAGAATACATGCTCTTCTCTAGTGTACATGGAATATTCTCCAGAATAGATCACATCCTGAGTTACAAATCAGGTCTCAACTGGTACCAAAAGATGGGAATCATTCCCTGCATATTTTCAGACCACAATGCTCTGAAGCTAGAACACAAGCACAAGAGGAAAGTTGGAAAGAACTCAAATACGTGGAGGCTAACGAGCATCCTACTAAAGAATGTATGGGCCAACTAGGAAATTAAAGAAGAAATGAAAAAAAATCATGGAAACAAATAAAAATGAAAACACAACTGTTCAAAATCTGTGGGACACAGACTGCAAAGGCAGTCCTGAGAGGAAAATAGACAGCGATACAAGCCTTTCTCAAGAAACAAGGAAGGTCTCAAGTTCACAACCTAACCCTACACCCAAGGGAGCTGGAGAAGGAAGAGCAATGTAAGCCTAAACACAGCAGGAGAGGAGAAATAATAAAGATCAGGGCAAAAATCAATGAAATAGAAACCAAAAGAATAGTAGAACAGATCAATGAAACTAGGAGCTGGTTCTTTGAAAGAATTAATAAGATTGATAAACCCCTGGCCAGACATCTCCAAAAGAAAAGAGAAAGGACCCAAATAAATAAAATGAATGAAAGCAGAGAGATCACAACCAACACCAAAGAAACACAAACAATTATGAGAACTAAACACCAGCAAATTTGACAATCTGGAAGAAATGGATGCATTCCTAAAAACGTATAAACTAACAAAACTGAACCAGGAAGAAAGAGAAAACCTGAACAGACCCGTAACCAGTAAGGAGATTGAAGCAGTCATCAAAAATCTCCCAACAAACAAGAGCCCAGGACCAGATGGCTTCCCAGGGGAATTCTACCAAACATTTAAAAAAGAATTAAAACCTATTCTCCTGAAACTGTTCTAAAAAATAGAAATGGAAGGAAAACTTCCAAACCCATTTTATGAGGCCAGCATTACCTTGATTCCAAAACCAGACAAAGATCTCATCAAAAAGGAGAATTACAAATAATGAGAAAATTAAATTGAAATAATAAAATTTTAAAAAATTGAAATCAGTTGCATCAATATCCTTGATGAACATGGGTGCAAAAATTCTCACCAAAATACTAGCCAATAGGATCCAACAGTACATGAAATAGATTATTTTCCCCAACCAAGTGGGATTTATTCCTGCAAGGTTGATTCAACATCCACAAATCAATCCATGTGATAAAATAGATTAATAAAAGAAAGAACAAGAACCATATGATACTTTCAAAAGATGCTGAAAAAAGCATTTGACAAAGTACAGCATCCTTTCTTGATCAAAACTCTTCAAGGTGTAGGGATAAAGGGATAAAAACATACCTTAATATCATAAAAGCCATCTATGAAAAACCCACAGCAAATATCATTCTCAATGGGGAAAAACTGAGAGCCTTTCCCCTAAGGTCAGGAGCATGGCAGGGATGTCCACCATCACCACTGCTATTCAACATAGTACTAGAAGTCCTAGCCTCAGCAACCAGACAACTAAAGAAATAAAAGGCATCTGAATTGGCAAAGAAGTCAAATTCTCACTCTTTGCAGATGATATGATACTTTCTGTGGAAAACCTGAAGTTTCCACTCCAAAACTGCTAGAACTCATACAGGATTTCAGTAAAGTGTCAGAATATAAAATCAATGCATTCTACAGAAATCAGTTGCATTTCTATACACCAACAGCAAGACAGAAGAAAGAGAAATTAAAGATTCAATCCCATTTACAATTGTACCCCAAACTGTAAGATACCTAGGAATAAATCTAACCAAAGAGACAAAGAATCTGTGCCCAGAAAACTATAAAGTACTCATGAAAGAAATTGAGGAAGATGCAAAGAAATGGAAAAACATTCCATGATCATGGATTGGAAGAACAAATATTGTGGAAATGTTTATTCTATCTAAAGCAATCTACACATTGAATGCAATCCCTATCAAAATACCAGCAATTCTTTTCAAAGAAATGGAACAAATAATCCTAAAATTTATATGGAACCAGAAAAGACCCCAAATAGCCAGAGGAATGTTGAAAAAGAAAACCAAAGTTGGCAGTATCACAATTCCAGACTTCAAGCTCTATTACAAAGCTGTCATCATCAAGACAGTATGGTACTGGCACAAAAACAGATGCATAGAGCAATGGAAAAAAATAGAGAGCCCAGAAATAGACCCTCAACTCTATGGTCAACTAATCATCCACAAAACAGGAAAGAATGTCCAATGGAAAAAAGACAATCTCTTCAACATACTGTTTTGGGAAACTTAGACAGCCTCATGCAGAAGAATGAAACTGGACCATTTCCTTATATCACACATAAAAATAGACTAAAATGGATGAAAGACTTCAATGTGAGAAAGGAATCCATGAAAATCCTTGAGGAGAACACAGGAAGCAACATCTTCAACCTCAGCCTCAGCAACTTCTTCCTAGAAATACTGTCAAAGGCAAGGGAAGCAAGGTCAAAAATAAACTATTGGGACTTCATCAAGAACAAAAGCATTTGCACAGCAAAGGAAACAATCAACAAAACCAAAAGACAACTGACAGAATGGGAGTAGACATTTGCACCTGACATATCAGATACGGGCTAGTATCCAAAATCTATAAAGAACTTACCAAACTCAACACCCAAAGAACTAATAATCCAATTTAGAAATGGGCAGAAGACATGAACAGACATTTCTGCAAAGAAGACATCCAAATGACCAACAGACACATGAAAAAGTGCTCCACATCACTCAGCATCAAGGAAATATAAATCAAAACCACAATAAGATACCACCTCACACCAGTCAGAATGGCTAAAATTAACAACTCAGGAAACAACAGATGTCAGAGAGGATGTGGAGAAAGGGGAACCCTCCTACACTGTTGGTCGAAATGCAAGCTGGGGTAACCATTCTGGAAAACAGCATGGAAATTCCTCAAAAAGTTAAAAACAGAGCTACCCTATGACCCAGCAATCACACAACTGGCAATTTACCCCAAAGATACAAATGTAGGGATCAGAAGGGGCATGTGCACTTGAACATTTATAGCAGCAATGTCCACAATAGCCAAACTATGGAAAAAGCCTAGGTGTCCATCAACAGACGAACATATAAAGAAGAAATGGTATATATATGCAATGGAATATTATGCAGCCATTAAAAAATACATAATCTTGCTGTTTGCAATGACATGGATGGAACTAGAGGGTATTATGCTAAACAAAATAAGTCAATCGGAGAAAGACAATTATCATATGATCTCTCTGATATGAAGAATTTGAGAGGTAGGGTGTGGGGATCAGGGGAGGCAGAGAGGGAAAAAATGAAACAAGATGGGACTGGGGAGGGAGACAAGCCATGAGAGACTCTTAATCTCATGAAACAAACTGAGGGTTGCTGGGGGTGGGGGAGGGAAGGATAGGGTGGCTGGGTTGTGGACACTGGGGAGGGTATGTGCTATGGTGAGTACTGTGCATTGTGTAAGACTCATGATTCATATACTTGTACCCCTGAACCAAATAATATATTGTATGTTAATAAAGAATTTTTTTTTAAAGACACACTGGTTGGATAATCAGTGAACTAATTTAAGTAGCTATCTATATGGGTAGAGGAAAACGGAGCAGATAGGTCAGAGTAAGATTTTTCAACGTATACTTTGTTTATTGCTTTCCACTTTTAAAAAATGGAGCTGAAATTCACATAATATAAAATCAGACATTTTAAAGGCACAACTCAGAGACATTTAGTACATTTACAATGTCAACCAACAGCGCTTTTACCAAGTTCCAAAGCATTTCATCAGCCCAAAAACCCCAGTACCCATTAAGCAGTCATTCCCCATTCCCTCTTGTCCCTAAAGACTGGTAACTACCATCTACTCTCATCTCCATGGATTTACCTATGCTGGAGATTTCATATAAATGGAATCATATAATATTTGTTTTTTCATGTGTCTAGCTTCTTTCATTTTGCATCATGTTTTCAAGTTTCATTCACACTGTAGCAGGCACCAGTACTTCAGTCCTTCCTATGACTGAATAGTATCCCACTGCATGTATATACCACATTTTGTTCATCCATTTCTCTGTAGATGAATCTTTTGGATATTCTGAATAATACTTCTATGAACATTCTTGTACAAGTTTCTGTTTGAGTCCCTGCTCTCAATTCATTAGGGTATATATATCTAGGAGATATATATATATATATATATATATATAGAGAGAGAGAGAGAGAGAGAGAGAGATATCTAGGTCATATGGCAATTCTATGTTTAACTTTTTGAAGAACCACCAAACCATTGTTTTCCATGGTGGCTGTGCCATTCTACATCTTCACAGCAATGAACTAAGGTTCCAGTTTCTCCACAGCCTTACCAAGATTTGTTATTTTCTCTATTTTTTTTTCTTTTGCTATAACCAACCTAGTGGATATAAAGTGGTTTTGGTTTACATTTACATTGGTTTTGATTTACATTTCCCTAATAACTAATAATGTTGAGCATTTTCTCATGAGCCTATGGGTCATCTGGATATCTTCTTTGGTATTCTTTTCTTTTTGTGAACCCTATAGAATATACTCCCTGTTAGAAACAAAAAGCAAATCAATTTTAAAAGGAAAAAAGGTAAAAGGCAGAAAAGAAGGAGAAACTAGACTACTGTGGTAGACAGAGTAATAGTCCCCCAAAATGTCCACATTCTAATTCCTGAAACCTGTAAATATGTCACCTTACCTGGCAAAAAGGACTTTGCAGATGTGATAAGATTAAGGATTTTACAATGGGGAGATTATCCTGGACTCCTGGGATGGGATACTGTCATCCCAAGGAACCTCATGAGGAATGAGGCAGAGGGTCAGAGTCAGAAAAGGAGGTATGCTGATGCAAGCACCGGTCAGAGAGACACAGAGACCGAGAGACTTGAAGATGGAGGAAGAGGGTCACAAGCCAAGGAACCCAGGCAGCTTCTAGAAGTGGAAAAGGCAAGGACACAGATTCTCCCCTGGAGCCTCCAGAAGGAATGCAGCCTACCGACACATAAGTTTTAAGACTTCTAACTTCCAGAATGACAAGTAATACATTTGTGTTGTTTGAAGCCACTGGGTTTGTGGTCACCATAGGAAGCGAATACTACCACAAATGGCCTGCTGCCTCCAGAACAAAGTATGGCCATCAGTGCTTTGCTCTCAGGAAACAGCTGAGACAAGTCTTCTGAATCCTGAGGGGAAATAAGGAACCACAGAAGGCAAAGCCGCATTGTCCTATGAGATGGGAAGGATGTCAGTACCAAAGCAACCTCAAGATCTGTCTCCTATACATCTCTCGAGGGAACACGGAGCCCTAGGTCTTGGGTAGATGTACACGACAGAAAGGACTCCAAAGTCCTGTAAACACTATAAGAGATCATTACCCTTCACGGAGATGAGCCAGCTCCACGGAAACCGAAGCGGGTGGACTTTCCATGCCCACTGGCAGTGTTCGTGTCCTCAGGCGGCCGCTGCAAAGCAAGAAGTTCAGAAGATACCCTCCGCATGGTTCCATCCAGAGCTCTCCCCCTCTCCCGGGGCTCAGCCGTAACGCGCAGCGCCTGCCCACCCCCGCATCATTCATCAGCAGAAGTGTCTGTCTGTGGTTTTGCTTCACGTCTGGCCTCTTTCAAAGCCCCGAACATGCTTCAGCTCTTATGCAGGTAATAAGTTCCCTTCGTGGAGTTGGCCCATAGAAGGGTAACTCCACGGGATAAAAGACCAACATCAGCCTGGGTGGCAGGTCCAAATCGCTGATGGCCTATACATTTTTTCCAGCTCTTTCTACTTCAAATGGATGAGGGAACCACCATCACTACCTCCACCTTCTTGGAAAAGACAGCTTTGGATCCAGGCCAGCTCAGACATAAAATTCCACCTTCAACTTACTGAAGAAGCACTTCATTAGCCTGAATAAAACGATGTAGTATTTCCCAGAACCCAAAAGACAATGGTTACTATTTACAGGGGCAGGGGGAGGGGAGGAAGTACTCTGTATCAGCCCTAAGGAAACATTCTCCAGAATGTGGAATTTTGTTATTTTATTTTATAGGATTCCTGCTGCAGGAATCCTGTGATGGTCTGGGCAGCATGAATTCCACCTGCTTTCAGACGTGAAGTTTGGAGAGGATTTACCCACCCCCAGCTCCAGGTGTAAGCTCTGATTGGTTAGAGCCAGTCGCTTATTTCCCCCCTCTCACCACAGTGATTGGTTCAGGGATAAGCCCCTGATGCAGACCTCAGCCAATCAATAGTTGGCATTTCACAGCCGCAGGTTTAGGCTGTGGCAGCACATAACCCAATGCAGCTTCGTTAGAAGGTGGCCCAGAACTTTAGATCCGCAGTTGAGAGAGAAACATTCTTTCTTTGTATGATGACGAAGCATGCAATCCCATACAGTGAAGGTGTCCGTCTGGCAAGAAGGGCCGTGGTAGTCCAGGATCAAGCCAGCATCTTGAAGGGCGCTGGCAATATGATGGGGGCCCCTGGATTGAAATAATCCTGAAGCTTTTGCTCTCTGAGTTTTGAACACCATGAAGCTATAAACTCCCTTTTACGTAGGCCAGTGTGTGTTAGGGTTTTTTCTGCTTCCAGCTGACCACATCTTCACTAATGTGCCCACTATGTGCCTGGCACTGAGTGAGGGGCTTTCACACATCTGTCTCAATTCATCTTCACCATGGCCCCGGGATGGAGGTTTTATCATCCTCTTTTGCCAGGTGTCAGGTGTGCGAACCATACTTCAAATTTTTGATGAGTCGTGAAGCCAGGATTTGGTCTCAGGTCTGTCCATCCCTTAGACCTCTACTTTCCACCACGTTTTCTTGGCTTCTACTGTAATACCTATGGCCACAGTGTTTGGGGATGACTCCCCAATGTCACCCCCCCCGTAATAATTCTACAGGTAAGTCCTAGGTAGATAGCTTCTATCGTCATAGAGCTGCTGTATTTCATATCTGGCATCTTGTTTCAGTAATTGGATATTGCTTACAAGTGTTGATGAATCACTGTAAAAAAGCCACCCAGGTACACCATCTTTTTTTATTGAACAGTAAGTGACATGCAATATTTTATTTAAGACACTCTTAAACAATAAAGAATACCTATCTTAAACACATAGCCAACATCATATTAAAAGTATTTCTGGGGCGCGTGGATGGCTCAGTCAGTTAAGCAACCAACTCTTGATTTCGGCTCAGGTCATAATCTCAGGGTCATAAGATCGAGCCCCTCATTGGGCTCTGTGCTCAGTAGGGAATCTGCTTCTCTCTCTCTCTCTCTCTCAAATGAATAAATCTTTAAACAAGGGAGAGAGAGAATTTCTGTTAAAGTCAGATATAAAACAAGAGTCCCAAATACTGGCATTATCACATCATACTGTGCTAAACATTCTAGCCTGTGCAGAAGACATTAAACAAAAATAAGACTACATAGCTAGTAAGTGGAAAAGCTGGACTTTCACCTCAGAACCTTCCTTCATAACCACTGCACCAGTTGCCTCCAAGCAGACCAGTACCAGGAGCTATGGGGATGGTGAGTAATTTAAGGCATAGTCAAAACCTTAAAATACAGGCTGGGATAAATACAGATACATGAAAGGGTAAGAGAGAGAACCATTCACTAAATGCCACAAGGTGCTTAGCATCATACCTAGGACCTTGGAAACATGAATTCATCCATCCATTTACTCATTCAGCAAATATTTACTGAGTACCTACTATGTGCCAGGAGTGGTGCTTGGCACTGGTATAGAGTGTGAACAACACAGACATGGTCTCCACCATGGAACTGAGTCTGGAAAGGGGAATGTGACAGTAGACCTATGTAAAGAGAAGCTAATTACAAATTGAGAAGAACAAAGTGACATGAGAGAATGAGAGAGGGATGTGTCTGGGGCCAAGGTGGACACAGAGATGTCAGGAGACTCCTCCCTGAGGAAGCATCACTGAAGAAGTGACCCCTGAAGGATGTCCAGGCGCCAGCTGAGGGAGAAGCACGAGAGGGCAGAGAAGCTGAGGAGGGCAGAACCAGGAGAGGGAAAGTGGGGAGAAAGTGGGGAGAAAGGGCAGGAAAGCAGCCTGCCAAATGCTGCCACTCAGAGTCCCAGAGACCAGGGCTAACTAGAGCTGTCTCAGGGGCAAGGCAGTAGGAAAGCAGTGTTCCATCCTCATCAGAAAAGGAATGACAGGGGATACTTAAAGGAGGTGTAGACAGTCCATGAAAGGCAGCTAAGTCCTCAGTGAGCTAAGTCCTCAGCCCAGTCACCCCTCATCCTCCACACCGCAGACTGTCCCTCTAGAGACCAAGTCTCAGGTGGCCAGCTTTGGGTTGGGGCCCTTAAACAGGCATCTGAGACTACACAGAGAGGAAATCTTCCCAAGCCTCAGCACAGGAGTGAGACGGTCAGAAATCAAGCGTCTACAACCTTACGTCTCCAGTCAGCTGAGGGTAAAGCATTGGGTACTGTATTCCCAAACTTCCCTAAACCAGCTCCCGTTGCCTAGGCCCCACCTGGGGAACGTCCCACTCATTCCTGGGTCATTCTGACCCCATATTTGAAATCACCCCTTTGTCATGAGCATGGTTTGGGGCCTCAGGAACTGTCTCTGGAAATAATTTCTGTTCTCTCCCCGTCCTCGAGTCCGGGGTCATGGAGACCTTTGGAATTCTAATCCCTTCAAGGAGACCTAGTCCGCACACCCACGAGCCAGATTCCCGTGAAGGCAACAGAAATATGCACCTCAAGACGGGCGGTTACTCCAGAAAAACACCATCTCCTCCTCTTTGGTAGCCACACTTCATCCCCACCAGAAGGCCTTGACATTTGAGGGGGAGGAAGTGGGGTGACAGGAGGCAGATAAAGGAGCAAGTAGCAGAGGCCAGAGGCCACTGGAGACACGGACTTATCTGTGATTTTTTTCCCCAGGAGATTAGGTGTGGGCCGGCTCTGCCGGGGTGGGTGTCGGATCTCAGGGCCAGGCTCTCCTCTTACAGGTCAGCTGGAATAAGGAAGGAGGTGACCCCCTGGGCTGGGGCGGCAGCTTGTCAGAGGAAGTGTGGGAGGCAGCCTGCCTCCCACAGGAAGGAGCCTGGGTGACAGACACGCTTGCAGAGAATTACCAGCACCAACGTGCTCTCTCACACCTTTCCCAGAGAAAGCCTCGAACTCTGGAATTGGGCGCCCAAAGAGAGGCCAGGGAAACCCAAGGCCTCTCATGAATTATGAGCTGAAAAGGCTCGCCACTCCCCAGCCTTTCCCCGTCAGACACTGGCCCCATTGTTGACGAGCAACTTGGCGGTTACTCTAAAGTGGCTAAAATTGGGCACATCCTCCAAGGCCTTTCCTGGTCAGATCAGGTGACCGTCTCCCTGAGCCCCCCACAGTAGAGAAAGAAAGGATTACCTGCCACTTCCACCTCCTCACCCACCCCTTGCAGGCAGGTGAGAGAAAATCCATTTAACTGACCAGCAGCTGTCAGTTTACAAATAAAACATAAGCTATAAAAGCCGCCTTTGTTCAATTGAGGCAGCTCTCCCACCGGCGGGGAGGTTAGATTAGCAATTTGTCCTTTGTTGGAGGATTAGCAGAGCCTCATTGTTTTAATGTTTATTTACCAATTTGCATCTTCCAGCAGTTTCCACCCAACCTCAAGGCCCTGACTCCCTGGCGTCCCAGCTCGTTTTACCTCTGCTTCCAGGGGCTGACAAAACTGGATTAGAGCACACCAACACGAAACTCGTGCAACCCCTACCCCCACCTTTCCTTCTGCTCAGGTTCAAACTTCTTGGCCTTCTCCTGGCTGCAGAGCGGAAATTGCAGCCCTGGCGGAGGAGGAGACAGGGTTCATCGAGACAAAGGGACCCTTCTCCTCCCCTGTACACATGTCATCTCTCTCACAGAACTTTGGACTCCATCAATAGCGCGGGTTACTGAGTGCTTGTTCTGATGCCAGTCATTCCCTGGGGGGTGGGGCAGGTCCCCCCACCCCCATGCCTGGAGTTTTCCTCTGGATAGTGGCGGATCCACAGGGATGGAGATGACCCCTATGCCGCTGACAACAGGCGATACTGAGCCAGCCCCAGAGGCTGACCAATTAGGACCACACCCCTCCCCAAAGAAGACGGTGTCTGAAGCCTGACTGCACGAGGAGAACTAGACCATCCCAGTATCTTCTCACCTAGAATATTTTGGCCTGAGACTTCAGCTTACTCCTTTGCTTCAGAAAAATAAAATTATTTTGTAGCACTACTATTCTTTTCAAGGCTGCAAAATTATTTTTCCAAATGAAATGTTTTGGGGGGGAGGGGCTCCCTGGGTGGCTCAGTCGGTTAAGCAGCTGCCTTCGGCTCGGTCATGATCCCAGGGTCTTGGGGTGAAGTCCTACATCCTCCCTGCTCCCAGGGTCCTGGGGCGAAGTCCTACATCCTCCCTGCTCAGCGGGGAGTCTGCTTCTCCCTCTGCCTCTGTCTCTTCCTCCTGCATATGTGCTCTCTCTGTGAAATAAATAAATAAAATATTTTAAAAAGAAAAAAAATGTTATGTAGGGCCAAATTACATGAAATAAAATAACTGAACTGTTCTGCATCAGCCGATGATCAGCTGCCTCAGGAAAGAGAGGAATTTGCTCATTCTGCAGGACGCAGTTCGAAACTTCTGGATTAAATAGGAAGTCTACATGCTTCTCCTCCTGCTCTCCCGCAGCAGGCTGTTCCTCGTTCTTATCCATCTTCCCAGCCGGCCTTGTGTCCCACCAGATATTAACCCTGATGCTCCTTTCTAGCCCCTTCCTTGCACTTCTAAGTATCACCAGATACACTGCAAAGACTTCTTTAATGGATCATCATGTCACCTCTCCCCACCTTCGGTAAGACATTCGAAGTCCTGGACAACCTGGTCTTCATTTAGAATTTTAGTTCTGTTCTTCACTGACCCCTAACTAAAACCTTCAGCTCCTGTTAGTCTTAACCACTTCCCACCCTTAATCAAGACTTGCCAACACCTACCTCCTTGCCCTGGTGCAGGCTGATCTTCACACTGAGGATGTCAGCTTCTCCCGGGCAGCGGCTGTAGACCCAGAGCAGCCCTTAGGGTCCAACCCACCAAGTCTTCAAATTTGCTACCCTGTGGCGTCTTCCATAGACACTCTGTATGCTGATGCTGGTGCATGGGGTGTGTGTGTGTGTGTGTGTGTGTGTGTGTGTGTGTGTGTGTGTGTGTTGGGGACTTGCAGTCATGAGCTCCTGTTCTGTGGGGCTTTGCCTGAATGAATCCTGGCAGCCTGGACTGACAGTGTATCTCTTCAGATCCATTTTGCATTTTCGTCTACCAGGTGCCCACGGGGTGGGGGGGGAGGACACAACACATCATTGAAGCACTATTTTTGCATTTGTCAGTTGCATCAGTCAGTGGTCCATGCCTGGACCACATTGGTAGCATGAGTTTAGACCCCAACCCCGGGGAGGCACCTGTTAAGGATTCTCACAGGACATGTTTTATTTCATCCAATTCCAAGCCAAGTTCCTCCTTATCTTACTCAGCTGGAGGGTTATTTTCCCTCCTCCATTCAATCATTTCATTGAGAATGTGGCCCCCTGAATGTCCCAGATTTATGCAGGTCTCAGACCGCCCCCGCCCCTTGGATCCTTGGATAACAAAAGTTATACCCCTAGACCAACAATCTTGTCCCAGGAGAGACCCAACATGAACTCTTTGTCTACCACGTTGTTTTTCAGTTTTCTCTGTGTTTTTGTTTGTTTGTTTGTTTGTTTGGAACCTGGAGATTTCCTTTACACTTTTGTAAGCTCATTTATGCAATTTAAAATATTTGGTTTTTTTTTAATCCAGAATTTTCAAGTGTTTTATAGTGAGAAGGGGGCAGAGTTCAGGCTTTTAAGTTTGCAATATGTGTGTGACTATTTCTTCAACCACAGTATACATTCCCACATATGTTTCTTTGTATATTACACATAGCCCCTAAAACTGTGCCAAGCACATATCAGATGATCAAGGAGCATTTGACAAATGAATGAAGAAACCAAAGGCATTTATGCTATCTCTTTCATAGAAAGAAGGCCCTGTTTTACAGTTAGGAGGATCAATCCTGGCTCTCCCACTAACCAGCTCTATCACTTGGGACAAATCATTTCTCTGAAATTGATTTTCTCATGTGCAAACTGGAGACCATCCCCACCTCACACAAGAGTCAGGAGGATTATTATGTATTTCTTGCCGTGCCTGGCTAGCACTCTGTTCAGTGGACACACACCAGGGGGGACACACTGAATGTTTTCTACATAGTGATAAAGGTTAAGTCTGATAATTTTTAAAAAACCCTTCTGTTAGTCATTAGAAAAGTCTTGCCAACACTTGCAGCTCCAGACTGGAACCAAAGAAATATTTAGGAGCCATCAAAGTTTTTTATTTTTTAATTCCCTCAAAAACCTGATCAATTGAGTATTTTCAGAGAATTTCAGAGACGTTAAAAAACTTTCTCGGCTTTCCTAGTAAGGCAGACAGAAGCATTTAAGCCTAGATCTATCTGATTTGTGTCAGACACCATAAGCTAATTAGATGATAGAAGGGCTAACACGTATGTCTGCAGCCTCAACTCCAGACAACTTAATTAACCGGTCATGGGAGTATTTATTTGGAAGGAAAGACCAAAGTCGAGCAACCCAATCTCCTCTGCCATCCCAAATTTCCACCAACCCCAGGCAGCCTAACCTTGACAAATGCCCAGCTCCCTGAGCCATCCAGCCATCCCGAAGACCTCCAAAAGCTGTGATTGAGACGTTGTCGAGGTGTTTTGCCACCCATGATGGGAAACAAGAGGTCATGGACGATGAGAAAAATAATAGGGGTCCATATTTCTCTCCAAATCCAGATGAAAAAGAAAGCTACCAGGATCAATGCACCATATATTAGCCACATTAGCATGAGCAGATCCGATAGCAAACTGGTTAAGGGCAAGACTTCAGAGGCAGACAGCCCTGCCTCTGCCACTTATTAGCAAAATGAGCCAAGTGAGTTACAGAGCCTTAGTTTCCTTGCCTATACAATGGGTATAAGGATACTCATCTCACGGGGTCACTAAAAGGAATAAAATAACATTTAAATAAAATAACATGTGAGATGCTCTTACTACTGACACATAGTAAGCATTCAGTAAAAGGTGGCTTCCTACCAATAATAATAAAAGAAATTTAAAGAACTTTGCATACATTAACTCATAATTCTCAACATTCCTATGCAATAGAAACCAGGATTCTGGTTTTACAAATGGAAAACCGAGGCACAGGGAGGTCAGGCAATTTGCCTAAGTTCACATAGCTGGTAAGCAGCAGAGATAGAATGTAAACAAACCTGGAGAGCCTGCAGAATCCATAGTACACTACGCTGCCTCTCAGGTCTCTTGCTGCCATTATCATTATCAGTGTCAATACCATTAAATGGTGGTGAAATGGAGACAGATACAGGCAGGAGAAGAAAACCAGAGATCCACGTTCATCTGCTGGGGGGGTCCTCAGACTAAGCCGGGAGACCACAGTGTAGGGGTGAAAATCTGGGCACCCCCAACCAAGCCTCCCAGAGAGTTCAGAGCCTCTAAAGCTAGAAGGGTACCTCCTTGCCCCCAAATGACATCTACGTTCCCCAAAAGTTGAGACAGCCTACAACCATACCATCCTGAACACACCCAAGCTCATCTGATCTCAGAAGCTAAATAGAGTCAGGCCTGGTTAGTCCTTGGATGGGAGATGCCAAGGAATTCCGGTGCTGTAGGCTTTACAAAATGAAAACAAAAGAGATGAAACAGTTCCAAGCTTAGGGAAGATTGCAGAACTGTCCCGAAGTATTTGTGAGCAAATGTGTGTTAGGTATTGTATTAAGCACCTTGTGAGGATTCCAAAGACATTTAAGTAGGAACTTCAACCTTAGAGGGGAAACAGGCTGCCACCCATTATAGTCAGTGCTTGGAGAAAACCTCTTGGTGAAGATAGAATTCAGCTGGCCTTGAGAATGGGACGATCAATGGTGGACAAATAAGAATGTCCAGATGGCACTTGGCAAGTTCCTTCCGAGCTGCCATCTTGCGGGCTTAGTGGGGAAAAAAACCCTTTGGTTCTCAGAATGGCCTGCTCAAGGCAGCTGTGCCGAGAGAATGCCCCACAGCCCAGCCTGGGTCAGCCCAGTCACCTGGTCTGAAATCAACCAAATTTCTCACTTCCTTCAGAACATCACTGGGAAACACTAAGGTGAAAGGTTGATTTGGAAATAGCTAGGTTTCTGGCCCTGGAATTTTTCTGACAAGATGGATGCAGGAAAAATAAATTAATCTGTGCAGCAGGGTCAACTGTGGAATTGTGAAAGAATGCCGACCTTCACCACAGGAAGGGAAAGTGCTCACCAGCCCTTGAGTGAGGGCTCCTGGCTCCAGGAAACACTGTGTCTTGGCCTCTGCCCCACCCCCTCCACCACGAGTCTTTAAACCGGGAGGGGGGCGGGGGAAGAAGGCCCCTCAGCTCACTCTTCTGTGCTGCTACAGTGAATACTCAAGTTTACTCTCACGGAAAAATCTTGGTCCTGTCTTAACGTAGAAAGAATTAAGGTTGGAAATACCTTGTCTCAATGGAACTGAATCCAGATACATCTTGGGAAATTTTAAAATTCAGCTTGGTGAAAAGAGATTAAAATTATACTTGATGGGGGCGCCTGGGTGGCTCAGTGGGTTAAGCCGCTGCTTTCGGCTCGGGTCATGATCTCAGGGTCCTGGGATCGAGCCCCGCATCGGGCTCTCTGCTCCGCAGGGAGCCTGCTTCCCTCTCTCTCTCTCTCTCTCTCTCTCTCTGCCTGCCTCTCTGCCTACTTGTGATCTCTGTCTGTCAAATAAATAAATAAAATCTTAAAAAAAAAAAATTATACTTGATGGAAGTGAGAAAAGGAGACACCGTGAGAACCACCCCTCCAGTGGGCATTCAATTTGTAAATAAAAAATCACTTTATACTTCCTATGAACATCTATGTGTAATCAACATTTTTACCTGCCCCGCAAGAGGGTAAGAATCTTAGCACTCCTACCAATCCCCTTTCCCAGTATGTTGATAACAGAAAAGATTTTACTGATAAGACTTTAATATTTTATATTAGGCAATGCAACAAAATTTTTCTGGAATTAATTAAGCTTTACTTCTTTGCTCACCAGCATTTTCTGTATCATAAGGTACAATACTACAGAAGTATCAAAGATACCATGATACATGAGTAGTGTTCTTTTTTAGATTAGTTTTTAATTTGATTGAAATATGTCCCTGAATTCTTTTTCTTTTTCAAAATGGGCTCATGTGTGGTAGCAAACAGGTATTGGCATTGTCTTAGACCCTCTGTTAAGTTTTAATTATTATTGTTTTTAATATATATATTAAATATATATTTGTCAGAGAGAAAGAGAGAGCACAAGCAGAGGAGCAGCAGGCAGAGGCAGAGGAAGGAGCAGGCTCCCTGCTGAGCAAAAAGCCCGATGTGGGATTTGATCCCAGGATGCTGGGATCATGACCCTAGCCGAAGGCAGACACTTAACTAAGCCACCCAGGTGTCCCAAGTTTTAATTATTTTAAAAAGAAACTTCACTTTTTTAGAATGGTTTCAGGTTTATGAAAAATCATGATTATATCACACTTTTCATATGCCCTGCATCAAATTTCCTCTATTATTAAAGTCTTTCTTTAATATGATAACATTTGTTAATAATTAATGAACCAATATTGAGGCATTATTAATAACTAAACTCTGTATATATTCAGATTTCCTTAGATTTAACTAATGTCCTTTCCCTAAAAAAAAAAAAAATCAAGAAAACCAAAACAAAAGTAGTACTTTAGAGTCTAAGAACTGCCTTCTCTTTTCATTTTAATTGATTAAGAGTCTAGGAAATGTGGGAGATGTTTCTTGTTTAACCAATGCATTTCTCTGTTAGAATTATATTCATCTTTATTTAATACTGGTTTCTTTCCTTTTTTTTTTTTTAAGGTTTTATTTATTTATTTGACAGAGAGAGAGTGAGAAAGAGCACAAGTGGGGTGAGGGGCAAAGGGAGAAGCAGACTCCCCGCTGAGCAGGGAGCTCAATGCGGGGCTTAATGCAAGACTGCATCCCAAGACTCCAGGATCATGACCTGAGCCAAAAGCAGACACTTAACCGACTGAGCCATCCAGGTGCCCCAGTACTGGTTTCTTAACACCTGGTCTATTCAAACTCAGCACCAGAAAACAGCATATTCAAGGAAAATGAAAATCAGCAGGTGGTTCTGCATGGAAGATGCCCTCAGAACCATTTAGGAAGCCCTAGAGCCAGGCTGCTGTGAGCAGAAAAATCACAATTCCTGCAGCAAAGGCCAGGACCATCCTCTGGCAGTGGGACGGAAGAACAGAACAATGAGTAATTCTCCTACCGGTTGCAACTACACTTTCCCCTGGAATCTTCAGTGGAGACTGGAGGCCCCAGAGAAAAGAAAGGAAACCCAGAAAGAACAATGAAGGATGTGCTAAGCTAAGGGTTGGGAGAAGCAAACTCATTTCCTTTGGAAAAGTCATTAGTGTGCAAAAGAGAAGGTGTAATCCCTAAAACACGTCTGCATGATTAACTTAACGGGATTAAAGAAAGAAGATGGCCTATTGATTTCTCATTCAAATTTAATAAATTATCCATCAGATTATTCGACATGCTCCTGAACTGAAGAGTCAGGGTTGAGTGGACACCAAGTTGAATAGGAATAGGTGGGTTCTGGCTGAAAGGTTCTCTCAGCTTGCTAAATGTGCTGCTCCCCCAAGGAAGAAAGGACTGGAAGCCACAGTGAGGCCACAACCCCAGATTCTCCCCACCCCACAGCATAGCTCACCGTGAATGCCAGAGCGGAAGTGACAGCTGAAATTGGACAGATACACCTCACTGGTTCTTATATTTAAACAAGGATCATTTTTTTCATTGAGATACAGTTTGCATATATTAAAATCGACCCTTCTTAGTGCTCAGTTCTGTGACTTTTGCCAAAGGTATCCTATAATCATGTTTTGATCAAAATAGAGAACGCTTCCATCCACCCACAATCCTTCCCTAGACTCTTCTGTACACAAACGCTCCTTCCCCCCACCAGCCCCGTGGCAGCCACTCATCTGTTTTCTGTTCATGCAGTTTTACCTTTTCCAGAAAGCCGTAAAAATGAAATCATACGGTCTGTAACTTTTAAACCCTGGCTTTTTACACGGCATCAATGTCCTTGAGATTCATCCAAGTTAGTATCTCAGGAGTTTGTTTCTTAATTTTCTTTTTTCTTTTTTTTCTTCTTCTTCTTCTTTTTGCTGGGTCTATCAAGTCTGTATAATCTTTTACTAGTTGAAGGACATTTGGAATTTTTTTCCCCAGTTTGGGGCCAATATTTACATGAAGGTTTTTGTGTGAATATAAGCTTTCACATCACCTGGTCAATACCTAAAAGTGTGATCGCGGAGTTGTATGGTAAACCCAAGCTTCAGTTTATGAGAAACTACAGAGCTGCCCCCCCGCCCCCCACACACACACCATGGCTGCCCCAGTTTGCATCCCCCCGACCCACAGGGCCTAAAAGTTCCAACTCCTTTGCAATCTCACCAGCAGTTGGTACTGTCAGGGGGTTGGTTTTGTCTTCTTATTTGAGCCATTCTAAGAGCTGTGACAAAGACCACCTCTTTGTGGCTTTCATTTACACTTCCCTGATGATAACCAAGGATGATGACATCTTTTCATGTGCTCCTTTGCCATCATCTGTCTTCTTTGCTGAAGTGTCCGAATCTTTTGCCCATTTTTTAACTGGTTTGTTCATTTTTCTTATCATTGAGTTTTGAGGCACTTTTCCATATTCTGGATACAAATCCTTTATCAAGCACGCGATTTGTAAATATTTTTTCCAGTCTGTGGCTTGTCCTTTTGTTTGCTTAGCTGTGTTAAAGAAGGATCTTTTTACTTCAAATTACACTAGGTTATGAAACAGAGGGAGCAATTAGTCATAAAAGGGTGTGTGGTTTGTGTTTGCTTTACTCCATTCATGACAGAGACCAGAAGAGTCTGTCAGCATGAATGGTCATGGTTGTTCTTCTTTTAATGCACCATCTCAGTGCCCTTACGTCCAAGGACACAACCCCGGCATCCAGTGGCCACTCAACAGAGACTCCTGAGTGACCACTGAAGGGAGTGTGGGGCAATCAGGAGAGCACAATGTGGAAGGGAGGAGGAAGCCCAGAAAGGAAGACAGGGGCCAAAACGCAACTACCAGGCTAAGAATTTTATTTTTTTTTATTTTTTATTTATTTATTTTTTAATTTGACAGAGAGAAATCACAAGTAGATGGAGAGGCAGGCAGAGAGAGAGAGAGGGAAGCAGGCTCTCCGCCGAGCAGAGAGCCCGATGCGGGACCCGATCCCAGAACTCTGAGATCATGACCCGAGCCGAAGGCAGCGGCTTAAACCACTGAGCCACCCAGGCGCCCCAGGCTAAGAATTTTAAAACCTTATCCTGTGAGCACTTGGGAAGCACCAAAGGATTTCAAACAAGGAAGTAATGGAACAGAATTAGCTTTTTTTTTTTTTTTTTTTTTTTTTTTTTGGAACTGTCCTACTCGAGGGAGCATAGAAAATGGACAGGAAGAGGAGTGACACCAGCAGTGAGACTAATGAGAAGACTTGAAATTTTTCAAGGATGAGATGATGAAAGGCTGAGACACCGATACAGCAGCAGGGACAGAAAGCAAGGGGCAGGTACAAGAGATATTAAATTAACAAGATACCATTTTGCCCAACATCATGTGAATTTGAAAACTTCTGACCAATACTGTTATGAGGAAGAATGCAGCAATTTGGGGTGGGGGAGGATAGCCAATGTGCATATGACTTTTTCCTCCTAGACCCCATGCAAACCTATATACCCCTCCTCCTAATTAGCCCCCAACTAGTCTTCACAGACAAGTCTCTTTTTAAAACAAAACAAAAAACAAAAAACCTGTCCATTTGCTTTTTCTACTTCCTCATCTCCCTTTTATGCCTTTTGAACTTGACATGTGAATGAATCACAATTTACTTTGAATCAGAAGCCCAAGTACATTCTACTAGGATAACAATATTATTGAAAATTAAGTAGGTAATTTAATGGTCCATGTAGGATAGATTCAACACGAGTGCATGAAACAAGTAATCCCCTCTTTTTATGCTGACCAATCAAATCCTGTAAGTCACTTCTCCCCACCCTTATCTGTTCCGTCAACAACCATCCAAAGGCACACAAACTCTGGCATTTGAAGTGTCAGGACTCAGGACATACATAGTTGGTATGTTGCCTTGCAGATATCTATTTAAGTGGACTCTCCAAGAAAACAACAGAAAGCATCAGGAGGTGGATATTACCCATAAACTAATTGTTTGCTAGGACAGTAGGAAATCTTTAGCCAGACAATTATTATATTCCTAATTTAAGTGCCTTTGAGGCAATGCCTTTGGCACCAGTCTTCTGCTGCCTATTGTTGATGGCCTGGTTCACTATCAAGATAACAACAGTTGGGAGAAGGTTCGAGTTCTGGCTCAGCTATTCATAACTCTGAAAAGTTACCGAATCCTCCAGCCCCAGTGTTTCCATCTACAGATGAGATTGGACTAGAGCTAGATCATCTTCAAGGTTCCTGGTTAAACAAGATTTTGGTTATAAACCTAACTTCGGAGAAAACGTCTTCATTTATAACCATTGATCTTTAGTGAATTAGGGCAATAAATGTCCTTCTAAAGATTTAAAAGAGTGAATGCTCCTTTATGGTGCCAATGGGGCAAATCAATACTTTCGTTGGTCCACGAACTACAATTAATCATCTGGAACAAAGTAAAAAAATCTGGTGTCTGTTAACAAAGTTTCCTTTTCAAAAGAAATATCCAAATGTCTATGTGCATGCCTACCACAGCTAAATGTTTTGCTATCTAAAAGTTAAACAAAATAAGTCTAATTATTCTTAAATTCTTTTCAGCCATCATTCCACACCCATAATTTATTGAAGGAAATTTCCAAAATCCCCTCTAAAAGAAATTTCAACACACACACACACACACACACACACACACACACACTTAGAACTCAGAGAAGTATAAACTCTGTAACTTTTTTCCTCACAATCCTTTCCAATTAAGAATTATTTTATAGGGTCTGTTCAATTTCCAGACTATAGAATTGTGATTTCAAGAGACATAATCATTAGACCAAAATCCCATTACAACTATGTTAAATACATATAGATACAGATAAATAGTTGGGTATAGTGATATATAGATATAGTTATGTAGATTTTGTAATAATAAGATTTCACCAGTACTCACCAGACAAAATCCAGGACCTGAACATTTATTTGAC
The DNA here is from genome assembly GCF_009829155.1 of Mustela erminea. Taxonomy (NCBI): domain Eukaryota; kingdom Metazoa; phylum Chordata; class Mammalia; order Carnivora; family Mustelidae; genus Mustela; species Mustela erminea. The sequence continues at coordinate 48,569,711 of NC_045626.1, forward strand.
CTTAACATGACATGTAGAAAAACTTTTAGAGTTATCTGTATCATACGGAGACACAAAACATGAAAAAAAATTATAGATTTATATCTGTTCATTTTTTTCTCCTCTATTATTTTCAAGTTTCCAACATTTCTTTAAAAATTTTTCCTAACTCTGAAATTATCTAAGTATCTAAATTTTTTCCTAATATTTTTATTCATTTACATTTAAGTCATTGTACCAGGAGCTTGTTTCTATACACGATGTAACAAAGGAGTAACACTTTTTGTCCTGTATGGGAATGGCTAGTAATGCCAGTATTCTTTATTATATAAATCATCTTGGGCACCTGGCTGTTTCCTTCAGTGGAGCATCCAACTCTTGATCTCAGGGTTGTGAGTTTGAGCCCCACACTAGGTATAGAGATTACTTAAAAATAAAATCTTTATACAGATGTAGTGAAAAGAAGGGCCATCTGTACCCCAATGTTCATAGCAGCAATGGCCACAGTCACCAAACTGTGGAAAGAACCAAGATGCCCTTCAATGGACAAATGGATAAAGAAGATATGGTCCATATATACAATGGAGTATTATGCCTCCATCAGAAAGGATGAATACCAACTTTTATATCAACATGCAGGGAACTGGAAGAGATTATGCTGCGTGAAATAAGTCAGGCAGAGAAAGTCAATTACCATATGGTTTCACTTATTTGTGGAGCATAAGGAATAAGATGGAGGACATTGGGAGATGGAGAGAAGTGAGTTGGGGGAAATCGAGGGGGGGACAAACCACGAGAGACTGTGGACTCTGAAAAACAAACTGAGGGTTTTGGAGGGGAGGGGAGTGGGGGGTTAGTTGAGCCTGGTGATGGGTATTATGGAGTGCACGTCTTGCATGGAGCTCTGGGCGTGGTGCATAAACAATGAATTCTGGAACCCTGAAAAGAAATTTTTAAAACTTAAAAATTTTAAATAAATAAATAAATAAATAAATAAAACGGGGCACCTGGGTGGCTCAGTGGGTCAAAGCCTCTGCCTTTGGCTCAGGTCATGATCTCAGGGTCCTGAGATCGAGCCCTGCATCGGGCTCTCTGCTCAGTGGGGAGCCTGCTTCCATTTCTCTCTCTGTCTGCCTCTCTGCCTACTTGTGATCTCTGTCTGTCAAATAAATAAATAAAATCTTTAAAAATAAATAAATAAATCATCTTTTCCCCCACTGAACTCAAATATTGCTTCTATGATACAACAAATTGCTATATTTGTTGAACTACTTCTGGATTCCAACCATTGTCACTCACTGATCCAAGGATATTTGTTGCAGTATTGTTCATATTTACAAAACCGGGGAAAAAATAGCATGCCTGTCAATAGAAGAATTGATAATTAAGTGATGAATCATCTATGTCACATAATATTATTTACCTAGGAAAAGGGGTGAATTGATTTATAAACATCTGGACAGATAACCTTATGTATATTATGCTTTCTTTTAAAAAAAAACAAGTTGAGAATAATTATTCGATAGATAGACTTTCTACGACTGAATGTATCTGGGGAGAAAATATGTTTACATCAATTATACAGAGATTAATGATGAGGAGGGGGAAATATTAAAATCATAGTTGTCTAAACTGCTTAATTTGTTAAAATAAGCAAGTGTAAACTTCATATATATACATATATAAGTAAAATGTTATTTTTTTTAAATAAAATATTGAAATAAAAAATTTATATTTCGTGCAACTTCAAAGAGGTTGACAACAATAGCCCACACTCCCCCATGTTAGCATAGCAATATGGGGACAGCACAAATGTTCTGCTGGAATGAGTTACTAATAAAAACAAATCTGGACTGACCCCACGACTGGGATACTATCAACTAAGGAAACTGGCTTTACCCAGTGCTGCTTGTTTCTAAGAATTTAAAGAATAATTTCTGAAGCTGAGTTGCCTGGTGGAGATCATTCCTGAAAAAGGAACAATCAACAATGGTTTTATGGTGCTAGGAGTTCTCTGCCCTGAAGTTTATTATTCCCCTCTCCCTAATACTTTCAAAGAGGGATTTGTTGCGGGGTCTGGCTTTCATCCTTTACACCAAACACATTTACCAGAAAGAGCAGCTGTTATTTCCATGTGAACATGAACTCACAAATAAATAGATACCTGATAATAACTTGCTTCATTGACAAACAGCAAACTAAACAATACATCCAAGGTAAAGCAGAATTGAAAAAAAAAAGACCAATTATTTAAAATGTACATTGTATCTATACATAAGGAAATAGTGGATTATATTAGAGTCATAAAGTAAGAATTAAATATCATAAGAAAAAAAGTAGAAAATTAAATATAAAACATGTAAAAATTGAAATAAAAAACATAATAGTTAGAAAAAAAATAACAGAAGAAAGAATTAGCAAAATTGGGTAGAGGAACTTTCCAGATAGGCAACAGGAAAGGATAAAGACACATTACAAGAAAAGTTAAGAGGTTTAAAAGATAGAATACATGTGAATGTCTAAAAAGAATCCCAGAAGGAGAGAAAGTTATTTAATGAAAAATGGAAAGAATGTGAAGAAATAATGAAGATAAGTATTCTAGAACCTTTAAAAAAAAAAACTTTACTCACCAATTAAAAGACAGAGACTCTAAAAGTGGATTTTAAAAATAAAATTTAAAAATATGCTGGCTATAAGAGAGCTACTTAAAACAAGACACAGAAATACTAAAAAATAAAAAATAGACAAACACATACTAAGAAAATATGATCCAAAAAAATTGATGTATCTATCTTCACACTGAGAAAATAAAATTTAAAGACAAAAAAAATCAGAAAAAGAAGGGCAATATATGCTCAAAAAAGAGAAAATGAAAGAAGATATAACCATCCAAAATATAGGCACCTAACAATACAATCTCAAAATGAATAAAGCAATAACTGACATAACTATAAGGCAAAATACCTAAATTAACCATTATATTTAGAAATTTTAACAGACCACTCTCAGGAATTAATAGGTGAAGCAAAAAGAAAAAAAAGAGTTATTGAAGATCAGAAGAGTAAACAACCACAAACTATTTGATATATGTAGAACTCCACGTTCAACAAATGGAAAAACACAATTTTTTCTGTGTACATTTAGGACATTTGCAAAACAAGACCATTTATTAAACCATAAAGGTGTCTTCAATAAATTCTGTCTTCAAACCTAATAAAATAAAATTACAATGTATTTCCTTAAAAATACTGTATGTATTGAAAGCATATTATAAAATGATACTATGTTTTGCAACTAAATAACATTATTTTATTTTAAATTTCATTTATTTATTTGACAGACAGAGATCAGAAATAGGCAGAGAGGCAGGTAGAGAGAGAAAGAGAGGAAGGGAAGCAGGTTCCCTGCTGAGCAGAGAGCCTTATGCGGGGCTGGATCCCAGGATCCTGAGATTACAACCTGAGCCAAAGGCAGAGGCTTAACCCACTGAGCCATCCAGGCACCTCAAAACTAAGTAACATTTTAACAACATTTCATTTAAGAAGAAAATAAAGGGGTGCCTGGGTGGGTCAGTGGGTTAAGCCTTTGCCTTTAGCTCAGGTCATGATCTCAGGTTCCAGGGATCGAGCCCCACATGGGGCTCTCTGCTCAGCTGGGAGCCTGCTTCCCCCTCTCTCTCTGCCTACTTGTGATGTCTCTCTCTCTCTCTCTATCCAATAAATAAATAAAATGTTTTAAAAAATAAAGAAATTTAAAGAAAATAAATATTTAGAATTAAATACTAATGAAGAATTATATGTCAATTTTTCAAGGACACAGCTAAAGAAATACTAGAGGGAAACTTATTTATTTATTTATTTATTTTTAAAATTTATTTTAGAGAGAGACTGATACAGAGTGTGAGTGGGGAGGGGCACTGGGAGCTGGAGAAGCAGATTCCCTGCTGAGCAGGGCTCAATCACAGGATCCTGAGATCATGACCTGAGCCAAAGGCAGATGCCCAACCAATCGAGCTACCCAGGCAGCTGGGAAATAAATAAATAAATATATATATATATATATATATATATATATATATTTATTTATTTATTTACTTATTTGACAGAGAGAGAGAGCGTGCACAAGCGTGGGGAACTGCAGGCAGAGGGAGAGAGAGAGAAGCAGACTCCCTGCTAAGGATGGGCTCAAATCATAGGACCCTGGAATGGTGACCTGAGCCTAGGGTAGACACTTAACCATTTGAGCCACCCAGGTGCCCTAGAAATTTATATTTTTAAACACATTTCTCAGAAAACAAGAAAGATTAAAAGCAAGTAAGATAAAAATACAACTCAAAAAATCAGAAAGTATAATAGAACAAATTCATAAAATCAAGAAAGTGTAACCTTGATTCTAATCAGATAATGACATGCTAAGAAAAGAAAAATTAGGGGTGCCTGGATACCTCAGTTGATTAAGCCTCTAACTCTGGGTTTTGGCTTAGGTCATGATCTCAGAGTCCTGAAATCAAGCCCTATGTTGGGTTCTGTGCTCAGTGAGAAGTCTACTTGTCCCTCTCCCTCTGTTCCTCCCCCCACCTCAAATAAATAAATGTTAAAAATCTAAAAAAGAAAAGAAAGAAAAAATGATATACCTCTCTCACTTATTAATGTGGAGGTAAGAATGTTTCTTAGAAAATATTTTATTTATTTACTTATTTTAGAGAGTGAGTGCAAGCAAGGGAGGTGCAGAGGGAGAGGGAGAGAGAATCTGAAGCAGATTCTGCACTAAGTACAGAGACTGATGCTGGGCTCAATTTCACAACCAGGAGATCATGACCTGCATTGAAACCAACAGTCAGATGCTTAACCCTATAAATCCTCTCTGGAAAACTTAAACTCTACAAAAGGAGGTTAAAAAAAAAAAAATGATCCGAATTAATGGGGAGAGATATTCTTTGCTCTTGGATGAATTTCCTAAATTCTCCTCCAAATTAAGAATTCAGTGCAATTCTAATTGGACTTTTTAAAGAATTCAGTAAGCTTATTCAAAAACTTATATGGGGGGTGCCTGGGTGGCTCAATGGGTTAAGCCTCTGCCTTCAGCTCAGGTCTCAGGGTCCTGGGATCAAGCCCCACATTCGGCTCTCAGCTCAGCAGGGAGCCTGCCTCCCCCTCTCTCTGCCTGTCTCTCTGCCTACTCATGATCTCGCTGTGTCAAATAGATAAATAAAATATTTTAAAAGAAAATTTATATGGAAGAAGTCACCACAAAAATGGCTAACTGGGGGCACCTGGGTGGCTCAGTGGGTTAATTCTCTGCCTTCGGCTCAGGTCATGATCTCAGGGTCCTGGCATAGAGCCCCACATTGGGTTCTCTGCTTGGGGCGGGGAGGGGTGGTATGGAGACTGCTTTCCCCTCTTGCTCTGCCTGCTTCTCTGCCTACTTGTGATCTCTGTCTGTCAAATAAATAAATATATATATATATATTTTTTTAATGGCTAACTGGCTCTATAAGAGGTTGAAGAGCAGGACCTGGTCTAACATGTATTGATTATGTGTTCAGTTACACTGAAATGTCATTATAGTAAATGCAGTGTAATGTATGCATGAACAAACTGAACAATGGGACAGGATTAGAGACTTCAGAGATAGACCCACACCTATGTGGGAAATTAACATTCGATAAAGACAGCACCACAAATCCATGGCAGAAGGTCTGAGTGTTCAGTAGATGCCTGGGGAAGACTGGCTCACTCTAAGGAGAAAAAACAAAACTCAGTCCTCACCTGACACCAGAAACAGATGTGGACTCAAAATGGATGACAACCTAGGTATGAAAGGCAAAACTATAAATTTGACAGAAGAAAATATGGGAGGAAATCTTTGTGAACCAGAGGCAGAGGGCTCCTTAAACAAAACTTCAAAAACATGAGCCGAGCTATTAGGCTACAACAGAAAATTCAATTGCAATAAAATAGGAGAATATATTTGCTTGTCTAACACCAACAAAAGGATAAGTATCTATATATGCAAGAGATGATAAAAGTGAAGAATGTGAATAAAAGGGAGAATCAGATAATAAAATAAGAGATAGGCCTGCCACAAACCACTAGTGAAAATACGACATGATCTGAGGATTACAGTTAACCTCATTCTGCACCTGAGATCCATGGGAAAAGAATACAGCTCACCAAATCTGAGATACTTTTTTTTTTTTAAGATTTTATTTATTTATTTGACAGACAGAGATCACAAGTAGGCAGAGAGGTAGGCAGAGACAGAGAGAGAGGAGGAGGAAGCAGGCTCCCTGCAGAGCAGAGAGCCCAATGCGGGGCTCGATCCCAGGACCCTGGGATCATGACCTGAGCTGAAGGCTTTAACCCACTGAGCCACCCAGGCGCCCCTGAGATACTTTTTAATTGTAAGATGTCCCACTATTTTTTGTCACTAAGAAAAATTAACAATTAAACTATGACACAATGCCTCCTTATCATGTAAATTTTAATGTTATACTTTTGCAAGTGCTTTTAGACCCAGTTGGAATGATTTTTAAAATAGTATCCTTGACATCTATAAAAAGAAAGAAAATATAAATGAAATAAATTGGCTAAGGTATTTCTAAAACTCCTTTATATATACTCGGAATCCAACTTCTTGGGTTACTTTTTAATTCAGATTCATCACTGCCATGAAATAAATGCATCTCCCCAAGAGCGTTCATGGTACAACTTTTTTTTAGAAGAGCAAATGAAATTGCTGACATCTGGGACCAAAAAGTGGCAATTTCCTATGGCTCAACCTGATAAAAATGGTTCTTAATTACCTTTGGAAACATCAAGAGATAGCAGTTGTCTCATCCTGTCCCCAAAACTACTTACAATCCAAAGTCACTCGTGTAGTAGCGAGGAAAACACTTGTCGCAACTACCCAATGAGCAAAAATTCTCCATATAGAGTGGACTCCAGGTGGTAGAAGAGAGATACATTCACAAATTTAAAAAAAAAAAAAACCACATTAAATTTATTTAAGTAATATTAAACAAACAAGCAATTTTATCCCTAAAACACTCAGGCTTAGCTGTCAGCATGCATCAGAGATGTTCAGACTGTCTCAGAATACAAGAAATGCCTTCATGCAGCCTGGTAGCCAATAAATCTCCTTATGTGGTCAGGTGGAATGGTCAGAAGGTCTGGAGCTAGGGACATGTCTAAAGGCAATGGCGAGAAATACAAGCGGCCCACAAGCATACGAGAAGATATTCGACGTCATTCATCACTAAGGAAAGGCCAGTCAAAACCACAGTGTGCAACCAACTGAGCCACCCAGGCGTCCTGATCCCAGAGTCCCGGGATCGAGTCCCGCATCCGGCTCCCAGCTCCATGGGGAGTCTGCTTCGCTCTCTGACCTTCTCCTCGCTCATGCTCTCTCTCACTGTTTCTCTCTCAAATAAATAAATAAAAATCTTTATTAAAAAAAAAAAACCACAGTGTGGTATGGGCTTAGTTACCTCCAGCTACCATAACAAAATATTCCAGACCGAGTGGCTTATCAACAACAAATATCCATTTCTCACGGTTCTAGAGGCTGGAAGTCCAAACATCAGGGTGGTGCCTGCAAGTCCGGTTTTGGTGAGCGTCCTTGTCGAGGCCGCAGACAGCTGCTTTCGCAGTGTGTCTGCACAGGGTGGAAGAAGCAAGCTGGCTTTCTGGCCTCCTCTTACAAGGACATGGGGGGATCCCATTCGTGGGCTTCACCCTCGTAACCCACTGACCTCCCAAAGGCCCCCTCTCCAAATAACATCACACTGGAATTAGGGTTTCAATATATGAATGGGGGGGGCAGACAAATATGCAATCCTAGATACCCTTTCACATCCACTAGGATGGCTACTATTAAAAAAAAAAAAAAAGAAATCAGCTCAGTGTTGTAAGGGTGTGGGGAAATTGGAACGACTAAGCACTCTTGGTAAGATTGTAAAATGATGCAGTTGCTCTAGAAAACACTGTGCTGGTTCCTCAAAAAAAGCAAAAAAAGAACAACAATATGATCTAGCAAACCCACTTCTCACACTCACACACAAACACACACACAAGTACCACACCTAGAAGCACACACAGAATCAGACCACAAACACCTGCTGGGGTGTGGGACTGGCCCCACAACCTCCCCACCCCACCACGCCCCCAGGGCTTGGAGGGCCTCCCCTGTCTCAGGGTAGTGTTCCTCCCATCGAATGTGACACGAGGGTGGGCGAGGGGTCGCGAGGGGGTGAAGGGAAGCCCAGAGTTTTCTGGTGGGGCTGAGGCCACTGGGAAGCATGTGTTTGGGGTGTTTGCGTGTGTGAGAGAGGTTACCCTCAAACTGCACTGCCGGCCAGACCACCTTGCTGCTAAGGACCGTGTCTGGCCCCTCTGGTGGCCACAGGACTTGGAGAAGAAAGCACAATCAGAGGAGAAAACAGACCCAGACCCAGCAGCAGTGCTGGACGTGGCCTGGCCCTGGGCGACCTCTAGCTGCCCAGCCAGGCTTCCAGGAGGACTGCTTTCTCTCTCTCTCTCTCTCTCTCTCTCTCTTTTTTTTTTTAACAGTTACACAGCTCTGCCCCAAAATACTTGAAAACAAGGACTAGGACTGATATTTTGTACAGCTGCGCTCATAGCAGCCTTATGAACAGTAGCTAAAACGTGGGAGCAACACAAGTGGATAAATGAAATATGGTGTATTCATTCATACAATGAAATATTATTCAGCCTTAAGAAGAACGGAAATCCTATCGCCTGCTACAACGTGGGTGAACATTGAGACATTACGCTAAGTGAAATAATCCAGTCACAGAAGGATAGACGGCATGACTCTACATAGTTGAGGTATCTAAAATAGTCCAACTCACTGAAACAGAGTCCAGGGGGGTTAACCAGAGGCTGGTGGGCAGAGAGAAATCAGGAGCTATTGGTTCACAGATCTAGAGTTTCAGATCTGCAAAACGAAAAAGTCTAGAGATTGGTTGCCCCACAGTGTGATACACTTACCATCACGGAGGTGTATAGTTAAAAACAGTTAAGATGGTAAATGTTATGCTATGTGTATTTTACTACAATTTAAAATAAAAATTAAAAAGTAGGGCGCCTGGGCAGCTCAGTCAGTAAAGCGTCTTCCTTTGGCTCAGGTCATGATCCTAGGGTCCTGGGATCAAGTCCCATGACAGACTCCCTGCTCAGCAGGGAGTCTGCTTCTCCCTCTGCCTTTCTCTCTCTCTCTCTCATTAACAAATACATAAAATCTTTTAAAAAAAGCAGTGGCATCTTTTAAAACTGGGAGTTGGGGGGACCAGTAGGGTAGTTGGCGGGGCTTGAAAAGCTAAAAACACTTCTTACCCTCTGGTCTGCAATTCTTAGTATTAATAAATAGAAAAATATGTGAAATGAACCCCTGAGAGAGGCCATGTGCAAGCTCCCAGCCCACATTAGGTCTCAGCAAAAAGCAGTAACGAACAGTACAAAAGCTCTCCTGAGCAGGGACGATTTCTTTCACTTGTTTTATGCTCCCTGCAGCTCTGATCATTTTATACACAGTCATGGGTGAGTAAAGGTAACATGAACTAGTTTGCTTTTTTTCTCTCTTTCTAACAGAAGAGAAAAAGCTCAAAGAAAGGGGGGACTATATCAAACATATTTGGTTAGAAATCTCTTATTAAAAAAAAAAAAACACTAAAGCAAATACATTTTTTGTTATAATGATCCAGTAATATAAAAGGACACGAGATGAAAAGCACACAGTGGCTTACTGCTGTGCTTTTACATTACTACCAAAGGTAGTAATGTTTATTGAATTACTAAAGAAGCACTTACGATAACCTACGATATTAGGATATTAGAGACCGTGTTGTGTCCGTGAGGCCTCACGTATTGTTCTCAGGGAACTGCCCCAGAGGCCCACCCTCTCCCTCTTTGTGGGGGCGCAGACGGATTGGACCCCACAGATGAACTTGTCTGCACTGCCCTATTTAACAAGAACAATAACGCGTATTTATTCCGTAAATTTTGTTTATTAAAAAAGAATTAAATGAACACCCTTGCATTTCCATCCCACCAGAGAATAGAGTTTTAATGAACACATGAAGCAGCTAGGTGACATCTTTATCAGCCCTCATAAACCTTGATTGAACACACAGCGATAAGGCCTGTTTAAACTATCCTCTTGATAACAGGCCTGGAGTCAGCACTGGCCTTAGCAACCAGCCAGAGGAGAGGCCTCTCCCAAGCCCAGAGTTCAGGCCCACTAGGCCTAGGGGAGCTGCAAAAAAGCCAAAGCTCCAAGCAGCTGGTTTATTTGGGGGTGAGAGCAGCGTGGTGGGTAGGTGGGTGCAGGCCTGTCGCTCGGGGAGTTCTTAGAAGGAGACGCTCCCAAACCAGCTTTGGTACCTGGGAGTGAGGAGCTAGCTGGAGAGAAAAGGGTGCTTTAAGCCCTGTTGACCTTTTAGCATTTACATCTGCAAACACAGAGCACTCCAGAGGGGCGGTTTTAAAGGATTTGGGAATGGCCAGCTCCACCAGCCTCATAAATGAGGGAAAGGTACCGACATCTGAAAAGAGCTGGGAGCTGGGGGACTTTTCTAATAAGCCATAAGGCTCCTCCCTATAGCCCTTTCGTTTCAGGCTCTAGCACCTCCGATAGCTCACTTGCTACTTGGAACCCCACCCCCTCGCCCTCTTGCCTTCCCGGTCCAGAGCCTGCAGCAGCCCGCCCTGTCAGTGGGAGAAGCCAAGTTCCCGGAACCGCGAACCCACCGGTGGGCTTGTCCCAGCAGCCTCACCCAGAGGACGTTCACCCCACCCCCAGACCCGAGAGGAAGGCTGAAGAACCCCCTCCCATCCCCCTCTCCTGCCCCAGGCAGCCGTGGGAAACTCTGGATCTCAAGGGCCGTGGCCCCTGACTGTAGCCCCCGCCCTCTCCAACCAGCTGGCACTCCTTGGGTACAGCTTGTCACCCTCCTGGGTCCCGCTTTCTTCAACTGAAAGCAGGGACAGTCGGACTGAAAGGTCTTTCAGCAATCTTTCAGGCCTACAATGAAGTGGTTGCATTGACAAGCATTTTCCACATTCCCCTAAGCTCCCTCTCCCCCAATTTTTTGATAACATTTAATCCCCACAATGGATTAATTTATAAGTCAGGACGAAGTAGACACTAGGTCACTTCCAACAGCACCAAGATACCAGTTTTCACAATGAGCTCTAACACACGGATGACAAGAAAATCTCCGCCTCTTCCCCCCATCCCCCCCACACTAGACTTGCTTCCAGTGAGGGCAAGGTCAGCAACCGAAGATGCCTTCCTGAAAGTCAGTAACTAAAGCTTTGGCCGAACAGTAGTGGAAGGAAGTTGTACCAACTGGTAAATTCCACTGTCCTATGGAAGACCCCTGGCCTGTATGTACTCAGGGACTTGTCTCTTCAGAATTTGCAAAGGAACCCAAGCTCTTTTGACCCAGGAGGTAAATAGGAAGAAGGTCATCTCTAGCAAAACTGGGTTAAATACACCGTCTTTTCAGCTATACCTGCTCGTGTTCCTCGCCAGCAATTTCCCTTGAACATTTATATAGAATTTTATATTTGCCAACTAGTTTCTCATTACTTTGCTGTAAATCTACATCCCCACAACAGTATGGTTAATATTATTTGTGATTTTTTTTTTTAAATAAAGAAGGGATTTTCTGCACAGGGAGAGAGAAAAAGCAAGCAAAGTAACAACCTAATGAATATTGAGGCAAATGTTTTGGATTTATGGGTGACAATCTTACACACATCAGTATGCTGTATGTATTTTCCAAACCCCAAAGTAGCACATGAGATATGAGGACCATGGACGTGCTTTTGAGGGAGATGAGGCAGGAGAGCTGAAATTCCAGCTGCCGGGGGCAATTCCATGAAGTCACCAAACCTACAGGAGATCCTGGGATCCATTCTGCAGAGCAGGGACACAGGGGCATTTAGCACACTCCTGTCCTGAACCCTCATAATAGTCGTGCATCAGTAGGGAAAAGAAGCAGACCTCAACAAGCAGACCTCAACAGAGTACCAATTAATCTATACTATTTCCTTATATAACTCCTTGCATTCACAGAGCCTGCCTTTTTTTTTTTTTTTTAAACCATTTCTAGATGTAGGGTGCTGATATAATTTATCATCCAAACCAGGAATGGAGACAGGATTGGCCAAGGCAAGTAAGACATCTGGTCACCCTACGTACACACCTGGGACACTATTCCTATCCATTAGAAGCCATGCTTCCTGCAACTCAGCCTAGATTACTTTATCAGATTTTCCTCTGGTCTATGAAAATGTAATATGTCCAGGTCAGGACTATTATAATTTTTATTTATTCCTTCCTTCAGCGATTACTGATCTCCTGCTATGTGGGAGGCCATGTGGCATCTGCTGGTCCCCTCCAGGAGCTAGTAGTACAGCGGTGCATAGGTCAGGATTAGAACCCTGGCTTCCCCTTACATACGGCACCTGGCTTTTCTGAGCCTCAGGCGTCCTACTTCATCAAATGGTGACAATAAAGTACCACAGAGAATAGTCACGGTTAAATGCACCCACGTATGTTAAGTGCCTGGCACAGAGGAAGTCCTATGTAAGGTGACTGTGCTCAACAAAAGCCACCTATTTCTTACTAAAACACTTCATTTATAGTGAATTGTCTCACTAAAGATAGAGCTAAGTCCACAAAACATTCAGTCAGCTCACTGAGTGGCCACCAGATGAGGACACTAAGGAAGACACTAGAAAGTGTAAACCAGGTAAATCTTTGTGTCTTGGGACTTTTCCAGTGAATAGAGGAGAGAATATTTTCACAATGGGAAATGAAAAGAACTACATGAGTATTTTAAAAACCTGTGTTTAGTAATTCTGACTACACATTAAAATCATATGAAAAGCTCTTGCAGAAAAGCAGGACTCTACCACTTAACAGCTAAATGAGATGCTCTAGGCATAAAGTAAATAACGCTGAACAATGATAAAAATAGTGTGTTTCACCTGTCAGTGAATTTGGTCCATGACTAAGCTGTGAAGCCTTTGCCATAGTCAGTAACAGACTATCAGCTAAGATCTTTCAAGTGTTTACCATGTGCCAGGTCCTGTACCAAGAACTCCATGGGTGGGTTTGGTCCAAGACGGCCTTGGTCTCATAAAGGAAGACTTTGGACTGGGACTGTAAAAGATAGAAAGGAAGAAGCAGGGCTTTTGGGGATGCAAAGGAGAGAATTTGGGCAATGCAGGCGGAGCGAGCATTTTTGAATTGAGGACAAATAGAATAAGGAACACATTTCAAAGTAAAGCAAGTGGTTTTATTTTATGTGTAGTTCACATGTCCTCTGTAGGTATTACTGAAAGAGAACACTCATCCAAAAAATCTTAAACTGCAAAATGTGTGGCTTCCATTGGCATTAACCAGAGGCCAACCTACATTCTGCCTTCATGGGGTTTTGTGTATCTGACTATATTCATAACACAGCTACAGTGAGACTCCATGGAAAATAAAACAAGAGTAGATCTGAGTACATTCCTTCCACTTTGCCCTTCCTATCTCCTGACCTCTGCTCTGTTCCCTACAAAACCAGCAGTGAGTTCTCAGGGATCAGCCTGGAAGCAGCACTTTGGAATCTTCAATCTGGCTTTTGGATAAACAAGAATAAAAGAATCAACAATCAGAGAGACAGAGAGAGAGAGAGACAAAGAGGGAAAGATGATTAGATTTTAAGTTATAAAAATAAAATGAAAGCATGGCCTCGTACAATGCAGATTCTCTCTAAGAGGAGTTATATGAACTAGGGTGATAGTTAGAAATGGAACAACTGTGAGAAAGCCAAGATTACGCAGGCAGGAAATAAACCCATCATGTCACACCATAGGATTTTTAAGATAAAAATTCTTTGTTGAGCTTTTTTTCCAGAAAAACCCAAACCCCACTCCCCACGCTACCCCCTCCACACCAGGCTGCATTAGACAGGTGGGCCTTTCTTGATTTGTTAGACAACAACATTTCAGACTCCTACAGCGTATAAGACCCTATTCAAGTGAAAGAGAGGAGGGACCAGCGTGAGCCCCCTGGGAGATGCTCTCAATTAAGGATATGCATTTCTTCTAACACCTTCTGTTGCAGTCTGCATTTTTTTCCCTTATCATCTCGCTTTCATTCAAGTATTCAGGGTAATCCTCTGACAATAAAATCCTTCATTTATTGTGCAAAGTCTGTGCTAATTCATAGATCATCCTGACGCCTCTATTAATAACTAACACTGGAATTTCACATCATAGACCACAATGTCTCTACACGATCCTCCCTTAAGCAACCTTATGAATTCACTATCACCAGCATCACCATTTTACCTGTAAGAACACGAAGGAGCAGAGCTTAAGTGGATAACTGAAGGGGGCTGGTGAAGTTGGCACAACGTTTCGATTCTAAATCCCGTTTCTTATTCTGCTTCTTGGGGGGGGGATATTCAGTTTTCTCACGCGCGTTGGGGTGAGGAGGATGGAGAAAGAAGCCATGCTTCAGAACTTTCGTTTTGTTATCCCGTTGGCTTCTGCTGACGTCTCTAACACCAGCGCTCACACCTCGGAGGCATCGAAGCACTCTATCTGTGCCTTCATGCTTTCCTTCTGTCCCTTCCTAGCACAGAGGATTGTGTCGGCTCTGCGAATCTCTAATACTCAAGCCTCCTGGGATGGACCCTGCAGAGGGGATCCCTCACCTCTCCCCACAGAATGATGAATGGTCCCAAAGTGCAACGGACCAACTTCAGGAGCCAAAAGAACAAAACCCAGCAAATTTAGTAATCCAGCAACAATAACGAGAAAAGCAAACTCCCAAGTATTATCAAGGGTCAGGCCCAAGCATGGAGACGCTCCAGACTCTTTGGTGTGTTGGGATTCCCACTGAGACCTTCAGCCGTTCTCGCTGGCTTTTCTGTCTGTAATGTCTTACAGACTTCAGGGTTGGCCTCGGACAGTTCTGACATATCTGAACTAAGGCTAACCTCAGCTGGTTACTTGAAAGCCTGATAAGTTATACTGTACCTGTCAAAACCTTTCTCTTCTGAGACTCTCTCCCCTCTCTGATGGGACAACAACAACAGGAAAAAAAAAAGAAGAAGAAAATGTATCTTCTTCCTTTGGCATATTCTCCTCAGCATAACTTGCTATCACGTTATTCCAAATCCCAACTCATAACCAAAAGAAAATATAGACCACTTAGTTGAGGAGAAAATATATCTCAATTTAAGCCAATTTTATAAGAGTTGTTGGCCTCCCTAGGAATATAAATTCCGCCTTTGAGCTGGGTAGGAGATGGCAGAAGCAATGTCCACGTTGTCGGGAAAGAAAGGCCTATCAATTTGCCCCATCACAGCTTCAACAAATTTTCCTCATGTTCCCCAGAGTGGAAGTCATTCCTGCATAGTGTCGCTCTCTGTCATCCACGAGAGATGACCTTGAACACTCGCCCCAGTCCCTGGCCCCATTTTTGCGGTATGCCCCTTGTTAGCCCGAGTCGGCACCTCGTAAGGAACCCAGAGAGCATCATGCGGAATCTTTCTGGGAGGACCCTGGACCAAAGAAAGAACCCACTTCTCTAGTCGTCTGTTCACGGTTCTGACTAGTGAGAGGAGACTTGACTTACGATGACAGAACAGGTGGGAAGTTCAGGACTTAGCCCAATCCAGTAGGCATTACAACAAGCATTTATTAGTCAGATCGGCAAAGACTTGGAAAAGGAATGCATCATGAAAAAACTGAAATCCTAAACAGTTTCTACTCTTTGCTAACTTCTTGCTATCATAAGGCCTTGAAAAGATACTTTTTTTGCTCACAATTCCTTACCTACAACAAGAAGGAAGGCTTACAGCTTTCCTTCAAGACTACTGGAACAGGAAGGAATTTTAAAACACTGCCACAAGTGGGGGGTGGGCTTAGTCAGGGAAGCCTCTGCCTTCTGCTCGGGTCAAGACCTGAGGGTCCTGGAATCTAGCCCCATGTTGGGCTCTCTGCTCATCAGGGAGCCTGCTTCTCTCCCTCACTCTCCCTCTGTGCTCTCTCTCTCTCAAATAAATAAATAAAATCTTTAAAAGAAGAAAAAGAAATACTACCTCAATGTAAGAATTGCCTACATGTCACATAACAAATGACACTGTGAATGATTTGTCTCTGAGCAAATAGAATTTCGCCAGGTAGGCAAATACAATTACAAAAAGAAATTTGTGAGGAGTGCCCCCAGGGGAGGTCGGCACAAATATATGGATGTGCCCGGGACACGGCGCTACAGAAGACATCCTTGCCCTCTGGAAGCTTCGACTCAAGAGACCTCATTTTCATAATGATATTTTATGTTTCTTACATGAATATAGTCCTGTTTTAAAATGTAAACAGAAAAGCTCTTTAAAGCCCCGCCACCTTTTGCCCTCTCCTACCCCTGCTCCCACCCCTATTCCCCACCAGCCTTCTCTCTCTTCCAAAAGCCACCTCGTATGAGCTCTTTGCTGTGTGTCCTGCTGGGCCTCGTTCTGGGCGTTTACATGGATATGTGTATATAACTCTAGACTTTTAAATACACAGTTTATTATTTAAGGATTAAGGTATTTGACCTGAGGCACTTAAATATTATGGGAACCTCTGGATAAAAATGTAATTTCGGCAGCTGGTTTGTGCCCTTTACACAGTAGAAGCTAACTCCAGGGTAATTACAAAAGAAATCAGTACTACTATAGCTAACTCTCAATTATCCGGGGGCTCATTTTCCAGATTGGGAGCTCCTGAGGCATCCTGGCTTTTGCAAGCCTACCTGGGGAGCCACAGCTTGGCTCTTTTGACTCTTATCAGCACCTCACCCAGAAAGCAAACTGGCTGGATTCGAAAGCCTCCAAGTACAATCATCTTTCCTTGTTACCCCTTTCGCTGGTGCACTCAAAAGCAGAGAATTTGGAAATTATGTTTTCTCTGGTTGTCTAAAATAAGATTTAGGTTTATCTGCAAATTCTACTTACTCACACCCCATAGCGCCTTCCTCCGCTGCCCACAAACACCACAGATAATCAACATTTGGCTTTGGCTGAGATTTATAGAGGAACATATCTGGATTTCCCTCTCTGCCCTGGTCTGCTAATGTCCAGTTGGCTGATGTTCAGGGCAAGATGCCAGGCCTATATTTTGGGGAAGGATCATCCAGAGAGATAGTGGCGGATGTGATTTGGCAGCTCTGTGAGATCTGGCATGTGATTTTACGTGCTGTGGTGTTATGTTTCTGAAACTCAGTACATGCACTTAGAAGGCTGTTCATCATCGCACAGAATATCCAGGCAGCACCTACTTGGCACCAGAGGCACCCCGAATGTCTTTAAAATGATATTTTAGCGAGAGTCCAGGAAAGGCGAAATGGAGTGGCACTGCTTGGTACTAATACGTTTTGCTGATCCCGGCATTTTATGGGAAATTAGGATATTTTCCTGTTTGTACAGTCATAAGACATTCTGGAAAAAATGTACGATACATCTTATAATTGTTTTTAATTTACTCAGTGACAACTACAGCAAGCACATATTTTGAAATAAAATGATATTTCTTGGGCAAATACAAATGAAGATGAAAAAAGAAATCAGTATTAGAAGATTGCCTTCAGTCTTTGCCTTTCCCATTTTCTTGAATAATTCACATATGAAGAAGAACGTTTTTTTTTAAGAGAGAGAAAGAGAGAATGGGTGTGGAGGGGGCAGAGGGAGAGGGAGAGAGAGAATCTTAAGCAGAGTCCACACGGAGGGCAAAACCAGAAGGGGGCTCAAACTCACGACCCTGAGACCCTGACCTGAGTCAAAATCAAGAGTCGGACACTTAACTGACTGAGCCACCCAGGTGCCCTGAGGAAGAAAAGTTGTTACCTTCTCTTCTGAGCAAAGCTGTCTTGCCTGCTGCTTACAAATCTTTCCAGGAATATTTTCCACTGGGATTTCTGGGATTTCTGATTTGTGATGATAGGTCCTGGCAGCAGGTTTTGGGAAGAGGTATCTCCATATAGGACGGTGAAACCCCAGGGCTTCATGTAGCCAAATATGTGATCATGTTGCTGTCATCAGAACAGATGCCCATGAATCACTCAAGAGAATAACTTGGTCCCACCTATTTTTAAAAGGATCCAACTGGCCTCAGTTTTGCCAAAAGAAGTCAGCAAAAATAGAGCAAGTGTGGCTCCTTGTCCCTTAAAATCATCAAGTAGCTTACAGGATTCAAGATATATCAAAGTAGACAGTTCATCTTCTGAGTTTTGGGCAAGAAGTTGGGTTAAGAAGTGTAAAAAGTAACACGGACCTGTCGGGAAATTGCCTCACAGGGGGCTGAATTTCCTCCCGTGTCAAAAGAAGGGGGCAGGCAAATGACCTCGAAGGCCTCTTCAGTTCAAGAATTCGTAGGCTGCCAGCAGGATTTTCCCTACTTGGCCTTTTTCCCAGCAATAAAGTGATTAGAAGATTAGGAGGGGAGAAGGGTGAGTGAAATGAGAGTTCAGCATGTTTTGGAGAAAATGGTTCCCTTTCCCCGGTATCTTGTCCTCACACAGAGCCCAGCATCGCTCACAGGAGTCACTTCGAGGACACAGAAGCAAGGCTGGCATGAGTCACCCCAGGTGTGGGTCTGTAGCATTTTAACTTTGCTCTTTTCCCTTCCTCATCAGTAGCTAAGTTACTAAGAAAATAATTTCTTTGACTAAAAAATAAATAACCATAGGTATCTCTCACACTGTTGTGGGATTAAACAAGATCCTAATATTGGCTAAACCTGTAACAGGGTTATTGGCTCTAGGAAACAATAAATGTTGCTTAGCTATTGGTCACATTGGTGACAGCTCCCTTTTGTATATTCTCTTTAATTTATCAAGCAATTTCACTTAACCAAATCTTTCAACACATACTTAATGAATACCTACTATGATGTGCCAGATACTTTTCTGAACACTAAAGATCCAGTAGTGACCAAGAGGGTCAAAGGCCCTACCCTCAGAATTTATGTTCTGGTTGGGGGAGAGAAATAGTAAACGGGAAAGTATGCTGGGTGAGGGGTCCAGAGTAAGTAGGAATGGGAGTCTGTTATATGATACAGAGTCATCTAGAAAGGCCTCCCTAGCTAGGACACATTGGAACAGATGCCGAAAAGAAGTAGCGGGTGAGCTCTGGGAATGTTCATGAGAAGGGCACTCTAGAGGGAGGGAACAGCAAATGCTAAGGCCCTGAGGTAGAAAAGGTGTTTGAAACTTTCAGTAAAGAGAGAGGAGTCCCATGTGCTGCCGCCAGGGGGCGGTGTGGGGTTAGTGATGAGAAGGAGGATGATTTTGGCCTGTAGTATGAAAGAATCCTGTTTTTTTTTGGTCAGAGGCGGAGGCAAAGTCTTTGGAGGGCCCTAAGCACTGAGACATTTAGTCTGATTTACACATTAAAAACATCACTCTAGCAGTAATGTGAGGAATAGGCTGAAATGCGGCAGCAGCAGAGGTCAGATAAGACTGTAGTCAGAATCCGACTCAAGTGGGTGGCTTTGCCCAGGTTCGCAGCAGAAACAAGCAGTAGTCAGAGTCAATCTTCAAGGTACAGCGAACATGATTTGCTAATAGGTTAGAGTTAACGAAGGAGAAAAGGAAAGAAATCAGTCAAGGGTGACTGACACAGAGCTTTTTGGATCTGGCCTTGGGAGGGTAGAATTGCCCTTTATCAACATGGGAAAGACATTTACTCAAAACTCCCCTGTCCGGCAGATATCACAAATAGGCCCATTTTACAGATGAGGAAGATGAGACACCGAGTGATTACTCAGATAAAGGGGTCCTCACTGACTTAAGACATAGATAAGGACCCAGCAACTGGCAAAGCCTCATAAGCTCAGATTTTAAATTAAATTGTAAAGTAGAAGATTTACGTTTCCTAAAAATCAGATAATGCTACTTTATTTCTGAAAGTTACCCTTTGGTGTTAGATGCCCACCTGGGTCAGGAGGGAAGATGAGTTCCTAGAAGTCTTGGCACTTCCATTTCTCTGGACCAGACTGCTTTTCAGTCATGGAAAAGGAGTAAACAGAGCTCCTTCCTAAAAATGCCAGGCCAGCTCCTGGGTCCCCATACAAGTACCATCATGAGGATAAGAGAGAAGACAGTTTAGTAGCTCTGGAGCTTGGCATGGGGCAAATTTAGACAGTACAGGGGTTGTGTAGACAAGGAAATCTACAGGAACAGGATTTTTTTGATTGGAGTATAGTTGATGTACAATATTATATTACTTTCAGGTGTGCAGCGTAATGATTCAACATTTATATATGTTAAAAAATCACCATGAGGGGCCCCTGGGTGGCTCAGTCGGTTAAGTGTCTGCCTTTGGCTCGGGTCATGATCCTGGGGTCCTGGGATCAAGTCCCACTTCGGGCTCTCTGCTCAGCAGGAAGCTGCTTCCCCCTCTCCTTCTGTCTGCCTCTCCCCTGCTTATGCTCTCTCTCACACACACTCTCTCTGTGTGTCAAATAAATGGATAAAATTTTTTTAAACATCACCGTGGTTAAGTCTAGTTACCATGTGTCCCCATACAAAGTTACTACAGTGTTCTTGACTATGTTCCCTATGCTGCACCTTTCATCCCCCTGATTTATTTATTTTAAAGTACTTTTTTTTTTTTTTTAAGATTTTATTTATTTATTTGTCAGAGTGAGCACAGACAGACAGAGTGGCAGGCAGAGGCAGATGGAGAAGCAGGCTCCCGCTGAGCAAGGAGCCAGATGCGGGACTCGATCCCAAGACACTGGGATCATGACCTGAGCTGAAGGCAGTGGCTTAACCAACTGAGCCACCCAGGGGTACTGGAAGTTTGTACCTCTTAATCCCCTCCACCTATTTTTCCCATCCCCCATTCCTCTCTCCTCTGGCAACCACCAGCTGGTTCTCTGTATTTTTGAGTCTGTTTTTGTTTAGTTTTGTTTGTCCATTTGTTTTGTTTTTGAGATTCTACGTATAAGTGAAATCATATGGTATTTATCTTTTTCTTGTTTCACTTAGCATAATACTCCCGGTTTCATCCATGTTGTCACAAATAGCGAAATTTCATTCTCTTTTGTGGCTGAGTAATATTCCATTGTTTATATTTATATACACCACATCGTCTTTATCCATTTTTCTGTCAGTGGACACGTGGGCTGCTTCCGTATCTTGGCTATTGTAAATAATGCTGTAATGGACATATAGGGGTGAGTATCTTTTCAATTTTCATTTCTTCCAGTAAGTATCACAAGGGGAATGACTGGATCCTAAAGTAGGTCTATTTTTTGGAAAAGATTTTATTTATTTGAGAGAGAGAGAGAGAGGGAGAGCGCGGCCACGAGAAAGAGCATGAGCGGGCTGGGGGAGGAGCAGAGGGAGAGGGAGAAGTAGATGCCCTGCTGAGGAAGGCCCTCCCCCTCCCTGCCCCAACCGATGCAGGGCTTGATCTCAGGACTCTGGGATCACAGCCTGAGCTAAAAGCAGATGCTTAGCCAACCGAGCCACCCAGGTGCCCTGGGGGGGTCTATTTTTAATTTTTAGAGGAATCTCCATACCATTTTCCATAGTGGCTGCACCAGTTTACGGGACAGGATTTGGGAGACAGAAGAGAACCTGCACAGAGAAAACTGAACTCCAGCAATGACCCAGAATCCTTGCATATATAAATTCCGCAGCCCCCCCCCCCCCCCGATGTCTCACATACTGTTAATGTTCTCCATTTCCAGAGGAGGACAGCAAGGCCGGGGTGGGGGGTGGGGAGAGCAGTGAGGGGGCTTGGCTAAGGGCTCCCACAGCCTGTGAGGGCAGTGCCAGCCCTGAAACCAGGTCGGGCAGAGATTCAAGTCTGCTTTTCCGCCTTTTCTACATTGCCTCCCAGGACAGAGAGAGGACAAGTGAAGGTTGGAGGCACCAGAATGTAGCATGACCACCCGCATTATGGGGTCCTGAGATGGTTCTGGGCTCTAGTGCCCTCAAACCTAGACGTCTCACAAAGCAAGACATTGGGGGTGGGAGTGGGGGTTCGGTAGCTCGATTTGGACCACTGTCTTGTCAAAAGTCAAAATATCTAACCAGTTAACTGGAGAAGAAATGTTGCTTCAAATATTGAGCTGTAGACTATCTTAGAGCCCATTAGCAAAGTTGGAGCGGGGGAACTACATTTGAATTTCTTCAGAAGATAACTCTACCTTCTCCACCCAGTTAGGGAGTCTCCAGGCCAGCTCAGAGGAAGCTGCCAAGAGGTTTGGTCCTCAGAGAGGAGACAGAACTGCATCAATCAAATAAGTATCTATTCAGTGCTGACGTGCCCAGAGCTGTGAGAGGCCAGCAAGAAACCCTGGTCCCTGTCACCAATTTGTTTATAATCTGGCTTAACAGAGATGGGCTCACATAAAATGCTTTTGTAAGCAAGCCAACTAAGATTGAACTGAAGGCCAGCCCAGAATGGGTACTTAACAAATATTTGTTGTGGGAATTGTTTGTTACAATGTGTAGGAGTTTAGGGAGGAAATCCGTGGGCCTTAGGACTGCTGGGAAGGCCTCGTGGCTCAGGGTCGGAATGTGGGATGTGTGCTGGAGATAGAAGGTTTGAAGCCCAGGGAAAAGTATGCACAAAGCTTTTAACACTACTGAGTCTTGGGGAAAGTGGATAATGGACACAGGAAGGCTGTGTACTCTAAGGTCTCAGTTGCCCACTCACTTCTGTTGTGCTATGGACGCCCCCTGATACTTCTGATACAAAGACCCACGCTCCTGAAACCCCACAGATGCACTTGGTCCAAAGCAGATACTGACTGCCACGCGGGGAAGTGTGGAGAAATCCCGTGAGTTGCCTGTCCCATCGCTAAATAAACCTGCTCTTGCCTGTGGTGGGCAACAGTCCTTTCTGGACTCTGTGCTTTTAGCGGTAGGTACGGCCGGGGCATGGCCGAGTTCTCGAAGGATGTGTAGAGAGGGATATAGCTCCAAACTAAAGAAGCTTAAGCTGTGGGGCTCTAACGAGACAGGCCTCCAACGCCTGGGAGAGGTCCAACAGGGTCCAAATGTGTTCATTCGGTCATGTTGTTTGTAAAATAATATGTTTTCACTGCAATCAGTTCAGATCACTTTCTGTTTCCATTTCTGCTTTCCTTTCACTGCTCTGGGTCAGGAGGCCATGGGGTAGCTGCTGCATTTTTGAGATGAGGCAATGAGGGTGCGTTAAAGATATGTTTATTTGCCATTGAGTTGGATACATTGACGTGGCTTGTGGTAATCCCTGTGTATATCTAAGTTATTGCTAAGCGATCCCGGTATAGACAGGGATTCTAGGACCGTTGTCATCCCTCTTGCTCCTGGTGTTGTGATGCAGAGCCCCAGGGCCAAAGAGGGTCCTGCAGTATGCTGGTGTCCCAAAATGCATGGGATAGGCAGGAGCAAATGGCTTGAAATAAATGCAGCCAGAAATATTCCTCCAAACGTCCCACACGTGAATGTGAATGGAAAGCCAAAGATTTGGTTCTAATTAACACCTTGTCAAAATGGATGTTCTCTCCCGTCAAGACGTGAGGGGAGAACACTAACTAGGTCAGCAGTTCCTTCATGAAAATATGCTTTTTCCCCCTAGATCGGGAGATGTTCATAGTCTTTTTTTTCTAATAATGAGTTGCTGTGATTTATTTTCTCATTCTAAATAAAATTTTACTTCCACGTCTATGTTTTTATTTATAATTCTTACCGTTTTTTTAAAGAGGTCTTTTCCCAAGATCCCACAAGATCTTGAGGCCCCTAATTCAATGTCTCTATTAGCTTATGCACCTGAAAATTACTCTTGCAGAACCGTGGAAGGTATGGATTTCTGTGTCCGTGGCAGAGAAAGGCAAGATGTTACTATGGCTACCGCAGACCGGTTCCAGACCACCAGGGTTCAAGGATGCCATATAAAGCATGAACCACAGTGCCATAAAAGGTACTTCCTAAATGTTTGATGTATTATTATTACTTTAGACATGTCACTTCTTGTTCTAAATACTTATTCAGATACTAGAATTACAAGATATAGAATTTTAAGAAATAATTTATAATCATATTTTATAATTAGTATGTAATAATATTTTAGCAATTTTTAAAAAGATTTTATTTGTTTATTTGACAGAGAGAGAGATCACAAGTAAGCAGAGAGGCAGGCAGAGGGAGAGGGAGAGGCAGGCTTCCCGCAGAGCAGAGAGCCGGATGTAGGACTCCATCCCAAGACCCTGAGCTGAAGGCAGAGGCTTAACCCACTGAGCCACCCAGCACCCCTCCTTTAACAATTTTTTAAAGGACTTTATTTATTTATTTGAGAAAGAGAGAGTGACATAACACAGCAGGGGGTAACAGCGGAGGGAGCCCAGGAAGCAGGCTTCCTGCTCAGTGGGGCTCCATCCGAGGATGTGGGGCTCCATCCCAGAACCCTGGGATCATGACCTTTGCCGAAGGCAGATGCTTAACTAACTGAGCCACCTAGATGCTCCAATATTTCAGCAATTTTTAACAAAAACATCACTTTAAAGTAGAGAATGAACTGAGCCTTTGTGTTCATTGCATTTGTTTCACATCACATTGTAGCATGAGGCTAGAGTTCAGGTGTCAGGTGAACTCAAGATGTGAAAAGCAAGGCAGAGAAGACTATATGAAGGTCAGAAGTCCCTTCAAGAATGGAATGATCCTTACTGCCCCACTGCTAAGCCAGGGAGTACTTAGGGGCAGGAACAGGTCTTCAATTCACTAAGAGGATTTTACTGACCTCTTGTGGGAGAGAGAGATTGGTGCACCCAATAGAGACCCCAATTTGGTTACTTACAGTTCTTCAGGGAAATATTCAAGGAACCGAAAAGTGAAGTATGTTTTTTTGCTTTTTGTTTTTTGAGTTTTTTCTTTTTCTTTTCTTTTCTTTTCTTTCTTTTTTCTTTTTCTTTTTTTTTTTTTCACTAACTGCCCAGGTTCGTTCCGTTCAACTTAAAATTCTCATTTCCAGTTACTTCTCACATCAGTTGTTGTTGTTGTTGTTGTTGTTGTTGTTGTTGTTTCTGACACACTTCAAGGTTTTCATCAAAGGCAGGAGGTATTGCTTTCAGAAATATGGCTCTTGGTTGTTTGAAAAAAAAAAGAAGGAAGGTAGGAAGAAAGGAAGAGAGGGAGGAAAGATAAGAAAAAGAAAACCAATTTTGAATCCTCACATAACTACTCCCTAAATGAAAGACAGTGAGCAATTTTTTTAATCTCTCTGAGCTCCCCATCCTCATAGACAAAATGAAACTCATTAGTGCTAGTGATTGAATCACATGATGTATATGAAGTATCTGTGCATGGCCCACAGTAGGCAATAAAATGAATGTCCATGTTGCTATCCTTAAACGTAATGATGTCATGTTTACTCATTATCCTGATGCTTGTAGACAGAACCTTTACACTCCTGCAAAGAACATATTTCTCTTCAATGAACAACTCTCTTAGTTGAAACCTGGTTTGACACAGTCTTTGATAATACACACAGATAAAAAACACTTTTTGTACAGGATGCTTTGTTTCCCTTGTGCAAGCAAAATTCCACAGGAGGGAGGGGTTTGAAAGGGCATAGAGAACACCGCCTCCCCTCCCCAGTGGAGCCAGCAGGACCGTCCTGGGCTCTGGTGTGTGTCTTCATTTATCTTTCCACAGGACGTGCCTAAGACCCCACTCAGAAGTAAATGCTCTTTGCTATAACTGGAAGGAAAGAATCCTTATTTTCCCAACCTGCAGTTTGAGGTTCCTAATGTTTCAGAGTAAGAAGTCCTCAGCATTCTTTGGAGGATGGATTCTCCCAAACAGGGAAATAGTAAGATGAAGGGAAGAAGCTTTGAATGAGCGTATAAGCTAATTTGATTTTGCCCCCCATAAGGTACCAGGGTTTGGGCACTACATCTTCACTTTTCTTTCCCTTTCTTCCCAGAGAAGGGGAGATGGGAGCTGAAGGATAAAAGGTACAATTAAACTGGAGAGACTGGGTTAGAGGGAACCAACCAGGCAGCTTGGAATAACTCAGCCATACCTCTGGAATGATTATCTTTCCAGGCAACCTTGACCTTCCAACTCATCAAGTAGGGCAGCTCAAGACTTTATCTGCCACTGTCCCAAGATGCCTAAGTCCGGGCATGATAACCTCCCCTACTTTTCCTTTCTTTGTGTCTCCCTAGAGAGCAATAGAAAAAAAAGAAAAGTTCTATAAAGTATTAAAAGTCATTATTATTAAAATGTGAGAGGTTAGGTGGAGACTTCATACATAGACATACTTGTGTTTTGAAAAAAATAAAGGGGTATTAAGATATTCATGTGTGCATTTCCTAATATTCATATAAAAACAGTGGAGGCTAAACCATATTATTTATATGGGGAATTAAGCATTGAAGGGACAGGGATGAAAGGCAGACTTCTTTGAACATATATTGTTTTGTAGAACTCACTTTGTAACAATGTACCTGTATTACATAATTTAAAATGAAATTCAATAAATGAGTGAATAAAGCAACTCTAATATCCAAAAGTAAAAGTAAACTTGTATAACCAGTTGGTAGCATAACTACACATAAAGAGCTATTCTAGGAGACTTAAAAACACAGTAATTTGACTAAATATCCCCATGAGATATACCCTAATGAGAATTACTGCAAAAAAAAATTTTGTGTTTCAGAAACCATATTGCTGGTGATAACATTGTTTTGTGCAATAAAGAAAACACATTTTTAATGGTTGAAAAGAGATGTAGCTATAAGATCAATGAGGGTAAATAGCAAATAGTCCTAAACTTAAATTGGAAGTTTCAACTTGAACTCAAGGGATTTTTTTTCCTTAAAAATGCTCCTGGAATGCCTGGGTGGCTCAGTTGGTTAAACATCCAATACTTGATTTCGGCTGAGGTCATGATTTCAGGGTGGTGAGATAGAGCCTGGTGTCGGGCTTAACACTTATCATGAAGTCTGCTTGAGATTCTCTCTCTCCCTATCCTTCTGCACCTCCACCACTCCCTCTGAATAAATAGAATCTTTAAAAAAAAAAAAAAAAAAGTATTCTTAGCCCCTTCCATTGAAAAGGTCAAGAAACTATGCTTTTGCCAATATCACACTGCTTTGATTACTTTAGCTTTTATAATCTTTGAGTCAAGAGTGCTTGTCCTATGACTTTGTTCTTCCTTGGTATAGTGTTGGCTATTCTGGGTCTTTTGCCTTTCCATGTAAGTTTCAGGATCAGTTTACAGCAAAGTTGCAAGATATAAAGTTAACATACAAATGTTAACTGCTTTTTTATATAGCAACAATGACAAATTGGAATTAGAAATTAAAAAGAATATCATTTAAGGAGAGAGGCAAGTTGGTGGAGGAGTAGCAGACTGAAATGACATCAGATCCCACGAGTTCAGCTAGATCGTTATCAAACTATTCCGGACACCTACAAACTCCCCAGGAGATAGAAGAGAAGAAGAGCAGCAATTCTAGGAACAGAATATTGACCACTTTCTGAAGGATAGGACGTGCAGAGAAGGGAATCCAAAACAATGGGAAGATAGACCATGGAGGGAGGGGCCAGCTCCTGGCAAGTGGCAGAGCAACCGAGCACAAAATCAGAACTTTTAGAAGTCTGCTCCACTGAGGACATCACTCCAGAGGCTAAGCGAGGTTGGAGCCCTCTTGGTGACAGTGTGGCCTCAGGTCCCGCAAGGTCCCCCAGAAGGATCAGGGGCTCCTGAGTGTGACAGAGCTGCCAGGTATCAGAGCAGGGAAGCCAACTACAGAGAAAGAACTGAAGAGTGAGCTTTCAGATCAAGGTTACCTTAAACCATGATCAAAGACACAGTCAGGACACTTCTCTTTGAGCAGGGACCCCACAAGTGGCAGATCCAGGGAGACTCACCTTCCTCTGGGAGGAGCAGTGTGGCAAGAATCTGTTGAGCTTGGAGACTCCAAATGGGGCTGTGTGCCAGAGATAGAAATGCTCGGTCACAGGCCAGGTGAGCATGGAGCAGGGCCGGAGATCAGGAAGACAGGAGGGATTGACTGCTTATCTCTGAGAATGCATTGAGGAGTGGGGACCCAAGCTCTCTGCTCCTCCAGGTCAGAGATTGGGAGGCCGCCATTTTCATTCCCATCCTCCAAAGCTCTATGGAAAGCGTTCAGGGAACAAAAGCTCAGAGAGCGAACCCGAGCAGATTACTCAGCCGGGTCCTTGGCAAGGATGGTGCAATTCCACCTTGGGCAAAGACATTTGAGTATCACTGCATCAGGCCCCTCCCCCAGAAGATTAGCAAGAACAACCAGCCAAGAACAAGCTCATTGATCAAGGAGAACAGTGGAACTCTAGAGCTAAGGGAAAGCAACACAGAGCATTCATGGCTTTTTTTTTTTTTTTTTTTTTTTTATCAGAGGGAGAGAGGGGGAGAGAGCGAGCACAGGCAGACAGAATGACAGGCAGAGGCAGAGGGAAAAGCAGGCTCCCTGCTGAGCAAGGAGCCCGATGTGGGACTCGATCCCAGGACGCTGGGACCATGACCTGAGCAGAAGGCAGCTGCTTAACCAACTGAGCCACCCAGGCGTCCCGCATTCATGGCTTTTTCCCCATGATCCTTTAGTCTTGCAAAGTTAAATTTTTTTTATTTTAATTTTTTTCTATTCTACTTTTTCTAACTTTTCCTCTTTCCTGTTTTAGCGGTTTTTTTTAAAGATTTATTTAATTTATTTATTTGACAGAGATCACAAGTCGGTGAGAGGAAGGCAGAGAGAGAGGAAGAAGCAGGCTCCCCGCAGAGCAGAGAGACCGATGCGGGGCTTGATCCCAGGACCCTGGGATCACGACCCGAGCTGAAGGCAGCGGCTTAATCCACTGAGCCACCCAGGTGCCCCTCTTTTAGCATTTTTAAACTAGTTTATCTTAACAATACCTTTCTTTAAAAAAATATTTTTAAACCTTTATTGTTATAGTCCTATTTTATCCCTTCATTGTATTTAACCCTATTTTTTTGTATACATACAGGTTTTTTTCTTTTTTCTGAAAAATTTTGGGATACAATTTCTTCTAATCAAAATATACCCTAATCCAGCACATGGCTTTGTTCTAGTCTCCAACCTAAGCACATTCCCTCGGTTTTTTCCCCCTTTTTCCAACCAACTTATCAATTCCTTTTTTAGAAATTTTTAAAATTTTCACCTTTACAGACATATTCCATCCCTTCATCATGTTTACCCTTATTTTTGGTATAAGGTTTAAGGTTTTCTTTCTTTAAAATTTTGGGAGGTAATTTCTTCTAAGAGACCAAAATATACCCAAAATCAAGTGGGTGTCTCTGTTCTAGTCACTAGTCTAATATAAATAATAAATAAATAAATAAATAAATAAATATAAATAATAAATAATAAATAAATATTATTAATAAATATAATTTTTAATTTTTTAATTTTTATTTCTTTTTTCCCACTTTTTCTCCCCCTGGTTTTGGATCTCTTCTGATTTGGCTAGAATACATTTTTCTGGGGCCTGTGCCACCCTTTTTGTGTTTTATTCTCTCATTCATATATTCTTATCTGGATTAAATGACAAGGCAGAAAAACTCACAGTAAAAAAAAAGAGAGAGAGAGAGACAGTACTGGCAGCTAGGGACCTAATCAATAAGGACATTGGTAATATGTCAGAACTAGAGTTCCACATGACAATTCTCAAGGTGCTAGGTGGGCTTGAAAAAGGCATGGAAGATATTAGAGAAACGCTTTCTGGAGGAATAAAATCCCTTTCTGGAGAAGTAAAAGAACTAAAATCCAACCAAGTTGAAATTTAAAAAGTTATTAATGAGGTTCAATTAAAAAAATGGAGGCTCTTACTGCTGGAATAAATGAGGCAGAAGAGAGAATTAGTGATATGGAAGATCAAATGAAGGAGAATAAAGAAGCTGAGCAAAAGAGAGACAAACAACTACTGGAGCAAAAAGAGAGAATTTGAGAGATAAGCGATACCATAAGATGAAACAGTATTAGAATAACTGGGATTCCAGAAGAAGAAGAAGAAAGAGAGATGGGAGCAAAAGGTATATGAGGGAATTATAGTAGAGAACTTATTTCCCTAATATGGCAAAGGGAACAAGTATCAAAATCCAGGAGGCACAGAGAACATCCCTCAAAATCAATAAAAATAGGTCCACACCCCATCATCTAATAGTAAAACTTACAATTCTTAGTGACAAAGAGAAAATCCTGAAAGCAGCTCGCGACAAGAAGTCTGTAACATACAATGGTAGAAATATTAGATTGGCAGCGGACTTATCCGCAGAGAACTGGCAGGCCAGAAAGAATTGGCATGATATGTTCAGAGCACTAAACGAGAAAAATATGCAGCCAAGAATACTACATCAAGCTAGGCTATCACTGAAAATAGAAGGAGAGATGAAAAGCTTCCAGGACAAACAAAAATTAAAAGAATTTGCAAACACCAAACCATCCCTACAGGAAATATTGAAAGGGGTCCTCTAAAGGAAGAGAGAGCCTCAAAGTAGTAGACCAGAAAGGAACAGAGACAATATACAGTGACAGTCACTTTACAGGCAATACAATGGCACTAAATTCATATCTTTCAATAGTTACCTGAATGTAAATGGGCTAAATGCCCCAATCAAAAGACACAGAGTATTAGAATGGATATAAAAATAAACCCCATCAATATGCTGTCTATAAGAAACTCATTTTAGACCCAAAGACACACAAAAGAAACAAAAAAGAAAGAAAGAAAGAAAAGACCCAAAGACACCTCCAGATTTAAAGTGAGGGGGTGAAAACAATTTACCATGTTAATGGACATCAAAAGAAAGCTGGGGTGGCAATCCTTATATCAGATAAATCAGATTTTTAAGCCAAAGACTATAATAAGAGATGAGGAAGGACACTATATCATACTCATAGGGTCTGTCCAAAAAGAAGATCTAACAATTTTAAATATCTATGCCCCAACATGGGAACAGCCAACATTTTTCTCTAGTGCACATGGAACATTCTCCAGAATATATCACATCCTGAGTTACAAATCAGGTCTCAACTGGTACCAAAAGATTGGAATCATTCCCTGCATATTTTCAGACCACAATGCTCTGAAGCTAGAACTCAATCACAAGAGGAAAGTTGGAAAGAACTCAAATACGTGACGGCTAAAGAGCATCCTTCTAAAGAATGAATGGGTTCACTAGGAAATTAAAGAAGAAATGAAAAAAATTCATGGAAACAAATGAAAATGAAAACACAACTGTTCAAAATCCATGGAACACAGCAAGGCAGTCCTAAAAGGAAAGTATATAACAATACAAGACTTTCTCAAGAAACAAGAAAGGTTTCAAGTACACAACCTAACCCTACACCTAAGGGAGCTGGAGAAAGAAGGGAAAAGAAAGCCTAAACACAGCAGGAGAGGAGAAATAATAAAGATCGGAGCAGAAATCAATGAAATAGAAACCAAAAGAATAGTAGAACAGATCAACAAAACTAGGAGCTTGTTCTTTGAAAGACTTCTCCAAAAGAAAAGAGAAAGGACCCAAATAAATAAAATCATGAATGAAAGAGGAGAGATTACAACCAACACCAAAGAAATACAATTATGAGAACATATTATGAGCAACTATTCACTAGCAAATTTGACAATCTGGAAGAAATGGATGCATTCCTAAAAACGTATAAACTAACAAAGCTGAACCAGGAAGAAATAGAAAATCTGAACAGATACATAACCAGGAAGGAGATTGAAGCAGTCATCAAAAATCTCCCAACAAACAAGAAGCCAGGGCCAAATGGCTTCCCAGGGGAATTCTACCAAATATTTAAAGAAAATTAATACCTATTCTCCTGAAACTGTTCCAAAAAATAGAAATGGAAGGAAAACTTCCAAACCCATTTTATGAGGCCAGCATTACTTTAATCCCAAAACCAAAGACCCCCACAAAAAGGAGAATTACAGACCAGTATCTTTGATGAACACAGATGCAAAATTTCTCACCAAAATACTAGCCAATAGGATCCAACAGTACCTGAAAAGGATTATTCACCATGACGTAGGATTTATTCCTGGGCTGCAAGGTTGGTTCAACATCCACAAATCATCAATGTGATACAACACATTAATAAAAGAAAGAACAAGAAACATATGATACTATCAACAGATGCTGAAAAAGCATTTGACAAAGTATAGCATCCTTTCTTGATCAAAACCCTTCACAGTGTAGAGATAGAGGGTACATACCTCAATACCATAAAAGCCATCTATGAAAAACCCACAGCAAATATCATTCTCAATGGGGAAAAACTGAGAGTTTCCCCCTAAGGTCAGGAACATGGCAGGGATGTCCACTATCACCACTGCTTCTTCTAGTACTTCACAGTACTTCTAGATACTAGAAGTACTAGCCTCAGCAATCAGACATCTAAAGAAATAAAAGGCATCTGAATTGGCAAAGAAGAAGTCAAACTCTCACTCTTTGCAGATGATATGATACTTTCTGTGGAAAACCCAAAGTCTCCACTCCAAAACTGCTAGAACTCAAACAGGAATTTGGTAAAGTGTCAGGATATAAAATCAATGCACAGAAATCAGTTGCATTTCTATACACCAACAGCAACAGCAAGACAGAAGAAAGAGAAATTAAGGAGTCAATCCCATTTACAATTGCACCCAAAACTGTAAGATACCTAGGAATAAACCTAACCAAAGAGGCAAAGAATCTGTACTCATAAAACTATAAAGTACTCATGAAAGAAATTGAGGAAGACACAAAGAAATGGAAAAACGTTCCATGCTCATGGATTGGAAGAACAAATTGTAAATTTTTACAGGCGAGATACACATGACACCAGGCGAGATAGGCACCAGGCAAGGTTTATTAAAGGTGCTCTGGGGTGAAGTTCCGACACAGGAGAGGAGAGTCAGGGAAGTCACACCCAGGAGGGGGTCCAGTGGGTCTTTTATTTGGGTTAAGACAGGGCATAGGTTCACAGCCATATAAGGTAAGGTATTCAGGGCCTGGGTTCACAACTATATATGGTAAGTTATTTGGTGGTTGGAGGGTAGGGCGAGTTCTGATGTTCCTGTTTCTTGCATAGGTATCGGTTTACTTATGGTGAGGTGTCCTCAGCATACGTCCTTCCAGCGGGAGAGTCATGGATAAAGGAAAAGGGCAGCCTGAAAGATGGCAGCCTGGCGGCCATTTTATTGTTCCTCCTGTATTCTTGGAGCCACCAACCCAACCCAAATATTGTGAAAATGTCTATGCTACATAAAGTAATCTACACACTGAATGCAATCCCTATCAAAATACCATCCTTTTTAAAATTTTTTTCAAAGAAATGGAACAAATAATCCTAAAATTTATATAGAACCAGAGAAGACCCTGAATAACCAGAGGAATGTTGAAAAAGAAAGCCAAAGTAAGTGGCATCACAATTCCAGACTTCAAGCTCTATTACAAAGCTGTCATCATCAAGACAGTATGGTACTGGCACAAAAACACAGATCAATGGAACAGAATAAAGAGCCCAGAAATAAACCCTCAACTCTATGGTCAACTAATTTTCGATAAAACAGGAAAGAATGTCCAATGGAAAAAAGTCTCTTTAACAAATGGTATTGGGAAACTTGGACAGCCACATGCAGAGAATGAAACTGGACCATTTTCTTACATCAGACACAAAAATAGACTCAAAATGGATGAAAGACCTCAGTGTGAGATAGGAATCCATCAAAATCCTTGAGGAGAACACAGGCAGCAACCTCTTTGACCTCAACCACAGCAACTTCTTCCTAGAAATATCGCCAAAGGCAACGGAAGCAAGGGCAAAAATGAATATTGGGATTTCATCAAGATCAAAAGTTTTCTCACAGCAAAGGAAACAGTCAACAAAACCAAAAGACAGCTGACAAAATGGGAGAAGATATTCACAACTGACATATCAGATAAAGGGCTAGTATCCAAAATCTATAAAGAACTTACCAAACTCAACACCCAAAGAACAAATAACCCAATCAAGAAATGGGCAGAAGACATGAACAGACATTTCTGCAAAGAAGACATCCAGATGGCCAACAGACACATGAAAAAGTGCTCAACATCACTCGACATCAGGGAAATACAAACCAAAACCACAATAAGATACCACCTCACACCAGTCAGAATGGCTAATATTAACAAGTCAGGAAACAACAGATGTCAGAGAGGATGTGGAGAAAGGGGAACCCTCCTACACTGTTGGTGGGAATGTAAACTGGGGCAGCCATTCTGGAAAACAGCATGGAGATTCCTCAAAAAGTTAAAAATAAAACTACCCTATGACCCAGCAATCACACTACTGGGAATTTACCCTAAAGATACAAATGTAAGGACCTGAAGGGGCATGTGCACCCAGATGATTATAGCAGTAATGTCCACAACAGCCAAACTATGGAAAGAACCTAGATGTCCATCAACGGATGAATAAATAAAGAAGATATATATATATATATATATATATATATATATATATATATATATATATATATACAATGGAATACTATGCAGCCATCAAAAAGAACCCTGAAATCTTGCCATTTGCAAAGACGTGGATGGAACTAGAGGGTATTATGCTGAGTGAAATAAGTCAATCAAAGAAAGACAATTATCATATGATCTCTGATATGAGGAATTTGAGAGGCAGGGTAGGGGTCATGGGGGGTAGGAAAGGAAAAAATGAAACAAGATAGGATCAGGAGGGAGACAAACCATAAGAGACTCTTTTGTTGTTGTTGTTGTTGTTTGTTTGTTTTTAATTTAATTTCTTTTCAGTGTAACAGAATTCATTGTTTATGCACCATACCCAGTGCTCTATGCAACACATGCCCTCCATAATACCCACCACCAGGCTCCCCCAACCTCCAACCCCCCGCCCCTTCAAAACCCTCAGATTGTTTTTCAGAGTCCGTAGTCTCTCATGGTTCATCTCCCCCTCCGATTTCCCTCTACTCCCTTCTCCTCTCCATCTCCCCATGTCCTCCGTGTTATTTCTTATGCTCCACAAATAAGTGAAACCATATGATAATTGAATCTCTCTGCTTGACTTATTTCACTCAGCATAAACTCTTCCAGTCCCAACCATGTTGCTACAAAAGTTGGGTATTCATCCTTTCTTTTTTTTTTTTTTAAGATTTTATTTATTCATTTGACAGACAAAGATCACAAGTAGGCAGAGAGGCAGGCAGAGAGAGAGGAAGAAGCAGGCTCCCTGCTCAGCAGAGACCCCCCCCCCCCCCAATGCGGGGCTCGATCCCAGGATGCTGGGATCATGACCTGAGCCGAAGGCAGAGGCTTTAACCCACTGAGCCATCCAGGTGCCCGAGTATTCATCCTTTCTGATGGAGGCATAATACTCCATAGTGTATATGGACCACATCTTCCTTATCCATTCATCTGTTGAAGGGCATCTTGGTTCTTTGCACAGTTTGGCAACTGTGGCCATTGCTGCTATAAACATTGGGGTACAGATGGCCCTTCTTTTCACTACATCTGTATCTTTGGGGTAAATACCCAGTAGTGCAATTGCAGGGTCATAGGGAAGCTCTATTTTTAATTTCTTGAGGAATCCCCACACTGTTCTTCAAAATGGCTGCACCAACTTGCATTCCTACCAACAGTGTGAGAGGGTTCCCCTTTCTCCACATCTTCTCCAACACATGTTGTTTCCTGTCTTGCTAATTTTGGCCATTCTAACTGATGTAATGTGGTATCTCAATGTGGTTTTAATTTGAATCTCCCTGATGGCTAGTGATGATGAACATTTTTTTCATGTGCCTGATAGCCATTTGTATGTCTTCTTTGGAGAAGTGTCTGTTCATGTCTTCTGCCCATTTTTTTACATGATTATCTGTTTTGTGTGTGTTGAGTTTGAGAAGTTCTTTATAGATCTTGGATATCAGCCTTTTGTCTGCACTGTCATTTACAAATAGCTTCTCCCATTCCGTGGGTTGCCTCTTTGTTTTGTTGAGTGTTTCCTTTGCTGTGCAGAAGCTTTTGATCTTGATGAAGTCCCAAAAGTTCATTTTTGCTTTTGTTTCCTTTGCCTTTGGAAACATATCTTGAAAGAAGTTGCTGTGGCTGATATTGAAGAGGTTATTGCCTATGTTCTCCTCTAGGATTCTGATGGATTCCTGTCTCATGTTGAGGTCTTTTATCCATTTCGAGTTTATCTTTGTGTACGGTGTAAGAGAATGGTCAAGTTTCATTCTTCTACATATAGCTGTCCAATTTTCCCAGCACCATTTATTGAAGAGACTGTCTTTTTTCCACTTATTTTTTTCCTGCTTTGTTAAAGATTATTTGACCATAGAGTTGAGGGTCCATATCTGGGCTCTCTACTCTGTTCCACTGGTCTATGTGTCTGTTTTTATGCCAGTACCATGCTGTCTTGGTGATCACAGCTTTGTAGTAAAGCTTGAAATCAGGTAACGTGATTCCGCCAGTTTTGTTTTTCTTTTTCAACATTTCCTTAGCAATTCGGGGTCTCTTCTGATTCCATACAAATTTTAGGATTATTTGCTCTAGCTCTTTGAAAAATATCGGTGGAATTTTTATTGGAATGGCATTAAAAGTATAGACATTTACTAGGCAGTAAAGACATTTTAACAATGTTTATTCTTCTGATCCAAGAGCATGGAATAGTCTTCCAACTTTTTGTGTCTTCTTCGATTTCTTTCATGAGTGTTCTGCAGTTCCTCGAGTACAGATCCTTTACCTCTTTGGTTAGGTTTATTCCCAAGTATCTTATGGTTCTTGGTGCTATAGTAAATGAAATCTATTCTCTAATTTCCCTTTCTGTGTTTTCATTGTTAGTGTATAAGAAAACAACTGATTTCTGTACATTGACTTTGTATCCTGCCACATTACTGAATTGCTTTATGAGTTCTAGTAGTTTGGGGGTGGAGTCCTTTGGGTTTTCCATATAAAGTATCATGTCATCTGCAAAGAGAGAGAGTTTGACTTCTTTATTGACTTCAAAAATAAAATACCTTTTATTTCTCTTTGTTGTCTGATTTCTGTTGCTAAGACTTCTAATACTATGTTGAACAAGAGTGGTGAGAGTGGGCATCCTTGTCGTGTTCCTGATCTCAATGGGAAGGCTGTGAGCTTTTTCCCACTGAGGATGATATTTGCTGTGGGTTTTTCATAGATAGATTTTATGAAGTTCAGGAATGTTCCCTCTATCCCTATACTTTGAAGTATTTTAATCAGGAACCGATGCTGGATTTTGTCAAATGCTTTTTCTGCATCAATTGAGAGGACCATGTGGTTCTTCCCTCTTCTTTTATTGATTTGTTCTATCACATTGATTGATTTGCAAATGTTGAACCATCCTTGCAACACAGGGATGAATCCCACCTTGTCATGGTGGATAATCTTTTTAATGTGCTGTTGGATCCTATTTGCTAGGATCTTGTTGAGATTCTTAGCACCCATATTCATTAGTGATATTCGTCTGAAATTCTCCTTTTTGGTGGGGTCTTTGCCTGGTTTGGGAATCAAGGTAATGCTGGCTTCATAAAAAGAGTCTGGAAGTTTTCCTTCTGCTTCAATTTTTTGAAACAGTTTCAGGAGAATAGGTGTTATTTCTTCTTTGAAAGTTTGGTAGAATTCCCCAGCGAATCCATCAGGTCCTGGGCTCTTGTTTTTTGGGAGGTTTTTGATCACTGCTTCAATTCAGGTTGTCAATTTCTTCCTGGTTCAATTTTGGAAGTTAATAGTTTTCCAGGAATGCATCCATTTCATCTAGGTTGCTTAACTTATTGGCATATAACTGTTGATAATAACTTCTGATGATTGTTTCTCTTTTTTTAAAGATTTTATTTATTTATTTGAAGCAGGCTTCCTGCCTAGCAGAGAGCCCGATGCGGGGCTCGATCCTAGGACCCCGAGATCATAACCTGAGCCGAAGGCAGAGGCTTAACCCACTGAGCCACCCAGGTGCCCCCTGATGATTGTTTCTATTTCCTTGGTGTTAGTTGTGATCTCTCCCTTTTCATTCATAATTTTATTAATTTGGGCCTCCTCTTTTCTTTTGGGTTAGTTTGGCCAATGGTTAATCGATCTTATTGATTCTTTCCAAAAAACCAGCTTCTAGTTTCTTTGATGCATTCTACTATATCTCCAGTTTCTATCTTATTGATCTCTGCTCCAATCTTGATTATTTCCCTTCTTGTGTGTGGAGTTGGCTTAATTTGTTGTTGATTCTCCAGTTCTTTAAGGTGTAGAGACAACTGGTGTATTCTGGATTTTTCAATTTTTTTGAGGGAGGTTTGGATGGCTATGTATTTCCCCTAGGACCGCCTTTGCTGTATCCCATAGGTTTTGGACCAAAGTGTCTTCATTCTCATTGTTTTCCATGAATTGTTTAAGTTCTTCTTTGATCTCCTGGTTGATCCAAGCATTCTTAAGCAAGGTGGTCTTTAGCTTCCAGGTGTTTGAGTTCCTTTCAAACTTTTCCTTTTGATTAAGCTCCAGTTTCAAAGCATTGTGATCTGAGAATATGCAGGGTATAATTTCAATCTTTTGGTATTGGCTGAGCCCTGATTTGTGACCCAGTATGTGGTCTATTCTAAAGAAGGTTCCATGTGCACTTGAGAAGAATGAGTATTCTGTTGTTTAGGGTAGAATGTTCTGTATATATCTATGAGGTCCTTCTGGTCCAATGTGTGATTCAATGCTCTTGTTTCTTGCTTGGATGATCTGTCTATTACTGAGAGTGGCATGTTAAGATCTCCTACTATTAGTGTATTCATATCAATATGACTCTTTATCTTGATTAACAGTTTTCTTGGGTTCGAAATGGGTCTCTCGTAGACAACATATGGATGGGTCCTGTCGTTTTATCCAATCTGCAACCCTGAGTCATTTTATGGGCGCATTTAGGCCATTCACATTGAGAGTGATTATTGAGAGGTACATTTTTATTGACATCTTGTTACCTGTGAAGTCTATTTTTCTATAGATTGTCTCCATATATTTCTGTTCAGTGATATTCTTAGGATTTTTCCTCTTTTATAGAATCCCCCTTAATATTTCCTGCAGTGTTTGCTTGGTGGTTGCATACTCTTTTAAACCTTCTTCTAAACTAGTCTTGGAAGCTCTTTATCTCTCCATCCATTCTGAATGTCAGTCTGGCTGGATAAAGTATTCTTGTCTGCATGTTCTTCTCATTTAGTGCCCTGAATATATCTTGCCAGCCCTTTCTGGCTTGCCAGACTTCTGTGGACAGGTCTGACATTATTCTGATGGGCTTTCCTCTGTACATAAGAGATTTCTTTGTCCTGGCTGCTTTCAAGAACTCCTGTCTACAATTATAATTCATCATTCTCACTATTAGGTGTCTTGAGGTCTTTCTACATTCTATAATCTTGGGGGGGAGACCATTTTGCCTCTACTACATGAACGGTGGTTCCATTCGGGAGACTGGGAAAATTTTCATGGAGAATTTGTTCAACTATATCTTCTAGTCTTCTATCTTTCTCCTCCCCCCTCAGGGATTCTAACAATTCTGACGTTGGAATGTTTCATGGCATCATTTATTTCCCCAATTCTGTTTTTGTGGCCTCTAAGCTGTTTGTTCCAGGCTTCCTCCTGATCCTTTTTCTCTATCTGTTTGTCCTCCAGATCACTAATTCTATCTTCTGTCTCAGTTACCCTAGCTTTTAGAGAATTTAGATTAGATTGGAACTCATTGAGAACATTATGAACATCCTCCCTGGTGGCTTTCACTTCTGCCCTAATCAATTCCATTTTGTTATCCATGGCTTTCTCCAACCTAGCTATTGCCTGGATAATTGTTAGCCTGAATTCCCTTTCCAACATAGTGTCTATGTCCATAGCCATTAGTTCTGCTGCAGAAGGCCCAGCCTCTGAATTTTTCTTCTGTTGGGCATTCCTCCTCCTAGTCATTTTGGTGAGAGATGCCTGAACGGATGTAGCTGAATGTATCAACCGTGGTGTAGGCAAGGTGCACCCTGGAACGCTTCTGAGCAATCAAGAGTACCCCACCCAAAAGAAAGGAAAAAAGAGAGAGAGAGAGAGACAGGGAAAAAAAGAAAGATAAAATAAAAGAGAAGGTTCCGCCCAAATGGGCCCCAAGGTAAGATTTATGAAGTATACAAACAAAAACAGACAACAAAAAGACTGATAAAATTAGATGACAAAAGAAAAAAAATAATTATATAAAAACAAAACGAAAAAAGAACCTCATCAAAAAGAACCCCAAGTATAAAACTTATATACTACCAGGACAAAAACAAATACACAGAAACACTGGTGGAAGAAAAAGATGGGAGAGTGGTTATAAATTCTCAGTGTGGGCGAGGAAGTTTATTTTGATTCTTCCTGGATGGATCTTGATATCTTTGTTAAAGGACTCAACTTTCCTAAGATAAAGGGGGATTAAAAACTGGTTTACCTATAGGGGTAGCATTGATTGGGGAAAGAAGATTACCTTGAAGTTTAACTCTATATGAATATTAAAAAATAAAATAAAAAAAGAAAAAACTAAACTAATATAAAATTTTAAAAAATTAATAAATAGAAAAGCAAAAGAAAAACACAGGTATATGTATCAAAAAGTTCAGGTTAAAAGGTTATTATGGAATTTGATGTACGGGACATCTCACTATGATGGTAAATAGGTTAAAAAATTATCTACAAAAAGAAATGAACCAGAATAGTGGGAACGAATTAAAAATAAAAGTTGTATCTATGAATTAGTGGTGGTGGTTCTCGTTTTGGTTTTGTGTGTGCGTGTGTTTTTGTTGTTGTTGTTGTTATTGTGTTGTTTTGTTTTTGTTGGTTTTCTGGGGGAGGGGCCTGCCACGTGGTTTTTCAGGCAGTGTTCCCTGAGTTAAGTCCTCCTGCCCCCATCAAGGGGGTGGGCTCTGAGGAAACCAGTTTTTCAGGCTTTTGTTCTCTGGAGGTTGTGTTTGTTTGTTAGTTCCGTTTGTTTTCTCTCACCTTGGCAGCTTTTGATGGTTTTGGGAGGTTTAGAGGAAAGCAAACTGCCCCAAGACCTCCCTCTCAGAGAGAAGCCTCAGTCTGTTACCCTCTGGGTGCTCCAGAGCACATGAATTCCCCCTCAGCCTCTGGCAGAGCGTGTTCTCAGTCACGGCCTCTGGGGTCCCAGGAACTCCTGCTTATACCCAAAACCAAGATAGTCGCGGCTGTCTGGGCAGCTCCAGACCGCCAAAGAGGTCCCAAGCAGCGATGGCACACTGAGATTTTCCCGCAGGCCCGGGCTGGGAGTGCTCAGACTCTCTGGGTCCGAGAGAGCGCTGGCTGGCGCCTGCACGCACCTCTCTCAGTGGAGGGTGTGGGACGTGACTCAGGCTCTGGTAGCACAGCGTGCACGTGAAGAGTGCAAAAGAGTTTCTACTGGCTGGTGCCTGCACGCACCTCTCTTAGGGGGAGGTGTGGGGCACCACTCAGACTCTGGTAGCGCAGCGTGCATGTGGAGAGTGCAAAAGGCTGTGTTTCTGCCTGTCCTTCACAGGAGCCGCCACCCAGATGCCTTTCTCAGGCGCACTGGCAGCTCAGGGACCTGGCAGCCCAGGCACCAAGACCTGACTTCTTCACCACACTCTCTCTGGCTCAGCGCCAGGGGTGGCTGACCTGGGTCTGGGGATTTAAGCCCCTGTCCCTAATCGCCCCGATTCCCACAATTTCCCCTGCGACCCTTAGCTATTTTTGAGTGCTTTCAACCAGACTCCAAGTTAATACTGGTCACCAGTCACAGGGCACTCTTGTACTGGGGTATTACTTTCCAATGGGACGCTTCTGGTGGCTCCCTCCCCCTTTTGTTTATCTTCCAATATCAGTCTGACATTCCCACCCTACTTTACCTGCCCACTGGCGTCTTCGGCCCCCCTAGAGATCCAGAAGTGTATAATTCTAATCTCAGGCAAATTTCACGGGTGATCAGAGTTCTTTGGTAGGTAATCAGCTCACTTTAGGGTACAGGTTGAAATGGCGTCTCCTCCTACTTCCCCACCATCTTGGTTCCCACCCCACCCATAAGAGACTCTTAATCTTACAAAACAGACTGAGGGTTGTTGGAGGGAGGGGAGTTGGGTTATGTACATTAAGGTGGGTATGTGATATGGTGATTGCTGTGAAGTGTGTAAGCCTGATGATTCTCAGAACTGTACCCCTGGAGCAAATAATACATTATATGTTAATAAAAATAACGTTAAAAAAGTATCATTTAGGGGCACCTGGGTGGCTCAGTGGGTTAAGGCCTCTGCCTTCAGCTCAGGTCATGATCACAGGGTCCTGGGATCGAGTCCCACATCGGGATATCTGCTCAGCAGGGAGACTGCTTCTCCGTCTCTGCCTGCCTCTCTGCCTACTTGTGATCTCTATCTGTCAAACAAATAAGTAAAATCTTTTTTTTTTTAAGTATCATTTACATTAGTACCAAAACCTCTAAAATCTTTAGGTGTAAATATAAAAAATATGTACAAGAACTATATGAGGAAAACTACAAAACTCTCATGAGAAAAAAAATCTAAATAAATGGAGAGATATTCCACGTTCATGAAGACTCAATATTGTTAAGATGTCAGTTACTCCCAACTGATCTTAGATTCAATCAAAATTCAAGCAAGTTATTTTATGGCTGTCAACACTCACTTATTAGTTCCACAAGTTTTCTTGTCAATTCTTTGGAAATTTTTACATAAACAATCATATCATCTGCCAATACAGTTTTGTTTTTTCCTTTTCAATCTGTAGTACATCTTTTATTTCCTTTTCTTGTCTTATTTCATTAGCTAGGACTTTAGTACAATGCTGACTAGGAGTGGTAAAGAGTGGATTTCCTTGCCTCATTGGCAACTTTTAGGGGGAACACATCTAGTTTCCAT
Organism: Mustela erminea; assembly: GCF_009829155.1. NCBI lineage: Eukaryota > Metazoa > Chordata > Mammalia > Carnivora > Mustelidae > Mustela > Mustela erminea. Next base: position 48,612,662 of record NC_045626.1, read on the forward strand.
TAAGTGTGATGTTAGCTAGAAGATTTTTATACAAGTTCTTTATCAAATTGAGTTTCTTTTCTTATTTTGAGAATTTCCATCATGAATAAGTTTCCTTATATAATAAATGGGGATTTTGTCCAATGCCTTTTCTCATTCTACTAATATGGTCATGATTTTCTTTTCTTTAGCATATTGATGTTATGGATTACATTAATTTTTGAATGTTGAACCAAACTAGTATACCTGGAATAAATCCCACTTGGTAGTGTGAATAATTCTTTTTATATATTACTAGATTCAATTTGCTAACATTTCATTGCAAATTTTTAAATCTATGTTTGGCAGAAATATTGGCTTATAGTTTTCCTTTCTTATAATGTCTTTTTCTGGTTTGGTAATTACGATAATGTTGGCTTTTATATTCTAGAAGAGATTGTAGAGAGTTGGTGTAATTTCTCTCTTAAATGTTTGGTAAAATTCACCAGTGAACCCATCTGCGCCTGCTACTTTTGGTTTTGAAAGACTATTAATTATGGATTCAATTCCTTTAATAGATAGAGGTATATTCAGAGTATTTCTCCCTGTGTTTTGATATATTTTGTCTTTTAAGGAATTGGTCAATTTTTTTTTTTAAAGATCTTTATTTATTTGACAGAGAGAAAGAGGGAGAGAGAGAGAGAGACGAAAGAGGGAACACAAGCAGGGGAATTGGAAAGGAAGAAGCAGACTCCCTGCCAAGCAGGGAGCCTAATGCTGGACTCAGTCCCAGGACCCTGAGATCATGACCTAAGCCTTAGGCAGATGGCTAACAACTGAGCCACCAGGCACCCGGAATTGGTAAATTTCATCTAGGTTATCAAATTTGTGGGCAAAGAGTTGTTTACTGTCATTTTACTGTTCACAGGATCTGTAGTGATGGCACATCTTGCATTCCTAATTTCAATAATTTGAGGTTTTTTTGTTTTTTGATAACCTGGCTAGAGGCTATCAATTTTGATATTTTTAAAGAATCAGCTTTTTCGTTTCCTTGATTTTTCTCTGTTCATTTCCTATTTTCAATTTCACTGATTTTTGCTGTTTTACTTCTTTTCTTCTGGTTACTTTGGATTTATCTTTTTCTAGTTTCCTAAAGATGAAGCTTAGATGAACCATTTTGTACCTCTTTTCCTAATGTATCTATTCAATGTTATAAATTGCCTTCTAAGAGCTGCTCTCACTGTATTCCACAAATTTTAACAAGTTGTATTTTTAAAACATTTTTATAATTTCTCAAGACTTCTTTTACCATGTTATTTAGAAGTCTGTTGGTTAAGCTCCAAGAACTTTGGGATATTCTGACTAGCTTCCTGCCAGTTTTCTGGCCTCCAGAACTATATCCTAAGTTTCTATCATTTTAAGTCACTATATTCATGGAAACTTTTATAGTGGCAATAGGAAACCACTACAATACTCTTGTACTATACATACATGCTGAGAACATATCATCTTTTTGAACCTCAGTCTTTCTTCAGAATGGTCTGGCCATGATCAGGGCTCTCTGATTTTGTTGCTTTCCTATTTCCCTATTAAATTGGTGGTGGTATCACCTGTAAAAGCCTTTTCCAATTTGTATGTTAATGTTCCACTCAAGATATTAACTGGTGTTCTATAGAAAAGGAAGAAGAGAGATAGGAGGGGAAGGTAATACTCTTAAATATGTGAAAAGTAAAGTATTTGACTTGAAAATCAGCCTTTCAGAAAGCTGCCATATTTGAGAATGCAAGGACCTAATATAAAGAGGAATCTAAAGCATGAACACATTACATTTGATTAGAGCATTAGTGCAAAGGCAGTATTACTTAACAGTCTCATTGCTAGGTTATCAACTCAGTGATCAATGGGCTCTGTTCCAGATCTTGTCTTATCCTTTCATATTATGCTTATTATGCTTATGTTTTTTTTCTGTGTTTAACAAAATGAGTTTATCAACTACTTTTTAAAAAAGATTTTATTTATCTATTTGACAGAGAGAGAGATCACAACTAGGCAGAGAGGCAGAGGGAAGGGAGGAAGCAGGCTCCTGCTGAGCAGAGAGCCCGATGTGGGGCTCAATCCCAGGACCCTGAGATCATGACCCAAGCTGAAGGCAGAGGCTTAACCCACTGAGCCACCCAGGCGCCCTCAACTACTTTTGAGGAAAAAAAAATTATTTGTCAAATGATCATTCTTCAGCAAATACCTGAAATAATTTTTGGTGTTCTACTTTAATCCATTACTTCATTCTATCTTATAAACTATCACTACTCTGTAATGCACCATTTAAAAGTTCTCACTGTCATTAAGTTTAGGAAATGCTACACTGTAAGACTAACAAATAATTTGAATTTCTGTGAAGGATGAGTAACTGTCAATGATAAAAAATATAAATCAGATTTGCTAAAATGTCTTTATTTTAAAAACCTATACAGTTCCAATTTAATAAAAAATATTGCCATGAAATATCTAATTATACAGCAACAGAAATACAATTAGTTAGAGGTTATCCAAAAATAAATTCACAATTTTAAGGTTGGAATACACATTTTTTTCAAATAAACAATTAAAAGATTTTTGTTTCAGATGGTTTTCCTCTTAAACATTCCAGATAAACATGCTGAGTCTTTTGAACTAGAACCAGACAACCTCTCAATAATGACAACTGCTTCTATTAACTTGAGAAATAACTTCAAACCATTCAATTACTGATTAAGTCACAAAACACTTCTAAAAAAGCCAAATAAATCACTGCTTTAAAATGTATACGTTTTGAAAATGAAATCTACACCTCAATTATGAAGAGGAAGAAACCTTTGTAGAAAAAAAGTTGAGTCTTCCTGACTGGTTGACTGATTTTCTATCAAATTTATCCTACTCAGACTACTTTCACAATATCCTAAAAGAGTGTGAGGTGTTAAAATATGAAAAACTTCTTTGGCCCTTTAGAGAGAGGTACCTTAAATGTAAACAAGTGTAATGACAGCCTTCCAGATGTAGGCATCTATGTCCTATATTGAGTAGAGATGTATGTAATTTGTTTCTCAAAGACATAATTTCCTTTCCAATAATAGATCTAATATATTGAGATATGTTTTCAAATACCTTAAAAATGAAAATTCATATAAGGAATACTTTCAAAAGATCAGAGAAAAGCATTATATAATATTACAATTGTAAGTTTTATTAACAGTAAATGTTTGCATTTATTTAAAAGCTTAGCTCTTGCTAAGTGTTTTTTAACAAAAGCTAGTAAGCAAGAATCATTTGCCGTACAGAAACTATATTCACAAGCAAGACTTTAATCAAGTGGGAGCTAAAAAACACTGGAAAAAAATACAGAGCAAAACACTGCTATGTGTCAATTAAACTTTCTATCACACCGAATATACTGTATTTAGAATGACAGGCATACTGAAATGAGCAGAAAACCAATTTTGTGGATTCAGGCTAAGACTACCATTAAGAACATGCTATCCATGATTTCCTTTAAAAAATTTTCTTTAAACCAAATCACTTGAACAAAAAAGGTCTTTTTTTCATGAAGGGAAGACAATCTGTGTTTACCAAACAGACCCTCCTTTCATATTAAAATAGCCAACAGTATGAACCCTAGCTCTTCTTCCCAGATGCTACTACTTATACATGACTTTGCATAATGACTTATAGAATTACTTTTCTGGTAACAGTGTCATGGCCATAAGTAATCCATTTTTTTAAAAAGCAATATCAAGTGCAAGTCTAGAAAACTTCCTTTAAAGAATTACCCAAACCCAGCACACAATGCAGTATTGCTATCACACAAGCTGAGCAATACACCTTATAAACGCGTGTGTGATGGTACCCCACACTAAAGACCACCTCGTAGGGAGTTTTTGTAGTGTTGCCAAGTTAATAATTCTTTCAAGGCACTAAAGAATTATGTAGCTGGATTTTCCAAAAGATAATTAACAACCTCTTAAACTGTTACAAAGCCCTGAGTCAGAACTTTCAATAGTTTCCTGAAGTTAAAAGATTTCAGACAAAATGGTGTATTTGTTTATTTTATAGAAAATTACAAGACCATTTTGCATTTTGGAAAAAAGAAGTCACATTTATGAAACAAAGTCATGTGGACTGTACAGGAAAAGCAAAACATTCAGCAATATTATCTTTCTTACACACTTTGTACATGTCCATCATCACCTCTCATTATGGATTTACGCACCAAATTGATGTGGCAAATCACCCTTCCTGTACCTACTGCTTAAATCCTCAACAACATAAAAATTTCCATTTGAACCTCGGGTTCCCATCTCTTCCTTAGTCACAAAAAAGAATAAAAGCTGGAAAAGCAATACTCTGACAGAAAAGGAGGTAGAAAATGCCAATGAAGCAACTTACAATTTTAATTCATCAGCTCCACTAACTCGTTCATATTCTCATACTTTAGTTTCATCCTCTACTAACACCATTTATCAGTAAACTAAGTCTCAATCTAAAGAATTTTCCCCCACTATAGCAAAACAATGTACACGTGAGACAGCATTAAATAGTTCTTCCTCAAATTTAATGTTCTAAAGAAGTACAACTGTGATTATTAATACTGCTATAGTTTTATATATGTATATATATAAGTTCCAAGGCTATCATGATTATCAAGTAATATCAGTAAGCATTCCTATCATAATATTCAAGCAAATAAAATTAGGTTGCGTTTTTGAGAGAAAAAAAATATTTTGAGACTGTAACAAGGAGACTTAAAGACAAATGACATTTTCGACAAGGCACACATAGTCTGTGAAAATCTATTACCTTCCCCATTCACTACAAATTTAAAGCTAACTTATTCTAATGTTGAATATGTGTCCCACCACCCCTACCCTGGCTCCAAATGAATTAACAAACCCTTCCAATTAACAGACATTTAACCCAACCCAATTATGATTTATAACAGTTGGGAGGAAGGGAAGAAATTCTGTCACCCCCCCAAATTTAGGAACTTAATGTTGACTATGACTTTAAATCTTGCAAACACAAACAAACTATTAAGATAATTCAGGTTGTTTCTTGATTTATATTTAATGAAAATTCTATTCCATTCAGGGGGAGGAGAGAAAATGGAGTTGTTTAATGGGTATAAAGTTTCAGTTCTGCAAGACGAGAAAGTTTTGGATAGCCATTTAATTATCATGAATATACTTAACACTACTGACCTGTACACTTAAAGATCGTGAAGATGGTAAATTTCATGTTAAGTGTTTTTACAATTAAAAAAATGCAAAGAAGAATTCTATTCCAAAAATTCAATTTTTACACAAACTATTACTATATCATTTTAGATACTCTTGACAGGATAGGTGCTTTTCCTTTGGACTTTTTCTTAAAGCCAGATGTATTAAACTGTATAGCTTACAAAGCAACTGTCAATTAAATGACACTAAAAACTGGCTAAAAAACCTTTTTTATTATTCTATCAAGTCTACTCTTTCTGCTTACTGCTTTGATGAAATCTACATGAATTCTTAAACTCCTTCTTTCTCTAAATTCAAACACTGACTTTTCCTTCTTACTTGTTTCAACTCCATACTGTCTCCCTATCCTATCCCATCACTAAGTCTCTTAGTTTATAAGTGTAACTAATTCCTAGTCGGAAAGGGTCCAAAATTCATAATAAACAAGAACATGACCCAGTAAGCTTTGAAATTCCAATTGGACAAATCTCAAGCAGCATGCATTTCAATATGCTAAAATGCTCTTACAGGCTGAAGCCATCAAAGATAACAAATTTAAGAACACTATTTTCAACATCAATTAATCTTATGTCTCAGTAACTAGCTGGTCAATCTGCAATATTTTAAAATTACAAACATCTTGTCTAATTATGATTTGGCCAGCTAAACTAAACATCTGTCTAATATACTATTCCTACACTAATGCAAAATGATCCTCTCTTGAAAGGCCTTCTTGCTCCCAATAAAATTAAATACAAATATAGTATAAGCAGTAAGAACGTTAAATTATGTGAACAAAAAGGAGTAGAATAGCACCATCTAGTAAGTTGGGTGTGAGTTTCTGGCAACAAAGCTGATAATCTTAGAGGAGAATACATAGTAGGAGTGAGGGGTACAGAGAGGGAATCCAAATGCTACTTAATGACAACTCTTCTGAAACATTAGGAAGAAATGTTATTAGTACCTCTGGATCCCTTCTTGGCTCTAGATTTCTTCAAATGCACAACTGCTGCATGATAGATTCTGTGTGCTAAGATGCTGACCATTTTTTCAACATTGTGTTATCTAGCCCCTGAGGCCCAATAAATATGTTTTTGAATGAATGTCTGCTATGTTTTATTTAATGATTCTAGGAAAAATAAAAGCTCTTCTGAGGCACATGATGATGAGCTGATGAGAAGGAAACATATCTAACTGGGAAAGTGCTGCTGAGAGACATATAAGAGGTAGCGATTTCACAGAATTAGAAGAAGGTCATTTAAACAACTCAGTTCTTAATCTTATTCTTGCTCACAAACACAAAATAAACTTAAAATAATTCTTCAGATACTTGAAAACATGAATAGAGAAACACCTTCTATTCACTGAACAAATTTCAAAGTGGTACAAATATAGAAAATCCACAAGTACACAACATTACAATCATAGCAACCTTACGACTCTTTGTGATAGTTTATATTAATTGTATTTTATATGTATGGAGAAGAAATAAACTAGTGTGAAAAATGAAATTGTCTTTTAGGGATGTAAGTTTAAGCACTGCAAGCTCCAAAGACAAAAAGGATTTGAGTAAAGTAGAGCTTTAGACCACAGAATTCACTGGATGGCCAAACCATGCACAAGTCAGCCAGGTGTTTCCTCCTCTCCAGCTGATCTAGTGGAAAAGAGATGGGCAGCCTATGGCATGGAAGAAAAAAAAAATCCTGACTTTTGCTATTTTCAAATCTAAAAGAAAACAACCTATTTCATTAAGTGAACATCATGTCAAATCTTCTATCTTTCTATAACTTTAAAATATGGCTTAAAAAATAGCCTCATTGGCCCTTTATTAGATAACAGAATCCATATAAATTTTCAAATTTAAAATTTATAAAAAATTTTATTTTTCTAAATCCTAAGTTATTCAGCTAAACACAGATATGGAATTACCGAGACTAAAAAATCAGCCAGCAAAGCTCACCACTATTTTCACCAGGACTTGCAAAGGCAAAAGCCATTAACTTGCCAGGAATATTCTTATATTTTGTCGTTGTAACAACAGAAAAAAACAAAACAAAACAAAACAAAAAAAAGAAAGAAAAAAAGAAGAACCAGAATCAAAGAAAGGAAAAAAATACCAGATAACTGCACCCTTAGGAATAAGCTTGTACAGAGTATATAGTAGACATCACTGTAAACAGCTGATATTTTTATAATCTAGCAGCAATGACCCCAAAACACTTATTAAATGTAGATTCGTCCTATAGACAGAGTAAGACTACTCATTCAAAGGCGGGAAAATGACCAGATGCTCTAGAATCAGTCTGAGTTTAAAAAAACAAACAAACAAAAAAGAAACTACAGGTAATCAGACATATTTCTGTAAATGTCCTGGTCACGCTTTCTAAAATAAGTATTTATTATTAGGTTACTTACTATGTCTTGGATACTGCTGGCAATTTAAATATCCTCACCTGTTGGTATAAAGATAGTGATTTCTTACCAGCCTTAGCAACTGAAAGAAAATGGAAGTAGGGCTTATAATGAAGACAGAACCAGTATCACTGACAGAATGAACAGATACGGACAAGAAAAAGATTGCTGCTTTGGGACAATGCGTTATCCTTCTCAGATCACTGGGGTACTATTCAGTACACAAGAAAAGCTACATGAGACCTCAGATGCCCAAAGAGGGCAACACTGTTTCACTGGTCAGATTAAGTCTGGATAAGTAACCACAGGGAAAACTGAGGTACGCTTTTCACAGACTTTTTTTTTAACGGTTGGTAAACAGAATAGTGTATAGATTAACATATATGAAAGGTAACTGTTAATGGTCAGTTAATAGGTACTCATTTTTGGCCACTTCCCCCACTTCAGTATCCCACTATGATTGCTTTTCCCTTCCATGTTAATCATCTTGAAATTTGGTTCAAGTTAAACAATTTTCCTTTTAAGTCTAGAAATTAAGCTAAATGGCAAAGTCACTACTCTCTCATTCCATGCTTCCATTTACTCTAAAAATTCAGAATCAATCATCTGTATAACTTTTTATCTTAAAAAGATAATCCTCTCTGCAGTATTAACTATGTATAACTTATATTCTAATTCTGTCATTTAACACATGTGACCTAATGGTTTGACTTGCCCCATTCATTCAATGCATGACTGTTCTGAGTACCTATGTCAACGCACTGTGTAAAATCATATAAACTGAAGGATAGCTGATCATAAGGAACTACATTTCTTGAGGTCTAACAAATTTATAAACTATAAGAAAAAAATGCAATAAAAACAAAAATAACAGGAGATCCTTAAAGGATTTTTCCCCTTAGAAGTGACAAGCAAATTACCTATGAATTACATGAACTTGATGTTTCAAATTAAAAGAAACAGAAACAAAACCACAACTTCAAACACTGTCTTGTAGAGGTTTTTTTGTTCTGGCACATTTACAGTCTAATTACACCCTAGGAAAGAAACTATGATATTAAAAATTAATTCATTAGAACCTCCAACTAGCTTAATGGCTTACAAGAGCTCATGACCAATACTTCAGCTAAGAAAACACAGTTTCTTAATACAAAAGAATCCTTCGTTCAATAGCCTTGCGACAAATAGGACATTCACTCATTCGGTCTCCACAGAGCTGGCACGTTCCATGGCCACAGAGGAAAATCATATTCTTCAGACGATCCAAACACACAGGGCACATGGTCTGGAATGTGAGATAACAAAGTAATAAATGCTGAGACATTTTATGGCTTAAAACTGTAATAGGTAACAATTTTGTAACATCATTTTCTTTTGCTGTTTTAATCTTTTGTTAATCTAAAATTAAAAAAAAATTTAATCTAAAAATTTTTATTTTTTTCCCCAAGATTTTATTTATTTATTTCAGAGAGAGGGAGTGAAAGAGAGACAGCACAAGAGGTGGGAGAGTCAGAGGGAGGAACAGATGCCCCACTGAGCAGGGAGCCCAATGTGGGACTGCATTCCAGGACCCTGGGATCATGACCTGAGCTGAAGGCAGATGTTTAAGTGACTGAGCCACCGAGACACCCAATTTTAAAAATTTTAAACAGGTAAAATGTCATCCTATAAAATAGAAATAATGGTTGTACTGTCAGGACTATATCAAAGGTACAACCTAAAATAAATACTACATAAAATAAAAAATGCAAATGCCATGGGATGTCTGGGTAGCTCAGTTGGTGAAGCGACTACCTTTGGCTCAGGTCATGATCCTGGAGTCCCGGGATCCTGGAGTCCCACCTCAGGGTCCCTGCTTGGCGGGGAGTCTGGTCTGCTACTCCCTCTAACCTTCCCCCTTCTTGTGCTCTCTCATTCTTCTCTCAAATAAATAAGTAAAATCTTTTAAAAAATGCAAATGCCAAAATCCAATAGGAAATGGACAAAAATAGCCACATTTAGTCTAATTCCCCAACTCTGGGGTACTATGCTGTTCTTGTATGAAAATATGACAAATATATCAGGCCTACTGGAGAAGGGGAGCAGTGAAGAGATGTCCCTAAAAACACATGCCACACACTATGATACAATCTCAGCCCTATTATCACTCCCACTTTAAAAACGAGGAAATTGAGGCTTTGGTGGGGCTAAACACTTTCCACGGTGTGAATGGGATTCTGGAGCCCAGAGCTCTTGCTCTGAATCATGCTTCCCTGGATTACTATTAATGTAGAACCCCATTAGGTTAAAAATAATTAGCCTTAGTTACATATAAAAATAATTAGCTTGAGTTCTCTTCAGGAACTCAGAAAATTTTAGAAGTATGTTAGGTGTACTTCTGTGAAAACACTCTAGGAAAGATATCGATTCACAGTAACATATTTCATACTTTATAGTTATAAAAATATATTTTACCTTAATATACCATAATACTTCATTCTGAATTACATCTTTTCCCAAACAACACAGAAATGAAATAACTAAAAAAGAATGTCTAAATCAATAAACCACGCCTAAAGCCTATATGAAATATAGTTAACCAACTTCGACAATACCAGGGAGCATTATGGTGTGTGGGGGAAGGAATTGTAATCTAAATTGTTAACCACAGTCTTCTAAAGTAAATTTTCACATTTATCTAACTACAAAGTTGTAGAAAATTGTATTTTTTTTATTTTAAAAAGCCAAACTAGTCTTTTAGTGCCATTAAAATAGTTCTTTTCCCTTAAATTTTCATGAGCTATATGCAGTTAATTAATAACTCTTATTTCCAAAAGTAAACACATCTGCACACAGCCTAGGTTAAGTTACTTTGAGATTAATATATGCTTAATACCACATGATATTACATTGGGGTAATAGAAAGACTGGAGATTTAAAATTTAAAAAGGGTTATTCAGCTGCTATGTCCTGGTAACTCTGAAGGGGTCCCTGCAAGAAATTTCATAAAGGGTGGGGGGGGGCGCCTGGGTGGCTCAGAGGGTTAAGCCTCTGCCTTCAGCTCGGGTCATGGTCCCAGGGTCCTGGGATCGAGCCCCGCATCAGGCTCTCTGCTCAGTAAGGAGCCTGCTTCTCCTTCTCTCTGCCTGCTACTCTGCCTATTTGTGATCTATCTGTTAAATAAATACATAAATAATCTTTTTAAAAAATTTAAAAAAAAAAAAAAAGAAATTTCATCAAGGGACACCTGGGTAGCTCAGTGGGTTAAAGCCTCTGCCTTCGGCTCAGGTCATGATCCCAGAATCCTGGGATCAAGTCCCGCATCGGGCTCTCTGGTCAGCAGGGAGCCTGCTTCCTCCTCTCTCTCTCTGCCTGCCTCTCTGCATACTTGTGATCTGTCTGTCAAATAAATAAATAAAATCTTTAAAAAAAAAAAAGAAATTTCATCAATCCTCAGAAAATGAATTTCCTATAATTGTTTAATATTTTAGTGACACAATATGGTCATGAAGATTATTTAAGGGAGAAGGAACTTCTTTGGAGTGCTAAACCTGGGTAAAGGTAGAGCTGAATTTTTAAGGATATATAATAGGGCTCAAAAAGTGCCATTACTCATTTTAAGAACAATTTTAATTCACCATTAGGAGATGAAATGCTTTTCACAGATGTATTCATAAATCAGTTTTACCTTTCTATAAGTGTCTCACGGGAAAGGAAATGAGATTCTGAGGAGTTTCAAGATTTCTGAAATGTTCTATTTTATAATAGAATGAGCAAAATATGTTCCTATTTTTATGTTCCTGCATAAGAACTGGTAAGTCCATGTTTATCTTGAATTCACTATACAGTAAGTATTACTAGGAGTGAGATTTCAAAAGAAAAACTAGCTTAGAGTTTTCATCTTTTTACATGGTGTTTAAATTCCTAGTATATATATATATATATATATATATATATGTATGCTTCATTCTAAATTACTGTAGCTACTATATTACTCTATCACAAGGGTCATTAGTTATCCTATTTAGTGACTATGTTACTTTCTTATATTCAGTAGAAAAGATGAAAGTGATTATTAATAACTGCACGGCAACACTGATGTGATACCCAAACTAAAGAAATAACACCCTCTGCTTCTCAATCCTTTGGATCTGATTTAATTGCTGGGTCAAATGATAAGGCTGGGGCAGGTGGCAGACAGACTTTCTTACCTATTATATATGTAACAAGTCTTAACTAACTTCTTTATTTTACTGTTGCTGCTATTAAATAATGAGTAGATAAAAGAGTACTTCTGTTGGCATGTATAGGTATGAAGAACAAGTTTAAAGGATGGAATGCAACCCTATCTTTTGAAGCTACTCCACACATCCTCCCAAATGCTTTCCATCTACCCCTCACCGATACCAACTATTCTAAATATTACATTTTTCTTTCCTTTGCTTTTCTTTATGGTGTGCGTGTATGTGAGAGAAAGAGAAAGTGAATATGTATATGTGTGTATGTGTGTGTGTGTGTATTCTACTTTCTACCTAAGTATCACATCTATACAGAAATGTGCACAAATCATAAATGTACAGCTTGATAAAAGTTCACAAACTGATCAGACGTATGTAATTAGCACTTTATCTACCCCTCTATAAAGAAATGTCCCTTGTGCTCCCTTCCCGCCATCCCAGCCAAGAAAACCACTACCCTTGGTTTTTTTTGTTGTTGTTGTTGTTGTTTTAAGATTTTATTTATTTATTTGACAAACAGAGATCACAGGTAGGCAGAGAGGCAGGCAGAGAGAGAGGAAGGGAAGCAGGCTCCCTGCTGAGCAGAGAGCCTGATGTGGGGCTTGATTCCAGGACCCTGGGATCATGACCTGAGCCGAAGGCAGAGGCTTTAACCCACTGAGCCACCCAGGCGCCCCACTACCCTTGGTTTTAAACACCATCTGTACAATTGTTTCCAAGTTTGTGTCCCCAAACAACATCCTGCTTAGTTTTATGATTATAATGACAAACTTTTCCAAAGTGTTTTTACTAATTTATATTCCCAACAGCAGTATGTGAGTTACGGCTGCTACATATTCTAACACTTTGTACTGACAATTTCTAACACTGAGTTTTCCATGCAGTCAGGCAGGTGAGAAAAGACACCTAACTGTAGTTTTAATTTTCATTTCTTCTTCTTCTTTTTTTTAATGTAAGATCTATGCCCAAAGCGGGGCCCAAACTCACGACCCTAAGATCAAGAGTACATGCTCAGGGCACCTGGGTGGCTCAGTGGGTAAAAGCTTCTGCTTCAGGTAGGGTCATGATCCCAGGGTCCTGGGGTCGAGCCCCGCACTGGGTTCTCTGCTCAGCAGGGAGCCTGCTTCCCCTCCTCTCTCTCTGCCTGCCTCTGCGTACTTGCGATCTCTGTCGCTCAAATAAATAAAATCTTAAAAAAAAAAAAAAAAAAAAAAAAGAGTACATGCTCTACTGACAGAGCCAGCCAGGCACCCCAACTTTCATTTCTTGATGACTGATCTGACTGAGCATTTTTCCCATTTATTGGTCATCCATGCGTTTCTTGTTTTGGAAAGCACCCTGATTAAATCTTTGAATCACATTACCTTTTGCAAATATTCAAATACTATAATTGATACCCTAATACAAACCATGATTACTACATAAGACACTAGTATTTTTTTTAATTTTTTATTTTTTATAAACATATATTTTTATCCCCAGGGGTACAAGTCTGTGAATCGCCAGGTTTACACACTTCACAGCACTCACCAAAGCACATACCCTCCCCAATGTCCATAACCCCACCCCCCTTCTCCCAACGCCCCTCCCCCCAGCAACCCTCAAGACACTAGTAGTTTTAAAGAAAAATATTGAGTGCCATTCTCAGAATCATCATTTACCAAGAAGAAAAATCATTATTACCTGCTCTTTAATGTCCTGTAACTGCTGCTGCAACTTTTGCACATCTGCATTGACATTGGTATTATCTTTGTCCTTTTGTAACACTGGAATATTTCCACTTGCTATAATATAATAAATATAAATAAAATATTTTAATGTATGATTGTTTTGACATAGCAATGATTTTTTATTTCTAAAATTATTACTGCTTTATTAAAAACACAAGACTATTATTAAAGTCCTCTTTAAAATTTTTTCTCATTCATGGACAACAGATACAGTAGTGACATTCTTATTATACTCATTCATTTATAATCTTCAGAAAGAAACAAGTTTGCACATTATTTTCTAATTATATTTAACTCTGCTAGACAACAATCTACACACAGATTTCTGGGTTTTCCAAGGTACTACGTGCTTCCTTTGGCAAGCTCACAAATACATTTTATGCTTGTTTTCTCTGCTCCCGCATTGTACGAACTGACGAATGTAGACAGCACAGCACTTTTTAGCCAGTTTTGGCAGCAAAAATTATAAAGTCTCTTAGATGATGTTTATGAGAACACACAAAAACCTAGGCTTCTTCCCCCTGCCCAACCCTCCTTGCTACTGATCCGAGATGAGGAACTCCGTGAAAGAAAAGCTGTGATCAGTGAGTCTGGTAAATGGTGGGAAATTTTTTATTTCAATTTTAACTACTCTCTAGACTTTTACTCTTAACTCTAGTTAATTTGTCCCTGGGATTTTTATTCTACTCTACTGCTGATAAAGACAGAAAGCCCTGGGCAAAAGTGGTTATGCTAATCTTCTTCCTCATGTGTACACAGAACAAAAAATCAAAGATACCATCCAAGTTTATATCTAGTGCAGAGATGAAAAATATTTTTATACAGCTATAGTATTAAGAAGATTGAAAAGTAAATAACTTGCTTTTTATTTTTCCACTTCTTCACTGAGTTACACTTCAGGATATCTACAGTTACTCTGTCCCAAATAAATACTACTCTATAAAATATGGACATGCACTAGGTAAAACCTGCTACACAAAGGAATGAGGCATTAATACTTGTGTAACTGAAAAAATAATTTGTAATACGCTATTCCACCAAGATACACTAAATTTAATCTTAAAAAGAGCACATTTTCTTTAAGCAAGAATACAGCAATTTTCTTTATATCCTACACAGAAGTTTCTCAAAAGACAAATGCTTCAAGTTCTATCATAGTGTAAGCTAGAAAAATAAAATTTCAAGTTTCCTGTAACAAGAGCAAACCCCACCTGTTGCTCTGTAGATTCGGGTCACGTACCCTGTGCTTTACAAGGTAATAGTGTACTACACATGAGATGAGATCTTCATGAAAGTCCCAACAAGAAAACAAAGAAAAAGCTCAAGAAAATACACTTACAGATGTCATCAGAGGCATCTTCTGAACTTTTCCCTCCACAACACATAATGAAAGGCACTCTTCGTTCAACGACTGCCCGACACTGCACGCACTTCTTCATCAGACTAGCACAGTCTGCGGAAGAACAATAGGATACTTCTTACAAGAGACAATGCAAACAAGAGGGCTGCCCTTCTCAGTTTTATAACTGAAATCTCACACTGATATAAACATCAAACGACTTCTATGAATACAGGATTCTACCTTCTTAAAATATTATCAACTTATGAATGTATATTCTTCTTAGGCAGCTTCTAGAAGAGAGAGCCCATTGTTATGAAAATAATGACATTTTCTAACATATCAGACAAATTGTGAAAAGGGATTTTTCTGGGTTTTTTTAATAAAAAATATTTCAAGATCTTAAGGCTTGAGAATAAAGGAGAAAGATACTTCTAAGTTTTAACTAATATAGAATTAATTATACGGTTGCTCACATAAACTATGTTGAAGAATTCTTTTCCCTCTCTTTCTAGTAAACTGATGTAATCTAATAAGGAAATTGTTTAGTAACCACTTTTTCAAAGTAGCGGTCAAGAAAACATCAGCTATGTATCATAATGGACTTTCTAATATTTATATATCAGAGGAATGCTCTCCCATCCCAAAGGAGAAATGCATAGGCACTGGAGGTTCTTCAAAATGTCAAAAATAGAACTGCCCTATGACCCAGCAATTGCACTACCGGGTATTTACCCTAAAGATACAAACGTAGTGATCCAAAGGGGCACGTGCACCCGAATGTTTACAGCAGCAATGTCCACAATAGCCAAACTATGGAAAGAACCTAGATGTCCATCAACAGATGAATGGATCAAGAAGATGTGGTATATATACACAATGGAATACTATGCAGCCATCAAAAGAAATGAAATTTGCGACAACATGGATGGAACTAGAGCGTATCATGCTTAGCAAAGTAAGTCAAGCAGAGAAAGACAACTATCATATGATCTCCCTGATATGAGGAAGTGGTGATGCAACATGGGGGCTTAAGTGGGTAGAAGAAGAATCAATGAAACAAGATGCAATTGGGAGGGAGACAAACCATAAGTGACTCTTAATCTCACAAAACAAACTGAGGGTTGCTGGGGAGAGGGGGGTTGGGAGAAGGGGGTGGGATTATGGACATTGGGGAGGATGTGTGCTTTGGTGAGTGCTGTGAAGTGTGTAAACCTGGTGAATCACAGACCTGTACCCCTGGGGATAAAAATATATGTTTATAAAAAATAAAAAATTAAAAAAAAAAAAAGAAATGCATAGGCACAATTATAGGTTGTGGATTGTTAATTCTACATCTAGTTGTTAATTATTTATAAAATAACATACAGTTCAATATATCCTTTCCCATTAGCATTTACTATGAAAGTATATTCCATATCCTTAGTCTATGCACCAAGTGTCTTTATCATTTCAAAAATACGGAAAATAAATGACAACTGTGACAGGTATCCAGGGATAATTTATGATCAGGCACTAAACTTTAACAAAGCACAAAACCACAGATGTGGACAACACGGGGGACATACTCCCAATGGTGCTTATGCCAGTGGACAGAGAAGGGTAATAAAGGCCAATCTCATGTCAAGGCCTAAAGAGAGATGGGTCTGATGCTGGTTTACGCATAATGCACTAGGTAGGAGCTAATCCTAGTAGAAACCTCATTTGGGATTTGTCTTATATCTGAGGGCCAATCTTTTTCTTAAAAATTTAAAGAGCTAATTTAAGTGGCTCACTGCATAATATATAACCACAATTATCTCAAATTCTTTTAACTATTATGTTAGGTTGTTATATTGCCTATATAAAATCTTTCTTCCTTCCCTCCAAAACAGATACATTCTTTCCTCCTTCTGGCCTGTCGAGGCACTATTTTGTACTCTTCAAGGTTCCAATACTCTGCTTCACATTCCTGGGATGTAGGTAATGGACTAAGTGTTTCACTATACAGTCCTTGAAAGACAGGCATTTTCCACCTCAATGTCATCTTCCTTAGCTAATAAATGTTTAACTATGTGTCTATACAATGGAGAAAACAACCTACTTCTTAGTGTTGTGAAAATAAATGAGGAAACACTCTAAAAGAGATTAAAATATCTGGAGCACCTGGGTGGCTCAGTGGGTTAGGGGTACGACTCTTGATTTTGACTCAGGTAATGATCTCAGGGTCATGAAATAAAGCCCCATGTCCGGCTCCATGCTAGATGCGGAGACCAACTGCTTCAAATCCTCCCTCTCCCGCTGCCCCGTCCCTGGTGCTCGCACGCTCTCTCTCTCTCTTAAAAAAAAATGTCTGGTACAAGGTAAGAGCTTAATCAAAGTTAGCTGCTACTCTTGTTACATATGAATGAAAAGACAATGTAAAAACGTTGGGAAACTCCTGGAGAAAGTACTGCAGCAAGAGCTGAAAATTTGTATTATCAACTACTCATTATAACCAACTTTCAAGTCTCTGTAGGTCTTACTTAGGTATAGGACTGGGGGCAGGGGGCGGGTGGCTAACTACGGCCTCCAAGCCAAACCCAACCAGGTGCCTGTTTTTGCTCAGACTTTTTTTTTTTTTTTTTTTTTTTTAAGTAGGCTCCACACCCAATGTGCAGCCCTAGGCACAGGGGCTTGAATTCACAGTCCTGAGATCAAGACCTGAGCTAAGATCAAGAGACAGATCCTTAACAGACTAAGCCCCCCAGGTGCCCTCAGGTACCCGTTATTGTAAATAAAGTTAATGAAAAGCAGTTCCACCTATTCGTTGATATATCTATCATCTATAGTTGTCTTTGCACTATAATGGCACAGCTGAGTAATAAGAGTTTTAAGTAGTTACTACAGAACACATGGCCCACAGAGTCAAATATATTTATTATGTGACCCTTTAAAGAAAAAGTATGCTAGCCCCTAGACTACGAAAACTCAAGTAACCTGAGCTCTCTTTACTTAAGACTGAAATCCACAAATCCTCCTACAGTTGATAATAGCCATTATACTAGTCTTTGGAAAACAAAAACAATTACGTGAGGAGAATATTACAGGAGGAAACCTTGATCCTTTCTTTAGCTGATGAGCTCCTATCAGAATGAAAAAAATCACCAAGGCTTAAAGCAAATCTATGCCAATGAAATTAATCTATCATATAATTTGTGTATTACTTAGATATTATATTGAAAATCAGTACCTACTGACTGAACTTTTATTTATGAGAGATTTTATTTATGAGAGAGCGAGCGCACGAGTGGGAAGCTGGAGGGAGTGACAGAGGGCAAGGGAGAAGCAGACTTCCCACTGAGCAGGGAGCCAACAGAGCTCCATCCCAGGACCTGAGATCATGACCTGAGCTGAATGAAGGCAGACACTTAACCAACTGAGACACCCAGGTGCCCCTTGAACCATTTTAAAATAGAAAATACCATGCTTTACATTGAGCCCATTTAAGTAAGGTATAAGTTGTTAAACTTGCTTAAAATCCTCCAGTGATAAATGAAAACAAAAGGAAGAGGAGAATGTTGAACAGTACATGAATATGTAAAGAACAAGGGGAAGTATAAAAAGCAAAGGTGAGGATATGGAGAAAGGGGAATCCTCCTACACTATTGGTGGGAATGCAAGCTGGTACAGCCACTCTGAAAAACAGCATGGAGGTTCCTCAAAAAGCTGAAAATAGAGCTACCCTACAGCCCAGCAATCGTTCTACTGGGTATTTACCCCAAAGATACAAATGTAGTGATCTGAAGGGGAACGTGCACCCGAATGTTTATAGCAGCAATGTCCACAACAGCCAAACTATGGAAAGAACCTAGATGTCCAACAACAGATAAATGGATAAAGAAGATATGGTATATATATACAATGGAATACTGTGCAGCCACCAAAAGAAATGAAATCTTGCCATTTGCAAAGACATGGATGGAACAGAGGGTTTATGCTGAGCGAAATAAGTCAATCAGAGAAAGACAATTATCATATGATCTCTCTGATATGAGGAATTTGAAAGGCAGAGCGGAGGGATCCCGGGGGTAGAGAATGAAAAAATGAAACAGGATGGGATGGGGAGGGAGACAAACCGTAAGAGACTCTTAATCTCATGAAACAAACTGAGGGGTGCTGGGGTGTGGAGGTAGAGAGAGGGTGGCTGGGTGATGGAGGGAGAGGGTGAGAGTGATGGACACTGGGGAGGGTATGTGCTGTGGTGAGCAGTGTGAAATATGCAAGCCTGATGATTCACAGACCTGTACCCCTGGGGCAAATAATACATTATATGTTAATATTTTTAAAAAAAAAAAAAGCAAAGGCATTTGAAAGAATATGTTTAGGAGATATTTTAAAACATCACTTGTACTTTAATATACTCTCCCCAAAAGTCCTATAACCTCTTCTGACATAAAGATTAAGAAAGATTAAGAAGACCAGACATTAGGGGCGCCTGGGTGGCTCAGTGGGTTGGGCCGCTGCCTTTGGCTCGGGTCATGGTCTCAGGGTCCTGGGATCGAGCCCCGCATCGGGCTCTCTGCTCAGCAGGGAGCCTGCTTCCTCCTCTCTCTCTGCCTGCCTCTCTGCCTACTTGTGATCTGTCTGTCAAGTGAATAAATAAAATCTTTAAAAAAAAAAAAAAAAAAAAAAGAAGACCAGACATTATAGTGCCAAATGGTTGCTGTGGTGGAACTCAGTAGTGGGGAAAGTATGCAGGAGGGCAATATTAAGGTGAAGACAAATGAGAATGTGCTAATTTTAATCGTGAGCAGGGCTAGACTAAATGTTTCAAAATTCATTTTTGGAAATAAATTTCTATTGTGTGTGAGGAGATCATTTTGTGCTGATACAAATGAATCAAAAGGCGAATTAGTAGAAGATAGCTTATTCTGTCTTTGCTAACACTCAGGAGTGTTAGGAATGACACAGGTGACATTATACATAGTACAGAGGAAGAGATGGAAGGTACTATAGAGGCCACCAGTGTTTTTGTTTATGGGTTATTAAAAAAAAAACAAAATAAAACAAAACATTCCAAGCTATAATTTGTTTTATTTTCTATTTTTATACTGAGTAAGTTTTGTATAGGCTACTTACTCTCACAAGCACACATGTGTCCACAAGGCTGAAAAAGAACAGCTGCTTTCTTGTCAGAGCATACCACACATTCTTCAATCTACAAAAGAGTGGTTACAGCACAAGTGTGAACATCTATAGATAAATCTCCTAACTCTTAACAGTTCCTTTTGTATCCAAGTGTATTTCCTCTATAGGGCAACACTCTCAGCACAGGAAACTTAATATGTACTCCTCAGTCCTCTATTCTTTTGGTTACTCATTTTTTTACCCTTATATACCCTGACCCTTCACAGGTTCTATTTCTATATTAGTCTCCCTACCTGTCCCAAAAAATGATAAAGAAAACATTTCCTTTGTGGTAAGAAGGACCAAAATAGACTTTTTTTTCCCCCAAAACTAATTTGACAGAAAAATTCAAAAAACAAGTATAAAAATAAATGTAAGATAAGCTAGATTTCTAATATTAATAAAAACCCAGTCAGATTAGCAGACGGCCAGAGCCCATGTGGAATTTCTGTTTCTTCACATTGGAGGAACTTTCCCTGGACTTGGTTAGCTCCCCAACACTGGTGGGAGTGCATGGCTTTGGGCTGTTCTTTCTCCCTAATCTCTAAAGCCGCAAGTCTTCCACAACCTATTCATAATTTCCCTCAATTTTACCTCCTCTTCATCTCCACTTCTTCAGAGTTTTGAGTGCGTAGCTACTTCTTAAGCTGGCTCTTGGCTTTTCTCACCCCCACCCATCCCCCTGCCCTTGCTTCGCATTCATCTTTCACCTGTTCTCCTCTCTTCTGATACACGTTCACATTTACCTTTATCTGTGCCATTTCACAGTAGTGTCCAAAAGTGATGACCACCAGTCACCTATAATCTCACCTAACTAATCAAATAGTGTATACATGCTCTCCACGGACTCTCCAAACTTATACCTTGCTCTGTATGTAGAATTTCCATAGCTGAGTAACAGGGAAAAGAAGTAAGGCATGGTGGGTTGATTTTATATTCCTAGATCCTTTATATTCCTAGATTCAAACTATAGCTCCACTAATAACAAATATATCTAACATTGTTGAGCCACAGCTCTTTTTATCTGAATGATAAAGAACAACCTTTCTTCACAGGGTAGTAAAGGGTAAATCAGGTATTATGTGTGGAGTGTTTAGTTCAATGCCTAATACAACATCAGTGTCCAAAGCATGGTAATTCTTTTCTTCTCTCTATACAATGATGTGCTATTTCTTTAAAAGATTTCCAAAGCAACTGTTTATACATATGAATTGTTCATAAGAAGTTTAAAATAATCCAGCAAATTGATTAAACAATCATTTACTTACCAAATCCCCTAATATGTGTATATATATATTTTAGGTGTTAAAAATCTTTGTAGCCTTAACTTTTTTCCCCTTTGGATTTTTTCCTCAGATTATATTCCCAGGAAAAGAATTACCAAATAAGAGAATGCTTACTGTAAAGGCTCATAAATATTGTCAGGATGGTCTCTCAAAATCATGAACCCATTTATTCCACCACCAGCAGTGTTTAAGAGAGTGTTCATTTTCCACTTTCCTGGCTAGCATTTGTAAAATTTTACTTATGCTAATTTGATAGGAATGGTTAATGGTAATTCATAATTTTTTATTTACATTTCTTTAGTTGCTAAAGAGACAAAGCTTGTTTATTCCCCCTTCCTCTAAATACCAGTTTTATAATTTGTTATATCTTTAATGAAAATGTTCATTATCCTTTAACCACTTGGGGTCACTATTTCTTTATATTCAAAGGCTCTGCAGCTAACCTGGCAAATTTATCTGGTGGGTATATTACTTTTTGTACTTTTCTACAGGTTTGAAAATTTCTTAATCTGAAAGCCAAACTGACAGTCTACTAATTCTTGGAACTGAAAAGTGGTCTAAAACAGAACGACAGCATATTCCTCCCTTTCTACCTCCCTGTTCCATCAATCTTCCCTCCATAGACAGTTCTTAATTGTGTCTATCACCACACAGCAGAAAGAACAAGGATTTAAGAATCAAGAGATCTAGGTCTGTTCTCTGAGTGAATGTCTCTGAGCTTCAATTTTGTCAACGTGAATCCTAGAGCTGGGGCTTCCAGTGGACAACCTGAGGTTCTGAACTCACTTATATCTCTCTTAAAGCACCTACACACCATCTTATATGGCAGAGTAGCTTAATCTAAGTCTCACTAGGTTATAATTTTTTAGTAAGGAATTGTGTATACCTCTGTCTTCACTACAAAACAAGGGCTCAATAAAGACTTGCTGAAATAGGGTTTAATCTAACACAAAAAGTTTCAAGTGTAACAGCAGAATACACAGATCAATCTAAAAACAAGAAAATGGCTTAAATTCTTTTAGATTCATTCTCAAACTGTTGCTTAGAAGGAACAGTCTTCTAGTCTTAAGGTTCCCTATGAATGTACAAATCACTGGCAAGATAACGCCTTTTAAGTCACTGCCAGCTAATTTTATTATAAGAATTAGTGCACCTCCTTTATAATTAATGAAGGTAAATGAACAGTTTAAGAAATATCAGGGAAAAATGAGAATAATAAGAAGAAAATGAAAAAAGAGTATAAATTTCACAAATGAAACCAAAGAAAACCAAACATGTCTTTCAGTTAAAGCTACTCATCTTAAGAAAAATCATTTCTAAAACACTTAAATCCTACTTTACATACACATATGGAAAAACTAAAAAGAAAAATCAATTATTTTAGTACAGCCAAAATGGAGAAGATGGTATAGTTATGATAAAGCACTAAGTTATACAGGAAAAGGATGGAATCAGAAACCAAGAAAAGAATAATACTTCTCAAAAAAGCGAAGAGTCAGACAAGATAAAAAGTTCAGAGTGGATACAGAATTTGGCCTTCACTAACAGCAAGATGATCAGACTTTATCTGCATCTTGGTGGGACACAATATGAAGTGAGTAGCATCATCTATGAGAATTTCTTGCACAAAATGTTTAAGCGGACTCTAATCAAGCCATTAGATCTAACTTAGAGTTTACAGAAAACACAGGATAAAGGGACAAATTAAACGACACTATGCTAAAATAATCAAATCCAGAATGTATGACATTCTACAAAAAAAAAAAACTCAAGTGGTCTTTTATAAAGAGTATTAGGGTCCATGTACTCAAAATTTAAAGTATGAAATATATGTAACGATAATAAAAAATGGAACCCAATAAATTTCTAGGTTATAAGAGACTTTGGAAGCAATATAGATTTTATTTTTAACTTCTATAGTTTACATTTATAGAATGAAACTCAAAATTATTCTCTTGATAAATTATATATTCTTATATTTAAATCACTCTTAGACTGAAATTTAACAGACATATGGCATCATATAATCTTACTTATCATTATTTATAGTCTGAAAGAACTTCATAAAATGATAAAATACTACATTAAAAAATTACCTTTGTCCTGGACTGAACTTGTTCTTTACAGATGAGGCATTTCTTGACTCGTGGAGAACATAAAGAACAGGTAGCAATATGTCCACATGGCCCAAAAAGAGTATCTCTCTTCATATCTGAGCACACCATGCATTCTTCTAAGGTCTCAGAATCATTACTAATCATAGAAGGACTTCGAGAACCCACCTGACCACTAACAAAAGAAAATATTTATAATCAATCCTATCAGAATATCTATATTAATTAAAATGCTTTTAAAAACATCGAGAGCATCATTTGTATAACACAGCTTTAGTTATGTTAAGAAAATCAAGCTGTAACATCTGTTTAAGAAACACTATATATTTTTACATTTATATACATCTCTGCATCTTTACATACTTCTAGTACTACTTAAATTTCAAACTGAACAAATAGCTCACCCAACAGAAATGGGTATATTTTCTTCTAACAAAGAAATCAAAACACTACTTACAAAAAATTTAACATGAACACAGTTTCACTCAGACTCTGTTTCGTTTATATAGAACCAGCAGAGATGAGCAGAGGAACAAAACAAAAATTCTAGCTAGAGCTCACAATAGTTATCCTAACTACAGACAGAATGAAGCCTCCAGCAGAGTCCATAACCGACAGGGCACTGTGGAAAATGTGTCACTGCAGCTGCTGTTTTGACATTTCTTTAAATGTATCTTTAGGAGCATAAAATTGTACTATGTAAAGACAGAACTCATCTATAAATCTAAAAATACAAGACAAAGAAATACATAAAATGACCAAGTACAGCTATAGAAAGGGGATACTCTGTTTCTACCATAATCTTCAGAAACTTGTGAACGCACACACATAGACCAAGCCCTTTCATCTCAGAAACCAGTGTTAAGGTTATTACTGCAGTAATTATAGTGCCTTCTATGATTTTAGATGCACGCCATCATTTTGTAATAGAAGTTTACATTCCTTAAGGATAGTCACTTACAGAAATGTATATACCTTTCATATATATATATATGATATATATAAACATATATAAAAATCATATATATATGATATCTATAAATCATATATATATATATATATATATGATTTCCCCCTTAACAAAGTTCTAAGGTATTGATTCCAACAAGAAGTTATTTATCACTACACCCAAATTACAAAAGAGGCAAGAGAACACAAAAATCAAGGGACTATTAAAATGTTCAATGACAAGAACCAGATATAAAGGGCAATAATAATTGCACAGCACCATTTGGATAAAAAAAGTAATGAAATATACCTTTTTGTATGTCTACAATATCTCATTAGAAAATCAGTTGTATTATAAATAATTAAAATCACTGACATATTTTACTTTTAGAAAAGAAGACAAGTGTGAAATCATTTTTAGAGACTGCTCCAACAGGAATTGGTTCCTTCATGTGCTCATTCTTTCAAATTCATTCAGTCCTTCAGTGATACCTGGTGCCTGTCAGGCACTATGTAGGGTGCTAGAATTATTACTAAGTTTGTGTGAGATACACCTTACTGGTGAGCATGTAAACTGCCTCTCCTAAAAAAGTCTATTAAAAGGGTGCCTGGGTGGCTCAGTCATTAAGCAGCTGCCTTTGGCTCAGATCATATCTCAGGACCCTGAGCCCCACATCAGGGTCTCTGCTCAGCAGGCAGCCTGCTTTTCCCTCTTCCACTCCCCCTGCTTGTACTCCCTCTCTCACTGTGTCTCTGTCAAGACAATAAATAAATAAAATATATATTTTTAAAAAGTCTATTAAAATTTTAAATATATCTAACAGTCATAGCAATTTCACTAGTAAAAATTTTTCTTATAGATAAATTTCTTGAACATGCAGGAGTACTGGTAGATCAGACAGAATTAGGAAAGTTTCTTAGCACTTCCTAAGCATAAAGTGTCATATTCAGTAATATAGAAAATACAACATGCAATAAGAGACATAGTGTCTTGCAGGAAAATCTTTAAGGAAGAAAGGGTCAACACAAAGATGATGAACAGAGACAAAGACATTTTCAAATAATTAAGTTCTCCATTATGAAACCACATGGTACTTTATATAGAGAGAGAATAGTAAGTTTTATGATAATAAATGATACAAACCTGACTTTTTCCTTATGACACTTTGCCAGTGCTTTGCAGAGACTTGGATCAGGACACAGATCAAGTGGCGATTGACCCTTCTTATTTCGAATGCTAAGGTCAGCACCATTGGCAGCCAAAAAACAGGCAATAGATGCTGCACTCTTCTTCTCCGCCCCCTGGGTACCAAGTCCCATTATTAACTGAAATCAAATGAAAAGAGTCATGATTTTACCCTTAGGAATCTGTTAGCAATTCTCAACACCAAATATGTGTGTGTGTGTACATATCTGTGTGTATTATATAAAAATACCCTTCTGGAAAGAGTGGCCCATACAGAGATTGTAAGCATTTATGAATTGCAGTCCTAACATCTGCTCCCCTCTTCACTCCAGTTTTCTTAGGTATAGTCTGAGGACTGACCCACTCTAGTTTCACAGGGGGGCCAAAGAAGGCTGAGACCAATCAGACAGCTACCTCATCTATGTGATTACTTCAGGGATGACAAATAAGGTCAATTCGACCAATAAAACTGAAGAATGGGACTTCTGATTGACATACTGAGGAAACAGTAATCCCTTTTCCACTCAATGTAGCGCTGGAGCTGCTGGCAACCAACATGAAATAGTAAGAGAACAGACATAGAGCAAAGAACCACACCAAGGAACTGAACCAAGAAATGGAGAAGGAGATAAATCAAGGTCTGAAGCCACATGAGCTACTCATTCAAAGATGTTATCAAATATCTGTACAGCATCTAAAATGGACCAAATACTATGTTTAGCACTTTCCATGAGTTAACTCATTTAATCTTTACAACAACCTTATGGAGTAATTATTCCATCCCCTCCTTTTTAAAATGAGAAAGGAGGGATGCCTGGGTGGCTCAGTCAGTTAAAAGCATCTGCCTTTGGCTCAGGTCATGATCCCAGGGTCCTGAAACCAGGTCCTGTACTGGGCTCCTTGCTCAGCAGGGAGCCTGCTTCTCCCTTTGCCTACCTTCATCTCTCTCACTGACAAATAAATCTTTAAAAAAATAAAATGAGAAAGGAGGCACATAGGAGTTAGAGAATTTATCAGTGGTCATACAGAAGGGCAGCAATTCTCAAGCACTTTGGTCTCAGAACCCCTTCACATTCTTAAAAATGATTCTAAAATTCATACGGAAAGGAGAAAGACTTAGAATAGTTAAACAACTTTGAAAAAGAAGGAAAAAGTTGGAGGACCTTTATTACCTGAGTTGAATGTTTATAATAAAGCTACAGAAATGGGTACCTGGGTGGCTCAGATGGTTAATCATCTGCCTTTGGCTCAGGTTATTACCCCAGGATCTTGGGACAGAGCCCCATGTCCTGCTCCCTGCTCTGCAGGGAGTCTGCTTCTTCCTCTCCCTCTACCTCTCCTCGTGCTTGTGCTCACACACACGCACTCTCTCTCTCTCAAATGAATAAGTAAAATCTTTAAAAATTAATAAATAAATGAAATGAAAATAAAGCTACAGTACTCAAGATAGTAGGGTTGGCATCACATAGCTAAAGACACAGATCAGCGGATCAGAATACAAGATCCAGAAAGACTCACACGTATGGTTAATTGATTTAGGACAAAGGCACAACAGACAACACAGTAGAAAAAGTCTTTTCAACAAATGGTGGTGGAATAACTGGAACATTCACATGCAAAACAATGAGCTCTGATAATTTAGACTATATTTAAAAACTAACTCAAAATGAATCAAAGTCTGATGAAAGACCTAAATGTGAGACAGAAATCCATCAGAATCCTAGAGGAGAATACAGGCAGCAACCTCCTTGACCTCAGCCACAGCAACTTCTTGTTAGACACGTTTCCAGAGGCAAGGGAAACAAAGGCAAAAATGAACTATTAGGACTTCACCAGGACAAAGAGCTTTTGCACAGCAAAGGAAACAGTCCACAAAACTAAAAGGCAACCTACCAAACCAAATGGGAGAAGATAATGCAAATGACATTATCAGATAAAGGGCTAGTATCTAAAATCTATAAAGAACTTATCAAACTCAACACCCAAAAAACAAAATATCTGGTCAAGAAATGGGCAGAAGATATGAACAGACATTTCTCCAAAGAAGACATACAAATGGCTAACAGACACATGAAAAAATGCTCGGTATCAGTCATCATCAGAGAAATACAAATCAAAACCATAATTAGACACCACCTCACACCAGTCAGAATGGCTAAAATGAACAACTCAGGAAACAATACATGTTGACAAGGATGCAGAAAAGGGGGAACCCTTATACTGTTGGTGGGAATACAAGCTGGTGCAGCCACTCTGGAAAACAGTATGGAGGTTCCTCAAAAAGTTAAAAATAGAGCTACCCTACAACCCAGCAATGGTACTACTGGGTAGTTATCCAAAGGTGATCCGAAGAGGCACTTGCACCTCAATGCTTATAGCAACAATGTCCACAATAGCCAAACTATGGAAAGAACCTAGATATTCATCAACAGACAACTGGATAAAGAAAATATGAGGTATATATACAAAATGGAATATTACTCAGCCATCAAAAGGAATGAAATCTCGCCATTTGCAACAACCTGGATGGAACTAGAGTGTATTAAGCCAAGTGAAATAAGTCAGTCAAAGAAACACAAACACCGTATGATTTCACTCACATGTGGAATTTAAGAAACAAAACTGATGAACACGGGTCAGGGAAGGAAAAATAAAATAGGCTAAAAACAAAGAGGGAGACAAACCCTAAGAGACTCTTGACTACAGAGAACAAACTGAGGGTTGCTGGGGTGCAGGGAGGTTGGAGAGATGGGCTAACTGGGTAATCAGCATTAAGGAGGGCACTTGAGGTAATGAGTACTGGGTGTTTTTGGTTTTTTTTTTTTTTTAAGATTATTGATTTATTTATTTATTTGACACAGAGAGAGAGAGAGAGAGAGAGATCACAAGTAGGCAGAGAGGCAGGCAGAGAGAGAGGGGGAAGCAGGCTCCCCGCCGAGCAGAAAGCCCGATGCGGGGCTCGATCCCAGTACCCTGAGATCATGACCTGAGCCGAAAGCAGAGGCTTAACCCACTGAGCCACCCAGGCACGCCAGTACTGGGTTTTATATGCAACTAATGAATTACTAAATTCTACCCTGAAATTAGTAATACATTATATGTTAACTAACTTGAACTCAAGTTTAAAAAAAAAAAAAAAATCATAGTCCTAAAAAAAAGAGCTAAAACTTAATACACTTCAAGTACAAAAGAGGAGAAAACCTTAGTGACCCTGGGTTTGGCAAATATTTTTCATATAAGACACAAAAACCACAAACAATGAAAGAAAAATTTATAAGTTAGACTTCATCAAAATTAAAAACTTCTTCTCTTCCAAAAACACCATTGAAAGAATGAAAAGACAAGCCAAAAATGGGGAGAAAAATAAGTCCATGTCCCATATCTGATCTAGAACTTGAACTCACAGACTCTTAAAACTCAATAGTAAGAAAAGAGCTCAACAAAACAATGCACAAAAAATGTGAACAGGCACTTCATCAAATACTATGTGAGTGACAAACAAGCAAATGAAAAGATGTTCAATATCGTAGTCACTGGGGTACCTGTGTGACTCAGTCGGTTAAGTGTCTCCCTTCCGCTCAGGTCATGATCCTGGAGTCCCAAGATCAAGCCCTGCATTGGTTTCTCTCTGCTTCTCCCTCTTCCTCTGCTCCTCCCCTGTTCAAGCTTTTCTCTCTCTCACACACTCTCTTTCAAATAAATAAGTAAGATCTTAAAAAAAAAATCAGTGGGTGTCCCTGTCCATTAAGCATCAGCTTTTGGCTCGGGTCATGATCTCAGGGTCCTGAGATCAAGTTCCGCATCAGGCTCCCTGCTCAGCGGGGAGTCTGCTTCACCCTCTGCCCAACCCCCTTCCCCGCACCTGCACCCTGGCTGCTTGTGCTCACACCCTTGTGCGCTCTCTCTCTCTCTCTCTCAAAAATAAATAAATAAATGAATGAATTTTAAAAATAAAACAGATATATCAGTGGTCATTAGGGAAATGCAAATCAAAACCCCAACATACCACTATGCACCTATATGAATAGCTAGAGTTAAAAAAGAAGAACCAAACAACTTTCAGTAAGAATTTGAAACAATTCATCCAGAAGTAACTATACTTAGCCCATAAACTATACTTCTACATATGCAGCTCTGATAAATATTTTATCAGAAACAAATTAAATTAACCGTAAATATAAGATTTGCATTAAAAGATACTTCCAGTAGTACTGAATTAAAGATTAATTTACTTACTGTGTTTTTAGATGGCTCCCATGCAGCATCAACCTTCCCCACATCTTGCATATCTTGGAGCTGACGTAGCTGAGACAAGGTGTGATGCCTCAGAGCTTCATGCAAAGGAGTATCCCCATCCTTATCCTGAATATCTAATTTGGCACCTGCACGGACCAAAAGCTAAAAGAGAAAGACATCTCATTTTGCTAAGGTGTCTCTGGCCCATAAGAAATTACTATGTACCTAAACTAACACAGACAAAAATCAGAGAGGGAGACAAGCTGTAAGAGACTCTTAACTATAGGAAACAAACTGAGGGTTGCTGGAGGAGAGGGGAGTGGGGGATGTGGTAACTGGGCAAGGGGCATTAAGGACATACGATGTAATAAGCACTGGGTATTATTTGCAACTGATCAATCACTTAACTCTATCCCCTGGAAACTAAAATAAAATAAAATAGTAACACTGACAGAGCCCCAGACCTACCTGAAGGGGATTGCCACTAAAGCTAATTATCTTTATATATTCTTTATATATTTATATATTTTGCTACTCTCAAAATTCCTGGGGTTGGGGCGCCTGGGTGGCTCAGTGGGTTAAAGCCTCTGCCTTCAGCTCACGTCATGATCCCAGGGTTCTGGGATTGAGCCCCACATCAGGCTCTCTGCTCAGGAGCCTGCTTCCCCTCTCTCTGTCTCTGCCTGCCTCTCTGCCCAAAAAAAAAAAAAAAAAAAAAAAAATTCCTGGGGCTCCTTTACAAATAGTGATGAGTGCTGCTTACTCAAATATATTGAATCAGAAAAAAAACAGAAAGAAATGAGAACCAATATGTGGCTTAATTCATCAACTCTAAAATCAAGATAACTGGGAGAAATTTAGGAATTTTTTTCTCCTTTTATTTTTTTGTTTTTTTAAAGATTTTAGTTTTTCAGGGCACCTGGAAGGCACAGTGAGTTGAGCATCCAACTCTTGGTTTTGGCTCAGGTTGAGATCTCAGGATCATGAGATTGAGCTCCACACTGGGCTCTGTGCCCAGGGTGGAATCTGCTTAGGACTCTCTCTCCCTCTCTCTTGGCTCCTCCCACCCTGCTCACACACTCTCTCAAATAAATAAATAAATCTTTAAAAATAAAAAAGATTTTGTCAAGTAATCTCTACAACCAATGTGGGGCTCGAATTCACAACCCCAAGATCAAGAGTTGCGTGCTCTACCAACTGCGCCAGCCATGCACCTCCTTTTTCTCCTATATTTCAGATATGTGAGTTGGGATATTTTAAGTTACTTCCAATAGGACCAAATCATAAATGTTCAAAATTCTTCCATTACTTAAAGAAACAAGCAAGTTATCTATTCCACTCTCTTTGGTCAGTTTTCTCCAAATATATAGTCATAAGGAAAGTCCAAAAATCCCAGATAAATGATGAATTTTTAGCAAGAGGAATTTTTTTTAGTATTTAAATTTTTTAAAATTTTAATTCAATTATTAACATATAATGTATCATTGGTTTCAGAGGGACAGGTCTGTGATTCATCAGTCTTATCTAACACCCAGTGCTCATGACATCATGTGCCCTCTTTAACGCCCAGCACCCAGTTACCCCATCCTGCCACCCCTCTCCCCTCCAGCAACCCTCAGTCTGAGCAAGAGGAATTTTAAATAACAATAAAGGTCAAGTGTCTCCTAAACTACAACATCTTAAATAAAATGAATAATTGATACACCTCAAAGATATTTTAAGTAGTAAATATAACTTTTTATTTAAGACTTTACTTACGGAGCTTTACTGATTTTCCTAATCCCTTCAACAAATGCTGTCAGAGTTTTAGAAAAATACCATACACAGAAGCCAATCTCAAGTATATGGTCTTACCCATACTGGCAAATTACTGTTTTGGGGTGGTTTGTTTGTTTTGTTTTGTTTTACTTTGTTCCAAAAAGCTTACATAAAATGTCACTCTAGGACAGTGTTTCTCAAATTTGAACATGCATGAAAATTACCTGAAGGACTTGTTAAACCACAGATTGCTAGTTCCCACCCCTGGAGATTCTGATTTGGTCGGTCTGAGGTGGGGCCCAAGAATTTTCTACCAAGGTCCCAGGTGATGCTGATGCTGCTGGTTCAGCTTCTAAACTTTAAGAATCACTGTTCTACAAAAAAATTTTAAACCGATAATCTTTCAAATATTTAATCTGGAATATCAGATTAATCAAATAAAAATACATATTTCAGCTTTCTTGGAATCTGTGCAGCAAAAGTACAGCCAAAACTTTTCACTGTAGTTCACTCTCAATTATATAAATTAAGAGGGAATGTACTTTTTAAAAACCAATTTATATGTTGCTTTGAAATTTTCTGATTTAGTATTTTGGGAAGTCACAAGTCTGACAACTAAATTATATAACAGACTTTGAATATCACAGTTTTAAGATTTTCTCTATTATAAATTAAAACTTTTTACCCAACTGAGGCAAAATATTAGCCTAAAATAATGATTTTTGTATCTAACTATGCCTTTTGAAAAATCAAACTATGAATGATTTTCAAGACCTTCTAGAAAACTGTCTGGTTAAAACACAACTACAAGGTAAAAGTTTTGTTAGTAAATACTTTACCCTCACAATCTGGGTGTGCTGTCGTTCAACAGCAAGGTGCAGGGCAGTTTGCTGGTTCACATTCTGGATATCCAGGTTAGCGTTACCCTGAACAAGAAGGACAAAGTTTACATAATCATAATTTGACAACCATGAACACTAAAACTACAACTCTTCATGAGGAATTAATAACACAGAACACCGCTGACCATTTTCCTCTCTACTAGCTACTCCAACATTGTTCTCATAACAGCTGCTGGTAATACAGCAATAACTGGATGGGGTAGTAAACTTTTGGAGATGGAACAGCAAGTTTACGATAATTATTTATTATGGTGACTTCATATAGGAACAGGTAAAAAACA
Organism: Mustela erminea; assembly: GCF_009829155.1. Lineage (NCBI taxonomy): Eukaryota > Metazoa > Chordata > Mammalia > Carnivora > Mustelidae > Mustela > Mustela erminea. The sequence continues at coordinate 48,645,426 of NC_045626.1, forward strand.
AAGTTCAGTATAGGGCTTAAACACAGCTCCCTCTCAATCTCCATTACACAATAATAGAAATAATTAGCTCCTTTTAACTGTAAGTAATATTTCCTAAAAATTCTATTAGTGACTCTTCATATTGGATTTAGATTTACTTTAATGACCTAATAACGTCACCTCCTCTTGCTGCATGACTGAGCTCTTATTCAGTGAAAAGGAACTTAGCTGGAGGGTGAGAAGACAATGTTTAATTAATTAGTACATAAAAATACTTATTAAAGGGAAAGCAAAAAGTCCTACCAGGGTCCTGGGACAGTCACAGCATTATTATATGAGAACAGCTGATTCCAATGACAGAGGAAAGAAATGGAGAAGCAAAATCCTGAGCTCACTGGCACAGAGGGACCTAAAACTTCAAGAACTTAAGCAAGCATTCTGCCATTTTATGCTCATTTCCTCAGCTCTAACACAGTCATAGTACAACCTATTTCAGAGTCAGTGTGATGATGGGGTTCAGGATGGACTGTCCCAATGTACTGCTACCTAGGCATACTGATTATTTTGAATTAAAGTTACTTAAGAAACAGCCAGTGCAAGGACACTCTGGCCTTCCTTTGTTCCTCTGAAAGCAGGAAATAAATTCCCTGTGAAGGCTATCACTCTCTGCACCTGGAGGGTATAAGGCATCCTTATTGCCAGAGATGAAGAATTAAGGGCCAAGAACTGACTATATAAACTTTGTTACTTCGTTTATTTGCTACGCCAAGTGCAAAACCCTTTGAGAATTCTCCCCAAATAACTATTTGTTTAAAAGGTATAAAAGCTGCCTGCTTCAGTCACTTTGAATAGTCTCATGCCAACATGCCTGTTCTCATTAAATGCAGAAAGTAAGGGATTTTCTTTAAAGTTTCCTAAACTTTTCCATTATTAGATTTTCCAAAGTAGTATTCACTGTATGATATACTATAATTCGTTTACCTAGACTCTAGCTCATAAACATTGGGCTTGCTTCCAGTTTGAGGTTATTACAAATAAAGCTGCTACAAATATTTAGTACAAATATTTGTGTACAAATGTTCTCTTGGTACATACTAGAAGGGAGGCTGCTGGGTTGTACAGTAAATACATGTTTAACTTTATTAGGAAATGTCAAATTATTGTTAAAATGGCTGCTTTGTAAAATGCCAGCAATGTATATGAATTCTAAATGCTCCACACCCTAACCAACATTTGGTTAAGTTTGGTCATTTTCATTGGTAGGTGACAGAAGTAGTAGATTAGTAGTATTTCACTGTAGTTGGAATTTCTAATCCCCTAATGAACTATGGTAATTGAAGCAAAATCACAGGAAATATGATCAACATATAAAAAACAACTGTTTTTCTGTATGTTTACAATATACAATTAGAAACTGAAGGCTTAAACAATATAATTTACAATAGCGTGAAAGAACTAAGATAAATTTAAAAAAAAGATAAATCTAAAATGTGCAGAGCAATTAAAATGTCAAGCCTTTTTTTTTTCTTTTAAAGATTTCATTCATTCACTTGACAGAGATCACAAGTAGGCAGAGAGGCAGGCAGAGAGAGAGAGAAAGGGAAGCAGGCTCCCCGCTGAGCAGAGAGCAGGGCTCAATCCCAGGACCCTGGGATCATGACCTGAGCCGAAGGCAGAGGCTTAACCCACTGAGCCACCCAAGCGCCCCAAAATGCCAAGACTTTTTAACAGAAACTAATCATTTTGGGGCGCCTGGGTGGCTCAGTGGATTAAAGTCTCTGCCTTTGGCCCAGGTCATGATCCCCGGTCCTCAGATCCAAGCCCCACATCGGGCTCTCTGCTCAGCAGGGAGCCTGCTTCCTCCTCTCTCTCTGCCTGCCTCTCTGCCTACTTGTGATCTCTGTCAAATAAGTAAATAAAACATTTAAAAAAAAAAAAAAAGGAAAAGAAACTTATCCTTTGATTCTAAAATCTATAGGGAAATCCAAAAGATCTAAAATACTTTAGTAATTCTGAGAAAGAAGAAGAGAGAATGAATTTGGAGGACTTATTTTAACTGATTTCAAGACTCACTAAAAAACAATAACCAAGATAGTGTGATACTGGCATAACGTCAGTTATCTGTATTTTAGATTGAAAAGGAACTTCTCACAATTACCAATGCTAACAACAGTAACTTTAATAATAAAGGCTTACTAGTCAATGGTATTGTAATAGCATTGTATGGTGACAGATGACAGCTACACCCGTGAGCACAGCTTAATGAACAACATTCCAATTGTCAAATCACTATGTTATATACCTGAAACTAATGTAACATTGCGTGTCAACCATACTTCAATAAAAACAATAATAATAATTAAGCCTTAAAATGGCAGGGTAAAACAAAGTTTAACTTTTGAACTATTTTTTTAATCTAAACTAGAATTCTATAGTTCAGGGAGTATCTACCTTATAATGTGACGTTAATTACACATAATGGACAATTCACTGAATTCTGCTATTTCATCTTCTTAACTAGACTATAAATTCCTTGAAGTCAGACAGAGATCACAGATAATTCTTTGGTAACTAATGCTTCTCTATGACATATGTATTTATAAATTTTGCTGAAAAACATCATAAAACTACAGTAAATAAGTTCCCTTCAAAATCCAATCTCATAAAAATGTAATGTCATCTTATTTTAGAGATGAATGAAATGACTGAAGTTAACCTGTGCTGCTATCCAGCCACAGATTCCAGGAGTCCAGCAGTTTTCATGACCTGAATTCCCAAATCCAGGCTGCAGCCTGGTGTTTCTTGATGGCAACTGGCCACATGAGCTTAGATACCAACATAATGGTTCTTGGTCCTATGGCTGATGGATACTTCTACAACAGTGGCAGCAAATCTGGAAAATCTCTGTTCATTGATGCCTATGTCATAGGACCAATCCAGGAACTGTGTAGGAGAGAATTTTCAGGGCTAATGGATATTCTCCACCCCCTTACACACACAGAGCACTATCCTCCATCCAAGAACCAGTGTAGGCAGAAGAATGAATATGTACCATATCTGAATTTGCATCCTCATGGGGTTTTACCATAACCTACCAACAGGCAGTTGATGAAGTAAAAAATAAATGAACAGTAATGGTCCAAATAATTAAAATTAAATTAGAAATTATGGCACAGTTTTCCTACCTGGTGTACCAACAGTTCGGCCACTTCTACATGATTGTTAAGGGCAGCCAGATGCAAAGCAGTATAACCGTCATCTTTCTTCTCATCCACAATCCATGGTCTTGGTAATTTAGATAGTAAAACACGCATTGCACTGCAAATCAAGTTTACATGATTTTGGTATTAATGTAATTTGATATTTAATTAAATATTTCATTATTTTCTTTAGAAAAAATATATAAAGGAAACTTCTGAAAGCAAATAAAAACGTTCTTTTTTAAAGAAAATTACGCCTTCAGTGGGCACCTGGGTGGCTCAGTGAGTTAAGCCTCTGCCTTCGGCTCAGGTCATGGTCTCAGGGTCCTGGGATCAAGCCCTGCATCAGGCTCTCTGATCAGCAGGGAGCCTGCTTCCCCCTCTCTCTCTGCCTGCTTCTCTGCCTACTCGTGATCTCTATCTGTCAAATAAATAAATAAAATCTTAAAAAAAAATTGTGTCCTCAGAGACAAATGAATTATATTTTTTTCTAAATCTCTAATGTGCAGCTTTTTGACGCTTTAAGAGGTAAACAAACTATCACCATTTGGGGAATATAATCAAACTAGAATGGGAGTGTTACAAGGGGAAAACATTATGAGAAAAAAAAAAAAAAACCCCAAAGGGTAAAGAAATATTTCCTAACAAGGACATATATGGTCTTGTGGAAACTCCTAGGTTCAATCTGAATAGTATCTATTAATGAAAGAGTTAATAAAGAACAGCCAGGTAACAACAATAACAAAGTAGGAATAATAGTGATAAAAAGACAAATTTCATGTAACTGGTAGATTATCACGAACTGCAGTTAAAAATCTCATATATGTCATTTAGCAGTGCAAAATATAGTTGAAATCAAAACACACAAAATGGTAATTATAATTTAATATTTAAAATTTATGGATTAATTATTTCCAGAGCAAGAAAGACAGTTATCCTAAAGACCATCAAAGAGTAAAACATAAAAGAGCAGGAAAAGTAATTATCAAGAAGTGATACTTCTTTAAAAATAAACTATCGGGACTATATAAAAATAAAAAGCTTTTGCACAGCAAAAAAAAATCAGTAAGACAAAAAGGCAACCTACTCAATGGGAGAAGTTATGTGCAAATGATGTATCTGATAAGGGGTTAATACCCAAAACATGCAAAGAATATATACAACTAAACTCCAAAAAAACAAAGAATTTGATTAAAAAAAGGGCAGAGGACCTGAACAGACATTCTTCCAAAGAAGACAAACAGATGTACAATACATGAAAAGATGCTCAAAATCAGTAATCATCAGGGAAATGAGACATCATTTTACACCTGTCACGATGGCTAAAATCAGACAAGAAATAACGTGTTGCTGAGGAGATAGAGGAAAAGGAACCCTAGTGTACTGTTGGTGGGAAAATAAATTGGTACAGCTACTGTGGAAAACAGTATGGAGGTTCCTCAAAAAATTAAAAATAAAAATATCATATGATCCAAAAATTCCACTACCAGGTATTTACCCAAAGAAAACAAAAACACTCATTTAAAAACATATGTGCACCCCTGTTTACTGCATTATTTACAATAGCCAAGATATGGAAGCAATCCAAGTGTCCACTGATAGATGAAATGGATAAAGAAGATGTGGTGTGTGTATATATAATGGAATATTACTTGGATATAAAAAGGATGAGATCTTGCCATTTGTAACAACAGGGATGGACCTAGAGGATACTATGCTAAGTGAAACAAGTCAGACAGAGAATACTGTATGATTTAATTTACATGTGGAATCTAAAAACAAATGAATAAACAAACAGCAGAATGAGACTTATAAATACAGAAAACAAACTGATGGTTGCCAGAAGTAGGAGATAAGGGCTTCCAGTTATGGGAAGAATAAGTCAAGGGGATGAAAAGTACAGATAGCATAGAGAAGAAAGTCGATGATATTTAATAGCACTGTATGGGGACAGTTGGTAGCTACACTTGTGGTGAGCATGGCATAACATACAGAGATTTTCAATCACTATGTGTACACCCAAAACTAATATAACACTGTGTGTCAACTACACTCAAATAAAAAGGAATTTTTTAAAAAGAAATGATGTATCTTAAAGAAAAACCTAGCTCACTCCCAAAAAAGAAAAATAAAATTAGATGTAACTTTTCTTATCATATACCAGTAACTTTTCTTAATAGAAAGATTTTATGTAGAAAACTCATAAAATTTGGAAAAATCCTCCCTTAATATATTTATCTACTATTTTGTTTAAGACTGAGAAAATGACTGCTCCTATAAAGAGTGTTAGACTTGGCATGGACTGCATTCATATACATATATTAGACATTAGAGCTTTTCCCACTCCTAACAGAGGATTTAAAAACAGAAATGCTTTTAAAATTATGCCAACAGAGTATTAAAAGGCAAGAAATGATAGTAAGATACATATTGGGATAGTTTTTCCTAAGGTTTATATTTATGGAAGATAAAAATCTGAAACAGAGAAATGTTACAAACATGGAGAAACAGGCTGAAGATGCCTGAATAAGAGTGTATAAATGAAACTGTAAGTCTCTGAAATAATGAGAAAATGCCTAAAATGCCCAGACTGTATTTTTTTAATGGTAGGGTTCTATGAATCCCATGTAGGAAGCCCAAGATATCTCAGAACAGGCTGTGGAGGATCCAAGAACCTCTAAAATTGCTTTTAATCAGATTTTAAAACAAGTTTAAAACCCAAAGTATATTGAGAATTACAGCTGAAAGGCAGTTTTCAGTGGCTGTTACTGAAGTTAAAATCACTGCTTATGGGAGAGAGAATTCTTTGGAAACCTATGGAAAACTACAGACTCACTCTACAGCACCCTCCTCAGAGAAAATGCACTTTATATTACACTGCCTACAATTCTGAGAGAGTCTACAAACCCCTAAATCTCATACAAAGCTCAGGTTTCCTGCTTTAGTTCGCTCACAGTAATTACAAGAATTCTAGTCTTCCTCCTTTGGTGGAGTAAAATAAGATACTAGATATAGGGGCACCTGGCTGCCTCAGTTGATAGAAAATGTGACTCTTTTTTTTTTTTTAATTTTTATTAACATATAATGTATTATTTGCCCCAGAGGTACAGGTCTGTCAATTAATTTCATGGTTGAGTTCGAACCCCACATTGGGTACAGAGATTACTTAAAAATAAAATCTTAAAAAAAAAGAAAGAGAAAGATGCTAGATATTATGTAACTTTTCCTCAGATTCTTAATGGGGAAAAGTACTGGTACCACCCTGTACTACTGAATGTTTGGATTTGGCATAATCATGATGCCAATGCCAAACATTATCTAGTACTCTACACATGTGACTATGTGAGAAATGGAATTTATAAGGGTTTTATGATTCTTCTGGTGAGTTTAGAAGATTTAAGTATTAAATCAGGTGAGGAAAAAAGTTTTATTAAAAACAAAATGTAGTTATAAGGTAATAATGTAAACAGTGATTTAAGCAAAATCTGTGACAGATTATATTGAAAGAAATAGTGGTATTAGATGATGTCAATAGTTTTAAACTTTCATTTCTCAGATGACATGAAATCAGTATATATCTACAATTGATAAATCTGGAAAACTGCTGGAAGTTATTGGGGAGGGGGTGTAGGGAGGGAGGGATAAAGCAGAACACAGTTCTTTCATTATAAGCTTTGTAGTAGTATTTTTTAAAAAAGATTTTTATTTATTTGACAGAGATCACAAGTAGGCAGAGAGGCAGGCAGAAAGAGAGGGGGAAGCGGGCTCCCCGGCAAGCAGAGAGCCCAATGTAGGGCTCAATCCCAGGACCCCGGGATCATGACCTGAGCCGAAGGCAGAGGCTTTAACCCACTGAACCACCCAGGCGCCCCAGCTTTGTAGTAGTATTTGACTTAGCTTTGCATATATATTACATTTTAAAATTTTAAGTCAAAACACTAAAATAATATTTAGGATTACTATGTGAAAATCTTTTATATTTGCTACTTTAGTTCTTATAGCCAAGATCTATAAATATGACGGCAAGTTTTACATTATAAGGTGTGGCTCATGCTTTCACCAAATTTTTTTTTTTTTTTTAGTCACATTATTGAATAGATATCCTTGAGAAGATGATTCATATGAAACCATGTTTCCCACTACCTTACATTCCTTCCAATTTTATGGTAGTACCTTCCCATTTTATGCTGCCAACAACTCAAAAGAAAGAAAGGGAGAGAAGAGCAATTCCTTCTCCGGGCATAAGCTATCCACGGAGATGGAGCCATCAGTAACTTGTTCATATGGGCCTGTGCATTTCCTAAGTGAAAAAGCTAGAGAAAGCTGAAGTCTCTCAGAAAGAAGGGCCAATGGCTCACAAGGCTAGTAAAGCACTTACACATAAATAGGTGTGTATTCCTGAAAGCCCACTGTCTTTCTACCCTCTCAGTACATTTTATATTTTTGCTTTTTCCTTTCAGTACAAAATATGTAACTGAAGTATCAGAGCAAAAGAAAGATGGTAATTCCAGGATACTGTCTGAAGTGACAAATACGATCCCAGTCCCTTCTAGACCACATTCTATAAAGTCCACCAAATCCTAATACTAAAGCGTAAAACTCAGATTTTCAGAGAGCAACTTTTCACTTCAGAACCAATCCATTCTGTTAATTAGTCCCACTTACGTGGGGTGGGCAATCTGAGGAGCCCACAATCCAACCAGGCATGCCAGCTGTCCCCTGCAGCGCTGGTGTTCCCGAAGAGGAGACTTCTGCTGCAAGCACCCAGGCCCACAGGTTTGCTGGGACTAGGGTGTTACCAGCTGAGCATATTAATAATTTCATTGCATCAACAGGCTCTCACCTATGGAGCACAGTATATGAGATTTGGAGGTATTTTCCCTAATGCCCAAATACTCTTCTTTCATTCTCAGTCTGGTTGTTTTCCAAGAGGTTAATAAGGACAGGGATGGTTGAAAGATAAGATCTTACTACCAGTTAAGCAGGCATTTGTGAAGAGTGCCAAAGAAGCATTAAGTTCCGGAACAACTAACAGTGGTGCCTAGTATAATCCCTGGCACATGGTAATACTCAAAACGTTTGCTGAATGATGAGCAAATGAGTTCTAAGAAGTAGAGGGACAAGCAGCTGTCTACATTGGTATGTAGCAATCAAACAGCACTAGGTCCATTTTTAGGGCCTGCCATGCTTTATAATCTTTCTTCAGAGACAGGCAACGTTTCTCTAAACAAACCCAAATAGCTAAACTGTGGAGTCCTACATATTAATGTAGAAAAACATTAGAATAGCACTACAGCACACACTAGGTGTTCACTAAATGCTTGCTAAGTTAATGAACAATCCTTCAAATAATAAAGCTAATAAAGTCTGTTAGTCCGGAATTCATAAAGGAAACTACGAAGAAAGGTGATCGATCCCAAGCAGAAGTTCTTTAGTGCCTACTAAAAGTAGGTAAGTATGTGATATTCTAAACATATTTTTCCCACCTCCACCTGAATGGATGCAGACAAGAAGCCTGGAAAGATAAATACCCAGATGCTATCCATGGTAATCACTTTAATAATAAATGAATATAGCTGGGTTTTATTTCATTTACTTACAGCTAGTGAACAGGCATTAGTTAGATGTTTTTAAATTTTGGGGGAGGGGCTTTTATTTCCGTCCACCCCAAACTCTTTTTTGACAGATACCACAATTAAAAGGTTCATTAATCTAGCCTCATTTCATGAAGTAGGAATTTGGTAATATAGAACTTAGCTCAAAATGAGAAAGAGATATGCAACAATTCAGGCTGCAGAAAAGATGTACAGCTGAATACTCAAGAATTCCTTAAAGACAACCAAAATTATCTCTTAAATGACCCGTCAGTTCTTAATTCTACTTCCATGTATAAGCCAGGGCCCCATTTTACTTATCTTTATGTCACCTTTGTATGCCTAGTAAAAGAAACTCAAAGTTTTGTTGAATGGAGCAAAAGAAGATACAATCAAATGAACAAACATTTTCTGAATGTAAGGGAGACAAGGAGATTATCAACCTGTTAAATTTTTGGTATACTCCCAAGTCCTCAAGAGTGGTAATTCCCTAACTGGTTTCCTTATTACAGACCAGAGTAGGAGTACGGTGTGACAGTAAGGAGCTCAAAATCTGAAGCCAATTTCGACTAGCTTGGTCGAAATTCTGGCATTAACAAGGGGAATGGCCGGTGACTTGAGCAGGTTACTTAACTTCTATGCCTTGGTTTCCTCATCTATAAAATGTGAGAAGAATCACAGATTCTATCTCAAAGACGTTGTTATGAAAATTTTAAAGGATTTAGAAGAGTACCCAGCACTTCACATTTGCTTTAAAAACAAAAACAATAACAACCATAACAACAACAAAAAACCTTTCACTGCTACAAAATGGTTAGGAAAAAATGAGGCAATTTAGAAACCTGAAAATTAACCTATCTTAAACTGAGACATGTGTCATCTTCTCACAGTATGTGTAAAAAGTATTCCAATATCTAGGAAAGCTGGCTCTTCAAAACTGTCAAATATCTACAGAAGCACTTTGTATGTCACTGCTTTAAAATAGCCATCCAAAATAATTCACCTGCTATGGTACTAAACGCTAAAGACAAAAAGAATGTCAAGGACAAAACTTCCCTTTCAGGAAAATGAGCTTAAAAAACTGGTAATAGTTTTTCTTAATTCTGAATTGAATCAATACTTTATAGAACACTGTATCTGAATTAAGAACAAGGTATAGATATGGTTTAGGAAGAACAGAGTTTCCCTTGGGCATTTTTAGGTTTTTAAAATCTTAAAACTGTATATCCGCAACTACGTTAGATTTGATGTTATAATACTCTTTTCTTCTTGGTTAAAAAAATAAATTTCAACATTAAAATATATTATGAATATGCTACTAAAATTTAGAGCAAGAGTATTTTTGCTCTGAAGCATATACTATTATGTGGCAACATTACAGATTAGGTTAATGACTGTTTCATAGTCTCTGGTAAACTAGAAATGTTATAGATTAGGTTAATGACTAATTCATAGTGTCTGGTAAAGCAGAAATAATCATGCCTAAATGACATTTCATAAAATTTAAAAGAAGGAAAAAAAATACTTTACATTTGAAAATGGAATAGAATAAAAAAGAATTTTAGTAGTTCTGTACGTAAATATAGTTTCAACATAAAAGTACACAATTATTCAAAACCATTCTAGACCCTGTTTCTCATCTAAGCACTACAAAAAGTTAACTGAAACTGACATGGAATTAAGTTTTAAGTAGATTTCACATTTACACACTACTCTTTTCTCCCTTACTGATCTCTCTCCATCTTTAGTATATAAGTTTTACTTACCATTTCTACAAATTTTCCACTAAAATATTATTCCTTAAATTTAAAATGTATGTGTAGTAATAACTAGCTCTAAAGATAACCCTGCAAAATCTCTTCAAGCCTTCAGTTACGTAAAGTATCATCATCCATAATATTTTTTTACCAACAAAAAAGTTATGTTATGAAATATATTTTGGCAGCAGAGGGATTTTACTTATTCCAGGTCTGTCTCAAAACTGTCTTGCAACTAGCCAGGATAATATTTTTCCTCCTCCCTTTTTTTCTCTGCAGTGCTTCTAAGTATAGTGACAGCCACATCAGGCTTTCCTAGTCTCAGCGCAAGCTCAGTGAAACTCTGGGAAATGTAAGTGGAAACATGAGAGACCGCTTTATTTGGCAGTGCTTTAAAAAAAAAAAAAAAAAAAAAAAAGGCAGAACAAATGGCAAAGCAGTGTTTGGACCGCAGGATGAACAATCAATAGGCAGAAAGCAAGATAGAGGCTTCCTCAGCTTTTGGATCGACAATCGACAGCTGAGAGACTATTTTTTGCTATGGTTGACTAAATATGGTCAGGGAAGAGAGAGGCACAAGAGAGCCTGTTTGCCTGGGAGTGCATGTTTCAAATGCTTAGCTGCCTATAAAGCTGTAACAGTTTAGCCCGTGGCCACTGAGAGAAGAATATAAGTTAACCTCTGTAGTGACCATGTGGAAGTCCTGACCTTGCCTGCAGACTTGACCTCTGGATATGACAAGGTGGCTTCACTGCAGATCTACCAATTAATTCTGGAAACTAAAAACCAAAACCAAACAAACAAAAAACCCAAAAAAACAACTTCACAGCAAGAAAGATACAGAATATTTCCTGAGAAGTCAGAAGAACCTAATGTATTCTGGTGGGCAGAGGAAAATAGGGTGAATGCTTAGTTACTTGGGGGGGAGTGAGGCGTGTTTTGTTTTTTGGCTTTTTCTTTTTTAGGTTATAAAATTAACTTTCCTGCAACTTTCTCCCCTCTTCTGAAGCATTTCATCTGAAAATAAGCGAAGGCTCCTTTTCTTGGCCATTATATCAACTCTCCTTCGTTGCTCAACTTTCTGTACAGCAGATACAAGGTACTCGTATCTGTGTAATACTGGTAATATGACCTTCCAAATCAAATGGCCAACTTTAATTCAATTTTGTTGCTTTTAAGGTGAAGGAAAGGGAGAGGGAAAAGATGGCTTATTGGGGTTCTTTTGTTTGTTCATTTGTTTTTCAAATGTATCTTAAAAGGTGAGGTTCTATGTTCACTGATCCGGCCCCCTTGCTTCCTTCGGCTTATGAAAAGAAGTGCTGAATCAGCGAATAGAATGAAGGAACCATCAAGAGGAGATGGCTGCTGCTGCTGTGGCTCTCTAGGTCATTATCTCTCTTCCTCCTGCAAATGCTGCATGGCACTAAGCTTACAGGTAACAGTATCACAAGGCCTGCACTTTTAAGGATGCTTATGACTTTCTGCATGCTTACCTATTATAGACTCGATACACGCTTCTATTGTTAAAGTTTATCTAGGCATTGGCTAATTTCACAGTTCAAACAGACAGCTTATGCAGCATAAAAAGGCATGTTCAAGTAACTTGGCAGATAATTCTTGATCCCAAAAATGTACAAATCCATTACTGTAACTGACATTACTAAAGATTTGGTCTTTGTTTCAGATTAAATAATGACTTTGCATCCTTAGTAAATCATATCCTGCTTTGAAAGTATGCACCGTTTTAAAAACTATTAACTGTCTATTAAAAGGTTTAGCCAACCAAGAGACTTGGCAGATCAAAAAATACTTCTTAATGCTAACTTTTAGTTGGTACAAAAATAAATCAGAATGTGCTTGGTAAATCCCAATACTGAACGGCTGAAACTGCTGTACGCTGGGCCACTACTGCTACATTCTGATTTGCCCTCTAGAAGCTGCACCAACTTTTCATCACAGGCTGCAGAAATTCTACTCTCCCTGCCTTTTTGTTTTCTCCTTTCCCAAATGTGAAAATTTCTTATGGTGTTCTTTTTTTTTTTTTTTCTTATGGTGTTCTTTTAAATTAACCTTTTAATACCACAAAAGTTAAAGGCAACTCACCAACTATAATGTCTTTTCAAGCTAAATGATTATGCTCAAACACCCCGTGCCACAGGCTAACACCTTTCAATTCTTTTCAGTAAGACTTTAGAAAAGTTGACTATTCTGGTAGTTATCCTTTTATTTAAAAAATTAGAGAATCAAAAGAACCAAATTCACCAAAAGTAGATATTTATACATATTTTCAAATGTGTATTCAACCCCCCCCCAAAAAAAGGCACCAAATGCAAAATTCAGGTAAGTAACTAATAAAGACAAAGGATTGAGAAAAAGTTTTCAAATAATCATGAGTTCCTTCTCTGTGACCTTTAAAACAGTAACAAAAAGTCCATCACCTTTAAAAATTCAGTTCACTCACTCTAAAAAGATCTAGTTTTTCTCCTTGTTCTTTCAACTTTACAGTCAATATCAGAAATAGTACTAATTGCTTAACTGGTTAAGTTTTCAATAAGACATCTAGTTTGTAAAAAGAATTTGCACTGAATTCATTACTATCTACTTGTAGGATCTAGAAGCAAACTACAAAATAAGAAGAAATTCTCTCTGAAGACTATGAAGAAACACTAGACTGATTTTACCAATTTCTGAAATAATACTCTGTAAAGACTCCACTGATTCTATGAATCTCTTGCAAAAACAACCAGACCAGGACAAAGTTCAACAGATAACTGGTTAGTGTTTAGAAGTATCTATGCCCACCAAGAACAAGGAGCCGTAAATGGCACTAATGCCATGCTTCAGGTAAATCTGCTACGGTTTAGTCTTTGACAGTCTCTGCAAATGATCTACCACGACTTTGTATCAGTAAGCTGAATGTTTCACTAACAAATGGGAAAATAAAACATTTCATGTTTTTACAGCTAACAACTTAGTAAAACCTACTCAGAGTACATACTTCTTTATGTACCCATATGAACATACAATGCTATGGAATGTAAAGAAGTATGTATTTTTGGTAGGCAATAAACTGCCAGGAGGAACTACACTGCGGCTAAAAGAAGCCCTTGCTTCTTTCTATGTGAATGACCTTCATATGGTAAATTAACCTGGTATCAAAGAGATGACCTTTGGCAATACTAACACCATAAAAATGTATCTACTACTTTTAGATGGAAACGAAATGTTGCAAAGATTTCTACGTTGTGAAGAAAACAAAGTTTAACTAAGGAGATTTAAAATTATCATGAAACTCCTTTTAAATCTTTTAAGTTCAAAATACACTATGCTTTACATTTTTAAATTTAGTACTCACATGATTAAAATTTGGATACAGAAATCAGTATTACTAGAACAAAAGAGGGATAAACATGACCTATGTTCTCTCTCATAATATGATCTTAATTAAAGTATATATCATATTAGTAGGGTCAACTGGTTTGTTAAGAATAACAAAATATAACAAAAACTGACATCATTACATTTTAACAATTTTCTTGATACATTGATAAGTATGTAGTCTACTGACATTAGAGGAATTTCTGAAGCAAGTTTTGTTGTTTTAAGCTTTTCTGAAAGCTACATAGTCATAATTGGAAAAGACTATCTTTTAAGTAACACTCTATTCTCAAAAAAAAAGGTGGTGTTTGTTCTTAAATTAATCAGGTCCTTAACCCAGTCTTTGCTTTAAATGCTGTCAGTATGTAGAATAAATTAAAACCTAAGATTTATGCATGAAAAATGATAAAATTCTGGGCCATAATTGTAGGTTAACAGGGCACATTGGTAACAGATTGCCAAATAATTAAAATAAATTATCAATATTATCCTTGAATCTGCTTTCTCCAAAGGGGAACATAAAATGAAAATGCTATAGTCAAGTAACCAATTTACACAGACAGAATAATCATCTTTCAGTGGTACTGTGCAACAGCAATTCAATATTTACAAACATGATAGGGTCCACTATTTGTCCTGTGTTGGAGGTATCACAATATTTTTTTGTACCTTATACAAAACTTATTTTGTATAATAGACATATATTAACAAAATAATAAATAATAAAGCTGCTCTCAATACTTTAATAAGCAGTACCTGCTTCATGCTTCAACAGACTTGGAAAAAAAGAAATACTAATATTCATATATTCTAATCATTTCTTACTAAAAGTATTATTCCAACTGGAATATTCAGACATGTATAAAAAGCACAATGATAAATGAAAATTCTTATGTGTCCCAAGTTGAACAGAAATGGCTATAAGGTTAACTACAGTTATAACTGAAAATATGTATGTCAAAAGTACAGGTTCCCTATAAAACTAGACAAAGTGTATTACTATACTCGTGATTTATTTAACATTATAAAATTATTGAGCATTATAAAATTATAGAACAATTTTATCCATTATTCTGTAGGCATGAAAGTTTTTTATAATTATTTTAAAACATCCTGGTGTCAAAGTCTTATTGCTCTAATATTAAGAGTACATAATCCTCAGAAAATAAAATGACAGCAACTGCTATTCATTTTAAAAAATAAGATTATATACTGGTTTTAGTGCTTACAAGTTTAACTGAACATATCTGAGTCTTTTCAATCATTCTAAAATGTCACATCCATTGCTTAGATCAGCTGTTCATTTTTAACTGAGTACATAGTAAACTCTGGGCATCTGCTGACACTGGTGTAACTCAAACATTTCAACTGTCTCTCTGACAGGGATAACAGATGCTGACATTATCAAATGCTGCACTATTTTTTTTCCATGGCCTCTCCTTGCCCCAATATGGCCAGTATATGAAACTGAACTGCCATCCAAAAGCACACTTGAGCAACTGGATCTGCTAAACAGCTCCCATATAACTAGTAAAAATAGAAGCCAGTTTTATTGCTATCTTCAGCACTTAAGTCCAGGCAATTTAACACCTGTTTCATTTCTATTAGAATAAATGGAAAGAATTGTAGTTACATGAGTTTCACCAGCAGCATGACACTTACCAATCAACAGATGCAGAATATACTTAATATGAGAACTGTTTGAATACTGCCTGAAATAGTGTCAGCCTTTTTCCAGTTAAGTTCAAAAGAGTAACTGCTTCTTTATAGGTGAAGTGAGTTACTTATAAAAGTAAGTGAAAGCACTTACTTTATAGGCAAACCATAGTATCTCAAAGTTTTATTTTGCAATTATATTTCAGAAGATATCCCTTCCCTGATACTGAAATGCAACACAAATCATATTATAACAAACACCTACTGTACTGACTTTTAAAATATTACTCATGTAGTAGACTTTAATACTCAAATTTATTGATTATAACTATGCACTGCAAGTCCATGTATTATTAAGCTGATAATGGAAGTAACTAGGCAATCTGTACCCAAAACGATGGAGAACTCAGTCAGGGAAATAGACCTTGAAAAGGGTTAAATTACTAACCTATGATTAGTAACACTACATAAGCAAAAACAAAGAAAAAATCTGGCATGTATCGTAGTTCCTTTCAACACAAGTCCAAGCAATACACTGAACACACGTGTGATCTATTTATAAACCAAAGGGCAGAGGTACTTTCTTAAGGCTGCTCATTTTCCTCCACCCCCTCCCTGTCAGCAACTTGCTATTACCCTCAAGTATAATTTTAATTAAAGGAGCAGTGGAAGACGGGTTACCAGTACTCTTCCCTAACCTATTAGCATACTTCCTTGGTTCACTGCCTCAAAGATAAATACAAAATAGTATTCCGAAATACATCAAGGTCTGTTTGTTCCTTTAAATGCTGTTGGTTTTAAAACAGGTTATTGTCTACACTTAAGAATTATGCAAAGCTGTACACTGGTAATTCCTTAATGCATCAACGAAATGTTAAAGGGTAAAGACTTCTGCTCCACTCAAGTAGGAAATAGTAGGAAAACTGCCTTCAAAATAGAAAAGTTGACACATAATGACTGAAGTACTGATACGAGAATCTCTAACATTTGTTGAAAGTCCATAACCATAGTTGTACAAATAAAAAGCATTTAAACTCTTTCGTATCCCAAACTAGCAGCACTGCAATGCTTTGCTAGAGCTGGTAAAATGGAACCAAATCGCCTCTTCAATGGATTTGGTCCCCTTCAACCAGCTGTAGCTATGCATTGATTACTACAGGACAGCCAACGTTTTTCATTTATGAATATCAATCACATGTCGACTAGCTTCAGCTTAAAATAAGTTATTCAGACTGTGGTTTAAATCAAATAATTTGTTACTGTTAATTCTCCTTAGGAGAACCACAGGGGTTAACAATGTTTAGAAAAAGTTTTATGAAAAATGTGTGGATGACTTATGAACTGCAAATAAAATAATTTTACTTATTTACCATCTTGGTGGTTTTTTTTAATCCTTCAGAAAAGAAATGGTAATAAAATATAGCCTATACTGCATAATAAAAAAAATACACTTCCTCCAAAGAAGAAAATATTTGGGAAGGTCACCTAAAACTTACAGTATAGTTCCAAAGAATGGACATGCACATATTTTAAATTAAGGAAAAACATAACATTAAATAGAGTACTCTAGAAATGTTGGGTCACTATTTTCCACAGGATTAGCATTTAATCTGACTGCTATTTACCTGAATATTGATAGATAAAGGTAAAAAAGAAAACGAACAATTCTGCAGAAACTGCAGAGACTGCAACAATATCTAGTTCTTCCAACCACAAAACAAAAGTTTTTAACCTTCTGAAAAGAAAGGAAATGGGAAGCATTCACAGCTTTTTACTATGTAGGTATTTCTCCATACTCAGTTGTAAAATGAAGATCTCTTCTAATAATAACATCCTATGACTCTCCTCACAATCCTCTTTGTCCTTCACAAAAAAATATAGACACGAGCCTCTCTCTCTCTCTCAGTGGAGAGAAAATGAAGGAAGAGGAAAAATGACAAGTTATCCAACATCCCTCTATTTTTCTTACTGACTGCAATACAACTATAGGTAATATAACATTCTTTAACACATGGAAACAAACATTTCAGTAATTAAAGAGGGGTTACTAATGGTAAATAGTAGTTTAAAAAGCTACATGTTCACACAATTTTCAATAGACCACTCCTCTATTTCAAAGTTAAGAACACCCCTTAAAAGAAAGTAGGCAAAGGAAAGTATATATATAAATTTTATCTCTTCTTTCAAATTATTAGGCCTTCCTGCTCATATTAATCACATTTCAATTAGTCACATTAAATATATTTATGTATCACAAGGCACATCGTGTCTGAGAGTGGATGGAAATGTACATACTATAAGTATAGTACCATTTAATACACTCTCAGCTATTTTTTATACATAGCACTCAGCATGTTCAGAGTTTACAAGAAAAGAAAAACATTAAACACAAAGATATGGTCTGCATTATCAAATCATCATATATTCAACGTAGTCTTATTTACCAGGTCTTATTTTAGAATTTAAAACGTTAAATAAAGGTATCATAACATTCCAGAGGGAAATTTATGAGTTGCTCACATATTCCGTAAGATTTAGTATGTGCCTTTGTGCAAATAAAAAGAGATATGTAAGAAATGACTGTGAAGTTATCTTAGCACTAACCTAAAAACACAAGTGTGTCACATTATGTGGTCCATTCATATTTTGCTATTACTTTTCACACTCGATTTATACTAAAGAAAGATTTGTAAATAACACTACATAAGGTAACTTCATAATACAGTTAACAGAATCTCCAAAATATCTATCTGGTATCAGTACTTTCAAAATACTTATTAGCTGGTTTTTGGCTAGTTCTGCAGAGAATACTGCTAATTTATTTTCATGCCTGTGAAGATCTAAAACATTAAGAGCTAAAAATGCAACATCCTCATTAGAAAGTACCTAAGTAATGTGCCAATTAATGTTACTCCAAAGAAATTTAGTTTCCATTTTCAACAACAGAAATGCTTCCTGCTCTTCATCTAAATCTGAAATTTCACCTATATGCAAAAAAAGGTAATATGGATAAACTCTAGGGAAAATAATCTCTAAATATCAAAAATAAGAAAAAGCATAGTTCTTGGTTAAGATTCCTGAAATACAAAAAACGTTATTAAGTCATATTGTAACTGCTATTCTAAAATGCCCCAAATTTTATAAAGCATGATACCAAAATATTCAGTGTCTCAGAATGAAAGCTTATATTGTCTCCCACAATTCTGAAAGGAAAGAAACTGCTTTATAATTCCTTCTCTCTTAATGTCTTTATTTCAGTTATTGTTATACCACGAGGAAACATCAAGATCAGCTTTGAAATCTATATTGATCTGAAGTTTTGGAATCTATATTTCAAAGTATATTCTTCAAAAATATTGGACATCTAGACATATTTTTGATAACCAGGGATATTATATTTTCTTTTTAAAAAGCACAGTCAGGACACGTGGGTGGCTCAGTCAGTTAAGTATCTACCTTCAGCTCAGGTCATGATCCCAGGGACCTGGGATCGAGCCCCACATTGGGCTCCCAGCTCAGGAGGGGTCTACTTCTCCCTCTACTCCCTGCTCATGCTCTCGCTATCTCTGTCTCTCTCAAATAAATAAAATCTTTATAAATAAATAAATAGCACAATCAATAACTCTACTGTCATTAACTTATTGCTGAAAAATTATTACTACTTACTAACAGCAAAGCTAAGGAACAGAATGTTACTTTAATCTCACATATATTACACATGCACATACAAACTTTGGAAACTTTTGCATATTGCTAACCATAATAAACTGAAATAATTTTAAGTAAACATTTGTGCTGTTATTAAGTTACATTTGCAGTGATATAAGTGATTTGCTGTAGAAATAATATATATGCATTCTAATAAAAGAAAAATCTCAAAATTAGCTAAGAATTATATTAACTGAAGTATCATCAACTGCAATTAATATTGACTACAAATGAAATTCAACAATTAAGCCAAGTATACTAAAGAAGTATAACCTAGTTTAAAACAAAGATCACAGGACGCCTGGGTGGCTCAGTGGGTTAAGCCGCTGCCTTCGGCTCAGGTCATGATCTCAGGGTCCTGGGATCGAGTCCCACATCGGGCTGTCTGCTCAGCAGGGAGCCTGCCTCTTTCTCCGCCTCTGCCTGCCTCTCTGCCTGCTTGTGTGCTTTCTCTCTCTCTCTTTCTGACAAATAAATAAAAAATCTTTAAAAAACAAAAAAACAAAAAAAACAAAAATCACAAAGAACAAATTAAAATGTTGTAATTCAAGGTAATAGATTCATTAAGTTATATAAATTATAAAATGCTTATAAGAAAGGGAAAAATGTTGGCCCAAATTAATCTTGTCTAATATTTTATTCAAAAATACTAATTTCATCAACCTCTGGAAATAATAAATGAACTATATCTGGTTTTCTCAAATAAGGGCTGAGGCCAAAGACTTTAAAAAAAAAATTCTGAGGGGCTCCTGGGTGGCTCAGTGGGTTAAGCCTCTGTCTTTGGCTCATGTCATGATCTCAGGGACCTGGAATCGAGCCCCACATAAGACTCTGCTCAGCAGGGAGCTGGTTTCCCCTCTCTCTGCCTGCATGTAATCTCTCTCTCTCTCTCTCTTTCAAATAAATAAAATCTTCTTTTTTTTAAAGATTTTATTTATCTGACAGACAGAGATCACAAGGAAGCAGAGAGGCAGGCAGAGAGAGAGAGAGAGAGAGGGGAGCAGACCCCCTGTCGAGCAGAGAGCCTTATGTGGGGTCAGATCCCAGGACCCAAGCCAAAGGCAGAGGCTTTAACCCACTGAGCCACCCAGGCGCCCCAATAAAATCTTTAAAAAAAAAAAATTCTGAGTACACCAAAAATTATTTCTTCTGTCTTTTGACATCACTGATCAGTACAAGGAAAGAAAAGCACATTTTAAGAATAAAAAACTTGATATGAAAAAAAGAACCAAAAACAACCTCAATTTGCAATTTCCACTGATAATATAAGTTCAACTGATGTATATCTTCTGATATTCTTTAGTGTCCAATTAAAATCCTATTGTTTATCTGGCACTCTATAGTCACAATTGCATGAAATGTCTTAAGGAAATAGGAATAAAAAACAACCATGTAACTTTAACAAAAGCACTTTGCTGCAGAAAGAAAATGGCTTTTTTCTCTTTTTTTTAAATGTCACCTGACACTAGTTATTTGATTAGAGAAATAACCCTTATAAACTTCAGGGGAATTCTCAAGATATATGCAAGAATTGAAGAAATACTAATAGTATACTCTCTTCTTCTTGTAAAGGCTTATTACCATTAGTAAATACACTACCCCCACTCCCAGTAAAGTGAGACAATCCAAAATATTTAAAGGTGATTCATGTCCTAAACACTTCAATTTTCAGTTTATCTTAAACGTTATGATTTAATATAATAAGCTAAATTCCCTCAATAAAATCTTTTTTTTTTAAGATCTCATTTATTTATTTGAGAAGGGAGGGAATGTGCAGGCATGAGTAGGTGGAGGAACAAAGGAAGAGAGAGAAGCAAAATCTCTGCTGAGCAGGGAACCTGACCTGGAGCTCAATCCCAGGACCCTGGGATCATGACCTGAGCTGAAGGCAGATGCCAGGTGCCCCAATAAACTCTCTTTTGACCATTCTAATCTGAAATAATTGCTGTTCGAACTCCTAGCAGTTTCTCTACAGAATCTGTAATCACATAACATCCTGTCATATCTAGCATGGTCTTGACTATGAAATTAAGGCTATCATCTATTAAGTCCCTATCACAGTCAAGGCACTGTGGGAGATACAGAGATGGAAAGGAGTGCCAACAATTTTAATAGAAAGAAACAAAGAAATACCACACAAACATAAAGTGCAATAAAATAAGAAGAAAGAACACATCAGTACAGGGCAAATAGAAAATAATTCCAATGTTGAGATCTAGGAGCTCTGAAAGAAAGATGGTTAAGGGGGTGCCTGGGTGGCTCAGTCCTTAAGTGGCTGCCTTTGGCTCAGGTCATGATCCCAGGGTCCTGGGATAGAGACCAGCATCAGGCTCCCTGCTTGGTGGGAAGCCTGCTTCTCCCTCTCCCACCCCCCTGCTTGTGTTCCCTCTCTCGCTGTGTCTCTCTCTGTCAAATAAATAAATAAAATCTTTAAAAAAAGAAAAGAAAGATGATTAAGATCAAGAAGGGAAGGGGAGGGACCCCTGGGTGGCTCAGTTGGTTGGGCAGCTGCCTTCGGCTCAGGTCATGATCCCGGCGTCCTGGGATCGAGTCCCACATCGGGCTCCTTGCTGGGCAGGGAGCCTGCTTCTCCCTCTGTCTCTGCCTGCCATTCTGTCTGCCTGTGCTCGCTCTCGCTCCCTCTCTCTCTCTGACAAATAAATAAAATCCTAAAAAAAAAAAAAAAAAAAAGAAGGGAAGGGGATAAGGATATCCTGACTAAAGAAAATGCTTAAATAAATGAACAAAGTAGACAAAATATTTTAGAAAAGGGGAACAGCATAATGTAACTGAAGGGGTAAGGTAAGAAGAGGGAATCTAATTACTGGGAGATAAAGTCAGAAAGTCTTAAGAAAGACCACAAATGGATATGAAGGCCAAGTTCAAGGTGTGCAAATTTTATTCTACGTACAATAGGAAGCAATTGAAGATTTGGGAACAGGGAGAGGCACAATTATATCTATGCCTTTAGAATGGTAAGTTGGTATTGTATGAATGTCAGAAATAAGACTGATATCAGAGAGAAAATTAGAAAGTTACTATAATAGTTTAAGTAAAAGTGGTGAGTACTTAATTACATCAGCAACAACGGGAATAGGAAGAATGAAATAGATTGGAAAAGACTAGTAGAATAAATGGAATTTGAGAACTAACTGGAAGTTGAGAATTAGTGAGAAAGTAGTCAAAGATAACACTAAACAAAGAGGCAGCAAGGGGACTGCTGGATGTATTAGCACATTCTTAGTTAAATCATTCACTATCCATGAGTTTCAGTCTTAAAACCACAATACAGAAAAAATACTGTAATGTAATTAAGAGTGATTTTTCTTTTCTTCCTTTTTCTTTTTTTTAAAGTAGGCTCCATGCGGAGAAAGGGGAACCCTCTTACACTATTAGTGGGAATGCAAGCTGGTGCAGCCCCTCTGGAAAACAGTATGGCAGTCCCTCAAAAAAGTTGAAAATATAACTACCCTATGGCCCAGCAATTGCACTACTGGGTATCTACCCCAAAGATACAAACATAGTGATCCAAAAGAGCATGTGCACCCCAATGTTTATAGCAACAATGTCCACAACAGCCAAACTATGGAAAGAGCCCAGATGCCCATAGACAGATGAATGGATATAGATGTGGGGTGTGTGTGTGTGTGTGTGTGTGTATGAATATTAATCAGCCATCAAAAATATTAAATCTCGCCATTTGTAATGACATGGTTGGTACTAGAGGGTATTATGCTAAGCGAAATAAGTCAATGAGAGATAGACAATTACTGTATGATCTCACTCATATGTGGAATTTTAAGAAACAAAACAGGATCATAAGGGAAGAGAGGAAAAAATAAAACAAGATGAAATCAGAGAGGGAGACAAACCATATGAGACTCTTAATCATAGGAAACAGGGTTGCTGGAGAGGACGGGAGTAGGGGGTGGGGTAACTGGGTTACAGACATTAAGGAAAGCCAAGTGATGTAATGACCACAGGGTAATATATAAGACTGACGAATCACTGACCTCTATTTCTAAAACCAATAATACATTATATGTTAATTAACTGAATTTAAGTTAAAATTTTTTTCTTAAAAATGAAGTAGGCTCCATGCCCAGCATGTAGTCCAACCATAGGGCTTGAACTCACAACCCTGAGATCAAGACCTGAGCCAAGATGAAGAGTTGGGACACTTAACTAAGCCATCCAGGCACCCCTAAGAGGTATTAAGTCAGATTGTTGCTCAACGTCTAGCTGCTCCTAGTCAGATACGTGGTCTTAAACATAAATTCCTCTCTTTATAAGCTTCACATTCCTTATCTAGTAAAAGGGGATATTAACACCTACCTCAAAGAGCTGTTGAAAGGATTAAAGGAGATAGTGCACATAAACCTTTTAATAGAGGCCTTGCCTGTGGTAAATGCTATCATCATCATTTTCTACTTGAAAGGCAGGAAACACGTAATACTATTTTGTCTCCTTCACAATGCCAAAGTATGAAGTGTTCATATATTTGTCATTTGAAAAACAAATCAAAATATAATCTAAAATATGGTCATTTATTTCCTCCTACATTATATGCCCATCATTAGGAGCATTAACAAGCAATAGCAGTAAAATCCTTTTGTTCTCTGTGCTCACCCTCTAGTGGTGATCCTAAGAAGCACTGTGTATTTCCAAGTTGCTAAGAGAGTAAATATTAAAAATTCTTCTCACAAGAAAAAATATTTGTAATCACATGGGGTGAAGGATGTTAACCAGATGTGCCATAGAAATCATTTCATAATATATTCATATATCAAATCATTATATTGTGCAACTGAAACTAACAATATTTTATGTCAATTTTGTCTCAATTTTAAAAAAAGAATTCAGGATAGATTAAACTGTCAAAATAAACTTCACAGTGAACAGCTAACTCCCTCAGGCAAGATATGAAGGCTTAATTCAACTATAAACAGAAGACATCTAATGCAGTTTTCTAAAATGCCTCGCAAGGTTAAGTTGTTCCCAAAAATTCATTCACAGCAAGCTCTACATTAAGGAAAAACTAAGTATTTTCCTGTTCTGTGAGACTACTGATCCTTATGAATTCTGTGATTTCCCAGAAGTTTTTCTCAAACTACAACCAGCAAATCCTTTTTCTAGTAGACTGCCTATCACCACTGTTAACAATGGCTGGGGAATATCTACACTAGAAGCTTATACAATTACATTATTAATAAGGAATTATGTACTTAAGAGTTATTCAGCCACAAATTAAAAAAATAATCATGCAAATGGGGTGCATGGGGGGCCCAGTCAGTTAAGCATCTGACTCCTGATCTTAGCTCAGGTCTTGATCTCAGGGTCTTAAGTTCAAGCCCCATGCTGAGCCACATGCTGGGCATGGAGCCTACTTTAAAAAAAAAAAAAACAAAAAAAACAAATGGATAACATAAGATTAGAGGACACTGGGAATGATCTTAAAGAAACAAATCTCAAAATGGAATGCATTTTAATTAAATCTTTAGATATAAGCAATATTCTTGGTAACTTATATCCATACTTAATATATATAATAGTCGTTTCATAATACTTATATTAGTTTAACAATAAAAAAATTTCCACAGACTTTAAAATGATTTATAATGTACTAAAATAAGCCATTACTTCCTCATCTGTATCAGAAAAAGAGAACCAGCACTAGGAAAATATTTTTAAACTGCATATAAAATAGTAAAGGTGAGTTCTTTACCTGGGATTTCCTCTTAGTGCCGCATGGTGTAGAGCATTAAATCCATTATTGTTTGTAATGGTAACATCTGCTCCAGCTTCTAAAAGTACTGCCAGAATGTCATCACGTTTCTTACTTATGGCATCATGTAGAGGGGTATCACCTTCAGAATCCTTTTTTTTAATTTAGAGAGGTTTTCATTAGTTCTTGAGCCAAAGATCACATGTAATATTAATATGTACACTGAACTACTAAACAGAAGCCGTATCTAGTAACCTTCAATAAAACATTCTGCATTAAATTTTAGGATGTAGGCAAGAAACATTAGCCTCATTATATTATATTAAACTCATCCTCAATCTAGATGGGGATCAATGAACATGTTGTAGCCTACCAAGAAAAAAGAAAGTAAAATTAAAAAGTACCCTCAAATATGATTCAGGTAATTACAAAAATTAATGAGGTAAAAAGCTACCCCCAAATTTCATTGGTTTAAAATGGCCTACTATACCATATTCCTACCAGTAATCGTTATGCCTAAAATTTCAAAACAAACCTACACAGTCTTGGGGCCCTAGAATTAAAAGTCAATAGTTCTCAACCTTGGCTGTACATTTAGAATCTGTAGGGGAGCTCTTACAAAGATACCCAGGCACAGGGTGCTGGGTGGCACAGTCAGTTAAGCCTCCAGCTCTTGGTTTCAGCTCAGGTCATGATCTCAAGGCTGTGAGATTGAGCCCTGTGTCAGGCTGAATGCGTGACAGAGAGTCTGCTTGAGATTCTCTCTCCTTTTCCCTCTGTCCCTCCTGCTCATGCATGAACGAGCATTCTCTCCCTAAAATAAATAAATACATCCTTTAAAAAAAGAGAGATACTTAGGCTCTTCTCTAGGACAACTAAACCAGAATCTCTAGGAGTAAGACCCAGGCATTAGTAGTTTCTCAGAGTCTGCCAGCTGAATATATTATGTAGTCATGGGTGAAAATATTAATCTAAATGTTTTCAAGGGGCAGGAAAGTGGCTAATTAGTCAAAATAGAAAACATGTGAAAGAAAAGAATATACAGCGGGACGCCTGGGTGGCTCAGTTGGTTGGACGACTGCCTTCGGCTCAGGTCATGATCCTGGAGTCCCGGGATCAAGTCCCGCATCGGGCTCCCAGCTCCATGGGGAGTCTGCTTCTCTCTCTGACCTTCTCCTCGTTCATGCTCTCTCTCACTGTCTCTCTCTCAAGTAAATAAATAAAATCTTAAAAAAAAAAAAAAAGAAAAGAAAAGAAAAGAATATACAGCAGTCTCGGTCTTCCTTTTTTTCAAGCTGACTACCTTTCCCATTAATCAACTGATTTTAGTAGTATGCTGTTATTCATTATCAGTTATCTCCACAAATGGGTAATTTAGACTTCACTTATTTCATAGTTTCATAAATACTGTTCTCAGTTAAGTCATACCTATGGTTTACGCCATGGTTGCTAAATTCAGCCTGCCACCTGTTTATGCATTACTGATGGCTGCTTTCATACTACAATTGCAGCATTGGACAGTCATGATAGAAACTACATGAAAGCCTAAATGATCATTTGGCCCTTTACAGAAAAAAGTTGGCTAATCCCAGGAATATACTCATCTAACCTCATAACAAATTCCTAATCCAACTTTAATCCAACCAGCCACTTTTTAGTCTCTTATCTAGTGGCACTAAAAATTCATAGTCTTCAACTTGACATAGGCTCTTAATATGGCCTTAATAATATATTAAGAGCCATTTAATATTAATATATAATATATAATTAATATATCAAGAGCCATATAATATGGCTCTTAATAATGGCTGGAATAAGCTTCTACAGGCCCTGATCATCCTTCCTTCTGGTCCCCACAGAAGCTACTCCAAACATTTATCACTCTTCTCAATTACCTTTTCTATACCCATTACTCCCCATTCACTCTCAACGGATGACTTTGTCTCCATTTCAGACCCCCCCAAAAATAGGTATAAATTATCTCTCCTTCAACAGATTAACACTCTCTAATTCCTCCCCCATCCTCCAATTCTACAATCCACTTAGAAGCTCTAAGTTCCAAACCCTGTCAGCTCCAAAATGCTGTACCTAATACAGCATTATCAGTCTCTGATAATCATCTAGCTGAATAAAATCTCCAATTCCTTTAGTTCTCAAGCCCTCAGTCCCATTACTCCTATTTTTCTTCTCTGTTGCTTCTCTGACGTATCAAATCCATCTGGCTGCTAAAACTGTGGGTGGACAGGAATCCCCTCTTAGGTGACTCTTGCCTCAAAAATTAGGCCCTACTGAAAATTAACCTTAAAACCCTGTATATTTTCCAAAATAGAAAATCTTCTTAGACTAATGACTAGATCAAGACCCGAAGATAAATTAAGCTACAATTAAAATAATTTAGATAAAGTAACTATCATTAAATGCAGCCTATTCTACTTCCTTTAAGCTGCTGAAGCTCACTGCCATGATCAGTAAAGTTAAATCAATTCATAAGCTGATATTTTTGCAAAGAAGTCCCCACCCCCACCCTTCAATATAAAACCAATATACTGACAATTTCCTTCAAAGGCCTTTCCAAGAATAGCTGCCAATTTTATCACATAGAATGATCAAACAAAAAAGGAAATGATAACAAAGGAATGCCTGCAACAGAACTTAGTATTTCCTCTTTATAGAATCTTAGCAACGCCTGCAGAATGTACACCATTGAAGGTTTTACCTGGAGGCTAGGATGACAGCCAAAGTCCAATAAAGTCTTCACCACCTGCAGATGGCCTTTGTTGACAGCAATATGAAGCGGCGTCTGTCGGCGCTTGTTGCGAGCATTCAAGTCGGCACTGCCTCGGTGCAGCACTTCTATGACAGCGCCTTCGTCTCCAAAAGCTGCATGGTGAACGGCTCTATCTCCATCTTTATCCTAAATGTCAGCATTTAAATCTGAATTAGTGAGGGAATATTTTAGAGAGAAAATAAAACCTGAAGCTCTGATACGTCATTAAGAATTAATGTGAGAAAAGAAAACACAGAATGGAGTCAATAAAATAACTAGAAATCCACTTGACTAGTGATTAACTCCAAAGATAAATGATGACTGTGGATCAATACACTATGTCACATACATACTGGACCAATACTTATATCAGAAGTAGTCTGATCTTTCATTACTCCTAATTTATCAGCCATGGTGATAAGTCAACATTAAGAAAAACACTAAATTATGATACAAATATACATAAACATTTTTCCATTTAAAAACTGTATTTACAGGGCGCCTGGGTGGCTCAGTGGGTTAAGCCGCTGCCTTCGGCTCAGGTCATGATCTCAGGGTCCTGGGATCGAGTCCTGCATCGGGCTCTCTGCTCAGCAGGGAGCCTGTTTCCTCCTCTCTCTCTCTCTGCCTGCCTCTCTGCCTACTTGTGATCTCTCTCTGTCAAATAAATAAATAAAATTTAAAAAAAAACTGTATTTACAAAGGCTTTTTTTTTTTTTAAAGATTTTATTTATTCATTTGACACAGAGAGATCACAAGTAGGCAGAGAGGCAGGCAGAGAGAGAGAGAGGAGGAAGCAGGCTCCCCGCGGAGCAGAGAGCCCGATGCGGGACTCGATCCCAGGACCCTGAGATCATGACCTGAGCCGAAGGCAGCGGCTTAACCCACTGAGCCACCCAGGCGCCCTACAAAGGCTTTTTAATGACATAGAAATTGTATAAACATTAGGTGAGGAATTTAAAGAGGAAGAAAGGATGCCAAACTGTGATGACAATTAACTTTGAGAGAAATATATCAACATATTAACACTGGTTATCTCTAGTCGGTAAGCATATCTTTTCTGTATATTCAAGAAAAAAAATTAAGTACCACCTTAAAAGATAAAAATGAAACACAGATCAGCGTAATTTCATATATGCATATAACTTCATATATCCAAAACTGAGAGAAACGTCTACTCAAACTATTTCAGAAGAATCAAGTAGGTATGCTGTACCCTTTTAAAATAGGCCTATTTCTGAAGAAGTAGAGAAAGACCTGATTGCTTAAAATTTTTTAATGTAAGAAACCTTTTTTTCTTTTCTTTTTTTTTTTTTTAAAGAGAGAGAGCTTGTGTGAGCATGGGGCAGGGGTGCAGAGAGAGAATCCCAAGTAGACTCTGCAGAGCCCACTGCCCGGCTTGATCTCATAACCTTAAGATCATGACCTGAGCCAAAATCCAGAGTCTAACACTTAACCGACTAAACCACCCAGGCAGCCCTGTAAGAAATTATTTTTTAAAGGGGGAAAAAATGCCTGTACTGCATAAAGATAATATATATAGTCCACATCAAAAAAGAAGGCCTCAGGACTCCTGGGTGGCTCAGTGCGTTGGGCCTCTGCCTTCGGCTCGGGTTATGGTCTCGGGGTCCTGGGATCGGGCCCCACATCGGGCTCTCTGCTCAGTGGGGAGCCTGCATCCCGCTCTCTCTGCGTGCCTCTCTGCCTACTTGTTCTCTCTCTGTCAAGTAAATAAATAAAATCTTTTAAAAAAAAAAAAGTCCCATTACTTTGCTAAATGCAGACAGAGATGGGTATTATAAAGATACTCTCTTTATTCCAGACTATGTCTCAAGTTTTAATACCCAGAAGTAAGCATGTTTTAAGACTTTCTCCAAAGCAGTATTTCCAACCTTTAGTCCTACCTCCTCATAGACTCCAGCTTTAGCAAGTGGTTTGAAAATCCATAAAGTACCCAGGATTATTTTAACTACTTTCCACAGATTTAAATTAAAAACAAAACAACAGTTCATTCAAAACAGCTGCTGAATTCACCAGTCTTTGGTCTTAGCATATTTTCTCAGACAGATATTTAAAGTAAAACCACTTGTGTAGGAGTCCACAACAATCTGACAACCACTCTTGAAAAGGTAGGAAACTACAACTCAGCAGTACTTCTACCTTCTAAAAATCTAGCTAAGCCAAAGTAGTAGTTTCTGTTACCTGTCAGCTGTGAGGATAAAGGAACTAGCACACTACCACATGAAAGTTTAAAGATGCAACTCATGTGCCTCTGAGTAGCATTATATTTAAACAACCCAGAGAAACAAGCTTTTTACAAAAAAAAAATTTTATGTCTACATGAGTATGTGTGTGTATGTTTGTGAGACATAGAGATGAAGCTCTGAGAATCTTAGATTTAAGCTCTTCCTACCCTCCAATTTAGATTTATTTATCATTTTTAAGCAGTTTCATTTTAAGCGTTATCATTTTAAGCGGTTTTCCTTATGTTAAAAAGAACATCACTAACACTCCCTAAATAAAAACAAGGACTGTTTATGAAATGTACCACATGTTTATGGCTGTTAGAAAACTTATTGTAATGCTGTTATGCAGGTCCTGTCATCAATTCATGTGGGGAAAAAAAAAACACTGAAAAACAAAACCATGAAAAATAAAAACCCTAAATGTGTGTGTGTGTGTGTGTGTGTAATATATATATATATATAATATATCAAGTATTTTTATGTATTTGTCATATATATGTCAAAAGAATATATATGAGAAAAAATTTATAGAATTTGGAAGACATATGCACTAGAAAATAACAATTTATTTTGGGTTTTTTTTCCCCAAATAAAAAACCTCAGTTGCACAAAGATCTAAATAGGGTTTGTTGCTGTCTTGTGAATCCATCTTAAGTATTTCCAATAAACCTAATTTAAAAAGCTCATTATTATGACTCTGATACTAGCACCAAGTGAGATGTTGAGGGACAATATTACAGTAAAGTTATCTGAAAGGATTTCGGCAGGGACCTCAAATTAAATCTAAAACCCATCTTGGTTCTTTCTACCCTCTTATTCCCCCCTTTCTTCCTGCTTTCATTCCAGTCTTTCCTAGCTTAGTTGGCAGAACCACAGACCATATCAAAATCCTATCTGTAAGTCATGCTTACCTACTTCATGTCCCTGAGCCACAATATATACAAGCACCAAACCCAATGGCTCTTACGCCTCAATTTATAATCAGATCTCTTTTCTTTTCTCCTATTCTACCACTAATTAATTAAGTCCTTGATTCTCACTCATCTAACTTAGAGCCACAGCTTACCTGCCTCCACTTTATCTTACCCCAATCTATTCTTCACACACATACACACACACACCAGAATTCTTTCTGTAATGCACTAAACTTATGTTTAAAACCTTTTAATGTAACTCTACTATAAAATGAACAAACCTCTTTTAAAGTCTACTTCTGCAGACTACACCTGCTGCCATCATCGTCCCACATAAAAAACTCTAACTTACCAACTTATTTGACCCACTATGCCCATGTACAATTATTTGACCCAGATTTCAATGCTCTAATAATTCTCCACTGTCCCTCTGTCCAGCTCCTGGACACCATCACTCTACTTCCTGTCTCTATGATTCTTGACTACTTTAGGTACTTAACAGCAAAGGAAGCATACAGTATCTGCATTTTTGAAACTGACATCATGACCTCAACAGGTTCATCTACATTGTAGCAAGAGTCAGAATTTCCTTCAGGACTAAATAATATTCCATACGCCACATTTTGTTTAGCCATTCACACATCATGGACACATGGGTTGTTTCCAAGATTTAGTTATTGTGAATAATGTTATGAATGTGGGTGCAAAAATATCTCTTTGAGACCCTACTTCAAACTCTTTGGGGTATATAACCCAGAAATGGAATTGCTGGATCATACAGTAATTCTATTTCTAACAAAACTCCATATTGTTTTGGAAGAGTTTGTACTGTTATAATGTTACGCTGTTTTCCACAGCAGCTATACCATTTTACATTCCCACCAACAGCCCAGAAGGGTTCCAATTTCTCCACATCCTCCCCAGACTTTTTTTTCCCAAAGATTTGATTTTATTTATTTATTTATTTATTTATTTATTTATTTATGTGTCAGGGAGAGCAAGAAGCACAAGTTGGGGGGCGTGGGAGGGCAGAGGGAGATGCAAGCTCCCCACTGAGCAGGGAGCCCATTGCAAGACTTGATCCTAGGGCCCTGGATCATGACCTGAGCCAAAGGCAGCCACTTAACCAACTGAGCCATCCAGGCAGGCGTCCCTGATTTGTTTTGTTTTGCTTTTATAATAGCCATCTGACTAGGTATGAAGTGGTACCTCATGATGGTTTTGATTTGCATTTCCCTAATGCTTTGTGATGGTTAGCATCTTTTTATGTGCTTATGAATCATTCATATATATTCTCTGGAGAAATGTCTACTGAAGTCCCTTGTCCAGTTGTGCATCATTTTTCTGTAGCTGCTGAGTTTTAAGAATTCTCCAAAATTCTGGATATCAACCCATTATCAGACATACAATTTGCCAGTGTTCTCCCACATTGTACAAGTTGTCTTTCCATGGTTGATAGTGTCCTTTGGTGCACAGAAGTTTTTAATTTTCATGAAGTCCAATTCGTCTATTTCTTCTCTTGTTGCCTGTGCCTTCGGTGTCATACCCAACAAATTATTGCCAAATCCAATGTTGGGAGCTTTGCCTTTTGTTTTCTTTCAAGAGTTTTATACTTTTAGATTTTACATTTAGGTCTATGACCTATTAATTTCCATAGACAATGTTAAGTAAAGGTCCAACTTAATTCTTTTGTACATAGATACCCTGTTTTTTCAGCACCATTTATTTAAAAGACTGTCCTTTCCCCACTGAATGATCTTGGCACCCTTGTCACAAATTATTTGACCGTGTATGCAAGGATTTGTTACTGGACTCTATTCCATCCCACTGGCTTATGTATCTGTATCTATGCCAGTACCACACTGTTTTGATTATTGTAGCTTTGTAGTAAGTCTGGAACCATCAGGAAGAACGAGTCTTCCAAAATTCTGTTATTCTTTTTCAAAATGGTTTTGGCTATTTTGAAGTACCTTGAGATGACATACTGAATTACAGAATGAATTTTTCTATTTCTGCAAAAAACATCACTGAGATTATGACAAGGTTTACACTAAATCTGTGGATCAGTTTGGGCAGTTTTGACATAATAATACAAATTCTCCCAATCCATGAACATGAAATATGTTTTGACTTACTTATATCTTCTTTCTTTCAGGAGTACAAGTCTTTCGGCAGGGACCTCTTCGGTTAAATTAATTTCTAAGTACTTTTTTATTATTTTTGATGCTATTATAAATGGAGTTGTTTACTTAATATCCTCTATTGATTGTTGATGGCTAATGTACAGAAATGAAACTAGCTTTAGTATTGGTACTTTGCTGAAT
Organism: Mustela erminea; assembly: GCF_009829155.1. Lineage (NCBI taxonomy): Eukaryota > Metazoa > Chordata > Mammalia > Carnivora > Mustelidae > Mustela > Mustela erminea. The sequence continues at coordinate 48,678,674 of NC_045626.1, forward strand.
ATCTTAACTAGTTCTAAAAGCTTTTTGTGTGGAACTTTATGGTTTTCTACATGGATCATATAATCTGCAGAGACAATTTTACTTCTTCCTTTCCAGTGTGAATGCCTCTTATTTATCTTGCCTAAATACTCTGGCTAGGACTTCCAGTACCATGTTGAATATGAATGGAAAAGTGCACATCCTTATCTTTTCCCTGATCCTAGAGGACAAGTTTTTAATTTTTCACATATGGCTTTTATTATGTCAAGGTCATTCCCTTCTATTCTTATATTTCTTTGACTCATTCTGAGTAGGTTTCGTGTTTCTAGGTATTTGAAGGAATCAAGATGGTGGAGAAGTAGCAGGCTGAGACGACATCAGGTAACAGGAGATCGGCTAGATAGCTTATCAAACCATTCTGAACACCTACAAATCCAACAGGAGATCGAAGAGAAGAGCAACAATTCTAGAAACAGAAAATCGACCACTTTCTGAAAGGTAGGACGGGCGGAGAAATGAATCCAGAACAACAGGAAGATAGACTGCAGGGGCTCCCCACAGGAGCAACGGAGCACAAAATCAGGACTTTTAAAAATCTGCTCCAGTGGGGTGCCTGGGTGGCTCAGTGGGTTAAGGCCTTTGCCTTCAGCTCAGGTCATGATCCCAGGGTCCTGGGATCGAGCCCCGCATCGGGCTCTCTGCTCAATGGGGAGCCTGCTTCCTCCTCTCTCTCTCTGCCTACTTGTGATCTTTGTCTGTGAAATAAATAAATAAAATCTAAGGGAAAAAAAAAGTCTGCTCCACTGAGGGACATCGCTCCAGAGGAAAACCAGGGTGAAGCTCACACAGGGACAGCATGACCTCAGGTTCCATGAGGTCACAGAAGGATCGGGGGTGTCTGAGTGTCACAGAGCTCACAGGGAAACTGGCTATTGAGATGGAGCTGAGGAGTGAGCTCTCAACTCAGGGTTACCTTGAACCATAATCCATGGCACCAGCCACTGCTCTGTGAGTGAGGTCCCCACAAGATCCAGCGCACCCCCCCCCCACAACCCGAGAGTTCAGGGATCGACAGGGTTTGGAGACTCCAGGCAGAGCTGTCTGCCAGAGACAGAGACGCTTGGTCATAGGCTGGGTGAGCTCAGAGCACAGCCGGAGGCTAGGGAGATGGGAGTGATTAAGCGTTTTTCTCCAAGCACAGCTGAGGCCAGGGAGACAGGAGTGACTGACTGGTTTTCTCTGAGGGCATACTGAGAGTGGGGCCCCGAGCTCTCAGCTCCTCAGGCCAGAGATTGGGAGGCCGCCATTTTCATTCCCATCCTCTGGAACTCTACGGAATGCGAAGATCAACAAGAAATCCAGCCAAGACCAAGTTCACTTATCAAGGAGAGCAGCAGAATTCCAGAGGAGAAAGCGAAGCATGGAACTCATAGCTTTCTCCCCGTGATTCTTTAGTCTTACAAAGTTGATTAATTTTTTAACTTTATTTTTTTTCCCTTCTGCTATTTTTTTTTAACTTTTACCCTTTCCTCTTTTAACGTTTTTTAACTAGTTTATCTTAACGATACCTTTCATAAAAAAATAAATAAACAGGCAGCCCCTGGTCTGAAGATCCTCGGAAATCAAGAGCAGGCATTTCCCCAGTAGCCTTATCTTCAGTCTTAATTCCCACCATCATGTATAAACTAAACATAAATCATGCACAAGTCTACTTGATTGAAGTTCTACAGAATAAAAGGAAATGATTTTGCGGAAATAAATAAATAAATAAATAAATAAAATCTTTTTTGAACCTTCATTATTATAATCATATTTTATACTTCATTGTATCTAACTTTATTTTTTGTATACACATAGGTTTTTTTTTCTTCTAAAAAATTTGGGGTACAACTTCTTCTAACAGATCAAAATATACCCTAAGTCTAGCACCAGGCTTGTTCTAGTTTCCAGCCCAAGCAAATTCTCTCCACTTTCTTTTTCTTTATTCTCCCAACCAACTTACCTTATCAACTCCTTTTTTAGAAATTAAAAAAAAAATTTTTTTTCATCTTTATAGTCATATTCCATCCCTTCGTTGTATCTAACCTTATATATGTTTTTCATTCCTTAAAATTTTGGGAGGTAGTTTCTTCTAAGAGACCAAACTACTACCAAAATTAAGTGGGTGACCTTGCTCTAGTCACCAGTCTAATATATATATATATTTTTTTCTTTTTTATATTTTTTGGGTTTTTTGTTTTCTTTTTTTTTTTATTTTTTTTCCTGAACTTCTTTTTACCCGTTTTCTTCCCCCCATGATTTGGGGTCTCTTCTGATTTGGTTAAAGCACATTTTCCTGGGGTCTTTGTCACCCTTTTAGTACTTTATTTGCTCCTTCATATATTCTTACCTGGACAAAATGACAAGGCGGAAAAACTCACCACAAAAAAAAGAACAAGAGGCAGTACCGAAGGTTAGGGACATAATCAATAGCGACATTGGTAATATGTCACATCTAGAGTTCAGAATGATGATTCTCGAGGTTCTAGCCAGGCTCGAAAGAAAAAGGCATAGAAGATATTAGAGAAACCCTGTCTGGAGAAATAAAAGCCTTTTCTGGAGAAATAAAAGAACTAAAATCTAACCAAGTTGAAATCAAAAAAGCTATTAATGAGGTGCAATCAAAAATGGAGGCTCTCACTGCTAAGATAAATGAGGCAGAAGAAAGAATTAGTGATATAGAAGACCAAATGACAGAGAATAAAGAAGCTGAGCAAAAGAGAGACAAAGAAGTACTGGACCAAGAGGGGAGAATTCGAGAGATAAGGGATACCATAAGCTGAAACAACATTAGAATAATTGGGATTCCAGAAGAAGAAGAAAGAGAAAGGGGAGCAGAAGGTATATTGGAGAGAATTATTGTAGAGAATTTCCCTAATATGGCAAAGGGAACAAGTATCAAAATCCAGGAGGTACAGAAAACCCCCCTCAAAATCAGTAAGAATAGGTCCACACCCCATCATCTAATAGTAAAATTTACATGTCTTAGCAACAAAGAGAAAATCCTGAATGCAACAGAGGACAAGAAGTCTGTAACATACAATGGTAAAAATATTAGATTGGCAGCAGACTTATATCCACAGAGACCTGGCAGGCCACCAAGAACTGGCATGATATATTCAGAGAACTAAATGAGGAAAACATGCAGCCAAGAATATTATATCCAGCTAGGCGATCACTGAAAGAAGGAGAGATGAAAAGCTTCCAGGGCAAACAAAAACTGAAAGAATTTGAAAACACCAAACCAGCTCTACAGGAAATATTGAAAAGGGTCCTCTAAGCAAAGAGAGACCATAAAAGTAGTAGACTGGAAAGGAACAGAGACAATATACAGTAATAGTCACCTTACAGGCAATACAATGGCACTAACTTCATATCTCTCAATCTTATATCTCTCAGGTTACCCTGAATGTAAATGGGCTAAATGCCCCAATCAAAAGACACAGGGTATCAGAATGGATAAAAAACCAAAACCCATCAATATGCTGACTACAAGAAATTCAAAGACACCTCCAGATTTAAAGTGAGGGGGTGGAAAACAATTTACCATGCTAATGGACATCAAAAGAAAACTGGGGTGGCAATCCTTAGATCAGATCAATTCGATTTTAAGCCAAAGACTATAATAAGAGATAAGGAAGGATACTATATCATACTCAAAGGGTCTGTCCAACAAGAAGATCTAACAATTTTAAGTATCTATGCCTCTAACATGGGAGCAGCCAACTATATAAACCAATTAATAACAAAATCAAACACATCGACAGTAATACAATAATAGTAGGGGACTTCAATATTCCCTTCACTGAAATGGACAGATCATCCAAGCAAAAGATCAACAAGGAAATAAAGGCCTTAAATGTGTTTCTAGGTATTTGTCCAGTTCATCTAGGTTATCCCATTTGTTGGCATATAACCATTTACAGTACTCTCTTAAAACCTTTCCATTTCTGTAGAATTGGTAGTAATGTCCCCATCTTCATTTCTGATTTTAGTAATTGAGTGTTTTTTAAAGATTTTACTTATTTGTCAGAGAGAGAGAGAACAAGCGAGCACAGGCAGAGGCAGAGGGAGAAGCAGGCTCCCTGCCGAGCAAGGAGCCTGATGTGCGACTTGATACCAAGACGCTGGGATCATGACCTGAGCAGAAGGCAGCCGCTTAACCAACTGAGCCACCCAGGTATCCCTTGAGTGTTTTTTCTTAATCAATCTAGTTAAATAAACATTTATCAGTTCTGTTGATCAAAAAACAAACATTGTGGTTTCACTATTTTCTCTCTTGCTTTTCTATTATTTTATCTCTGCTCAAATATTTATTATTTCATTCCTTCTGCTATCTCTGAATTTAATTTTTTCTTCTAGTTCCTTAAGCTGTAAAATTAGGTTGTTGATTTGGAATCACTTTTTAAATATAAGCATTTACAGCTATAAATTTCCCCCTTAGCACTGCTTTCACTACATCTCACAGGTTTTAGTATGTTCGGCTTTTGTTTTCATTCATATCTCAGTATTGTCATATTTCCCTTGCAATTTCTTTAATCCATTCATTGCTTAAAAGTATGTTATTTAATTTCCACAAATGTGTGAATTTTCCAGTCTTTCTTCCATTATTGATTTCTAACTTCATCAAAATGTGGTCAAAGAAAATATTTTGTAAGACATCTACCTTTTTAAATATACTGAGACTTAATTTGTGACTTAACATATAGTCTACCACAAAGAACACACCAGGTGCACTTGAGAAGAATGTACATGCTATTGTTAGGTAGAGGGCTCTGTATATGTCTATTAGCTCCAGCTGGCTTTACTGTATTGTTCATTCCTCATATTTCTTATCTTCTGCATGGAAGTTCTATACATTATTGAAAATAGGATACTGAAGTCTCAAACCAGTAGTGCAAAAATGTCTTTTTCCTTTCACTTTTGTTAATTTTGTTCGTATATTTGTATGGTCTGTTATTAAGCATATAAATATTTAGAAATTTTATATCTTCTTGTTGTATTGTACTTTTTATTAATATACAATGTCCTTCATGATTTAGAACCTATTTTATCTAAAATTAATATAGCTATCCCTGCCCTTTTTTGATTACTATATGCATCAGTATCTTTTCTTATTCTTTCACTTTAAACCTATTTCTATCTATGCATCTTAAAGGGAGTCTCCTATACACAGAACATATCAGATAATTTTCAATCTACTCTGCCAGTCTCTTTTAGAGTTTAATCCACTATATTTAAAGTAATTATTGATAAGGAATAACTTCTGTCACTTTGCTATAATTTTTCTAGATGCCACATAGCTTTTGCTGCCTCATTTCCTACATTACTCTTTTATATTTAGTTGATATTTTGAAGTAAAAAACATTTTACTTAACTTCAATAACATAAAAACTCATTTACAAGCGTTGTGCAGTGGCAGTATCATAAACAACGAGGTTTATCTGAGACACAATTACTGCTAACTGAAAACTCATTTATGGGGCACCTGGGTGGCTCAGTCATTTACGTGTCTGCCTTCGGCTCAGGTCATGATCCCAGTGTTATGGGTTCTAGCCCTATCTTGGGCTCCCTGCTCAGTGGGAAGTCTGCTTCTCACCCTTCCTTTCCTTCTGCCCCTCTCACCCTGCTCATGTTTTCTATCTCAAATAAATAAAATCTTAAAAAACAAAAACAAATAACAACTGATTTACCACTCTATCCACAACCCTTTGTTATCGTTATCACAAAATTACAACTTTGTACATTGTGTAATCAAAACCATAAACTAATAATTTTTTAAAATCCCTAAGTTTCTTAAATTACATAGAAAACAAAATGTGGATTTACAAATCAAAGTTACAATAATGCTAGATTTTAGACTAATAATTTTTTTTAATGTATTAGTTTCTTAAATCATCTGGGAAACAAAAAGAATTATAAACATTATTAAAATAATGTTATCTTCTGTAACTGCTTACATATTATACTTTTATTGAGATATTACTTTGTCATATGGCTTCATGTTACTATCTAATATTCTTTCATTTCAATCTGCAGAACTCCCTTCAGGATTTCTTGCAAGACGGTGTGCCAGTAACAAATTCCCTGAGTTTTGGGGAATGTCTCTCACTTTCGAAGGAGAGTTTTGCTAGATATAGGATTCTTGGTTAGCAGGGTTTTTTTTTTCTTTTTAGCACCTTAAAAACATCAGTCCACCACTGTCTTCTGAAGTTTCTGATGAGAAATCTGCTGAAAATCTTACAAGGATCCCTTTTCAAGTGACAAGTCATCCCTCTTATTTCTTTCAAGATTCTCTGGCCTTGGCTCTTTAAAGTTTGATTACAATGTGTCTCAGTATGGGTCTCACTCAATTCATCCTACTTGGAATTCACTGTGCTTCTTGGATGTTTATAGTCATGTCTTCCATCAAATTTGGGAAATTTTTGGTCATAGTTTCTTTGAATAATCTCGCTGCCCTTTCCCCTCTCTTCCCTCCAACCCTCACCCAATCCCTTCTACTTCTCAAACGCCCACAATGCATACAATGGTCCACCTGATACTGTTCTACACATCCCTAAGGCTCTGTTCATTTTTTTCTCCAATCTCTTTTCCTTCTATTCCTCAGACTCCGTAATTTTGATTGCCTTAACTTCCAGTTCACTAGTTCTCTCTTCTGTCTAGTTAAATCTGCCTCTGAATTCCTCCACGAATTTTTCATTTCAGGTTCTTATACTTTTCAACTTTGGAATCTTTTCTTGGTCTCTTTTTAGGTTATCTATGTCTTCACTGATACTTCCATTTTGTCCATACATCATTTCTTAGCTTTCTTCTCATCTTCAATTAGCTCTTAGAGCATTTTAAGGTAATTGTTTTAGAGTTATTTGTCTATTCAGTCTACATCTGGATTTTTTCAACAGTAGTTTCTGCTGGCTTATTTTGCTTCCTTTAAATGGACCACACTGTCCTGCTTCCTTGTATGCCTTGTGTTTTTTTTGTTGAAAGCTGGACATTTTATTCTAATAACCAGTAACTCTCGCAATCAGATTCTCCCTCTTTTGCAGGGTTTGCTGTTTTCTGTTTTTGTTTTTTTTTTTGATTGCTTTAGACTGTCTTTGTGGTTAGAGCCTGAAGTGTAAACTTATGGTCTTTTCTGAGCCTGTACCTTTCTCTGGACATGTGCAGTGACATTCTAATTTCTCATATATATAATTGCTCTCGAATGTCCTAGACTTTAATGCCAAGGTCACAAAAGGAAAAAAAGAAGAAAAAATGGTGTGGGGAGAGCAGGAAAGATACCATTCCTTAGAACTTCTGGAAGTCACTTCAGCCATGGCAAAATGGCATACAACAATGGGAGAATACAACAATGGCTGTCCAGCTCTGTGTCTGCACATCCATGGTTAGAGGCAGCAATCAGTGCACAGATCCTGGTATTTGTAGCAAGGACTCCTGTTGCCCATCCTGTCCCATGCAGGGTGATCTAAGAACATGAACATGGCTGCCTGCCCCTGGGGGGGAAGGTGAGGTATAGGTAGTACCTGCTGAACTAAGAGTTAAAACTGACAAAAATCAACCACAATTAACTTGTAAGTCCTTCCTCTGGACATCACAAGACTTTAGTAGACTCCAGAGTTCTAAAATAGTTACATCAGAAGGAATTCTGCCAGGGCGCCTGGGTGGCTCAGTGGGTTAAAGCCTCTGCCTTCAGCTCAGGTCATGATCTCAGGGTCCTGGGATCCAGTCCCGCATCGGGCTCTCTGCTCAGCAGGGAGCCTGCTTCTCTCTCTCTCTCTCTCTCTCTCTCATCTGCCTCTCTGCCTACTTGTGATCTCTGTCTGTCAAATAAAAAAATTAAAAAAAAAAAAATCTTTAAAAAAAAAAAAAGAAGGAATTCTGCCAGTACAGTTGTTATCTAGGTGGGGAGATGAATTTCTACTACATCATACACCATTATATTTCCAGAACCTTCTTAGTAAGCACTGTGATTTTTAACATCAGTGGAATTAAACATTTCCTGAACATGCTGACACTTTCAGTAAATTAGTTCAACTATTTTATTATCCCTAAATATCGTCAGTAATACTGTACACTTCATCTTCTTTTCCCTAAAACTCATTTAGTTCATCAAGATGCTGGTATTCTGATCATACTAAAACTTTGATACAATTGTTTGAAAGTAGTGTATTCTGCTTCATTCATTCATTGACTATTTATTGGGTGTCTACTACAAGCTCAGTATTGTTCTGGACACTAAGGATACAGCAATGGGCAAAATAAAGTTCCTACCCTCATAGACTTTAAGTTCTAGTAGGGGAGACAGAACATTATAAACAAAATAAGTAAATAAAATGTAAATGCTAGGTAGTAAAAAGGCCAAAGAAAAAATATCACAGGTAAGAAGGATTAGGTAGGACAGCCAAAGGATGGCCTCCCAGGGTGGGTTTCATTAAGTAGCTGAAGGGAGCAAGAGAGAAAGCCAGCCATGAATCAATAGCTGAAGGGAGTAAGAGAGAAAGCCACTAGAATATCTGGGAAAAGAAGTGTGAGGACCAAAGTGGTAGCAGCAGGAAGGGTAAAAATAGTTCAAATTCTGGATATATTCTAAGAACCAATAGGATTTAATGATGGACCAAATGAGGAATGTGAAAAAACAAAAGACAAATCAGTGATGATCTGGTAAAACTCAACTCAGCAACTGAAAAAATTGGCAGATAAGGGAAGACAAAAACTCTGGTGTTGTCTCCTTTTAAAGCTTGACCTTTTCTGCTGGGATAATCTCAGATTTTAGTCTGCCTTCCTAGAAAAGACAACTTAAAGACTGTTTAATGGGTCTTGCAAATCTAATCTTTTGTTGACGCTCCACATTCTTGATAGTGCCAGTTTTGGGGGTGGGGAATGGCCATAGGGAGGTGGGGTTAATTCAGAAACTGAATTAACATGGGTCCTCAGGAACTATGTACACCAATTCCTAGAGCCATTTTGGAGGTTACTAAGAGAAGAATTTCCTTAAATTGACCAGTCTTGAAGCCCACTTGCCCTTTCCTTCTCAGTTTTACATTTATATAGAATTTCTACAGATTTGTTTTCATTACTAGATAAGAATCAGACAGAATTAGTATCTGTTTCTTAAGAAACCATATTCTCGGGGCACCTGGGTGGCTCAGTGTGTTAATCCCCTGCCTTCGGCTCAGGTCATGATCCCAGGGTCCTGGGATCAAGCCCCGAATCGGGCTCTCTGCTCACTAGGGAGCCTGCTTCCTCCTCTCTCTCTCTCTCTCTGCCTGCCTCTCTGCCTATTTGTGATCTCTGTCTTCAAATAAGTAAATAAAATCTTTAAAATTAAAAAAAAAAAAGAAACCATATTCTCTGCCTTCTGCCAGTTGGAAAGAAACAATCAAACAAAGGCAACAATAACACCACAGATTCCCTTGGTGCCGTTGTATACTATAGATAGTATTTTATTGCCCTTACTCCACACCCCAACCCTTTAAGTTCTTATCATATATAAGGAAACTGAAGTTTATACCAATTAAACGTTTTGCCCAGTATCACTTTAGACAGCAACAATACCATTAAAATGTGGGTTTTCTGAGAAACTCTGTTTTGTTCTCTACTTAGTCCTCTCCTTCAAAACAGCTTTCATCAACCTTAAATGATAAAACCACTCCCAAGTTTCCAGACAGCTGCTGTATATATGTGTACTGTATTTGAAAACTTAATGTAAATGACATACTTTTTTAAACTGGTCTTTCATTCAATCAACCATACCTATTTTCTTATAATTCATCAGTAGGGAAAAAAAAAAATACTAAGTCCCTAAGGGATCCAAAATTAGCTCACTTATAAAAACACACCTAAGATCTCACAGTTCTTGGTGCCTTTACCTATACATTAAGGAGGAAACAGAATGTAATTCTACTGTACTCAGTAGGTCATAGATGGAGAAAACTTTCTTAGTTTTCCCTAAGAAGAAGAAATAGGAAAAAAATGTAATCTGATATCACATATTAGAAAGGTATAATATATACCAAATAATTTAGTTTAATAACAGCTGAAATCAACTGACAAAAGAACTGCAAGAGTCATCTATAGTAGAGACCAGTAAACTTTTCTGTGAGGGACCAGGAAGTAAATATTTCAGGTTTCCAAGCCACCCAGTCTCCTGTCTGAACTATTCAGCTCTGCAGTTGTAACATGAAAGTGGCCATACACAATAAATAAATGAATGGATATGCTATATTCCAATAAGATTTAGTACTATAGATGGAGGGCTGGATTTGGCCTGCAGGCTAGAGTTTGCAACCCCTAATCTATATTATCTTGAGCTCACCTCCTAATGCAGATGAAGAAAATGAAACGTTACAGAATGATAACTAGAGAACAAAGTATATTATTATTTTACTCTTCAGCTAACCTCAAAACTTTTAATACAATTTAATTTTTTTAAATCACTTTTAATTATTATTGTTTTATGTCTGATAAAGATATAATGAAGTTTAAAAAAAAGAGAACTTCTCTTTTGAGATACATACCAAAATATTTACAGATGAAATAATGTATCTGGATCTGCTTCAGTAGAAAGGGAGGATGGTACAGGTTAAGTCAAAACTGGCCATGAAAAATAACTGAAGTGGGGTGATGGGGAAACAGGATTCACTCTACTATTCTACTTTTATAAATATTTGAAATTTTCAATAATAAAAAAATTAATAATGACAAATTACTTTTAAAAAAAGGCTGGCAAATGATGAATCACAAATTTAAGTGCATTTGTAAAGTTAACTGTTTTCTCTGTCTTTTAAACTAGGGTTTCTCAACTTTGACAATATTTTATAGTTGGGGCCAGATAGTTGTTTGTTGTGGGAACTGCACTGTGCACTATAGGATGTTTAGTAGCATTCCTCATCTCTACCACTAAGATGCCAGTAGTGCTCCCACAACCACACCCCCACCACCAGTTGTGACAATCAAAACTGTTCCCAGACATTTCCAAATGTCCCCAGTTGAGAACCATTGTTCTAAAAAAACTACACTGCTGTTTCTAAAAAATTCTTAAATTCTAGAAAAATGATACTTTGATGACTTTTTTGTTTTAGTCTTAGGCTAGAAATTATATTTATATTTTAACCCAATTTTTAAATGTAGTTTTTTCTTTGCCAATTGGGAATCTGTGTTATTAATTTAACCTGAGGTATAAGTATCCCTTTCTCCCACTATTTCTATAAATTATATCTGCCTACAATGGTTTTTATTTTTTATTTTTTTTTAATTTTTATTTAAATTCAATTTAGTTAGCATGTAGTGTATTATTAGTTTCAAGGGCACTGATGTTATAGGCAACTTATCAGTTGCCTAAAACACCCAGTGCTCTTTATATCAAGTGTCCTCCTTATTGCCCATTACCCAATATCCCATCCCTCACCTACCTCTCTTTGCCTACAAGGGTTTTTAAAACAGAAATGCAGAGAATGGAAATCCAAATGAGGTGTATGGTTGAAGTCCAGATATATCTCACTGATCTAGTAATAGACCTAATTTTAAAACTTTCTCAAAGAAATTATTTACAAACACTTAGCTTACTGCGCCACACCCCAACTCCAATCTTACTGGGTTTATAGAATCAGCTACCCATGTTTTGTATTTGAATTTAGTTAAGAAACAGTGCCAATTTTGTTCCCACCCCCACAGCTGCACTGCCATTGTGCACAACCCCTCATGTGAATAAGAAGTCTTTAGAAACACAAATGGTTAGATAGTCCCATGTTGTCTGCTTTATTAATTAAATTCTGAATCAGAAAGCACACTTTATAAAAAATAAGGCAAAATATTTTACTTATGGCCTCTTGTCTTATTAGCTATAATCAGAAGGGCTTTGGTATGTTAGTAGTTCTTGCTATTTTAGTTGCTGGATTCATTAAATAAAAAATGGATATTTGGGGCACCTGGTGGCTTAGTTGGTTAAGCATCTGCCTTTGGTCCAGGTAATGATCTCAGGATTTGGGACTGAGCCTCAAATCAGGCTTCCTGCTCAGCAGGGAGCCTGCTTTTCCCTCTCTCTTTGCCCCTCCCTGCTTGTGCTCTCTCTCTCTCAAACAAATAAAATCATTTTTTAAAAAATGAGGTATTCAACTCGGGAAATTTCATTCCATTTCCCCAAGCTAGATGGAAACAGTAACACAATAAGTAAGTGTCTTCCATCTACAAAATACTAAATTTAAATTAAGTTTTTCATTACTGAAAGAAATCCTGTAACATATACTGGGTTCCTAAATTCATAACCAAAAAAGATGTGAATTAAAAATTACTACTGTGCAGGGGCGCCTGGGTGGCTCAGTGGTTTAAGCCTCTGCCTTCAGCTCGGGTCATGATCCCAGGGTCCTGGGATTGAGCCCCACATCAGGCTCTCTGCTCTGGGGGGAGCCTGCTTCCTCCTCTCTCTCTGCCTGCCTCTCAGCCTACTTACTTGTGATCTCTGTCTGTCAAATAAATAAATAAAATCTTAAAAAAAAATTCCTACTGTGAAAACAAAATCAAATCATATAATCTCATTCATAGAGATATCACAGTAATGAAACTTATAGACATCTACTTGCTACTTTAAAACTCAAGCTTTTTTAGACAAAAAAGAAAATTCCAACATCAGAAATGACTTATTCACAACTACAATACCACTGATTCTTTAGTAGCTGTCCAACCAATCAAAACACACTCAATCTAAGAAAAAAGCAAAAATAATGTAAGACTTCTCTTTTCAAATATGTGTCTTTAAAATTTTTTAATTAATAAAAACAGGCTGGCCCACTAAGTTAGTCCTCAGAAATTCAAGTCATTTAGCTTCCTCAGATGGGAGTATCATTTGGACATAATTACATCTTTCTGCCTAGTCTAAATTTACTAGGATTTGACTTATTCCTAAATAACCTTTATACTGTAACATGTGATTTTTTTTTAAATAGTTTGCATTTTAAAGATTTTATGTATTTATTTGACAGAGAGAAATCACAAGTAGATGGAGAGGCAGGCAGAGAGAGAGGGAAGCAGGCTCCCTGCTGAGCAGAGAGCCCAATGCGGGACTCGATCCCAGGACCCTGAGATCATGACCTGAGCCGAAGGCAGTGGCTTAACCCACTGAGCCACCCAGGTGCCCCTGTAACATGTGATTTTAATGTATTTTCTCAATAATGAAGTTATAGTATACTGTCAAAAAGGACAACATCCTTCACAACACACAGAGAGATTATCAACTGAAACTCCAATGACAGTAAAAAATATTCATTTCCCTTTTAAAAGACTATACTCTCAATTAAATTAAGCATATATGCACATACCTAGTGATAAACATGCTCTGTAAAGTTTTCAAAGATCCACATTATAGTCAAGAAATAGTAAGACTAAACAAATTCTAATTTACTGATTCCCTTAGAGATTAAAATAAAGCCCTCTGAGTGTCACTGATCAGTAAAAAATCTTGACCTACATGATCTATATATTCTCTTTCCCTCAACTTCTTTAGTATGATTCTTGGATGAACTCATCTGGGCTTCTTGTAGCATGGTGGTCCTACTATAGTAAAGGAAAACTCAACTCCTATCTTCACTTAGGGTTATATCTACAGTATTGAGAGATCAAAGAGAAACAAGAAATGCTTCAAATTATCTCTTGTCATATTTTTTTTTCCAACCAGAAAAGCCTTAGGTGATTATTAAATTTTAGGAAAGAAAGCAATTCATTTTATAATATAGAAGTACCATTTATAGAACATTAATTTTTTACTTAAGTATTTTTCAAGCTTAGTTTAATTACCTCTGCTTCTACATCCACATTTTGCTTCAAAAGTAACTTCAAAATGTCAACATGTCCATTCTGACTAGCAGCTTGCATCGCTGTGTGACCAGCACATTGTCCATTTACCTAAATAAAAAAGAAAAAAAAAAAAAGGATGAAGGATTGTCACAAATCACAAAAGAGCCAATATATAGTATAGGTTTAAATCTGCCACACTGAAAAAAAAATTAAAAAAATAAATCTAGCACACTGTATGATTCCTTGAAAGTAATTTAGGATGGTGTTCCATATATCCTAGTACAGATCACCAGAAACTTTCCTCTAATCTAAAGAAGGGAGCAGACTTTTTTTTTTTAAAGAGGAAAGTTCCATTGTTCAAAGAGCTATCAAAGCACTCTTTTAGCCAATCTGCAAAGTTGAAAAAGAAAGGAAGTGAGAGAGTAAAGTAAGTTATATTTTGTATATTTATTTCTATTTGAATTATTAAAGTTCAGAGTCTCTGCTTAAATGGAAAAAAAAAAGAGCAATGAAGTAAATGGAAAACTTTTAGAAAAGATACTGTCCACTATATAAATAAATACAATTCAACAAATACACTGAATACTAACTGTGAGCCACCTATCATGAGGAACACATGAATGAATCAGTAGGGTAGCTATACACAACTATGACATAGAGCAGTAATTTTCAATGTTTTCTTCACTTCGCTGATGTTGTATAAATAATTTCTCCATAACATAGTGCTAAAAAGCACTGGTTAATAGCTATTGTTTTTTTTTAATAGTTTTTTTTTTTTTAAAGCATTTATATCCCTGGATTCCCTCACTCCACTCAGATAAGTTAGTGGTCCACCTTAACCGCTAGCAGAATTTATTCTTTAAAAAAAAAAATTTATTCTCTGGAAAGAGTAAAGTGTCCCTAGCCTACAGAAACCAAGCACTGTTATCATTGGGGCAAAGTACTAAAATCAGAAGTTTCATATAAACATTTAAATGATGAATGCTGAGAATCCAAGCCCTCTTCCCTTTCTCACTATTCATGAGCTTGCAGCCAGGTTTATACCCTCTATGCAGGAGAATTAAGAGACCACTCTAGGGAGTCAGACCAGCCCAAGAGAAAAGACCTAATGGCTAATGCCAGGAGTAACCCAAGGAAAAAAATGAATCTAGACACAAACCATATACCTTCATAAAAACTAACTCAGAATGAATCATAGATTTAAATGTAAGACACAAAACTCTGAGTCCTACAAGATCATAGATGATGTCTTTGGTGTTATATCTAAAAAGTCATCACCAGGGACGCCTGGGTGGCTCAGTTGGTTAAGCAGCTGCCTTTGGCTCAGGTCATGATCCCGGCCTCCTGGGATCGAGTCCCATGTCGGGCTCCTTGCTTGGCAGGGAGCTTGCCCTCTCCCTCTGTCTGCCTGTGCTCACTCTCTCTCACTCTCTCTCTGACAAAAAAAAATAAAAATAAAAATAAATTTAAAAAAAAAAAAGTCATCACCATACTCAATGTCACCTACATTTTCTCCTATGTTACCATCTCTCAGAAGATGAAATGAACACATACCTGATGTGCCTGAATGTCTTGGGAGATTAGACAGTTAGAAGCTTGCAGAAGAATTAGTTATAACAATATAGATTACAAACAAATGAAAAAAAACGTTAAACTATGTCTGAAGTTAAGAGGGACTGATTGGGAAAAACTGTAAGTGAACTTCCTAGAATAAAGGAAATGTTCTATCTAATAGGGGTGTGAGTTACAGGTATGCATTTGTCAAAACTGATCCATGTATTTCATTATATATAAATTACACCTCATTTTTTTTGATAAAACAATTATGAGCAACAAGGAAAGTAAATGGTTATATGGGAAAATACAATCTAGCATCGTCTAGCTCAGATATGAATGTCATTTAAATAACACCAGGCGCAATTAATTTTAATCTTACAAAGTCACCATACAACCTAACCACATTAAGAAGCTGAGAAGAGTGTGTGAAGGGAATGAGCTGGAGGTGAGAAAAAAAGCTAAATCCTCATTTTCACAGTGAAGTATCAAAAGATAACTCCTAAAACATAAAAATCAAGAAAAAATAGAAGTATGTTATTAGAAGATGTGGAGGTAAATATATGAAGAAAATCAACTGAACAAGGTGAAAATAGTTGTCTCTGAAGAATGGGTAAGTAGAATTGAGAAGGAAATGTTTTTCCTAACAAACCTTGTAGAACTATTTTCTCCCTTTAAATGGTTAGAATGGGAAGGCTCCATAGCTCAGGGGTTAGAGCACTGGTCTTATAAATGTTTAGAATGTATATTGTTTAAAAAAACTTATTTAACAATTAAATGAAGAAAAAAAATAAGTTTAATTTAAATCTGCTTGGTCGAATATAAAAAAGTCATTTGGTACTTTGACAACCAAAATAAAGTATTTGTAATATATCACACAATCAAGAAACCACTGTGCTGTGCTGCTGCAATTGACATCTCCCTCGTAACTGAAACGCCTCACAAGCTCGTAGGAATATGATGGTGTGCTACTCCAACTACGATCTCTAGGCCAGCATGGAACATCATCCTGGTGCCAGCATGGTAGCAATAATAAAGCCAATAAATGCCTACCTAGAACCAAAATGGCCCACCTAAAATACGGCTTACATGAAAGGTAAAATACTATAAACTATTAAGATTTACAAAATGCATGACTTCTGGGGCACCTGGGTGGCTCACTCAGTTAAGCGTCTGCCTTTGGCTCAGGTCATGATCCCAGGGTCCTAGGACTGAGCCCCACACTGGGCTCCCTGCTCAGTGAGGGGCCTGCTTCTCCCTCTCCCACTACGCCCCAGCTTGTGTTCCCTTCTCTTGCTATCTCTCTGTGAAATAAATAAATAAACAAAATCTTCTAAAAAAAAAAAAATGCATAACCTTTAATTCGTCTGCACTATAAACTATAAAATAGTCAATTTTCACAGGAAAAGGTTTAGATTAAATGTTCTGAGAAGAGGGATAGAAAACTGCTTATAAAATTTATGAAAGTACATGTAAAAGACATGGTAAGATGACATTTCCATGAGAAATGGAGGACAACGACCACTTGAAAACCTAAATGCAAATTTTGTCAACCATAAATTTAAAAGGTCACAGTGTTAAAATAAAAATGTCAATATATTTTAGAAGAGTACACTGATGATTTCCAGCGTCTTCTTTAAAATACTTCACAAAAACAAGAAGGAATAGTTGAACCACATGTAGAAAAATCTCAATAATTATTGAACTGTTATGTTCATTATACTGTTCTATTTTTGTACATGCTTCAAATAATTTTTCAATGCTCACATCCACATCTGGTCTTTTTAGCAAATCTTCCACTTTAGCAACATCTCCATTGGCAGCAGCCTTAACTAATTCTTCATTGAGGTCACCAGATTCTTGGGTTTCAAATAATTTCTTCAAGAGTTGGGAGAGTCTTTCTGTAAAGCATCAAATAAAGCTGCTAACACAGGAGGATCTTGAACCTTAACTACTAACAGATAAGTATTACCCACATAACTGTAATACATACTTATCTTTTTTTATTATTTCTATCATTAATATTATTTTCATACTATACTACAGATATTACCCAAGCAAGTTATAATTACTACCAAATAAAACTGCATTAAATTCCAACTCTTAAGTATTCCCAGTTTTCTTCATGTATTTCAAGTTACAATTTCAGAAAAAGAGAGTTACATATAAACAATATTAAGATTTAGAAGTCATACCAAAGATAATCACAAATGAATACACTACAATGGAAGTATCCTAACAATACATACTTTGTTTCAGGTTTTAAGCATACCACACCTCAGAGCTCTCTGCTACACACCTTAGAATAAATCAGCAAATCAATGATTCTGATTCAAAAGCAATGTAATCTCTATAATATTTGGGGAAATGTTTTAGGGACAAACCAATTTTCCGTTGAAAATGGCCATCTAAGTGTTAACATATTTCAACAGGTGCCACGTGATTAGTACTGACTAAAACAAAAAAGAACTAGGGATGTATTTACTCAGATTCTTTCATAAGATTTTTTTTTCCTAAGTAGCATTCATCAATAAGAAACTACCAAGTTCTATTCCTTAATTCTTGAATCTACTTAGTGGAAAGCAAAGAAATCACGAAGTGAGGCAAAGTATCAACACCAAGTCCAAATTATTTGAGTAGGATATGAACTATTTCTCATTCTTTGTATTAGTAGGTAGTCACCGACTGTGCTGTGAAGCCATCTAACTACAAGGTAAAAAAATAAACACGGCCTGATTTAAATTTTAAGCACACCAACAAATTACATCAGGAAGGAAGAAACAGCCCCAGAAGTAGAAAGCAGTATAAAATAAAACCGGAGGTCACCTAATGTTTTCCTTTACTTTCTTAAAATGTAATTATGGCTCTACCTTCTTTTCTGAATGATAATACATAGTACCCTGCAATATGTTCTAGAATGAATTGAGGCTATGTGTATGTAAGGCTAGAGCACAGGAAGGACAGACTTTGGCATGAATCTACCCAAACATCCAGCTTATTCATATTTCAAACGATTTCCTACTTATTTTCAACTTATTCACATTTCAAGATGATTTCCTACTTATTATTATACATTTTTATATGAATAACAACTCTTATTAAATAGTGAGAGGACAGGGGCACCTGGGTGGCTCAGTGGGTTAAGCCTCTGCCTTCAGCTTAGGTCATGGTCTCAGGGTCCTGGGATTGAGCCCCACATCGGGCTCTCTGCTCAGCAGCGAGCCGGCTTCCCTTCCTCTCTCTCTCTGCCTGCCTCTCTGCCTACTTGTGATCTCTGTCTGTCAAATAAATAAATAAAATCTTAAAAAAAAAAAAAAAAGTGAGAGGACACCTGGGTGTCTCAGACAGTTAAGCATCTGCCTTCAGCTCAGGTCATGATCTCAGGGTCCTGGGATCAAGCCCTGTATCTGCCTCCCTGCTCCGCAGGAAGCCTGTTTCTCCCTCTGCCTGCTACTCTCCCTGTTGTGCTCTCTCTCTGACAAATAAATAAATAAAATCTTTTAAAAAGATAAAAATAAAAATAAAATAAATAGTAAGGAAAAAACCATGGCTGATATGTAAAAATATCCAGGAAGAAAGCCATCTGCTAGCAATAATGTTGAAAATAAAAAGAGAATAAAATAGTCTAAGAAAGTGGTATTTCTTGTCAGAAAACAAAAGTTCTGACTAAAGAGTATAATGATGAATTTCAGTTATCTCAGATTTGATGTGGAAACACCTTCAATATTATGCCCCCAAAAAAGCACTTATTTTCAAAAATTTTCCAGGGTATACCTCAGTCAGAACAAAAACCATTCATCAGTGGCACCTGGGTGGCCAATGGGTTAAGCCTCTGCCTTCGGTTAAGATCATGATCTCAGGGTCCTGGGATCAAGCCCTGCATCAGGTTCTCTGCTCTGCAGGAAGCCTGCTTCCCCCTCTCTCTGCCTGCCTGTCTACTTGTGATCTCTGTCTGTCAAATAAATAAAATCCTTAAAAATAAAATAACCTCATATAAAAACAAAAAACAAAAACCTTTAGAAAAGTATAGAACTGTCAACATTCAAGTGAGGTCATGTGATCTGGGAGAAAATTAAGAACACATACAACATTAGCTGTACAAGAGAACACAGAAATTAGCAAAGATTCTAATGTAAACCGTATTACTTTTAAAGACAACAATACAAACATACCACCAGATGCGTTGCTAATGGCTGATCCTGCAGATGCCACCTTGGAAACTGCTGCTGGATTATACGTCCAAGATGTTCCACAAACTTCCACCTTTAAATCACTGTCTGAATAAATCTGTTGCACTCGGCCAACTTTACCTAAAGTCTTTCAAAAAAAAAAAAAATTAGTTCATGTTCCCAAGTCTAAAGTACATACCATACGGGAAAAAAAACTCAATTGTTAGCTCTTACATGTTTAAAGTATTAATTTTCTTTTGTCCCTAATGAAAAAACTGTTAAAGGACAACATATTCAAGTGGTTATTTGTTAGCTACAAACTTGAAAGAATATCTTTAAAAAACATTTTAATTGGGCAACTGTCTCAGGTCCCCTCCATCTTCAGGAGCTTTGTACTATCACTCAATAAACTTTGTTCTATCGCTCAATAA
This sequence comes from Mustela erminea, assembly GCF_009829155.1. Classification (NCBI taxonomy): domain Eukaryota; kingdom Metazoa; phylum Chordata; class Mammalia; order Carnivora; family Mustelidae; genus Mustela; species Mustela erminea. The sequence continues at coordinate 48,698,631 of NC_045626.1, forward strand.
ACTCTGTACTATCACTAAATAAACTTTGCTTTGCTGTCCACCAAAAAACCGAAAATAAAAAGCATTTTAATAAACAAAACTATAATACTTCCACAAAAATATAAAATCAAAAATAAGTCATGACAGTCTATCATTCATAAGAATTCAAAACATTTTGCTTTTTGATATCCAAACTTTTTTTAAAATAATTTTTTAAATTAATAATGTTATTATTAGCCCCAGGAGTACAGGTCTGTGAATCGCCAGGTTTACACACTTCACAGCACTCACCATAGCACATACCTTTCCCAGTGTCCATAATCCCACCACCCTCTCCCCACCCCCCCACCCACCGCAACTCTCAGTTTGTTATCTGAGATTAAGAGTCTCTTATGGTTTGTCTCCCTCCTGATCCCATCTTGTTTCATTTATTCTTTTCCTACCCCGCAAGCCCCCCACATTGCCTCTCAACTTCCTCATATCAGGGTTGATATCCAACCTTTTAACCCCATAATCTTATCTTACATCTTGAGAATTTATAAATCAAAAAGTCCAAAATTCACCACCAATCTAGCCTAAAAAAATAAAACCCTGATTTCTAAAATAAACTATACTTAACCAAAAAGGTACTCAGTATCCATTCCAAGAGAGAAGTATGTAGAAACAATACTTATTAAGTATATGGGAAAGGGGGACACCTGGGTGGCTCAGTTGGTTAAGCATCCAACTTGACTTCGACTCAGGTCATGATTTCAGAGTTGTGGGATGGAGCCTGGGGCTCCGTGCTCAGTAGGGAGTCTGCTTAAGATTCTCTCTCTCCCTCCCTCTGTCTCTCCTTCCCATGTATACTTTCTCAAATAAATCTTTAAAAAAACAAAAAAAGAAATATATATATATATAAATGAAAAAAAGGCAACTGGGTTCAGAACACAATTAGCAGCAACTCTTAACCATGGGCAGATACTGTTCTAATAACTTTATACAAATTAACTCACCTAATACATATACCCTGAAAGTAAAGCGCTATTATTAGCCCCATTTCAAACTCCAGTCCAAAACGCTTTCTCTTAAGCACACAGAAGAGCAAACTACAATACTAGAAAATTGGTGAAGAAAATGATAATATCTGACTACTTCCTAACAGAGTAGACTGTCCTTCAATATGTTATCCTTTGCCCTTCCACAGCATGTGACTACAACTACTTCAAACTATCCCCTTAATTTCTGGATGGCAGTCTAACCTTTTTACCTGTTCCTTCTCTTTCTCCACTCACTGGCTCCTTGTCCTTTTACAGATCCCTAAATCTATTTGTTGTCCCCCAAATTTTGTTCCTTTGTTTTTTACTCCTCTTCCTTAAAAGTTTAATCCACTTTGACAACTATCACCTTATTACTAAAAACTCCAAAATATACTTCTCTAGCCCTATTTATTCCTCCCCCTGCCCCCTAACACACATCAATTTTAAACTCTAACTAGATATTTTCTCTTGGAATTTTCCATCATCTCAAACTCTACGAGGCTGCATTCTTTGTTTTTTCCCCCTTAACTGTTTAATTATAGTAAGTCTCAAACATACAAAAATAGGTAACAGTATTTTGAGTCCCCACGTACCCATCAATTACTTTTAACAATTTTTAGCTCATGGCCAATCTTGTTTCCCCCTACCATTCTATTTCCTCCTGTATTTTTAATCATGTAAACTTTTGGGGGGGTGGAAACTACTACTAACAACCCTCCCCAAATTATCAATTAACTCTGTAATATCATAAAATACCAGTGTTCAAATTTCCAATTCCCTCATAAATGATAAAATTTTTCAGTCTGCTTAAATCAAGTTCCAAATAAAATCTATACATATATTTTTCTCTGCCAATTATTTGTTGAAGAAACAGGGTTATCTGTCCTACGAAGTTCCTTACAATCTGGATTTTGCTAATTGGTATAATTTAAATAGTTCATATCTCTTTACAGAGAGAAAGGCTACTCCTCAAGACTGTAATCTGGGCACTAAGTTTGGTTATTGTTACTAGAATGGTTACTGTTTCTAAGTCTTTTCATGGACAGAGCTAGGAAACAGTGGTAGGAGGGTGTTTTGTCTTGAAGATAAAATAAATCACAAATACATAAACCCTCTTCCAATGCAAATTCAAGAGTACAAGGTTTTCACTCAGCCTCTTTTACGTTACATCCATATCTCATTTTCCCACCCTGATCATTCTGGTTCTCAAGGCCACTTGGGATAACAGAATTAGAATTACCATGTAATTACTCATTTGGTTTTTTGTCATATCACACATACAACAATCTCAGGATAATAATATTAGCACTATCACAAACAACAAGATCTCTGAAAACTGTTGAAAATTGTTAAAAAAATTGTTTTTTACATGTAGTTCTTTAGGGTATTCTTCCTAAAAAGATACAAAGACAAATTACTACGCTTAAAAATCACTTGTACTTTTCACTCTGTATGGTTATACCAACAAGATACACATTTAAGTTTGTTTACTTCATTTTCCACTTTTAGGAATTTGATTTTGCTTTATAATTGTATAAAATATGTATCTGGTTTCAAATCAAATCTATAAAACAAGACATATTCAAAGACATCTCCCTTCTACCTTTGTCCGCCATACCACATTCCTTCTTTAGATGGAAACATGTTTTTGAGTGTAATGGTTAATTCCTCCATTGTCTGCTTTCTTCATATAAACTCTGAATTATCCTAATAGTTATATTTACAATAATACTAAGACATAATGTATATATACAAAACCTAATTTCCTCTTTAAAAAAAAAGAACCAGAGTATGTGAGTCAACTGGTTCCCGTATATACAACACTGAAATGAATCACTCATGTTCTTAGCCTTACCTTCTTTCTCCCACAATATTTTGATTTAAAGTTACAGTATTTAGTTCCAGTTAATAACCAGAGGCAAGCAAACGGTTTACTAAACTTTCCATAGTCTCCCTCCAATCCTAACCTATTTTTTGACAGTTATACTTTATCTGTGATGATAGAACTTATAACCATTACACAAACTCTAACCCTTCCTTTAACTATCATTTACTCTTAGTTCAACAAATACATACACATTTAATGACTACCATGAGCCCTTAAATTGGTCTCTCTCCAGTCATCTTGGCTGTCTGAGACATCTTCTAATAGACCAATCAGAAAAGGCTAATGAGAACAAAATTCTCTGAATTCTTATACATTCATAGCAATTTATAGCCTTTATACTTGAAAGTCAGTTTGGTTATAAACTCTTAGCTTACATTTTTGTTCCTTGAATACCCTAAACGTTATTTCATTGAAATCATAAAACATTGAGATCAGATTTTTCTTTCTCTTTTAAAGTAAAACTTGACTTTTTTTCCTAGATACCCAAAGACTTTTTTTTCTTTTCTTGAAGATTCAGTTATTTTACCAGAATATGGCTCAGTGTTTTGTGTTCTCAGTTCCCCCAGTATGCAATGTGTCCTTTTAATATTTAGTTTTAAACCTTTTAACTTGGGGACTTTTTTTCTGAAATTTTAAATTTTAGCAGTTGTTATATTCCATTGCTTTGGTTTTTGTTTTTCCTTTTCTGCAAGGACTCCAAATACACCTCTATTAGATATATTTGTCACTTTCCTGAAATACTTTTTATCTTTTCGATTTTAGCAATTTTTCTTCTTTTTACCTTCTGTTTCTCTTAAGGCATATCTGTCATATGTATTTGATCTGTGTTGCATCAAGCTTACTCTTCTCTTTCATAAAATTATCTTCCTTTTCTTAATTCTTTCCTAAGTTCTGTTATCTCATTTCTAATTATGATCTATTTTGTTCTTTCATCTTTTATCATTTTAGTTTGTTGGCTCATTTTGAATCATTAGGTTTTAGTTTTATGTGCGTATCTTTCTAATGTATTCTCATTTGTCTATAAAGAAGTTATGCTATTCCTTGTCATTTTTTAATAACTGTGTATAGGGATCCACTTGTGATCCCTTCCAACTTTTATCTTTCATCTGCACCTACTGTCTCCATTCTAATAAATTTGGTCTCTATTCCCTCAGTTCTTCCTTAATGGGAAGGCTCTCTAGAGGAAAGGAGCTATGGCTGGTTAATTTTGAGAGTTGTCAGACCCAGGCATTTCTAATTCCTTTAACCTTTAGCATGGACCTATTACCCTCACCCCAAAATGGAGTCTGAAAGAGTCCTCCCAAGGCTGTTGTTTCTACATTAATCTAGACTAGCCAATGAATACTTGTTAGCAATGTTGGAGTCCCTCTGTTTCAGGGCCATCCGATGCCAATTAATTCTCTCTGCTGCTGGACAGACAGATGTAGATCTAGTAGCTGTCAGTATTTTCTCACTACTAGCTCGTATTTCAGAGTTCAATAGGCTACTCTGTAACCTGGTTTTTATACAGATGTTTGCAGCTTTGGGTTTTTTTGGTTATGCTAATCCAGTTATTGACTATTTTTATCAAGATGATTAGGGAAGATTAAAATTCTACACCACTACCACTGGAATCCCAGAATTCCCCTACAGATATAATCTACAGGTTTTTCTTATACAGCAACTTACTATGGGAGACCGATGACTTGGGCTTTGAAATAGAACAGGTTTGGGTTCAAACTCCAGTTCAGAATCCTAGCTCTGACTTCCTCATCTTTAAAATAAGGATGCCATACCACCACCTGCTTATAATATTCCCAGGATAAATAAAGTCTGTGTATGTATCTATGTGTGTATACACGTATGTTTGTGCACATGTATGTATATATTCATCATTTAGCACAGTGCTTAGAATAACTGGGCACTTCAAAGACATAAGCTGTTACATATAAGGTGTCATTGCTAAGGGGAAAAACAAAAACATCTTGACTGACCCCTGGGACTAGTAATACATTATATGTTTATTTAAAAATAAAAAAATAAAATATTTTAAAAAACCTAAATCTTAAATCTTAAATCTAAATCTAAAAAAATCTAAATCTTAAATCTTGAATCTAAAAATTCTTAAAATAGTATACGTTACTCCTATAAAAGCATGTCAAAAAATTACATTTATGTAACACCACACTATAGTTAGGCTTAAAGACAATCGATATATTTTTTTAACCAACTTCAATATCAAAAGCAAACAAACAGATCATATACTACTTAATTTTTTGGACAAAAATAAAGTTTCAGGGCGCCTGGGTGGCTCAGTGGGTTAAGCTGCTGCCTTCCGCTCAGGTCATGATCTCAGGGTCCTGGGATGGAGTCCCGCATCGGGCTCTCTGCTCAGCAGGGAGCCTGCTTCCCTCTCTGCCTGCCTCTCTGCCTACTTGTGATCTCTGTCTGTCAAATAAACAAATAAAATCTTTTTAAAAAATAAATAAAAAATAAAGTTCCAAAATACAGCTCCTACAGAACATACACAACTATCACTTAGTCACTATGTAACTAAAGCAATAAAAAACACGAGCAGCATCTGCAAACTATGAAATGTCTTCGAATAAAAGCACCGTAACAATGAATTTCTTTTCTTTCATTCACTGTTACATCCTTGAAGCCTGACAGGCACATTTTGCTAAAGTATCTGCTGAAGGATTAAGGTAGGAAGGAAGGATGGACTGATGGAAGGACAACACACCATGAAGGATGGGAGGGGGACCTGGACACGATGGGAGGGAGCAGAGGACTAAATGAGATAGGCAATGGGGCTAGACAGGAAAAGGAGGTGCTAGCTAGGACAGGCACTAGACAACACATTAGGGTGCAGGGATGAGACATGAAGAGGGATGGGAGGGAAGGTACTTGGTAGAGGAAGGAGGCACTGAATGGAATGGGACCTGGGGGGACAGGAGAGGACCAGTTAGGTGACTGGATGATAGGAGGACATAACAAGGAAGGAAGGAGAGGATGGAAATGGGAGTACAGAGCAAGAATGTATGGGGGGGGGGGCGGCAAAACAATATGAGGAGGAAGGCAGGACAGAATGGGTAGTACAGAAGGATGGGACAGAAAGACACAGATGGAGAAAGAAGATAGATGCCAGGAGGGTAGAACAAACAAACTTTTCCGTTGTTGCTGAACATTTGGTAAAAATGTATTGAATGAATAAATTAAAAATTAAACCGTAACTCTTTGGGAGCAAAGCCACCACAGAAGGCACACATTCAGAGTTGTTCTTTCACACTCTGTGTTTTAGAGAGCCAGGCCCCCAAGTGAGAAAAGCAGCAACGGTCCAGCACTGCTGGTAACTGGATGAGCACATCTCTCTCACTCTGGGGTTAAGAATCAGGAAAGTCTCTGTTGCCTTCTACCTACATGACATTCTCTACTAACAACTCTTTCAAAAAATATTAACTGCTGCCATATTTGGACCTTCCTGGGCTAATTTAACTGGAACAAATTAGAAAGTAAAAGGCATTAAGTACGCCTAGCGGCCAATGAAGAGTACAATTCTCAAAGGTTTATGCTAATTTATTTTCCAAAATTAAAGTATTTTTTAAAACTACATTAGCATAATATAACTCCTCATCTAAAACTATTTTATCATTCCTAGTCTGAAACTATTTTAGATATACTTACTGGGAGCATAGCTTCAGCCCATTCTCCATGTCCTCTCTGTAGAAGTTTGATTCTTTCCAGATCGTAACAAACTTGTACAAGATCACCCACTTGAAACTGTGAGGTGCCTCCTTCTGCACCCTGAGCAGCATCCCCACTTCGGACAATGTTTGCTTTCGTGAGAACAGCAGGATTGAAGGTCCACCTAAAAATCAAGACAAAACTCAAAATGGGTAAGTCTAACTTAATTTTAATACAACATTCTTAGTTAAACACTGAAGGGAAAAATTCTGTGACACATCAACAGAGTAAAGCAATCCTTTGCAATGACAACTTGCATGATACGTATTTCTTTTTATAACTGTATCATGTATAACTTTTAAGAAAAGACTTATCTGTAATCACCACCCTAATATACTTCTCTCTTGCTTTCTTTTGCATGTTTCAAAAATTGTTATAAAATACCTACTTATTGTTAAGTATTAAAACATTTCAGAAACATATAAAGTGAAATTTCTATTTCACACAAACACACCTGGATCACCATTTCCTATCCCACTACTAACCACTGTTAATACTCATTCTAGTGTCAATTATGCTCCAATTAAAAACAAAATCTAATGAAATTAGGACAAAAATAGACATCCTTGAGTATGTTATTATTTTATTTTATTTTTTATTAAATTTTCTTATTTTTTTATAAACATATAATGTATTTTTATCCCCAGGGGTACAGGTCTGTGAGTGTGCTACTACTTTAATGTGCTAATATTTATAATGGAGACAGAGTCATTTCCTTTTTCATAAATAGGAGATTTTATATATATCTCTTTTTCAGTGTGACAGATACAGTACTACTTATTTCAATTCACTGGCCACAGCAGCAGTCCACTGCAAGATTATACACTAAAGCAGTTGGCCATTTTCCTACTGTCATTTAAAGTATTTTCAAATTTTCACTATGACAAATAATACTATAAAGAACATCTCTCCATGAACATCTTAGTACACATGAGGTCAGTATTTCACTAGTGATTCTTAAAAAGCTACCTAATCATAGAATATATTTGCTTATGATTCTGATAGAGCCAAATTTCCCTAGATAGTGCAGCATTTCTCTATACCATTAATAAGCTTATGGATAAAAAAAGTACTACTTTCAACTTGTCACACATGGGTATTTCACAAGATTATAATCACCGCCTCAAAACAAATCTGGATTCTGATTTCTTCTTTGCTATAATAAGCATTTGTCTATGTTGCTACCATCTTCATGACTACCATTTTATTGACTACTTAATATTTTATCAAATAGAGGTACCACAATATATAACACATTTCCCCCCAGTCCTATATGTCACTCCACAGAAAAAAGGTTCCCCAAACAAGTTTTTACAATATGACATACTATTCCCTCCTCCCCTTAATTCAAATGGTCATCAGCATATAAAAGACTCTAAGAGATCATACATATAAAAACTTACTAAGTTCAAGTAACCATGTAAGCAAACTTTACTTTCTAAAGCAATCACAAAGAGAAAGAAGTGCATCTGACCAGTTAAGAAAAAAAATCAGATACGCATACATTTTCTTCTAGCCTTACAATCCTGGTGCTTTTTACTTTGCTCCCAATACTCCAAAATTGATGAGACCTATGATAGCACCAGAGCATGACAGCACTCCCTCAAGTTGTTCCCTCTGCTTCCAGTGTTGCCTCCCTGATGAAAACTCCATCTTCTAAACTCACTCCACAGGTAATTTTCTCTCTGAAGTTTCTTCTGATTTGCCTCATTAAAATCACCATGCTTCAGAATACCGTGAATACTCATCCATCATAATTACTTACACCATTTTAACACAGTTCTTCCTGGTTTTGTCTATCCAAACTAAAAGGGAAACCCCTTCAAAGCAGAGGACCATATCTTGTCTTTGTACTCCTAGCACTGATCATAGGGCTAATACAGGTTAAGTACTTATAACATTTTTGTTGAAAAAAAGAGCAACAAAAAAGATTGATTTTCTAGAATTCAAATGTCATATTTCTGTTGACACTACTGCCCGAGAAAGAATTCTGACCAAGAAAGAATTTGGCAAGCAATAATCCCAATTTATCTTAATATTTCCAAACAACAGACAAGGTAACAAAATGTTAGTAAAAAGTAACACTAAATGTTTACATGCTAATCTGAACTTAAAATGTGTAAATTTAAGATTTCCTTCTCTTTTTATTAACAGCTTTGAGATATAATTAATATACAATTCACTCATTTAAAGTGAAATTGGTGGTTTTAGTATATTTGTAGCCTCATACATCCAAGTACTGTCTAATTTTCATCACCACAAGATACCAAAATGATTAGTTGTCGATCCACATTTACCTCTCACTCCAGCCCTTAACAACCATTAACATACTTTGTTTCTACGTATTTGCTTATTCTGGATATTTTACATAAATCACATAATACGTGACCTTTTGTGACAGGCTTCTTTCACTGAGCACAATATTTTAAGATTTATCTATATGCAGCATATGTCAGTATGCCATTCCTTTTTATGGCTGAATAATATTCCATTATATGTATGCATCATATTTTTTTTATCCATTGATCAGTTGGTTGACATGTGGGTTGTTTCCATATTTAGGGTGTTATGAATAACACTTACACAAAAATTCATGTATAGGTTTTTGTGTGGACACATGTTTTCAATTTTCTTGACTATAAACCTAAGAGTGGACCAGCTAGGTCATATGTTAACTCTATATTTAACATTTTGAGGACCTACCAAACTGTTTTCCAAAGCATCAAGACCACTTCACATTCCTACCATCAATGTATGAGGATTTCATTCTCATTTCTCCACACCCTCACCAACACTTTAATCACATACTTTTTTTTATTTTAGTCATTCTAGTATGTGAAGTGGTATCTCACTGTGATTTTAAATTACATTTCCCTAATAACTAATAACATGGAGCATCTTCTTCATGGGTGTTAACTCCTAACCCATACTGTGACTGTATTTGGATAGGGCCTTTAAGGAAATATTAAGATTAAATAAAGTCATAAAGGTGGGGCACTAATCCACCAGGACTGATGTCTTCATAAGAGGGTCTGTTCCTCTTATGAAGAGAGAGAAAGGTCTCTCTTTCTCTCAGCATGCACAGAGAAAAGGCCATGTGAGGACATAACATTCCCTTACCCCAGCAGTAAGAAAATTGATTTCTGTTGGTTAAGCCATTCAATCTGTAGTATTTTGTTAAAACAGCCTTAGCAAATTAACACAATGCACTTATTGGTCATATCTGTATTTTCTCTGGAAAAATCTCTATTTAAATATTTTGTCCATTTTTAAAATGGGTTAGTTGTCTTTTATTGTTGAATTTTAGGAGTTCTTTGTATACTCTAGACACAAGTCCCAAATCAGACATATGATTTGTAAATATTTTCTCTTACTCCATTGTCTTTTCACTGTTAGCTTCCTTCAAAACACAAAATTTTTAAATTTGATGATGTCCAGTTTTACTTCTTCTTTGGTTCTTCTGCTTTGGGGGTCGTATGTTTAATCCAAAGTCGCACAGACTTACACTTCTGTTTTGTTCTAAGAGTTCTATAGTTTTAGCTCTTACACTTAGGTGTATGATTGAATTTTTATTTCATATTTCTACATGGTAATATAGTTGGGGTCCAATCTTATTCTTTGCATATTGATAACTAGCTGACTCAGCACCATGTTTGTTTCATTGCAGCTTTATTTACTGAATTATTTGAGGTATGACTGACATATAACATTAGATTAGTTTAAGGCATAGAACACAATAATTAGATGTTCGTATGAGTATACCTCATTTTATTGTGCTGCATAGACAGTGTTTATAAATTAACAGTTTAGGGGCACCTGGGTGGCTCAGTGGGTTAAAGCCTCTGCCTTCGGCTCGGGTCATGATCCCAGAGTTCTGGGATCGAGCCCCACATTGGGCTCTTCACTCGGCAGGAAGCCTGCTTTCCTCTCTCTCTCTCTGCCTGTCTCTCTGCCTACTTGTGATCTCTGTCAAATAAAAAAATAAAATTAAAAATTAACTAATTAATTAATTAACAGTTTATGGCAACCTTGCGATGAGCAAGGCTACTGATGCCACTTTTCCTATAGCATTCACTCACTTCCTACCTCTATCACATTTTGGTAATTCTCACAGTTTTCAAACATTATATTTGTTATGATGATCTGTGATCAGTGATCTTTGTTTTTGTTTTTTGGTTTTTTGCTGGATCAATGATCTCTGATGTTACTACTGCAATTGACTTAGGGAGCCAAACCCATGTAAGACAGAAAACTTAAGTCTATAAATGTGTGTGTCTGGATTGCTGCAAAGACCAGAAGTTTACCAGTTTTACCATCTTTCTCCCTCTCCTCCAGCCTCCCAATCCCTGAGACACAACATTATTAAATTAGGCCAATTAATTACCTTACAATGGCCTCTAAGTGTTCAAGGGAAAGGAAAATCACAAATCTCTCACTTTAAATCAAAAGCTAGAAATTATTCACCTTAGGGAGGAAGGCATGTCAAAAGCCTAGATAGGCTGAAAACTAGGCCCCTTTAACAAGTTAGCCAAATTGTAAATGCAAAGTAAAAGGCCTTGAAGGAAATCCAAAGTGTTACCCCAGTGAAAACATGAATGATAAGTGAAAAAGTCTTATTCCTGAGATGGAGAAAGTCTGAATGATCTGGATAGAAGATAAACCAACCACAACATTCCCTTAAGCCAAAGCCTAATCCCAAGCAAAGCCCTGACTCTCTTCAATTCTGGGAAGGCTGAGAGAGATCAGGAAGTTACCAAAAAGAAGTCTGAAGCTGGCAGAGGTTAGTTCATAAGGTTTAAGGCAAGAAGCCACCTCCATGACGTCACAGTGCAAGGTGAAGCAGCAAGTGCTGATGGAGAAGCTGCCCCAAGTGACCCAGAAGATCTTGGTAAGATCATTAATGAAGGCGGCTACACTGAACAACAGTGCTTCAGTATAGACAAACAGCCTTCTCTTGGAAGAAGATGCTATTCAGACTTTTCACAGCTAGAGAGGAGCAGTCAGTGCCCAGATTAAAGCTTTTAAGAACAGGCTGACTGTCTTGTTAGTGGCTACTGCAGCTGGTGACTTTAAGTTGAAGCCAATGTCCTTGACCATTCTGACAATCCTAGGGCTCTGAAGAATTATGCTAAATCACTCAGCCTGTGCTCTATAAAGGGAACAGCAAGGCCTGGATGACAGCACATCTCTTTATAATATGGTTTACTGAATATTTCAAGCCCACTGATGAAACATACGGCTCAGGAAAAAAAATTCCTTTAGAAATAGTGTAGCATTGACAATGCATATTGTCACCCAAGAGCTATGATGGAAAGCACAATGAGACGACTGCTGTTTTCATGCCTCCTAATACAACAGCATTCTGCAGCCCACGGATCAAGGAATAATTCTGACTTTCAAATCTTATAATTTACAAATACATTTTGAGAGCATCTGGGTGGCTCAGCTGGTTAAATATCCAACTCTAGATTTCGGCTCAGGTTGTGATCTCAGGGTGGTGTGATCAAACTGCAAGTCAGGTGCCCCACCAGCAGAGGTCTATTTGGATTCCTTCTCTCCCTCTGGCCCTCCCCTCAACGCTCTCTCCCCCAAATAAATAAATCTGTAAAAATATATAAAGAGCACCTGGGTAGGTCAGTCGGTTAAGTGACTGCCTTCAGTTAAGGTCATGGTCCCGGGGTCCTGGGATCAAGCCCTGTATCAGGCTCCCTGCTCAGCGGGGAGTCTGCTTCTCCCTCTGCCTCTCCCCCTGCCTGTGCTCTCTCTCTCTGTCAAATAAACAAAATATTTAAAAATAAATAAATAAATAAATAGCGTAAAAATAAAAATACATTTTTGTAAGGCTTTATCTCTCATAGATGGTGATTCTTCCAATGGAATTCAGCAAAGTAAACTGAAGACCTTTGGAAAAGGATCTGCCATTCTAGATGGCATTAAGAACTTTCACAATTCATGGCAAGAGGGCAAAATATCAACACTAACAGGAGTTTGGGGAAAAGTTGATTCGAACCCTCAGGGGTGACTCTAAGGGGTTCCAGACTTAAGTGGAGGAAGTCAGTGGAAATGTGCTGGAAACAAGAAAAGAACTAGAATTAGGAGTGCCGCCTGAGGATTTAACTGCATGGCTACAAGCTCATGATCAAACTTTAACAGATGAGGAGTTGTTTCTTATAGATGAACACAGAAAGTAGCTTCTTGAGAAGAAATCTACTGGTGAAGATGCTGTGGAGATTGTGGAATAACAACAAAGGATTTAGAAATTACATAAATTTGGGTGACAGAGCTGAGGCAGGTTTTGAAAAGACTAACTCCAGTTGTGAAAGTTATTCTGTGGGTAAAATGCTATCAAATAGCACTACATACCACAGAGGAAACCATCCATGAAAGAAAGAGTCAATCAATGCAACAAAGGTCACTGCTGTCTTAAGAAACTGCCAAAGGGATGCCTGGGTGACTCAGTTAAACATCAGCCTTTGGCTCAGGTCATAATATCAGGGTCGTGGGATCGAGTCCCTCATCAGGCTCCTTACTCACTGGGGAGCCTCCTTCTCCCTCCCTGCCATTCCTCCTGCTTGTGCATTTCCTCTCTCTCTCTGACAAATAAAGGAATAAACAAATAATCCTTAAAATTTAAAAAAAAAAAGGAAAGAAAAAAGAAATTGCCACAGCCACCCCAAGCTTCAGCAACCACCACCCTGATCATGCAGCAGCCATCAACACTGATATGGGCACCAAAAGATGAAAACTCACAGATAGCTTAGATTATAGTTAATGTTTTAGCAATAAGTATTTAAGGTATAACTGCATATTTAATAAACTACAGTATTGTGTAAACATAACTTTTATACACACTAGGAAACCAACACTTCACTTGACTCACCTATTACAATGGTCTGAAACTGACCCTATAATATCTGCAAGGTAAGCCGGTATATGTTATCAGCATCATCTATTGAAAAAACTGTTCTTTCCCCCACCAAACTGTGCTGGACCCTTGTCAAAAATCAAATGACCTTAAATGCAAAGGCTTATTCTCAAACTCTCAACCCCTGTCCCATCAATCTACATGTCCATTTTATGTCAGTAATATACTGTCTTGATACTGTAGCTTTATCATAAATTTTGAAATTAGGAAGTGTGAGTCCTCCAATTTTGTTTTTCTTTTTAAAATTATTTTGGCTAATCTGGGTCACTTCAATTTCCATATGAACTATAGAATTAGGCTGCCGATTTCTATAAAAAAGGCACCAGGGTTCTTTTTTTGTTTTTGTTTTTGTTTTTTTAATTTTATTTATTTATTTGACAGACAGAGATCACAAGCAGGCAGAGAGGCAGACAGAGAAAGAGAGGAAGGGAAGCAGGCTCCCTGCTGAGCAGAGAGCCCGAAGCGGGGCTCGATCCCAGGACCCTGAGACCATGACCTGAGCTGAAGGCAGAGGCTTAACCCACTGAGCCACCCAGGTGCCCTGGCACTGGGGGGTTTTAATATGGATTGCATTAAATTCGATTAGTTTGGGGAAAACTGCCATGATATATGCTGAATTATGTCCTCCAAAAAGAAATGTTGAAATCCTAATCACCAGTACCTCTGAATATGACCATATTTAGAAACAGGGTCTTTGCAGATGTAATCAATAAAAGGAAGTCATACTGGATTAGGATGGGCCCTAAATCCAATGAGTGGTGTCCTTATAAGAAGGTCATATGAAGTTAGCTTTGGTCATTTTTATGTAAAAGATTTTAGAATTCCCATGAGTTCAATTAACTTCCTTCTATGTCTTCTCAGGGTTCTTTCCTTATGGATGGCAAAGCTACAAATATTGACCAAAATAAAACAGTGGAGTTGGGGAATTGTTTACGTGGCTCTCCGTCTCAAATGATTTTCTACAACTAGCTGAGTTTGACCAATCAGATTGATTTGAATGCATTTGAAAATAAAATCTATACCCAGCGGGGGGAAAAAAAAAAAGAGGACCCATGAAGACACAGGGACACACAGAGTCACCGAGGAGAAGGTCATGGGAAGACAGAGATAGAGAAATGAGTGATGCATCTGCAAGCCAAGGAACACCATAGATTGCCAACAACCACCAGAAGTTAGGAGAAGCATAGAACAGATTCTCCCTTAGAATTTCCACAAGGAACCAATCCCACCAACACCTTGACTTTGGACTTGTATGTAGCCTTCCATAACTGTGAAAGAATAAAGTGCTGTTGTTTAAGCCACCAAGTCTGTGGCAATCTGTTATGGCAACCCAAGGAAACTAATACACCATCTGCATAGTATCAGATCTCCCGATCCATAAGCATAAGATGTCTTTCCATTTACTTAGATCTTCCTCAATTTCCTTCAACAATGTTTTATAGTTTTCAGTGTACTAGTCTTGGACTTACTTTTTTAAAGTAATCTTTACAGGGGCACCCGAGTGGCTTAGTTGGTTAAGCATCTGCTTTAGGCTCAGGTTATGATCTCAGAGTCCCACATCAGGCTTCCTTGCTCAGCAGGGAGTCTGCTTCTCCCTCTACTCCTCACCCAGTTCATTCTCTCTCTCTCAAATAAATAAAATCTTAAAGGAAAAAAAAAATCTCTATATCCAATAGGACCTCAAACTCATGACCCCAAGATCAAGAGTCACATGCTCTGCCAACTGAGCCAGCCAGGCTCCCCAAGTCTTGCACTTCTTGGGCTAAACTAATTCTTAAGTATTTTATTCTTTATGATGCTACTATAAATGAAACTGTTTTCTTAATTTCATTTTCAAATTGCTCATTGCCAATCTACAAAAACGCAACTGACTTTTCTACATTGATCTTGTACCCTGCAACTTTGCTGAACTCACTTATTAGCTCTAATAGATTTTTGTGAATTCCTTATGCTTTTTATATACAAGATCATGTCACCTGTGAATAAAAATGGTTTAACTCCTTCTCTTCTCTTACTTCCTCCTTTTATTTATTTTTCTTGCCTGTCTTGGCTAGACCCTCTAGAACAATGCTGAGTAAGAGTGGGGAGGGCAGACATTTTTATTCTGTTCCTGTTTTTACGGGAAAAGCATTCAATCTCCACCAATTATGATATTAGCGTGGGTTTTCACAGATGCCCTTTACCAGGCTGAAGAAGTGCCCTTCTGTTACTGCTTTATGTAGTTTTTATCATGAAAGGAAGTGGAATTCTGTCAAAGGTTTTTCTTCATCTCTTGGTATTATCACATGTATCCTTAAGATTTTAACATAATTAGAGTTAATTCTACCCTCTGGTAAGCAATTTCATGTTAATTGTTTCATTATCTATATATAATTCCTCCCCTAAAGAACTCAACAAGTTCATTTCTTTATGTATATGTCAGTAATAAAGCTTTGACAACTATTCAATTTAACTACCACTTTTTCTTTAAAATACAACCATATTGGTAAATTGAATATATTTTATTTTATGTTTTAAAGAACAGAATTTTTTTTTTTAAGATTTTATTTATTTGACAGACCGAGATCACAAGCAGGCAGAGAGAGAGAGGAAGGGGAGCAGGTTCCCGGCTGAGCAGAGAGCCCAGTGC
Organism: Mustela erminea; assembly: GCF_009829155.1. NCBI lineage: Eukaryota > Metazoa > Chordata > Mammalia > Carnivora > Mustelidae > Mustela > Mustela erminea. Next base: position 48,714,794 of record NC_045626.1, read on the forward strand.
GGAGCTCGATCCCAGCACCCTGGGATCATGATCTGAGTCGAAGGCAGAGGCTTTAACCCACTGGGCCATCCAGGCACCCCAGTTGAATATATTTTAGCCCTTAAGAGCAAATAAATAAAAACCTCCAAGAAACTTGCAACCTAGACGCAAAATAAATAACCATTTTCATATATAACAGGAGACCTAAACAGAGGAATGCATATACCAGGGAGAGTGGAATACGAGAGAAGGTTCCCAAAACACAAAAATGCAGTATTTATGGGATGCAGAGGAGTTAATCCAGACAAAGAGGGAGAAAAAAGTATTGCACATAGAAGAAACTGTATGTACAAAGGTACAGAGTGAAGAAATGCATGCAATTGATGTTACTAATAAGGACTGATACATGCCCATGTCTGTGGCAAGAAAAAGCTATGCTACCGGGCGCCTGGGTGGCTCAGTGGGTTAAGCCGCTGCCTTCGGCTCAGGTCATGATCTCAGGGTCCTGGGATCGAGTCCCGCATCGGGCTCTCTGCTCAGCAGGGAGCCTGCTTCCTCCTCTCTCTCTCTCTGCCTGCCTCTATGCCTACTTGTGATCTCTCTCTGTCAAATAAATAAATTAAAATCTTTAAAAAAAAAAAAAAAAAAGCTATGCTACCAAGAGATGACTCTCTGGAGATACGAGTCAGAGTTCTAATTTTATTCTTCTCATTCAGACTGATACAGTCCATTGTGAACAAAAAACTTTTTAACTATATTTTACCTCATACTGATACAACATATTCTGCTCCAGCAGGAAGAAAAAAGTAGATAAAACATTGTATCATAAATATATTCATATAAATTCATATACATACCACACACACACTTCTTATCACTTGTTCTCCTCCACTTTACCAACATATTCTGGATTTTTATCTACTATCTAACAGCTAGCTTTAAGGAGTCTTTGATTATAGCACATTATTTGCTTTCTCTAAGGCTCTTTCCTCTACATACTAACTTTATTTACCATTACTAAAAATTAAGAAATATTACCAACCTATTGCCACTTGGATACTGTACTACAATGTCATGATCTTCATCAATGCCACAAACAGTTCCAGTTGTAGTTAAAGTCTCAAACATGCCATCAGTCCAGCCTCCATGACCGTGCTGCAAAGACTGTACAATTTCTAGGTCAAGATCTATATTTACCAAGTCACCGATCTGTAATCCACCAGGATTCCTATTGCCATTTTGCTCGCCTGTAATTATAGAGGGAGTTGAGAGAGGAAAAGAAAAACCACAACAATATCATGCAACTGCATTATTTTTAAATAAAAACAAGCTCTACATATTTTCATCTTAATCTAATCTTAAAATGTTCTGAGAGAATACTCAATAAATATCAGATTCTGGAGTTAGCATCAAAAGAAAGAAAATAATCAGACTCACAAACTCAAATAATGTGATGATTTACAACAATTGAACAAGAGCAGAATCTATTAGACTATGCAAACCTCTATCAAAGTTCGGGGTTTTGAAAACATTCACTTTTCTGCCTGGATGACTTGCTGACTATTCATGCAATAACTACACTACAATTACATTATTGAGGTTCGGTAACTAACTATAGTCACAATAATTAGCTAGAAAATATGAAAGAGAACCTTGAAATTATTTTCTTCTCTGAACTACTTAGTACTATTTTTTACCAAATGACCCCTGTGATTTTTTTCCTAAGGAACATTTTTAAATATTTGTAAGTTCTTTCCTTAGATTATTTTCAAAACTAGTTCTAGTCAGGACTCATGATCAGAAAACACCATGACAAGGGACCCAAAATATGTATGCTGATTCTACACTTTTCCTCTGAAGGCAAGACACAAAACAAGGAAGTTTCTGAAAGCAAGAAAAAGGGATGATCTTGTCAAAAATATAGATATTTCTTCCACATTCTCCTTTAAAAAAAAAAAAACAGGGTATGCTATAAGAAAACAGCACTTTTTAGCCAAAAGGGAGATAAAGCTATTTAAAAAGAGGAACATAGGCAAGCATTCGGAGACTAAAGCCTTAATTAGAAGAATGTGGTAAATATTCACCAGCAATAAAGAATCCGTAATATGAAGATAATATTGTTTTCTTATCTTTTTCTTATTTAATGACACGTGAAAATTTGTTAATTATATAACCTTAATTTTTTATTTTTATATTTAGAAAGCGATTTTACAAAAATTCTAAGGAATTTATAAGCATTAAATTGTCAGATTCTATTATCAATACTTAAGACATACTGAAAGTCTAACACAAATTCAGTATGTCTAACAAAATTTTTCAACATGTTTATAACCAAAAAACAAAGGTTTCAAAAAGATTATGACATATAAGTAGTATATCAATTCTCAAGATATGACAACTTCTTCAGAGTCTGAATAAATTTAAAAAATGCATACTTCAAAAACCAAAATAAAACCCAAAAAGTATCTCCTTAAATAACTTTTTTTAGAGCCTAATTTAAACATTTTCTGATTTCATAAATTCTGACACACTATTTAGTAATTTTCACTAGTCTGCTGACTCACCTAGCACAGGGCAGTGATCTCTGTAGAAAGAACCTCCCTTGGCATCCTGGACACACTTGAGATCAGACTAAGAAGAAAAGAAACCAGAAAAATCACGCTTGAAAACTTCAAGTATAGCTCAGTACCTAAAATAGGCAAAAATGTTCATTCAGAACATACCCTCCACAAAAGTTAGTAGCTCTAGGTTAACAGTCACACTAAACACTGCTTTCAAAAGCACCCATCAAAAATTAAAAGACTGGGGACGCCTGGGTGGCTCAGTTGGTTAAGCAGCTGCCTTCGGCTCAGGTCATGATCCCAGCGACTTGGATCGAGTCCCACATCGGGCTCCTTGCTCAGCAGGGAGCCTGCTTCTCCCTCTGCCTCTGCCTGCCATTCTGTCTGCCTGTGTTCGCTCTCCCCCCCCCTCTCTCTGATAAATAAAATCTTTAAAAAAAAAAAAATTAAAAGACTGATCCTCAGATAGGTTATACTTTATTTACCTTTAGCTTTCCTTGAAAGTTAAAAATTAAGATGCCTAGATCTTTACCATTGAAATATTTACAAAAACACATATAAGACCTCAACAAATACCTAGTATTTAAAATGTATATAACACATTCCATTTTAAAGATACTTTTACAAAATGAAACAGCACAACTCATTTTGCTCTGTTCAGTCAATTTTATGACATACACAAGGCAGGTATTAACTCATTTAATAAAGAAAATTATCCAAAGGTAAACAGAAAATACAAACGGACAGGACCCAATCCAGTCTTTTGGTTCCTTAGCCAGTTAATTTTTCTATTTATGTAAACTTTAGTCCTTACTTCCTAACTTGGGCAACTCAAGTTCCTTCCCACTTAGTTTTTATAAGAAAACAAATTATTTTTTAAGTATCTCAACAGGGAGGCAGTTGTCAGAAAATGTGAACTTAGAAGAGCAACCTTGAGAGTTACTATAAACATTTAGATTTATTTTAAAGTGCCTAATAGCATAAGGGGTCAGTATATACTTACTGTATTAAGGAAAGGAGCTCCCTTATAGAGAGAGAGAGGGAAACACACACACACACACACACACACACACCTCAACTCCCTTTTTTATAGCTTCTTCTGCCACTAGAGCATCACATTTCGCTCAGTCCTAGCCAAAGAGACAAGGGATCAAATTGTTTTAATGTGATACTTTAATCCAATAATTCCACTTTTAGGAATCTATCCTAAAAAAATACAAGCATAAATGCGCACAAGGATGCTTACTGAAATGTTTGCAACAATTAAAAAAAAAACAAAAACCCAGATACCATTAAGAGAACTATTAAATAATGGCATAACCATACAGCAGAATACTACTCAGCCATCAAAAAGGATCAACCTACACACACACACTATATATATATACATCACTATATATATATACTGCTCATTAAGTACCTCTGCACATATAACTTCTAAGGCTTCATCTGAAGCAATAATCAGAATCCCCCCAAAATTCACAATTTAAAAACAGGAGGAGGCATAAAAATACTAACAAAAAACTGGAAACTAATGCTATTTGCAAGTATTAAAATTGGCAAATCAGGTATTTTTTTAGATTCACGTTTTGGCTTTTTAACTTATCCCATATAAATATATTTATTCCACATAAATGGATTTATGGATATGGGCTATGGACATGGGATAACCATTATTCCATATAAATGGAATAAATTAAAAAGCAAAGGGACAGTGGGATATTTTCCCCTCCTACCAAGGGGCATAAAACAGTTGGGACAAAACAAAAGTTAAAGAATTCTTTGAAGGAGGAATGTATTTGAGATGGAAAAGATATAAAAGGTATTAATACTCTGGCATTAATATTTAGTTGTACTCCATAAATTAAATAGCTGAGGTCAACATTTGAACAGTGATCCATGAAATGCAGAAATACAGAGCAATCCATTGAATAAACCACCATTATTCTCCTAAGCATGTAATTCGAAGTGTTTTTAGGTCAATCATTTTCTTTTTTTCCCACCGATTTTGTTTTTTTTAATTAACACATAATGTATTGTTTTAGGAGTACAGGTCTGTGATTTGCCGGTCTTACACAATACCCAGTGCTCACAACACATAACCTTCCCCAAAGTCTATCACCCAGCCACCTCATCCAGCAACTCTCAGTCTGTTTCCTAAAATTAAGAATCTCTTATGGTTTGTCTCCCTCTCTGATCTCACCTTATTTTATCTTCACTTTCCCTATGATCCTCTGCCTTGTTTCTTAAATTCTGCACATCAGTGAGATCATATGGTAATTGTCTTTCTCTGACTTATTTCACTTAGCATAATACCCTCTAGTTCCATCCATGTTGTTGCAAATAGCAATATTTCATTTTTTGATGGCTCAGTAATATTCCATTATGTATATATACACACATACACACACATCTTCTTTATCCATTCATCTGCCAGTGGACATCTTGACTCTTTCTGTAGTTTAGCTATTGTGGACATTGCTGCTATAAACATTAGGGTGCACATGCCCCTTCAGATCACCACATTTGTATCTTTGGTGTAAATACCCAGTAGTGTGATTGCTGGGTCCTAAGGTATTTATTTTCAACTTTTTTTTTTTTTTTTTTTTAAAGATTTTATTTATTTGTCAGAGACAGAGGGAGAGAGAGCGAGCGAGCACAGGCAGACAGAGAGGCAGGCAGAGGCAGAGGGAGAAGCAGGCTCTCTGCTGAGCAAGGAGCCTGATGTGGGACTCAATCCCAGACTCTGGGATCATGACCTGAGCCGAAGGCAGCTGCTTAACCAACTGAGCCACCCAGGCGTCCCTATTTTCAACTTTTGAGGAACCTCCATACTGTTTTCCAGAGTGGCCACACCAGCTTGCATTCCCAAGATTATTTTCAACTACCAACACTACTCTTTAAAAATAGAGGGGGAAAAAAAATCTCCTTAAAAACAACTGTAACACTTATTATAATTTATACTTTTAATAGCTACCAGAGCTAGAATACGAATATCCTATAAAAACCTCATTATAATACCATAGTCCATGTCCATCCTGAGGAGCAGCCTTACAGATGATTCTAAATCTTTTTGATAGATTTTAGTAAATAAGCCCCTAACTCAGATTTATAAGGGATCAGCTCTACACGGTCAATATACGGCAAGCTACCCAAATATTAACTGAAGACAAAATCATATTTACTATCAAACAGCATAAGCAAATGTACTAAAAATGTAAAGTTTATTATAACCTCACTTGACAGATTTTCTTCCTACTGCAAAGTCATGATTCAGGTGGTTATATTCTGACAAAAGAATATGACAAAAGGAAAAAAAAGGATTACAATAAGGGCTACTTTATTTCCCTTCCTTCATCTACCCAATATTTTTATCTTTTGTGATTCTTACTACTCACCATGCCCTCAAAGCCAACTCTGTAAAGGTTCTTAGCACCATTATCCCAGAGAACATATGCTGCACTATGAGGGCTTGATGCACTCCAGTCCTGGATTTCTGTTACCTAAGAGAATTGTCAGGGAAAACAATTTTTTTAAAGGAGAGAGGATAAGTTAGTTCTTTTAATTACATTTATAATGTTACATATCATTTCAGCTATCATCTTATGTAACAGGATCATGAAAAACACTTGTCAAACATATGTCACTTCTAACAATATAACTCAATTATAACTAGAGATATAATTCCAGAATTATAAGATAATTTCTAAAATCATTATAGAAATTTTGAATTGGGAGGCTTAGTGATTATAATAATAGATTACCAGAATATACAGAATACAATACAAAATTTTAAATTTTGATTCTTAAAGTGTTTTCCCTTTAAGAATAGTGTATTATTTTAAGATTTTATTTATTTATTTGCAAAGAGAGATCACAAGTAGGCAGAGAAGGAGGCGGGGGGTGGGCAGGCTCCCCACTGAGCAGAGAGCCGGATGCGGGGCTCAATCCCAGGACCCTAAAATCATGACCTGAGCCGAAGGCAGAGGCCCAAACCACTAAGCCACCCAAGTGCCCCAATTACAGTGTATATTTTAAACCCATTATTCATTACAAAATTGAAGATCTTTGACCAGATACCCAGAATGATTTAAGATAAATCTGCTCGCTGGTGAGCTGAAAGCTGTGGCACAATGCTTGATGCCAATGTTTAAGGAAGATGAGCTGACATCGCTCCTCCAGCACTATATTCCTCAGCTGCCCCAAAAGGGAAGAAACCCAAGCTAAAACACCATGCCTACAATGGAAACCCAGACACAATATCTAGGCCCCACACACAACAGATGATTCATAAGCTCTTCTGACATTAAAACAAAACAATACAAAACAAAAACACTACCAACAACAACTGGGGTTGTTACTCCTTAAGGGCCAAGAATCAACAGCATAAAAATAATACACAATGAGTGCTGAATTCGGGTGTTCTCAAGTAAACCAGTCTATAGCTATGAATGGGAAGTTGAATATGTGTAACTCATTACTTTTCTCCATCCAGATAATTAATCAGCCACTCCTTATAGTTACTTAGAATGCCAAGCTGATGTTAAATATAATTTTAAAAGCAGGACCTTAAAACGTAATTTTAAAGCATAACCTATTTCAAAAAAGATACATAATAATCCTTCCTTATTTTTACCCTGATTTAAAAAATCATTTTGCAAGTTATATGTTTTATGATGTTTTTGTAAAGATAAAAAGGATTCAAGATTTAATCAAACATTTGAGAAAGATTTTAAATTGTTATTACATAAGTCTATTTATTTTTAATTTTGAAATAAATCATACATTATAAAAAGTATTAACACATATAAACTTTAAAAAATGAGGGGCATCTGGGTGGCTCAGTGGGTAGAGCCTCTGCCTTCGGCTCAGGTCATGATCTCAGGGTCCTGGGATTGAGCCCAATCGGATGACTATTCAACTCTTTCTTTCAGCTCAGGATGGGATCTGGGGTCATGAGATCCCCACATCAGGTTCCATGCTGGGCAGGGAGCATGCTTAAGATTCTCTCTCCCTCTGCCCCTGTCCCCAATGCTTGCATTCTCTCTAAAATAATAAATCAGGGGCGCTGGGAGGCTCAGTGGATTGAGCCTCTGCCTTCAGCTCAGGTCACGATCTGAGTGTTCTGGGATGGAGCCCTGAATCAGGCTCTCTGCAGGGAGCTGCTTCCCTTCCTCTCTCTGCCTGCCTCTCTGCCTACTTGTGTGTTCGTTCTCTCTCTCTCTCTCTCTCTCTCTGTGTCAAATAAATAAATAAATAAATAAAATCTTTTTTAAAATAAATTAATTAAATAAATCTTTTTTAAAAATGCTAGATCAAGTAAGTCCCCCCCCCTCTATATATATATATTTTTTATAAACATTTTATTTATGGGGTGCCTATGTGGCTCAGTCGTTAAGCATCTGCCTTTGGCTCAGGTCATGATCCCAGGGTCCCGGGATCAAGCCCTGCATTGGACTCCCTGCTCAGCAGGAAGCCTGCTTCTTCCTTTCCCACTCCCCCTGCCACTTCTGTTCCCTCTCTCACTGTGTCTCTCTCTGCCAAATAAATAAAAACTTTAAAAAAATATATTTTATTTATTTGAGAAGGAGACAGAGATAGCAAGAAACCACGAACAGGAAGGAGAGGGAAAATCAGGCTCCCTGCTGAGCAGGGAGCTAGTAGTGGGGCTTAATCCCCAGGACCCTAGGATCTTGACCTGAGCTGAAGGCAGCTGCTTAACCGACTGAGCCACCCAGGCACCCCATAAGTCTGTATTTTTATAAGGGGCACAAAAATGCATTTGACTAAAAAACAAAGACTACAAAACTTATTTAAATCAAATTCATCTTATATTTCAAATTACTTCGGATATAAGGAAGTTCATTAGTTAAGCTCTGAATCCTAAATGAAATTCCTTCATTTGTTAATATGATCTGACTTACTGAGAGGGGAACAAAACAGAAGGCTTAAGAAAGTAACTACATTAATTTTATAATTTCTATTCTGATTAAGAAAGATGTGTAGAATAGCTGCTAAAACCATTAGGTAAAAGGTTGCTGAAGAAAAGAAACTAACAATACCTGACAATATCATTGATCAATCTTAAACTCACTAATAATAATATAATCAGATTTTGCATGCCTGATGTGATGTACCAGAGAGCACAGTGCACTACTTATGAGGTTCTCTTGCCAAAACAAAATTGAACCCTAATCTAAACAAGCCTCTATCTCTAACAACTAGTTTATAAGAAACACGAGGGTTAGAGGAACAAGTAAAAGAATACCATAAAGAATCAACAAGAAAAATCCAGAGAACCTGATTTCTTCAACAAATAAATGGAATTTTTAAAAATTATTGACAATTTTTGAAATTGGGTTTTGGGTACATGGAAATTTGTTATACTGTTCTTTCTACTCTGATGTATGTTTGAAATTCTCCATAAAAAAAAGTTTTTTTAGGCACACCTCGGTGGCTCAGTCGGCTGAGCATCTGACTCTTGATTTCAGATCAGGTCATGATCTCAGGGTTATGAGACTGAGCCCCGAGTCAGGCTCTGTACTCAGCATGGCATTTTTCCTGAGATTCTCTCTATCCCTCTCCTTCAGCCTCATCCTACACTTGCACACACGCTCTCTCTCTCAAATAAATAAAACGTTTTTCAAATAAAAAGTTTTCTTAAAAGAAAGAAATACATCTAATGAACCTATGTAAAACACAACTGACACATATTCAAAAGCATTTATAAAATGAAAATAGTCTTCAAATACTAACAGAGTACTGGTACTTGAGAAACCCTTGAAGAATACTGGGTGGCTCGGTCAGTTAAGCGTCTGCCTTTGGCTCGGGTCAAGATCCCAGGGTCCTGGGATCGAGCCCTGCATCAGGCTCCCCACTCAGCAGGAATTCTGCTTCTCCCTCTCCTGCTCTCCCTGCTTATGTTCCCTATCTCTCTTTCTTTGTCTCATAAATAAATAAATAACATCGCTTTAAAAAAAAAAAAAAGAAGAAGAAGACTACACCACACAGGGAGGACCCGGGTGGTCAGGTGGTTAAGTGTCTGTCCTTCAGCTCAGGTCATGATGGGTCCTGGGATCAAGTGCCCAACAGATCAGGCTCCTTGCTCAGCAGGGAGCCTGCTTCTCCCTCTGCCTTCCACTTTCCCTATTTGTGCTCTCTCTCTCTCTGATAAATAAATAAAATCTTTAAAAAAAAAAATACACTACACATTTCCACGGTGTCTTTGCATCATGTTTCCCAAAGCCTACACTTGACATGCTTATTTTTGTATACGAACTTTGTTATCAGCATTCAAATCATGGGACATGTTGGCGTGTGGTGGGCCAAAGACCGTGTCAGGACTGCAATCTCAGCCGACCAATTTAGTTGGACACATGCGGTAATAGTGGTGGGGTGAGGCAGGTAAAAAAACTATTATGTTCTGCTTTGCCCTACTCATAAAACTTTGAGTTGGACCACAGTAAGCTTAGAAACAAAAAATACATAGTAACTCAAAGTAACTATTCCTGGCCAAGGCCACCACTTCTGTCCTGCCTCAGGTCCTGTGTGAAGCCCTGTGTTTCCCAGGACCTTGGCCACTGACTACCCCTGTCAACTACCAGGGAAGCAAGACAGGTAAGCCAGAGACTATTCAATTTATATTGCCTTGGGAGCTTTAATCTATAAGTGGTAATTCTACTCTATCCTTACACTAACTAAATTTGTGCTTGCTACTAGTCTTTTCAAAAATGAAATCCTAAACGTTGTGGGACACAGCATTATCCTACAATAAGAAAGAAAAACAATGGAATAAGGACATTAAATATCCATTATCTTGGAGGCGCTTACAACTGTAAAAGGATAAAAAGTAGCCTTTAAAGGTACCCATAACGTTCTATTCTCTAATCTGTATAGTGGGAACAAAAGTGTTCATTTTACTACTACTCTTTAAACCTTCACGTATTTTATACATTCTTCTTTCTTACACAGAACTACTTTCACTGTGAAAGTTATTGTGAAAGTTGTTCACTATACAAGCGGCGTCACAAAAGAGAAGACTGGGCCTTACATCCAGCCCACCACAGTCTACTTACCAAGACCTATGCACTGGGGCAAGACTGTTCCTGCTCCCACCCACAAAAGCATGCCTTCTCTTTGCAACACCCTTGCCAAGCATGCCCCATAACATTCCATCCATCTAGAGATGGCGCCTTTCGCAAATTCATACTACTCTATTTTCCTTTTCAAAGCAGGGCTCCTTAAATTTTCACATGCATATAAATGACCTAGGGAATCTTGTTATAATGAAGATACTGATTTAGGAGGTCTAAAAGAAAGGGGACCTATTACCTTTCTAACCAGCTGTCACGTAACACCTATGCTGCTGGTCCACAGCCTATACTACAGTCACAGAATTTAGATTTACATTTTTTGCCTATCAAATCTAATTAAAATACACGTTACAGCAAAGTGGGAACTTTGTCTCTTTTGTTCAATGCCATATCCCTGATGTTTGGAAGAGAACCTAGCATATACTAAGTGTTTAATAAATATTTACCAAATTTTTTTAAAAAGCAAAGTTGCTTCCTTAGTGAAAATCAAAGTACTTAAAATATAATGGCTAAAACATATCTGTCTGACTTCCAAACATTAAAATTAGACCTTATTATTTCAAAGGAAATCAACATAACAACACTCATTATTTAACTCAGAAAACATGTATTAGGAAAAAAAGAAAATATGTATTTGAAAAAAACATTAAAAATTTTCAATTCAAAAGGATCTATACTAAGCTACTCCAATATCTCTGCCTATCCCATCCCAATCAAATAAGCTATACAAAATTCCCTTCAGAATAACTGGAATAGGGGTGCCTGGGTGGCTCAGTGGGTTAAAGCCTCTGCCTTCAGCTCAGGTCATGATCTCGGAGTCCTGTGATCGAGCCCCACATCTGGCTCTCTGCTCAAGCAGGGAGCCCGCTTCCTCCTCTCTCTCTCTCTCTGCCTACTTGTGATCTCTGTCTGTCAAATAAATAAAAAAATAAAAATCGTAAAAAAAAAAAAAAGAATAACTGCTATAATTGACTCCTGGACAATTACCTGAGAAGGGTAACAGAGTTAAGTCAACTAGTTAACAAAAGTAGATGCTGATTATCTCCCCCTACCCCAGAAACAGGCCTCAAGGGAATTAAATATAAAACAAGTACATTCAAATGAAAACTTAATAAAAAGAAAGTCAAAAGCATGATACACTACTTAGGGAAGACTGGCCCAAAAAGCATGTTCAGAAATGCCTTCTGGCCAACAAAATGGCAACATGAAGCCAAAAGGCAGAAAGGTAAAATCTACCCAACAACCTTCTCAATGAATATCAATATTTACAACAACGTGGGAACAATCTTTATTCTTCCAGAAAAAAAATTTTTAAAACTGTTACTGGTATAAGAAAAAAATGGGCCAAGAAATTCAGTTATAGTAGTAAAAATCTTCTGAACATACAATATTATAGAATAACATGATGAATTAATTGTAAAAAGTCACCTTTCCCCTTCGTCCATTTCCTCCATCCTGATCTTCCCATTGCCAGTCCACTCCTCGTACCACTCTGGCACCTGCAAAGATCCCTCTGGCTGTAATCTTCTTAGATTTTCTACGAGACTCTAAAAGAACCCTAAAAATAAAAGTATGTATTTTAATTTATATAAAAGTATATTAACAGTAATTTATTTATATATGTAAATGTTTTGGGGGGCGGTTGATGATCCCAAGCAGGCTCCACACCCAACAAAGAGTCCAATGCCAGGCTTGATCTCACAACCCTGAGATCATGACCTAACTGAAATCACGGGTTGGATGCTTAATGACAGAGCCACCCAGGTCCCCCGCCAGTAATTTTTTTAAGATTTTAAAAATTCATTTTAGAGAAAAAGCAAGCAAGTATGGGGAGGGGGCAGAGGAAGAGGGAGAAGGAGAGAATCTCAAGCAGACTTTCCACTGAGCATGGAGCCTGACGCAGAGCTCGATCCCATGACCTTAAGATTGTGACCTGAGCTAAAACCAAGTCAGATGCTCAACCAACTGAGCCACTGAAGCACGCCAATTTATTTTTTTAAAAAAATCATAAAAAAGGCTATTTTAAAAATACAAAAGATTTTTATTTGTTCTAGTTAATACGTTAACAGCATGACACATAAATACCTTTACACTCCACAGATGATAATGGTGACAACAGGAGAAAAATGACATCTAATATTTACTGAGCTTTTACAGTAAGTAAAACACTTACAAAAGTTTAAAAGTTTACTATACTCCTAAAGAGTATATTTTATCCATTTTTATGTTATTTTATCCATTTTACAAATGAGGAAACAGAGTCTCAAAGAGGTAAGTGATTTATCCAGGGTCACAAAACCTAAATAATAATGGAATGGAATCAACATATGAATCCAGCCTAACCACTCAGAGTGTCACTATATCCTTTACCACTTTAGAAGTGGCAAACTCAAACCCCTACAACTGTGAGAGAAGTAACATAAATTAAGGCCCAAAAGGTAATACCACAGCAATGACAAATGGCAAGTGGCACTTGATCCCAGGTTCAGGAAGACAAGAAGCAGTGGTAGGGGCTCTGGTGAACTCAAGACCATGATTTGTCTTAAGGGTACAGATGCTCCTCTGTCAGCCAACTATCACCACGAACAAATGCCCAGTGCTGACAGTCTTTGGGTATGTGTGTGCGTGCGCATGTGTGAGTTCAAAAATTTAGAGCACAGCACAGGCCAAGTAATATATCGGTGGCCTGGATGTAACCTAACGCTAACTTGTTTCCAAAGTACTGAATACTTACAGAGAACTATGGACCTTGAAAAATTCTACCCTCAAAAATCTTGACCAGCTTAGTTCTACAAGGCCATCTTTCCCTCATTCTTCTATATCCTTCTCATTTATAAAATCAATAAGGTTTGGGGTTTTTCCTTTTGTTTTGTAATTTTACTTCAATATTCTATTCATTTTTAGAATGTCCTTATTATACCTTAACTTTAAAACTTGTAAACAAAAGGATAAGAAGAAACAATTTGCTCAAAACTACTCAGTTAATAAAAGCAGGACCAGGATTTGAACTGGGACAGTCTTTTTCTTTCTTTCTTTCTTTTTTTAAATATTTTATTTATTTATTTATTTATTTATTTATTTGACAGAGAGAAAGAGAGATAGCACAAGCAGGGCGAGTAGCAGGCAGAGGAAGTGGGAAAAGCAGGCTCCTCACTGAGCAGAGAGTCTGACATGGGGCTCAATCGCAGAACCCTGGGTTCATGACCTGAGCGAAAGACAGACAATCAAGTGAGCTACCCAGGTGTCCCTGAACTGGGTAGGACAGTTTTATACCTAAATCCATTTTTCTACTATTCCTGCTGCTTCCGTATGACTGGCTAAATTCTTGCTCCTATACATTATTCTTATCTATCTATATAAAATCACCTAAAACTCTATACCAATTCACAGTTCACATTCCTCTCTCTCTAAGACACTTAATACTAATAATCCCTGTATACAGTGTAAAATATCAAATGATATTCACTCCTGGTCAAATAATCCCTTAACTTATAAACTCTTTAAGAAGAAAAAAGGATTCTGTGCTTTAAGGGCACCTGGATGGCTCAGTCCATTCAGCGTCCAAATCTCGATTTCGGCTCAGGTCACTGAGCTCGTGAGATTGAGCCCTGTGTCAGACTCCACACTCAGCACGGAGTCTGCTTGAGATTCTCTCTCTCCCTCTGCCTCTTACCCTGCTTAGTTGCACTCTCTTCTCTCTCTCAAATAAATAAATCTTAAGGAAAAAAAAGTACTATATTTTAGTTATATTCAAATTTATACAAGCATAGTAGCTGCTACATAGTCTTAATGAACGCCTGTTGATTCAATCAATGGGCCCAGTGTTCATCTGGTAGCGATTAACAGAAGAGAATGCACAGTAAGAAGAAAATAGTGAGACTCTCTTGGGCTGCCCTTGCATTTCCAAATACTGAGGAGTGCCAAGTCTCCATGTCAGAGATAGACTAGCCCAGACTATTCTGAAAAAATACATGCAACTCCATCTTCACAGAGCTCTTTTCTCACTATATGGCAGACCTGGTCCACATTAGCCTAATAACTCCTATGTCCTGGTACTAAACCAGTTGTCAGCAGCTATTTCCAAATCCTATTTTTAAGGCTAAATAGTATAAAAAATTCAACGCCAACAAGGAATTACAACTGAAGAAAAACTGTTTACCCTACCGCTCACTTCCTGGTGTAGTAATTCTATAAAAGCGATGTCTTAAATGATGTTTATCTCCATGATAACAAACAGTGCACAAATCATAATTTGTACATTCTGCACATTTCCATCGAATGCCAATGATTGGTTGCTGGCGGCAGGTATCACACATGGTTCCATCATGCTTGATGCCTATTAAAACAAAGATACATGCTTACATTAACTGCAAGAATTATTTACTTGAATATTACTCCCTGGGGGAAAAAATAACACAGCATTTTAAAAAGTAATTCAATAAAGTGGGAAAGACTATTTCAAATGTACCATATATAGTTTCAAAACAACATATTTCAAGGATTTTAAACAGTATAAATTATAAATTAAACATTTTCTATCACTTCTTTCTTCATTAGTAAGAGTACTTCTCAGTAACACTTTTTTTTGCTGTCATCCACAAACTGAAACTTAGGTTCAATCTAGCAACAGAAAGAAGAATCATTTACTACCACATAAATGTTTCAGACTTCAAACATTCAGAATCTTTTGAGGAATTTCAACCTATTCTCCAGGTTAACAATTACTCCAAAAGAAAAAAAAAGTTTCACCTCATATCATGGAAACAAACTACCAATTAATTTAAGCATCCATCCCTGGGTGCTTGGGGTGCCTGGGTGGCTCAGTGGTTTAAAACCTCTGCCTTCAGCTCAGGTCATGGTCCCAGGGTCCTCGGATCGAGCCCCGCATCGGGCTCTCTGCTTAACAGGGAGCCTGCTTCCCTTCCTCTCTCTCTCTGCCTGCCTCTCTGCCTACTTGTGATCTCTGTCTGTCAAATAAATAAATATAATCTTTAAAAAAAACCAAAAAAGGGGCACCTGGGTGGCTCAGTGGGTTAAAGCCTCTGCTTTCGGCTCAGGTCATGATCCCAGGGTCTTGGGATCAAGCCCCGCATCAGGCACTCTGCTTGGCAGGGAGCCTGCTTCCTCCTCTCTCTCTGCCTGCCTCTCTGCCTGCTTGTGGTCTCTATCTGTCAAATAAATAAATAAATAAAATCTTAAAAAAAAAAAAAAAAAAAAAACCAAAAAAAGAAAAAACATTTAAAAAAAAAAAAAGAAAGAAAAAAAGAAAGAAAACCTCCACACCCCAAACAACAAACTTCAGAAAAGGATTACCAAGTAAGTTTCTCAGTATAAAAGGAAACAATATACTATAGTCAAGATTGCTGTTAGTTTGTTTTCCTTACAGAACAAGACTACAGTCTGGAAAAAAGGAAATAAGCATTTGGCAATATGATCTCCACTAAAGATGATAACATGAATGACAGACAATTAAAACTATAAAAGGGGGGAGGGCACCTGGGTGAAGTTAAGTTAAGCAGAAGCAGTTAAGTTAAGTTAAGCAGAAGTTAAGCTTCTGCTCTTGGCTCAAGTCATGGGTCACGATCTCAGGCTCCCTGCTTGGCGGGGAACCTGCTTCTCCCTCTCCTTCGGTCCCTCATCCATGCTCTCTCTCCTATCTCTCTCTCCCCCAAATAAAAATAAAATCTTTAAAAAAAAAAAAAAGCTATAAAAGGTACCCCTATAAAGTAATGAAAATAACTAAACTTTTTGGGTAACAAGATTGGGAATAATGTTCATAAGCGTCTGCCTTCGGCTCAGGTCATGATCCCAGGGTCCGGGGGTCAAGCCCCACATGGGACTCCTTGCTCAGCAGGGAGTCTGCTTCTCCCTCTCCCCTGCCTGCTGCTCCCCCTACTGGTGCTCTCTCTCTCTCTCTCTCTCTCCGTCAAATAAATAAAAAATAAATAAAATCTTACTATTCTATTTAGATCACCTGATAAATTAAAACTAGAAGTTTTTTAAACAATGTGGGACCTGTGAACATCAGTATCACTACTTTATGGTAATGTATGATCAGGCCCAATACTGAACTACAAGCAAGGGCTGTACTGTCCATTCAACACTAACACTCCTGGATTTGAGTTCTGGCTTTCACTAGCTGTTATTGTGCCCTTGGAAGAGTCATTTTAACATTAATATTTATGTAAAAAATAATAGTATTTATTTCAAGAATTTGGGAAGCAGAGAAGGAAGGTGGGGTTTAAATGAAACAAGATGCTCATGTTGAAGGTGGGTAAGAGGGATGTTCATTATATAATTCCCTATTTTGTGTTAAGTTTAGAAAATTTCCATAATTAAATAAAAGGATTCATTTTAGTTCTAAGAACCTCAGCTCCCTTTGGAGGAGGCATTATGTTCTTTAAAGGTAAGGGCTGTTCTAAGAATCAAGTAAGAATGTACTACATCTGCGAGAACTAGAGCACAAAAATAGTAATGTTATTACTAATCTCTAATAGAACTAATACACTACTGCTGCTTCCAGGTAAGGGAAAAAAACTGCATAATTAATTTTCTATATTCAAGTTTAAAATCCCATAAGGTAACTACTTTCTAAATAAAGAGTCAAACATGAAGATAAACTTGTGCCTGAACTGAGATGGTTTAAAAAAAAACAGGGTGGGAGGAAGAACAGTAGAAGGAAGATGGGATGCCTAGTGAACTACTGAAGAGCAGGACACCCTACACCAAATATGTTTCATGTGCAATTCTTCCGCATCTCCTGCCACACAAATGTCTGACTGTATTTGGGCAGATATCAGTACCTGCTGATTTCATTCCATGACTATTTTATGCTACTGTGGGCAGACCCTCTGCTGCTTTCAAGTATCATCCCTAGTGTAGAATGGAGAACAGAAAGGAAGAAAATTAAAGTGGCTAGAAAAAAGGGGTCAAATCGTAAGAAAGTTACACACTATTTACACAGGTGTAAATAATGGTAGTTCTACCACTGAGCAGGACATATGATATGGGACTCATCCCAGGAGCCTGTGATCATGACCCAAGCTGAAGGCAGATGCTTAACTGACTGAGCCACCCAGGCGTCCCTGGACTTGCAATTTTAAGTATGTGGGGTTTTTTTTGTTAATGGCGTGCCCTTTCTCTCTTTTTTTAAGGTAAAAAGTGCAGTTCTAGTGTACTGTTTGTTCCTAAATATCTCTTATCTATTTGTTTTCTCTTGAATGATCTCATTTATACTTTTTTTTGTTACTTTCTACGTCTTTTTAGTTTTCTAACCCATAGGCATCAAGTCCTTGATCTTCCTGACTTCTGTTTTCTCTCCAATTCTACTAGCTTTATCCTGGCTTAAAAGGGTGGTAGATAGTATTTTCCAAAGGGGGCCACACCAATATATATTCACCTTAATTGCTCTTCTGACAATGTGACAATGACAGGTGACCACTAAAAGGAGAGTCTATTTTTCTTCCCACAGAATCTGGACACTTGCAATTGCCACAGTCAACATGAGGAAGCAGAAGGAACAGTGTACAGCTTCTAAGGTTAGATCGTAAAACAGTGCAGGTGCCACTTGTCTGTCTGTATCTGTCTTTATGTCTCCCTCAGGATTCATACCCTGCATGCCTTGAGAGTTTTTTCATCATTAAGTCTGGCTACGCTGAAGCCACCCACGATAGAGAAGAACATGGAGAGGTCACACAGATATTGCAGAGCAGAGACTAACTGTTCCCCAAACTGTCTCCAAATCCCCAATCCATGGAAGCAATGAACATAGAAATTTCTACACACCAGTAAGTTTGGGGGTAATCTGTAACCATTTTAACTGAAACAAAGCAAGTTTTTTTCAAATTTGTTTTTTTAAAAAAAAAAAAAACAAAGCAACTTTGTTATAGTTCCTTACAACATATCGAAAATAAAGATAAACTGAAAAGCTAAATATGAAAATAGAAAATCAGGGGCGCCTGGGTGGCTCAGTGGGTTAAAGCCTCTGCCTTTGGCTCAGATCATGATCCCAAGGTCCTGGGATCGAGCCCCACATCAGGTTCTCCGCTCCTTGGGGAGCCTGCCTTCTCCTCTCTCTCTGCCTGCCTCTCTGCCTACTTGTGATCTCTGTCTCTCAAATAAATAAATAAAATCTTTTTTTAAAAAAATAGAAAATCATAAAAGGGCTAGAAAAAAGAAGTTGAACATATTTTACAATTTTGAGTAGTCTTTCTAAGATAACATGAAACCTAGAAGTCACACACATGCCCAAATGAGCACACACACTATACAAAAAATACAATATATAGAAAATCTGAAAACCCACCTCAAACTGCTGAGTGGTTTGGGGTGCAGGAGGATAAGGAGAGAGCACTCATGTTTTCTCCTACATCCTTTTGAAATGTTTTATTATAACCATATTATTTTCATAATTTATTTTAAAAAACACAAAACAAGACTAATTTTATCCTCTCAAATTGGCACAGATTAAATACATGCATGCAAAGACTTAAGCTAATAAGATTTCACTAAGAATGAAATATAAATTCATACAACCTTTACAAAAGTACTTGCAAAATGTTTCAAATGTCTTAAAGACTGCCAGGTGCCTAGGAGGCTCAGTTTGTTAAGTATCTACCTTCAGCTCAGGTCATGATCCTAGGGTCCTGGGATTGAATCCCTCATCTGGCTTTCTGCTCAGTGGGAAGTCAGGTTCTCCCTCTGCCCTCACCCTGCTCCTGCTCATTCTTTCTCTCTCTCTCTTTCAAAATAAATAAATAAATAACATCTTTTAAAAAAAAAAAAAAAGGACTATGACCTGGTCTTCAAATTTTTTTTTTTTAAAGATTTTATTTATTTATTTGACAGACAGACATCACAAGTAGGCAGAGAGGCAGGCAGAGAGAGAGAGAGACAGAAGCAGGCTCCCTGGTGAGCAGAGAGCCCGATGCGGGACTCGATCCCAGGACCCTGGGATCACGACCTGAGCCAAAGGCAGAGGCTTTAACCCACTGAGCCACCCAGGCGCCCCTGGTCTTCAAATTTTTTAAAAAGTACATCCAAAGATACTAAGATTTTTGTAGATAAAAACAAAAATTGAACATTAACCTATGTCAAAAATATGGGACTATTTATGTGTAAACTATGGTAATGCATAGAGAGAAATTCTATGCAATTAAACCATGTTGTAGAAGAAATATTACTGATATGGTAAACTACATTTTTTTCATAAACTCATTATTATTTTCTAAAGTAGTAGCAAAGAACTACAGTATACCGTTATATAAGACACATAATACACATGCACAGAAAAACTAGAAAGATAATCTCCAAAATGTACTAATGGGATTACCCTTTATGGTTTTCTAAATCTTCTACACTGAGTGTTTATTAGTTCTAGGAAGCAGCTGAGTGAGTAGGGGCATTAATATATCATCAGAGATGCTCATGTATGTCATCTATAAATTAAAATAAAAACAAAAACACGGTATTTACAGCAAATATTTACAGAGACCAACTTTCAAATACTCTAGCAACAGAGTATGTAACTACAACTTAGAAGTTTTTGTTTCTTTTAACCCTTACTCTAACTGAGCTATTACATGAAAATAAAATATATACTTTATCTGGCTACAGTCCTCACTGGCACATGCCTGCAGTCACAGGCTAAACTGTCTTACCCCTGGAAAGCACCATGACCAAAACATCATAATTAATATCAAATATCAGTAACAATAAATGTCCACACAGTGGTTAAGTTTCTGAATAGGTCTAAAACAGGTCTTCTTTGTCATCACAAAAAGTAAAATGCACTAAACAAATCAGTACCAATAAGCACTTAAGAGGTTTATCCTTAACTATGCAGCTCTTCAAATAAGAGTTGACTGATGAAAAAGGCAGAGGGAAAATGTATCCCACCTTCCCCATCTGACCAAAGAATGAAAAGTCCAGTTTTCAGCTATTCGCTTATTGACGTATTTTTCATATCTAAGCTCATTTTCCACAAAGCACAATGATAACAACATTCATGAGCTCATAACCTAAGTATAGGTTTTCTTTAAAAGGAGCTATTTAAACACACAATGATAACTCATTAAAAAAAAAAAAAACCTACAATTCATGGTTTTAGAGAATACCTCAGGAAAACCATTAATGCACACAAAAGCACATCCAAATCCTTTCTTGGTTCCCACAGTTCAAATGCCAGCAAAGCTACTGGAACAGCTGTTAAACAGACAAGGCTGAGAACTGAAAAGAGTAAACAAAGCAGCCTCCTCCACCATCAAACTGAGCACTACAGAATTTTTAATGAGAATGCAATTAACTGGCTTTAAAACAAAAGTTGATATTTAAAGAAAACACAAAAAGGAGAAAGGGTATTTAATAAACAAGACCAACACTTCACTGAGTTCTTACTTCAGTAGCTCATTTCCCCTTAAGACATCCACCCAATTCATTCGCTTCTAAAACCATTCCCTCCCAGTTTAAACCTCCTTAGCCTTTGCAAGTGTTACTCCTTAAAACGTTCATTTCAAAAAAATTAATTCCCTAACTAAACCTATTAGTCCCTTTTCTCCTTCCTATAGAATACCATATTACCCTAGAGACTCAATGCTCTTTTCCTTTGCTACGCTTTATGAAGACATCTGCCACTATTAAATGAACCACCTGATGATAGCTTTTGACTCATTCTACCAATACTCAAATGACCATCTGCTCTACATTTTAATGGCATCTCGCCTAAATTCAAAAACTTAAGAGAATTTACACAGCTTAAGTCTTTTTGTTGGAAAATTTTATGAGAACAATAAAACATGCTGGTCAAGATCAATGACAACAGTTCTTAAAACAGCCAATGAAAATATCTCAAAATCTTAAAGCAGTGATTTAAGTAAAATGTTAAATTTCTAGTTAGAAAAGATGACTGAAAGAGAGAATCAGAATTCTCACTATAAGCAGTGCAGTCTACAAAGCACTTCAACACGTAACAAGAATACCTAAATTATCACTTTGTGTAATAGCAAAAGAAAAAAGTAAACAATATAATTGTTCACCAACAAAAGAATGGAAACATGGATTAGGTATAGAGTGGAATACCTAAAATTAATGTTCAATAGTCACACAATTCAAGTGAATGAATCCTTCAACCATAATGCTGAATTTTTTTTAATTATCTAAGAATATAAAATGTTGCAAATAAAGTACCATATATTGTTCATAAAAACATAGCACAAATGCTACATATGTACAAATGGTACATAAAAACGAAGCACAAACATAAAAAAAAAACCACATAAATTTCTAGATAATGGTTACCTTAGGAGAGGAGAGAAGGGTACGACATTGGATAGAAGCACACAGGGCATTTTGTTTCTAGATGGGTTCACAAGTATTTATTACTCAATCTACTCCGGTATCTTATATATTAAGTGATAAATTTTAAAACATTTTAAAGTTTAAAAAATCCTAATAGACTAATATGACACCTAGTTAATCCTCTAAATTTGTACCCTAATTGGAAGATTTCACCTAACATTAAAAAAATAATTTACAAGTCATTAGCCAGTATTTAAATGTAATTACTTATTGTGGCATAACTGTTGATGTCATTCAACCAAAAAAGAAATCCTATTTCTGATTTAAGGATTCATTCAACTTTAACCCCAAATCAATGTGACAAAAAGTAATAGAGATTAAACAGAGTTAAACCAACTATAGTATGCATCTTACTCTCCCTGAACCTTCAAACTACTTACTGACTTAGAAATTGTCTCAACAATAATTAAAATTCCTAATGAGGGTAAGGCCTCTGTGACCTGCCAGCTGGTTGGTATATTCCACATTCCTTTCTCTTGAGAAATACTAAATTAATGAAAATAAGATTGTTATTACTAATAATACTGGCCACTACTCATTACCACATGAAGCTAACATGCCTTACACATACTTTATTTAAGCTTTCCAATAATACTAAAAGCTAGGCATTATGATTCCCAAGTAAACATGAAGAGACTGAGGCTGAGGTAAGTAACCCACCTTAAGTCACACAATATTAGTAGGTGGCAGGCTCAAATTCAAACCTAGGTGGGTCTGATTACAAAGTTTGGCCCTATTAAGGTCTTCGTTCCACTCGGGTTTTTTCTCCATCTGATCTTACCTAAAGAATAATTACGTATCTAGAGCAGCATGTTCCCAATTCAACCTACTAGATTTAAAATCCTTTAAGTTATCAAGTCCTATTCTAATAGTCAAATAAATCTCAGAGAGATATGCTTTAAAAATTGAAAAGATTGGGGTGCCTGGGCGGCTCAGTGGGTTAAGCCTCTGCCTTCGGCTCAGGCCATGATCTCAGGATCCTCGGATTGAGTCCCGCATTGGGCTCTCTGCTCAGCAGGGAGCCTGCTTCCTCCTTTCTCTCTCTCTGCCTGCCTCTCTGCCCACTTGTGATCTCTGTCAAATAAACAAACAAAATCTTTTAAAAAAATTGAAAAGATTATTTACTTTTTAGTTATTTCAATAATGTAGTAATGTGCAACATCACTACTTCAAGTACAACCAATTCTTATTATACATTAAAAAAATGTCTCTGAAGGCATCTCACCCAAAATCTATAATTCCATCATAACTTTTCTGTTGGACAAGTTATTCTCATCTATTTTTGCATCCTCTACTACTCTACTGTATTACAAGTTTGCATAATTAAATTATAATCATGCCCTACACAATCCAAACAAAAGAAGTTATCAAAATAGGCATACACTTGGCAGTTTTAGTATTATGTTTGTTATTTTTAGCACTGTTGTATAGGGGTAGAAAGTTAATAAGGTCAAACAAAATTAAGAATTTTATCACTTTTGGGGAGGCTGGGTGGCTCAGTCATTAAGCGTCTGCCTTCAGCTCAGGTCATGGTCCCAGTGTCCTGGGATCAAGCCCCACATCGGGCTGCTTGTTCTGCGGGAAGCTTGCTTCTCCCTCTCTTACTCCCCCCGCTTATGTTCTCTCTCTCACTGTGCCTGTCTCTCTGACAAATAAATAAACAAAATCTTTAAAAAAAAAAAAAAAAGAATTTTATCACTTTTTTTCCTGCTAACCAAGGAAAATTTACTATTTCATTTTAGAAGCAAAACATGCATCTGTGTACCTTGACATACTCCAACTTCATTTTACAGGTGAAGAACTATGGCTCAAACAGATTAATGTTATAAAGTTGGGGAGAAAAACTGACAAACCCAGAATTTTTTTAAGATTTTATTTATTCATTTGAGAGAAAGCACAAGAGAGGACAAGCAGCAGGGAGGGACAGTGGGAGAGGGAGAAGCAGACTCCTCGCTGAGCAGGAAGATAGGGATTCTATCTGAGGACCCTAGGGTCATGACCTGAGCCAAAGGCAGATGCTTAACCAACTGAGCCACCAAGGCATCCTGACAAACCCAGATTTTAATCTCCACCATCAACTTACTACTTGTGAAATCTTGAGCAAGCTAGTTCACTTCTCATAGCCTGTTTTCTCTTCAGTAAAATAAAGGCCATCAAGTAACATTTTTATCAGAATTAAATGATAATATAAATAATATACTATATATATTAAATATACATAAAATATATATAGATAGATAACATATAAAACATTTAACATAGTGCCTGAAAAATGATGGGAGCCCATGAAATATTAGTCTACTCCCCTAGTTAACAGTCTTACTTGATAAAAATCTAGAATGAACAAATAACCTTAATTTCCCTACTAAGCTAGTACATTTTCCACTACTTCATGAAGACAGACTCCGGGAAGGGGTGAGCAAGGCATCATAATCTTAACTATTACAATTCCAAGCTGTTATAATTTATTATCATCAGCCCTACAAAACTCTCAAAAATCAAATAATGACTTTTTTTAATGTAAAAACTTCTATCCCATTTCTTGTCTTTTTATGAACAAAATTATCATCAATAAGATAAATCTACCCCTGAAGAAAACCAAATACTCATATCATGAGTGTGTTTACAGAATATAAAGTAATTCTAACAATTCTAACTATCTATAAAAGTTAATGTGCTTTAAAAAAAAAAAAAAAGTACTCCCCAAATGATAAATGAATGTCTGGGCTATCTGCTTTTGTTCCCTTACCTCCCCCACTAAGTTAAATGACTGACACCTTATCTTAGTTGTTTTCTATCAATTGACTTATAAGCCAGTTGTATAGAACTCAGAACCCATTTTTCCTCCAAAACAAAGTTTTAAAGATAATTTAGGTACCAGACTATTTCACAAGAACTGTTTACACAGAGCTATGGGCATACAAAGATAAAAACTGCTAAAATTGATAAAAACTCTCAACAGAGTGGGCTTAGAGGGAATACACCTTAACCTTAACACAATAAAAGTCATATACAGGGTGCCTGGGTGGCTCAGTTGGTCAAGTGTCTGCCTTCAGCACAGGTTGTGACCCCAGGGTTCTGAGACTGAGCCCTGTGTAGGCTCCCTGCTCAGCAAGCAGCCTGTTTCTCCCTCCCTCTCAGCCACTCCCCACACTTGTACTCTCCCACTCTCTGTCAAATAAATAAATAAAATCTTCAAAAAATAAAGGTCATATATGATAAATCCATAGCTAACATCATATTCAATACTCTACGATTAGGAACAAGACAAAAATGTCCACTCTTGCCACTTTTATTCAACATAGTACTAAAGTCCTCACCACAGCAATCAGACAAGAAAAAGAAACAAAAGGAATCCAAATTGGTAAAGAATCTGTCATTATTTGCAGATGACATACCATATGTAGAAAACCCTAAGAAGGCCACCAAAAAACTATGAGGACTAATAAATGAATTCAGCAAAATTGCAGGATGCAAAATTAATATATAGAAATCTGTTGCACTAGTAACACTAATAATGAAGTAGCAGAAAGAGAAATTAAGAAAACAATCCAATTTACAACTGTATCAAAAGGAATAAAACACACGCAAATAAAATCAACTAAGGAGGCGAAAGACCTGTACACTAAAAACTAAGATACTGATGAAAGAAACTCACAATAAAAAAAAAAAAGACAATAGAAACAAACAGAAAGAAACACTGCGCTCATAGACTGGAAGACTTAATATGGTTACAGTGTCCATAATACCTAAAGTAATCCACAGATTTAATGCAATCCTTACCAAAATACCAATGGCACTTCCCACAGAGGTAAAACAAATAATCCTAAAACTGTATGGGACCATAAAGATCCCAAAGAGCCAAAGGAATCTTGAGAAAGAAAGAAAGCTAAAGATATCACAATCCCAGATTTTAAGCTATAATACAAAATTACAGTAATCACAACAGTATGGTACTGGCATGAAAATAAGACACTGACCAATGGAACAGAATAGAGAGACCGGAAATAAAGCCATGCTTATACAGTCAATTAATCTACAACAGAAGAGCCAAGAATATACAGTGGAGAAAAGACAGTCTCTTCAATAAATGAGTACTAGGAAAACATACTAGTACAAGACAGCTACATGCAAAAGAATGAAACTGGACAATTTCTTACACCATACATGAAAATAAACTCAAATTAGATTAAAAACCTAAATATAAGACCCCAAGTCATAGAACTTGTGAAAAAAAACACAGGCAGTAATCTCTTGGACATGGGCTTTATTTTAACAACATTTTCTGGATATGCCTTCTCAGCAAAGGAAATATAAGCAAAAATAAACTACTAGGACTACATCAAACTAAAAAGGCTTTTAAACAGTGAAGGAAACCATCACAAAACAAAAAGGCAACCTACTGAATGGGAGAAGATATTTGCAAATGATATATCTGATAAAAGTTTAATATCCAAAATACATGTAAAGAACACATACAACTTAACATCAAAACAATCCAATTTAAAAAAAAAATCCAATTTAAAAATTGGCGGAAGACCTGAATAGACATTTTCCAAAATACGACATACAGATGGCCAACAGACACATGAAAAAATGCTCAGCATCCTAATCACCCAGAAATGTAAATCAAAACAACAGTGAGATATCACCTCACACCCAGTATCAAAAAGAAAATAACAAGTATAGGGAAGGATGTGATGAAAAGGAAACCCTCATGCAGTGGGAATGTAAGCTGGTGCAACCAGTAAGGAAAACAATATGGAGGTTCCTCAAAAAATTAAAAACAGAACTACCATATGATCCAGTAATTCCACTGCTGGGTATTACCCAAAGAAAATGAAAGCACTAATTCAAAAAGATATATCCACCCTTATGTTTACTGCAGCATTATTTACAATAGCCAAGCTACAGAAGCAACTCACATGTTTATTGACAGATGAATGGATAAACATGATGTGGTATATACATATATACATATGTGTGTGTATGTGTATAGATATGTATATATGTGTATACACACACACACACAATGGAAAACTACTCAGACATTAAAAAAAAAAAAGGTCTTGCCACTCACAACAACTTGGATGGATCTAGAGGTTATTATGCTATGTAAAGTAAGTCAGACAAAGAATGACAAATATCATATGATTCCATTTACACCTGAAACCTAAAAAACAAACAAACAAAAAACAGCAACAAAAAAGGGAAAGAGACTCATAAACATACAGAACAAACTAGTGGTTGCCAAAAGGGAGAGGTGTAGGGGAATAGACAAAATAGGTGAAAGGGTTTAAGAGGTACAAACTTCCAGTTATAAAGTAAATAACTCACAGAGATGAAAAGTAAAATGTAGGGAATATAGTCAATAATATAGTAATAACTTTGGTGAAAGATAACTACATTTCCAATGGTGAACACTGAGTAAATGACAGCCCAGGTCACAATTTTAGGGTCCTGGGATAGAGCCCCACATCACTGGGTTCCCTGCTCAGCAGGGAGTCTGTTTGTCCCTCTCCTGCTGCTGCTCCATCTGCTTGAGGTCTTTCTCTTATTCCCTCTCTCTCAAATAAATAAATAAAATCTTTTAAAAGAAGATGATGATAATGGTGATAAGGAGGAATATTCTTTTTTTAAAAAGCCATTTTCTGGGCTGCTGCTGATGATGATGATAAGGAGGAATATTCTTTTTTTAAAAAGCCATTTTCTGGGGCACCTGGGTGGCTCAGCTCATGATCTCAGAGTCCTGGGATCAAGCCCCACATCGGGCTCTCTGCTCAGCAGGGAGCCTGCTTCCCCCCTCTCTCTCTCTGCCTGCCTCTCTGCCTACTTGTAATCTCTCTCTGTCAAATAAATAAAATCTTTAAAAAAAAAAAAAGCCATTTTCCTATAGGTATTTAAAATGCAAAAGTTCCTTCTAGGTGACTTAGAGCAATGGTTTCCAAAGTGATGTATACAACTCAGGAGATACAGAACATGATCCTTTGAAATGCAAGAGAAAATGGAAGTTCACGATGTCTTATTGATAATCACAAACTCTAAGCGTTTTTGTAAGCTAGCAGCAAACTCACTGAGTGATAAACCCTGATCCTGAACAAACAAAATGCTATATATAGTAGGTAGTCTTTATCATCCCCTTAGTATCATTATTCTTATGCTTCCCTGCAGAAATATTAATTTATCTGATTACATGGTACTGCTGTGAACTTCAAAGTGGGTATTATGTACTGTGTTGCAAACACAGCATATTATAGTTCTAAAATCCAAAAGTATAAACTTAGTCCCAAGCATTCTAAAAAAAAGGGGTTGTGGACTTTCACTGAAACTTTTACTTTTACATTTACTTTTTTTCTAAAAATCTAAAAATGAAATTAAGTTTTACTAACTGTAAATTAGTCAGCTAACACTAATACCTTCAGTGGCCCTGTATAAAAACACATACCACAGGTGTACTGAAGGTGAGTGAGAGACTGAGAACACCTGGGCCCACCACTGTTGCCCACTTCTGGCACATTAAGACATACTGAAGCTTTTTTGTACCTAATTAAGTGGATTTGTGGAATGCATGCTAATGACACAAAACAACATGTTGTTGATTATCTTGAGACAAAGTGTTTAAGAGGCAAAATTAAGAATGAGTTCCATATTTTTCACTTACAAAATAAATGAAAAATTAATGTTTCAAAATTACACACATTTTCTGGGATCAAAAGTAGGCATTAGTGGTATGCTCCTTATAAGATCTTTTAATTATGTTCATTTAATGTGTCCTAGGTAAAGATGATGTGAGAAAATATGTGCTGCCCAAAAGAAACTGAAGTAAGCAAGGTGAAAACTGGTATTTGGAGATGTTACCATCATTATACGGTCTTTAATAACAAAATGATGTGTATCACCAATTTTCATATTCATACTTGAAAGAAAATAATATTTTATTTCATTTTAAATTCAGTAAATTCAGAATTCATTGATTCAAAATATAAAAGAGAAACACCTTCCAATTCATACATAAGAAATGATTAGCATTAAAAAGGAGGGGTGGGACGCCTGGGTGGCTCAGTTGGTTAAGCGGCTGCCTTCGGCTCAGGTCATGATCCCGGCGTCCTGGGATCGAGTCCCACATCGGGCTCCTTGCTTGGCGGGGAGCCTGCTTCTCCCTCTGCCTCTGCCTGCCACTCTGTCTGCCTGTGCTTGCTCTCGCTTCTCTCTCTATGACAAATGAATAAATAAAATCTTTAAAAAAAAAAAAAAAAAAAAGAGGGAAAGTTACTAACTAAATTTCAATAAAAATTTTACTGAACTGGTAATGCAATAGAAAAATAAGATTAAGATTTAGTAAACAGGGGCGCCTGGGTGGCTCAGTGGGTTAAGCCGCTGCCTTCGGCTCAGGTCATGATCCCAGGGTCCTGGGATCGAGCCCCGCATCGGGCTCTCTGCTCAGCAGGGAGCCTGCTTCCTCCTCTCTCTCTGCCTGCCTCTCTGCCTGCTTGTGATCTCTCTCTGTCAAATAAATAAATAAAATCTTTTAAAAAAAAAAAAAAGATTTAGTAAACATTATTCATTAGGGTCCAGTCAGAAGACAGAAACTATACCAATCCATCACTTCTAGAAATGGGTAAACAACGGGGGAAAAAATGAGAGTACTAAAATATAAGAGGCTTTTTTTTTTTTTAAGATTTTATTTATTTATTTGACAGAGAGAGATCACGAGTAGGCAGAGAGGCAGGCAGAGAGAGAGAGAGGAGGAAGCAGGCTCCTGCTGAGCAGAGAGCCTGATGCGGGACTCGATCCCAGGACCCCGAGATCATGACCTGAGCCGAAGGCAGCGGCTTAACCCACTGAGCCACCCAGGCGCCCTAAAATATAAGAGGCTTTTAAAAAGCATTCCATAGGGCTAGGATCCAGACCTTGATGAAAGGGTCGGACCAGCTGGTGCTGGTATCAGTGAGTGGGGGCATGCTGAAAATACTTCTGGTTATACTGGAACAAAGTACACGAGAATCAAATACTGACACTGAAACCCTACTGGATAAGATGATACCAAAAGAAAGCTAGTAAAACAGAAAAGAGCAAGTTTCTTCTCCCACTCCAGCCTTCCAGTGTCCTTTGAGCATCCCCTATTTGCATAACCAAGTAGGATCCAGATGGCAAAAAAGAATATGCAGAGTCCTACCACAGCCTCACCAGGTACAATGCAGAGAGTGGGCTGAAGCCAAGACACAAGAGCTTAATAACCAGCATAACATTCAGAAATGCACTTCTTTCTTTTGGATCAACTATCTATCTTTCTGAGGTCTCCTAAAAGCTACAGCATCTAGCAAAATCAAGAATGGAAACAAAATCAATTTAGAATCAGACTTGATTTACTAATATATTAAAATAAGATTTTCAAAAAAAGAAGAAAAATCATACTGCTCTCATTTTTAAAAAGAAGAATATTCTGATGAGAAGCAAAATATCAAAATACCACCCCGATGGTTGGATCCTTTCCAGTGCAGGTGTTAATCCTTTTTCTGCATATATCTTTCCATAATTTTTCAGTATTTAAAATTTACATAAAAAGCACAGTACCACCTATAGTACCTTTTTGAAAACTATTTTTTACTTAACAAATATTTGGTAAAAATATACTATATATACATAGTATACTTGTATATACTTTATATACACATTCTTTCACCTTAGCTGCTAATATTTTATTGTGAGACTCATGTAACATGATATACAAATTATGTAAAAACTTTCAGTAGTTACCAAATTATTGCTTTTATAAACAATACTGCAATGAATTTCTTTATACATACCTTTTAATGGATTTGTGCCTAAGGATTTCATGGATATACACTTAGAAGATTCTCTTAGTTGCAGAATATGTGCGTTGTAAAGTTTACAAGATTGCCAAACTGCTTCTTAAAGTGGTTGTATTAATTTACTGTCCCACCAATAACCTGAGAGTTCTAATTTCTCCACATTCTTTATCAATACATACTATTTTTAGACTTTTAATTTTTGTCACTCTGACTGGGGTGAAATACATCTTTTTAAATTTTTATTTCCAGGTTAGCTCTGAGTTAGCTATATGAATAGTTATTAGCTCTTTACTATTAACATCAAATCAAATTTTCACAGCTAGAGGAAAATTTCTATTTAAAATTATCTAATCCATTTATCTCATACGTAAAGGAAAAAGCCAGCTAGCTGGCTTCTAACTTCTAACTGAAAACTTTCTCCCATACCTGGTAATATAATTACCTATGTCACTCCCAACCACACACTTACAAGCTAATATTAAAAGGTCGATTTTTCTCATTAAACAAAAGAAGCTTTATAGTCGAGGTAAGATTTCAGTAATCTGAATATTGGGTAAGATATGATAGTTAAGTAGATATGACAATGTCTTATCTTCTCCCACGGGCAGAGCTTGGCTTCAACAGTGTAGGATGACTGGAACTTTAAGCTGCTGTTTAGAACAAAAAGCAAAACAAACAAAAAAAACATAAAAGATTAAGAACACTGATAAAGTAAAAAAAATAATACCACAAGAGTAAAGACAGACAATGTGGAGCTGGAAAATCTGACAGCGTCACATGCAGCTCAAATACTGTATGTAATAGTATTGTAAATTTCAAGGTCTGTGGATTAGTTAATGGTATTGTACTAATGTTATTTTTCTGGTTTCAATAATTGTAAGATATTAATACCTGAAGATGAGCAAGGGGCAAAAGGGAACTCTTTTTACTGGTTTTGTAATTTTTGTAAACCTGAAATTATTTCAGAAAGGTTCAACTTATTTTTTTTTAATTTTTTTTATTTATTTGAGAGAGATCACAAGTAGGCAGAGAGGCAGGCAGGCGGGGGGTGGGGGGGGGAAGCTCCCTGCTGATCAGAGAGCCTGATGCCAGGGCTCCATCCCAGTACCCTGGGATCATGACCTTAACCAAGGCAGAGGCTTTCACTCACTGAGCCACCCAGGTGCCCCAAGATTAAACGTATTTTTATTTTAACTACTGTGTAAAGAAATACCAAGTACTGTATATAATAAATATAACATTTAATAAACCTTGAGAATGTAATAAAGTACCAATAGACATCAATTATCAAATATTTTGGAGAAAAGAAAATTGAAAGTAGTATTATAGTCCTGGGGTAAAACCAAATCTAACAGTTTGTGATTTGTTCAATCCTTCAAAAAAAAAAAATGCTAAAGATATTAAATCATAGAAATCAAAATTCATTTCAACAGCACTGCATAAGAAGGCTAGCTACCCTGCATCTAGAAATGCTTTTAAAATGTCTGCTAAAAGAATCAGACGAACAAGATGAATTATTACACACAACAAATTAAATGAGTAAAATTATCTTGTAAATTAAACTGAGATTTTAAAACAATTACCTCTAAAAACATCTGCTTTTATATAAGATAATGAAACTATGACAGATATACTTCACACCACAAAGCACACAGACAACATTAATATCCCTTCAAAAATTACTGTAATATAGGATTTGTTACACTTTACTCTAGAAAGATTTTTAAATTTCCTCATAAACGTGCAATTACCAATACCAAGATGACGGCAAATTATTGAGCTGTGGTGAAATTTTAGCTTAAGCTAGCAAGGTAAAATCTTTTAAGAGCCTGCAGAAACAGGTATATGCCTCATTCCAGGTAAAACATCAGAGTGTAAAGTGCTAAAATGTTTTTGGACAGCAACCAGTCAGTTATCTATCAAATGTTAAATATGTGTACCCCTTGATGCAATCTATAACAGAAGTACTCAACACATATGCATAGGATTTATTCTGTATAACAGTGAATAAGAAGACCTGAAACAATATAAAATGCCCACCAAGAAAGCACTAGTTAAATACATTATGGTGTCTAGTCACTGGAATATTATGCACTTATAAAAGAATAAGATAGACCTACATGTGCTAACATGGAACAATTCCCAATATATTAAGTGGAGGAAACAAAAGTGCAGAAGAGAATACAGTTTTTACCATTTGTGCTTTAAAAAGGTAGATTTACAGTATATTAATAAATATGCTTGCAAAAAATAGGGTATGTAAGAATACACAAGAAACTAGTAACAATGGCTGTCCCTTTTTGTACTGTTGAATCTTTTCTTTTGGGCATGCATATACGTCTTTCCCAATGTTTAAATAACCAGTTAAGAAACACAATTTTATGGGGTGCCTGGGTGGTTCAGTGGGTTAAAGCCTCTGCCTTCGGCTCAGGTCATGATCCCAGAGTCCTGGGATCGAGCCCCACATCGGGCTCTCTGCTCAGCGGGGAGCCTGCTTCTTCCTCTCTCTCTCTCTGCCTGCCTCTCTGTCTACTTGTAATCTCTGCCTGTCAAATAAATAAATAAAATCTTTAAAAAAAAAAAAAAGAAAGAAACACAATTTTATGAATTATCTGTTCAAAAAAACTGAGATGACTTGTGTTAGTTTCCTTTTTGTCACTGCCAATAACAAACAGGAACCCATTTCAGATGTGTTAGGTTTTGTTAAATTCAATCATCAAGCCTTAGAAGTAGCTTATTTATTAATTAACTCAAAACGTATTAAAGACTTTAAAGTTAAGATCTGAAACCATAAAACTCCTATAAGAAAACACAGGCAGGAAAAAAAAAAGGAAAAGAAAGGAAAGAAAACACAGGCAGTAAGTTCTTTAACAATGATTTTGGCAATGATTTTTTTGGACTTGACACCAAAAGCAAAAGCAACAAAAGCAAAAATAAACAAGTGGGACTCCATCAAACTAACGAGTCACTGCACAGGAAAGGAAACCATCAACAAAATGAAAGAACTTACTGAATGGGAGAAAAATGCTTGCAAATAATGCATATAATGATTAATATGTAAAATACATACAGAACTCATACAATTCAACAGCAGAAAAACCAATTTGATTAAAAAATGGACAGAGCATCTGAATATTTTTTCAATGAAGATATACGGATGGCCAACACACATGAAGAAATGTTCAACATCACTAATCATCATAAAAATGCAAATCAAAACCACAATGAGACATCACCTCACACTAGCTAGAATGGCTACTACCAAAACAACAAGAAACAGCAAAAGATCAAAAACAGAACTACCATAGGATCCAGCAACACTTCTGGGTATCTAGCCAAAGAAACAGAAAACACTAATTCAAAAACATTTGCATCCTCATGTTCACCGAAGCATTATTTACAATAGCCAAGACAAGGAAACAACCTTAAGTCCATCAATGGATGAATGGATAAAGAAAATGTGCCCCCCACACACACACACTGGAATATGAACTCAACCATAAAAAAAGAATTAAATGCTGCCATTTGCAACAATATGAATGGATCTCAAGAACACTGTACCAACTGAAATAAAGGAAAGAAAGACATATACCTTATGATCTCATTTATACATGGAATCTTAAAAAAAAAAAAAAAAAAAAAAAGCTCATAGATACAAAAGCTCAAAAATACAAAGAACAGATTGGTTGCCAGAGGTGGGAAGAAGTGAAATGGGTGAAGGGTGTCAAAAGGTGCAAACTTCCACTTATAAAGTAAACGTCATGGGATGTAATGTACAACATGGTGACTACAATTAATAACACTGTGTTGTTGCATATTTGAAAGTTGCTAAGGCAGTAAATCTTAGAAGTTCTCATCACAAAGGAAAAAAATTTTATTAACTATGTAGACTATGGATGCTAACTAGACTTAACTGTGATGATCGTTTTGCAATATATATAAATATCAAATCATGTACACAGAAAACTAACAGATGTCAATGATACCTCAATTTTTTAAAAGTAGCTTATTTATGCATTCTGTAAAGTAACAAATTTTAAATTTGAACTACTTTCTACTAAAGACAGTATCATGGACAAATCTGTAAAAATATTTTTGATTAAAGTAATCCAAAAAATAAGGCTAGAGCTTTATTTTATGAGCACAAGCCTTCAGTTTACCGCACTACAAAAAATTCTAGAGTAACAAACAGATCCCTGATATTTGTGAATCAAGGACCTTGACTCATTGTGCATGAATGGGTGAGTCTCTAATACATCCTGAGATGGGATGTTAACGACAAAAAACCAGTGTCTAATCCACTTGGAAAAAGTATTTAACACAAGGAAATGGTTCAACAGCTTGGACTATTTTTCCCTCTATTGGTAATGAAACAATTTAGAAGAAAAATCATTCTACAAGGTCCTAATTAACATTCAGCTACTGAAGTCCAAGTCCTTCTATGTATTATAGGAGGCAATACATACACTTATACATACATACATACATGGTATCTCAACAAATCCGAACTACCAGAGGCCCCTCGGCAATTGTAACCCGTCAACTAAACACCATATGGCTAGGCAAGCCTCTCTTCAGACAGTTATCACTCGGTGGCTGATTAATTTCAATGGGTTATTAGACAGGCCTCTCCAGACCCCTTCCCTAGAGAAGGAGGA
This sequence comes from Mustela erminea, assembly GCF_009829155.1. Lineage (NCBI taxonomy): Eukaryota > Metazoa > Chordata > Mammalia > Carnivora > Mustelidae > Mustela > Mustela erminea. The sequence goes on from NC_045626.1 coordinate 48,750,253, forward strand.
GGGGAACAGTCTGTTGTCTTCCCGGTGCTTTGTGCCTTCCAGGCTTGAAAGCATCCTGGTGATGGTGCTGCCATCATTTCCCGTGGGGGTAGCGGGGTCTCCTCTGCAAGTTTTTGTTTACCAGGTACTGAACCTAAATCTCTTTGGCTCTCTCCCTTCCTACCGCGGGGCTTCTCCCCGGCAGCCCGACGCCCACCCGGCCGCGCCCCTTCCCCGCGCGCTCGCAGGCCCGGAGCCAAGCGGCCAACACTCACCCGTGGGCGCGCTGTCCAGGATGCGCAGGTCGTAGGCCCCGGAGCAGCGGTAGTTGGCGGCGGTGCCGTTGTCCCACACCACTACCACCTCCTCGGGGCTCTCGAAGCTCCGGACCGTGCCCACATGGCCCTCGCCGCCGTCCTGCTTCCCCCACTTCCAGTCCGGGCCGCGCACTACCCGGGCCCCGACCCCTTCCACCATCACCCGGTTATTCCGGGAGTTACTCATCGGGGCCCGGGCGGTGGGCTCCGCCGCTGCCGCCGCCGCCGCCGCCGCCGCCGGGGGGCCCGTGAGGGAGTTGGGCCCGGGCCGGACTCTCGGCGCCGGCGGGAGCGGCAGGGAGCCCCGGGGGACGTGGGAATAACTCACGGGGGCGGCGACGCGGTCCCCGCCAAGACCACAACCGCTCTCCAGCCGTCGCCGCCGCCGCCGCGCCCCCCGCTCGGACTGGAGGCCGGACCTCAGCGGCTCAGAGGCCGCGGCGGCGGGCGGGCAGAGGGGAGGGGGCCGTGGGCGGGGACTCCCCCGCTTCCTCCGGGCTCCCCGGCCGGGCTACAGCGACGGCCGCCAGGAAACCACGCTCTCCCCCGGCCGGGAGCGCGGGGAGCGCAGGGGGCCGGGGGAAGCTAGCCCGGGGGAGACGGCGAGGGCTGCGGGGAGCAAGCTTAACTGCCGGCCTTTTTTCTCCCCCAGTCCCTCGCTCCGGGGTGGCCGCCCGACTGCCGGCGCCGCCTCCTCCCCCGTGGACAGCGGTGGTACCTCCCGGCGTCCGGCGAGCGCCCGGGCCCACGGGCCCCCTTCTCTCTGCCCCCGCGCACGCCGCCGCGCTCCGCCCCGCCACAGAGTCCCCGCCGGGCGAGAGCGGCTCCACATCCGGATACTGACGCACTTAAGGCTGGAGCAGCACCTTCTCTGACTAGGAGGGGGAGCCACGGCAACAGTAGGGCGGAAAGGGTTTCGGAGAGGCGCGCGACTGGAGAAAGAAAGGAGAAGGATATCGATCCCTAAGCGTCCTCTCCAGGGCCCGATGAGAGTGCGCATGCGCTCGGCCGGAAAGCGCGGTGGCTGGGGGGGTGGGGGCGGCGGGTGACCGCCAGCCTGAGCCTGAGGCGCTGGAGGGGCAGCACAACGGGGTTGGGGCCTACCGGTGGTGCGGTGCGCTCCATTGGCTGCGACAAAAGGGGCGGAGCAAGAAATCCGTCCCACCTTCCCGGAGGTGGGGCTGGAGGAAATCCTAGATAAATCTGGGGTATGGCGACACGGGCCGTGAAACCAGGTAGTTGTGATGAGCTCAGTGTTTAAGTTGTAGTGCACCTAGGTGTACAGTGTGAACTGGGGATTCCGTGTTGTTTTAGTCGTCTTTTTTAATGGGATCTGAAGTAAGACAGATTATAGCACAGATTAAGGACGACGTGTATTTTTGTATGTGTAAATTTCAAATTTATCAAACTGGAGTGGGTGATTAGGGATGTATTTTTAAGCTGAGTAGAATGGTGTTGAGTGTGAGCTACGTGCAAAGTCCTTTGAAAGCTGTGTCTTGCCTTCCTGCGGAGTCAGGGTGCTAAGTAGACCAAACAGTACACGCTCCTGAGAGAGTTTACATGTACCTTGCCCATTGATAAGCCCCTCCACCCTAGACGTGATTCAGCTCTTGAATACAAAAGACAATCCTGGAAGGAAAAGAGGGCCATAAGAGTGGTTTCTGGCTGCCCTTTCTTAAATAACATTATGGTGTGTAAGATTTAAAACCATTGTTTTTTAGCCCAGCGTGGAGGCATTGTTGCTTTTCCTGAGAGTCACAGGAGTAGGAATACTCCCTCAAAATCAAATAACCAAGTAGAAAGACAATAATCCAGTGGAAAGAAAGGAGGTGTAAAATGTGGCCAATTATTATGTTGTAAAATAAATAAAATATTCTTTATTTTTCATGTAAATAAAACTGAGGAAAACACCAATATAGAATCCCCAAGACCAAACAGAGCTAATTGGAGAGACTAAACACGATTTAAAATATTTGTTCAGAATAGGCCAGTCAAATTTCTGGTCTGCCTTAAACTATTTTCACCCCAGAAATTTAAAATGTGCTTTTGCCAGAGCTACTCAACTGCAGCTATTCAATTAAGGACACTATTAGTATTTGAGCTCTGCCAGCTCTTCTTCTCTCTCTGGGATCTTTTCTGGTTTCCTTCCTTTCAGGATAACCAATTAGATTAATCAATTGAATTAATAAGCAGACAAAAAGATTCTGAAGGGGGGGCACTTGAGTGACTCATTTACTTAAACTCCCAACTCTTGATCTCAGCTCAGGCCTTGATCTCTGGGTCATGAGTTAAAGCCATGCACTGGGCTTCACTCTGGGTGTGGAGCCTACTTTAAAAAAAAATTTTGGGGGGGCGCCTGGGTGGCTCAGTGGGTTAAGCCACTGCCTTCGGCTCAGGTCATGATCTCGGGGTCCTGGGATCGAGTCCCAGGTCGGGCTCTCTGCTCAGCAGGGAGCCTGCTTCTCTCTCTCTCTGCCTACCTCTCTGTCTACTTGTGATCTCTCTGTCAAATAAATAAATAAATAAATCTTTTAAAAAAAATTTTTTTTGAAAAAAAAATATACCTACTACCCAAGTTATACTTATGATTGACTTTGTAAATTAAGTTGATTCAAGTAAAGGCCAATTCGTCATAGTGCAACCTTACATTTTACATCAAGCACAGCATATTAATAATGGCTTTCCACATATTTAATTGTATTTAGCTCACCCAGGAGTTTTATACTAAGATGTAATCAAATATTTAGAAAAGCTTTTGTTTTTTATACCAAAGATTAGTTATAATAACTTTGAATTTTATTTGCCCTTAAAATGAAAAGGGATCCTAAGAACTGATCTAGCCCAGTGGTTTTTCTTTTTTCCCTAACCACCCCCACAGACCCTCTGTTCTTATCTGTACATTTGATCAATGAAGGGAGCTAGGTAGTGAAGCAATATAGCAAGGCTAGAGCCTACATGTAGTCTTTCCTTCCTTCTACCTTTGCAGGGGCTCTACAGGAACTAGTCAAAACCTCTGGAGTATAAATGAGCATAAGTATGCTCAGATTAGCCCAATCCCCATATTTGATCAAAATAAATTGAGGTCAGGACTGATTAAGTAGTAACTTGTCCAGGATTACAGAGGAAGTTCAGACCTACAGCTTAGACTATATCTATCTAATACTTGTATGTATTTCTTTATGTTAAGTATTCTCTTCTCCATCATTCCCCTTGTTAAATATATTGTGACTTTATAACACGAACATGTTGGTAACACAACTTCAAGACTAAATACAGTTTGCCAATGGTCTCTAAATAATTTTGATTATACACGTTTTCAGTACAAAATCTTTGAACATGTACTTCCAATATATGTACTTATTGGTGCACAAATTATATGTGTACCACATACAGGTGTAATAAAATATACTCAAAATTCAAATTATAGACATACCTCAGGGATATTGCAGGTTCGGTTCCAGACCACCACATTAAGTAAGTATTGTAATAAAGTGAGTCAAATAAATTTTTTGGCTTCCCCATGCATATAAAAGTTATGTTTATACTGCACTGTCAGCTATTAAGTGTGCAATAGCATTATGTCTTAAAAAATGTACATAACCTAATTTAAAAAGTACTTTATTGCTAAAAAAGAAAAAGAAAAGAAAAAAGAAAAAGAAAAAACTAACCATCATCTGAAATATGAACTTTCAGGGAGTTGTACTCTTGCTGGTGGAAGGTCTTGCCTCTACACTGATAGCTGCTGATTGATCAGGGTAGTGGTTGCTGTGGCAATTTCTTAAATTAAGGCAACTATGACTCTGCCCTTCCACAAACAATTGCTCTATAGCATGCAATGCTGTTTGATAGCATTTTACCCCCAGGGGAAGTTATTTCAAAATACGAGTCAGCCCTCTCAATGAGCAGTAATATTTTGAAGGGATTTTTTTTCCTGAGCAGTAGATCTCAACAGTAGCCTTAATATTCAGTAAACCATATTATAAACAGATGTGCTATCATCCAGGCTTTGCTGTTCCCTTTATAGAGCACAGGCTGAGTGATTTAGCATAATTCTTCAGAGCCCTAGGATTGTCAGAATGGTCAAGGACATTGGCTTCAACTTAAAGTCACCAGCTGCAGTAGCCCCTAACAAGACAGTCCTTAAAGGCTTTGAAGGGACTGACTGCTCCTCTCTAGCTGTAAGAAGTCTAAATAGCATCTTCTTCCAAGAGAAGGCTGTCTATACTGAAGTACTGTCGTTCAGTGTAGCCGCCTTCATTAATGATCTTACCAAGATCTTCTGGGTCACTTGGGGCACCTTCTCCATCAGCACTTGCTGCTTCACCTTGCACTGTGACGTCATGGAGGCAGCTTCTTGCCTTAAACCTCATGAACCACCTTGTGCCAGCTTCAGACTTTTCTTCTGAGCTTCTTCACCTCTCTCAGCCTTCCCAGAACTAAAGAGAGCCAGGGCCTGGCTCTGGATTAGGCTTTGGCTTAAGGGAATGTTGTGGCTGGTTTGATCTTCTATCCAGACTACTCAAACTTTCTCCATCTCGGCAATAGAGCTATTTCATTTTCTAATCATTTGTGTGTTCATTGATTTAGCACCTTTAATTTCCTTCAAAAACCTTTCCTTTGCATTGGCAACTTGGCTAACTGGTGAAACTAGCTTTCAGCCTAGCTCAGCTTTCAACATGCCTTCTTCACTAAGGGGAATTATTTCTAGCTTTTGATTTAAAATGAAATGTGTGTGACTCTTCCTTTCATTTAAACACTTAGAGGTCACTGCAGGGTTATTAATTGGTCCACTTTCACTATTACTGTGTCTCAAGGAATACGGAGGCACCTAGTAGAGGGAGAGAAATGGAGGAAAAGCTGGTCAGTAGAGCAGTCAGATCACACACAATATTTATCACACAAGTTCACCATCTCTGTGGGTACAGTCTGTGTGGTAACATCAATAGTCACTGATCACAGATCACCATAACAAATAAAATAGTGATGAAAAAAATTTGAAATATTGTGAGAGGTAATATTGTGTGTATCACAAAATGTGATACAGGGACAAGAAGGGAGCAAATGATGTTGGAAAAATGGCATCAATGGGGGGCACCTGGGTGGCTCAGTGGGTGAAACCTCTGCCTTCGGCTCAGATCATGATCTCAGGGTCCTGGGATCGAGCCCCGCATCGGGTTCTTTGCTTGGTGGGGAGCTTGCTTCCCCCTCTCTCTTTGCCTGCTGCTCTACTTGTGATCTCTCTGTCAAATAAACAAATAAAATCTTTAAAAAAAAAAATATGGCATCAATGGATTTGCCCAGCACAAAGGTTGCCACAAACCTTCAATTTGTTTAAAAAAAAAAAAAAAAAGGGCAACATCTGTGAGGCATAATAAAGCAAAGTTCACTAAAACAAGGTATGCCTGTAAAAGATGGTGAGCTACAAAACATACAGAAAAAAATTGCATACTTTCTTTCCTTCCTCCAATAGATCATCTTCTGTATCCCTAGATGGAGACCACTGTGTCATATATGTGTCTGTCATGTTTAGAACACAGTTATTTTGTGCACATATTTGCTTATCTGCCCATTTGTTCAGAAACATTTTGGGTCATTCAAAACTAGAAAGATTTTTATTCTAATCATAAGTAAGATAAAATAAACCCCTGTCCCAGAAATAAAGTGGTTTTGTTATTCACCTACTATTTCTTACTATTGTGAACAAATTTCTGGCTGCTTTACAATTTTTTTTAAGATTTTATTTATTTATTTGACAGACAGAGATCATAAGTAGGGAGAGAGGCAAGCAGAGAGAGAGGAGGAGGAAGCAGGCTACCCGCTGAGCAGAGAAGCCCATGCAGGGCTCGGGCTCACTCCCAGGACCCTGGGATCATGACCTGAGCCGAAGGCAGAGGCTTTAACCCATTGAGCCACCCAGGTGCCCCTGCTTTACAATTTATAAGGATGTAGAATATTTGGAGAGTAACTATAGAGGAATAACACTATCTGCTGTAACAAATAGACCCCAAAGACTCTAATACAATTAAGTTTTATTTTCCATTCATGTAATAGTTTAACACTTTCCTCCACATGGTGATTCAGAGACTCATGCTGTTGTTCCATGATCCCTCTCAGGTTATCTATGTATAGCTGAAGGAAGCAGGGAAGAGTGTAAAGGGGGGGGGGGCATACTCACCTCTCAAAAAGTCTTGGCCCAAAATGGCATATATTACTCTGTTACATCCCATCATCTAGAATTCAGCCACATCTAACTGCAGGGGAGGAAAAATGTAGCCTAGCTGTGCACCTAAGAAGAAAAGTGCATCCATATACACTTAGGAAAACATAAATCACTCCAAATATTCAAACAGATGGAGTTTAACGCAGCACGTTGTTTGCAAAAGTATCAGAAAAGCTGCAGAAGCAAAGACAGATTAAAGACTATGGGAAAACACTACCTGTTCCCTCCCCCCAGGACTAAAGGAGAGGAAGAGGAAATGATGTTACCTAGGACCCATAATCACTGTGTCCTTGAGCTGCTGATGTTGGAACTTCTTTTGTTTTACAATAAGCCAAGAGCAGACACTCATACTGAAGCTACAGGAGACTGGCTACCCAGTGTTGCCTACCGCTTTCATTACCACAGCCAGAGTCAGAGCTCCATGAGTGCAGGATACACTGTACTGCCACAGCTTCTGGAACTGCCCTGCCTGAGTAGGCAGGGAGTTCCAGTAGAATCAGGAAACCAAAAAATGGCTTCTTCTTGCATCAGTTGGTCTCTCATTAGTCTACCACAAATGACAGGAAAATTCTACCCTTTTGGGTACTCAGTGCCATTCTCACTGTTCTGCCATATTTAAACTTAATATAGCAAAGAAATAACGTCACACATTTGTCTAAGAGGATGCAACTATGTTACTTAAAATGAAAATACCTTCACCTCTCTCCCGCAGAAAGAGAAGGCACAAAGTCCTATTCATGACCATATACATATCTGGAAGATATTAATTCCACTTCTGGTTCATAATCCCTCCTGGATGCCCTATAACCTACATTAAAGTTAACAACCACCCACAAAATTGACCGATGATTTGCTAGGTGCACCAAGAAAAAAGAGAGAAGATTTGAACAACCACCAGCACTTCGTATATAAAATAGTAAGAGAAATGGAAAGGAGGAGTGATTTTTTTTTAAGATTTTTATTTATTTTATTTGACAGAGAGAACACAAGTAGGCAGAGCAGCAGACAGAGGGAGAGGGAGACGTAAGCTCATTGCTGAGCAGGGAGCCTGATGCAGGGCTCGAACACAGGACCCGGGGATCATGACCTGAGCTGAAGGCAGTGCTTAAACAACTGAGCCACCCAGGCACCCCAGGGGAAGTGATTTTATACATAACATTATATATTTTATATACAACATTATACTTATACATAACATACATACAATTGATTTTATATATAACAAGTGTTATATGTTGGATTATGTTCTCCAAAACAATATGTTGAAGTCCTAATTCCTGATACCTGTGAATTTGACCTTATTTTGAAGAAGAGTCTTTGTAGATATAATCAACTTAAGACGAGGTCATAATGGAAAAGAGTGGGCCCTAAATCCAGCCACTGGATTAAAAGTGAAGTGAGCAGGAGATTTGGATGCACAGATATAATAAGAAGGCCATGTGATAAAGAAGGCCAAGAATGAAAAAAAAAAAAAAAGAAGAAGAAGAGGAAGGCCAAGATTGGAGTGATGGATGCCCTCTAAGACAAGAACGCCAAGGATTGCCAGCAGGTACCAGAACAAGAAAGAAACAAGGGAGAATTCTTCCTAGAGCCTTCAAAGAGCATGGCTCTGCCTACCCCTTGGTTTTGGATTTCTAGCCTCCAGAGCCATGAAAGAATTTCAGTTGTTTTAATCTACCAAATTTGTGGTAATTTCTTACAGCACTCCTAGAAAACTAATACAAAGAGAAAAGAAGACAATAAGCATAGCCGTTAATGTGCTCATTTTTGTTACTGTTCATAAGGCCATAGTTGATATTTATAATTCCGTCTTCCCAATAGACGGCCCATATTTACTTTTCCCTCAGCCAGCATGTCAACTGATCAGAGTCCCATTCCTGGCAGGTGGTCCAATCTTCATTCCTGAAGGATTTCATTCTCAGTCCTTGGTGGATTGTTGTAGTCTGATGGTTAATTTTGACTAGGCTACAAAGTACCAGACTTCAGAGCAAACATTATTCTGGGTATATCTTGTAAGGATGTTTCTGGATGAGATGAACATTTGAATAGGTAAACTGAGTAAAGTAGATTGCTGTCCCTAATGTAGGTTGGCCTCATCCAGCCAACTGAAGACCTAAACAGAACACAAAGTCTTAATATGAGAGAGCTCTTCCTGCCCTACTACTTGAGCTGGAACATTGTTTCATTTTGTTTTTCTGGCCTTTGGACTCAGCTTCAACCAACAACTCTTCTTGGGTCTTGAGTCTGTGTGCTTTCAGAGTAAAACTTGTATCATCGTTTCTCCTGGTTTTCAGACCTTAGGACTCAAACTTACACATCACTTCTCTCGGGTCTTCAGCTTCCCAACTGGAGATCTCAGGACTTCCCCATAATTGTGTGCACCAAATCCTCATAATAAATCCCTTTACACACACGCACATGCTGTGGGTTTTGTTTTTCTGCGGAACCCTAACTAGTACATGTAGTCTACCATTAAATTTTACTAGAACATGAAATAATAATACTAAAATGGGGCCCAGAGAATCTCTAGATTCCAAACATGGTCCTTTCTTAACATTTTCTGTATCAGAAATCCCATTTCCATGTAATAATTGGGACCAATCACCCAATGGATACAGTAACTCTTTTCTTTGCCTATTGGTTCAATGGCTTGAGGAATCTAAAATGTTCAAATGGCAGTCCCAGTGGCCAATTCAGTGGAATTATTATTATATGGCTGGTGGAAACGTTTCTTACTTGGGAAATACATTCGTGAAACCAGTAAAATATAAAGTTGTAAAGACAGAAATCAAAACCAGTTCTCAGGATGGAGAATACTATAATAGTGAAAAGAGCCGTGTCAACCCCTTGATTCCTAAATCTATCAATTCTGACTATGGGAATACTATATACAGATCACCTGTTCAAAGCATGTATCACTTGGTATTCCATGGTCAGGCATTTTTCAATCATAATTCAGGAGTGAACAGGAGCTATTTTTGGAAAGGAAAATATGTATTGACAGAAGAGGGCATAATTTTGCTCTAAAATCCTAGAGTTCTGCACTGGGCTTCTGCTTTTGGCATTTGACAGGATGCATATAGTATCTCCACATGTCACAGATATTGACAACATTGCCTGTCCTGAGTTATGTGGCCCATAAGGCAGACAAGCCTGACCTGAGCCCAGGCCTACTGCAGAATATCTCCTTGCTTTGGGACCTACTCAAAAGTGGTTTATGGGGGGCGCCTGGGTGGCTCAGTGGTTTGGGCTGCTGCCTTCGGCTCGGGTCATGATCTCAGGGTCCTGGGATCGAGCCCCGCATCGGGCTCTTTGCTCCGCAGGAAGCCTGCTTCCCTCTCTCTCTCTCTCTGCCTGCCTCTCTGCCTACTTGTGAGCTCTGTCTGTGAAATAAATAAATAAAATCTTAAAAAAAAAAAAAAAGTGGTTTATGGGACAGAGCAATACAAATGTGATATATCTTGCCTGTAAAAATCCAAAAAGGAAGGCCTAAGCATTTTATTTCTTCCTTAGCAGCTAACAGTACAATTTACAGCAATTTGCCTCATCTTTTATTTTTTTTTAAGATTTTATTTACTTATTTGGCAGAGATAAGTAGTCAGAGAAGCAGGCAGAGAGAGAGAGGAGGAAGCAGGCTCCCTGCTGAGCAAAGAGCCCGATGTGGGACTCAATCCCATGACCCTGAGATCATGACCTGAACAGAAGGTAGAGGCTTAACCCACTGAGCAACCCAGGCGCCCCATGCCTCATATTTTAGAAAGGATAGTCTGATATGCTCCATTGCTACTGGATTCCTGGCAACGTCACTCAAGTGGTAAGACCTAAATTTTCTTGAAGAATATCTCCCACTCCCTGGTATGCATGGGTCATACTACTGCATCTAGGCTTCTTGACACTTCTAGCCCAAGTCAAATCAGTACAAAGTCGTAACTGTAATGGAGCCTCGGTAACCTAGATTATGACAGAGAACAGTACGTAGTCTTCCCAAGGGAAGACTGCTATCACAGCTAGGTGAGAGCAATATATCTGTGAGGCTACTTGTCCAGTGTTACTGATTTTTAAAAAAACCCTTGCCAGGTCAACAGCTGCAAAAGCAGAAGCTGTGTGTTGATATACTCCATTTACAAGGCCACATTTTAAATAAATAAATAAATAATGTTTGAGGACACATATCAAACAGCTATAATTTAGTCACTACCTGATAAAATTTACAATAATACACAAGAGCCATCTTCCTTTCTGGGTTCAATAGCAGGTTAACTAGGGAAGTGATAGGAATCACTATCTTCATTCAAGTCCTTGATAGTGACTCCAATCTCTGCAATCCCTTCAGGAATGTGGTTAATGCTTTTGATTTATTGTTGCAGTAAGAACAGGCAATCACAGAACTTCCATTAGGACTTTTTACTATTGTTTTCACTGGGTAGATAAGGGAGCCAATACGCATATTCCTCCAATTGCCAGATTGATCTACTCCAACCACTCATTCAGAAATCATACAATGTACTAGCGTCCAAACTGGATTAACCATGTTAGGATCATGACCACCACTCTGACTGACGGATTTTAATACTTGAGTGCCCACGGGGATTGCAAACTCATAGCTGATACACAGGAACTTCTAAAAGGGAAACATCCCTTTCCCTCATGCCCCTTAACTCTGGAAAATGGTGGCTGGTTCTTTTTGTGGAGAAAAAAAAGGAGGAAGGAAGAATTATAGGATAAAGTTATGGCTGTGCCTGAGGACCCACCTCCTCTTCATTCAAGGTCCTGTGAAACGGCTCACATTCATACACTGGATAAAAGGCCATGGCTTATGTGGTAACTCAAGTCAGGTCTCTGTCAACTAGAACTAGAGTTTTTCTGATTGTAAGATTAAAAAGTACTTAAGTAAGGTGCCTATCTATTTAATTCACCATGATTAATTGCCACCACCAAAGACCTATGTAAATTACCACATTCTGATTTTCACTCTGGTCCTATTGCCCTATTTAGTAACCGCATTCACCTAGCCTCTAATCATTAGGCATTGATAACTGGCCTCTGCTCTTCTGGCATAAAATCAAGGAACCCATTTCAGTGGTGAAATCTCCCACCATCATCCCTGAGAGGCAGAGGGCAGCTGTCAATGAGCTCTTTAAAGATGCTGGTGATCTCCCCCATCTGCGCAGTTCTCATTATCTTAATGAAGAATGTCCTCTAGGATAACTTTCCCGCTCCTGAAGTTTTGGGGTTCCTTCCTTGAAATTATACCAGGGAAGCTCTGACATCTCAACCTACTGAAAGTAAGCCACCATTAAGTCTAGTTTTCTCAAGCAAACTGGTGCTCCAGCTACACATTGTATCTGAAAACTCTGGTAAGTGTTCCCATGTTGATCATTTCAGTCCAGTACAATGTTAAGTCCTGTTCTTTTTTGTCAGCACTTGTGGAATTCATTCCCACACATATTCTCATGTCTCAGACAATATAAATTTCTAAATTCTTGCAATGGGGGGGGCCCGTGGTAATAATCTATCTTCTCCCAGGTCAGACAAGGAAGTGATGATTCATCATAGTGTCTTCACTCAAGGAGAGGCTAGTCTCCTCAGAAACAAGGAGGAATGTTTGGGTTGGCAAAGAAGTCGCAGGAGAATGAATACTACTCTTCCATAAAAAAGAACAAACTTAATGCACACAACACACTGTATAGATCTCGAAGGGTTACATAGTATATAATTCCATTTATATAACATTCTTCAAGCGACCACATTATACTGCTAGAAAACATAATCAGTGGTTGTCAGGGGTAGAATTGAGGGAAGGCCATGATTATTAGTGACTAATGGAAGAGTTTGCTTGTGCTTATGGAAAGGTTCTGAACCCTGATTATGATGAGTTACTCAAATCCACACATATGATAAAATTTCATAGGACTGTACATCCACCAAGAAAGGAGAGCCTATAAAAACTGGCAGAATCTGAAGGAGGTCTATATCTGAGTTAGTAATATTGTACCAATGTTAACTTATTTTTCACTTCCAATGGTTATCATTGGAGGAAACTAGGCAAAGGGTACACAGGTACTCTGTACAATTTTTGCAACTTATATGGTCTTAAACTATCTTAAAATAAGAAGAGAGACACCTCGGTGGCTCAATCAGTTAAGCATCTGCCTTCGGCTCAGGTCATGATCCCAGAGTCCTGGGATCAAGTTCTGCATCAGGCTCCTTGCTCAACACAGAGCCAGCTTCTCCCTCTGCCTGCTGCTCCCCATGTTTGTACTCTCTCTCTCCCCCTCTCTATATATCTCTGACAAATAAATAAATAAAATTTTTTTAAAAGTAAAAAAAAAATAAGAAGAAAGGAAGGAAGGATGGATGGGTGGAAAGAAGGAAGGAGGAAAGAAAGAAGGAAAGGAAATCTAAGGGGAACATGGAGCTTCAAGTTTCTCAGATTAATCTGAATCCACCCAAATGACTTCATTCTAAGTCTGAGTCCCATTTTTTCCCAATCTATGCCCCAAATTTTCCATAGAAGGGATTTTGGGTCCTCAATGATACTGCATGAGTTAACCAACCCTGACACTTGCTTTTCTGCTTCTACACTTCTTTCATATGAAATAATATCCTTCTCGTTTAGTTATTTTTGTTACCTGAAGTTGACAACAGTCCTAATTCAAATTCCTGACTCATAATTAGTTATATTACTTAACAAATTTACTCTTTAGTGATCACCCTCTAGTGATACTCTCCCTTTCTAAAATTATTTTCTTCTGGGGTACCTGGGTGGCTCAGTTGTTTAGGTGTCTGCCTTTGACTCAGGTCATGATCTCAGGGTCCTGAGATTGAGCCCCACATCAGCTTCCCTGCTCAGCAGAGTCTGCTTCTCTCTCTCCCTCTGATTTTCCTCCCTGCTTGTAGACCCTCTCTGTCTCAAATAAATAGATAAATAAATAAATCTTTAAAAATAAATAAATAAAATTATTTTTTCCAAAACAAATAAAACCTCAACTCAAATGAGCTTAACCAAAAGGAGAAATCTATTAGATCATATACATGAAAAAAACAAAAGCTCTAGATGAAAATGTGTACTGACTTACGAGCTCAAACAACACTTTCATGATTCAGTTTTTTTCCAGTTCCCATTTCTCTTTCCTTTTCTTGGCTTCCTTTGTAGTTACCAACTCCTGGCTTCATTCCTCTTACTGCTAGAAGTTCTAGCATAAAGAAGTCCCCTACTCCCTCCTAACAGTCTCAGCAAAAGTCTCCTTGTGACACAATGACTGAACGGATCATGTACCTAGCCTTGACTCAAACTCTGAGGTCATGATAGGCCTAGGTTTCATGTCACTTTTTTGGGTAATTTTATTTATTTATTTATCTTAGAGAGAGAGCATAAGTGGGGGAAGGAGCAGAGAGGGAAAGGAGACTACGTTGAGCACAGAGCCCAACGCAGAGCTCCATCTCCCAATGCAGAAATCACAATCTGAGCAAAAACCAAGAATCAACACCTGCCACTGAGCCACACAGGTGCCCCCATGCCACTCCTAAGTTCGGTGTGGTGTCAGCTCTACCCAAAGCACACAGTCTAAGAGTAGAAGCAAGGATACCAGTGCCAAAGAAAGCAAATAAATGTCAAGGAAAAAAATGTTTTGGAAAATGAATACTAATGATTATGTTGGAACAGAGAATTGCTTGAATTCTGAAACAGATTTAGAGGAAATCATCTGATAGTTTAGGTCATGTCAGCCTTTTGACTAGAAACAATGGGATAGAATGAAATGAGGAAGTCAGGAAACTTTAGTTTTAGCTTAACACTGAGGCTTACTAGCTCTGTGAGCTTCAGCAAATCACCTACATTTTCTGGTCCTTGGTTGCTTAATGTATAAGACAGAGGAATTTAATAAATCTTGTACATATACATATAATAGTTCTTTGTTCATTTTTAAAATATATCCTACATGCCTAGTTTTGAGAAGTACCAAGAGTTGGTGTCAGAGGAGTCACAGCAAACACATCTGTGGCCGAACTTATCAGAAATGCAAGCATATTAGGAGCCATAATCTTAGACCTGTGTGACAAGCTGGTTCTTGAAGGCACTCTGAACAGAAGTAGGGACATATCAACCCCCTTACACCCCTGGCCTGTCGGGATCTGTCTTGGAGCTATGACAAACTTGCATAATTCCCACCAATTTGTACCAGCACCTCAGATCCCAAACAACAAACAACACTTCTTTGCTTTGTCCTTCCAAATTAGATTCACCAACAATAAGAACTTGAATAATGCAAAAAAAAACTCTTAAGAAAGATTTGGGGTTTTTTATCCCAAGAAGACTTTATAGAGCAATTTTTCCCTTCCTGTTGGCATGTGGTCAAACACTCAACATATAAATTTCAGCAATTCCTCATGTTACCATGAACCTTTGTGAGTGCTCCCAGGCATCCCATCACAGAGAAAGAGGTGAATTGACAGAGTCCAGTTATAATTCCTAGTGCCAAACTGTACAAACTTTTTCTAATCTATAACATCTTTGCTTCCAGGATCTATCACATTTACAACAATTCACTGAAATATTCTATCAAGAAGATGAAAAAGTTCTAGAGATGGATGTTGGTGATGATTGCATACTCATGTGAACACAGTTAATGCCACTGAATGGCACACTTAAAAAGAGTCAAAAAGATAAATTTAATGTTATGTCTTGCCACAATAAAAACAAGAACTGCAATTTAATCCAGCAATTCCCCTCCTGTATATATACCCAAAAGAATTGTTGGGGGGGGGGGTGCGGAGTTGGGAAAGATGGGTGAAGGGGAGTGGGAGATACAGGCTTCCAGTTACAGAATGAATAAGTTACATGAAGAAAAGGCACAGCATAATGAATATAGTCAATGATATTATAATACTGTTGTATGGGGACAGACAGCAGCCACATTTGTGGCGAGCATAGCATAAGGTATAAACTTGTCAAATCCCTATGTTGTGTACCTGAAACTCATGTTAACATTGTGTGTCAACTATACTCAAATAAAAATAGAAAGAAATTGAAAGTAGGTACTCAAATAGACATTAATATGACAATGTTCACTGCAGTATTACAACACTCAAAAGTTGGAAACAACATGTGTTCATCAATCAATGACTGTATAAACAAAATGTGTATATATACACAATGGAATATTATTTTGCCTTAAAAAGAAATGAGGTTCTGATGCTAGAACATGGGATGAAACTTGAAGGCATTATACATGAAATACGCCAGACAGTAAAGGATAAATGTTGTATGGTTCCACTTACATTAGGTACCTGTCCTGACAGTAAAGGATAAATGTTGTATGGTTCCACTTACATTAGGTACCTGTACTAGTCAAATTCATAGAGACAGCAAGTAAATTAGAGATTACCATGGGACCTGGTGGAAGGGCAATGAGGAGTTATTGTTTAAGTATTACAGAGTTTCTGTTTGGGGTAATAAAAAAAGTTTTGAAATAAAAGCAACAATGGTTATACAACATTGTGAATGAGATTAATGTCACTGAATTTTACACTTAAGTGTAAATGTAATGGTTAAATTAACAAATTTTGTTATATGCAATCTATCATATATGATACGTATCACAAAATACCACACATATTTACCACATAAATATGTATTTATTTACAGATTTTTAAAAATGTATTATCTGGGACACCTGGGTGGTTCCGTTGGTTAAGCATCTGCCTTTGGCTCAGGTCATGATCTCAGGGTCCTGGGATCCAGTCCGGTATCGGGCTCCCTGCTTAGCAGGGAATCTGCTTCTCCCTCTCCCTCTGCCCCTACTTGTGCTTTCTCTTTCTGAGAGAGAGTCAGATGGCTCAGTTGTTAAGCATCTGTCTTTAGCTCAGGTCATGATCCCAGGGTCGTAGGATCAAGGCCCACATCTGGCTCCTTGCTCAGTGGGGAGCTGGCTTTTCCCTCTGCCTGCCATTACCTCTGCTTGTGCATACTCACACTCTCTCTCTGACAAATAAATACATAAAATCTTAAAAATAAAAATAAGCCAAAAAATCTAACTATATGCTGTTTATAAGAGATTCACTTTAGCATCAAAGATACAAATAAGTTGGAAGTAAAAGGATGGAAAGATATACTCCATGTGTATTAGTTCCCTAAGACAAATTACCACAAACCAAGTAGCTGAAAACAAAGGAAATTTATTCTCTTGTAGTTGTAGAGACCAGAAATCCAAAATAAGGGTGTTGGCCAAGTTATCTCCTTCTGGAGGTTGAGGGAGAATCCGTCCCATGTCTCCTAGCTTCTGGTTGCTGCTGGCATCCTTAGGCATCCTGTAGCTTATAAACACATTACTGCAATGCCCTCCTCCATCTTCATATGGTTCTATGTGCATCTCTCAAATATCCCTTTCCTTTCTCTTAAGGATGCCTGTCATTGGACTTAAGACACAGCCTAAGACCAAGATGATCTCATCTCAGAACCATTCACTTAATTACATCTGCAGCGAAGACCCTATCTCCAAATAAGTATGAGTTAGGACTTAGACATATCTTTTTGCAGTCCATATTCAACCCACTATAACATGCACCTAGTAATCAAAGGAGAGCTGGGGCAGCTAGACTAAAAGAAGACAACCTTTAAGTAAAAAATCATTACGAAAGACAAGCAAAGGCATATATTGATAAGAAGTTCAATCCATCAAGAAGAGATAACAGTTATAAACATATATTCACTTAACAACAAAGCCCCAAAATATATGAGGCAAAATCTGGCAGAATTGAGAAATAAATAGTTCTAGAATAATAGTTGAAGATTTCAATAAGCTGTTTCAGTTATGGAGAGAACTACCACACAGAAGATCTACAGGGAAGCAGAAAATTCAAACAACACTATAAACCAACCATACCTATTGGACATATATGGAACACCACATCCAACAATAACAAAATACATTTGTCTCAAGTGCACATGGAAATTTCTCCAAGACGGACTATAAGCTAGTCCACAAAGCAAGTCTCAATGAATTTTAAAAGACTGAAATCCTATGAAGTATCTTATCTGGCCCAATGAAAGGAAGCTAGAAATCAATAACAGAAGGAAATTTGGAAAATTCACAAATACGTGGAGACAAAAAACACACTTTTTTTTAAGAGCGCAGGAGCATGAGCTGGGGGTGGTGGGAGTGGAGAGTCGGAGGGAGAGAGAGAATCCCACACAGGCTCCTCACCCAGTGCGGAGCCTGAATGTGGGGCTCAATCTCACGACCCTGAGATCATGACCTGAGTCAAAATCAAGAGTCAGATGCTTAACCGACTGAACCACCCAGGTGCCCCAAAGAAACACACTCTTAAACAGCTTCTGGGTCAAAAAAGAAATCAAAAGAGAGATATGAAGATAATTTGAAAAGAATGAAAACAAACAAAACACACACAAACTCATGGAATACAGAGAAAGCAGTTCTCAGAGCAAAACTGATAGCTGAAAATGCTTATATTAAAGAAGAGGGGCGTCTCTGTGGCTCAGCGGGTTAAGCCTCTGCCTTCGGCTCAGGTCATGGTCTCGTGGTCCTTGGATCGAGCCTCGCATCAGGCTCTCTGCTCAGCGGGGAGCCTGCTTCCCTGTCTCTATGCCTGCTTGTGATCTCTCTCTCTCTCTCTGTTAAATAAATAAATAAGATCTTAAAAAAAAAAAGGGAGAAGAAGATCCCAAATCAATAACCTTACTCAACAACTTAAGGAACTAGAAAAGAAAAGCAAGTTAACCCCAAAGCAAGCAGAAAGAAGGTAATAATAAAGATTAAAGCAGTGATAAATAAAGACTAGAAAAACAATAGAATTAATGAAACCAAAAGTTGATTCTTTGGAAACAACAACATGGACAAACTAGACTGATTAAAAAACCAGAAGCCGCAAATAACTAAAATCAGATTGGAAGTGGGATCATTACTGTGCATCTCAGAGAAATAAAAAGGATTATAAAAGAATACTGTGAGCAATTAATTGTAAGCAATTAGGTAATCAAAATGAATCTAAATTAGATAATTAAATGAAATAGATAAGCTTTTTTTCTTTTAATGATTTCATTGTTTGAGAGAGAGCACCAGTGGGGGTAGGGGGGAGGTGCTTAGAAAATGGGACACTTAACCAACTGAGCCACCCATGCAACCCAAAATAGACAAACTTCTAGAAAAATGCATAATATCAACACTGACTTAAGAACTAACAGTAAAACTGAACAGACCAACAATAAGAGATTGAATCCGTAATCCAAAACCTTCCCCCTAAAAAAGCCTAGGACCATAAGCTTTCACTGGTAAATTCTACCAAATATTCAAAGAATTAATACCAGTGCTTCTCAAACTCCTCCAAAACATAAAAGGAAGAACTTCTAAACTCATTCTATGACACCAGCATTACCCTGATACCAAAGCCAGACAAAACCAGCACAGAGGCAACATTCCTTATGAATATAGTGGAAAAAATCCTCAGCAAAATTCGAGCAAACCTAACCCAGCAGTACAGAAAGAGGGTTATACATCTTGGCTGATTAGGATTTATTCCAGAATGCAAGTATGCTTCCACACGTAAAAATCAAGGTACTACACCACATTACCAGAATACGGGGGTGGGGGGGAACCTGATGATCATCTCATTTAATACAGAAAAAGTATCTGAAAATATCTCCCACCTTTCCATGATGAAAACCTGGAACAAACTGGGAGCCAAAGGAATTTCCTCAACATAATACAGGGCATTTATGAATAACCCACATAATATTATTATGTGTTATTCTCAACACTATACATGCAAAGCTATATCTACAGTCTTCTCTGACATTCAGGGTCCTCTTCCAACTTCATATGGTTATTTGGAGAATTCATTTTCTTGCAGCTGTAGAACTCACACATGGAAACTTACTTCTTAACTGCCGGCAGAAGAAAGAGCCTCTGACTTCTTCCATGTCTAATTCCTGAACTCTCTTTTAAAAGCTTCACCTGAGGAGCACGTGAGTGGCTCAGTTGGTTAAGCCACTGCCTTCAGCTCAGGTCATAATCCCAGAGACCTGGGATCTAGTTCCACATCAGGCTCCCTGCTCCATGGGGAATCTGCTCCCTCTGACCTCCTCCCCTCTCATGCTCTCTCTCACTGTCTCTCTTTCAAATAAATAAATAAAATATTTTTTAAAATAATAATATAAAATAAATAAAAGCTTCACCTGATTAAATCAGGACTACCCAGGAAATCTCCCTTGGATTCACTCAAAGTCTACTAACTGCTTGGAGATAATTTTGATTTCAAACATTTCAAGTGGACTCTACACAATAGTTTCTTTCTCTGTCTGTAGTTCCATCTTACACAAAGATATGTAAGGAGGAAGTGGAAGCATCAACTTTATTTTCCTCCAGTTGGGTTAGTCTGTAAATTAATTGTCTCTACCCTAAGGCATTCCCAAATGACTTCAGTTACCTTGGAGGAAGCCAGTTAATTTATCTCCCTATTATGGCTACTACTTGGCTGCCATTCCCTGAATCCAATAAACACAAATTAACCTTGAGAGAAGCTTTAAGCAGATGTTTGCTCAAGATTCCATTGATAAGGGGCACCTGTGTGGCTCAGTCAGCTGGGCGTCTGCCTTCAGCTCAGGTCAGGATCCCGGGATCCTGGACTCTCTGCTCAGTGGGGAGTCTGTGTCTCCCTCTCCCTCTGCCCCTCCCCCTCCGCTTGTGTATGCTCTCTCTCTCAAACAAATAAATAAAATCTTAAAAAGAAAAAAGAGAGTCCAGTAATAAATCTAAACAGTACAGACTGAGACTGGGGTCCGGGGACCACAATTTCATCTGCCCCCTTGACCACTTCTGAAGCCTCCCAAGAACTCCACTTTCTTCCTTCCCCAGGCCTCCACTGCAGGTCCCCCATGAATATTCCTCCTTTCCAACATGACTTTCTGCCAGTTACTAGAGCCTTTTCTTTTTTTTTTTTTTTTTAAAGATTTTATTTATTTATTTGACAGAGAGAGATCACAGTAGACAGAGAGGCAGGCAGAGAGAGAGAGAGGGAAGCAGGCTTCCTGCTGAGCAGAGAGCCCGACGCGGGACTCGATCCCAGGACCCTGAGATCATGACCTGAGCCGAAGGCAGCGGCTTAATCCACTGAGCCACCCAGGTGCCCTACTAGAGCCTTTTCTTACTTAAATTCCTTTTTCCATCCTGAAGCCTCTGGCCTCAGTTCCCAGGGTACAGTCTCCTCCCCGCTAAAAATCTATCAGTTCAAAATCAGATTGCTAGTGCTAAAGTTGGGTTTTGTAGTGTTAGGGCTAATTGGTGCTAAAGACAGAGCTACAGTTAGTGTAATGACAAGTATTAGAACTGAAGAGTGGGGGTCACAGTGGCTTATCAATAATCTGGTGACATCCACAATTTTCATAACAAGCCATATAGAATTATAATAATTCTTTTTGCAATTTTATTTTTTTAAGTGTGTGAAAAAGAGAGAGAGAAAGAGAGAGTGGGGATGGGAAGCAGAGGGAGAAGGACAAGCAGACTCCACACTGAGGGTAGAGTCCAGTGCGGAGCTCAATCCCATGACCCTGAAATCATGATCTAAGCCAAAATCAAGAATCAGACACTTACCTGACTGAGCTACCAGGCACCCCAGGACTATTATATTTCTTTCTTTCTTTCTTTTCCTTTTTTTTTATACTTTATTTATTTATTTGAGAGAGAAAGCATGAGGGGGGGGAGGGTCAAGGGGAGAAGCGGACTCTCCACTGAGCAGGGAGCCCCATGCAGACTCAATTCTGGGACTCCAGAATCATGACCTGAGCCGAAGGCAGTCACTTAACCAACTGAGTAACCCAGATGCCCCTAGAATATTTCTTTTAATTGAATGTAATCTAAAATTTTTTATTTTATTAAGTGTTTTGTGATTTTCAGTTCTGGCATTCTTGGTAAGTATAAACCATTCTGTCCTCTGCCTGATTTCCATAGAATTGAGGAGGCTAATGGTATAGGGTATTTCATATTACAGATAGAATTTTGTTTTATCCAAAAACTAAAGAGAAATAACCCAGAAATATTACTAATCAAGAGATTTAATTCCTCCTAAAACCCCTCAGGGAGTTGATATTAAAAAGCTCGTCTTTTTTCTGAACTCCTCCTTCGCTTAATGTAAATACAGGTGGATAGGTGCGCCTGGGTGGCTCAGTCGGTTAAGCTTCTGCCTTTGGCTCAGGTCATGATCCCAGGGTCCTGGGATCAAGTCCCGCATCAGGCTCTCTGCTCAGCGTGGAGTCTGCTTCTCCCTATCCCCCTGATCTCCCTCTCTGCTTGTGCACACTCTCTCTCTCAAATAAATAAAATCTTTAAAAACATGCAGATGGATAGATACAAAAACAACTATAGATATAGATACAGATATAAGTAGATGTATGTTAGTATGGGTTAGTATACATAGATATATTACCTAGCTTAGTCAACTGAGATGAACTAGACACAATGATATCCTAGTAGCAAAGAACACATCAGTGCTTAGTGGGCACCAAGTGCCCATATCTTGGTTTCTAAATTCCATTCCCCTATAAAAGAAATCAGGGCATATTACACACAATTTGCAAAGATGTGTTCCTATTTTTCTTTTAAAGATTTTATTTATTCATTTGAGAGAGAGAACACAAGCAGGGGGAGAGGCAGAGGCAGAGGGAGAAGCAGACTCCCCACTGAGCTGGGATCTTGATGTGGGGCTCGATCCCAGGAGCCTGGGATCATGACCCAGGCCAAAGGCAGATACTTAACTCTCTGAGCTAGCTAGACACCCTGAGATGTTTTCTTATTTAAAACTTGTTTTCCATTTCATCTTAGAATATTTTGCCTTTCTTGATTCTAGTTATATATCTTTTCACATGATTTATTCCTTTACAATTAATTTTGTATGTTTTTAAATGACTTTTTTATTGTTTAAAAAGTAATAAATGGGGGCACCGGAGTGTCTCAGTGGGTTAAAGCCTCTGCCTTCAGCTCGGGTCATGATCCCGGGGTCTTGGGATCGAGCCCCGCATCAGGCTCTCTGCTCCGCAGGGAGCCCGCTTCCTCCTCTCTCTCTCTGCCTGCCTCTCTGCCTGCTTGTGATCTCTGTCAAATAAATAAACAAAATCTTAAAAAAAAATTTTTTAAAGTAATAAATGTTCATTGTGACAATTAATTAAGGAGATGTATAAAGAAAATAATTAAAAATCTCAAGGCGGGGGTGCCTGTGTGCTCAGTTGGTTAAGTGTCTGCCTTCGACTCAGGTCATGATCCCAGGGTCCTGGGGATGGAGCCCTGCATTGGGCTCCCTGCTCAGTGGGGAGCCTCCCCACTAGTGCTCTCTCTAGCTATCTCTGTCTCTCTCTCACAAATAAAGAGATAAAATCTTTTTAAAAACTCTACACAAAAGAATATAGTATACAATACATATAATAAACAAAATATATGTTAATTAATTATGTTATCAGTAAGGCTTTCCATCAATAGTAGGTTATTTAGTTTTTGAGGAGTCAGAAGTTATACACAGAGGCACCTGTGTGGCTCAGTCAGTTAAGAAGCTGCCTTCGGCTTGGCTCATGATCCCAGAGTCCTGGGATCATGCCCCACATGGGGCTCCCTGCTCAGTGGAGAGCCTGCTTTTCCCTCTCCCTCTTTCTGCCACTCTTCCTTGCTTATGCTCTATCTGTCAAATAAATAAAATCTAAAAAAAAAAAAAAACCTTGTACAGATTTTTGACTGTGCACAGGTTGTCGCCTTAAAGCCTCATGTTACTCAAGGATCAACTGTACATTGGTAACAAAAATGAGCCACTGATATTTATTAATATTTGAATGCTTTTGTAGGACTTTTACATATTCTGTTAGTTTTCTATTGCTACATAACAAATCGCCACAAATTTAGCAGCTTAAAGCAACACATTTGTTATCCGACAATTGCCCTGGATCAGGGGCCCCAGGCACAACTCGACTGGGGCTCTGCTCCAGGTCTCGCAAGGTGGTAGTTAAGATATTGGACAGGCTGTGTTTTCATCTGGAGGCTTGACTGAAGGAGAATCTGCTTCCAGGCTTACTTAAGGTGTTGGCAGAATTCATTTCCTTGCAGTTGTAGGACTAAAGACCCTATCTTTTTGTTGGATGTCACCTAGAGGCTCCACCATGGAGGCCACCACTAGTTCCCTGTTACGGGGTCCTCTCCATCTGCAGTTCAAATGGCTGTTTGCTTCCTCAAGGTGGCAGGAGAGCCTTTTAGCTCCACTCTGCTGAGCTAGAGTCACGTAACAGAAAGCAATCACAGAAGTGGCGACATCTCATCACTTCTACTATATTCTATTAGTTAGAAATAAGTCGCTGGTCCTATCTGCACTCAAGGAGAAGGAATTATATACACAGGCCTATACACCAGGCAGAGGAAGTTATTGGTGGTCAGGTTAGGGTCTGAACTCTCATTTCCTCATCTAAACTGGAATAGTTCTTAAGGAAGTTTGTGAATGTTCTTCTAACAGGGAAGAGAGTTTGATAATCTTCCATCTTCCATCTTATTTTATAGACAGAGAACGGAGACTCCAAAAGAGTAAATAGTTTGCTTAAGTTTAGTGGATGAGTTCAGAGTTGTTTACTCCCAGGTCAGCAACTTTCTACACATCATGATGCTAATGAAGTATTTTATGGTATTTTCACCTTACACTAAAGCAAAATAAAATATATATGTATTTATTGGTAGGCAGGGCAGAAGGTGGGTGCAGGCATTATAAAGAATGTTGCATGCACACTGTCAAGTATGGCAACCAGCATGTGTATTTGTGTTTTCTGGGTGTGCTCAGATGCAAGAACCAGTGAGTGAAAAAGAATTACATATGCTTAGGGCAAGAGTATGTACCTTATTTAATTTAGGTATCCCAAAGACTCTATAAAGTAGAAATTATTATTCTACACATTAAAAACAAAAACAAAAACAGGCTCAGTGAAGGCAACGAAATTTTTCTGGGTGCTGGCAACCATCAAGTTACAGTGACCAAATCAAGGCCAAGGATGTTGCTCACTTCTGGCCCATCCCACTTTTCTATCACTAATTTCTATGATTAATTTACAATCCTGTGAAATTTTTCATAGTCTCTACAGGCTTTACCTTTTTCTTTTGGCCTATTTAAGTCTTGCCCCTCTTGGTACCTCTAGGTGGGAGGAGTTCGTAATAATATACTGTTAAATCTTCTAGCCCTTTTAAATGCCTCTATCTTCCGGTTTAGTCGTGTTGCCATAAATAAGCCTAGGAAAACCTACTTCATAAATGGTTTCTGGTCCCTACGTTAAGTAACTGGATTTCTGTAAGTCTTCAAGTTCAAAGCACAAACGAAACAAAAATAGGCTTTAAGAATTTTTGAATCCCCGTTCGTTTGCTTGATCTCCTTATTTATTTTTGGTAACCACTTCTCATTTAAGGCATACCTAAGGAACTAAAAGGATTCAGAGAGATTTAAAGTATGAATAGCCTCATTATTGAATGTTTATAGAGGATCTTTTCTTTTTTGATAGTGTTCAGGGGAAACACAACTTTCTGGGGGATGGAGGATTTTCCCCCCTAGGTAGCGCATTCTACTGACATATATTTGGTATTCACACACACCCCCAATTTTTTTTCCCGAAGCACCCTAAATCTCTAGTTTACAGTGTGAAACGAAACCCCCCGCCGTGCGGAATCGGTCAAGGTCACTGGAGCTGGTGCCGGGTCAGGGACCGGAATGCGCACTGCCAGGCCCATTTCCTTCTCCAAAGTCTGCGCTCGATCTCTGCCCACCTTTGGGGGTCACCCAGGATAGCTGCAACCTGACCGGCAGACCCGGTCCGCCCCCACTGTGGCAGCGCTTGGATCCGCGCCTCTGGAAGGTTCCTGAGTGGCTGACGGTGGGGGCGGCTCCGGGGAGGCTGGGGCGGAGCCCGCGGCGTCCAGCAGCGGTGCTACGCCTCCCGGGGCCGCTCGGCCGCGCCCGCTGGCGGAAGCTGCGCTCTGCCGGGCTAGAGACGCTCTGGTCCAGGGTCCCCGGCGGAGCCGCGGCCGCTTTCGGTGGCTCGCCGGCCGACTGGCCTCCCACCGCAGGGCCATGCAGCGCTTAGCGATGGACCTGCGGATGCTCTCCAGGGAGCTCTTCCTCTACCTGGAGCACCAAGTCCGGGTTGGGTTCTTCGGCTCGGGAGTGGGCTTATCCCTGATCCTGGGCTTCAGCGTCGCTTACGCCTGCTATTACCTGAGCAGCATCGCCAAGGTGAGCCAGGGGTTGGCGCGGGCGCGGGGGCGGGGGCCGCGGGGAGCTTTCCCGGGAGCGACCGCAGCCGGCCAAGCTGGAACTGTCGCCGCAGGCGCGTTTGGCAAGGGCCGTCCTGGAGGCGAGAGTGCTGCTGCTCCCAAGTTGTTGCCCTTTCCGGGCATCTGATGGACGCCCTTACGAGCGCGGGCGGGAAAGGGGGCTCGCTCTTGTCCGCGTCCCTGGGGGTCCGGCCTGGGTCCTCGGACAGCAGCAAGGACCCGGCTGACCCAGGCGCCAGGGTACTGCCCCGTCACCATTCGCTAGCCTGGCAATGCTGTAGCACTTCTGAAAATGACTCCCTTAACTCTTGCTTTCCTCTCGAAGCGTTTGGTTAAATCACTCTTTAAGTCCGTTGTGACTGCGAATTCTTTGTGTCAGGCTTCTTGAAGGAGATGTAATCGGAGGGAGCGCGCGCGCGATGGGCCAGTCAGTCGTTTCTGGTTTGCGGAAACTTTGTTCTGGACCCTTAACTATAATACTGGCTTTCCCCGCAGAAGCCCCAGTTAGTGACGGGGGGTGAGAGCTTCAGCCGCTTCCTCCAGAACCACTGCCCTGTAGTGACAGAAACGTACTACCCGACGGTCTGGTGCTGGGAGAGTCGAGGACAGACACTCCTGAGACCTTTCATCACTTCTAAGCCATCGGTGCAGTACAGGAAGTAAGTATATTTCCATTTGCAGTCATGTCTTCAAAACCACAGGGGTTTTTGTTTTGTTTTGTTTTGGGGCGGGGGGTGTTTTGTTTTGTTTTGTTTGCATACTCCCCGTCCTTGTTTAACCTTTGGCCAGTAAGCATTTAGAAAAGAAAGGGGATTGAAAAAGGAAGGTTTGTCCCCCCACCCCGCAAAACACACTCAGTTACAGGAAAATATTCAGGTATTATCTTTCACCGCGCGCGCGCATGTGTTTCTGTGTGTGTGCGCGCGCGTGCCTTGATGTAACCGGTTTATTTCTAGAGAAGTGTTTGAGGTTTACTTTTTTCCAGTTTGGCGTGCATCTGGATCCTGAGAACCTGGATCCTTTGACGATATGTATCAATTCACTGATGCTGGGAGTGGGGATGGGTTGGAGAATGATGCCAATTAATTTGGATTTTGCATGATGGACTCCTATAAAAGAACTTCATGTTAATAAGCAAATGGGTTCTTGATGCTAATATCCTTGAGGTGTTAAAGATATGGTCCAGAATTTATCAGTAACCAGGAGATTTTGATAGTGTCTGATACTAATTTCCCTGAGTCATCTAGTCTTTCTCGAGCTCCTTTTGTTGCCTGCAACGTTCACTATTTGGGAAAATTCTTTAAGTTCATAGACACAGTGTAAGAAGTACTTTAAAATATTTAAGAAGGAAATTTTATAATATACTCTGTGGGAAGACTGCATTATTGAGCCAGAGGGCCAGAGCAGTGATCAGATCAGCAATTTACTTATTCATAACTCCCTGATGAATTATTTGGGTGACCTCAATCAAATAGGGGTTAAATGCTGGATATTTTAGAGTAATGAGGAAATGATTAAGATAAATATGTGAAGTCCTTCTAGCTCATTTTTATATGCTGCCGTTTTGTGGTGTTGCTGGAAATACTTTCTGGTACTAATCTCATATCATTCTTGTAATAAAAGAAAGTGATATAAGTGTGTGTTATGAATGCTGTAAAAAAGTTCTTTTCAGATAAAATCATGTCATCTATTTATAAAATTAAGACACTAATATTAAAACATGACTTGAAACACTTAATGAGTGTTTCATTTCTTTTATTTCTTTCCAGTGAACTTATTAAAACTGCAGATGGAGGACAGATTTCACTGGACTGGTTTGATAATTCTAACAGTAAATGTTATATGGATACCTCTACCAGACCCACTATTTTATTGTTACCTGGACTCACTGGAACAAGCAAGGAATCGTATATCCTTCATATGATCCATCTTAGTGAAGAACTGGGATACAGGTACCAGTAAAAAATTTATTCCATTTTTCACATAATTTGTACTAAATGAAGCACAAATCTACCTGTAGGTTTGTTTCAGAAATATTTGTTTTATTTTGCATGAATTAAACAATTCCCTAGATTATTATTTTTCTCTGCTTCCTCTTTTGCCTTTCTTTTTTCCCCCAGGAAGGTACATACCTGAATCATCTCATAGGAAATAGCACTTAGCCCTGTAGACACTCAGCAGATTTTAGATGCATGAATCTAAAATCTGCTGAGTGTCTACTACTAATGAAATTAGTATCACCTAGGAATGGACGTAGGACTCAGGTCTGAGATGCAGTAGGGCCCACTGAAAGGAGTGCTATGGAAAAATAACCACTGCAAACCCCTGAGAGAGTACATAGTGAAGCTCATGTCTTATTCCGTATTTGAGCCCTGAATCCACTAATCTTGTATCATTGGCTCAGATCTCAAATGTAGAAAATGCTCAGAATCAGGTTGTAGGTGAGCCTTATTTTTCCAAAAGTGATCCATGCCTCTTCTGTCCACCTGAGTTTACAGATACACTTAACTAATATCCAGTCAATGAGGACATAGTATTCTTTAGGAACTTTACAAGTGACTTAGCAACTTTAAGGTTTAGTTTCAGCTCTAAAATCTTAAAGCAAAATCATTGTGAAAAGTACTGCTTTTTGTATCTGTCTTTTATCACTGATGATAATTATTATAATGGAACACTCTGAGTTGCATTTGAAGTGGAGTTGTAGCTTTTGTTAAACTTGAAACACTGTGTGAAAAACCGATGTGGGGTTTATATTAATAAAAACATTTTTATGTAAATGGGGAAATACTACAGGAACTAATTCAATTTTAACAAATTAACTCTGATCTTTCATTTTGTCCATGAATTGACAGTCTCTCAGACATTTTGATAGATATTCCAGAGTTATTGTTCTTGTGAAATTTGCACTAATAGCAGGAATTTGTCATTATTCCATGTTTAGCATCATCCAGTTAGATGTGAGGCTTGATTCCATTTTTTTTTAAAGAATTTATTTATTTATTTGACAGAGAGAGATCACAAGTAGGCAGAGAGGCAGGCAGAGAGAGAGAGGAGGAAGCAGGCTCCCCGCTGAGCAGAGAGCCCAATGTGGGACTCGATCCCAGGACCCTGGGATCATGACCTGAGCCGAAGGCAGTGGCTTAACCCACTGAGCCACCCAGGCGCCCCTGATTCCAATTTTTTGCTAAAACTTAGTCATGCTCAAAAAGTACAAATCATAAAGCCTTTTGTGCATATTTAAATTGAGAATTCTTACTTGGCCTGAGCTGCCTCCCAAGACTTAGGAAGTGCTTTTAAAAACAATGTAGTTGAAACTCAAGGATTAAATTTCATAAGCCCTGAGTTGTGAGTACACAAGCCTTGTTTCCATCATTTGTAAAAATTGCCAAATTTTATGACTCTGGCTATCATTACACTGTGCTTCAAAGCATTTGGAAGATTCTAGCTCCCCTGAGAGTTAAAATCTCTTCTGTTGATTCAGAAATTTTATGGAGAATGTATAATATAAGGAAAGTTTTGTGCTAGATACTATGAGGAGATAAAAGAGTTGTGAGGAGTTGTCCTTGCCACAAGAAGCCGGTGAGAAGAGTAGGCTGGACAGGGTCACTGTCAGCTGCTTTGAAGACCCAACTTATTTGGGTCTCAATAACTTTAACAGTGAATTAGACTGGGCTTGAAAGTAGCAGAATACATGAGTAAGCAATGATCTGTAAACTTTTCAGTGGCCTTTAGGACCAACCCGCCCTTTTTTTAACTATAAGGGATCACTGAATCTAAGTTGGAGAGGGTGTATCAGTTAGCTTTGGCTGTATAACAAAGAATTCCAAAACTTAGTAGCTAAATACAACAGCCATTCTGCTCACGATTCTGTGGGTTGGGAATTTGGGCTGAGCAAAGTTGGGTGGTTCTCCTGGTCCTGGCTGGAATTGTTCATGCATCTGAGGTCAGCAGCCAGAACAACTCCATGCATGGGGGGGCCTCAGCAGGGATGACTCATCTCAGCTCCAAGTGACCCCTCATCCATTATCAGGCTCACTCTGTGTCTGTTCATTTGGTGGCAGAGGGTTCCAAGAGTGCAAAAGTAAAAGCTACAAGGCTTCTTGAGGTTCAAGTTAAGAACTCTCATAACGTTGCTTCTGCCACATTCCAGTTCAAGCAAGTCACATGGTCAACCCAGAGTCAAAGAGTAGGGAAATAGACTCCACCTCTTGATGGGAAGGCAAGGCATAGACAGTAGGCAGTTCTGAAGACCGCTGAAGTAAAAAAAGAAAAAAGAAAAAGATCTGGAACCTTGGCAGAAGGCTTGGGTTGAATCCTTTGAGGTTGTGTAATATGGGGGACAGCTATGTGGGATTTGGAACTGGGTCTGAGTTCAAATGTTGGAACTTCTACTTACTATGTGAACTTGGCCAATAATTTTTAACTTTACCAATCACAGCCTCTCACTTACTACAGACAGTTTAAATGAATTAACATATATAAAGTATTTGGTTTAGTGACCTGAACAAAGTAGATCTTTAGAAATGTGTGTGTCTTCCTTCCCAGACCTTCCATTCCCTGATCAGAATAGAATGCTTTTTATAATTTAAAAGCAAGTACAAGCAAACCTACCTCTTGGAAGATATAAATATCTAGTTTCCTTATAGGAATGCTTAGATTGTATTATAATGTCTCTTAACACAACATTGTTTCATAGGCAGTACAAATGCCTCAATACCTTGAGGGTATATTTGCCTTCAAGCCCCAGTTACTATTGCGTAAAGGCTGAACATGTAGGGAGGGTCAGGTCATCAGGGAACTGTTGCTGGTTGGCTGCTGAGATATGACTTGGACATTAGAGAGATCTTAACTCCTGGCATGTGAATAAGTGAAACATAAGAGTTTACTATTGTTGCTGTTAAAAAAAAATTTGTTTTTCCTGTACCTGAAAACTGACAAAGACACAGAACTTTTCTGTTAAGGTACACCGATTCAGCATTAATAGCGGATGGCATAGAAACTAAGCTGAAGTTCATTTAAGATCATTGTGAGTAGCAGCTTTACCAGGAAGTCAAATTGAAATGAATGGGGAATACATGATCTACCTGCCTGTCTATCTTCATTGGCTGAGTACACTATGTACTCCCTGGAAAAACCCGCCCCTGAGGGGAGAAGAGAATTGCTGAGCCAGGCAGCCCCAGTCATCGTTCCAAATTTTATCAGTCCGATAAGGCCTCCATCTCCTGGAGAATGAGTCAAGTCAGAAAGGCCAGGTGGCTAGGAATGTGTTTAGAGAGGAGTTTCCATCATAGAAATCAGAGGACTGGAGAAAAAGTTACACCCATACGATTGATAAAGTAGTTAGAAATCTTATCTATTCATTCAAGATTTGCTTAAAAAAAAAATCTCTGTTAAGTAACACTGCCTAATAGATATTAATTTATGTACCTGAGTATTATTGGTTTTCTTAAATCTTTTTTTCTCATGGTCTGAATTAATTTTTAGCACTACAACTAAAAAGAGGGAGAAAAACTAACTCTGAGAACATCCAAATCATCTTCTACTTTGACCTCTTTTATTGAGAGCCTTCATCTACTATTTTGTTCTACCCCCAACTAGTATTAAAAAGAGTGAACATTCCAGAATTATGTAATAAATGCATTGAAATCTAGGTCAGTCATTAAGTATTTTTATCAGAACCTATATTCCCAAAGAACATCCAGTCTAACTGAAGTGACAAAGATTATGCAGTAGTAGGGAAGAAATGCATTAGAGAGAACCAGGACTGGCTACAAGTAACAGAAAACTCAAAATAATAGTAACTTTAAAAAGAAGTTAGACCAGGGCTCTATAGTAACAGGAAGTGCTGCATCATAAGCCAGGGCTGCTCTAGCTCCAGCTATCACATCTGCATTCCAACATCCAAGAAGGAGAAAAAAGACTAGAGACTGCACTATCTTTCTTTAAGCATGCTTTCTAGCAGCTGTGCACACCACTTTTGCTTCTATCACATTGGCCAGTTCTTCCTCAGCCTCAAGAGAGCCTTGAAAGTGAAAACTTTATTTTGGGCAGCCACGTACTCAAGTGAAATTGGGAGATTCTATGGCTGAGAAAGAAGAGGAGGATGGATCCTGGGAGATAACTGGCAGTCTGTAGCACTGAGTGGTCAGTGTTACAAGTGCCAGGATTCTGGAATATCAGACACCAAGTGAGACATTTTATGGAGGGAGGGAACAGGTCAGCGATGTCAGAGGCAAGAGAAAGGGCAAGGAGAATGAAGACAGATAAAGCAAAATCGGAGAAGATTCAGCAGGGCAATGAGGAAGGAAGCCCAACTTGTGAGGGCTCTGATGACCTTAGAAGACAAGAGCAGGGGTGGATCACCCATCTTGTAATTTGACAGAGGAAGGAGGGAAGCAGGAGAGGGATTCGAGAAGAACAGAAGGAGGAATGGGGGTATTTTTCAAGACTGTGGGTGCTTGCTTCCAGAAACTTATTTCTTACACATTTCTAAAACCACTTACGGAAAGCATGGACCTTGAAATGTGGTTTGATAGGATTAAGATCTTCTGTCTTTTGCTGTAGTGCCCAGCTCTAGGTAGCAAGGATGCTATTGTCCAGCATTTAGTGCTGGAGAGAAATTGGAAGTGGGAGATGATTTAAAAGTAGTTTTCAGTGTTCCTTTGCTTTCCAGTTTGGAGTTTGGACTTGTGCATTTTGTATTTTGGATGCGTATCACCAGTAGATACAAAGTTTTAGGTGACGCTTAACTTTTCCTGCAATATCAGAAGGGCACTCAGAGGTCAGCTACCCACTTTTCCTGAAGGAGGAAGGAAGGGGAGGCAGTGGAACAAAAGGGCAACTTCTGACCACTCCCCAGTCTAAAAGCAGTATCTTAGGTAAGAAGTCACTGTAAATGAACACCGGATGTGTTTATCTAAAAGTATTTTTTTTTTAAGATTTTTTATTTATTTGTCAGAGAGAGAGAGGGAGAGAGAGCGAACACAGGCAGAGGCAGAGGGAAAAGCAGACTCCCTGCCAAGCAAGGAGCCCGATGTGGGACTTGATCCCAGGACGCTGGGATCATGACCTGAGCCGAAGGCAGCTGCTTAAGCAACTGAGCCACCCAGGCGTCCCGATCTAAAAGTATTTTTTAATCATTTTTGTTGTTGTTGTTAAAACAATTTCACTTTTAACGTTTTAAGAGTGAGTAAAGTTAACTAATTATTCATTAGACTGGCTAGATGACATGATGCATACTAGAAAGCACTCGGTAAAGAGCACAGCTTATTTAATGGTATTTCTGGGGAAAAAAAAGTTATGGTGGATACTTGCAAGCAGTCTTATGCCCTAGGGAACTAGTTGTTAGACATTCCATTATAAAGTGATAGCTCAATTAACAAAGTTTCAGAGACTGAGGGGGGTTTTTTTTGTTTTGTTTTTTGTTTGTTTTTTTTTAATCGGAGCTGACACTCAAAGGGTACTCTGTTCAGAGCACTGGTCTTCTCTGGAAAAGAGACATTAATGTTACTAGCTTAGATAGCCCAGAGCCACAGAGTGAGAAGGTGAAATGGATTATTGAGTCAGGTCTGCTTGGATTCAATTCCTGACTCTGTTATACATTTCTGTTTCCACAGACAAATTACTCAGTTGTTTTATACCTTCATTTTCTCCTCTGTAAAGATCACTCACTATACCTTATAGGACGGCAAGGATTTTATATATATGTGTATTTATATATATATATATATATAGAGAGAGAGAGAGAGAGAATGTTGTGACTCTGGAATAATCCCTATTAGTTCATAATATTAACTTAGAGCATTTTTTTTTTTAAGATTTTATTTATTTATTTGACAGAGAAAGAGAGAGATCACAAGCAGGCAGAGAGGCAGGGGGAAGTGGGCTTCCTGCTGAGCAGAGACTCTGATGTGGGGCTCAATCCCAGGACCCTGAGATCATGACCTGAACCAAAGGCAGAGGCTTAACCCGCTGAGCCACCCAGGCACCCCTAGAACACTTTTGTTACTAAGTGGGGTTTTCTGAAAGCTAGTTTAACTAGTTCTTTAGTTGACAGAATCTACAGAAATATCAAAGAGACCCAGATAGAATTCAAATGAGCAAGATAAAATCTGAGGACATCAGAAACCAACATATACTCATATGTTAGGGAAAATGGGAGAGCTAATAGGGGAAAAAAATTCTAATAAAATGTTATAAGAGATTCCTGAAAGAGAACTTATTGTTAGTTGAATAAGGTGTTCAGCTTCTTCGCATGAGGGATAACTTTAACCACTTTTTCTCCTTGTGGCTACTGGTTTTAAAATACTATGCCCCCCCAAAATGAATTGTATTCATTATTAACTTATTGATCTTTAATTTTTTTTTTAAAGATTTTCTTTATTCATTTGACACAGAGAGATCACAAGTAGGCAGAGAGGCAGGCAGAGAGAGAGAGAGGAGGAAGCAGGCTCCCCGCGGAGCAGAGAACCCGATGCGGGACTCGATCCCAGGACCCTGAGACCATGACCTGAGCCGAAGGCAGTGGCTTAACCCACTGAGCCACCCAAGTGCCCGATCTTTAATTTTTTAATTCACAGGGCCATTCTGAACTTATGATCAGCAAGAGATAACCAGAATTGTCATTTTGGTTAACTCTAATTAAATTTATCTTTATATAGTACTTGCCACACAATAGGCCCCATATCAAGTGCTATACTTAGGTTGTCTTATTTATATGGACCTAATTCCAAGAGATATATTGTTATGCTCATTTTACCACCAAAAACAAAACTACAGTGTTCATAATTTACCCAAGTTAGACAGTTAACATATGACAAGGTTAAGACTGAACTGTACAGCCTTGTTACAGATAAATGTATGATTTTTTTTAGGTTCTTTGAAATGTCGATCATTCTTCAAAACTCTCCTTTACTTGGTATCTCATATTCTTGGCTTGGGAGAACTAGCTCCTCAAATCCCATGATTATTGTCTGTTGGAATAATGTAGACCTGTAGCATCACAGGACTCTTTCATCAGAGAAATTCAAGATATGACAGGGAAATAAATCATGTTTTCTACTCAGGGAATAGATTTTATAGGGAAAGAGTTGAAACAAGAAAATGAGGCTCTTGAACTATGAATTCTATGAATTCATAGTTTCACTGTTCTCCATTACTATGTGATGATCAGGAATTGGGTGTGTAATACAGTCAATAATATATTCTGGTTAATTATTGTGTTTGATTTTTGATGCTTTACATTCTAGAAAAAGGAACAGGAGTTATATTAATCTGTTTTAATATATTTGTGACATTAGTGAGGTTGGAAATGTTCAAGTATTATCATTTTTTTAAAAAGAATATGTATTATGCTATTGGATATAGTGCTGTGTAAATGTAAATTAGGGTAGGATATTTGATAGTGTTAATCAGACTTTATACCTTTACTTTTTTTTTTGTCTTATTGACAGAAGGATGTTGAAACCAGCTATGATTGTGGATTTTCTGTTTCTCCATTAATTCTGTCAATTTGTACTTCATGAATTTGGAAGCTCTATTATTAGTCTTATGTACATTTGTGATTTTTGGTCTTCTTTTAATTTAACTCTTTTACCATTATGAAATGTCTTTCTCTGGTTGTGATGACTATCTGCTATTACTGCAGCCATTCTTATACCTACTGTTTACATGATTTTTTCTCATACTTTAACCTTCAAAGTATGAGTCTTTATATTTAAAGTATATTGCTTATAGATAGCATATAGTTGGGTCTTGCTTTTTTATCCAGTCTGACAATTTCTTTATTTTAATTGGATTTTTTAGTCCATTTACATTTAATGTAACTGTTGATATGGTGGATATAGACTTAACATTTTCGTGTTTGATTTCTGTTTTTGTTGTTGTTGTTGTTCCTTTATTCCCCTACCACTTCTCTTTCTCTTTTTGAGACTGAGTTTTTTGTCTTTTTATCAATCTTGGAGAAAATTTTGCTATTATTCATTCAAATATTTTTCTGCTCCATTCTTTCTTCTCCTCTGGGACTGCAATTACATACATATGTGTTAGAGCTTTTGATAATGTACCACAAAACATTGAGGTTCTATTCATTTTTTTTCAATCTTTAGTTCTCTTTTGTCTTTACATTGGAACTGTAATTGGCAAGTCAAGTGAATTTTTTCTTCATATATTGTATTTTTCTGACTTAGAACTTCCATTTTTTTTAAAGATCTATTTATTTATTTGACAGAGAGACAGCAAGAGAGGGAACACACGCTGAGGGAGTGGGAGAGGGAGAAGCAGGCTTCCCATAGAGCAGGGAACCTGATGTGGGGCTCGATCCCAGGGTCCTGGGATCGAGCCCCACACTGGGCTTTCCACTCAGTGGGGAGACTGCTTCCCCCGCTCTCTCTCTGGCTGCCTCTCTGCCTACTTGTGATCTCTGTCTGTCAAATAAATAAATAAAATCTTAAAAAATATATATATACTACATGCTTATTTTCCTTTCTGTCCTTTAGCATAGTTATAATAGCTGCTTTAAATCCTCATTTACTAATTCTAACATGTGGACATCTCAGGGTCACTTACATTGACTATCTTACCTTTTTTTTTTTTTTAAAGATTTTATTTATTTATTTAACAGAGATCACAAGTAGGCAGAGAGTCAGGGAGAGAGAGGGGGGGAAGCAGGCTCCCCGCAGAGCAGAGAGCCTGATGCGGGGCTCGATCAAACTCAAAACTCTAAACTCAAACTTCAAACTCTTTCTCCTCAGTGGTAGACAGCAGCTGAAAGCTCTTCAGTTTTTTATCCTTAATTTGACTGCTTGGAGCCTCATATCTGTATAGATAAAAGCTTAGCCAGAGCTATGGGCTCAGTTTTCACCCAGAATTTAGGACTCTCCCTCTGTGTCTCTCTCTCTTTTCTGAAAATTTCCTTTATTTCCTAACTGCTATCGTTGTACCAAACTCTGTTTTCTGGTTTCTGAAGCCCATGAAATAACATTTCTATTTGACATTTATCCATCACTGAATAATACTGGTGCCTCCCCTGAGGCAAAAGTCTATAAAAAGAGGAGAACCTCACCCAATGCCACTTTTTTCTTTCAAGTGTCAACTCTCATTTAGTTTCTACCTGCTTTGGTCATTCTCCATTGCCTTTAAAATTTATCAAGACCTTTTAGATGCTATTCTTTGGAAGGATTGGCCTAATAGGATCTACTTAGACATTTCTGGAAGTATAACTTCCCTGTCATCTTTTCTTAATCTGGCATTCAGAACCTGTTTTGGTTCTAACCTATTTTTTCCATCCTTACTTCCTATCATTATACTCTGTGTAGCCATGTTTCTGCTAAGATTCTCTACTATCTCATCCCTTAGAAAATTTTATACATCCCTGCTTTACATCTTTCCTTACATTGCTCCCTCTAACCCATATTATATCCCACACTTTCCTTCTTAAATCTTTACCATTTTCCAAGTCTCAGCATAATACCTATCTGTTTTTTTTTTATGAATTCTTTCCCAATCAATTTTGCTCAATCTGACCTCACAAGGCTTTATTATCTACACCATTAACTGGACATTGAATTGTATACTGCCCTATAATATTACATTTATTGTAGTCACTTAACTGAAAACATGATGCATTCCTAGCAAGATTATACTCTCTTTGAGACCAAGAGGCATATATTTATATTTCATTTTTCTCCTATAAGCTCTAAATCAATCTTCAGTTCAGTAAATAGTCTGTTTAATAAATTTTTGAATGAATAGGTTATTTCAGTATTAATATTCAGTATTAATATTTATTTTATTTTTTTTAAAGACTTTATTTATCTATTTGTTAGAGAGAGAGAGGGAGAACACAAGCAGGCAGAGAGGCAGGCAGAGGCAGAGAGAGAAGCAGGCTCCCCACTGAGCAAGGAGCCCGATGCGGGACTCGATCCCAGGACCCTGGGACCATGACCTGAGCCGAAGGCCGCGGCTTAACCAACCGAGCCACCCAGGTGTCCCAGTATTAATATTTATGTAAAGTGCCTAGAACATGATCTGGCACATAGCAAACAGTAATCAAGGTTATCTATTGTTATCATTATTATTATTTGAAATCAGCATAATAATGTATGACTGCTCCTCTTACTCCACCCTCTGATTATTATTTCTGTTCTTAGATTCAAAGATTTGTGGAATCTTAGAGCTAGAAATTACTTAAGGTCATCTGATAAAATGTCTTTATCCTGGCAGATCATTGGACTTAAGTAGATTCAAGGCTATCTGGCCATCTCACTGTGATAGAGGTTTTCAATCAAGGAGGCTATAGACAACAGCTCCTAAATGTCCCATGTACTAAAGGTTGAGAAAGAGCTACAGTAGCTCTATGCCTTTTATTTAACCTTCCTTAAGGAAGACTTAACCTGCTTTCTTGGTTAACATGTTTTGTTGTGACAGAGTTCTTAATACCAGATTTATTTTTTATTTGGTATTTCTTTATTTATATTTTCCCGTTTTGAGAAGAACATTTAAATAGCTAAAATATATAGGAAAAATAAGTTTTGCAGAACAATTTTTGTTATATTTTATAACTTTAAAAATCGTTTGGGAGAGCTTAGGGAGTGGTATGTACAGCTTGGGAGTGGCTATCTTTGTTTTGCACATGACCAAAGAGTGATTTAAAAATGGATGACATAGGGGCACCTGGTGGCTCAGTTGCTTAAGTGTTCAACTCATGATTTCAGGTGAGGCCATGATCTCAGGGTCATGAGATCAAGTCCCACATTGAGCTCAGTGCTCAGCAGGGAGTCTGCCTGGGATTCTTTCCCTCTTCTCCTCCCTCTCCCTCTGCCCCACCCCTGCTCATTCATTCTCTCTCTCTCTCTCAAATAAATAAATAAATCTTAAAAAAATAAAATAAAAATGGGTGATATTGAGAAGGGCAAGACTTTGGTTCAGAAATATGCCCAGTGTCATAACATGGAAAAAAAGAGGCAAGCACAAAACTGGGCCAAATCTCCATGGTCTATTTGGGCAAAAGGCAGGTCATGCCCCTAGATTTTCTTACACAGATGCCAATAACAAAGGCATTACCTGGGGAGAGGAGACACTGATGGAGTATTTGGAGAATCCCAAGAAGTACATCCCTGGAGCAAAAATGATCTTCACTAGCATTAAGAGAACAAGGAAAAGGGGCGCCTGGGTGGCTCAGTGGGTTAAGCCTCTGCCTTCCGCTCAGGTCATGATCTCAGGGTCCTGGGATAGAGTCCCGCATCGGGCTCTCTGCTCGGCAGGGAACCTGCTTCCTCTCTCTCTCTCTCTGCCTGCCTCTCTGCCTACTTGTGATCTCTCTCTGTCAAATAAATAAAAATCTTTAAAAAAAAAAAAAGAAAACAAGGAAAAGAGCAGACTTGGTAGCTTATCTCAAAAAAGCTACTAAGGAGTATTGGTTGGCCATTGCCTTATTTATTATAAAACAAAAATGTCTCATGACTTTTTTATGTGTGCATATTTAAATTGAACTCATACACCAGAATCCAGATCATGAATGGCTGACAGACTATTTCTTTTGGACAGTCCTGATTGAAATAAGATTGGCTTGTGGCTAAATGAATATGATCAGCTTTTTGAACTTTGATAGTAATTCTGGTTCAGCAACTGCTGTCACTGTTTTACCCTTCTAAAAATATGATTGGAGTTTATTAATAATGTGCAGCTTTTCACAGATATGGTAAATGCCATCTCTAAACTTATAGGAAATTTGTTTTATATTAGGTTTATATAACTGGTTGTATTAATGTATTCAAATACTAAGGAAATCCCTTCACTGTCTCATAGAACAGTAAGACTCAGCTATGTTTCATATCATGTCCATTAGCCCTTGAAATCAAGGGCTGAAAATAAGCTGGCAGTGTCCACTTTCTTTTTGGTCTTAACTTTGCCAACTTATGGGGCACATGAGTGTTTCAGTCAGTTAAGTGTCTGCCTTCAGCTCAGGTCATGATCCCAGGATCCTGGGATTGAGCCTCGCATCAGGCTCCCTGCTCAGTGGGAAGTCGGCTTCTCCCTCTCCCATTCCCCCTGCTTGTGTTCCTGTTCTCGCTAATCTCTTTCTCTGTCAAATGAATTAAAAAAAAAAAATCTTAAAAAATATTGTGGCAATTTAATTAAAATTCCCTGCATTTAAATGTTCCCTTTTCTTAATGAAAGGCATTTTAGTGTGGTTTATGTAAAATATTAAATAAAGAATCTTTAACACTTCTCACATTTTGTAGATGATCTGTAAGGTCAGATGCTTTTAAGATTCAGTGTGACTATATAGGAGCAGACTTGGCTTGTGAATTCTTTACTAAGTCAGACTAAGTTATAATTCAAGATTGCCTTCTAAACAGCTATTCGAAAACATAACTGTGGAATTACCATATTTATATGATTGGTAATGGTGCTTTTACCAACTCATTTAGAAGGGTTAAAGTAGAGGAGATATATCAGCAGCACAAATTTTAAATTACATGATAAGGCTTAAGATAATTAAAGACAAAATCACAGATCAAAAAAAATTGGAGAAATTATAAAAATTATTTGGAGAGAGATATATAAAGTTAACAGAGGCTTATCAAATGTCCTGATAATAGCAGTTGTACAACCAGGTCTTTAAGCTTTATATGTAGTATTCCCTGATGATTGTGAGGGCAGAAAAGGGGTTTGACAAAAGAAGAAGCTGATTACTTGTCACCAACTGAAATGGGAGAGAGAGACAGAATGGCAGCCGTCATTCTACCTTCCTCTGTGCTGCTTTTCTCCATTCTTCCTCATCTCTCTGCCCAATTTCCAAAGCTAGAAGTCTGTACAGTGATGGCAGCTAGTAGTGATTGAACATCATTAGGAGCAAAGGTCTTTGGAGAGGTCAGTACATTTCCTCCTCTAGCAAGAGATAGCAGAGCTGTGATCTACTTTTCAAAGTTGCCTAAAGGGGAGTACAAATATCCTGGTCTGTGTTGGGGAGAAAATCCCAGAGGTACAGCCTGCTTTTTCATGAGTTTGCAGATCATCATTTTCTTTGCCCTTACTCGTTCTGTTCCCTTCTCTCAGTGGCAGTCACATGAAGACATCTTGCCTCGAAACCATTTTTATCCTTACTTAGTGTTTGCTCTCTAAAGGTGGTTCTTTTCTGGATGACTGGGAGCTTCAAGGTTCAAGGGCACAAGTAATGTTAGCCCCAATTCTTGTGTAACCTAGGTGCTTATGCAAGTAAGTACATGTGGCTTACTTAAATCTTATTTATGTTTAGTCTCTCTTGCTGTTCTTTTTTTTTATTTTAACGATTTTAGTTTTAAATAATCTCTACACCCAATGTGAGGCTGGTTCTCACAACTCCAAGATCAAAAGTTGCACACTCTACCAACTGAGCCAGCCAGATGCCCCTGTCATGCCATTCTTTTTAGCAAGTAAAGATTAAGGACCGATCCTACTCCCAACTTTTCTGCTTGTTTTCAGAGTATATTTAAGATATTTCTCTAACTAGTCAATAAAATGTAATATTTCTAGCTTTTTCTCAAATCAGATTTCTGAAATTTTTAAAATTTTAAATATTTTCTTTATTTGAAGGAGAGAGGGAGAGTGAGCTCGAGAGAGAGAGAGAGAGAACACATCAGTGGGAGGAGAGGCAGAGGGAGAGGGAGAGGGAGAAGCAGACTCCTTCCTGAGCAGGGAGCCTAGATTCCAGGACTCTGGGATTATGACCTGAGCTGAAGGCAGATGCTCAATCAACTGAGTCACTCAGATGCCTCTGATTTAAGATGTATTTTTTAAAGATGTATTTATTTATTTTTTTAAGATGTATTTATTTATTTTTTTAAGATGTATTTATTTATTTATTTGACAGACAGAGATCACAAGTAGGCAGAGAGGCAGGCAGAGAGAGGGGAAGGGAAGCAGGCTCCCCGCTGAGCAGAGAGCCTGATGCGGGGCTTGATCCCAGAACCCTGGGATCACAACCCGAGCCGAAGGCAGAGGCTTTAACCCACTGAGCCACCCAGGTGCCCCTGATTTCAGATATTTTAAACACTCCCCCTCCCTTATTTTTCCCAGTTGGGCCTAATAAAATTCTTCAGATGAAAGAGAGGATTCCTTCACAGAAACATAGCCTGAGCATCACACTGAAACCTAACCCCTCCCCCACCATAAGAGTTAGCTGTGAATGTTGTGCAGGGCAGTCGGAACCCATACAGTGATCAGCAACACCCTGAAAGAAGGGAATTAGAACCCTAGGTGGCCTTGATTGATTAGATAAGTATACAAACAAAAACAAAACGAATTTTAATCAACATGAATATGGAGTCACTCAATCAAAGAGAATCCTGTAGATAGGCGTTGGGATTTGGTTTGAGGATGGCGAAAAATTCATATCTGATGTTCTGGTTGACTGGAAGTTAAATGAGAATTAAATAATTTAAATGCAGAATGACTTATTAAGGCTACAATGTCACTACGATTACCATTGCTACTAATAGCTAACTTTCCTGTATACTTACCATGAGCCAACACTGCTCTAAGCCCTTTGCATATGACCATTGATCCAGGAGAGGCAAACAAGATTATAGGAAGCACAGTTTGTCTTTCCTCCCCGAGGTCAACTGAACAGTTGCATAGTGGGGGCTCTTCCTACCAGCTCAGATGCCAGGTTCCTTACAGTTCCGGTGGTAATGTTTTCATCACAGGTGAAGTTCTAGTCTCTGTTTGTCAAGTCTTGAGGGAATAATAGCTATTTCTTAGAATTGGAATAGATACTTGCTAATGTTACAAATAGAGTAGGTAGAGAACTTTTTTTTTCTAGTATGAGGCAAAAACATTTAAATGTGACTCATACTGGAGTACTTGGCTGGCTCAGTGGGGGGAACATGTGACTCTTGAGCTTGGGGTCCTGAGTTCAAGCCCCATGATGGAGATTAGTCAAATAAATAAATAAATAAATAAATAAATAAATAAATAAAAATTTTGACTTATATTTAGAATTTTTTTTAAAGATTTTATTTATTTATTTGACAGAGAGAGATCACAAGTAGGCAGAGAGGGAGGGGGAAGCAGGCTCCCTGCTGAGCGGAGAGCCCGATGCAGGGCTGATCCCAGGACCTTGAGATCATGACCAAAGGCAAGGCTTAACCTACTGAGCCACCCAGGCGCCCCTATTTAGAATTGTTTTAATAACATTTATTGGAGGCCTACACATATGCATAGGAATAAATTGTAAAAATTCTGCTTTTCATAGGAAAATTCAATGTCACTTCAATATACAATTTTCTGATCTGAACTCACATATTGAAATTAGAAAAATGGATATATATTTTAGTGCATTTACATGAAATTGTAAAACATTCTCATGTCTGTGGATCTTTACAAATCTTTTAGTAACCTAAAACAATGCCACTAAGATGATTTTAATATGTATTATTGTGAGCAAGAATCGTGTGTAAAAATAACAAACATTACTTTCCTGGTTTTTAGATGTGTGGTTTTTAACAACAGAGGAGTGGCAGGGGAGAATCTCTTGGTAAGTAAATTTAAATTAATGACAACAGCTTACTGTTTAGAAGAATGATTTCTAGTTTTATAATGAAAAGTACATTCTTTATTTAAAATAACTGTGTATACAGTACAAGTTCACTGTGGAAAAATACAGAGAAGCAACAACAAGAAGAGGAAATTTATAAGACTTGCAATTACATAGTCAGAGGACTCCCCTTAGTCTATGTTTATCCAGATTGTACATAATAAGTAAAATATATGTAATGTATTTCTATTTTTATAGAAGCTAAAGTTCTATCTTGTGACTTTCATACTATATTTGAACATCAATAGTTATTTATCTATGTTATTTTTAAAGCAAAATACACTTACTTTATACATTAACTGATACAAAACAAATTAACCAGTATGGTGATACTTTGTTTTCACTTAAGAAATTTACTTTTGTCATGAAACAGATTGACTGTATGTTATATGCCTATTTGCCAGCCAAAGTTTACATAGGGGAAATATTATTTAAATCTTTTCCTATGCTTAGCTTTTTTTTTTTTTGCTCTAAAAATTCACTGAAATTTTTGGGAAGATTTTCAACTGTTCATCCCTTACTACTCCAATAAGTCAAAGACAATTCCACCAGAACTGAAAGAAACCTTTTTTTTTTTTTTTTTTTTGAGGCATTAGTAGAGAATGATATTAAAACTGTAAATAATTAAGTCATGCTGAA
This sequence comes from Mustela erminea, assembly GCF_009829155.1. Taxonomy (NCBI): domain Eukaryota; kingdom Metazoa; phylum Chordata; class Mammalia; order Carnivora; family Mustelidae; genus Mustela; species Mustela erminea. The sequence goes on from NC_045626.1 coordinate 48,794,281, forward strand.
AATAAAAAAGTATAATCTGTTGCTAATGTCAGTACGTTATGAGAGTTTGGGGGAAAAGAGCTCTTGTACTTTACAGGGACTTGGGTCCTGGAGGGAATCAGGATCAATCAGGATTTCAAAAACTAAAGTTATAAAATGTTTATGTTCTTTCTCAAGATCCTCACAATAAACAGTTTGATGTGAAGGTTCACATTTCCTTGTTTAGTCCAGCCCTTTAGAAGTTTGTGAACAAATGGCAGGTGCTCTTAAAGGGAAAGATTTGAATTTGTCAGTGACCCTGGATCCATGAAGTAATTTTTGAGCAGCTCTTGTCTGCTGTGTCTCCTTCTAGGTGCTTCCAGGGTACAAAAATGGGGAGGACATGGTCTGAGACTCTCAAGAAAATAATGTACTGCAAAGTAAAGTCCGATAGGTCTCATAAAGTGAGGGACAAAGATCTGTTCATTCAGCAAAGTTGTGTTGTCTGCCTGTTAAACTAGGCACTAGACAAGGCGATATGGTGGGGAGTATACACGATATTAGATGCAACCTTAACCCTTAGGAGCTTTCATTTAAGTTGCAGGACAGAGTTCAGATGCTTGAAAATATATGCAGTACAGTGCTAAATGTAATTGTAGGGGATGTGTAAAGATGGTTGAGCATAAAGAGAGGGCATAACGAACTGTTTGGGGGAGGTGAGAGAACATCGTAGTGGAGGTAAGTTTCAGTTGGATCTTGAAGGCTGTGGTATTGAACCAAGAGAGGGAATAGAAAGGCTTTCTCAGCATAAAGAGTGAGATAGATAAAAGCATGTACTTACTGGTAGAGGGATGATGATGATGATTTTATCTTAGGTTTACTGAGTACTTAGAATGTATCAGTTATGTCTTTTTGTACTTAGTGTTCAACCACAGTAACAACACAATGATTTAGTTAAGCATAGCCATCAACATCAGCTGATTTACCAGCTGAAAAAGGTGAGGCACAAAAAGATTAAGAACATTTCCTAGCCAGGAAATGCAGAACCAGGATTCAGACCCATGTAGTCTGACTGTGTGCTTATGGCCTTGACCATTATGTCATACTCCCTCTCATCCAGGAATTCTTCTAGAGGGGTTGGGCCAAATTTTGAAGAGTCATGTGTAGAATCCAAGGAACTTACTATCAAAGCATTGACCTTTTAACTTTTTTTCCCAGCTTTATGGAGGTATAATTGACATATAAAATAAGCTGATCATGTCCCTGTTTTAGAGAGAGAACCATGGCAGCAGTATGCAGGAAAGAGATGGAAGGGAAGGAGTCTGGAGGCTGGGAGGCCAGTTGGAAAGCAGTTACTATAGATGTACCCAGAATTTAAAAACAGAGGCAGGAGGGAGAAAGAGGAGAGAACAAAAATGAAGGTTATTGACAGGGCAGAAAGAATACTAATTGTATTGCAGGAAACAAAGAGAGGAAATTCTAGGTTGACATTTCTAGCTTGGCTGATTGGTGATAGGCTCTGATCTTTGCTGATATGGGAAATTTAAGAGCACTGACAATATTTTTAGTGTAAAAGAAAATCTAGTTTCAGATTTTTAGGTGCTTTGAGATCATCCAGGTGGAAATTTCTAATACAGCTGGATATAGTAGATGGGACCTCAGGAGAGATGTACAAACTACAGAAAGAAATAGATTGTTGGTGCACAAGTAAAACCTGGAGCTCAGTAGTCAAGATTGCTTAGGGATGGTTTGAACAGCAAAAGGGGGAGGTCTATGGATAGAATCTTAGAACATAGCAAACAGGAAGGAGGAGAGAAAAGGAAGAGCAAGAAGCTTGAAAACCTTCCACCCTTTGCATTTAAAGGTAATTGGAAATTTACTTTGAAAGAATGCAACAAACCCATTAACTTTTACCCGTCACATTAATTGTTTTTTTGAAAAATCTCCAAGAATACCTCAAGTTCTTACAAAGGGATAGTATATAGGTAAACATTCTTAACTTTTTTTTTTAAAGCTATTTATTTATTTATTTATTTATTTATTTGACAGACAGAGATCACAAGTAGGCAGAGAGGCAGACAGAGAGAGAGAGAGGAGGAAGCAGGCTCCCTGCCAAGCAGAGAGCCTGATGCGGGGCTTGATCCCAGGACCCTGGGAGCGTGACCTGAGGTGAAGGCAGAGGCTTTAACCCACTGAGCCACCCAGGTGCCCCTTAACTTTTTATTTTATAAAACTTCTATTTTATGTTAAATAATATAGAGTTCTAAGCAAGAGGGTAAGAGCAGCTTGGTCTCTGGAGTCATACACAGAGCACTGGGTTGAATCCAATGAACTAATACCTCCAGCAATTATCTGTTATCACAAAGGTTAATGTAATCTAATTTAAAAAAGAATAAAGATATAAAATGGCCAAAATGTAATTACAATTAAATGCTTTAAAACAACTGCTTTAAAAGAGAAATTTAAGGGAGTAAATTAATTATAATTTAATATATACTTCTTGTGCTCTAACAGATCACAAAAATGAGATGCCAATATTGATTATTAGAGCTATCTTTGATATTTAGCTCCCTTGATAATCCTCCTTCCTTCTGTCCCTAGAGCCGTGAACAATTACTGTTTCAGACTAGAGGAACTTATGTTTATTTATACCTCACCTTGTTCCAGAAAGGATTTAATGTAGCTCAGACCCAGAGTAAGTAAGACCTTCCTGAGGGCATAAAAAAGAACAAAAGATGAATCAGCAAAGATCAAACAGGAAGGCACATTCTCTAAGCGAAATTAACCCAGAAGTGCTAGCAAAGGTGAAATGGAGTTTAGAGTAAGCAGTTCTCCTAAGAGTGGAAGAAATGCAAAAAAGAAAAGTTTTGCTGAAATATGTTGCTGATATACTTAGAATTCATAGGGATTACTATGACTCCTACAGAGGAGAATAAGAAAGAAAGAAATTTTCCACTACCATATTGTCCTAATTTCCTATTATACATTGCAGGATTGTGGAAAAGCCAAAAGCCTTGCTCACTAGGAAAGGAGAAGCCTGCACGTTGCCCTCCCTGGGGCTGTTAGCTATGGGAGATGGAGAGTCCTAGTCTTGGTAGACTGACATTCAGATATTCCTGCAGGGTTCCTGGAGCCCGTAGATGGTACATTTTCTTGCTCTCTGCAGATGCATTTTCAAGGATACAAATCTTGGAATCCAAGTTATCCACAAACTCCCTAGTATTATTAATTACTTTATGAAATATTATGCTTCTAGCTTAGTTAAGAATGATAATTTACCAAGGCAAAACTGAGTTTGTTGAAAGCTATATAAAGGACCCCCTTTCTTTTTAGTTATAGGGTCATACAGACTTCTGTATCTCTAGGCACAATAGGAAAATAGCCACCTTCGAAAATAGTCTGGCACTTTTTCAAAAAGTTAAACATAGGATTACCTCCTAGCCACTTTGGAAAATAGTCTGGCACATTCTCAAAAAGTTACACATAGAATTACTATATGACCCAGCAATTCTACTCCTATGTGTATCACTAAGAGAAATGAAAATATATGTTCATATAGTAACTTATACATGGGTATTTATAGCAGCATTATTCATATTAACCAAAAGGTAGGAACAACCCAGAGGTCCATCAAGGGACAAATGGGTGAGGAAAATGTGGTGAATCCATACCGCTGGATATTATTCAGCATTAAAAAAAGAATGAACTACAGATACTTGCTATAGCATGGATGAACCTTGAAAATATTTTTTTAAATTTTTTTTTAATTTATTCATTTGACAGAGATCACAAGTAGGCAGAGAGGCAGGTAGAGAGAGAGGAGGAAGCAGGCTCCCTGCTGAGCAGAGAGCCCAATGTGGGACTCAATCCAAGTACCCCGAGATCACAACCTGAGCCAAAGGCAGAGGCTTTAACCCACTGAGCCGCCCAGGCGCCCCGAACCTTGAGAATATTACACTAAGAGAAAGAAGCCAGTCACACAAGATTCCATGTTGTATGACCCCATTTATATAAAACATTAAGATTGGGCAAATCTATAGAGACAGAAAGACAGTATATTATTAGTGGTAGCCTAGGGCTGGGAGAGGGAGGGTGACAGCTAATGGTAGAGGGTTTCTTTTTGGGGAGATAAACATGTTCTGATATTGTGGTGGTTGAACAACTCTGATTACACTAAAACCCATGAATTACACATTTTAGTTTTTTTTAAAAATATTTTTATTTAAATTCAATTAATTAACATATAGTATATTATTAGTTTCAGAAGTAGAGGTCAGTGATTCATCAGTTGCCTATAATACCCAGCGATCATTGTATCATGAGCCATTCTTCATGCCCCTCACACAGGTACCCCCGCCCCTCCATTAACCCTCAGTCTGTTTCCCATGATGGAGGGTCTCCTATGGTTTTTCTCCCTCTCTGATTTCATCTTGTTTTGTTTTTTCCTCTTTTCCCGTATAATGAATTGTACATCTTAAATAGGTGAATTGTATGGGTCATGTTTCATAGAGCTATGAAAAAGAAAACCCTCCTTCAGGCACTTTCCAGTCAAGTTAGAGCTGGTTCAGCGGGTAAGGGAGTGCCGAAAGGGGGAGCAGCAGCTGGGGGATGCTTTACAGTAGGTGCTGCTCCAAGTGTGGTTCTACGGATCAGTGCCACTCCTCAAATTATCTGATACCAGCCCCTGACACGATGAGGGATGGCAGCAGAATGTAAAATGTAAACACCAAACACCTTCAATTCTAAGCTCCCTGTGGAAGTGAGCTGATTGGGGGCGTGGGGGCGGAGATAGTAATATTCTCTTGGAGAGAGAAGCAGTGCGCTGGTTTTACCTTCTGACACCAGCGCTTCTCTCATCCTGTCCTGGTCCCTGGCTCCAGAGATCCTCTAATCCTGAAAAGCTCATTTTTTAGATTGAGGACGCCTCTGGAAAAGTCGGGTGACAAGCCTGAGCTCATAAAACTGATTAGTGGTCTCAGAGCAGCAACTCAGGCTGTTGGATGGAATGTCTTTGCCTTTCAGCTCTGGCTTTAGTTCAAGTCAGGCTGAAAATCTGGGGTTAGAGATCAAAGGGGTTGTCAACAAGAGGGTTCCTACCTCAACATCAGATAATGGGTGGTTCACTAAGGACTCAGATCTAGAGACATGGATTCTTGTTTCCTACTGGGCTTTTCCACCTTAGCTTTGGAAGCTGATAGGATGGGAGGGACATGATGCTCTTCCCTCCTGAGTTCCATTTTCTGAAGCAGGCATTCAGAAGGGATTTTGGTTAGAGGGAGGAGGAAGAGATAAGGCAGGGCCAGTCAGGACACAGTTCAGTAGTCAGACTCACACCTTCAGGCACTCTCTTTCCTGTAACCAATAACCTTTCTCGTAAAAACCATGGTGCCCCATCCAAGTCTGCTCTTTCCTAAATGCTCCAAAAATTACCCACCCCTGCTTTCCTCCATCCCACTCAGAACAACCCAGGAAGGCTGATGTCAGCCAGATACGTATATGAATGTATTGAATTCTTTAGGACTTTTTCCTAACATTGATAGGTCCAGCGCAGTAATACTGACTCTTGTTAAGTGGTGGGTCCGCAAAAGATTGTACAATTCTCTATGAACAGTTTTCAAATAAAGGAGTGTTTAAATAATTTAAGAATTTCTAAGAATAATAATACCAATGATTTAATAGCTAGTTACCTTTTACTGAATGAGCAACATGGGCCAGGTGATCCTATAAGGTTGCTGATGTTTGGCAGCCTTTCCCTGTGCACAGCAAGGAATTCCCATGCCACTAGATTTCCCTCTTCCCAAGACACTCTAGACCGTTTTATCATTCTTGTCACTGCAGCCTCCTCCTCTCTTGGCTCAGCTCTCATCCTATTTCTTTATTCTTCTGCTCTCACCCTGGTTCTCTATTCTTCTTCTCTCCAAGCACTTGGTTCTCAGCCCTGGCTGCGCATTAGAATCCTCTGGGAAGCTTTAAAAAACACTGACCCCTGAACCACATTCCCCACCACCCCCACCACCCCGCCCCGAGTTCCTGATTCATTTGGTCTGGGGTGGAGTCCAAGTGTCTGTGATTTGTCATAACACTCCCTACAGAGTCTAAAGTGCAGGCTGGGCTGAAGACTGCTATGAGGTGGCAGCCTCCCTTTCTTTGAACCCTGGCCCTGGTGAGCCACCTCTGGCCCCAAACCCAGCCAGGGCAGGGCAGGAGACTTGCTTCTTAGGTGCCTGGACCAAGGGTAACTCCTGTCTCCCTGGGTGATCTGCTCTAAGCCGTGCACAATACTGTGGTCATTTATTGGGGTCACTGTGTAGCACGAGTGCCTATGCATGTAGCCATGTAGAAATGAGTCGGAGTGGAGTACCATCTTGGCCTCAGAGGTAGCCAAGATATTTCTTGGGGCCCTTTGTTTTGTGGCTAGTTTTTTGTTTTGTTTTGTTTTTTTAATTTTTTTTAAAGACTTAAAAATTTATTTGATAGACAGAGATCACAAGTAGGTGGCAGAGAGGCAGGCAGAGAGAAAGAGAGGAAGGGAAGCCATCTTGGCCTCAGAGGTAGCCAAGATATTTCTTGGGGCCCTTTGTTTTGTGGCTAGTTTTTTGTTTTGTTTTGTTTTAATTTTTTTTAAAGACTTTTAAAAATTTATTTGATAGACAGAGATCACAAGTAGGTGGCAGAGGCAGGCAGAGAGAAAGAGAGGAAGGGAAGCAGGCTCCCTGCTGAGCAGAGAGCCCGATGTGGGACTCCATCCCAGAACCCTGGGATCATGACCTGAGCCTAAGGCAGAGGCTTTAACCCACTGAGCTACTCAGGTGCCCGTTTTGTGGCTAGTTATTTTAATGGAAAGGAGCAAAGTCCCAGGCACTTGTAGACACTTAGCCATTTTACACATCTAACAAGGACTAGGTAAAAAGATTTGTCATTAAAGTGTTGGCTTGATATGTGGATGCCTCCTATTGTTTTCTCTGACTTACTATTTAATGAACTCATCTAAAAATAAGATCAGTTTTCCTAACAATTTGGGCAAATCACTATGTAGTAGATGAGGGGAGGATGGTATGAAAACGAAACAGCAGCAACAACAAAAACATGCTGCAGAGATCAGTGAAGAAGTATGATTAGTACTCATGCAAGGATTACTTTCTAGGGACTTAGGTGCACACAAGAATCACAGAGTTCTTTTGGGCAGCATCTTATCCAATATTTCAGTACAGACCTGTGAAAAAGGACGGCTGTAAAATGAAATCTTCTAAGCTCCTGATGACTATCAGACATTACAATAAAATAAAAATGAAATTGAAATTATTATTATCATTATTTTAGGTGTAGCAAAAATTACTATCAAACTCCGCTCACTGAGCCAGAGACCCTTGTGGTGTTAGCCAAAGACTTACCCCTTGTGTAGCACACCACCTACACTTGTAAGTGCATCAGCCAGCTACAATTGAAATGATTTTTTACAAAGATGGGTAAGTGTCTTTTTCGGTTTTCATTTTGCTGGATGAAAAACGAAAATCCTAGCTGGCCCGGTTTAGTATCGGCTATGAGGCCACCCCAGCACTAAAAGAAGGGTTCTGGGTGATGGCTTCTACTGCAGATTAGCAAATTCATCCCCTTCCAGAATAGCTAGGGAGAGTCAGGCTACCTGATTAACAGGGTGAATTTTAATTTGTTTCTAGACCAAAAACAAAACAAAAACAAAACCACCCACTTTTTAAATGAAATTTGCATCTTAAAACAAATGACCTCTAAACCAGGACAGGAAAATTCTCTTCCAGGTTAGGGAGAACTCAGTTTGTCTACTTTTTGGAAGTAGATTAAGAAGAACAGATTATATGTAGTCCACAGATTAATATAAAATGTATGCATTACTCTTTTCCCATCTGTTATGTGTGAATAATTAAGAATTAATTTTACTTCATTATTCTCTTCAGTGATTTTTTTAAACGAACCTCTAAAAGCCATGAAACAAATTACTATTGTTTCTTGCAAATCCTAGCTGCAGTTGGACAATTTAAACAATCTTGGTTTGTAATTATTTTCAGATTATTCTAACTTGTAAAACATTTATGCCCAAACATCTGCTGGAAGATTATCTATCCTATAGATTTTCTTTATCCTTTAGATTTTTTTCCAGAATACCTTTCCCATCCTCCTCTCACTGTAAAAGGAGTTTTTACCTCCCAGCCGAATGCTGCAAGGTCTTCCTTAATCCCTTTTCTCATTAGATAGGCTTACTCTACCTCTGTTCTGGAAGCATGGAAAAAGCCCGGAATTACTGCAATAGGATTAGTTGCTGGTTGTATTAGTAGCCCTAGCAACTGAGAATTAACTAATGTTTTGTTTTAAAAGCTGCTAGTTATATTTTTAGACCTGAAGAAAAGTTCTGCCAGGCCTACAAATTCAATGTATGGCCCCCATTAGTGTCTTTGCTGTGTATCCTGGATGAACCCCTTCTTTAGGGAGTCTCAAGTCCTGGGAAGAAAGAAGGCATATGATATTTCCTGTTAAAATCATCAAGTGTCAAGAGGTCATGTGATATAACTACACAGTTTTGCTTATCAAAAGATATGCATCTCATTTTTCAGACAACAAGTATGTATTGACTGTCAGAGAAAGAGGTTAGATAGTAGTAGACAGACAGGTAATAGATAATGTGGGCCAGGAGCAGACAGGCTGGGACAATTAGGAGTACAATTGGGAAGGGAAGAGTTGTGGTGTCTGGGAGACCAGGGGTCAAGGCTTGGCCTTTTACCTGACATTTATTCAAGGCATGATTTCAATAGGCAGAGTTGATTGTGAAGGACACTTGGAAGATGAGGTGTCCTACAGGTAGCAAGGATGATAAGAGGCCAGCACACAAGACAATACTGGTGGGTGTCTCATTGATGTGACTCTGTACCTACGGAGAAATGGTAAACTCCAGAGCTGGAAAGGTTGCTTGACATACTGTGGAGGGCCTTGAACACTTGGCAGAAGAATGCGTCCTTAATTCAGCAGCGAAAAGCTAATGAAGAATTTTAAGCAAAAATACTGTCATGATTAGAGCTAGAAATGTTCTTTAGGAAGATTAATCTGTCAGTGAATAGGAGATAGGATTAGGGGTGGTTATGAACAAAGACTGGGAGTTAACCAGTTAAGTGGCTATTGCAGCAGTCCAAGTAAGAGGTAAAAAGGCCTGGTAGCAGAGACAGTTAATGCCATACCCTTGTCACATCCTTACCCCTGTGACACTTACCATTCCCATGCACATCTACCTCATGGCTTTCACCTGCAAACGCTCACATCTCTTGGACCGGGGGCCTCTCTAGCCACAGGAGCCTGCTGGCCCTGTGCTCAGGGCCAACCAGGAGTGCCAGCGAGTGAACCTCCTCTAGGAGCAGTCTTCAACCAATGGCTGAAGGGAACTGGTGGAACCCAGCTCCCTCGCCACTCGCTTGGGATAATTTTGAGCCATATTCCCATAATGTCCCAAAGTGCCCCAAGAGGATGGAGTCCCCTGTTGCCCATAGTCACAAACTGCTTGGTCCCATGTTCTTTATTGACCTTCTACCCTCCCTGACTCAGTTCACCATTCCCCTACTGGTGCTTCCTGGTCTCACCTTCTAGATGAACCACTAACACTCACATCCTGCCTGTCTCTGGGGCTCTTCTAAGAGAATCTAACATACCAAGCCTTTACTAGGGTAGAAAGAAGGGGTTGCCGGTGTTTCCTGCAAAAAACACTGAGGAGGAATAGGCTACAGGACTTGGCAATTTATTGGCTATGAGATTAAGGGACAGGGAGAAGGCAATGTCACCTACAGTTTTAATTAGGAAAATATAGATGTCATCTATTATTTTTTTTTTAAATGGGAAGTTAGGAGAAGCAGTATAGTGTTCATAAAGAGAAGAGTTTACTTTGAGGCATTTTAAGTTTGAATTATGGCCAGAACCCGTTAGTGAAGCTGCCTGTTAGAACTTGGCAATTTGGATCTGGAGCTCAAGATCAGGTGAGAGGGTAGAAGGTGGAGAGTTGGTCTAGTCATTGCCTACTGGTGGTTTGATGAAGCCAGGAAGATAGGTCAGACCCTCAGGAATCAAGTATTGACCAGAGAAGCAGACGCAGGCCTAAGACAAGCCTTTTGGGAATGAGTATTCACATTGAGGTTGTGGGAAGACTAACAGGAACCAGGCAGGAAGTGGAAAGCTAGGAGCAGGAGGAGAATGGCATACTGCCATCACAGAAGCAGGAGGAGCAGACGGAAGGAGGCGGGACCATGCCGGAAAGGCTCTAGATTTACTGGGTTTCAGAGTTCTGGCAACCTTGATCCATGCCACACTATTATCAGTTTTGATCTTAATGTCATCCATCTGGAGAAAAACATTTACAGAAAAATCAGTTTTTGTATCTGAGGATACCAGATGCTGAATTTATTAATGAAATCCCTTTCAGTATCCTAGTGCTTTACAGGAAATTGTTTACTGATTACAAACATGTGATCCAGGCTCTGCTACTTTGTGACCTTTGCCAAATTACTCAACCTTGCTGAGCCACGATTTCTTCATGTGTAAATAGGGAATCAAGTCCTTCCTGACACTAAGATTCTCTGATCTTAATAATTTTCTGCAGGCTGTTTTTCTCAAACCCTGAGCTCTGTGTGCACATTCATGTGCGACCGTGTGTGGCTGCGTTCACGTCAAGCCAGCATGACAAGAGTACATGCTGTGACTGTCACAAATAATTCAGAAATGTTAAAGCTATGCCACATGAATAGACTCCCATGTAATAAAAATATCATGTAAGGATTTCTTCACCTGAATTCTTGTTACAACAGGTGCAGTCATTATGAACAAGCCTGGTAGTAGATACTATTCCATTTAGATTTTACAGTGAATTTGTGCCCCTCAAATGCATTTAATCACAAAGGATTTCTTTTTTTTTAAGTATGTCCACTTAGTCTCATATTAGCCGGTGAGGTGTGCCAGGAGTCTTTTAATGTCTCTAAATTCAGTTTCCTCTATAAAATAGATATAATAATGGGATCTTCCTCAGGGTTTTGTAGACACAAGCTTAATTATTTAGTAACTTAGCTCCTGTAAATCTCTCCAGGTTAACCTTTGTCTTTTGGAGAGTTTCATATTTGCAGACCTCAAAAAGATAATGGTAGGCAATAGGTAGCGTTTTAGGCTTGAGTTTAATTGGAAGGATCATTAAAAACTGTGCTTGTCTCGGGCTTCTTATTAGCGATTGAACGGTGGGTGAACATAACCTTATGTGGCGATCATTGTTTATTGGAATAGTAAAGTCAAGAGGGTCCAGGGCACTGCTTTGGTTAGAGCAGTGTTAACCAGACTCCTCTCCGTGCTATTCAGTTTCTGGGGGTTTTATCTCACCTAGGCACACACACATATATTCATGGACACACTCTGACGTTTATTCTGCAGAAAGGACTGCCCCCTCCTCCCACAGTTCAAACAAAGCGTTTGTGAAGCTTTCCTGCCAGAAACAGAGCCCTTATTGATGAGGTTCACTTGAAAATCATTTGTTTGAATGCCTGATGTATTGAGGCATAATCAGCTTTACATATTTTAACATATTAAGTGTCTGTTGCAGTGTAGTGCAGCTGGGGCTATATGGATATATTGTTGTAGAAGAACATCTGTAATTCATAAATGCAACTGGAAATTGCCTTATCTAGAGGGAAGGCCATGCCAGAAAACCACACTACCCCATTAGTGGACAGCATTCAGGATGAAGAAAACGGTTCGCCCGTTATAAACCAGCCACAGCTTAAAATTTGGGGGGCATAATTGCAATGTCTCTTTTGTTCGCTTGTTTGCTTTTTTTTTTTTTTTTTAATAAAGAATAACTTCGGCTCTGTCATTTCTGCCTTTTACAGGTCATGAATCTCATGATTTTTAAATGTTGTGCTTTACCTGTCTCTGCTTACAGACACCAAGGACTTACTGCTGTGCTAACACTGAAGACCTGGAGACTGTTATTCACCACGTGCATAGTCTGTACCCTTCGGCTCCCTTCCTGGCAGCAGGGGTTTCGATGGGAGGGTAAGATTTTTTCCTTTCTAAAATATCTTGAGAGAGAAGTGGCCTTCCTGACTGCTTCTGTCAGAAGATGACAAGCTACAAAGACATTTGAAAATAAATGTTTGATTATTTTTATCTGATTTTACCACGTATGGTTGAGTGAAGGAAGGAATTCACCCAGGCGAATGTTAGTGTTTTCCTTGGCAACTATGGCTTTGTGGTGAAAAGGTTGCAAGTATCTCCTTGGGATCCTCAGAGTTTTCTGAACCTAAGGGTTTGTTAGAACCCTATGACCTTGATTGTCTTCACTTCTTAGCTGCCATGGTGACCTTCAGGGTCCCTGATGTACTCCCAGCTGTCCTGTATGTGTGTCCTCCAGCACCACACAGGAAGCTGACTTTGGAGGCTGATTTTCATCACTCCAGTCATAGAAATAATCACTTCTTGCTCTCTCCAGCTGAAGAGACCTTCAACTTTTTTTTCTTCCAGGTGGTGGTGTTTTTGTTTGTTTTGTTTTGTTGCTGGGCAGATGGACCTACCCTGGAATGCTCTCCTAGAAACTCTGACGTTTTATTGTTAACCCCTACACCAGCTGCTATTTTAAGCATATGAATATTATTAAAATTTGTGCTTCTTGCAGTTACATTGGGGTTTAATTGGAACATTTATGCCATACTTATTCATTTCTACTAATAATTATTTATATTTCTTATTCCAGTGATTATGAACTTAATAAAATCCAAAATTTTAATTATCCAGAATTTCACCACGCTTAGATTCCTTAAATGCTTGTCCAAAAACTACTTTTTAAAATCAACAAACACATGAGGTAGAAAATGGTATTTTTTCTTAATTTTGTAATTGATTTATTTGCCACTTTAATTTTCAGAACATCTTAGAATGTTTCATTACTTGAAAATGAACAGGTTTTCCAAATGATAGATTCTGAAGAATCGTCTTTAACCACAGCTTTTTAGATTCTGATGAACATAAAACTAGAAAGAAAAGAATACATTTCTTACATTAGCATGGAAGGTCTGACTTGACCTACTAAAGGAAGAAATCTGAATCAGTGCAGAAAACCAAGGCGGAACCTCTGAATTGGGCTCAAGGTATTTCTCTTTCCTTTGCCCCATAATGTGAACTGTAGAAAACAGCGTGTGGACTGAAATTTTTCTCTTAATCATATAAATTCTTGACTTTTTAAAGGCCAGACCTTACATAAACAGGACCAGATTTTCTATTCAGAAGCCCCTGGGAAATGCCTATTCATGTCCCTTTGAAGTCTCAGTGCCTGAAGGCAGAACTTGACCATTAGCCTTAGCAGCTGGTTGAATATTAATGTCTTGTAAATTGTTTGAAGGAAGCACCCTTTCTAGTTGCCTAGCACTGTGACACGTTCCCAAGTGGACTTACCACTTGGGGATGTGTTTTATAGCTTGACACACTTTTTTTTTTCTTTTGGAAACGTAACAGACAAAAATGTAGTCTGTCAAAGATCCTAATGTCCAGTGCCTCTGGAGACTGGGGTCATCCCCAAGCCTGTGATGCCGGGGACCACGTAGGGGATTTAAGTGGATACTGAGTCTAGCCAAGGAATCTACACCGTGCTCTACCTAGTCAGGTTTCAGTCTCCTGATGAGTTGGTAAAGAAGCTCTAAAGAATGTATAGGAAATTCTTTGTGTAGATGTAAAAGAGAAGAGTGTACGTAATGAGCCCTGATATGTACTAACGACCTGACTTCAATAAAAATCAGCCCTCTTCACACAGCTTCAGTAATTATCAATTCCCAGATAATCTTGTTTATCAGTATCAGCCCTCCACTCCTCCCCAACTCTGATTATCTTAAATGAATCTCAGATACCATTTATAAATATCTTAGTAGGTATCTCTAAAAGGTAGTTGCTCTTTAAAATACATACGGAGTACCATTAGCACACCTGAACAAAACTGGTGGTAATCCCTAAAAATCATCAGATATTTTGTATGTATCTCATTTCCCCAGTTGATGGCTGGTTGGTTTGTTGGTTGGTTTTACAGTGTGTTTGAGTCAGGAACCAGATAAGGTCCATTGGATTGATATGCCTCTTAAGTCTCTTAACTCATGGATTCTTCTTCTGTCTCTGTCTCTTTTCTTTTGGTGAAAACATGGAGTCCTTTTTCTGTCAAAATAAAACATCCTCGGGGTGCCTGGGTGGCTCAGTGGGTTAAAGCCTCTGCCTTCAGCTCAGGTCATGATCTCGGGGTCCTGGGATCGAGTCCTGCATCGGGCTCTCTGCTCAGCGGGGAGCCTGCTTCCTCCTCTCTCTCTGCCTGCCTCTCTGCCTACTTGTGATCTCTGTCTGTCAAATAAATAAATAAAATCTTAAAAAATAAATAAATAAAAATAAAACATCCTCTTTTGGAGTAACATCTTGATATTATTTTTTCCCCTGAATAATAGTCAAGAAGTACCCCCCCCACACACACACACTTGGTCAGGGATACTACTGGTCCTTCCTACTCCTGAGGCCTTCCCTTCCAACCCTTTCCATCTGCCCATTATAACAATCTCCCAGCACTCTCTGACTTCCAGCCGAAGAAGAGGATCACCAAAACTAGGACTCTAGAATGAAGGTTTTCCAGGAGAGTCAACATCGTTCTTTAAATGACTTAGCGAACCACAGTACTTTATCCCAGGAGTACAGTCATTATTAAGAATCATTTGCAGGAAAAAAATTTCCACTTTTCATCTTAAACCTCATCACATTCACTCTGCGAGCCACTTGGGCTAGGAAAGAGAAGGAGACAGAATTTTTACCCATTTCTCCTATTTCAGATCATTGGCAATTGGAAAAATAAAGAATGGCAAATATAATGAGAAACAGAATTTAGACTATCACCCTTTCTCTTAGTTGATAATGTTAAACTTAGATTTTGACATTAGTATTAGATTAAACCCCATTCTTGTTCCTCTTACCAAAATAGAACTAGATTAAAATCAGGAAAATTGATAGAACCAAAGAAAGGGGGGAAAATGAGTGATAATTAAGAACAACAACAACAACAAAAGGACAGAATAGGAAGAGAAAACAAGTGACTTTGAGGGCAAGGAGCTCTGCCACAACTCAGAAAGTCTAACTCCATGCTAGGGAGCCCTATAGAGACTTATTTTAGGGAGCAAGGGCTCAGAGGCAAACAGGATGCCCACTCAGTCTGATTACTCACAATCTCCGGGCTGAAACCCAGGTGTCTATAGTAATTTTGAAAGCTCCCCAAGTGATTCCATGGTGCAGCCACATCTGAAAACCACTCTTTCATGTTCTGTCTATGTCATCTATGCCAAGGGTTAGCATGACGCAGCACAGGCCAAATCTGGCAATCTGTCTGTTTTTGTCCAAGAGCCAAGACTTGTTCTTATATTTTTAAATGGTTGAAAAAGGTGTGTGTGGGTGGCTCAGTCATTTAAGCATCCAACTCCTGATTTTGGCTGGGGTCATGATCTCACGGTTATGAGATCAAGCCTCATGTCAACTCTGCACTGGGGAATGCTTAAGATTCTCTCTACCTTTCCCTCTGCCCCTCCCCTTCGTTCACACACGCTTTCTCTCTCTCCTTATATAAATAAAGTTTGTAAAAATAAATAAATAAATAAATGGGGAATCTGTCAAAATTAAATGGGTGGCTCTGTCTGTTAGGCATCTGCCTTAGGCTCAGGTCATGGTCCCGGGTCCTAGGATTGAGCCCTGCAAAGGAGTCCCTATACAGTGGGGAGTCTGCTTCTCCCTTTCCCTCTACCTTTCACCCAGCTTGTGCACAGTCTCTCTCTCTCTCTCTTTCTCTCTCAAATAAATAAATAAAATCTTTAACATTAAAATTATATGATTGGAAAAGAACAAAAGAAGAATAGTTATGTCATGTGAAAATTACGTGAAATTTAAATTTCATCCATATATAATGATTGGTTG
Organism: Mustela erminea; assembly: GCF_009829155.1. Classification (NCBI taxonomy): domain Eukaryota; kingdom Metazoa; phylum Chordata; class Mammalia; order Carnivora; family Mustelidae; genus Mustela; species Mustela erminea. The sequence goes on from NC_045626.1 coordinate 48,810,211, forward strand.
GAAGACAGCCATGTCCATTCATTTATGTATTATCTAGGGCTGCTTTTGCACTACATAGTTGGGTAGTTGTGACAGATATTGTATAGCCCGCAAAGCCCAAAATATTTACTCTGTGGTCTATCATAGGAAACTTTGCCTGAAACACTCCTTACATAATAAAACATTGACCTGGAAGCGGGGGGCCCAAGGTTTTGTATTTTTTTTTTAAGATTTTATTTATTCATTTGACAAAGATCACAAGTAGGCAGATAGGCAGAGATGGTGGGGGAGAGAGCAGACTTCCCACTGAGCAGAGAGCCCCATGCAGGGCTCAATCCCAGGACCCTGGGATTATGATGCAAGTCGAAGGCAGAGGCTTTAACCCACTGAGCCACCCAGACACCCCAAGGATTTGCATATTCTTAATAAACCCCCAATATCATTTTTAAAAATGAAAGAAAGAAAAGAAGAGAAAGAGAGGAAGGAAGGAAGGAAAAGGAAGGAAGAGAGAGAGAGGGAAAGAGAGAGAAAAAGAAAAAGGAGAAGACAGGAAGGCAAGGAAGGATGGGTGGAGGAAAAAACAACCCATCATATAGGGGATTTCTTGGGACGCCGGGGTGGCTCAGTTGATTGGACGGCTGCCTTCGGCTAAAGTCATGATCCCGGAGTCCCGGGATCGAGTCCCGCATCGGCTCCCAGCTCCATGGGGAGTCTGCTTCTCCCTCTGACCTTCTCCTCGCTCATGCTCTCTCTCACTGTCTCTCTCTCTCAAATAAATAAATAAAATCTTTAAAAAAATATATATATATAGGGGATTTCTCTTATATTTTACTTCATAGAAGGATATACATTGTAAGTAATAAGTATATGCCTTGTCCATTCACAATAGAATCTACTGGAAGATAAATAAGTCTATGAATGTGGCAAGGAAAGAATGAAGATACTTGCATGCGTTTCCAAGATAAAGGCCTTAAACTTACGTTTATGTTTTTCTTCTCCATAGTTAAGGTAAAGTCCATAGTTAGAAATGAAATGTCTTGGAGACCCTGGGTGGCTCAGTTGGTTAAGCACCTGCCTTTGGCTAGGTCCTGGGATGGAATCCCTCATCAGGCTCCTGGTTCAGTAGAGATCCTGCTTCTCCCTCCCCTTCTGCCCCTCTGCTCCTGCTCTATCTCAAATAAGTAAATAAAATTTAAAAAAAAAAAAAAAAAAGAAAGAAATGGGATGTTTGGAGATAACAAACTCATCATTAAGTTTCCTGTTTCTCCCCATTTTAGAATGCTGCTTTTGAATTACCTGGGCAAAATTGGGCCAAAAACTCCTTTGAAGGCAGCTGCAACTTTTTCAGTCGGTTGGAATACTTTTGCTTGCTCTGAGTCATTGGAGAAACCACTCAACTGGTTGCTTTTCAATTACTACTTGACAACTTGCCTCCAGTCTTCAGTTAATAAGTGAGTCATCTTTAAAACCGATGTCTCCGAATTTCTTGGGTTATATTCCCCAACAGAAAGAAAGTTGTAAAGTATAAGACTGCTAATTTTTCTATATTTGTGTTTACATTATATGCATTTTCTACTGTGCCAAATAGTTTCTGTTATAAAGATATTTAAAAAAAAAAGATTTTAAGCATAAGCTAAAAATGTAGATAAAAGGTGTAATGTTTTCTTTCTGGATCTCAGTGGTACAACCCCTAGGATGTGCCCCTACTATGCAGAAGATCACTGCTCTGTCACTATTCTAAATTATCCCAAAAGACTAAAAATGTGAGCATTGACTGTATTGAATAACATGAGGGCTATTTCTCCAGATTTTCTACCTGTTGGTAATCTGTTAGTACCTAATTGTTTTCTAGGTAGTAAGCAATGTATTAAATGTTTTTAGCACAGAATAATATAGTTTCTTAAGCATATGCTTACGTGCGTAGTACATTTTAGAAGCTGGGGGAACGCACTTCACTTAGATATTCTCAGCCCCCACTTAATGTTACCAGAATACTATATTTGCATTAATTTTTCCGGAATTGTTTATATATCTTCTACCATTTAAATTGGTGTGATAACGGGACGCCTGGGTGGCTCATTTGGTTAAGCAGCTGCCTTCGGCTCAGGTCATGATCCCAGCATCCTGGGATCGAGTCCCACATCGGGCTCCTTGCTCTGCAGGGAGCCTGCTTCTCCCTCTGACTCTGCCTTCCACTGTGTCTGCCTGTGCTCGCTCTTGCTCTCTCTTTGACAAATAAATAAATAAAATCTTTAAAAAAAATAAAAAATAAAAAAATAAATTGGTGTGATACTAAAGAACAGAGGTGTTTCTGTTTCTATTTTGATGACTATCACCATCTGTTTTTGGGTTAATTGATCAATGTAATATAAATGCTAAATAAAAAGTCCAGTTAATTTGTACAGGACTTAGGAAAAACCATAGATACCCCAAAAGGTGACATTAAACATTGGATTAAATTTAGCCTATTTATTAAATTACAGATATTAATTATAAAATATTGCTTAAAATATTAAAAAGATAACTAATTGCTCATTGTCACTGAAATGGAGGACAATAGCAAGAAAATTGAAGAGAATGATTTGGCAATTAAAGTACTGGTTATATAAAAAAAAATGACCCCCATTTAGGGATGTCTGGCTGGCTCAGTCAGTAGAGCATGTGATTCTTGATTGCACGGTCGTGAGTTCAAGCCCCACAGTGGGTGTAGAGCTTACTTAAAAATAAATAAAATACTTAAAAAGAAAGAAAAGTGATCACCATTTAAAATACAAGTATATGAAATATAAATTTTAATTTTCAACAAAGCAATTTAAAAATAATGTCTTCAAGTGGTTTATCCAAGGGAAAGCTTCTGGTTTAAATAAGGCCTTTTCAGCCAGATTGGTTTAATAGTAGCAGAGTGTAGGTACATCTTGTTATGAAACAACACTTATGTTTATTATTACAAAATTAGTTCGGTGTCCTTCAATTAAGAAAAAAGTACACTGGGTGGCTCAATGGGTTAAGCATTAAGACCCTTGATTTTGGCTCATGTCAGGATCTCAGATCAAGCCCTGGGTCAGGCTCCATGCTGGGTATGGAGCCTGCTTAAGATTCTCTCTCCCTCTCTCTCTGCCCCTCCACCTCACTCTTTCTCTAAAAAAATAAAAGTACTTTAAAAAAAAAATTCTTCAGGCTACATATCAATGTACTTCTGCTAAGTCTGATTAAGTAAATATTTATTGAGTACTCACTTTGTGCCCTGTGGTAGCCTATTTGGTTAATTATGTACTTGAGGTGGTGTGATAGAGATAGCTATAACCTGAAATTTTTTTACCTTTGAAATTATTTTGCTGCAGGCACCGGCATATGTTTGTGAAACAAATCGACATGGATCACGTCATGAAGGTAAGAGAGAAACATTATGTAATATTTTGATTTCCTCTTCGGAGTCCAAGAAGAGCGCTCATCTCTTTTTATGTTTCAGGCTAAATCCATCAGAGAGTTTGATAAGCGATTCACCTCAGTCATGTTTGGATACCAAACAATTGATGATTATTATACTGATGCCAGCCCGAATCGTAGACTGAAATCAGTGGGAATTCCAGTGTTGTGTCTGAATTCTGTGGATGATGTTTTCTCACCAAGTCATGGTAAAATTCACATTATTTTTTGTACGTTTTGACATGAATTGGCTGTTTTAAAATCCTGGTTCTTTTTTTTTTTTTTAAGAAAATAAAGTAATGAGAAATTAAATGTCATATAAATTGTTTTCCAGTGGAATAGAAAAAAATAGCTAGATATTCGTAATTTAGTATCTAAATGGGTGAAGTCACTTTAAATGCTTTCACAGACCCTTATCTAGTTCGTTATGAGAGTCTTCAAGTGAATTATGTCTCTGAATATTTTGCTTGTTCTAACTTTTTATAACCTTTCCTTTTTATCAAATACACTGTCCTTTGGACAGATTATGTGACAATATCTTTGCCTCAAAAGTTCATTGCCATCACTTGCCTTTTCTTCCTCAGATTCTTAAGCAGAAGGCTTTGGAGTTTTTCTCCCCTTTAAACTGGGAGGAAAACTTGAGACTTTATAGACATGATGTTCTTGACTATCTCCATGAGTGTAGCACATTTCATCCCATTTGAAGGGAAACAGTCTTTGCTTTTCCCTGGATATTGTATAAAAGAAAATTATGCCCAGATTAACTTCCTCACTCTCTTAATTTAAGAAATAAGGAATTTCATAGCAAAGATATATATGCATGTGTTCATATATTGAAGCAATGTAAGATGATTAGAAATCATCCTAAGTACCAGCAGACTTGACCCATACTTCTTTCCTTTTTCTTTTAAAGTTAACATATAATGTGTTATTTGTTTCAGGGTACAGGTCTGTGATTCATCAGTCTTTCACAATTCATAGCACTCCCCATAGCACATATTCTAATTATTTTTCTAATGAAATTACACAAAGCCTTTTTTTTTTTTAATGTTTTACTTATTTATTTGAGAGAGAGAAAGCACAAGCAGGGGGAACAGCAGAAGGAGAGGGAGAAGCAGGCTCCCCACTGAGCACAGAGCCAGACCCCAACCCAATACAACATAGGCTTGATCCCAGGACCCTGAGAGCATGACGTAGCTCAAGGCAGACACTCAGCCTCACCCAACTGAGCCACGCAGTCTCCCTAAAAAAGGCTTTTTTAAAAAAGTTTTTTAAAAAAGATTTTATTTATTTGACACAGAGAGAGAGAGAGAGAGATCACAAGTAGGTAGAGAAGCAGGCAGTGGGTGGCAGGGGACACAGGCCCCCCACTGAGCAGAGAGCCCAATGCAGGGCTGATCCCAGGGTCCTGGGATCATGACCTGAGCTGAAGGCAAGGGCTCAACCCACTGAGCCACCCAGGCGCCTCTCCCCAAAAATGCTTTTTATAAATTTTTTTCTCACTTCCCCCCAAATACTTCAAAAACATTTTCCCCTGAGTACTTCATTAAAAAAAAAGTTAATCTGACTATAAACACATGTATTGTCAACATTTCAGAAAATCTCCAAAGTATATAAAAGTACAAATCACCTATCATTTGATTGTGTGACTTATGATTAATCAGAAATAACTTTAGATGGTGGGGACTTTTTGGCCTTTCACCACAAATCAAGAAATGAAACTGTGAACTTTAGTTTTAGATGAATTACATGGTGGCTATTTAGCCTCCTTTCACTGGATTAAGAAAGTGTAGTACTTTTCCTTTCTTAATATTTAATATTATATTAACATATAATTTAATTATGTTATTCAATATTTAATTAAATATTATTTAATATTTAATATTTTATTAACATATATTAAATATTAGAAATATTTAATATTTCTTAATATTTTACCAATATTTAATAATATTTCATAATAATTTCTCTTATCAACCACAATTTCTCATCATGTTAACCTGCCCCACTTTGTTGAAATTTAAATTCATTATTCCCTATTCTTTCCCAAGCTCTTAAGATAATCTTGCCACTTTGAAATAGTAGGCAACTGTCTGCATCCTGAGAACACAGTCAGCCAGCGTCTTTCACATGACTCAGTGGGGGCACAGCCTTTGTTCTTGTGATAGGACTGTAACTATCAGTGTCAGAAATTCCCGAGTGTATCCAGAGTGTGAAATTGGGACTCATAACATAATAATTCCATCAGAGGCAAGTGAAGCATTCTAAATCAAAGCCTTTAATGTAACTTGAAAAAAGAAAAGCAAAAATAAGATGTCATTTCACCTTATCCTGCTCTTGAGCTCACACATCTTATCCCAAGATAGGAAATACTCTTCTTTAGATGGGGCTGGCCAAGGATATGAGTTTAGGGCCCCTTTGGGCAAGGACTTGGCTTGCTGGGCCTTGATGTAGGATCTTGAAATTTATTCTTCGCAGAGCATTGCGTAAAGGGGTCAAACTGAGCGCATCGTCTGAACAAGCAATTTGGACACAGCAATAGCTCCATCTTGTAAGGGTCTCAGTTCTAGAGGGTGTCAGTTTCCTTTCCTTCATTAGAAGGGTACGGGATAGAGAGATCTTACCTTTAATTAGCTCATTTACCCTTAAGACTCTGTTCCAAGATATGAAGATCTAAATACTGCTACAACCATATTATCTTAATGAAGGAGATAAGATTTAGCAGTATCTGAATTTAAAACATTTCTCATGCCAGGTTGTGATTCGTTATAGATCTTAAATCAAAACATTTTCATTGGGATGCCTGGGTGGCTCAGTCGGTTAAGTGGCTGCCTTCGGCTCAGGTCATGATCCCAGTGTCCTGGGAGCAGGTCCCACATTGGGCTCCTTGCTCCATAGGGAGCCTGCTTCCCCTCACCCCTCTCTCTGCCTGCCTCTTTGCCTGCCTGTACTCTCTCTATCTCTCTGACAAATAAATAAATAAAATCTTTAAAATAAAATCAAATCTTTAAAAATCAAATCTTTAAAAAATCTTTTTTTTTTTAAAGATTTTATTTATTTATTTGACAGACAGAGATCACAAGTAGGCAGAGGCAGGCAGAGAGAGAGAGGAGGAAGCAGGCTCCCTGCTGAGCAGAGAGCCCAATGTGGTACTCAATCCCAGTACCCCGAGATCATGACCTGAGCCGAAGGCAGCGGCTTAACCCACTGAGCCACCCAGGTGCCCCTTTAAAACATTTTCATTGTAAACTCTAAGCATGGAAGAAAAAATAAAAATAAAACAACTTCAATTCACATGCCTTAGAGTGAAGTTTTTACTCAGGATATGTTTTGTTGGGTATAGAAAAAGATTGTCATTACCACAGAGTTATTTAAATATAGCAGCTATATTTTCAAAATAAAATTTTTCTTTCTCCTGACTACACATAGAATGCCAGACCATGAAGGGGCATCTGGATGGCTCAGTTGATTAAGCGTCTGCCTTTGGCTCAGTTCATGATCCCGGAGTCCTAGGATGGAGCCCCATGTCGGGCTCCCTGCTCAGTGGGGAGCCTGCTTCTCCCCTTTCCTTCTGACACTCCTCTTGCTTGTGCTCTCTCACTCTCTCTCTGTGAAATAAATAAATAAAAATCTTAAAAAAAAATTCAGATCACAAACTCAAAGAAAGAAAGAAAAAGAAAAGAAGAAAGGAAGGAAGACAAGGAAGAAAAAGAAAAAATAATCCCCAGTGTTTAAGCCCAAAGATAAACACTATTGCCACTTGGGAGTATTTCTTTCCACTCTTTTTTGCTATCTATATATGTTTTTACTATATAAATTAATTATATAATTTTGAGTCCTTAATTGGCCAACAATTGACCCCTCAGGAATCTAACGTCATGTAAAATTAACCAGTCATGCACAAAGAATTTATCATTCTCACAAAGGTGATAAGATTAGTTCTTGTTTTCCTGGTGTAATACCTAAGTGGGGATCTTAGAACATAATGTAAGTATTCGCCATTCCTTGAATCACCTTACTTTATTTTCTCAAAACAAGACTGGGCCTTTTTATACTTTTAGGTTATGAGTAAATACTTGGATTGATTCTTCCAAAAATGGTGGTTTAGTACATAACTGTAAACATGATCTGTTGTAAGAATATAAATGGTTGATATAAATTAGTGAGACTTATTCCGTTAGCCGTACTCATTACAAATATTTACTTATGTAATTGTGTTTCAACTTATAATGATTAGAAGTGATAAGAGCATGCACTTTTCATAACAAAACTGAGTAATAATTATGTATTTTTCTTCTCTTTTCCTTCTCTTACCTCCCCTCTTCTTTCATCTTTTTCTTTCCCCAAGCTATTCCAATTGAAACTGCCAAGCAAAACCCTAATGTTGCTTTGGTCCTTACTTCTTATGGAGGCCATATTGGTTTTCTGGAAGGAATCTGGCCAAGGCAGTCCACTTACATGGATCGAGTCTTCAAGCAGTTTGTGCAGGCCATGGTTGAACATGGACATGAACTCTCCAGCATGTAGCTCCTTAGGTGCATTTGGTCTGAACCACCATATAAAGGCAACTCAGCTTAGTGCACAAATCTTAACTACTGTATATAAAGCAGATAAGCCAGCAGGTGGTGAAGAGGTCCAGAATGACATGCAAAAACCACTTTTTTGGGAAAACAAAACAACTTTGTAGCAAGAAATGAAATAGAGATTTAGATTGTAACTTACGTAGATTTTATTTTTACTACGCCTTACCAAGTATGACCTTAAATAAAGTAGTCAAACATGGAATTGCACTTAACCAAAACTGTTGTGTAAAAAAGATTTTAATTCCTCAGGGTTTTAATTTAGGCTGGTATTTTTTTAGATTACTCATTTTAGGTGACTTAATGGTACTTTAATAACTGTTAAGAGATTTTGATTATTAGAATGTAAGTTATAAGTTGGAACATTCCTAAGGGTATTTATACCTAATGATGATAATGTGAAAACTGAATGAGATCAAATACAACGCGCTAAATATTTTACGTATTCTAACTTTAAAAGGCAAATGCAACAATGTTAGACTGATGTCTATACATGCTCTTTTACTCTGGTAATAATAAATTAAGGCTAATTTATGTTTTATAACGATTATAGTTTTCATGCTTATTTTTAAAATAGTATATGTGCATACAAATATGTCAATATATTAAAATAAATTCTATCATTTTAAATTGTCTGTGAGTCTTTATCTATTAAAAAGTAATCCCTAATAAACCAATTATTTGGAAAAAAAGTAATCCCTAGAAATTAATTTATGCTAATTTCATGAATATATTAGTAAGAAATATTAAAATGTTTTATTTCTTTTTTTTTTTAAGATTTTATTTATTTATTTGACAGAGAAAGATCACAAGTAGGCGGGGGTGGGGGGCCCCCACAGGGAAGCAGGCTCCCTGCTGAGCAGAGAGCCCAATGCGGGGCTCAATTTCAGGACCCTGGGATCATGACCCGAGCCGAAGGCAGAGGCTTTAACCCACTGAGCCACCCAGGAGCCCCTAATATGTTTTATTTCACTGTTCCCAGAAAATAGGGTTCACATCATTTGCACCAATTAAAGATACTTTCAGCTTCAGGAAACCTGTCTAAGAGTGCCTTGGGAATTATGGTATTTAATTATTTTGCATAATAAAACACCTCTAGGCAGGTCAGGATGGGTGTAGGGGTTTCCATTGTCATCAAAGACTCAGACTTTTTCTGTTTCCACTCCACTTAGCAGGGTAGCTAGTTATCTCCTAGACACAGGATGTCTGTAGCAGCCCAGACATCACCTTTGTGTTCAGAGTAGGAAAAGGGGGAAGGAGTGGGGCCTGACAGAGCTGATACAAGACTTGCACTTATATACCCATTGGCTGGAACTGTGTCACGCGGCCACCATTGTTGATAAGGAGGCTGAGAAATCAAGCATGTCAACTTTTCTAATGGTTTTGTAGGCAAACAAGGGAGTGGGGATTGGCAATGTCTGATGAGCTAGCCAGCCCAGAGTGGTAGCTTCCATACCATTCAACCTCTTACCCCCCGCCTTTTTTTTTTACACTATTTCCACCTGTTTATAAAATATGTATATTTTTGCCCGGTTATCACATTAAGAGAACCATGTATAAAAAAGCATATTAACAAAAAATTGTTTATAAAAATGCCACTTTTTGGAGAGTTCTTTATAAAGTAGACTCCCTTATAACTGTGTCTAGGATGACAGCACCAATAACATCAGATAACTTTCTTCGTCTGTACAGCATATATTCTGATTTGATAGCAATAATTACTTTCAGTCTGTATGGTTCTTGTGGAGCTGATCCTGCCTTGCAGAGTTATCGTCTAAATTTTAAACAAATTGCATCAAGAAATCTATACCCAGTGGTCAGTGCTAGAATGGGGGAGGTAGCACCTCCCCTCCTTCTACATACGAAAATTCATTCCAGCCAGGTTAAAGAGAGAAACATTTCTTTAATCCATAAAAGCACTAGATGAAAACACGGGACATTATTTGTATAGTTTTAGAGTGAAGAGGTACATCTGAAGCAAAATATAAAAACGAGAACCCACATAGAAAGAAGTGACAGATGTGATTACATAAACATGAAAACTTGAGTTCTACAAAATCACCATGAACAAAATTAGACTAAAAATGACAGAGAGAAGTATTTGCAGGGATGCCTGGTGGCTCAGCCAGTTAAGTGTCTGCCTTGGGCTCAGGTCAAGATCCCAGGGTCCCGGAATTGTGCCCCACGTTGGGCTCCCCACTCAGCAGGGGGTCTACTTCTGCCTCTCCCCCCAATTGTGCTCTTGCTTGTTCTCTCTCAAGCAAATAAATAAATAAATAAATAATATCTTTTAAAAAAAAAATTTGCCATATGCAGTAGGTTAGTATCTCCCACAGCTAAAGAACTCTTAAAAATTGGTAATGAAACACCTGATAGAAAAATGGGCAAAGATATATAAAGGACACTCACAGAATATATAGCCAAAGGGCAGGCCATCTTTCACTCTAGAGAGCTTTTTTCTTTTTCTTTCCTTTCTGTTTTTACCTTTACTTAATATACTTTCACTTTGCTTCAAAAAAAAAATAGCCAAGAATTTATAAATTTTAAAAATTTATTTTAAGTTTAAAATTTATAAATTTATGAAATTTATAAAAAGGTGGACAATCTCACGAGTAGTTTAGGAAATGCGAAATTTAAAAACAAATTGGAGGCACCTGGGTGGCTCAGTGGGTTAAGCCTCTGCCTTTGGCTCAGGTCATGATCTCAGGGTCTTGGGATCGAGCCCCGAATCAGGCTCTCTGCTCGGTGGGGAGCCTGCTTCCCCCTATCTCTCTGCCTGCCTCTCTGCCTACTTGTGATCTCTCTCTCTGTCAAATAAATAAATAAAATATTTTTAAAAAAATAAAAATAAAATAAAAACAAAACGATCTGTGACCATGAGATTACAAGTTTAATAACATACAGGATTAATAATATATAGTGTTGGTGACAGTATGGGGAAATAGTTATACAAATGTTTGTTAAGTTATGTAAAGGAGCAACTTTTCGGAAGGCAAAATATTTTGATAGCATTAAAAGACAAGAGCAAACATCTAGAAATCCCATTTTGAAGAATCTATCCTACAGAACAGCCAGCAATTGTATGTAAAGACACAAGCTGGTTGCAGCTTAGATATTTATGATAACAACCTGTTTAGTGAGAGATGAGTAAATTATGACATTCACACTTGTATAACCATCAAAAAGAATGAGGTAACACTATATTACTTATTTTTTTAAAAGATTTTATTTATTGGGCGCCTGGGTGGCTCAGTGGGTTAAGCCGCTACCTTCGGCTCAGGTCATGATCTCAGGGTCCTGGGATCGAGTCCCACATCGGGCTCTCTGCTCAGCAGGGAGCCTGCTTCCTCCTCTCTCTCTCTGCCTACTTGTGATCTCTCTCTCTGTCGAATAAATAAATAAAATTAAAAAAAAAAGATTTTATTTATTTATTTGTCAGAGAGAGCACAAGCAGGAGGAGTAGCAGGCAGAGGGAGAAGCAGGCCACCTGCTGAGCAAGGAGCCTGATGCAGGACTCAGTCCATGGGCCTGAGATCATGACCCAAACCGATGGCAGATGCCTAACCGACTGAGTCACCCAGGCATCCCTATGTGTACTTATTTTTAAAGATAGTTCTGATATGTTATTTAATGAAAAACAATCTGCTGGTTTATACAGTATGATCTCAGTATAAAACAAAAAAACTAAATACGGCTATACGGGCATGTGCTTGTGTGTGCGTTCGAATTACAATGAGATGAGCATTTTCAAGTGTTGATTTTTTCACATGGAGAATATACTCTTTCCCCAGCTGTGTCTGCAAACAATAACAAGCTCTGAGAAAGAAGGCTGTGTTTTAATTATTACTACATCCCATGCACTTAGCATATTGCCTGAAACAGTAGGTTCTTAGGCAACATTAGTTGAGTAATAGCAGTATAAGCATGAAAATACTACCTTGTAAGCCAGCTCCCTGTTGTAGTAAGTTAACTTTATGTGTATGTACTTTTCCACTTGCTAGCTCTTCATGTTTCTGTTGCTATTGTCATCACCATTTATACAAAGCCTTCTTACAGAGTATTGTATTCACAGTAGGAATACAAACGGATACTGTAGCTTTCCTTTTTTTCCTTTTTGACAGAGTCCTATACATTTTTTTAAAATCTTAAATTCAGTAAATTCACACAAATTTTATGGAACAATGGTTTCTCTTACCATGTGCAATATTCAGAGGGTAATACACCCTTATAATTGGTAGCCCATCCTATTCTAGTCCGGTCTATTTTATTCTTTTAACTATCCCATTTTCCTTTACTGTTTCCTTTCTAATTTTTTTTCAAAAGTAGGCTCCTCCACACCCAAAGTGAGGCTTGAACTCATGACCCTGAGATCAAGAGTCACATGCCTTACCGACTGCGCCATCCAGGCACCCTTCCTATTTTCATTTTTTAAATGAAAATCTTACTAATTCTTAAATCTGGGGTATGGGTGTATGGGTGTATTATTCTCTCTGCTTTTGTGCATTGATTTTTTTATGACTTCTAAAAAATTACTCTAAAAAATTTTTTTAGACCTACTAATGGGTTGCAAACTACAGTTTAAAAGGCTGGAATTCTAGGAGTTACTGAAAGTTAAAGATGTCACTGTTTTCTATGGCAGTTGTCACACTTAGTTGTCATAGCTTCTTATCAGCTCTCCCCCAGCAGTCTATAGATACAGTGAAGACAGGGAACATATCCTCTTTTTTTTTTTTAAAGATTTTATTTATTTATTTGACAGAGATCACAAGTAGGCAGAGAGGCAGGCAGAGAGAGAGAGAGAGGAGGAAGCAGGCTCCCCGCTGAGCAGAGAACCCGATGCGGGACTCGATCCCAGGACCCTGAGATCATGACCTGAGCCAAAGGCAGCGGCTTAACCCACTGAGCCACCCAGGAGCCCGGAACATATCCTCTTTGCTCTCCATTTTATCCCCTGGGATCAGCACAGTGTCTGTCTCATATTAGGTTTATTATTAACTAATAATACTTAATATCATTTGAACCTGACTCTGACTCATTTGAACCTGACTCTGATGGCACAGTAGATCCTACACGCAAATCAAGACTGGGGAGAGGAGGATACCTGGGTGGCTCAGTCGATTAAGCCTCTACCTTCAGCTTAAGTCATGATCCCAGGGTCCTGGAATCGAGTCCCACATCGGGCTCTCTGCCCAGTGCAGGACCTGCTTCTCCTTCTGCCTGCTGTTCCCCATGCTTGTGCTCGCTCTCGCTCTCATTCTCTCTCTCTGAAAAATAAATAAATAAAATCCTTAAAAAAAAAAAAAAGAGTGGGGAGAGGAGAGATTTTAGCCACCACTCTCCCCATCAAATTATCTGTTAAAGCAGACTGTTTCCCCTACTGACTTTATAGTCAAAATGGTGATTGGTAAAATTATACAGTTTCTCTGAACCTAACAAAGCCCTGGTCACAAGGTAAGCACTCAACTTTTTAGAACCTAATTTGGAGTCAATGAGGACAATTTGCAAGGTCAGGTGATAAAGAATACTAGGGAATGGGCTATTTCAACTCTGGGTCTCACTTAAAAGATAGTATTTTGGACCTAACCTTTTCGGATAACAAGCTAAGACATAGAACAGGAACTGGTAGTCCTTCTCCTACAATACAAAATTGACACCAGCAATGATACCCAATACAGTAAGAATCATTGCATATAATTGATTTTATTTTTTACTTTTATTTTTTTTTAAAGATTTTATTTATTTATTTGACAGAGAGAGATCACAAGTAGGCAGAGAGGCAGGCAGAGAGAGAGGAGGAAGCAGGCTCCCTGCTGAGCAGAGAGCCCGATGTGGGACTCGATCTCAGGACCCTGAGATCATGACCTGAGCCGAAGGCAGCGGCTTAACCCACTGAGCCACCCAGGCGCCCTATTTTTTACTTTTAAATTTTATCTCTAAACAAAGAGATTGATATATGTTCATGGGACTTGTGATGATAAAAATGATGTTTTCTGCCCTCATCATATTTAAAGCTGTGCATTATTACTTAATTACAGTAGACTATACTGTAATTAAGTAATACTTTTCTGGCTCTATCCTTCACGTAAATGTGGGGATTATTTTGAAAATAGTGAAAAACAAGAATTTGACAAGTATAATTTACCTCTTTGAATATCTCTTAAATAATTTAGATAATTTGGATCAAATAGGGTTGCTTGGTGGCTCAGTTGGTTAAGCGTCTGCCTTCGGCTCAGGTCATGATCTCAGGGTCCCAGGATTAAGCCCCAAATCAGGCTCTCTGCTCAGCAGGAAGCCTGTTTCCCCCTCTCTCTCTCCCTGCCTCTCTGCCTACTTGTGATCTCTCTTTTGGTCAAATAAATAAATAAAATGTTTTAAAAAATAAGAATAAAAAAATAAAATGCAGAATGTTCAGATTAGTACAAGGATCAAAGATAATATGTCTGTAAAAGTGCTTTGTGAGCTATGAAGTGCTATAGAATGTAAGAAGTACCTATGAAAAGATGCTTACTGTTATATACTACTGACATGCTAATACTAATGTAGCTTTCTCTATCAAAAACACATTGGTGAGTGCCTGGCTGGCTCAGTCTATAGAGCATGTGACTCTTGATCTCCAGGTGGTGAGTCTGAGCTCTAACAACACATTGGGTTCAGGGTAAGGGAATAAGTCCATATTGATCTGTACGGTCCCATTAACTTGGATTCCTTAGCTAAGGTGGTGCTGGTGCTGGGGAAATACTTTGAAACTATGCAAATACCCTGTTTCTGTTTTAACCTCTCCTCACTCTTTGGTGGATCTTGCCATGATGTTCTGACAGTGACTTTTTATGCCCCATATTCCTTTATACTTAAAACTGAAATTTTTCTGACAGAGCTGTCACTTCACTCTCCCCCAGTCCATTTCTTAATGTATTCACTTACTGATACCAATGTATCATGGATATTTGTTTACCACTGCTAGGCAATTTTCCCAAGAGAAATGAAAACCTGGGGGCACCTGGGTGGCTCAGTGGGTTAAGCCTCTGCCTCTGACTCAGGTCAAGATCTCAGGGTCCTGGGATCAAGCCCCGCATCAGGCTCTCTGCTTATCAGGGAGCCTGCTTCCCCCTCTCCCTACCTGCCTCTCTGCCTACTTGTGATGTCTCTCTCTCTGTTAAATAAATAAAGTTAAAAAAAAATGAAAACCTGTTCATATAAAAATCTGAAACTGCTTTATCTGTTAATGTTTATAGTAGCTTTATTCATAGTCACCAAGAATTGGTGATATTATAATTCTTTAGAATTATAGTTAGAATTTAGAATTATTATAGTTCTTTAGAATTATAATTAGAATTCAGAATTATGAATTAGGTTAGAATTCAATACTATGGTTATTTTGTTATTTTAGTTGTTCAGCTTGGGATTTTTCTCTGGTTGATTTGTTTATTTGATATGCCTTCGTTTGTTTTTAAGCTCTCTGGTAGCACTAAGGTGCTCTAAGGCTCATCTTGTATTTTCACTATTTCAGCCTTGGAATCAATTAATTCTCCAAGGAGCCCTGGTTCCTTTCTTTAAAGACTAGTGTTTAAAGGGCACCTGGTGGCTCAGTCAGTTAAGCATCTGCCTTTGGGACAGATCATGATCCCAGCATCCTGGGATCAAGCCCAACAGTCTGTGAGCCTGCTTACCCCCCTTCCCTCTGCCTGCTGTTCCCCCTGCTTGTGTTTTTTTTTTCTCTCTCTCTATGTCAAATAAATGAATAAATCTCAAAAAAAAAAAAAGGAACATCATTTAAAAACCAAGACTTAGATGCTAGATATGCTCATTGCACCGGGCCCCCACTGCTTATAGTCCCTCTCAATGGAGTTAGGAAAATATTAATGTATAATGCATAGACATGTACATATAAACGTATCTATCATCTGTAAATAAACAAGAGTCCATACTGATACCTCTGACCCCAACTTAGCAACACAGAATTAATTCTAGCCTCTCCTCTTTCCTTATCTGTAACCCTCTCCCAGTAAAATACATACACATATACATATACCATACAAATAGATTATAAATAAAGCAGTTCAGACTACCCCATGACAAATTTACTGACGACAGTACATTTTTTTATATAATGCCCTTTTTATCTTTACAAAAAGATAAGTGGTACAATATCCATTCAAAACTGTTTTTCAGTTGCTTAACTCCTTTCAGTGTGGTTATGTGACTCATTTGTAATATAGTTAAATTTGTCACCATGTGCATTTCATCCTCCTCTCCACATCCTGGCAGATTTTTAAAATTTATATGAAGTTCACCCCCTGTGATGAACAGTTCTATCGGCTTTAACAAATACACAGAGTTGTGTGTCCACCACCACAGTTCTACAGACAAAATTTCCATCACTCGCCCAATTCCGCCTTGATAAATACTTGTAGAAAACCATACCTTCCACCCCCACAGACCCTGGCAACCTCTGATCGGTTTTTCTCTCTTTCATCTTGCCTTTTTCAGAGTGTTATATAAATGAGATCATGCACGTGTAAACCTTTTGGGTTTAGCTTTCTTTCTCTTGACAAAATGCATTGAAGTTTCATCTATAGTTCTGTGGCATCTGGATGGCTCAGTGGGTTAAGCGTCTGACTCTTGGTTTAGGCTCAGTTCATGATCTCAGGATCGTGGGACTCAGCCCTGTGCTGGGTTCCTTGCTCAGCACGGAATCTGCTTGAAATTCTCTCTCCCTCTCCTTCTGCCCCTTACCCAATTCGTGCTTGCTTTCTCTCTCTCTCTCTGTGTCTCTCAAATAAATAAATAAAATCTTTTTTAAAAAATGATTTATCTACAGTTTCTAGTTCAAGAATTCATTCCTTTTTATCTGAGTAGTATTCCATTATATAGATATACCAGTCTTTGTTTATCCATTCATTAGTTGAAGGATATCTGGGCTGTTTTCAATTCTTGGTAATGATGAATAAATGCTATTATAAACATTTGAATAGGGGCCCCTGGGTGGCTCAGTGGGTTAAAACCTCTGCCTTTGGCTCAGGTCATGATCCCAGGATCCTGGGATAGAGCCCCGCATCAGGCTTTCTGCTCAACAGGGAGCCTGTTTCCTCTCTCTCTCTCCAAAGCCTCTCTGCCAACTTGTGATCTCGATCTGTCAAATAAATAAATAAAATCTTCAAAAAAAAGATTTGAATACAGGTATTTGTGGGGCACCTGGGTGGCTCATTCAGTTGAGTGTCTGACACTTGATTTCGGCTCAGATCATGATCTTAGGGTGGTGAGATCAAGCCCTGAGATGATGGGCTCCACACTCCACAGGGAGTCTGCTTAGGATTCTCTCTTTCCCTCTGCCCCCTCCCCCCTCAAATAAATGAAAAGATTTTTGAACATAGGTTTCTGTGCAAACACAAGTTTCTATTTCTTTTGGGAAAATACCTAGGAGTGGAATTTCTGGGTGATATGGGAGGTGTACGTTTAACTGTGTAAGAAACTGACAAAGTAGATTCCGAGGTGTCTTTACACATGCATTCCTACCAGGAATTTATGGGAGTTCCTGTTACTTTGCATCCTCACAGCATTTGGTATTCCCATTTGTTTTAAGACATACGAATAGGGGTTAAACAGAAAGGTATTAAAGTTAAACAAGTCATCTTAAGATATTCAAACTATGGGCACCTGGGTGGCTCAGTGGTTTAAGCCTCTGCCTTCAGCTCAGGTCATGATCTCAGGGTCCTGGGATCGAGCCCCACATCGGGCTCTCTGCTCGGCGGGGAGCCTGCTTCCCCCTCTCTCTCTGCCTGTCTTCTGCCTACTTGTGATCTCTCTCTATCAAATAAATAGATAAAAATCTTTTTAAAAAAAGATATTCAAACTATGTAAATGTGTGAATTTTGCAAGTATCTCAAAATGTATCAAAGAAACATGTGAAAATAGTAAGAAATGTCAGCAAATGAAAGGCAGAGGAAGGCATGGGAATAGTTCATTTAAGGCAGTTATTTTTATACTCTTTTATTTTCTTTTTATTCCTTTTTCATATTCAATCTACTGGGAAGATTAATGGTGCTTTGTAATGAAATGATAGGAAAAGTCACTCTACATAAAAATATAAGAAAATTGAACTAACAGTTCAAATATTCAGCAACAGCAGGAAAGCTAGATTCAAGCTCCTTCTATTTTCCCTAATTTCTCATAATACCAATCATTGGGTTTTTTGCCTACAGAAGATAAGCAACAAATGACACCTCCTGGGGGGAAGGATACATTTCCTTATTATCAGATCAAAGTGGACATGTGCAAAGTGTTAAAAACAAAAGTGGCATGTCATTCTCAAAAACGGGCAAACATAAGCTATACTATTGGAAATCAAGATAGTGATTTTGGGAGAGATTAGTGACTGGAAGAAAGTAGAGGTTGCCAAGGTGCTATTAATGATCTTTTGATTACATATGGCTCCTATGTGATTTGGGTACTTTTGTGTATGTATGTTTACAGAATATATATATATATATATATATATATATATATGTATGTTATATATAAAATTATATATGTAATTCCTGACACTTAAGAATGGTGGGTTGAGGGGTGCCTGGGTGATGGACATTGGGAGGGTATGGGGCTGGGACATAGTCCTCCCATGGGACTGGGAGGGCGTGTGCTATGACGAGTGCTGTTGAATTGTGTAAGGCTGATGAATCACAGACCTGTACCCCTGAAACAAATAATCCATTATCTATTAATTTAAATAAATAAATAAATAAAATGTTAGGGGAAAGGGAAAAAAAAAAAGAATCATGGTCTTGGGGGCATCTGGGAGGCTCAGTCAGTTAAGCATCTGCCTTTGGCTCCGATCAGCAGAAAGTCTGCTTCTCCCTCTCTTTCTGCCCCCTCCTCCTGTTCATAAAAGAGGATGAGAGTGCATGTGCATGGGAAGAGGGGAAGAGGGAGAGGGAGGGAAGCAGAATCCCCACTGAGCACAGAGCCCCATAAAGGGCTGAATCCCATGAGCCTGACACCATGACTTGAGCAGAAACCAAGAGTCCAGTGCCCAATCTACTGAGCCACCCAGGTGCCCCTCAAGGTAGGTTTTGCTAAATATTATAGCAGATGTACAAAATGTTCTGGGAATATAAAAGAGAGAAAATATTATTATGATGGGAGCGAGAATTAAAAGGCGCTTCACAGAGAAGGTAATACTTAAGTGAGACCTTAAAAGAAAGATATTTTCTGAGGAGTACAGATGGAAGCAAAGGGCTTCCAGAAGGAATGTGTAAACTAAGTTACAGAAAAGAGGGAGAAAGCAAATGAAAGACAAATCCATTTAAATCATTTTCCTTCTATAATGATTGTATTCTTCCAACTCATGGAAGTTAATTCTTTCATCCAACTTGAGTTTTGGAGGGGGGATGTTTCAACCTCAGCTTCATGTCTCAGGGACCTCTGGGTGAATTTCTGCAGCTTCTTTGGTACAAAGAAGGAGGGCAATGTAAATGAAATTTTAGTTCCTTAGAGAAACAGGAAGGATGCATACCTTTGGAGAACCCTGAGCACAAGATTTAGTGAATCTCTCTGGAGGCAGAAATTCATTTGTTGTAGTTTCTCATTAGTTCCCATTTGTCCTTCCTCTTATTCTACTACTAAAAATAAAATCAAGAAAAAATTAGCAACCTAAATTGAAAGGTGGATGTGGTTGATACAAGTCATAAAACATAACCAGGACAAAATTTAAACAGCATTTGAAAATTAATGTGGAGGTGCCTGGGTGGCTCAGTCGGTTAAGCATGTGCTTTTGGTTCAGGTCGTGATCCCAGGTTCTTGGGATTGCGCCCCATGTCCGGCTCTCTGCTCAGTGGGAGCCTGCTTCTCCCTCTCGCTGCTGCTCCCCCTGCTTGTACTCTCTCTCTCTGTCCAATAAATAAATAAAATCTTTTAAAAAATAAAATTAATGTGTATCTTCTCCTCCTTCTAATTCCAAGCCATGTCAGCAGAAAGAAGACAAAACTAGTTCATGGCATTAGTTAATATTATAGGTATGTTTAATGTACCCATAGTTCATTTGTTCCATTGCCTATCTGTAATCATGGTTTTCATCAACACTATTCCTAGAGAAAACCAATCACCAGGAAGTGAGGAAAAGACAAAATGACTCATGAACTCATTAATATGATTTTTAGGTTTATTACATTATAAATCATATCTTTTGCCCAACTTGAAGAGTATTTGGAACCCATGGATTTGCTTGAACCAAAGGCAAATTACTAAGTAAAGGGAATTAGGTCTTAACTGGAATGTTAGAGTATTTTGCAATTCTGTACCACTTACAAGGTATTTGGCAAGTGGAGTTGAAAAGCCTGGCTTTCAGAAAGATCCTTCCCCATCCCCAAATCTAAAGCTGAATCACTATGAAGTTGATGTTAAATAATTTATAATTTCTATTCATATTTAGCTCTATAGATTTTCTACTCTATTTCTCCTTTACTCTAATTAAGACAAGTTCTTGTAAGAGAATCTGACATAGACAAAATCAATACCTATGTCTTTTATACATCCGTAGCTGGAAATATTTCCCATGTTTCCACCTTACCTGACTCTTTGGAGTGGGGCAGAGAGCAGTGGGAAGTGAATTATTAGAGTTGGAATGTAGGAACTACATTCCCTCCATCCCAAAGTTCTCCCCAGAAAGTTCAAAGTAGCTGACCTGTAATGAACTCCAAGTAAAAATGGTTAGAAGCATCTATTCGGTATTCAAAATTGCTCATTCAAAGGGGAGAGCTGGTTGAACCATTATAGTATTCACCAGTCATGTTGGGAAGGCTGGGTATTTTGGAGAAGGGTCATATGATTTCACAGTTCCTAAAAATTCCCCATCTTCATGGCCAAATATGCAGCAAAAAGGATCTATCAGTTAATTACTGGAATCAATCTATTAGAATAGCATATTGCTTTTCTCCTAACAGCATGATAGTGTTAAAAAAAATTCTTAAATTTGGAACTGGAAATCAGATGGGAGATTTGTCTTTTTTACTTATGAGCTGTGAAACCAGCAGAAGGATATTTAACCTCTCTGATGTTTACTTTAGTCATCTAAAAATGGGCACAATATACCATGCGGCCACTGAAGATTATGAACATCAAATTATATCAAGTACACAGAATTATTCATTAGCCAGCAAAGTGCTTTTAAAAATGTAAGATATTATCAGTTATTATTATTGTGATTAAGGTATTAATACTCCAAAAATGAATATTTATTTATTTTTCAAGAATGAATATTTATTATCCTTACTTTCTGAGTGTTGATTTATAAAAAGGAATTTATAATAACTTTTACCAACATCTCACTTTATGCCAAATAGTATTCAAAGTGCTTTACTTGTGTTACTTTACTCTGAAGATTTTATTTATTAATTTGAGAGAGAGCAAGAGTAGGGTGGAGCAGAGGGAGAAGCAGACTCCTCCTTGAGAAGGGAGCCTGATGCAGGGCTTGATCCCAGAACCTGGGATCATAACCAGAGCTGAAGGCAGACACTTAACCGACTGAGCCCCAAATTTTGTTATTTTTATCCTTGCAACACACCTTTCAGATCTGATGGATGAGGAAACAGAAAGTTTATGTAACTTTTCCAAGGTTCCAAGGTGGGCAGGAATAATATTATAGCACAGAGGTTAAGTGATCTTTCTTCTTAGAATCCATTAGAGTAGCTTGCTGGCTCAGTCAGAACATGCCTCTTGATCTCCCGGTTGTAAGATGCTGACACTGACTCCGCACATCAAGAATGTCAGGGTTTAGGTTTCTTGGACTTTTCCTCACTGATAAAAGAGAGCTGCTACATTTCTAGTCCTCTCATCTGTGACTCAAGTAAGAAGGCCAAGAACAAGATGGGCGGGTAAATAAAGCTTTTATTGCTAAACATATTTCTATTTCCAACAAAATTGGGTTCCATTGGTAAGAGCAGAGAATGGATATTGGTTGGGTAATTAACAGTGTATGCTACAGAACACACCTAACCTGATGTCTCCAAAGTTCTGTATTCTCAATGTTCTGGCTCATAATTGACCTCAATCCAGCTTTAAATAAAGGAGGAACCCACATAGACAGATGTATGTATGCATGTATGTCACAAATATGCATCAGGAATTTGTGACCAAATTTATTTATTAGGACCATATCTATATCTATAATTCAATGTTTTGGGGTTTCAAGAGTGCCAATTAACCATCTCTGGGTTTTGAGTCAAATTGACTAAAACAGGTAGAGTTAGATTATATGTTTTATTGGTGGTGAACTGGATCAAAGAGCATAGTTTGGATTGGAAGATAAACTGGAATGCCTTTCTTCCCTCAAAGCACACTTTAGGACAGATTTATGGGAATAACTGAATGCACAGAGCACATTTACCCAATCTGTGGATCAAATACAAAACAGAAAGCCACACAGTGTGGAGAACCTCCATGCTGGCCTTTTACCAGAAGCCCCTGGGGAATGTCAGTACAACACAGGATTCCTTGGAAGTAAGGTACACAAAATGACCAAACCTCTTTGATCCTCAGCATTCTGTGGACTCTATCCTATTTCATGGTCTCAGGCAGGAATGTGGAAAGAGAAAGACACATTGCCCCGATATGAAAGATAATTTTTAGGTTACAATTTTCATGGATGTTCCCTGAGGGTTGTCACTTTATGAGAATATTTAGTAAAGATTAGGAATCTATTATAAAAAATATAATTAGGAAACTCAAGCACATTATTTCTTACTGAAATATAATCCACAATAAATCCAAAATAAATGATCCAGAAAGACTTTGGCCTAAATGAACATGCTTCTCATTGAAGTACAGTATGTTCCTAGCAGAATGTTTGCTTTTTCTAAGTTGGTTGCCAGCAAAACATCTACACACACGGAGACTGTCAATGTTACACACAGAAGTGTAAATATACATAGAAGATATACTCTGAAAGGGAAGATTGCAGTTTAGTGGGTGGGAGAAACTACATCAGAGGTGAGGGTGACAAGTGGTAAGAGGTAGATATGCAAGTGAGAGGAGATGATCAAGATAGAAGATGTAAAGAATTGATCTCTGTGATGGTTAATTTTATGTGTCAACTTGACTGGGTCACAGGGTGCCTAGATATTTGGTTGAACATTATTCTGGGTAAATCTGTGAAGATGTTTTTGGATGAGAGTAGCAACTGAGTAGGGGAGATTGCTCTGCCCAATCTGGGTGGACATCATTCAAGTCATCGAGGGCCTGATAGAAGGTAGAGGAAGCTAGAATTTGTTTTCTGATTGACTGGGCTGGACACAGGTCTTCTGCCTTCAGACTGGAACTCACACCATCGCTCTCCTAGTCCTCAAGACTTTGGACTTGGGCTCACATCAGTGGTTCTCAGCTCTTTGGACTCAGATTCTAACTACACCACTGACTTTCTTAGGTCTCCAGCTTACAGGGGGCTGATCATAGAACTTCTCAGGTTCCATAACTGTGTGAGCCAATTCATTATAATAAATGTCTTTTTATATGTAAATATCTCTTACTGGTTGTTTCTTTGAAGAGCCTTAATAAGGTTTCCAAAAAAAAAAAAAAAAAGTTTATTGGTTTCCTTTAATCTATGAGCACATTAAGATTCATTTTAGCCAAAATCCCTTAGATAATGTACCTTATTTCCAGCAAGAAGAAACAAAAACAATTATCAAATACTTTAATTGTGCACAGTTAAGGGGAAATACTCAATAAAAACAAAAGCCAGGCCCTAGCTCACATCTTAAAACCACAGAGTAGAGCCCAGATTCAGCTTATGCAGAGCTATAGATCAGTCTGACAAGCAGATGTGGAAGTGACTCTTGTTTAATTGGAAACACCCATATCTTCACTGAAATTGTGAAATCTCCTCCCTGACTTGGAAGGCTCTTATGGGGGGTGGTGTGTGTAGCTGCTGATTGATCATTAACTGTCCATGGATGCAGACAAAAAGAAAGCTGAAGCTCTAGGTTTGGAAACCCTCGTCAGTTGCCTTCCTGTAGTTTATTTTGGCTTCGAGAATGAAAATATTTCCTTATTGTAGAGAGAAAGGCTCGTTTTTTTCAAATGAATCAAATTTACCCAAGAGGTTCTCCAGAGTGGAAGGCTCAGGGACAGCTCTCTCCCTCAAATGGCCAGCTCTGTCACTATGAAGAGCCAGTGTGTATAGTAAATAGCCAGTAGACAATTATTAGGAGGTTATGGCAGTGATTTGGAATAAGAGCTGATAAGGAAGTTGTGTTTCTGAAAGCATATAGTTTGTTGAAACCCTATTTCAGTCAAGTTATTGGTTATCTTCTCACATCCTCTCCCAGGGACAGGCCTACCTAGTATGGTTGTTCCTTACTGGACTATTTCTAGAGTAGATGTAGGTAAAAAGATTATTGAAGTTTAATTTTCCTGAACCTTATTTTATGCAGGTGGCAAATGCTGTCCTACAGTGATTTTAATATGATTTTCATGTTTTAAAAATGTAGCACTGTGCTTGGAGAGAAAAATTGTCATTCAAAGCTGTCAGGTACATGGTTTAGTCTCTTTAATTTGGCACAATATGAAAACTGTTGTTATGGCGATACAAGATAAAAATATTATCCAAAGATAATAATTAAGTGTTGGTGATGCTGTGGAAATCAGAACCTTTTTTTTTTTTTTTAAAGATTTTATTTATTTGACGGAGAGAGAGACTACAAGCAGGCAGAGCAGCAGGCAGAGAGAAAGGGAGAAGCAGGCTCCCCATGGAGCAGGGAGCCTAATGTGGGACTCGATCCCAGGACTCTGGGATCATGACCTGAGCTGAAGGCAGATGCCCAACTGACTGAGCCACCCAGGTCCTCCAGAAATTGGAACCTTTATACATTTTATACATTGTTGATGGGAATGTCAAAGGTTACAGCCACTTTGGAAAACAGTCTAGCAGTTTCTCAGAATGCTAAACATAGTTACCATATGATCCAAGAGTTCCATTTCTAGGTGTATACACAAGAAAGTTGAAAACCTGCCCACAGAAACTTGTACATGAATGTTCATAGCAGTATTACTCACAATAGCCCCAAACAGAAATAACCAAAATGTCTGTCAACTGATGAATAAAGAGAATGTGGCATAGTCATACCATGGGATTGTTATTCAGCAGTAAATGAAGTACTGGGGTGGGGAAAAAAAAATGAAGTACTAACATGCTACAACTCGGATGAACTTCGAAAAATAATGCTAAGTCAAAAAAGTCGGTCCTAAAGGACCACATACGGTTTCCATTTATACAAACTGCCCAGGATAGGCAAATTTAGACAGACAAAATGTAGATTGGTGGTTGCTAAGGGTTAGAGGCAGATAAGGGGAGATTGGAGGTTGATAGCTAAAGTGATGGAATTTGTTTCAGGCAGTAATGAAATGTGATGGATGCACAATCCTGTAAGTATACTAAACGCCACCGAATCGCAAGCTTTAAATGGGTAAATTGTATTATATGTGAATTACATCTCAATAAAGCTGTTTATGAAAAGAAAACTCAAATGTCAGTAAAAATTCAGGCATATTCAAATAATTAAAAATGAAATTTCAGAAAAAATAAGGCTTAAAATCTAAAGGAAAAAATTATATTAAAATTACTCAGAATCAGGTCCTTAAGTATATTAACTTGAACTACAAAGTATTTTCTACCACTGGCACAAATGTAATTCTCAATAGCAAGTCAACTAATTTAGTTATCAATTGCAACAAGTTACCCCAGAAAGAACTACTTAGAGGTCCACATTCTATGGGTATTTACTGTCATGCATCCAAGGATCCCCAGGGCCAATTCTCAAAGGGCATTTCCCCACATCCCTCAGAAATATGCCTCCTAACACTGGACATAAAATAATCCTATCCAAACACAAATTCCAAATAATGCAAAAATTGTGCTGACATTCTGGATTTTAAGAGACAAGTCAGTATGGAACTTGGTACATTTCAGCTTAACTAAAGTGAAAGGTACGAGCTTTTGCTTCTCTGTTGTAAAGCAGGCAGCCAGGGGTAGCAGAGTGGGTAAAACTTGGCAGGTAGAGGCATTAAGAGGATGAGAGCATAGGTTGCCTCTGAACAAATGATCTTGAGGAATTTGGTCCAGGAAGTGAGGAAATGAGAGCCGGCCAGAAAGACCCGTTGAACACTTCAGAGCAGAGCATTTTAGTTGTTTCCATACCCACCCCTCAAGGTCCCCAGCCCTGTATGAACTAACCACACCAAACCTACCTCCAATTCTGCAGCTTCATCTTGTCGGGACCACACCAAGAGGCCAACTTCATTGAACCAGATATGAACAATGGCATGTTAATCTTCAAGCAGGAAGAGAAGAAAGAGATTTTCTTCTGGGGGAGGCAGGGAGATGGTCAGGTGTGCAATACTAGTGTGAAAGAGCCGAATGTCAAAATTTCAGAAATGTTATGAACTAGTTGACAGAATGTTAGTAGTTTGAAATTGCCATGGTAGAGAAATCAGCAAATGCTACAAATTGTTTAACATTTACCAGCACACCACAGGCCCACGGGGTGTGAGTCTCTGAACCTTTCCTAGCAAGCTTTAAGTTTTGCTGGTCAAACACATATGACAAATCCCTTTTGTGCCTACACTCACTGGTGTCATTTTCAGAGATAATGTAGCCGAAGTGATAGTACTTATATTAATACTTGTTTTCCTTTAGCCTATTTTCAAGTACAGCTTTGAAAATCGTATTTCCTTTAAAAAATGCATAGAAATAGGGGCACCTGGGTGGCATAGTCAGCTGATTATTTGCCTTCGGCTCAGGTCTTGATCCCAGGGTCCCAGGATTGAGCCCCACATTGGGCTCCTTGCTCCATGGGGAAATCTGCTTCTCTGTCTCTGCCCCCACTCTTTCTCAAGTAAATAAAAAAATTTTTAAAATGAACAGAAATAGTAAGCTGAACCATATGAAAGTGATGTTTTTGTAGGTCAAGACAATTAAGTATCAGCAATTTCAAGTGGTTCAACCTAAGAACACCTGTCACCCAGCTTAAGAAACAGCATTACCAAACAAACAAAAAACAAGAACCCAGAGGATTACCCAGGTAAAACTCATGTGTCTCCTTCTACCACACTCCCTTCCTTTTGTTTTTACATTTCTAAAACTTAACCACTTGTCAACATCCTTAAAGGTTTATATGCCTCTTTTTATATAGCAACATCTAGCTGTAAGCATTTTGCTACTTCAATTATTTGCTTAATACCATGCGACTCATCCATGGAGATACAAGCAGCTCTAGCTCATTCTCATTGATGTATCTTACTAGATAGCAATTTAACAACTGTTCCTATTGGACATTTAGTTAGCAATTTACTACTACAAAGAACACTACCACATTTCTTCAATATATCCCCTTGGGTAAATGGGCAGCAAATTTTAAAATTTTGCATTCCCTGATTCTAGAGATATTAGGCATCTTTTCCCACATTTTATTGGACTTTCCTCTTATGTGAATTGGATTATTTTTTTGAAGATTTTATTTATTTTACAGACAGAGATCACAAAGAGGAAAAGAGGCAGGCAGGCAGAGAAGAAAGCAGGCTCCCTGAGGAGCAGAGAGCCCAATTTGGGGCTCTATCCCAGGACCCTGGGATCATGATCTGAGCCAAAGGCAGAGGCTTAACCCACTGACCACCCAAGCGCTCCGAACTGGCTGTATTTTTAGTTACTTTTCTTTTTTTTTTTTTTTTAAGATTTTATTTATTTATTTGACAGACAGAGATCACAAGTAGGCAGAGAGGCAGGCAGAGAGAGAGAGAGAGAGAGGGAAGCAGGCTTCCTGCGGAGCAGGGAGCCCGATGCGGGGCTCGATCCCAGGACCCTGAGATCATGACCCGAGCCGAAGGCAGCAGCCCAAACCACTGAGCCACCCAGGCGCCCCTTAGTTACTTTTCTATTGGACTGTCTTCCTTACTAATTTAAGGGAATATTTTATAGATCTTAATCTCTTTATTGGTCATATGCTTTATAAGTATCTTTTCCCAGTGGACTGCAGAAGCACTTTCATGATGGCATTATAGTGTATTTCAATGGTTGGCAAACTATGGCCAGCAAGCCAAATCCAGCCCTCTGCCCATTCATTCCACCTATAGCATATAGCTGCTTTGAGCAGAGTTGTATAGTTGAGATAGACCATATGGCCCTCAAGGCCTAAAAATATTTACTATCTGGCCCTTTACAGATAAAGTTTGGTAACTCCTAGTCTATTCTTCAAGTAATTTACTTAACCATTCCTCTAGTTATGGACATACAGGACTTCCTTTTCAATTAAGAAATTAACATGATGAAAATCTTTATGACTAAACATCTGTCAACTTTTTTTTTCCTTGGGACTCTCAAATGGAATCCTGGATCAAAGTCAGAAAAAAGTCTTTTTAAGGCTTTTGAGATAGCTTGACAAACTACTTAGAAGTTTTCACTTTCCTTCCCATTAGCCTACTCCACAGACTACTTTCTTAGCAATGAGCACCATATTACAAAATGACTTGATCAAAGTGAAATGTGACTAAAATTGCCTCAGTATCAAGATAACTTCCTCTTATTTAATATTTTACAATGTTTGGTATCTCATAAGGCTAAGTTCTCCCACTCTTTTCTTTTCCCTAGAAAAGTGATGTATCTCCTATGGCCTCCTCATTCTTCATTTTAAAAAAAATTAATCATGATCCTTTTTCTTCCCCCCTCCTTTTTAAAAGATTTTATTTGACACAGAGAGAGAGACAGTAAAAGAGGGAACACAAACAGGGGGAATGGAAGACAGAGAAGCAGGCTTCCCAAGGAGCTGGGAGCCTGATGCCGGGCTCAATTCCAGGACCCTGGGATCATGACCTGAGCTGAAGTCAGATACTTAGCAGCTGAGATACCCAGGTGCCCCCTTTCTTCAGAATAAACATCAGAATCAATATACCAGGCAAGAACAAAGGGTTCTTGGACAGACTTACATCTGAATTCCAGCTGCTTAAAAACCATGGGACTTTAAAAATTGCACGTAAAAACTGTGGGACTTGGGGCACCTGGGTGGCTCAGTGGGTTAAAGCCTCTGCCTTCGGCTCAGGTCATGATCCCAGGGTCCTGGGATCGAGCCCCACATCGGGCTGTCTGCTCAGCAGGGAGCCTGCTTCCTCCTCTCTCTCTGCCTGCCTCTCTGCCTACTTGTGATCTCTGTCTGTTAAGTAAATAAATAAAATCTTAAGAAAAAAACCAAAAAAAAACTGTGGGACTTAACTTTCTGAAAACAGCAAACACTATCTGCTCACACAGTTCTGAGGGTTAAAAGAAATTACATGTAAAGGGCTTAGCACTCCAGTATTTGGCAAATGACAAGAGTAGTGCTGTCCACTTAAAAAATCCCTTTGTGGCAATTGCATTACAATTACAAAATAATCAGAAAAACCTGGCACAGAATTAGCATTTAACATACTATCAACAGAGAAATTATTTAAAAATTCGTTGGGTGCCTGGGTGGCTCAGTGAAGCGTCTTGCCTTCAGCTCAGGTCATGATCTCAGGTCCTAGGATTGAGCGCTGCATCAGGCTCCCTGCTCAATGGAAAGCCTGCTTCTCCCTCTCCCACTCCCCCTGCTTGTGTTCTCTTTCCCTCTCTCTGTCAAATAAATAAAAACTTTTTTAAAAGGCTAAAAAAATAAATAAAAACTCACCAGGGGGACACCTGGGTGGCTCAGTCAGTTGGTTAAGTGTCCAACTCTTAATTTCGGTTCCAATGGTCATCTCAAGGTTGTGGGGTCCAAGCCCCCCAATAGGCTCTGCACTGGGTATGTAACCTGCTTTAAGAGTCTCTCTCTGGGGGCACCTGGGTGGCTCAGAGGGTTAAAGCCTCTGCTTTCGGCTCAGGTCATGGTCCCAGGGTCCTGGGATCGAGCCCCGCATCGGGCTCTCTGCTCAGCGGGGAGCCTGCTTCCTTCTCTCTCTCTGCCTGCCTCTCTGCCTGCTTGTGATCTCTTTGTCAAACAAATAAATAAAATCTTAAAAAAAAAAAAAAATTCTAAAAAAAAAAAGTCTCTCTCTGTCTGTTCCTTCCCCTACTTGTGCATGTGTGCTTAAAAAAACAAAAACAAAAAACAAAAAACAAAAAAACAGGGTCAATCTGGCTGGCTCAGTCAGTAGAGCATGCGACTCTTGATCTCAGGGTTGTGAGTTTAGACCCTACATTGGGTATAGAGATTACTTAAAAAGAAAATCTTAAAAAAAAATCACCAGGATAATTGCATTAAACTTATTAGTTAGGGGAATTCACATCTTGATACTGGTTTCCCCACCCTGATACGTGCGTGGTACCAGTCTTGGTTTTGAGATTCAGGAATTTTTTTAAAAAGCCGTAACTGATTTTTGCCACTGTTCCACAAGTATTTAAATAGGAAAATTTCTAGAAAACATGGAAAATCTTTAAAGACAAAGTGGTTTTAGTAACTCATGAGTTCTACTTAAGTCTTACAAATCACAATGTAATTTCTGTGGTTCATTGACTCTACAACACCAAAGTACAGATGCACTTGTTATTCTACACACCAACAAAGAAACTTGATTTGATCCCAAACCTAAATTTACACCATTTAAGAAGCATTGCAAGATCAGAAATATTAAAATATACTTCAATACATGAAATACTTTGGTATGTAATCTCAACAGAATGTTAAATATGGTCAATTCTCATTATTCATGGATTCTGTATTTGGGAAGTCACTTACTTGCTAAAATTAACTTCTAAGTCCAAAATTAATACTTACAGTCCTTTCGTAGTCATGCATGAACATGCAAAGAGCAGCAAAACATTGTCACCTTACACACTCATATTTTTTCTCCTTCCTCGCCGCCGCGCCGGGCACCTCGCGGCGCGTGGCCCTCACACTCCCGCCCGAGATGAATGCTGCGGCAGACGTCGAGTTCAACATCCTCCTGGCCACCGACTCCTACAAGGTTACTCACTATAAACAGTACCCACCCAATACAAGCAAAGTTTATTCCTACTTTGAATGCCGTGAAAAGAAGACAGAAAACTCCAAAATAAAGAAGGTGAAATACGAGGAAACAGTATTTTATGGGTTGCAGTACATTCTTAATAAGTACTTAAAAGGTAAAGTAGTGACCAAAGAGAAGATCCAAGAAGCCAAAGAAGTGTATAGAGAGCATTTCCAGGATGATGTCTTTAATGAAAAGGGATGGAACTACATTCTTGAGAAATACGATGGGCACCTTCCAATAGAAATAAAAGCTGTTCAAAGCAACACTTTGCCTTGTTCCAATTCTTACTGTAAACAAAACGTCCTTTTCATGGTCTAGTCCCAATTTTTTGTATTTTGTGCTTTTGTTGTTTAAAATGGCCTCTAAGTGTAGTGCTGTCTTGTATTCCTAAGCACAAGAAGGCTGTGATATGGAGCACCTGGCTGGCTTGGTTGGTAGAGTATGCAACTCTAGATCTCAAGCCCCACATTGGGCATAAAGCTTACTGGGGAGGGGGGAAATAAAGAAGAATGTGATGTGCTTTTTGCAGGAAACGTGTTAAGTTTTGCTCAGACAGAAGTTACAGGGCTGTTGGTCATGAATTCAATGTAAAAAAAAATATATATATATATATATATACACATATATATATATAAAATTAGTGTCTAAATAAATACACACATAAAACAAGGTTATGTATTGACCCATTGATGAAAATGTTGTGACCACAGGCCCAGAGAAACCTAACCCTTTATTTTCCCTAGGAGCATGGTTCAGTATTCACAAATACAGGGTTCTCAGGGACTTTATACAACAGAACTACTATAATAAGAATCAACTCCACTTGACTTCTAGAGACCTTCGTGTTATTTTTGTAAAATCAATCACTATTATATACTAACTTTATCCAAAATATAAGAAATACATAAGCAAAACTTTAAACTTTTACTAAAAAACTTCAGAAAAAATGGAACAGTACCATGTTCTTACACAGAAAATAGTAAATAATCCAAAATTTATCTTCCTTTACAAAAGTGTACCTTATTCGTGGATTCATGAGAATTTTCACATTAAATAATGAAGACCAATATTAGACATTCTTTTCTGTTGTTTTAATTGAAATCTTTGGAAAATGTCTCCTATTCATTTAAGATAGTTTCTTCATCATGTTAAGGACGTATCTTTTGGTTTAGGTTTTCGGGAATAAATGCTGTATGTTAACTAAGTATTACTCTGACACCTGTTATAGCAGATCATGTTAGTTTTGACTGCTGCTTGTATTAATATTATTTCAAAATACTAAGCCATCTTGCATAACCCAACATAATTCCAACAGACTAAAACAGACTATCTACCTAAACTCACATTTCATCAAGAAAATTAAATTTCACATATAAAATTTAAAGTTTTGAAAGATTACCACGTATGTGCAAAATGCAGTAACATTAAGTTCCTATATACTTTTGGGGGGAAAGAAGACAGGGAAGCGCATCACAGCTTGGTGTGTATTCTATTCCCACTGCAGTGCTTCCCTTATAGTTAATGATGGCAATCAGTTCAAACAGCTTTCTTTTCATATAAAAATGAAATAATGACCTCTAGAATAAACACATTTCTCCCCAAGAGAAAGAAAGCATGCATGCAAGTGCATGCTCTGGGGAAGAGTGAGGGACAGAAGAGGGAGAATTTTTTTTTTAAGATTTTATTTATTCATTTGAGAGTGATAGAGTGTGAACAGTGCGGAGAAGCAGAAGGAGAAGCAGACTCCAAGCCAGGAGCCTGACATGGGGCTAGATCTCAGGACCCGGAGATCATGACCTGAGTCAAAGGCAGACACTTAACCATCTGAGCCACCGAGGGGCCCTGAGAGGGAGAATATTAAGCAGACTCCACGCCAGCAGAGCCCAACTTGGGGCTTCATCTCACAGCCCTGAGATCATGACCTGAACCAAAATTAAGAGTTAGATGCTTGGGCACCTGGGTGCCTCAGTGGGTTAAGCCTCTGCCTTCAGCTCAGGTCATGATCTCAGGGTCCTGGGATGGAGCCCCACATCGGGCTTTCTGCTCAGTAGGACGCCTGCTTCCCCTCTGTCTCTGTCTGCTTCTCTGCCTACTTGTATCTCTTTCTCTGTCAAATAAATAAATAAAATCTTAAAACAATTAAAAAAAAATGTGTTTTTAGACTCATCACACTGGAAACATCTGGATGTTAAAATTTTCACAATATAAGTTAAAAATCTTTTATGTTACTTTGGCATTTGACTTAAAATCAAAATGAACTGCCAATACAAACTGTTTTATAAAGCAGACAAGATATCATGAAGTGTTCTTTATCACTAGAGCATTCACAATTTGCAATAACCTATCACACATTTAACTCTGCTTCCCTTTTAGCCTGTTAGCTCCATGAGGGCAGAAGTCAACTCATGGTTATTCATGTGTGCAAAATCTGTTCTGTCTGCCTTAAAAGTCTGCTCTCTCTACCCTGTGTCATCATTGATCTGAGGATGGAAAAGGTTGAGACACAGCACACACAAATGCACCTGCTATCTCTAAATTTATGTAACCCTTTACTGGAGCCTAAACCTTTTAAGATAATCTTTGCAAAAAATTACCTTCATATTTAAAAGACAAAAAACCCTATGTACATGATTAAATGTAAATACAGATTTATTTAGTTCCCCCCAATTCTCAGGTTTTTTTCCTTAGCATAAAAATAAATGGTGTAGGGTGTCTAGGTGGCTCAGTGGGTTAAAGCCTCTGCCTTCGGCTCAGGTCATGATCTCAGGGTCCGGGGATCGAGCCCCACATTGGACTCTTGCTCAGCAGGGAGCCTGCTTCCTCCTCTCTCTCTGCCTGCCTCTCTGCCTACTTGTGATCTCTCTCTGTCAAATAAAAAAAAAAAAAACTTTAAAAAATTTTTTTAAATAAAAAATAAACGGTGTTAAACTCTGCAAGGAACTGCATATAGTGAGAGGTATTCTTCTCTAAGCTTAACCAACTGCAATAATTTTTTAAAAATCCTTACTAACAACTGGGAAATAATCCAATTTTGCTATCAAAGTAGGTCTTTTTCTTTTTGTTCTTAAAGGATTTCTTATAAAAGTATTTGATAAAGGAGCCAGGTACATTTCACGTTAACAGGTTTTGACACAGCTCACAAATGATAATCTAGTAGTGACTGTTATCTGTAACTTCAACTCAAGAGAATGTAAAATTACATTCTACTGAAAACCTTAAAAAAACATCCATTAATGAGAACAAAGTCTAAGACTCCTGAACTGGAAGAAGACTATCAGCGTTTACTAAATACCCAAGTCTCCATAAACTAAAACTCAGGGAAGGGGAATCAATTTTAGACACCAAACCACAGGACATTTGTTTCTGAAGTACCAAAAAGAAGTTATTTCACTCATAGGTAGGTTCCACAGAATGGAATCAAAGTAAAGCAACAAAACGCATATTCAGTGCATATGAAGTAAATAGGTATATATTCTACATACATTCATAAAAAAAATTTTAGTTCAAATATTAAAAGCCTTACCTAAGAATGAAATTATTCTGGATTTGCCTAGTAGTAATACTTAGCTCTTATACGTAAGTATCATGAATACAAATGAACTATTAAAATTTAATTTGACAGTCAACAGACAACTCTGTCCTACATTTATGTTTATTAAAAACTGACATAAACAAACAAAACCTGTACAAAATATATCCCCAATCATGTTTCACTTTGAAATAGTAATCTTGAGAGACATTATCGCCTAGGACCCCCTCTTCCTCTACCCCGACCACGTCCTCTTCCTCTTCCTCGGCCTCGGCCTCTTCCTGCAACTAAGAAGAGAGAAAAAGCGAAGTTAATTCTCTTCTGTACTGATTGTTACCTGGGTCACCACAAATAGCATCTACAGGAAAGAAAACTTTAACCCAGCTTCTCTCAAATGTGACCTCACAGGCATCCCTCCCAACATATTACCATGCAGAACCAAAAACTGATGGCTTACAAAGATAATTAAATGTTTGTTCCACTTGATTTATTGAGAAATTCATCACATTTTAAAATATCTATCACGTCTCAAATTCAACACAAAATAAAATCCAAATGATCTGAACCTTACACAAGATGGAAGAGATATCAACAGAACATGAACACCATGTGTTAGATTTTTTGGTTACTGAATAGGATCCAAGCAAATTAATTCAAAGCTAAGAAAGTTTAAAGAACATTACATCAAGCCACCTTGTGACTCTTCAGAATCTTAAATCATTTGATCCAATCAAAACAAAGTATTGTAATCATTATAGCGACATCCCTGTGTCAGCTGGTCTCCTGTCTACTTAAATATTAGATGGACAGAAAACTCATTTCTCAAAAGAATCTATTTTCAGTCTTCAGAGACCTATGAATATTAAAAAAAATCCTAACATGAAGTTCATGTCAGTCACATTCTAAACTTCTACCCACTGTTGCCAAACTTTTCATTCATAGAAACAGAGTCAGTCTAGGATTTTTATTAAAATAAGGCAGCTTAACCACATTTATCTCTAATTCCTTCTGAAATACTACTCATAATAGAAAAGGAGTAAAAACGGTAAATACCCATAAAGAAAAAGGAAAGAGAAGGAGAGAGGGAATACAGTGGTTGAAAAACTTCAACAATTTTTTAAAGCCAGAAAGTAAACTAACATCTGTAAATGTTAAAGGAAGAACAACTCTTAGAAGACCTATGACCTTAGAAGTCAAGAGTGAGAGGGTGGAAAACAAACAAAATGGTTGACAAACATGTGGCCCAAGACTGGTCAGTCCTCTTCTCCGCACCTTGCAAAGCTAATGATTACTTCCCTGACAGGTAGGTAGGAGAGAAAAGGTAAAAGACACTTAAAACACTGAAACAGAAAGACTTCGGATCTTAAAATAATTGCAAAGTGGATAGCAACAAAAGGCAGAGAACTGAGGGGAAGGGAAAAGGGAATTAATCTAGCATTTTTCAAGCTATAGGCTACAACCTAAAATTTTTTTCTTTAAAAAGATTTATTCATTTGAGAGAGAGAGAAAGGGAGAAAGAACTCAAGCAGGGTGAAGGGCAGACGGAGAAGCAGACTCGCTGCTGAGTGGGGAGCCCTGTGTGGGGCTTAATCCCAGACTCTAGGATCATGACCTGAGCCAAAGGCAGACATTTAACCAACTAAGCCACCCAGGTACCCCTAAAATTTTTTCCTTAACTAAAAGAGCAGGGGACGCCTGGGTGGCTCAGTGGGTTAAGCCTCTGCCTTCGGCTCAGGTCATGATCTCAGGGTCCTGGGATCGAGCCCCGCATCGGGCTCTCTGCTCAACAGGGAGTCTGCTCCCCCCTCTTTCTCTGCCTGCCTCTCTGCCTACTTGTGATCTCTTTCTCTGTTACATGAAGAAATAAAAAATCTTTAAAAAAAAAAAATAAATAAATAAAAAATAAAAGAGCATAAGAAACATATCAGAATTTGCATGTATTAAGACTAAGTAATTCTTCCTGAGATTTTTGTTTCAGTTATATGCATAAATGGGCCATGATGCAAAGTATATTTCTTAGTGTGGGTGGAAGGCAAAAAAGTCTCAAAATCACTCTATCAAGTGACCTTCTACAAAACACCCAGCCCCTTTCTCCTGCTCTGCTCCTATAATATGCTGGCTGCCAGGCATGTATTTGATAGCAATCATTTTTGCAGGGGAGCGGGGGGTTGAAAAGCTCCAGAAATGATTCCACATCCTGAAATTCTGAGTCTCCTCAGTGAAGAGGCCAGCTCACTTCTAAACTACCCTACAGTGAGACTCACCAACTCAGGAGTCCAGCCTCCCCTCCCAGAAATTCTCTTCCTAGGGTTCTTGTTAAATAATAAATGGCCAAAACCAAAGAGGCTAAGAATCTATACTCAGAAAACTATAAAGTACTCATGAAAGAAATTGAGGAAGGCAATAAGAAATGGAAAAATGTTCCATGCTCCTGGATTGGAAGAACAAATATTGTGGAAATGTCTATGTTACCTAAAGCAATCTATATATTTAATGCAATTCCTATCAAAATACCATCCATTTTTTTCAAAGAAATGGAACAAATAACCCTAAAATTTATATGGAACCAGAAAAGACCTCAAATAGCCAAAGGAATATTGAAAAAGAAAGCCAAAGTTGGTGGCATCACAATTCCGGACTTCAAGCTCTATTACAAAGCTGTCACAATCAAGACAGCATGGTACTGGCACAAAAACAGACAAATAGATCAAAGGAACAGAATAGAGAGCCCAAAAATAGATCCTCAACTCTATGGTCAACTAATCTTTGACAAAGCAGGAAAGAATGTCCAACGGAAAAAAGACAGCCTCTTCAATAAATGGGTGTTGGGAAAATTGGACAGCCACATGCAGAAAAATGAAATTGGACCATTTCCTTAACCACACACGAAAATAGACTCAAAATGGATAAAGGACCTCAATGTGAGAAAGGAATCCATCAAAATCCTTGAGGAGAACACAGGCAGCAACCTCTTCGACCTCAGCCGCAGCAACATCTTCCTAGGAACATCGCCAAAGACAAGGGAAGCAAGGGCAAAAATGAACTATTGGGATTTCATCAAGATCAAAAGCTCTTGCACAGAAAAGGAAACAGTTAACAAAACCAAAAGACAACTGACAGAATGGGAGAAGATATTTGCAAATGACATATCAGATAAAGGGCTAGTGTCCAAAATCTATGAAGAACTTAGCAGCAAACTCAACACCCAAAGAACAAATAATCCAATCAAGAAATGGGCTGAAGACATGAACAGACATTTCTGCAAAGAAGACATCCAGATGGCCAAGACACAAATGAAAAAGTGCTCCACTTCACTCGGCATCAGGGAAATACAAATCAATGAGATATCACCTCACACTAGTCAGAATGGCTAAAATTAACAAGTCAGGAAATGACAGATGCTGGCGAGGATGTGGAGAAAGGGGAACCCACCTATACTGTTGGTATAACAACAGTATATAACCCACCTATACTGTTGGTATAACTCTGGAAAACAGCTTGGAGGTTCCTCAAAATGTTGAAAATAGAACTACCCTATGACCCAGCAATTACACTACTGGGTATTTACCCTAAAGATACAAACGTAGTGATCCGAAAGGGGCACATGCACCCAAATGTTTATAGCAGCAATGTCTACAATAGCCAAACTATGGAAAGAACCTGATGTCCATCAACAGATGAATGGATAAAGAAGATGTGGTATATATACACAATGGAATACTATGCAGCCATCAAAAGAAATGAAATCTTGCCATTTGCAACGACGTGGAGGGAACTAGAGGGTATCATGCTTAGCGAAATAAGTCAAGCGGAGAAAGACAACTATCATATGATCTCCCTGATATGAGGAAGTGGAGATGCAATATGGGGGGTTAAGGGGGTAGGAGAAGAATGAATGAAACAAGATGAGATTGGGAGGGAGACAAACCATAAGTGACTCTTAACCTCACAAAACAAACTGAGGGTTGCTGGGGGGAGGGGGTTTGGAAGAAGGGGGTGGGGTTATGGACATTGGGGAGGGTATGTGCTATGGTGAGTGCTGTGAAGTGTGTAAACCTGGCGATTCACAGACCTGTACCCCTGGGGATAAAAATACATTATATGTTTATAAATTTTTTTTTAAAAATGTGAAAAAAAAATAATAGATGGCCAAAGTATAAGATACTGAAATCAAGCCTACAACATAAAGATCAAATAAAGAGAGCAAATATGCGGGGAGAGAGATATAACTTGATCAAGAAACTCTTAACTATATAAAAGAGAACAAAAGAACAAACCAATGATTACGAGAGAGGAGGGGGACGGGGGATGTATGAAATACGTGATGGGGATTAAGGAGTATACTTGTCACGATGACCACCGGGCCATATACGGAATTGCTGAACCACTATGTTGTACACCTGAAACTAACATAACATTGTATGTTAACTGGAATTCAAATAAAGACTTAAAAAAACAAAGAGACCAAATAGAAAGAGAAACCCGAGAAAAGAATGCCAAGTACAAAATAAAACTTATGGAAAAATCACTAATGTCTTATAAATTTATATCCTATCCAGTATTTTTCAGATAGAGAACAAGATTCTATGAAAAATTATCACAGAACAGGAGGCCTGATGATTAACTATATGTTAGACTGGAAGATAAAGTCAAAGAAATCTCTCAGAAAACAGAAAAAAAGGAAAAAAAAGAGAGAAAAGACTTACACAATCACTCAGAAGACCCAATTATTAAGACTTCTAACAAGAACGAACAGAAGAAATGTACCAAAGCCATACAAGAATATTTCTTAGCTTTAAAAGGCAAGACTATCCGTGTTGAAGGGGATGATCCACCAAATAGCCAAAACAACAAAATGGAGGAAAACACAGGGAGAGCAAGCAAAGACCCAATGCCAAGTAATCAAGAAAT
Organism: Mustela erminea; assembly: GCF_009829155.1. Classification (NCBI taxonomy): domain Eukaryota; kingdom Metazoa; phylum Chordata; class Mammalia; order Carnivora; family Mustelidae; genus Mustela; species Mustela erminea. The sequence continues at coordinate 48,849,634 of NC_045626.1, forward strand.
TTCAAAATAACAGGAATAGAGTCAAATCCCAAATCTTTCCAAGTGTACAGAGGGAGGGGGACTAGGCCAGGCAGAGGAACAAAAAATGGCTTGTCTTTAACAGAAACATCAGGAATTATTAATAAATACTATACGCACTCAACGGCAAGTACATGGAATCAAGAAAACAAAAAAAAATGTTCATAAATGTTTATCTCTCTTAAAAAAAAAAAAAAGATTTTTATTTATTTATTCACTAGAGATAGACAAAGCATGCATGAGTAGCCGTATGAGGCAGGAGAGAGAGGGAGGTAGGAAGAATCTCAAGTAGAATCTCGGCCAAGCACAAAGGCTGACATGGGGCTCAATCTCATGACGCTGAGATCACGACCTGAGCCGAAACCAAGAGGTGGATGCTCAACCAAATAAGCCACCCAGGTGCCCCTCAACGTTTCTATTTTGAGTAGCAGATCAAAAGACAAAAATACATTCATAAAAATGTTTATAATCCTTCAAACTTACCAGCCTCTCTTTTCTTAGATTTCACCTTTGGTTCTACATCCACAAGTAGTGTATCCAGAGGTAAGCTGTCTGGTAGGATAAAATATCGAATGTTATTTCCTCGAATACTCAGTGTTTCCAGCTGTACTGGTTCTCTATTCTTCAAAGTCATTTTCACAGCTTTAAGATGGGTATTCATGCTGACATCTACACCTAGAGGGCAAAAAAAAAAAGGCCAATTATTAGTATGATAAAGAAGATAATCAGTTTATCTATCAAGCCACAGTAAATACCGTAATACAAAACAATACAAAAGAATATTGTCTGTTCTGCTACAGTGCAAGTTGGTTCATGAGTGTATAATGTCAATATAAACCAGAAATCCTTCCTTCAGAGACTATCCCAGCATATTAATATTTTGCATGGTTAAGAATGCATACAGAGGTCAATGCAGCAAGCCATGGAGGAACCCTGAGTGATACTTGACTCACTGACACTGTGCGCAGGTATTCTGATCTTAGGGTTAGCAATGTTTAGGCATAGTTCTCTCACTATCTCCATAACTTCCTTATGCCTCATTCCACCAAGCTATAAGCCTTGTTTTAAATATAACGTCCTAGGGCGCCTGGGTGGCTCAGTGGGTTGAGCCGCTGCCTTCAGCTCGGGTCATGATCTCAGGGTCCTGGGATTGAGTCCCGCATTGGGCTCTCTGCTCAGCAGGAGCCTGCTTCCTCCTCTCTCTCTCTCTGCCTGCCTCTCTGCCTACTCGTGATCTCTCTTTGTCATATAAATAAATAAAATCTTTTAAAAAAAAAAAATAAATAAATAAATAAATAAAACGTCCTATAATGTACTGTAGTATTTTCCTTGTTACTAGAAATTTAACATGTCTTTTTAACTGCCTTTTTAAAGGAAAGCTACTGTTTTTGTTAATACTACTAAGTTGTACAAGTTTTTAATGGTCTTCCCCACACTATTTTCCCCATTGTTTTTAGTGTGAGATTTTGCAAAATAAAAACACAATTTTCTAGAATAAATACATGGCATTATCTTAGATATACCTAATTACTGGAGCCTTTACCAATCTATCTCAACAAGTGGGATTAACTAAAGATCTAGTTAATTTCTGTTCCTAGGAAATAGGGTCAGAAAACACAAATTCTCTCAAATTTCCCAAAATCCATTCCAAATAGCAATTACACTTCCTCAGTAGCACATGGTTAATGACTATACAATATTGAAACCTTATATTGTACCAATTTCTTTTCAAAGCAATTGCTGTTGCAAACATGAGTACACTAAAATCAATCAGTTTAACATTGTATATCTCTCCTGGTTTATTCAGATGCTGGACCTTCAAGTTAAAACTTACTTATAAACTTAGGATTTAAATATTTCAGAGACTGGGACCACATACTAAAATAGCATTTTCGGGGCGCCTGGGTGGCTCAGTGGGTTAAAGCCTCTGCCTTCGGCTCAGGTCATGATCCCAGGGTCCTGGGATCGAGCCCCACATCAGGCTCTCTGCTCTGCAGGGAGCCTGCTTCCTCCTCTCTCTCTCTCTCTCTGCCTGCCTCTCTGCCTACTTGTGATCTCTGTCTGTCAGATAAATAAATAAAAATCTTTAAAATAAAATAAAATAAAATAAAATAGCATTTTCATTCACTTGGCTCAGCAATTCTTTTGCAATTTTGCGGGGAACACTACTATAAATGAAGAAAGGCAGCCGCCTTAAACTATACATATAGTATTATTAAAGCAGAGTAAGACATGAAAGAAAGAAAGAAAGAAGGAAGGAAGGAAAATACTCTCAAATAACCCATTTCAAACAGGAAAATCCCATCCTCTATCTTCAGGGACTTTACAATCTAATAGAGAACACAAAATTCTAAAAAAGAGTAAAATATACTTTGGGAAGATGCAACATTCTAGGTATAGGAATACATAGGCAAAATGCACAAAAGGCTTTAAAAACTAAAACAGGGTCACACGCAGGATAACGTGGGGAATTCAGTTTGGTCTTAGCATAAGTACTTAAGGTAAGGCTTAAGAAGGTCAATGAAATAATCCAAGCAAAAAGAATGAGATGTCACCAAAAAAGAATTCTGGCCTTAAAGGTGGAAGAGGCAAGGGGAAAAAAAGTGCTCTAGAGCTGTCTAATCTCCATACCTGTGATTGTTCCATGGACCTGTGTTCCATTCTTTAATTCGATGGTTACAGTTTCGTGACTCAATTTCATCAAAAATCTGTAAAAACAGTGGGAATAGAGTAACAAGTATTCACCTTTAACATTTTACATCTTTTTTAAGTCAAAGGGTGAAATTTCTAAATGTTCAAAATCTGCTATAGATGCTACCTGTATCAATTCCTAATAATAATCTGCATAACAATTTTAGCTTTCCTTGAACTATACCCTCAATATTTATGAAGGAGCATAGTAATATCAGAAGCAGTCAGGGGCGCCTGGGTGGCTCAGTTGGTTAAGGGTCTCCCTTTGGCTCAGGTCAAGATCCCAGCGCCCTGGTATTGAGCCCCAGCATCAGGCTCCTTGATCAGCGGGGAGCCTGCTTCTCCTTCCCCCTCTGCCTGCTGCCCCTGCTTATGCTCCAACAACAACAACAACAACAACAACAAAGCTGTCATTGAGACATTTGATTCTCTAAACCATTATTCAGCTTAACCTCCAATCCATGCATACAGATCCTAAAATCACTATAATCCACAAATTGAAATTAAGAAATTGTATGAAAGTGGTCAAATGGTACAAACTTCCAGATAAAGGCAAATTAAATATTAGGAATGCGGCATACAACATGATACCTACAGTTATTAATGCTACTGTATGGTACGTGTGAAAGTTGCTGAAAGTAGATCCTGGGGGGCGGGGGGAAGGTAGATCCTGAAAGTTCATCACAAGAAAAAAACATTTTCCCCCTTCTCTTTTTTGGTATTCATACTAAATGATGTATGTTAACTAAACTTACTGTGGTAATCATTTTGCAATACACATAAGCCAAATCATTATACTGTACACCTTAAGCTTACACTATACGCAACTACCTCACTAAAGTACAAAGAAAAAATTATAACTGGTAGTAAAAAATTACATGCTTCATGTATAATAGATTAAAAGTCTCCCTTTCTAACCCCCCTCCATGTGTATGAGATTCTTCTAGACCACTTTATATGCACTTTTAGGGTATATATGTTTTAATGCAAATTTAGTCATAACTTTATTAACTTCTATACCCTGTAATTCTCATTCAGCTGTTTAAATACACATGTATGTTTATCACAAATCCATTTACGCAAATCCTTAGCAACAATGCTATCAATCATCTGAATTTTCATCACTTCTACAGGGGGAAAAAAGAATTTGTTTTTCCCTTTTACTTGTAAGATTGAAAATCTTTTTTTTTTTCCCAAAGATTTTATTTAGTTATTTGACAGACAGATCACAAGTAGGCAGAGAGGCAGGCAGAGAGAGAGAGGAAGCAGGCTCCCCGCTGAGCACAGAGCTTGATGAGGGGGCTCAATCCCAGGACCTGAGCCGAAGGCAGAGGCTTTAACCCACTGAGCCACCCAGGCACCCTAAGATTGAACATCTTTTCATGAATATAGGAAATTTGTATTTTTTTTTTGAACTACCTATTTACACATTTTCAATTAGGTCAAAAAAAATTTTTTTTAAATTTTCTACCAATTTTCCACAGCCATTCAAGTTTGTGGTTTTCATTCTTAGGTTGCTAAATCTGTGAATACTTTTCAGGTATTAAATTGTTCAAGATGTTTCCCACCACAAGACTGTAAAAGGTCTTATTCCTTCTAGTTTTCTTTTTTAAAAAAGATTTTATTTATTTTGAGACACAGAGAAAGTGTGCACACACGGAAGGGAGCAGAAAGAATGGAAGAGAATCTTTTTTTTTTTTAAAGATTTTATTTATTTATTTGACACAGAGAGATCACAAGTAGGCAGAGAGGCAGGCAGAGAGAGAGAGAGGAGGAAGCAGGCTCCCTGCTGAGCAGAAAGCCCGATGCAGGACTCGAACCCAGGACCCTGAGATCATGACCTGAGCAGAAGGCAGTGGCTTAACCCACTGAGCCACCCAGGCACCCCGAAAGGAAGAGAATCTTAAGTAGACTCCGCACTGAGGGCGGAATCCAGTGCAGGGTTCGATCTCATGACCCTGAGATCGTGACTCAGGACAAAACCAAGAGTCAGAGGCTCAACTGACCAAGCCACCCAGATGTCCCTCTTCTACTTTTCTGTTTAGAGTTTTAACCCACTTGGAATTCAACTCTTTTCTGTGCAACATGAAGTAGAAATCTGCCTTTATTTTTTCTCTCATTTAGACAGCCAGATGCCTCAATAATGTTTACTAAATAATCCATCCATTCCCCCACCTCATCTAGTCTTTTGTTTTACCTCAACTTATTACTCTGAAATATTTCAGAGAAAGAAAAATGGAAAGGTTCACAAATTATTAAAATGTTGCCATTTAGGAACGCCTGGGTGGCTCAGTGTGTTGGGCATCTGCCTTCAGCTCCAGTCATGATCCCAAGATCCTGAGATTGTGTCCCTGTTCAAGGGGGGAGCCTGCTTCTCCCTCTGCCTGCTGCTTTCCCTGCTTGTGCTTGCTGACAAATAATAAAATCTTTAAAAAAAAAAAGTTGTCATTTATGTGGGAGTGTCCCCACACAACTTATACTTTCACCGTTATCATCTGTACTTCATCATTCATTTTCTAATGAGAATATTCTCCTATATAATCATAACACCACAATCACATACAGGAAAATAACAATAATCCTGCAATATGATCTAACGATATAGTTCTTAATTCTAACTTATAATAAATTAGAAATTTATAATTTATAGTAGAAACTTATAATATATACTTTGTACACCCTATCCTAGCATCACACTAAATGGTACATGTTGAATCACCTATTTTGCTCCCCCATTAGACTACTGCAAGGATTGAGACCTTTATATCTAACCTTGGGTGTCAAAGGCACTGGGTAACAGTTGGCTGAAATGCTTCAAAGATTAAAAGGAAGATGGGGCATCTAGGTGGCTCAGTCTTTAAGCATCTGCCTTCAGCTCAGGTCATGACTGCAGGGTCCTGGGATGGAGCCCCACAGTGGGTTCCCTGCTCAGTGGGAAGCCTGTTTCTCCCTCACAGTCCCCCTGCTTGTGTCCCCTCTCTTACTACCTCTCTCTGTGTCAAGTAAATAAGATCTTAAAAAGGTGCGGGGCGGTCACGCGTCTGGATGGTTCAGTCGTTAAGCGTCTGCCTTTGGCTCAGGTCATGATCCCAGGGTCCTGAGATCAAGCCCTGCATCAGGCTCCCTGCTTGGCGGGAATCCTACTTCTACCTCTCCCACTCCCCCTGCTTGTGATTCCTCTCTAGCTGTGTCTCTCTCTTTCAAATAAATAAATAAAATCTTTAAAAAAAAAAAAAGGGAAGATAATCTTAAAAAACCACTATTTTAGTGGCACAGGCAGCCATCATAAGGGGGACAGACATATCAAGTCCCAAATTAAAAAAAAAAAAGTTAATCTGTCTTTGTATATAAAGATGCACATAGGGATGCATGGGTGGCTCAGTTGGTTGGGCATCTGCCTTCAGCTCAGGTCATGATCCCAGGGTCCTGGGATTGAGCTCTGCATTGGACTCCTTCCTCAGTGGGGAGTCTGCTTCTCCCCTGCCTGACACTCCCTATGCTTGTGTTCTCTCTCTCTCCCCACTCTCTGACAAATATATCAATAAAATCTTAAAAAAAAAAAAAATCCATGTATTGAATCCTTCTCATATTTGTTGTTAAAGAGAATAAAGTCTCTCTTAACAAACCGTTAATGCTTTATTTCATTGGAAAAAATTCTTTATGCTTTCAATTTAATAATCACTTATTAGCTTAAAATTTTCATCTAACAGTTTTCCATTATCAAGCTTTGGTTTTTAAAAAATCTTTCATTTTAGGGCACCTGGCTGACTCAGGAAGTAGAGCATGCAACTCTTGATATTCGGGTCGTGAGTTTGAGCCCCACATTGGGCATATAGTTTACTTAATTAAAAAAAAATTTTTATTGTCCCCCTCAGTAATAAGGTTTAACTTTTCTTAAAGAACATTTACTTTATTTCAGAGAGAGAGAGAAAGAGAGAGCATGCGTGCACAGAGGTAGAGGGAAATAAGCAGACTCTACAGAGCTGGCAACCCCATGTGGGGCTTGATCCCAGGACTGAGATCATGACCTGAACCAAAATCCAGAGTCGGACACTTAACTGACTGAGCCACTGATGCCCCAACATTTAACTCTTATAGCGGTTCAAATCATTTGTGGAAACAGGAATGAAGTAAAAATAAAACATTTTAATAATTAAACAATCTACCATACGGAAGTAAAAAGGAAAACCAAAGTAAGGAAAAATAGTTTCTGAAGGAATCAAAATACATTTCACCAAGTTCAAGGATGTTTCTTTGACAAATAATATTTATCATTATGTCGTAGTCCCTGTGCTTGGCAATGAGGATTAAAAATGAATGAAAGGAGCTCAAACTGTAGTGGAAAGGACAGACACAGAAGATATTTAAAGGTAACTAAATTTAAAAAGCAATAGATATACGAGCAGGCTTTTGCCAGGAACATAATGTAGCATGGATAGGAGGGAGTCAGAGCTTAGTGAATTTTTAGTAAGAAGTCTGTAAAGTTGGAAATACACTGCAAAAAGCAACAATAGCAAAGAATTGGGAGTAAGAAATAGCACAACATGAAGAGAAACTATAGCTACACTACCAATGGATTATTAAGTCCCAGAAAATGAGTAGAGAAGAGTAAGGTAGGTTCCTTTCAAGGATAGCTCAAGCTGTTAAAAAGCTACTGAAGGGTTTTCATCAATGAAGTGGAGCACCAGGGTCATATTCACATTGGAAGACAAGTTAGGTGGCTAGAGCAGGACATAGGTTAAAGTTACAGTTACCAAGAGACAGGAACAACAACAAATAGATCAATGAAACAGAATAGCATCTAGAAATGAACCCACATTGATATAGTTTATTTTCTACAAGGTGCCAATGGGACTGTCAAAGGACTGTCAAAACAATCAGCAAAGGAAAGCCTTTCAACAAATGATGAAATCCATGGTAGGGACGCCTGGGTGGCTCAGTGGGTTAACCGACTGCCTTCAGCTTGGGTCATGATCACAGGGTCTTGGGATCAAGTCCCATATAGGGCTCCTTGCTTGTCAGGAAGCCTGCCTCTCTCTCTCTTCCTCTGCTGGACACTCTGTCTGCTTGTGCTCTCTATCAAATAAATAAATAAAATCTTAAAAACAAAACAAATCCATGGTAATAGGAATTTACCTTCCCTAAGATAATAGAATAATGGAAATCTATGTAGAAGAAATGACCTTGGAACCCTAACTCACACCACTTCCCAAAATTAATTTAAGATAGATCACAGGTCTAAACATTAAAGTTAAAATCATAAAGCTTTAAGAGGAAAATATAGGAGAAAACTTTGTGGTTTGAGGGTAAGTAAAAATGTGAGTACACAGAGAATAACTATAAAGGAAAAGCTGGTAAATTAAAACTTCCTCAAAATAAACTTCTGCTCACCAAAAGAAGTTATTAAAGGAATGAACATGCAAGTCAAACTGGGAGAAATTACACTGGCAGAGGACTAGTATGCAGGATATATAAAGAATTCCTACAACTCAATGCTAAACACAATCAAAACCAAACACTTCACAAAGATACATGAATTGCCAATAAGCAGGTGAAAAAGTGTTCTACATAAGTAGTCATTAGGAAAATGCAAACTGAAGCCATAACAAGACACTACTACACAAGCACTAAAATGGCTAAAATTGTGAAAACCTGGCAATTCATCAGATTATCAAGAAAGATGTTAAAGACAATTCAAAGATCTTTATGTTTGGAGTGACAGTAAGGATGATCATGCACCAAGCATCATACAAAAATAAGTCAACCAAAAGTGCAAACCAGTTAGATAAATAACTGTTTTCTTAGCAAAAAATACATTCTCCAGTAAGAAGAAATTTTATTTCTACTAAGACTCAGAACAGGATTCAGTATAGCCTTTAAAATTTTCAGGAAAACTGCGTCACAACATGCACTATCTTTAAATGCGACAACCTGATTCCAAAGAATCTGACACAAAACTTAAGTATTTAGACAGGCAGGTATTGAGAAACTGCAAAAACATACTTTAAATTCTGGGGGGTTTCCCTCCGAAGTTACAGTTCAAATAAAAATGGACTATAAGTTAACCTGAAGCCTTCCCTATAAACTCTGAATACAGATTGAGGGTTTTATGTTATTTCAATCATCCTAGAAATTATCTACCTGTCTTGACAAACAGAAAATTCCAAGAAGGCAAGGACCCACCTTAAAAAAAAAAAAAAAAATCCAGGGGCGCCTGGGTGGCTCAGTGGGTTAAGTCTCTGCCTTCAGCTCAGGTCATGGTCTCAGGGTCCTGGTATCAAGCCCCACCCACATCGGGCTCTCTGCACAGCATGGAGCCTGCTTCCCGCCTCTCTTGCCTGCCTCTCTGCCTACTTGTGATCTCTGCCTGTCAAATAAATAAAATCTTAAAAAAAAAAATCCATTATCAGCATACAGTGTAACAGGTGCCCAATAATTGATTGATCCTAACTGACAAATCCTGATTGAGACAAGAGACTAGCAACACATGTAACTGCTAACTTAATCAGAAACCTCCTCTAGGTTCAGGCGCTCCGCCTCAAGGACAAAACACCAAAACCATATCTATCTGCAAGAAGTTTAGAATGAATTACTCAAATCAGTAAACCAGTAGGCTCAACTAACCCGATGAAGTTTAAACACAAAATAGAAAAGCGATTATCTGCATAATCAGCCACAGATACGTAAACTGATTCTGCCTCACGTTGGGACATTTTTTCCTGAATTAAAGTCCTATTTTGAACGAACATGTGAGTTAAGTCATCTTAACTCTAAGGAGTTATCAAAACACAAACGAAAAAAAAAAAAAAACCCTAATGAAATCAGACGTCCAATCCTGATTTAAAACATTTCGGAAATAGGTTTCATTATTTCCAGATAAACCGCGTAGCTTCTAAGTACATTTTAAAAGCTCATTAATGCAATGCACATAATTTTCCTTTATACCTGCCACGTTCTCAGGGAACCTACACTTCGTTATATTTGCCGGGCCTCAGAGCTGCGACTGCCCGGAAAAGTAATCTAGGCTAGAGCACGAGTTCTAACGAAAGGAACACCTCCAACTAACTGAGGGTAGAACTCGTAAGCCTGGCGTTGCATCTTTAAGGCCTCTAAAACACTGGGTGGCAAGAAACCGCCAGGCTCTTACGTCCCCTTGTCTGAGGACACGCGGGATCCGCGCGCAATCCTGTCTGAAGCTCTAGCTCCAGAGCCCGCGGCGGCGCGGCCAAGATGGGGCGGGAGCAGCTGGCGCGGGAGGCCGTTAGCAGGCCGCGCGCGCACGCGGCTTTCGCGCCTCCGGCAACTGGGCAGTCTGGCCTCCCGCTCCCGGCCCAAACCATCACAGCCCTCCCCCCTGGGCTACAGCCTCACCTTACGAGCTTCATCCTAGCGGCGCCGTCGCTGTTTCGGTGGGATCGTGCAGAAAACCCGACTACCCAGGTCCGAAAGACTAGGAGTATGAATGGCCGGAAACGCCTACTCCCTGGGATCCGACGTAAAGAGCGCGAGAGGAGCGCTGCCGGCGCAAATCGGAAACGCCGACGCCACGCTGGGCCGCACTCCCTTCCGGCTGCGTGGAACGTCACTACGGCCCCTGGCGGCTGGAGGTGTGTCTTGCGAGGGCTGAGAGTGCTTAGAAGCTGGTCCAGGAGGAAAATTCCAGTAAGGGGGGCGATTTGAGGAGATTAGATCCGATTAGTGGGCACTTCAGAACAGCCGGGATCCGTGTGTTATGCAGCACTAGGTATACCCGTGAAGGAAGGGAAATTCTGAGAAAGCCCAAAGAATAATTCTAATTCTTCTCCAACACTAGCAATGTACCTGAAGGAAATCACTTTAGCTGATTATTTTTACTTGATTTTTTTTTTTTTTTTTTTTTTTTTTTTTTTTACAGATTCTACTTATTTATTTGTCAGAGAGACTGAGTACAAGCAAGGGGGAGCGGCAAGCAGGTTCCCTTCCGAGCAAGGAACCCAATGTGGGACTTGCTCCCAGGACCTTAGGATCAAAATCTGAACTAAAGGCAGATGCTTAACACATGAGCTACCTAGGCGTCCCTATTTTTACTTTAAATTCTGGTCACAAACTTCAAAAGGGTCCCCTACACTGTTGAGAGATCATGTTGTGGTTCTCTAATAAGCTCACGAGCTATTTCATACCTTCTTTCTTCTTTCCCTCTGAAACCTTCTACAGTCTCTTCTTCAAATCACTCTCTGCTAATATTTCCTACTTTTAGAAAACCAGAAGCGACCTTTTTAGTTTTCCTTCCAGTTAGAAGGTAGAAGTATTACGGCTCCTTTCAAAGGCAAATTAACACATGAGCTACCTAGGCGTACCTAGGAAATCTGCTTCTTCCTCTACCTTTGCCTGCCACTCTCCTGCTAATGCTCTCTCTCCCTCTCTCTCTCTGACAAATAAATAAATAAATAAAATCTTCTAAAAAAATACAAATTTATCTTAAAGCAAAATTCTCCTCTGATGCAGCTCCAGCTATGACTAGATTTCTTTTCGCATTAAAAATTTCTTGAATGAGGGGCGCCTGGGTGGCTCAGTGGGTTAAAGCCTCTGCCTTCGGCTCAGGTCATGATCCCAGGATCCTGAAATGTAGCCCCGCATTGGGCTCTCTGCTCAGCGGGGAGCCTGCTTCTCTTCGCTCTCTCTCTGCCTGCCTCTCTGCCTATTTGTGATCTCTGTCTGTCAAATAAATAAATTTTTTAAAAAGTTTAAAAACAAAACAAAAAATAAAACTTCTTGAGTGAGTTGTGTACACTTGTTTTATCACCTCTAATTCACTCTTCAAACTCCATTGATACTGTTTTTCTAAGGGTCATCAACAACCTCCAAGACAAAACTTATCTTCATTTTACTCAACATTTCAGCAGCATTTAACATGAACACTACCCTTTTGAAACACAAGCCTCTCTCGGCTTTCAGGATGCCTAGCTCACCTGATGCAACACTTATGCCAACACTTAAAAGTCTCAGATGGCTTATCCTTTACTGAGCCATTATATGTCGGAGTGCTTCAGGGTTTACCCAAGGTGTAGTCTTCTTATGGATACTTTCTCCTTTGACCTAGGTGATCTCCTCTAAAACCACAGCTTTAAGTTGTATCTCCAGCCTGGATATTCTCCCCGATTATCAGAACTTTTGGATGTGTAAAGCAATGCTCATCAAACTTTTAGATGCATAGGACATACCTAAGGAAACTTTAGAATGAGAATTCTGATTCATTTGGGGTGGGGACTGAAATGCTGTATTTCTAAAATGCTTCAGTTGTTAAAGATGCTCCTAGTCTGTGAACCACAATTTGAATGGCAAGACTGTAATGTTCATTTGTGTGCTGCCTTTTCAATATCTATCCATCTCCGTATCCAACAGTTCCTAATAATCTGATGATCTGTGTGGTCCCAATGAAACTGACTCTATCCTTGGGTCAACCATCACATACCATTATTTGTCCACAGTGGGCTTGGAATGTAAACAGATCCAGTCAGACCTTTGCAGGGAATTCTCTTTCCTGGAGTTTTATTAACAGCTCCCTTAGAACCAAGAGAAGAATCAGTTTTAGGAGAAAGTTAAAAAAAAATCCATGATGATATTAATTAACCCATGGAAATTAAGATTGAGGGGACACCTGGGTGGTTCAGTAGGCTGAGTATCCAACTGTTGATTTAGGCTCAGGTCATGATCTCAGGGTTGGGAGATGGAGTCCCGCATTTGGCGCTGCACTGGGCATGGAGTCTGCTTAAGATTCTGTCTCTCCCTCTCACCTTCTCCCACCACACGTATTTTTGCGTGTGCACTCTCTCTCAAAAAATTAATTAATTAATCAATTAAAATTAAAGCTGGTGGGGGATGGGTAAAAAATAAAATTAAATAAAATTAAAAACTCAGTTCCTCAGTTGCAATACTCATATTTCAAGTGTTCAAGAGCCCTATGTTGCTTTGGCTACCCTTTGCGACAATGCAGATACAGAATATTTGTATCATCACAGAAAGTTTGATTAGTGCTACCCTGCTTATTACTATATTTGTTCCCTTCTTTTCATTTAATTGTTATTTACTTATTTATTAACTGACTTGAAAAATGTACTGTCTGAAGGCAGGGTTTTGCTTTTTTTTTTTTTTTTTAAGATTTTTAAAATTTATTTGTCAGAGAGAGAGAGTACACACAAGCAGACAGAGTGGCAGGCAGAGGCAGCGAGAGAAGCAGGCTCCCTCCCTAGCAAGGAGCCCGATGTGGGACTTGATCCCAGGACCCTGGGATCATGACCTGACCTGAAGGCAGCGGCTTAACCAACTGAGCCACCCAGGCGTCCCTGGGGTTTTGCTTTTTTTAAGATTTTATTTATTTGTTTGACAGAGAGAGACACAGCAAGAGAGGGAACACAAACAGGGGGAGTGGGGGAAGGAGAAGCAGGCTTCCTACCGAGCTGGGAGCCTGATGCTGGGCTCCAGACCCTGAGATCGTGACCTGAGCCGAAGGCAGACGCTTAACAACTGAGCCACCCAGGAGCCCAAGGCAGGTTTTTTTTTTTTTTTTCTTTTTAAAGATTCTATTTATTTGACAAAGAGAGAGAGTGTACATGCAGGGCGAACAGCAGAGGGAGAGGGAGGGTGAGGGAGAGGAAGCAGCAGACTGTGTTCTGAGCAATGAGCCCAGTGTGAGGCTTGATCCCAGGACCCTGGATCATGGCCTGAGCCAAAGGCAGATGCTTAACTGACTAAGCCACCCAGGCACCTCTTAAGGCAGGAATTTGTATATGTTCTGTTCTTTTCTATATTCCCAGTATCTAGAAAAGTAAGTTACACACAACGTGCCCTCAATAAATAATTATGAAATAACTGATCGCCTCCCTCATTAGAATGTATGCTACATGAGGAAGGAAACCCTGTGTGTACTTTTCACTACAGTATCCCTAGTACCAAACTCAAGATATTCCTTCCTGCTAGCCTCAAGGCCTTTCCTACTTTGGCTCTGCCAACCATTTTTTTTTTTTTAAGATTTTGTTTATTTATTTGCGAGATAGCAAGAGAGAGAACGAGAGATAGCACAAGTGGGAGTGGGGGGCAAGGAGAAAGAGAAAAAGACTTCCTGCTGAGCAGGGAGTCTGACACCAGATTCAATCCCATGACCCCAGGATCAGATGCTTAACCGACTGACCCACCTGGTGCCCCAGCTCTGCCTACCTTTTTTTTTTTTTTTTTTTAAAGATTTTATTTATTTATTTGACAGAGAGAAATCACAAGTAGACGGAGAGGCAGGCAGAGAGAGAGAGAGAGAGGGAAGCAGGCTCCCTGCTGAGCAGAGAGCCCGATGCGGGACTCGATCCCAGGATGCTGAGATCATGACCTGAGCCGAAGGCAGCGGCTTAACCCACTGAGCCACCCAGGCGCCCTCTGCCTACCTTTTAATGCCTTTTCCCTTCAATAATATTGGAATATTTGAATTCCAATTCAAATATTGAAATATTTGAATCCTGAAACTCATCAAGTTCCCTCTCCTCTCTGGACTTTTGTAATTCAGTTCCTTAATCTGGGTAACACTTATTCCTTATCAAGCATGTGGGGCCAGTATTATTACTTATAGGTGTTAGTAGTGAGTGTCCCAGAAGATGGCAAATTAAAATGCCAGTATCAGTTGATTTATACTAGAATGCTATACTCTTTCTTTGTTTTTATTTTCTAGATTGGAGGGTTTTTTTGTTTGTTTTTGTTTTAGAATTTTAACTGATAGTAACTCTCTCATGCTGTTGAGAGTCTTGAAATAAAGTCAACAAGAGTGGACCAAAAGAGAAAAAAGACTTTATTTAGGTGCTAGCAGAAGGATCAGTCTGAATATAAGACTACTCTGTTGTCTGGAAGTTAGCAGAAGTTTTATAAGTTCTGGCATTTAGATTGGTCATGAGAAAGAAAAGGAACAAGGAAATGAAAATGTGATATGTGGGGCCATGCAAATCTTTCATTATTAGCTTTTAGAAGTAGATGTCATCATGATATGCAAGGGCAGGAAAGACATTCTGCAGTTTGGAGATAGAAAGGAAAACCAGGGTGCCTGGGTGGCTCAGTGGATTAAAGCCTCTGCCACGGCTCAGGTCATGATCCCAGGGTCTTGGGATCGAGTACCGCATTGGGCTATCTGCTCAGTGGGGAGCCTGTTTCCTCCTCTGCCTCTCTGTGATCTCTGTCAAATAAAATATTAAAAAAAAAAAGGAAAACCAACAATTTAAACAAGTCCATTCACAATTTAGAATTTATCAAGAGAATTTACAAGTAGGGGCTTGAGAAAAAAGATCTTCATAAGGATTGAGAAAAAGATCTTCGTAATTTACAGAACTATAATGTTGAACACCAAAATACATTATATAAGCAACCACACGTTTTGTTTTCATCATGTGTACACGGCAAAATGTGAACTAGCGGTATCCCCCAGAACTTTCTCAGGAGGTCTCTCTTTTTGCTGAGAACAGGTTGTTGTGAGCTTGTATAATCTTTGAAAGCTCAGTAAAGCAAGATAATTTATTCAGTTGATTAGGATTTCTTATAGTAAATAACCAAATCAAATGAACCAAATTCCAAAGTTCATAGGCTGCTCTAAATGAAAACCACTGATAGAAAGCAAGACAAATTTTGTAAAAAATGACATTACAAGGGCACCTGGGTGGCTCAGTTGGTTGGACATCTGACTCTTGATTTCAGCTTAGATCATGATCTCATGGGTCCTGGGATCAAGCCCTGCATAGAGCGCTGCATCAGGCCCTATTTATCTTCTTCTCCCTCTCTCTCTGCCCTTCCTCTCTCTCTAAAATAAATAAGTAAATCTTTAAAAAATGACATTACAGAATAATTAAGATTTAATCAAACTACAAATTGAGACCTCTGGCATTAATGAATCAGAAGTGAGGTATCTTTTAAAACGATAAAGAATAACACTCAAGAAAGCTTATTTTTCCCATAAAAGCAAACTATTTTATAAATATTTTTATTGAGACATAATGGACATATAAAATTATGTAACATTAAGGTATACAATGAGTTGATTAGATATTTTATAGATTGCAATTATGATTACCATCTTAGCTTGTCAGCTCCATCACATCACATAATCAACATTTCCTTTTTGTGGTGAGAACAATTAAGATCTAGTGGCACCTGGGGGGACCCAGTCAATTGGGTGTCTGCCTTCTGCTCCATTGTGATCCCAGAGTTCTGAGATCAATCAGGTCTACACTGGGCCCTCTGCTCAGCGGAGAGCCTGCTTCTCCTTCTGCCTGCTCCTCCCCCTGCTTGTACTGTTTCTCTTTCTGTCAAGTAAATAAATAAAATCTTTATAAAAAAAGAGAACAGTTAAGATCTAGTCTTTCAGTAACTTTGATGTTTGTAATATGGTATTATAAAAGCAAACTATTTTATACTTCTGCAGCATGTTTAAGAAGATAACTACATTTGGTTTTAGAAAAGAATATCTAGTAAGTTTCAGATATGAATTATACATCAAATATGATTTACTTACATATAAAAAATAAGTACATGTGATTTTTCATGGCACGGCATTTATAAGGATTCCTATGCTTCTGACTGTGACCAATTCAAGATGTAAAGTGGAATAGATTTCTCAGAAGCAGAGGCCTACTTGGTGCCTGGGTGACTCAGTTGGTTAAGTATCTGCCTTTGGCTCAGGTCATGATCCCAGTGTCCTGGGATAGAGTCCTGCATCCCATCAGGCTCCCTGCTCAGGAGGGAATTTTCTTCTCTCCCTCTGCCCCTCTAGTGGTCCTCTCTTGCTCTCACTCTCAAATAAATAAATAACATCTTTCAAAAAAAAAAAAAAAGGGCGCCTGGGTGGCTCAGTGGGTTAAGCCGCTGCCTTCGGCTCAGGTCATGATCTCAGGGTCCTGGGATCGAGTCCCGCATCGGGCTCTCTGCTCAGCAGGGAGCCTGCTTCCCTCTCTCTCTCTCTGCCTGCCTCTCTGTCTACTGTGATCTCTCTCTGTCAAATAAATAAATAAAATCTTTAAAAAAAAAAAAAAAAAAAAAAAGCGGAGGCCTATTTTGTGGGAATGGAAACTTGTAAATATGGGGTGTGTGTGTATGTGTGTGCAGGCGTGTGCACAGGACTTGAGTCACTAAAAATAAAGCCGTTTACACAGGAAAGGAAATACCACCAGTTGTCTGACAATCTAAAGGTGAGGCAAATATGGGTGAAATAGTCTGGTACATAAACCACTTTAATCAGGTTGGCAGTCTACTCCTGACTTGTCTCCCCACACCCCCACTCCCATTAAAGTCATTTGGCATATGCTGTTAAAGTATATATATACCAGAGGGGCGCCTGGGTGGCTCAGTGGGTTAAAGCCTCTGACTTTGGCTCAGGTCATGATCCCAGGCTCCTGGGATCGAGCCCCACACCGGGCTCTCTGCTCCGTGGGGAACTTGCTTCCTCTTCTCCCTCTGCCTGCCTCTCTGCCTACTTGCGATCTCTGCCTGTCAAATAAATAAATAAAATCTTTTAAAAAATAAAGTATATATATTAGAAACAGGGAATAGGGATGGGGCATAGGCAGGTTTTTGCCAACTAACAGTGTATGGCGATATGGGCAATGGCTTCACCCATCAAGAACTCTGGCTTTGTGGGTTTTTTTTTTTTTTTTTAAGATTTTATTTATTCATTTCACAAGACAGAGATCACAAGTAGGCAGAGAGGCAGGCAGAGAGAGAGGGGGAGGCAGGCTCCCCGCTGAGCAGGGAGCCCGATGCGGGGCTAGATCCCAGGACCCTGACCTGAGCCGAAGGCAGAGACCTTAACCCACTGAGCCACCCAGGCGCCCCCTGGCTTTGGTTTTTAAACCACAAACTCTTTCCAGACAAAACTGACAAGCGGCTCAATCAAGTTTTGTGGAAGATGTATGGTCAGAAAATCAGGTTTGACATCAGGCTTGATAGACTTAGAGCACATTTTGATTGTACTTAGTTTCATAAAAACAGGTCAGTAAGGGGAGAACCCACGTATGATCATCTCTCTTCAGATTCTCAAAAGCATGGGTACCGGTTTTACCCAGTCGCACAGTTCTGCAAATAAGAATAGCACAGTAAGCGTGTTCAAGAGTGTGACAACCACGAATACTAGTGATTGAAACCTGCGCTTTATCTTTACAGGCTTCGAAAAACCAAAGCTTTGTGTGAACACCCGCCCCGACTAAATCTAATAGAATACCTACAAATTCTTGTCGACTCCCGTGCGCCCGCACACAAGGTGCAAGTGTAAGGATAAGGTGAAGCCCTGGATTTTTCTGGAAGCTCTGGAGTGCAGGGCAGGGGAAGAAAAGAGAAGGGCCAATTGCCTACCGTTTTCTTTACACTGGCCCATGTCAAAGATTAAACGTATTTGAAATCGAGGTCGCAGAGAGCGCTACCCGCAACCCACAGAGGGACCAGCGGCGAAGGATTTCCAAGACAATACCGCAGCTGGGGGAGTTGGTGGCTTTATTAAGAGACATCCCGGGGAAGGGCCAGCGGTCGCCGCCTGGGGGCGCCGCCGCTTCCCCGCGAGGTGCCCACCCGCGGTGCGCGCACGCGAGGCCTCCCACCGCGCCTGCGCTGAGGGTGTACGCTGGCTTGCTTTTCCCCGACGCCAGCCGTCCCGGCCGGGGTGAAAAACTGCGTGACACGCAGTGAACGTGGCGGCCATCTTCCTCCTCTGGGCAAGTCAGCTGAGCCTGTGACGGCTGAAGAGGAGCGTTGCGCAAGCGCGACCAAGACGGTCACAGGTAACTCCCATCTGACGGGCGAGGCGTCGCCGTCGTCGCCGGAAGTTTGGCGTATCTGCGCCGGGAGAGCGGCGGCAGTCGCGGCAGAAGCGGCTCTCTCCTGATACCCGGATGTGAGGCGATTCGCTGGCTCGTGTTGGACCGTCTGCCAGGAGTGAGGAAGGTAGGCTAGCTTTCCGACGTCCCCGCCGCGTGCTGTCGCGCCTCCTGCGTCCTCACCTCCCTTCTGCCAGCCTCTCCGGAGAGCTGGAGGACCCCCCCCCCCGCGCTTCCTGTCCCACCTTCTGTGTCGTTTTGCATCGTACGCCTCTTCCTACTCCCGGGGTCCGGGCTCCGGGAGCCCTTGAGAGGGAGTGGGCGGCTCGAAGACACTGTCGCTTGAGGTAGGCAGTCAGCCTGCGCGTTTCGGGTGCCCAGGCGCCTCATCACCTGCCATTGCTGGCTGGGGTAGGCGGAGGTAATAAGGGGCCATGACCGAGGACCGCGGGTCACGCCAGGGGTCTCCAGGCGGCTGAGAGGGCATCCAGAACCCGGAGGTGAGGTGTAGCATTGCGACTACTGGGGCGGTGTCGGCGTTGGTCCGCAGGTAGCCCCCGGCCTTGTCCCCGCCCCCGGCGTCTTTCCTTCCACGCGTTTTCCCCGAGTCAGCCCCACCAGCCAGCGCGCTTCTGCGGTTTGTGCGGCTTGCTTCCCTGCCGTCGCCCCGGCCGCTGACCCGGCCTGAACCGTGAGGTCTCCGCAGTCTGCAGGATGTGATGTGAGGATCTTGGAGGGGAGCAGTGGCCTGGGTCCAAGGTCATGGAATAATTCAGCTTGGATCTGTAAGTCGGGGCCAGGTAGGGCTGCTCTGGAGTAGAAACGGGTGCATTGAGGGCCATAGTGAAGTTTATAGGGATAGATGCGAACGGAAGGGAATTGGATCCTCTGTGTCACTGTTCATAACATTATTTACAACAGGGGTTTTGTTTTATTGAGGCAGAATGGGATAGCGAGTCCAAAAATTAGGGAACTCTCCCACCCTCTTCCCATCCCCCAGCCCTCACCCCCCCCCCCCCAATGTTGAGATCAGGAAACCCTGCTGCAGGTACTATATTTTCCGAGGTGGGGGGCGGGGAGCGCAACGGAGAGGAGGAAGGAGTTAAGTCTTTGTGCTTTGAGAAGTACTGCGAACCTTGAAGAGTTGAAATGGGATTCTTTGAGCAGTAATTGCAGCGCACAGTATTAACGAGCATTATCACATGAAGTCTCAGTAAATAATTAACCTTAACAAAAGCCAATGAAAGAGTGATACTTGGTGGAATAGTAATATGGGGGGGTTGTTTTTCGCCCTTTAATTTTAAAAGGCTGAGTAACACGGATTTCAGTTTGGAACCTGCTTGCAGTGAACTCTGGTATATTCAGTGTCTCTTTTTATTGGGTCCTTGGTTTCTCCTTTTCAGTGGAATTATTTTTAATTTGAAGAACTTAAAATTCTCATTATGGAATTAGATATGAGAGTAGGATGAAAAGTGCTTAAAAGGCATTTAATTTGGAAACTACAAATTCAGGCCTAGAGTATGTGAGGAAATGAGAAAACTCTTATCAGACACTTACTCCTTTTAAGCAGAATGCAGTTATATATGCCCCTTAGAGTAGATAACGTGACTTTGGAAGTACCCTCTCTAGAACAAAACTTGCCTGGCTTATGAGCTTCTGTCCACCTTAATCATCCTGGCTCAGGAAAGTTTGCTCTCATTTCACAGTGGTTAGTATTACAATTCTGTAGTGAACAGTAATTTTTTTTTTTAACATCAAACTCCTACAAGGTTTTGTGTGAGGCATTTAAATCAATAAATTATGCTCCGAAAAGGAAGGGAAAAGGGCCCTAATTAATGAATGATATTACTCCCCATTGCTGGATGACCTTTTATAGCGTGGTAATTTGTTACAGCACAGTCTGATTGTATTTATTGTAATAATGAAGGTAACTAGCATTGTACAGTAACTTTTTTTTAGTAGTTAAATATTTTTCGAGACTTTTTGGAGCAGATTATGTTCCATGTGGAGTTCTATGATTAACCTTAATTGAAGGTGACTGGAAGTCTAGGTGGTAGTTTGAAATCAACTCCAGTAAAACTGTTAGGGTAGGTAATTCACTCAAGGACTATGTTACCCCTTCAGCAGCCCAGATTTTTCTGTGCATCTTTTGGCACAGGGAAAGTTCTTTGGCTCTATTTCTGCATAAGTTCTGTATTACAGCTGTATCATACTACTGTAGTTACTTCTGACAGATGGATAATTCTGTTAACTCGACCATCCTTTTTTCCTTTTTGGAAGGGCTATATCTTATGCTTAATTGCATTATAGTACATCGGAAGGAAGCAAGATTTATATCTTTGCTTTCTTCTGCTTACTTTAAACATCCATGGCTGCTTGTGTGAGATTCACAGAGATGAAAACTCAATGTAAATTAAAGTGGGGTATTAAGTATTACTCTAAAGAAGCAGTTCTCAGACTTTTTGGTTAGGATTCCTTTACACTCTTAAAAATGATGTAGGACTCAAAAAAGAAAATGATGTAGGACTCCAAGTAGCTTTTGGTTATATGGTTTATATCTTATTGGTAATCATTATATTCTAAGTTAAATATATTAATTCATTTAAAAATAGCTAAGAAACTAATTACAGGTTACATAAATAACATTTTTTATGGGGAAAAAAACTTTTTTCCAAAACCAAAAAAAAAAAAAAAATACTGAAAGAATGGCAACTGTTTTACATTTTTGTAAATCTCTTTAATATTTGGCCTAATAAGAAGACAGCTGGTTTTCCTGTTAGTTTTTGCATTCAATCATGTGTTGTTCTGGTTGAAGTGTATAAAGAAAATTCAGCTTTACACCAGTATGTTGAGAGGAGTACTTTAATGATCTGCTCAGATAATTGTGATATTCTTCTTTGATTCTACAACAAAACTCGAGTGGTAAGTTCTTAAAGGTTAGTTGCAATGTGGAATCTGAAATTGCCTCTTTTTTTTTTTGTGCAGTGTTGTGTTGAACCATTGCCCTTTGATCTTTTTTTCAAGAATGATTTTGATCTAATGAACCCCCTGAAAGTATTTATGGAATCCTGATAGTCCCTATATACCTTGAGAACTATTGCTTTAATGTAAATAATTAAGTAGTTTAGAATTAATGTGGTTATTGAAGCTGAAAGGGATAATGATAGTATGGAATTGAAGTTATCAAGTAGTTAAGTGGTAATTTTTAGTATACTTAACAGGTGCGGCGCATGTGATGTGCCAGGAGGTCTTCTAAGGATTCTTTTTTTTTTAAGATTTTATTTGTTTATTTGAGAGCGAGCACAAGCAGAGGGAGGGTCAGAGGGAGAGGGAGGGTCAGAAGGAGAGGGAGAAGCAGAACCCCCCCCCCAAGCAGGGGAACCTGACAAAGGGGTTCTACCTGACCTGAGCCAAACACAGGCAGGGGGAGTGGGAGAGGGAGAAGCAGGCTTCCTGCTGAGCAGGGAGCCAGATGTGATGCGGGGCCCCATCTCAGGATCCTGGGATCAAGATCTGAGCCGGAGGCAGATGCTTAAAGACTGAGCCACCTGGGCGCCCCGTTTCATGTTTCTTAAGTAAGCTCCAGGTCCCAACATGGGGCTTGAAGTTAACCACCTGGAGATGAAGAGTTGCATGCTCTCTTCACTTAGCCAGCCGGGTGCTATCTATCTATTCATTTATTTTTTCACTTTTTAATATTTTTGTTTATTTATTTTTATTTAAGTAAGCTTTAGGTCCCAAAGCGGGGCTTGAAAATCACCATTTTGAGGTCAGGAGTCATAATATAGTTTCATTTTAGAGGATATATACTACTTAAATAACTTCCGTGAGGTTTTTGAGGATGGGGAATATGCCTAGCCTTGGCATCAGTCACTGTGTATATTTAAAATACATTGTCTTAGGACACCTGTGTGGCTCAGTGGGTTAAGCCTCTGTCCTCAGTTCAGTTCATTATCTCACGGTCCTGGGATCAAGGCCCACATTGGGCTCTCTGCTTGGCAGGCAGCCTGCTCCCCCCTCTCTCTGCCTCTCTGCCTACTTTGATCACTGTTTGTGGCAAATAAATAAAATCTTTAAAAAAAAATTTTTTTTTTTTAAATTTTAAAAAATACATTGTCTTAGAATACTTCACAGAAAATTCAGTTACTGAATAAAACAAATTCTAGGAAATATTTATTTTTAAAAGATTTTATTTATTTGACAGAGAGAGATATCACAAGTAGGCAGAGAAGCAAGCAGAGAGAGAGGGTGAAGCAGGCTCCCCACTGAGCAGAGAGTCCAATGCAGGGCTCCATCCCAGGACCCTGAGAATCATGACCTGAGCTGAAGTCAGAGGCTTAACCAACTCAGCCACCCAGGCGCCCCCAGGAAATTTTAAGATAATCTTGTCAACAAATTTGAAATTTATTATTTATTTACTTTAAAGATTTATTTATTTGTCAGAGAGAGGGAGAGTGTGCATGCACGCACAAGCAGAGGGAACAGCAGGCATTTTTTTTTTTTTTAAGATTTTATTTATTCATTTGAGAGAGAGCAAGTGCAAGCAGGGGAAGAAGCAGGGAGAAAGGGAGAAGCAGACTCCCTGCTAAGCAGGGAATCAGAGGCGGCACTCTGTTCCAAGATCTTGGGATCATGACCTGAGCTGAAGACAGACATTTAACCATCTGAGCCATCCAGGCGCCCAAAATCTTTGTTTCACATTCGTTTTTTGGTAACTGCTTTATGGCGCTATAACCTACCTTAAAAGAGTTCAGGAGTTTTTAGTATATTAATAGAATTATGCAACCATTGCCAATGTCTAACTTCAAAGATTTATTTATTTATTTGAGAGAGAGAGGGCATGAGAATGAGCATGAACAGAACTGGGGGGTGGGGAGAGGGAGAAGTAGACTCCCTGCTGAGCAGGGAGCCTGGGCAGATGCTTAACTGGCTGAGCCACCCAGGTGCCTCTTCATTGTCTAATTTTAGAATAAAATTAGAAGAAGCCCCATGCGTATACTAGTATATTACTCTCCATTTCATTTTCTTCCTAGCCCCTTACTACCACCAGTTTATCTGTTATTATAGATTTGTCTTTTCTGGACATTTTATATTAATTGGATCATATAATGTGTGGCCTTTTGTGACTAGCTTCTTTTACTTAGCATAATGTTTTTAAGGTTAATCCATGTAGCTTGTATGAATACTTTATTTTTGTCTATGGCTAAGTAATAGTTGATTACATGTGTATACCACGTTTTCTTTATCCATTTATCAGTTGATGGACGTTTAGATTGTGTCCACTTTTTGACTATTACGAATAATGCTGCTGTGAACATTTGTGTACAAGTTATTGTGTAGATGTATTCAGATTCACTTTTGAGCTTCCCCAATATATTTTACATAGATATAATAGTACATATATATTTAAGATTTTATTTATTCATTTAACAGAGAAAGGGAACACAAGCAGGGGGAGTAGGAGAGGGAGAAGAAGACCCCTAGCAGAGCAGGGAGCCCGACGTTGGGCTTATCCCAGGGTCCTATGATCATGACCCGAGCTGAAGGCAGACACTTAATGACTGAGCCACCCAGGTGCCCCTGTTTTTTATTTCATAGCTGATCAGTATGTTTATTTTTGATGTGAAAGATGCAAGTGTTGTATAAACATACAAGTAAAATGTAAAAGCATTCATTCTTTATGTACTCTTTCATTTCCATCTTTACCATTGTTGATGTTTTAACGTATATGCTTTTAGTGTATTTTCTCTGTGTTAGCATAGTTGTATATGACTCATTTGTCTCTTTCTTGGAAAATTACATTTATGCAGTTTATATACTTTTTATTTCTAATGATTATCAAAATGCTTTTTTTGTTTTTAAAAAATTTTATTTGAGAGAGAGCATGAGCAGGGTGAGGGAGAGGAGCAAAAGGAGATGGAGAAGACTTCACGTTGAGCTGGGATTCTGACTTGGGCTCAATCTCAGCACCCGAGATGATCACGACCTGCGCTGTAGACAGACACTGAACCGACTGAGTCTACCAGATTATCAGAATTCTGTGTTGGTATTTTATTTTTCCTTTTTTGAGCATTTGGGCCGTTCTGAGTATTTTTGTAATATAAATGTTGCTTTTTCATCATTGCTGTCTGTTACATGGATTGCCCCTTTTTTTCTGCCTTGGCTTTGTTTTCCTCATGTGGGTGGATGGTGGTGTAATAAATTGTGGAGGATGAACATAGTAGAATGACTGTTGAGTTTAAGGTGCCTTTAAGAAATCAGGACAGAAATGTCCAGTAGGCTGTTGGGTATCTGAGTAGCACTGGGGATGGAGATTTTGTTGAGGATATGAATTTGTATCTTAACAGCTTACACGTAGTAATTAGAAGTATGTGTATAGAAGAAGTTATCTAGTAAGTGCCTTTTTTATAATGAGAGGACAAGACCTTGGGGAATGCTAATTTATAAGAGGTTGGTAGAGGAAGAGAATTTTAAAAATTAAAGTTGTCCATGTCTGGCTTTTTTTTTTCTTTTTGGTAAGCTCTGTGCCTAGCATAAGGCTTGAACTCATGACCCGAGATCAAGAGCTGCATGCTCTACTGATTGAGCCAGCCAGCAGCCAGCCCCCCCGCTTTTTAAAAAATATTTTATTTATTTATTTGACAGAGAGAGATCACAAGTTGGCAGAGAGGCAGGTAGAGGGGGAAGCAGGCTCCCTGCTTGAGCAGAGAGCCCCATGATGCGGGCCTGGATCCCAGTACCCTGAGATCATGACCTGAGCTTAAGGCTGAGGCTAAACCCACTGAGCCACCCAGGCACCCTGGCTCCCCCTTTTTTAAAGTAAACTCTAATCCCAACATGGGGCTCAGACTTAAGAACCCAAGATCAAGTCACATGCCCTACCAACTGAGCCAGCCAGGTGCGGCCAGGTCTAGCTTTTTTGAATTTTAACTAATGTTGAATTTTACCAAATCACTGTTACCAGTCTATTGAGAATATTACATTAGTTTTACCATTTATTTTTCTATCAGGATGACTAATTCTGAAGATAATTTTTATGGTGGTATTTCTGTTTTTTCTTTTTAGGATAAGTATTACTTGATGATAGTGCATGTCTTGTTGCTAAAATTGTTGATTGGGGCTAATAGTCCATTTTTGGTTGTTGTTGTTGCTGTTATTACTAAATTTTTGATCCCCAACCATATATGCCTCTTAAAATGAGTTGATGAACATGTTATCCGCATGTTTTGGAACCATTTGTGTAATAGAGAGATTAAAGTTTTGAATGTTTGGAAAAATTTGTTAGGGAGAGTACCTTGTGTTGTTGTGAGTGTTTTCTGTGGCATTCACTGTTAATGGTCCATTGTTGCTTTAGTTGTGACATTTTACATGTTTTTGGTTAGCAGTAATTACTTTTTAAAAAAAAAAATTTTATTTGTTTATTTGACAGGCAGAGATCACAAGTAGAGGCAGGCAGAGAGGCAGGCAGAGAGAGAGGAGGAAGCAGGCTCCCCTCTGAGTAGAGAGCCAGATGAGGGGCTGGATCCCAGGACACTGGGATCATGACCTGAGCCGAAGGCAGAGGCTTTAACCCACTGAGCCACCCAGGCGCCCCAAGCAGTAATTACTTTAAACTTTGTTTTTTAATCTCAAGTATTTTGGGGGTGTTTTAGAATGTGAGAAATACTTGGATTACCTTATATCGTGGGTGGATGAATTGGCAGGATACGCAGAGAAATAAGAAAGAGAAGACTCCATTTACAGAGCAAGATTTTGTGGAAGAAAAGAACAGGAATCCCCAAACACTAGTAGGCCTTACAGAAACTTTTAACATTGTGCAGTACTCCAGAGGTTGCTGGGAATAGTGCAGCTCCAGCCTTTGGCTCACCTAGCAGACACTACTGCTAGAGAAATTAAAACAAGTAAGCCAAATGATGAAATAGGGGTGATTTTTCCTCTCAGGGGTCATTTTTTATTCTCTGAAGAATATTTGATTTTTAGAATTGAGGGTGAAATTGAAAGGTGTACTGGGTTGGATTCTACATTAAATCTTTTGGTGGAGTTAACTGCACTTTGAGATGGCTAAAAAGTTTCCAGTAATGTTTTGAAATACCAAGAAAAGATTTGGTAAAATAGTCCTAAGGTTGTTTTATTTTCTGAAGTATTTTTCTGGTGATGGGGTTACATTAATGTGATAGAGTATTTTTATTTGACTGGTTGATGCCCTCTATTAATAGAATTTTTAAAATTCAGTCATCTGTGTATTTCTTTTTATCAGTTTTACTTGGTGGTGGTAGACCATTTGACCACTCATGTTCTTTTAAAAATGACAGTTTGCCTTTAATTTAGGCTTTTCATATTCTTGTATATGAAATGTGTGTGGTGCACATGCATATGTGTGTGCACTACTTTTGGTGTCAAAACAAATTTTTGTATTATTTTTGTCTTTTTACTGTATTCTGAAACAACAACAAAAAATATATCACTTCTTTGAAAGCAGAGCTGTTCCCTTTGTCTGGAACACTCTTTAGCCTCAGGTGGGAATATGCTTAATGCATCCAAGAAATAATAGCAAGGGAACAAACCTAACTGGAGCAGAGGGAGTAGGGACAGAACTAGGAAGTAATAGTTAACATTGAGCCTTTACTTTTACTTTGATTGAGATGAGAAGTCACTGAAGGATTTTGAGCAGAGAAATAACAGAGCCTGATTTAAGTTCTGAAAGATTGCGATGGCTGTTGTGTGGAGAAGCTGAAGTGAGGAGAAGGTAGGGAGGAAGGAACAAGGCTGAAGGCAGAGTTAGGAATTTAAAGCTGTTGGCAAAAATCCACGTGAAGGGTAATGGTGACTTGGACCTGGGTGGTAAGGGTGGAGATTCTAGGTGGTCAGATCTTGGATGTGTTTTGAAGGTAGACAGGATTTGTTGATGATGAGTTGATTTGTGTAAGTTGAAGAATTGGGGATGATTCCAAAGTTTTATTCTAGATACTTAAGTATGAACTTAACATTTACTGAGATGAAGAAAATCTTTTGAAAGCTTTAGGTTTAGGAGGCAAGATTAGGAGTTCAGATTTTAAAGTTTCAGGTGTTTAGTAGCCCAATAAAAATTTCTCTCTGGGTAGTATACTTACTTAATTTTTTTGTACTTGAATTATATTCTCTTGCATTTCTAGACTTAAAAAAATCTGTTCTGATTTCTTTGATTTATTGAGTCAGTTGGGGTAAATAATTTTCAGAACTTTAATTTTGGTGATATTTTAAAATAGATTAAATTTTAAAAATGGTTAAAACCTTTATATGACAATAAAGCCAGAATATATAGACAGGCCTATTAAATACCAGGATACATTGACACTGCAATGAAATTGGAGAATTTCAAAATTTTCAAAGTAAATCTTCCGTGTTTTTTTTTTTTAAATCTTCCGTGTTTTTATTTTATTTATTTAATTAATTAATTAATTAATTTTTAAAATTTTATTTATTTATTTGACAGACAGAGATCACAGGCAGGCAGAGAGGCAGCCAGAGAGAGGAAGGGAAGCAAGCTCCCTGCTGAGCAGAGAGCCCGATGCGGGACTCGATCCCAGGACTCTGGGATCATGACCCAAGCTGAAGGCAGAGGCCTTAACCCACTAAGCCACCCAGGCGCCCCAAATCTTCCGTGTTTTTAAAGCCATACTGCACTGAAAGCCTTTTGGTGACAAATATCATTCCACTCCCAGCCTTCCCCCATCTCCTAGTACCTTTCTCCAGAAGCTACCACTTTTATTCTTCTAGCTGTTACTCTTAGTATCTAGCTCTATATTTTTGATAGTATGCCCTAACTGCTGTATTTTGATTTTTCAGTTCCCGATGTTACTGACTTTCTGCCTCCATAGATAAAAATTTAGCTCTATTTTCTTCCCCTTATCCCCTTAAGAGAGTTCTATTTTGGTTACTGGTTAAGCCACTAGTGAGTGTTGTTATAACTATGTAATACTGGTCATTGCTGAGCTAAGTATTCTCCTTTAACTGTATACCCCTCCCATTTTTATCCCCTGGAGTTAATAATTGCCTTGCTTTTCTTTCTTTTTTTCTTTTTTCTTTTTTTTGTTTTTTAAATTTTGGAGATTTTATTTATTTATTTGAGAGAGAGCGAACACCAGTAGGGGGGAGGGGCAGAGGCAGAGGCAGAGGGAGAAGCAGAAGCAGACTCTGCACTGACCAGGGAGCCAGATGAGGGGCTGATGCCAGTCTCCATCCTGGGACTCTGGGGTCATGACCTGAACCAAAGGCAGATGCTCAACCAACTGAGCCAACGAGGCATTCCAGCCTTTGTTTTTTCTTACATAGTTTTTTTAAGACACCAGGGCAATTTTTCTCCCAAATGTCATGTGCCTGGTAGTAATATTTTTTATTCTCTAAATGAAGCCCAGTTGCTTTTCTGTGTGTATCTCCGCTAGCCTCAAGGTTTGTTTTGGGATTCTTCAACCATTAATTTCTTTCTTTCTTTTTAAGATTTTATTTATTTATTTGACAGAGATCACAAGTAGGCAAAGAGGCAGGCAGAGAGAGAGAGAGAGAGGAGGAAGCAGGCTCCCCACTGAGCACAGGACGCAATCCCAGGATCCCAAGACCATGACCCTAGAGGAAGGCAGAGGCTTTAACCCACTGAGCCACCCAGGTGCCCCAACCATTACATTTCATTACAGATTGGTTGCTCTTTTGACCTGTTCTCCAAAGCATTTGTACAATTAATACTGCGACCAGCAGCACTTTAATCCACATTCTTACCAACATTTTGTCTTCTCTAACTTTAAAATTTTTGCCGTTGTGATGGTTGTCTATTGCTCTATTGGATTTCTTTCTCCTCTTTGTGATGAATTGTTCAAATTTCTTGTCTTTTTTTTTTTTCCTTTAGTTGGCCATTTCATTGATTTGTACGATTTTAAGAAATATAATCTTTGCAGACTAATCCTTTTTAAGTTCTTTTTCACCTTTCACATTTTGTGTCTATAATCAAGCTATTTGGCATTGACTTCAGTGTATTATGTGAAGTAGGGATTAATTTTTACTTCTTTCCCCACTATTTGTTCCTGTGCTGTTCCTTTTAAAAATCTGTTTTCCCAGCTTTGTACTATTTATCATAAACCAGTTGACCACACATATATGAGTCTGATTGTGGGCATTCTGCTTTGTGTCATTTGACTGTTCCATTGTTCTATTGGTCTATCCTTCAATCAGTATAACACATCACTATGGCTTTATTGATTCTATTAATTGTTGATGTCTGGTATGGCAAGTTCACCTATCTTGTGGGTTTTTTTTTAAAGTATGATTTCTTATGCTATATAGAATAGATTTTCTTAATTTCCAAACAGCATTTTCTATTTAGAGTTTTGGGATTATTCATTTCTAGCAAACTACATTGTGATCAGAAAACATACTGTATGGTATCATTTCTTGGATGTTTGTGGAGACTTGCTTTAGGTCCTGTATTTGGGGTCATTTTTGTAAGTGTTCAAATTAAAAGAATGTGTTTTGCAGTTGTTGGGAAAATACTGTGTGTGTATCCATTAAGTGAAGTTTAAAATTGTCTTGTTTAGATATTCTGTGTAATTAATGGGGTTGTTTTGGTTTTTTGTCTGCTTTTTATCAGTTACTGAGAAGAGTGTGTCCAAATGTCTCAGGATTTTGGATTTCTCCATTTTTCCTTGTATTTTTCAATTAGGGGATTACATATGTCAACTTCAAAATTGTATATTTTATTTATATTTATTTATTTTAAAAAATTTATTTGAGAAAGAGGGTGAATGAGAGAACAAGTTGGTGGGGGGTAGCCAGGAGGAGAAGCAGACCCGCTGCTGGGCAGGGAGCCTAATGCAGGGCTGTATCCCAGAACCCTGGAATCATGATGCTTAACTGACTGAGCCACCCAGGCATCCCAAGAATTATGTATTTTTAGTTTATATTCTTAGATGTGTGCAGTTTGAGATTGTTATAGTTTCCTGTTAAATTGAACCCTTTATTATTATGTTTCTTTTTAATATTGCCTTTCTTAAAGTTGCTTTGGTATTAATGTAGATACATAAACTTTTCTTTGGTTAGTATTTGTATTCTCTATTTGTCCTTTATGCCCTTCTTCATTTTTATGCTCTAAGTATGTCTCATAATCACGGTTTATCTGGAGGATTTGATCCGTGGACATGTAATGTGAGTTCTGATGTATTTTGGGTTAAATCTCTGTTTTTATTTCATGCTGTTATATGTTTTTCTCTTCTCTTTTTTTTTAAGATTTTATTTATTTATTTGACAGACAGATCACAAGTAGGCAGAGAGGCAGGCAGAGAGAGAGAGAGAGAGAGAGAGAGAATATGGAGGAAGCAGGCTCCCTACCGAGCAGAGAGCCCGATGTGAGGCTTGATCCCAGAACCCAGGTCATGGGATCATGACCTGAGCCGAAGGCTGAGGCTTTAACCCACTGAGCCACCCATGCGCCCTGTTTTTCTCTTTTTGTTATTAAAATTTTATTGGTTTTGGGGGGTAATGTCAATTCTGTCATATTTTTCACCTGCAACTTAGCTCCCACCTTTGCCTTTCATATATGGTAGAGGAGGAGGGGGAAAAGAAACAACATAAAACAGGGGCTATCTATCGACCTCTCTTCTGCAAGTGGTCGTGAAGTCTAAATTAATAATAATAGTTACCAGTTGAGTCACTGTGTTGTACATCTGAAAGTAATATAACATTGTCTGTTAACTATATAATAGCAAACGTTTAAAAAAAAGAATAAAAAATAATAGTGGCTACTTTTGTCATTTACCTATTTCATTTTGGTTTATGCCAACACTGGACTGGATGAATTGTTATCAGTTTAGTTGGGGATATTCATTCTGTGGAATCTGAGATCTTTGTGGTCCTAACTTTGTTGGCCTTTGACCAAGGTATTAGATAAGAGGGTTGCAAGAGGTGACCCAGTGGTTGTCCTGGGTTCCAGAAGTAGTGCTCCTTGCTCTCCATGTACAATCACGCATGATTGCTTTCTTTGCCTTTTGGTATATTGGTATGAGGATCCCCAAGTGAAGAGGGCTCAGTCTCAGCATCCAATTTTCAGAACCATGAGGGTGTTTGCAGACTTGCCTACAAGTATGAAGTAGGTTATAGCTGAACCGAGTGAGTAGAGTAGATTCAGTCTTGGAATCCTACCTCCTTAACCATTTGGACTTGTTCAGTATACCTGGGAAGGTGGGTATTTCTGCCTCATTGACTAGGCTACTGTTGAGTGTAAGATTCACTTAATCAATCTGACACTATTCAGTGCAGCTTCCATGTACTTAGGAGCAGGAGTTGATAAACTACTTTGGCACTTAGGCCAACTTTGGCTCCACCCCCACCCCCCAAAATAGTTTAACATATTTTTAAGGGTTGTTAAAAAAAAAAAAAAATCTCACTTTGGACTAGCCACATCTCAGGTACTTAGTAGCTGCACATTGCTAATTGATAATCATATTGGACAGTCTTCTCTAGATTGCTCTTTCTCAAATTGTTCTCTGCAGAATAGCTTTAGAGACCACTGTCCTAGTGGGCAGATCCTGGCTAAGGTACGTGAGCTTGGTGGGGAGTGAATAGCTACAGCAACTTCTTGTCCTCTGTTCTGTTTGTCCCCATATCCCTTTCTTCAGAACATGATTTTAGATTTTTAAGATAAATTTCCAAGGCTAAGATACTTAGAAAATTACTGCCCATGAGTGAACTTAGTGTTGAACTTTCCTTATAGATTTTGAAGCAACTATTCTTGAGGCATTTTGCAGTTTTTCAGGGTTCTGATGAGAGTAGGTAATGGACTCTCCAACTCTAAGATACTATGGCTCTTTTTGTGGTCAAATCCATCATGTGTAAATTAACAAATAGTTACTATTTGATAACTGGGGTACATAAATATACTTGTTATATAAACTAATAAATCCTGTATTTAGAGGTATAATAAGCATTTGTGCATTTAAATTGGGAGCATAAAAAGGAGGCCCTGTTCCTCACTGGAGGAGATGACATTTTTGTCTGAATACATAATATTTACATACATGGTATGATTTGTTTTATTTTTTTGTTTTAAATTTTTTTTATGGGTGGTGCCCGGCTGGCTCAGTTGGTAGAGAATGCAGCCCTGTTCTCAAGGTTGTGAGTACAAATGCCATATGGGGTGTAGAACTTAGTTTAAAGGAAAAAAAAAAAAAAGTAGGACTTAAAAAAAAAACCGAATTATTTTTTATGTGCTTTTATTATTTTTTATATTTTAAAATGTTTATTTATGAATTATTTTTTAAATTCTTCCATTTGTTAGGTATTGCTTTTGCTATTTTGTGAAGAGAAAAACTTGTTAATTACTAGTAACTTTTATTTAAAAGCCAGTCAAAACCATATATTCAGTGTTCGTAATTTCTAAGAAAAAGATATCATCCCTGCAAACATTATGAAAAAATATGTATTTTTACAAAATGGCTTTTTTGAAGTATATTTTACATTTAATAGAATGCACAGATTAAGATTGTAAAGTTTGATAAGTTTGGGCATAGAAACACCTGTGATAAAGGACAAGATAAAGGACATTTCCATCATCCCTAAAACATACCTTGGAACCTATTCAAGTATGTTCTTTTTTTTTTTTTTTTTAAAGATTTTATTTATTTATCAGAGAGAGAGAGGGGGAGAGAGCAAGCACAGGCAGACAGAATGGCAGGCAGAGGCAGAGGGAGAAGCAGGCTCCCCGCCGAGCAAGGAGCCCGATGTGGGACTCGATCCCAGGACGCTGGGATCATGACCTGAGCCAAAGGCAGCTGCTTAACCAACTGAGCCACCCAGGCGTCCCTCAAGTATGTTCTTGACTCCACTTTGGGTAATCACTGTTGTGTTTTCTGTCATTATAGGTGTGTTTTGCCTGTTCTAGAATTTCATGTCAGTGAGATTATGCATGTGTGCTCTATTCTGTGTTTGACTTCTTTTCCTTAACATAATGGTTTTTAATTTCTTCCATGTTGTTGTATAAACAGCGTGCTTATATTTTTCCCCCCATGAGTATTCCATTGCATGAAAATGCCACAGTTTATTTTTATATACCTAATAATTGGTGCAGGGAGTCACATCAATATCTTATTATATGTAGGATTAATAGAAACATTTTTATATAGGTCCTTTTATGGTCATATTTTTGGGGGTATTATATTTTGGGGGGTAAATAATTAGGACTGGAATTTGGGTCAGAGGGTAGGTAAAATTTAACTTTATAAGAAAGTACCAAACTTCCAAAGCATTCATTCCATTTTATCGTACCAGTGGCATTCTTAGAGTTCTGCACTGTTCCACAGCCTCATGAATACTGGTTTTTGTCAGTTTTAAACATTTTTCCTATTTTAGTGGGTTTGTGGTAGTGTCTCACTGGGTTTTTTGTTTTGTTTTGTTTTGTTTTTTAAAGATTTTACATCTTTATTTATTTGACAGAGAGCACAAGTAGGCAGAGAGGCCGGCACAGAGAGAGGGGGAAGCAGGCTCCCTGCTGAGCAGAGAGCCCAATGCAGGGCTCTATCCCTTGACCCTGGAGATCTTGACCTGAGCAAAGGCAGAGGCTTAACCCACTGAGCCACCAGGTGCCCTCACTGTGTTTTTAATATGCATTTTCCTGATGACTCATGTTGAACACTTCCGCAGATCTTTATTGGCCATTCGTAAATTATCTTTTGTGAGGTGTATGTTAGTTATTGTATTGTCTGAATGTGTCTATAGACTTTGTGTTCCATTGATTTGCCTTTCTTCAAGTAGTATGCTGTTAAATTCTTACAGCTTCCATCTTTGTCATTTTCTTTCAAAATTGGTTTTGTTATTTAAGATCTTTTCCATTGCCACATAAATTTTAGGTTCATCATATCAATTTCTTTAAAAGTCTACTGGAATGTAGATTTGGAAATAATAAATTTGTAGGTCAGTTTGAGGAGACTGGATATCTTGATAATATTGAGTTTTCCAAATGTATATTTCTCCATTTAGGACTTCTTTAATTTCTCGTAGTAATGCTTCAAGGTTTTCAGTGTAGAAGTATTTTTTTTGTCTTCTGAGTTTTTTTTTAAGTATTTAATGTTTTTGATGGTCTTGAAATTTGTGTTTTTAAAATAATTCTGTTTTTCCAGTTTTGTTTTGCTAGAGTATAGAAATGTAATTGATATTATTTACTAGTTTTTATTCTGTGACCTTGTTAAATTCATGTATTTGACAGGTTTTTATTTATTTATTTATTTATTTATTATTTAAAAGATGTATGTATTAATTTATTTATTTGAGGGAAGCATGCTCCCTGCTGAGCAGGGAGCCTGAGGTGGGACTTGATCCCAGAGTCCTGGGATCATTACCTGAGACAAAGGCAGATGCCCAATCAACTGAGCCACCCAGGCATCCCTTTAATAGGTTTTTAAATAGGTCCTTAGTGTTTTCTACTTGCGTAATCATGTCAACAGGTTTTTCTTTCTTGTTTTTTAGTCTGTAGGCTTTTTGTTTCTCTTTCATGCTTTACTGCATTAGTAGGACCTCACGTACAATATTGAAAAGAAGTGGTAAACTTCTCTACCTAGCACTGCAAAGTTGGTTCAACACAAAAAATCAAAGTAAAACACTATGTTAATGGAAAAAAGAGGAGAGATGTTTACTACATCCTTGCCTTTTTTCTGAACTTAGAAAGCAGTCAGTATTTACTATTGTAATGTAAACTATAGGTTTTCTTGTTAGAAGCTTTTTATGAGATTGAGGAATTTCATTATTAGGTCAGTATAAATCAAGTTCTAGCTTTGCTATTTGATATTATCTGACGAGATCGGGCGCGTTCAGGGTGGTATGGCCGTAGACTATTTGATATTATCTAATAATTTTTATTTGTCTTTAACATTTTGATGATTTAGGGAACGTTTTATTTATTTATTTATTTTTATTTATTTATTTTTTTAAAAAAGATTTTATTTATTTATTTGACAGAGAGATCACAAGTAGGCAGAGAGGCAGGCAGAGAGAGAGAGAGAGAGAGAGAGAGAGAGAGGAAGCAGGCTCCCTACTGAGCAGAGAGCCCGATGTGAGGCTCGATCCCAGGAACCTGGGATCATGACCTGAGACGAAGGCAGAGACTTTAACCCACTTAGCCACCCAGGTGCCCCTTTAGGGAGCATTTTAATCTGTTCGTGAATAGGCAGATGGATGCTACTGGCCCTGTTTATTCAACTTTCTGTCTTTTGAGGCCTGTAGCAGAAATGATCATGAGCCATTGAGTACTAGGTATAAATCTAAAACAGTGGCTATAAGTGGAGGACAATGACATTTTTTTTTTTATTCCTGTGAAAATTCCACTTCTTCCAAATGGATCTTACACTTTGTGTTGCATAGGTATAATGTATTGCCAGCTCTGTGTTGGGCCTGTTTTAAGGATAAAGAAATTATAATTGGATGGTCTGTTCATAACAAGCATAAAGTTCTCAAAATATATCATGAACACAGATCCCTGTGACTAGTGAAGCCCCCTGCCCCCTTTTGTGTTTAAGGGGAAGCCCAGCAAAAAGGAATAACTAGAAGCCTTGGGTTGATATTTCATTCATTCAGCCTCCTTTGGAAGCTTCTCCACAGTGGGGCAGCTAGTTCACAGAGCCTTTGCTACTGAAGAGTGAGAGATCTAAGATAAGAAGGATGGAGAGAGCTACTTCTTAAGGTCTGTTCTTCTCCCTATGGAATTTGGGTCACCTTATAGACTTGATGGTGTAGAGAAGTTCTCTACTTGCTGTAGAAAAGTTTAAAAACTCCTGATTTGCTCTTAAGCCTAGAAATTAAGCTAATCTAAGTTGCTTTTCTTCTTAAAATAAATTTTTTAAAAAAGATTTATTTTAGGGAGAACATGCATGCATGGGGTGTGGAGGGGCAAAGAGTGAGGGGTAGAGAGAGAGAGAGAGAGAGGAATCTGAAGCAGACTCTTTGTTGAGCACAGATCCGGGTGCAGGGCTCAGTCTCACGACCTTGATATCATGACCTGAGCTGAAATCAAGAGTTGGATGCTTAACTGACTGAGCCATGCAGGTGCCCCTATAAAAACTGGTTTTAATAAGAGAAAAGAATGCTCAAATTACTAGCAACCTTCTAGAAATGAAAAAGGATTATAAAGGAATACTGTGAACAGTATACGAACAATTCTGATAACCCAAATGAAACGGACAAATTCTTAGATACCGAGTCAAGAATAAAACTCTGATACCAAAACTAGACTAGGATAGCAGAAGGAAAAGAAACTATAGATCAATATTTTTTGTAAATACAACTGTATACATGCAAACTGAATCCAGCAACATATGAAAAGGATTATGCACCAGGATGAAGTGGGATTTATTCTTAGCACTGCAAAGTTGGTTCAACACAAAAAGTCAAAATCTGTGTTAATGGAATGAAGAGGGGAGAAATACATGATCACCTCAGCAGATGTAGAGAAAGCATTTGACAAAATCCAGCACCCTTTCACAATAGAAACACTCAAACAAGGAATAGAAGGGCATCTATGAAAAGCCTATCTTTAGCATCATACTTACCACTTAAAAAAAAAAAAAAGATTTTATTTATCAGACAGAGCATGAGCAGGGGGAGCGGCAGGCAGAAGAGAGGAAGAAATGGGGAAGCCTGATGTTGGACTCTATCCCAGAACCCAAGCTGAAGGCAGATACTTAACCAACTGAGCCACTCAGGTGTCCCTGCTCTTAACACTTTTATTCAACATTGTACTGGAGGTTCTAGCCAGGGCAATTAGGTAAGAAAAAGAAATAAAGGTATCCAGATTGGAAAGGAATAGATAAAACGATTTTGCAGATGACATGATCTTGTATGTAGAAAATTCTAAGAAATCCACAAAAATGTCCCCAAGTCGGCTCAGGTCATGATCTCAGGGTCCTGGGATCGAGTCCCACATCGGGCTCTCTGCTCGGCAGGGAGCCTGCTTCCCTCTCTCTCTCTCTCTCTGCCTGCCTCTCCATCTACTTGTGATTTCTCTCTGTCAAATAAATAAATAAAATCTTTAAAAAAAAAAAAAATGTCCCCAAGGCTTATTAGTGCTAATAAGTGAATTCAACAAGGTTATATGATACAAGATCAATGTACAAAAATTAGTTGTATTTCTGTATACCATCTAAAAAGGATATTAAGAAATCAGTTCCTTTTGTAATAGAATCAAAAAGAATAAAGTATTTAGGGATAAATTTAACAAATGAAGTACAAGCCTTGTATGCTGGAAGTTCTAAAACATCATTTAAAAAAAAATTAAAGATGACTTACATAAATTAAAAGCTATCTGTGTTCAAGAATTGGAAGACTTACTACTACTAAGATGGCAGTATTCCTCAAATTGTTCTATAGATTCAGTGCAATCCCTATTAAAATCCTAGCTGACTTTTTTGCAGTTCGTATGCCGATCCTGAAATTAATATATAGTCAAAATAATCTTGAAAAAGAATGGCGGGCGCCTGGGTGGCTCAGTGGGTTAAAGCCTCTGCCTTCACTCAGGTTGTGATATCCTGGGATCGAGCCCCACATAGGCTGTCTGCTCGGTGGGGAGCCTGCTTCCTCCTCTCTCTCTGCCTGCCTCTCTGCCTACTTGTGATCTCTTGTCAAATAAATAAATAAATAATCTTAAAAAAAAAAAAAGTTAAAAAAGAAAATAAAAAGAATCACAAAATTGAGAGATTCACAGTTCCTTATTTCAGAACTTAACAACAAAGGGAGCCAAGAGGATATGATGGGGGAAATGACAGTCTTCAATAAATGTTGATGGGAAAACTGGACAGCTACATACAAAAGAATGAAACTGGGCCACTGTCTTAAATTATACAAAAAATTAACTCAAAATGGATAAAAGACATGAGTATAAGACTTGAGACCATAAAACTCCTAGAAGAAAACATAGGGAATAAGCTCCTTGATATAGGTCTTGGTGATGGAATTGTGAATATACATTAAGAGCAAAAGCAACAGGGTACCTGGGTGGTGCAGTTAGTTAAGTGTCTGACTCTTAGTTTCAAGTTGGATCATGGTCTTGGGGTTGTGAAATCAAACCCCGTGTTGGGCTCCATGCTGGGCATAGAGTCTGCTCGGGACGCTCTTTCCCTTTGCCCCATTTCTTACTTGCGGGTGTGCTTGCTCTCTCAAATCTTAAAAAAGAAAAGCAAAAGCAACAAAAGCAAAAATGAACAGGTAGACTGCATCATACTAAAACAGTATAGCACAGCAAAGGAAACCATCACAAAATGGGAAGGTAACCTATAGAATAGAAGAAAACATTTGCAGATTTACAGATTTACAGATGTAAATCCCCATGGTTTGAATTACAATTAAAGACTTGTGGGGTGCCTGGGTGGCTCAGTGGGTTAAAGCCTCTGCCTTCAGCTTGGGTCATGATCCCAGGGTCCTGGACATCGGGCTCTTTGCTCAGCAGGGAGCCTGCTTCCTCCTCCTCCTCCCTCTCTCTCTCTCTCTCTCTCTCTCTCTTTGCCTGCCTCTCTGCCTACTTGTGATCTCTGCCTGTCAAATAAATAAATAATTAAATCTTTAAAAAAAAAAAAAAGACTTGTGCATCAAAGGGCTCTATCAAGGAAAATAAAGTGACTGGTAACAGAATTAGAGAAAATATCTGTGAGCAGTGCATCTGCTGAGAATCTACTATCCAGATAAAGAACTGTTACAACTCAATAATAAAAAGAAAAATGTCCCAATTTAAAAAAGGAAAGAATATGAATATATATTTCTGCAGAGAAGAAATACAAATGGCTAGTAAACTCATGAAGTTGCTCACCTAGTTAGTCATTAGGAAAATACAAATCAGAAGTACAATAAGATACCACTTTATACTCAAAAGGATGACTAAAGTTTAAAAAGATAGTAAAAAATGCTGACAAGGATATAGAGAAATTGGAACTCTCATACATGGCTGGTGGAAATGTAAAATGATACATCTTGTTTGGAAAATAGTCCCTCTGAAGTTAAATACCATATGGTCTAGCAGTCATACTTCTTTTTATATAACCAAGAGATTGGAAACCCTGTGTTCACACAAAACTCAGTAGGGTTGTTCATAGCATTATTTGTGATAGCCACAAGATAGAAACCGTCTGTCAAATATCCAGGAACTGATGAATAGTTAAACAAATGTGGCATGTTTGTACAATGGAATAGTATTCAGCCATAAAAATCACAGGGCGTTACTGATACATGCTATGTTATATGAACTTGAAAACATTAAATGAAAGAAGCCAGTCACAAGAGGCCATATATTATGATTCCATTTATATGCAACATCTACAATAGTCAAATCCATAGAAACAGAAGGTAGATTTGTAGTTGCCAGGGGCTGGAGGGAGAGGGGGATAGGGAATGACTTTAGTGAGCATGATTTTTTGTTTTTGGGGGATTTTTTTGAGGTCATGAAAATGTTCTGGAATTAGATACTGGCAGTTGTTTGTTGCACAACTCTGAATATACTAAAACTCACTAAGTTGTACTATAAAGAGGTTAATTTTGTGGTAAGGAATTATATCTCAATTATATAATTTGTTTTGATATTTTAAAAATTTATTTCAGAGAGGGTAGGGGCAGAAGGAGAGGGAGGAAGAAGCTCAAACAGACTTTCCTGCTGAATTGGAGTCCAACTTGGGGTTTGATCCTGTAACCCTGAGATCATGAACTGAACTGAAATCAAGAGTTGGACCCTCAACTGACTGATCTACTCAGGTGCCCCAATGATGAAGTGTTTTTTTAAAAAATGACTTTAATATTAAAATATATTGGCTGATATACAATCCAAATTTTTTTTTCCTTTCTAGTTAAAAAAATTTTTTTTTTTTTTTTAATAATCATGGAGTACCTGGATGGCTCAGTCAGTTAAGCATCTGCCTTTGACTTAAGTCATGATCTCAGGGTCCTGGGATCAAGGATGCTGAGCAGAGTCCAATTCTCCCTCTCCTTCTGCCTCTCCCCACACAACCCCCCTTATGCTCTCTCTGTCAAATAAAATTTAAAACTGTCTTAATCAAATATTTTAATGATTAAAATTTGAATACTTTTTATTATAAAGCACTGTCGGAAATTGGATTATTGTTAAATTCTTGGTATTTTCTAACGTGTCTTAGGAGTTCTTTTTGTATAAAATACATTATTTTAGGTTTTCTAAAGTGGTCATTTTATGTAAAGCTTAATCACTGTGGTTTTTTTTTTTTTTTTTTTTTACCCTGATACTGTTTTCGTTAAGATTATATTAATCTAGCTCTGGGTTGTAGGAGTGGCGTTGTTGATTTGCTGACATATGAGAGGGTGCATTTCAGTTCTTATTTGCAAGATTTTATTTATTTATTTATTTATTTATTTATTTATTTATTTTTAAAGATTTTATTTATTTATTTGACAGAGAGAAATCACAAGTAGTCAGAGAGGCAGGCAGAGAGAGAGAGAGGGAAGCAGGCACCCCGCCGAGCAGAGAGCCCGATGTGGGACTCGATCCCAGGACCCTGAGATCATGACCTGAGCCGAAGGCAGCGGCTTAACCCACTGAGCCACCCAGGCGCCCCGAGATTTTATTTAAGGGTTGTGAAGAAATGGGAATTATTAAGTCATGTAATGCTAGATTAGTGATGGTTTAACATGAAGGCAAATTAGAATTGAAGTGGTCCTTGGCACACCTGAACAGGTGATTGACAGGTACTATAGGGTTGTGTATCAGTTTCTCTTCTATAAGTTAGGTCTCCACTGCCAAATGTTTTAAAATATTTAGAAATTGGGAGAAATAGATGTAAAAAAAATTTATCATTTTTATTTTTACTTATTTAGTTTTTTTTTTTTTTTTTTTTTTTTTTTTTAAAGATTTTATTTATTTATTTGACAGAGAGAGATCACAAGTAGATGGAGAGGCAGGCAGAGAGAGAGAGAGAGAGAGAGGGAAGCAGACTCCCTGCTGAGCAGAGAGCCCGATGCGGGACTCGATCCCAGGACCCTGAGATCATGACCTGAGCCGAAGGCAGCGGCTTAACCCACTGAGCCACCCAGGCGCCCTACTTATTTAGTTTTTTAAAAGATTTTTATTTATTTATTTGAGAGAGAGACAGTGAGAGAGAGCATGTGCGAGGAGAAGGTCAGAGGGAGAAGCAGACTCCCCATGGAGCT
Source organism: Mustela erminea (assembly GCF_009829155.1). NCBI lineage: Eukaryota > Metazoa > Chordata > Mammalia > Carnivora > Mustelidae > Mustela > Mustela erminea. The sequence continues at coordinate 48,891,315 of NC_045626.1, forward strand.
GGGAGCCTGATGTGGGACTCGATCCCGGGACTCCCGGGTCATGACCTGGGCCGAAGGCAGTTGTCCAACCAACTGAGCCACCCAGGCGTCCCTATTCATCATTTTAAAATTATAATCCTTAGTGCTAAAGTAGTAAAGGAATATAAATGAGCTTTTTTGTTACATTTTGGGGCTTAATCTTTGGTAAGTTTAGAGTTTCTTAGAATATAAAAATTAATCGCAAATATGTATTAGTTATTACTGTATAAGAAACTGCCCTAGAACTCAGTGGCTTAAAACAGCAGTTAATTATTGATCATACATCTGCAGAGCAGTTGTGGGTTAGGTGACTTGGGTTTGGGTTGGCTGGGCAGCTGTGGGTGTGGGTGGGCTTTATTTCTCACTGTGGGTTTTCCTTGGCTCCTCATTTGGGGTTTGGCTCAGTTTTAGTCTTTATGTTTATTCTGGGTTCTAGGACTTCATCTATTGGTGAAGCTCTTCTCATGGTAATGGCAGAGGTCCAAGAGGGTGCACAGCTGCACAAAGACATTTCAGACTCTGCAACATTTCTGCTAATATACCATTGGCCAAAGCAATTTAGATGGCTAAGGTTTTGGGGGCAGGGAAGTATACTCTGCCCACCATGAGGCCAAAGGAAGGCATGTGGCCAACCTCAGCACTGGTTGGAAAGGAAAATACACTCCTTCCGTGGAGTGGAGGTTTGGAAGTGGTGATTATATATGAAGAAAAACCTAATCTATTACATGGTGTAAAAATATGTGATGCTTTATATTGTTATTAGACAGTTGTTTACTTAGTCTAGTTTAGTCTTAAGTTTAATATATGAGTTAATAGACAGTAGTACTTTTATATTCTTTTTTTTTTTGTACTTTTATATTCTTACGTGTTTTTAATAGATTGTTTTACTTAGTTATAGGAATTTTTTTTTTTTCCTAAAGATTAATTCCCAAACATAGGAAGCTGTTAGAGGCATCGTTCATTTGGAAACATCATCAGTCAACTTAAAGAAACAGTGATATGTGATTTCTGGCTCAGTAAGGTAAGTGACATACTTTTATAATTTGCTGCCTTCCAAGATTAATTAGTCAGTGTGCCAAATATAACTATATTTTCAGAGAAATATATTTTAATTTTGATTAGGTTATATGTCTACATTATAAAACATTTGAGTGGGTGTATAGTGAAAAGTAAGCTTTTCACACTGCTGACACTGGTTTTGTAGTTCTTTTTCCCAGAAATCTTCACTATTATATTTATTATGTATCTTTCCATACTTGTTGTGTGCATAAGCAAGCATATGTTTCTATGAATTTCCCTCTTTTTCTAAAAAATTATTTTTTTTTACCTTCTGCACCTTGCTGTTTTTTGATTTAACAATGCTTCTTAGTTGCAGGTGTAGGTCCATTTCGGTTACTTACAGCACTATTTTTTTGACAGCTTTATGAAAGTATAATATATGTACAGTAAATTTCACTCTCTTAAACTGTACAATTTGGTGGGTTTTGACAGATATACACACTCTTGAAACCACCATTACATACAAGTCAAGACATAGAACATCTCTATCATTTCCAAAAGACTATCTCTATTTCTCTCCTGACCTTAGGGCATGACTCATCTGCTGTCTTTTACTGTCGATTACAGTTGACCCTTGAACAACATGTGCTTGAATTGTTTGTGTCCATTTATGTGGATCTCTTCAACAAATATATTGGAAAATTTTTTGAGATTTTTGGCAGTTTAAAAAAAAAGCTTGCAGATAAACCATGTAGCTTAGAAATACTGAAAAAATAAAAAATTTAGGTGTTTCATAAATGCATAAAATATATGTAGCTCGTTACTTGCTACCATAAAATATTCACAGATCTATTTAAGTTAAAATTTATTAAAATGTGTACAGACACTTAACATACATTGCATCATCCACTGTAAAAAATGTAAACAAACATAAAGATGCAGTATTAAATCATAACTGCATAAAATTAACTATAGTATATACTCTACTACTGTAATAATTTTATAGCCATCTTATGTTGCTGTTTTGGTGAGCTCAGGTATATGAGTCTGCTTAAAACACCATGTGACGCTAATCATCTCTGAGCAGTTTGTCTCTGCAGTAAATTGCATATCACAGTAAAAAGTGGTCTTGGCAGTTGTTGCGTATTTCTCATCACGTTTAGTGCAGTACTGTAAACCTTAAAAACAAACCAGGGGATCCATTTGAAGTACCACTAGTGATGCTGGAAGTACTCCCAAGAAACAGAGAGAAGGGATGACCTTACAAGAAAAAAGTTGAGTTGTTTGATAAGTACCATAGATTGAGGCCTGCAGCTACAGTTGCCCACCAGTTCAAGATAAATGAATCCAGTGTAAGGACCATATAGGAAAAGAGAAGGAAATTCATGAAGCTATTGCTGTGGTTACGCCAGAAGTGTCAAAACCTTAGACTTTTTGAAATACCTTTTTATCTTATATTGAAAATGCAGCTTTTATGTGGTTGTCTGACTGCTCTAAGAAAGGAATACCCAGGGCGCCTGTGTGGCTCAGTGGGTTAAGCCGCTGCCTTCGGCTCAGGTCATGATCTCAGGGTCCTGGGATCGAGTCCCGCATCGGGCTCTCTGCTCAGCGGAGAGCCTGCTTCCTCCTCTCTCTCTCTCTGCCTGCCTCTCTGCCTACTTGTGATCTCTCTCTGTCAAATAAATGAATAAATAAAATCTTTAAAAAAAAAAAAAAAAAAAGAAAGGAATACCCATAGACTCCAGTATGATTTGAGGAAAGGTGAAGTCATTTAGGACAACTTAAAGCAAAAGGAAGGTGAAGGGCTCTAAAGCTGGAGAATTTAGTGCCCGCAGAGGATGGTTTGAAAATTTTAGAAAAAGGTTTGATTTTTAAAATGTCAAGAAAATAGGAGAAGCAGCTTCTGCTGACCAAGAGGCAGCAGCAGATGAGTCCCCAAATACCATTAAGAAAATCACTGAGAAGAAAGGAAGGATATTTGCCTGAACAGTTTTTTTTTTTTTTAAGATTTTATTTATTTATTTGACACAGAGAGAGATATCACAAGTAGACAGAGAGGCAGGCAAAGAGAGAGGGAGAAGCAGGCTTCCCGCTGAGCACAGAGCCCGATGTGGGGCTTGATTCCAGGACCCCGAGACCACAACCTGAGCCGAAGGCAAAGGCTTAACCCACTGAGCCACCCAGGTGCCCCCTGAACAGGTTTTTCTTAATGCAGACAAAAAGTAAGCTACAAGAAGGAGTTGGCTAACTGTACTGTTTTGTGCAAGTGCAATTGGGTTTATGACCAGGACTGTCCTTATTTATAAAGCTGTTAATCTCTAGACCTTGAAGGGAAAAGATAAACACCAGCTGCCCAACTTTTTAAATCTCTACCTCCAAGGTGGGGCTTGAACTCAGCCCTGAGATCAAGAGTCTCATGTTCTACTGTCTGAGCAAGCAGGCCACCCCAGCCAGAGATTTGGTTGTACAGCAAAAAGGCCTGGACAATGAGAATCCTTTTTTGGGATTGGTTCTATCAGTGCTTTCTTTCTTATATCAGGAAGTAATTGACAGTAAGGCACTGCCTTTTAAAGTTCTTTTGATCTTAGACAATGTCCCCGGGCACTCAGAATCGGATGAGTTCAACACCAAAGGCATCAAAGTGGTCTACATGACCCTAAGCACAACATTTCTAATTTAGCCTCTAGATCAGGAGGTCTTAAGGACCTTTAAGGCTCTCCACACATGGTACTGTCTAGTAAGGATTTTCAAAGAGACCCTAATAGATCATTATGAAAGTCTGGAAGGATTACATCATTGAGGATGCCATCATTGTTTATAGAATAAGCCATGAAAACCACCAAGCCCCAAACAGTAAATTCCTGCAGGAGGAAAAATATGTCTAGAACTTGTGTATGACTTCACAGAATTTACAACAGAGCCAGTCAAGGAAATCCTGAAAGAGATTGTGGACATGGCAAAAGAAGGTGGGGGTGTGAAGGGTTTTAAGATACGGATCTTGGAGAAATTCAAGAGCTAATAGATGCCACACAAAAGGAGTTAACAAAAGATGACTCGTTAAGGATAAATACATCTGAACCAGGCAGTGAAGAGGAAAATGTGAATGAAGCACTGCCAGAAAACAGTTGACATTAGACAGTCTGGTAGGATTCTAATTATTCAAGACTGCTTTTGACTTCTCATAGGACATGGGCACTGAAACGAAAGCGAATGGTAGAAGAAGGACTGGTACTGCATTAGAAACATTTTTAAGAGATGAAAAAGCAAAAATGTCAGACAGAAATGACAGTGTATTTCTGTAAAGTACACCAAGTTGGCTTGCCTCTCCTGCCTCTCTTTTCACCTTCACCTCTTCTGCTATCCCTGAGACACCAAAACCAACCCCTCCTCTTCTTCCTCTTCCTCTGCCTACTCAGTGTGAAGAGTGAAAACAAGAATGAAGACATTTATGATGATCCACTTCCATTTAATGAATAGTAAATAATCATCATGCCGTACAGTTAATAAACTTATCTGTTGTGTGTGTGTGTCTTCGTGTGAGAATCTAATAACTGTATGGCAAGAACTGTCTGAGACGTTTTCTGTCATCATCCTCATCATCATTGCTTAAGTGTTCATCGTGTAGAAAATCATGTACAAGACTTATATGGAAGTGGATAGCCTATCCTTATGTAGGCATAAGGTGAGTGATATTTAATATAAAATTAATAATGTGTTAGTTTTCTTACTGTTTTAGAACTTTGCTTTCAAAGAATTACATTACAGTATGCTTCTCTCTCTTATAATTGGAGAAACTTTTATCAGCCTATCATCACAGGTAAGTGGTTTTTAGAAAAGATGTATTTGCAGTGTTGTGTTAAAGAATATGACTGTAATACTGGATGACAGAAAAATTGTATAACGATTCAATTCATTGGTGTATATACTAGTCCAGGGTGAAGCAGCTATCAATTACGCTAGGGTGTTGTAAAGCAGTCATATTGCTCCTTCATTATCAGTGTGTGAATTGTTTATCTGTAAGTAAATACAGATTTCTTTTAAACATTTTTCAGTTTTGATGTCTGATGTTAGTAATAGCATATAACGTTTATTGTGTTTTGTATTATTTAGGACAATATTGATGTAGGTCCTGACTGATGATTCATCTTGTAAATCAAAGATGTAAACTAATGGTATCAATAAATACATGCAGTACTGTAAATTTATTTTCTTTTCCTTATGATTTTCTTAACATTTTCTTTTCTCTAGTTTTATTGTTAAAAATATGGTATATAATGCATATATCACAAAATTTGTGATAATTGACCATTTATGTTATTGACAAGGCTTCTAGTCAAAGTAGGCTATATTATTAGTGTCACATTTTGGAGGAGTCAAAAGTTACTATGCAGATTCTTGACTGTATTGGGGTTTAGTGCTCCAACCTCTGCTTTGCTCAAGGGTCAACTATAGTTTGCTTTTTTTTTAAGAATTTCAAGTGGAATGCTACATTATGTAGTCTTAGTGTCTACCCTTTCTTACTCACCATAATGGTTGTGAGGTTCATCATATAGTTCTAATAGTTTGTTCCTTTGGATTGCCGACTATTTTTCTACTATATTATTGACATACTACATTTTATTGACCCATTCATCTGATTTTTGGGTCCCCCCCCCGATTTTGGTTACTGTGCATAGAGCTGCTTTGAGGATTTTTAAAAAATATTTATTTACTTATTTTAGAGCACGTGAACGAGAGAGAGAGAGAGAGAGAGAGGTGGGGAGGGGCAGAGGGAGAGAATCTCAAGCAGACTCCCTGCTCCGCACAGAGCCAGATGTGGGGCTTGGTCTCCTAACCCTGAGATCATGACCTGAACTGAAGACAAGAGTTGGGCACTTAACCGACTGAGCCACTCAGGCGCCCCTGCTTTGAAGATTTTTGAAGATGGTTTTTACATGGTCATATGTAGGATGGGTAGGATTCTTGACTAAAAATAAAACAAAACAAAACAAAAAACTTTGTCTACCCCAAAGATTTTATGTTTTTGTTTTCTTCCTGAGTTTTATAGTTTTATATTTGTTTATTTGGTCAATCTCAGATTATTTTTGTGGGTTATGTGAGGGAAGGGTTGCTGGTTTTTTTTTTTTTTTTTTCCGCCTTCGATTTAGATTGCCAGTAGTTCTAGCACCATTTTTTCAGACTTTGTTTTCCCCATGGATTTATGTTGGCACTTTTGCTGAAAACCAATTGATCAAATAAAAATAAAATAAAATTAGGGGTGCCTGTCTGGCTTGTTAAGCGTCTGCCTTTGGCTTGGGTCATGGTCTCAGGGTCCTGGGATTGAGCCCCGTATCAGGCTCCCTGGTTCTCCCTCTCCCACTTCCCCTGTTGTGTTTCCTCTCTCGCTGTGTCTCTGTCAAATAAATAAATAAAATCTTAAAAAAAAAATAAAACCAACTGATCATAAATGGATGGGTCTGTTTTTTGGATTCTCTATTCCATTGATCTGTTTCCTTTATCAGTATTAGAGTGTCTTGATTACTGTAGATTTACTAAAGTTTAATAGTACCACTATTACACAAAAAATATCAGTATTACACAAAAAGTTTTTAAAGGCTTTTTGACTAGACTTGTACATAGTTTCTAATATTTCATGCAAGTTTTAAAATCAGTTTGTCAGTTTCTGTATAAAATGACTGGAAATTTTGCTTGGAATTGAGTTGATGTGACTGCATGGTATTCTGTTGGTAGTATATATAATTCAGTTGGTTATGTAAGTAGCTTATAGTGTTGTCCGTTTGCTGGGGTACTCAGTCTCTCGATACAGTGTTGTAATTTTATATTTATTTGTGTTTTTCAGCACTTGTGCATGTGTCTATAATATAAAGTCCTGGAAGTGGAATTGTTTGAAATTTAACATTTATAATTTCATACATACTGCCTAATTGACCTGTGTAGACATTGAATTATCAGCACTAATGTGACAGTACCTGTCAAAAACCTTTGCCAAGACTGTGTTGTTAAACTTCCCGATCTTTGGCCAGTCTGATAGCTGAAAAATGGTGTTTTGTTTTGATCTAACTTAAATTTTTCTGTTATTATCATACCAGCCATCTGTGGTTTCTTCCTGTGAATATATCATGGTAATTAGCTTTTGCTATTTCTATGTATTTTTCTAGTTTTGTTCCTCCAACCTGGCTTCTGAATATTCTGAAAAGGTTTGAAAGTTTTTCCCACTCTGCAAATAAATGTTAAAATTCTCCCACATTTTATTTACCCCAAAGATAGAAATGTAGTGATCTGAAGGGGCACGTGCACCTGAATGTTTATAGCAGCAATGTCCACAATAGCCAAACTATGGAAGGAGCCTTGGTGTCCATCAGCAGATGAAATGGATAAAGAAGATGTGGTATATATACAATGGAATATGATGCAGCCATCAGAAAATGAAATCTTGCATTTGCAATGATGTGGATGGAACTAGAGGGCATTATGCTAAGCAAAATAAGTCAATCAGAGAAAGACAATTATCATATGATCTCTCTGATATGAGGAATTTGAGAAACAAGACAGAGGATTATAGGGGAAGTGAAGAGAAAAATGAAATGAGACGAGACCAGAGAGGGAGACAAACCATAAGAGATAAGAGACTCTTAATCTCAGGAAATAAACTGAGGGTTGCTGGAGTAGAGGGGGGTGGGAGGGATGGGATGGCTGGGTGATGGACATTGGGGAGGAAATGTACTGTGGTGAGTGCTGTGAATTGTGTAAGTCTGATGCATCACAGACCTGTGCCCCTGAAACAATACATTATATGTTAATTAAGAAAAAAACATACACCTTTTAACTGCCCCCCTCAAAAGATCATCATCATTACAGTAGAATATACTGAAAAATATTTCAGTCTAACTTTTTTGAAGGACTTTCTGGAAAGTGTGGGGGGAGTGACAAATTTTCCAACTTTGTCCGTTAAAAAAAAACTTTGAAAGAGTAGAGCAAAAGTTTGTCTATTTTTCTAAAATCAAGTATAACTAGGATATTGTACAAGTTACAATAAACTAGTTCTTCTCATTAAAAAAAATTCTCGCACATTTTAATTTGCTGTATTTTAACTTCTGCTTAACTTTTAATGGTTAAATTTTTCCTGGATATAACTGCACTCTTAAACCAAAATTACCCAGATGGTTATCTGCTTGTCCTGACACCAGTTGTTGAATAATCTTTTCTTCATTAATTTGAGAGTAATTAATACTACCTTTATATGTGCTAGCTTCTCTTATGCACTTGGGCCTATTTTTGGAGTCTCTACTTTCTCTTGTCTGTTGATTTGTTGGAACTAAATTATTAATTATTACAACTAAGTGACACAGATCTGTACTCAATTTCTAAGTTTTATTTGTGTATGTGTGTTATAAACTGGCATGTGATTTTCTTCTATTACGTATTTCAGCTGATTATTTAAAGCTTTTGGTTTTGATTTTTAATTTTTAAAATTTATTCTCCTTTATAAATTCACATACTAATAATTTTGTTTTTTCTTCCTTGCAGATAATAGTTTGCGTGTGTAATATGTATGTGATCAAGATTTTTTCCCCCTTCCTAGAAGCTTCTTGTCCTCATGATACATTTTTGACTTTTTTTAAAAAAAGATTTTATTTATTTGTCAGAGGGAGCAAACATAAGCAGGGAGAGTGGCAGGCAGATGGAGAAGCAGACTCCTGCTAAACAATGAGGCCAGTGTGGGACTCGATCCCTGGACCTCAGGATCATGACCTGAGCCATAGGCAGGTGCTTAACTGACTGAGCCACCCAGGCACTCCTTAACATCTTTTTTTTAATCCATTGTACTTGGTGCTCTTGGCCCTTTAAATCTGGAAACTCAGGCATCTGGTGGCACGGTCAGTTAAGCGTCCACCTTTGTCTCAGGTCATGATTCCAGGGTCCTGGGATCAAGCCCTACATCGGGCTCTGGGGAGACTGCTTCTCACCTCTTCTCCCTGCTCATGCTCTCTCTTATCTCTGTTGCTATCTCTGTCTCTCTCAAGTAAATAAATAAAATCTTAAAAAAAAAAAATTCCCAGAAACTAATTTCGTTCAGTACTAGGAAAATTTCCTGAATTCTTAGGGTTTTTTTTTTTTTTCCATTTTTTTTTCTTTTTTTCTAAAATCCCGGTTGCTGGATTGTTGGATCTCTTTGGATAGTCCTTTAATTTTCTTTTGTTTCCTATTTGACATCTCTGTTTTATAGGAGATCTTCTTACTTTTATCTTCTAATGCTTTTTTATTTTTTAAGATTTATTTATTTTAGTGCACACATGAGCACATGTAGAGGAGGGGCAGAGGGAGAGGGAGTCCTAAGTAGACTGTGCTGAGCGCAGAGACTCTTGTGGAGCTCAGCCCTGAGATCATGACCTGAGCCAAAACCAAGAGTCAGACACTTAACTGATTATGCCACTCAAGCACGCACCACTCTTATAATGCTTTTATTGACTCTTTTCATTTCTTTTATGTTTTTAATTTTTATGTGTTCCTTATTGTGAATGTTCTTGTATATCTGTTTCATTGATAGATTAGCTTATTTTTAGTTTTTGGCTTTCCATAGTTTCTGCCAAGCTATTTGTTTCTTCTGTTTTTTGTTTTTTAATTTTAAGGTTTTGCTCATATATTATGATTCTTGTTTATTTGCTCAGAGTTGCAAGTGAGACACTAAAAACTGACTTGGAAGTTTTGTCTGTTTGGATGGTGGGTGGGCTGGTAGTTTCTTAACTGTAGGGTCTAAATGTGTGTGTGCGCGCACAAACGTGTGCACACTTACTGGGTATTTTTTTAGTTCTTTTATCTCTAGATATGTCAAATTCATTAAAAAAAACGGTCTGACAGTTTCCTTCCAGGAAGGTACAGGCTGGGCTGCTGCTTCTAGGAGTTTCTCAGTGTGCAGGGAGGACTTTAGGGAGGGGGAGTAGGTTTCAGCTCTATGTGTACTCCTACTTATTTCCTCTATTGTCAGTATGATACTTCTGCCCTTACCTGTCACTCGTGAGCCCTCAGACCAAATACTTTTTTTTTTTTAAAGATTTTATTTATTTATTTGACAGATAGAGATCACAAGTAGACAGGCAGGCAGGCAGAGAGAGAGGAGGAAGCAGGCTCCCTGCTGAGCAGAGAGCCCTGTGCGGGGCTCGATTCCAGAACTCTGAGATCATGACCTGAGCCAAAGGCAGAGGCTTAACCCACTGAGCCACCCAGGTGCCCCAGACCAAATACTTTTTGTTACACTCTTTCCAGAGATTTATACCAGGGTCTTAAGGGATGCAGGGCAATTTTCTGGTCCTAGTAATTGGAATGGCAGTCTTGGAATTTTTCTGCCTTTTTTTTTTTTTTTAAGATTTTATTTATTTATTTGACACAGAGAGACACAGTGAGAGAGGGAACACAAGGGAGTGGGAGAGGGAGAAGCAGGCTTCCTGCCCATCCCAGGACCCTGGGATCATGACTGAGCCAAAAGCAGATGCCTAAGGACTTAGCCACCACCCAGGCGCCCCTCTTTCTGCCTTTTTTTTTTTTTTTTTAAAGATTTTGTTTTTTATTTATTAGAGAGAGAACACAAGTAGGCAGAGAGGCAGGCAGAGAGAGAGGAGGAAGCAGGCTCCCTGCTGAGCAGAGAGCCCGATGTGGGACTTGATCCCAGGACCCTGAGATCATGACCTGAGCCGAAGGCAGTGGCTTAACCCACTGAGCCACCCAGGCACCCTCTTTCTGCTTTTTTGAGTCCTATTTTCATCCTCATCTCCTATGGAGCTTGGGACTGGCAGTTCTTGAATTTTGGGGGATTCTACGGAGGGCTGCTTCTTAGCTTTCCCCATTTCCAGCTTAGGATTCAAGTTTTCTGAGTCTAGAGGTTATTTGTCATTCTTTGTAGCTTCCATATTTTATTTTTACCATTTACTCTTTTCTTTATCCTTTGGGTTTATGGTTTTGTCTTCTGTTAATCTATTGCTTTTTTAAAGTAGGTTTTCCATGAAAGTAGAGCAAAATGTTTGTTTAAATCTGCATTTTTAACTGTGTATCAGTGTTTTTCTATGTACAAGTTGTTATGTGTACTCTTTTCCCTCAAAATAGGATTTTACTATTATGAATTGTGTTTTATATTTTAAAATTGTTTTTTTACAACATAAAATGGACCATTTACTTAAGGTTAGAAATACTAAAACTAAGTGGTATGTATGAAGACTAATGATAGGACATCATGAAGTTGTGGAGTGTTGTATTTGATGAATGGTGATTGGATAATTTACATCTTTGCACCTTTTAAACACTTAAAAAAATTTTTTTTTTTTTTTAGGTGCTGTGTAACGTGTTAAGAGGATACTTTAAGGAATGAGTTTGCCAAATTCTCATGAGTTATGGTGGCTGAAAGATCAATTCTGTCTTGTGGGAAAAGAATTGTAAGTAGCTTCAAGGAATAAACTGATTTCAACTATCCTATGCTTATGTAAAACAAGTTACCATTTACTTACAAGAACGTACTTTGAGATACTTTATTCTGTTCGTCTTAAATATACAGACTAAATAATTAAAAAGGGAAGTAGGGTTTATATAAGTCAATATTATTTCTGTATAGTATTAGCATTGCCATATTTCTTGGATTGTACAAAATTTAATTTTAATTTTTTTTAATTTTTCAGAAATGGCAGCACAAAAGGAAATCTATATTAATAGAGTATTTTATTAAACGAAAGAGGTTAGATAAGAACTTTAAACTAACAGGCTCAGCAAACAAGGAAAGAAACCTGTTAGCTGTAAGACATGTTTCAAGTGAATCGAAGTCCAGTAACTGTAGACTTCAGAAGAAAAAAGGTTTCAAAATCTTTGTCAAAACAGGTCAGTGATAAATAATTCTTCCAGTAATAGGGCTAGGCCTGAATACCATTACTAATTGAAAAATTAACAAAACAGATTGAACCTGAATTTTTATTTCACAAAAAGTTCTTAAAATATCAAATTAGAATTAAATTGTCCTCAAATTTCTATTGCCTTGTCCAGCAGTAAAGCAAATATCTTTCAGCCTTCATATCAGATTTTCTCATGTCCTAGGGATGACCGAAACCTTACTTGAAGCAAACTAGTATTTTTGTTGAAAATGTTCATCAGCCTCAAAGTTGATTTTTAAGACCTCCTCAGTAATAATACTAGACATTCAGCATTCGCACCTATCAGGACACGAAAATTCTCCCAAAAACTACTCAGAAAAGGAGGACCTTACTCAGGAATGATGTCCATTCAGGAGAAATCAAAAGAAAATTCCTCTAATGTTGTTAGAAAAAGTGAAGATAAGAATTTAGAAACACAAATTCAAGGTTCTCAGACGAGTCTGGCAAAAAAATCAGGTCCAAAGGAAGCTGTAAAATCACTGGTTAAATCTTCTAGTGAGAGTAAAATAAATCAACCTGGATTAGGAACATGCATGAGTACAAGGTCAGCAAAAGCCACATCCAATGATAAAAAAGCTAGTAAATCCATTAATAAAAATATGGTGACTGTGAAGGGAAATTTACAACAAGAATCTACAAAAAAGAAGAAATTACCTCAGAAAAAGTCAGTGCATGGAACTCCTAAATCAAATGAACAGCTTAACCGGAGATCACAAAGACTACAACAGTTAACAGAAGTTTCAACGAGGTCTCTGCGTAATAGAGAAATTCAGGGTCAGGTTCAAGCAGTTAAACAGACTTTGCCACCAAGGAAAGAGCACTGTAACAATTCTCAAAGTAAATCTAACAAAGCTAAAGCAAGTCAAAAACATGTGAAAAGAAAAGTACCAGAAATAAAGTCTGATTCTAAAGAGGATGAAAATCTAGTAATTAACGAAGTAATAAATTCCCCCAAAGGAAAAAAACGCAAAGTAGAGCATCAAACAGCTTCTACTTGCAGTTCTCAGTGCACAAAAGGATCTGAAAAATGTCTTCAGAAGAACACTAGAAAAGAGGAAATAAAATCTGTGCCTGTAACTTCTGAGATAAGAAGATCAAAAATGGTTACTTCAGCAGTCTCTGAAAAGAATGAGGTGAAGTCCGTTTATACACAAGTGAATACTAGTGCAAAATCCCAAAAAAGTCCACAGCCGTCAGTGCCTGAAGAAAGGGTAGATAATGAGCTGGAGCAAGCGGGAAAGAGCAAACGAGGTAGCATTCTTCAGCTCTGTGAAGAAATTGCTGGTGAGATTGAGTCTGATACTGTAGAGGTAAAAAAGGAATCTTCACAAATGGAAACTGTAAAGGAGGAGAAGCCTACAGAAATAAAATTGGGAGAGACTGATAATGAAAGACAAATACTTCATCAGAAGGAAACCAATCAGGATGTTCATTGTAATCGTTTCTTTCCCAGTAGAAAAACAAAGCCTATGAAATGTATACTAAATGGAATAAACAACTCAACTAAAAAGAACTCCAACTGGACTAAAATTAAACTCTCAAAATTTAACTCTGTGCAGCAAAATAAGTTGGACTCTCAAGTTTCCCCTAAATTGGGCTTAATACGAACCAGTTTTTCACTCCCAGCCTTAGAAATGCATCATCCAACTACTCAAAGTACATCTTTAGGGACAAAACTACATAACGATAAAAATACAGCTTGCCAGCAGGAAGAAATGAAAGAAATTAATTCTGAAGAAGTTAAAACTAATGATGTTACAGTTGAAGTTAATAAAACCACAAAAAGGTCTTCTGAAAATTGCCATTTGGATAATCAGATAAAACCACCTCCTGACCCACCTTTGGATAACCAGAGGAAAGATTCTTTTGAATCAGCACCAGATAAGGTAATTTATTTTTATTATGTGCAGTAGAGGTACCTGAATACTGTCTGTTAAATTTTAGCATATTTTAGTTTAAGAATCAAGTCATAAAAGATGAGTCATTTGTTAAGGTATCCTGTTTAGTTGTTCATAGTGTTTAATTAACTCAGTCATGTAGTGAGTGATAGAACTTAGTGGTAGCTTCAGATGTCTGATGTTTACATAAATGCTTCTCATTGCTTCCTTATTTTCACCTTTCATTTTTATTTTATATGAAGCATAATCCTGTTGAATTCTAACTTTTCTTCTTCTTTTTAAAAATTTTTTGAGCATAGTTGACCCACAGCGTTTTGTTAGTTTCTGGTGTACAACATAGTGATTTAACATCTCTGTATGTTATGCTTTGCTCACTACAAGTGTGGCTGCCACCTGTTACCATACAATGCTATTATAATATCATTGACTATATTCCCTATGCTTTACCTTTTATTCCCATGACTTGTTTATTCCATGACTGGAAACCTGTGTTTCTCACTTCCCTTTCTTAATTTTGCCCATTCACTTAACCGCTAACTTTTCTTCAACACACTGATTTGCTTTTTCTTTTAATTGTAACCACAGAAACTATGTTTCATAGTGACTAAAATATAGAAATTAAACTTCGGCCTTATTCTGACCAAACTGTTAAAAATTAATTTTAGCTGGCACAGATCAACCCCTTTTTACCACCTGATAAAAATTGAAAAAATTAAACATTTCTAGTAGTAGGGGTGCCTTTTAAGTTTGACTTTTGTGATCATTTTGAACAGTTGGACAAATAAAATGTCTGAAAGATGTAAATAATTCAGACTTCAATTTAAGATTAGTGGTGAAGAATTTTTTAAAATGGAAAAATAAATTGAATAACAGAATCTTTAAAAAAAAGGAAGGGAATCTAATAGCTAGAAGAAACTTTGATTATCTGAGGAAGTAGTTTGAAACTAAAAGCAACTGAGCCAATTTTTTTCAAATTGAATCACAGGTAAAATCCCAATCTATAAACCAATAAGTAGAAATTTTTTTATGCATAGAACCATGGAGCTCTATAATATAATATAGATTTGAAAAACTTGACTAAATTTGTTTTAGTTGTTTAATTTGATAATGAGAAAACTGAGCACAGTAGAGGAATGCGATTTAGATCACATGTTTGAGGACACAAATAGGATTGAATTTTCAGGTGTTCTGATTCTCAGCCCAGCATTTTTTTTCTACAGTTACATACTTTGAACATTAGATCATTTGAGAAAAAAACACTGTGAGCAGAGAAAAAAGTCAAGTCATCCCAAAGTTTTGGGAATGATTTAAAGTTCTCTTTAGAGATATTTTGTTCTAGAAGCAACTTCGAATGACTGAAGAGTCTGGGCTTTATGCCAGAAGCCATGAAAATAGATCATTGTCTGTTCGTGTGGAGTACAAATCAAATAGAAGGGAACAGATACCATATGGTACTCTTAGATTTTATTTTCTGAACAAAAGGGAATGAAAGCATCAATTAGAACATAATTATTCAAATAGTGATAGTAATTAGAAGTAAGTAGTGAGTGGTAGTGTGAGTAACAAGTGTGGCTTCTGTCAGAGATGGGGTGGCTTTCTATTCAGAGTATGTTTTGTCAGCAAATTGATATCTATATTCCAGTTGTAGCTGCGGAGTTTATCTTCTACTCCTTTGCTACATAAATGTCAAAACTCAGTTTGTGAAGTAAGTCATGGGGATAAAAGGAACAGCATAGGGAATATAGTTAGTGATATTGTAGTAGTGTTGTATGATGACGGATGGTCGCTACACTTGTGAGCATAGGATAATGTATAGAGAGGTGTTGAATCACTGTTGTACAGCTGAAATTAATATAACATTTCATGTTCACTAAAATTAAAAAAAACCCCTCAGTTTGTGGAGAATTATATTGAAGAATAAGAAAATGTAATTCTGGGGCACCTGGGTGGCTCAGTGGGTTAAGCCTCTGCCTTCAGCTAAGGTCATGATCTCAGGGTCCTGGGATCGAGCCCCACATCGGGCTCTCTGCTCAGCAGGGAGCCTGCTTCCTCCTCTCTCTCTGCCTGCGTCTCTGCCTACTTGTGATCTCTGTCTGTCAAATAAATAAATAAAATCTTAAAAAAAAAAAAAAGAAAATGTAATCCTTTGGAGTAAACTAGTAGAATAGAGATTCTTACTTAGATCACATTATTTTTACCTATAATATTGCTTTTATTGGAATGTACTTTGGATTATACTCTTTCTCTTGAGGTGCATTGTGAGAAACCATCCTATGAAACTTGTGTTAAAAATTTTATTTACATTTGTAAATTCTTGAATATTTAAAACATTCAGAATACTACAGTCACTAATATACTTGTGTCTACCACCCAAATTTGACAAAAACTAACATTTTATTGAATTCTGGTTTTTTAAAATAAGGAAAGTACATTACAGGTACAGGTAAAAGCCATTATTCTCCCTCTTCTTTCCATTCAGCTCTCTTCCCAGAGTTAAATGTGTTTGTGAAGTTGGTGGGGATCTTCTCATTTTCTGTTTTTATTAATTCACTGTGTATGTGCATGTATATCCAGAAGGAATACTTAGCAGTGTTTTTGTTTTAAATGTTTTCTGTGTGTTTGTGATGTTACAGTATTTTAAATGTTTAAATGTTAAATGCTAAAATGGTGTGTGTGTGTGTGGTTTTTTTGGCAACTTGTTTTGTGTAGTCAGCATTTGATACTTACCAATACATGGGTATTTTAATAGCTGTAAATGAGTATACCACAGTTTATGTTTTCCTCTTCTAAAGCCCTTTCAGGTTGTTTCTGTTTTCACCAATACCAGTGATAATGATTACTTTTACAGAGTGGCTAGGGAATTGGGTAACCATTCAGCTGAAGATGTAGTTGTGTCTGCTGTGTCCAAGAAGTTCTGCTAGGGCTACAGAAGAGGAAGCGTTTCCTACTTTTAAGGAATTTCCATTATAGCAGTCACTTAAGAGATTTTTCTTCTTGCCATGAGCACTAAGAATTGAGGTAGTTTAGTTTAACCATCATAATAGCTTTAGGTTAAGAACACAATAGCCTTTGGTGAGCACTGCCTCTTTGTTAGTCAAAGGAGAGCTTCAAACAATTGTCACCACAATCTACACTGTAGTTTCTCTTATTACCTACATATTATAGGTGAGGAGAGTGAGGCTTAGAAATTTAAGTACCTTACCTGAGTGACTTATAAGTGGTAGAGCTAGGATTTAAACTGAAATTGACTGGCTTCAGTGTCTCACGGGGTTATACTAGGGGAGGAAGGAGAATATAAAAACAAATCTTACATCATACAAAATCTTTTTTCTGTGGCTGCCTTTAATTTTTATGTCAATTTTAGCAGTACTGAGAAATGATGGTTGATATGGCTAAGCATTTGATAGGCCTTCTTTTAATTCTTTGGACTGAATTTAAATTATTTGAACATGGGGCATGTAGGTGGCTAAGTCAGTGAAACATCGGACTGACTCTTGATTTTGGCTCAGGTCATGATCTCAGTTCTAGGATTGAGCGCCTTGTCAGGCTTCTTGCTCAGTGGGGAGTTTGCTTGAGATTCTCTCTCTCCCTCTTAGCACTCTCTCGGTCTCTCCTGCTCTCGCATGCTTGCTTTCTCTAAAATAAAGAAATCTTTAAAAAAATTACTTGAACTTTATGAATTTTAAAGCCCAGTTATATTATGATTTATTTTTTTAAGCCAGTAATTTGCTGAATTCCGTCCTGTTTAATGGAGATTAATTGGTAATTTGTCATTGTTATTTTTAATTTTTCTGCTTTTTCAATGACAAAAATCATTCACTTTTTCAAAAATATTTAAAAATGTTACATGTTGAATGTAATAATCACAATACAGATACAGCCAATGTTAACAGAGTGTGGAGTTTTGTGAGGTTTTTTTTGTTGTTGTTTTTTTGGGTTTTTTTTTTTTTTTTGGTAGTTTACTGAGTATGAGCTTTGACAGTGTTCTGATTTAGGGAATCTTGGGAATACAAAGATAAATATAATATGATCTTCTCTCTTAAGAGTTACAGAAGATGAGGGTACCTGGATGGCTCAGTTGATTAAGCTACTGCCTTCAGCTCAGGTCATGATCCCCGAGTCCCAGGATCAAGTCCTACATCCGGCTCCCAGCTCCATGGGGAGTCTGCTTATCCCTCTGACCTTCTACCCTCTCATGTTCTCTCTCACTTTCTCTCTCTCTCAAATAAATCTTTAAAAAAAATGGGGTGCCTGGGTGGCTCAGTGGGTTAAAGCCTCTGTCTTTAGCCTAGGTCACGATCCCAGGGTCCTGAGGAGCCTGCTTCCCCCTTGCTCTCTTTCTGCCTCCCTGCCTACTTGTGATCTCTGTCTGTCACATAAATAAATAAAATCTTAAAAAAAAAAAATCTTAAGAAAAGAGTTACAGAAGATGAATCAAAAACAAATAACTAATTGATAGTAGTAATAAGGACATGAAAGAGGTAGAGATGAAATAGATGGAGAATTATTCCAAAATTGGAAAAATGGCGTAGGGAAACTTGGAGAACACTTCATGGTGTTAATATTTAAGTAATGAGTTGAGTTGATACGGGGGAAAGGTTCTACATCAGCACTATCCAGTAAAAATGTAAAGTGAACCACATATACTACTTAAAATTTTCTGTTAGCCACATTAAAAAGAATAATACACTGGTAAAATGAATATATTTTATTTAATCTATTATATAAAAATACTGTTATTTCAGTATGTAATCAATTTTAAAAATTGAGATATTTTACTTTTTTTAAGTCTTAAAAATCTGGTGTGTGTTTCATATTTACAACATAGTCTCAAAGCAGTCATACTAATGACCTTTTAAGTGTTCAGTAGTCAGATGAGGTGTGGCTACTGTATTGGAGAGTGCAGATTTAGATAGATTGAACAGGCAGATATAGAATATATCTATGGGATTTGCAAGGCTTTCAGTGTAGCATGAAGGGAAAAAATGGGAGTTGATGTTAAGAGAGTAGATGTCGGGAGATCAAAATACTTTTAAGGTGTATCAATGTGAATTACTCCAACTGTGAAGAATTATCTTAAATTTTAGTATGCTAAGATTCATTGGAAGTATCTTGGGATGAGTCCCCAAGGTTTATATGAAAGAAATATTAATGTTTTGAATTTTGTATATTTAGAATTTCAGTCTGTGTTTGGAATCCAAGATTGAAAACAATCCAGTGGGAAATACCTCTACTGTTTCGGCTCTGCTCAGCCAAGCAAAAATTGATACAGGGGAGAATAAATTTCCAGGTAAAAGTTTGGAAATACTTTTTGGGTTTCTCAGTGTTCAGAAGTATTTTTGTCACCATGATAGAAAGCAGTACTGAGGGGCGCCTGGGTGGCTCAGTGGGTTAAGCCGCTGCCTTCGGCTCAGGTCATGATCTCAGGGTCCTGGGATCGAGGCCTGCATCGGGCTCTCTGCTCAGCAGGGAGCCTGCTTTCCTCTCTCTCTGCCTGCCTCTCCGTCTACTTGTGATTTCTGTCTGTCAAATAAATAAATAAAATCTTAAAAAAAAAAAAAGAAAGCAGTACTGATTACCATATAGGCCAGTTAAATCCTTCTGAGCTATTGTGTGTGTTTTTCAAATGTGTGATTATCACCATTCTTTTTTGTTTTTTGTTTTTATCTTTACTACCATTCTTTGGGGTAGAATTGCTTTTCTTTCTTAGCTTGTTTAAATTACTTAGGTATTAAAAAATAAAATGGCCTGGATGATCAATAAGATTGGGTCCAAAACCAAAACAAAGCACATTAGCCAAATGTCAACTAACTTGGATAACTTTAACTTTTCCTTTAGAAAATCCATTGTTTATGTTTTAAATGTTTTCCTAAAACATTTTTGGGTAATGAAGTATAAAAATAAAGTACCAGTTTACATATATTGATAAATTGTAAATAAAAAAATAATAAATTAAGATTCTTTGACTTACTACCAAAAGTTCTTTTGTTTATTTTAAATATTTTATCTTTCTTATGACTTACTTTCTGGAGAAGTATTACTTAATGAATTGCATAAGTTAATGGTAGGAGCTTATTTTTCAAGTACAAAGACTATTTGTGTTTTTCCACTTCAGATTCTTATCTTTAACCCTTGATTACTCACTTTTCCATGTTAGTGGTTCTGTCTTTGAAAGGATTTTTAAATGCTGCAGGGGCACTGGCTGGCTCAGTTGAGCCTTACTTAAAAAAACAAAACAAAACACAAAAAACACAAGGCTGCAATTTGGGCAGTTATGCCATACAAAGACTTTTTTATGTGTGACCTTGTAAAAATTTTTTGACAATACATTGTTTGAGCTGTTGGATGGGGATTTGCTCACCTTTATCAGATGAAGCCTGAGGTAATACAGAAAAGGAATTCCTAATTCCTGTTTCTCCCTGCTAAAGGAAAGGTATACATGGAGCAATATGTTGAGGTCAGATAATGTCTTTCATTGCATGTTATTAAACTTTTCTCTTAGTTGAGGAAAGGGAAGTATATGATAAATGTACTATTTATTCACTGGAAAAAATGAATTATTGCATTATTTATTAATGTGATTAAAACTTTAGAAGCTACTATTTAAAAATTTCAGTATAATTAACATAGTTTTGTATTAGTTTCAGGTATGCAATATAGTGATTCAATGATTCTACACTTAGTGTTCATTGTAAGATACTCTTAATCTCCTTCACCTATTTCACCCGTTCCTCTACCCACCTCCCCTGTGGTAACTACCAATTTGTTCTCTATATTTAAGAGTCTTTGTCTCTTTTTTTTCTGTTTTGTTTCTTAAACTCCTACAGATGAGTGTAATCACATGGTATTTATCTTGCTCTAACTGACTTACTTCATTTAGCATTACAACCTCTGAATCCATCCATGTTGCAGCTGGCAAGATTTCATTCATTTTTGTGGCTGAGTAATTTTCCGTTATATGTATGTATATATACCATTCTTTTTTATCCACTCATCTATTGATGGACACTTGGGTTGCTTCTACAATTTGGCTATTTTAAATAATGGTGCAATAAACATAGGGGTGCATGTATCTTTTTGAATTGGTATTTTTGTATTCTTTGGATAAATACCCAGTAGTGAAATTACTGGGTCATACGGTAATTCTGTTTTTAATTTTTTGAGGAACCAGTGTACTGTTTTCCCCAGTAGCTCTACCAATTTGCATTCCCACCAACGCTGCAAGAGGGTTCCTTTTTCTCCACATCCTTACCAACACTCACTGTTTCTTGTGGACTATAATTTTTTTTAAACATGCTATGTTCCCATTTCCATTAGGAAATTTACATTTAGAGTGTGTATAATGATAAAGGCGTTTTCACAGTTTGCTTTATTATTCAGTGCTAGTGATTGGTGAATCTAGAAACACACTGTTAATCTACCATTGGATCTCTTAGTGGCTCTGTAGAGCCTTGCCTTATTCTCCTTTTCTGAAGAGTGATTTCTAGAAAGGGACTCTAATTTAATCAAATGGTTTTTATTAAAATTAAAACATTTAGTGCATTGTTCTCTTTTTTCTTTATAATGATTTTCAGCTGTTAGATGGAGAAGTAGTACAAAGCTTAATGTGTAACTCACTTTCTTGATTAAATTACAGGTTCAGCTCCCAAACAGCATACTGTACTCAGTAACCAAACATCTAAGACCACTGATAACAGGTAAGACATTAGTTTAATATAAAAATAAATATGAGAATCGTTAGAAGATAAACTGAGCCTTTTACAATTTTTGTTTATTTGAACAAAAGTCAGTTCAATTTGGGCATTATCCAGTCTCCCAGATAGAAAGGAGCTCCAAGATAGAAAAGATCTCCAAGCAGAAAGGCGTGGGCATAAGGAAGTTATAACTGGCAAAAAAGTGGGTTGATTATTGCAAAGTTACTTTCCTTTGGGAGAGATGGCAGAGGTCTTTTAGGCAAATTACCTAACTAGTGCTAGTTAGGTGATTCCTAACTGACTAGTTTAAGTTTCCATTTCTTGAAGGACTAAAACTAAGTCCAAGTTTGGTAATATGGAGCTTAGCATAAGGAATTCCATTTTGGACCTGTTGTCTTGTTTTTAATAGAGCTTAAGGATTTAATACTTACACCTTTCAAGTTTGGGGTATTTTTCCCTAAAAACTTGTGCTAGTAGTCCTCAGTTTTCCTTGTAGAGAGAATGTGATAGTCACAAGTTCTGTTTTTATTTTACTTTTTTTGTGCCTTTACATGTTTTACAGTTTTGTTTTTTTACTTATGGTATTATAGCATCTTTTTAAAAAATTTATTTTTAAAATTTTACTTATTTTTATTATTATTTTTATTAACATATGGTATATTATTAGCCCCAGGGGTACAGATCTGTGAATCCCCAGGTTTACACGCTTCATAGCACATACCTTCCCCAGTGTCCAAAACCCCACCATCCTCTCCCTCTCCCCCCAGCAACCCTCTTTGTTTTGTGAGATTAAGAGTCTCTTATGGTTTGTCTCCCTCCCGATCCCATCTTGTTTAATTTATTCTTTTCCCACCCCCTAAACCCCCCATATTGCCTCTCAGCTTCCTCATATCAGGGAGATCATATGATAATTGTCTTTCTCTGATTGACTTATTTTGCTGAACATAATACCCTCTAGTTCTATCCACGTCATTGCAAATGGCAAGATTTCATTTCTTTTGATGGCTGCATAGTATTCCATTGTGTGTGTGTGTGTGTGTGTGTGTGTGTGTGTGTGTGTATACACACACACCACATCTTCTTTATCCACTCATCTGTTGATGAACATCTAGGTTCTTTCCATAGTTTGGCTATTGTGGACATTGCTGCTATAAACATTTAGGTTCATGTGCCCCTTCGGATCACTACATTTGTATCTTTAGTGTAAATATCTAGTAGTACAATTGCTGGGTCGTAGGGTAGGTCTATTTTCAACTTTTTGAGGAACCTCCATGCTGTTTTCCAGAGTGGCTGCACCAGCTTGCATTCCCACCAACAGTGTAGGAGGGTTCTGCTTTCTCCGCATCCTTTCCAGCATCTGTTTTTCCTGACTTGTTAATTTTAGCTATTTTGACTGGTGTGAGGTGGTATCTTATTGTGGTTTTGATTTGTATTTCCCTGATATAGCATCTGTTTTTTTTTTTTTAAGATTTTATTTATTTATTTGACAGAGATCGCAACTAGGCAGAGAGGCAGGCAGAGAGAGGGGGAAGCAGGCTCCCCGCCAAGAAGATAGCCTGATGTGGGACTAGATCCCAGAACCCTGAGATCATGACCTGAGGCAAAGGCAAAGGCTCTAACCCACTGAGCCACCCAGGCGCCCCTGTAGCATCTTTTCTTAACTACCTCATTCTGTTAAGTCTGTATTAGATTTTACTGTGTGAATATTCCATTGTTTATTTAACAGCTCTCCACTTTGTAGACATTTTGGTTGTTTCTAGTTAATTTCTGTCCAAAAAAAAGTTCTGCAGTACACAGAAGCATCTAGGATAAGTTTATAGCTTTTATAAACTTATTAGCCCCAGGGGTACAGGTCTGTGACTCCCCAGGTTTACACGCTTCATAGCACATACCTTCCCCAGTGTCCATAACCCCACCATCCTCTCCCTCTCCCCTCCCCCCAGCAACCCTCTTTGTTTTGTGAGATTAAGAGTCTCTTATGGTTTGTCTCCCTCCCAATCCCATCTTGTTTAATTTATTCTTTTCCCACCCCCTAAACCCCCCATATTGCCTATATCTAGGGTAAGTATTTGTATTACTATATCTAGGATAAGTTTATAGCTATAGCATATAACCTGCATTGCTATATTTTTCTCCAGTGTGTGTCTTTTGATACTTCCAGCAACCATGTTTTGAGAATGCACCTTTCTGCAAATTGCTTGAAGTATTATTTATTATCAACATGTAAAAGTATTTTAAATGTTTTAAAAGCATTCCATTCTCTTTAATATCAGAATAAAATTAAATCTGCGTTATTTTGCTTTCTAGATTATGAAAGCCGTATTTAGGACAAACTGTAGTAACTGAGATGGCTAAAAATTACCAAAAAAACCTTAAAACTTACTCAAATTATAGTAGGTACAGCAGTTTTTTATTTGTTGAAAATTGGTAATTTTCTTGGGTTTTCTCCCCTTGATTTTTATTTTTATTTTTTTTTATTTATTATTATTATTTTTTTTAAAGATTTTATTTATTTATTTGACAGAGAGAGATCACAAGTAGGCAGAGAGGCAGGCAGAGAGAGAGAGAGGAGGAAGCAGACTCCCTGCCGAGCAGAGAGCCCGATGTGGGACTCGATCCCAGGACCCTGAGATCATGACCTGAGCCGAAGGCAGCGGCTTAACCCACTGAGCCACCCAGGCACCCTCCCCTTGATTTTTAAAAGGTTATTCTTTTCCCCCTTACTGTTGAAATCTGTGAGTGTTGTATAGTAAAAGTTTTTTTTTTTTTTTTTTTTTTAAAGGGAGACACCACCAAATCATTCTTGGACTAAGTGTAATTCCCATTTGGAGATAACAATTCCAAAGGACTTGAAACTAAAAGAAACAGATAAAGTTGATGAAAAACAGTTGATCATAGTAAGTATCCAACTTCACCTTTTTGGCAAAGGGTTATAGTAACCATCTTACTTATGTACTTTGTTAAAGAATAAGTTCAACCTTTTTTCAGAGAGCCTTTTTTGTCACCATAAATCATTATGGAAGTAATTTTGGTATCATTACAAATGCCCTTCTGGCTGCCCAGTAGTGAAGCCCTCTTGTCACAAATAAAAACTCAAAATCTCCATGCTTTTAGTTTTATTCAGGACTGATTGATACTTTATTTTACATTTGTGTATTTTATCATTTGTTACTTTCTTAAATATGTACCTTGTTTTAGTAGTTGGTTTAAATATTAAAAAACGGAGCTTAATGCATAAAATGATTTTAAATATCTGTATTTTAGTGTAATTTTATAATTTTAAAATGGTTTCATTGGATGATAAATCAATAGTTAATTTGAAATAGAACTTAACCACTCTGCAGTTTGATGGCAAGTTGTAAAAGAGAGGGAGATATTTTGTTTGATTAAAAATCTAATTTGAGGGAGCGCGAGGGACGCCACGAATTCCGTTTGGAGGCATCTTTGAGCTCGCCGAGTAGACACCATGAGCAAAGCTCACCCTCCCGAGCTGAAAAAATTTATGGACAAGAAATTATCATTGAAATTAAATGGTGGCAGACATGTTCAAGGAATATTGCGGGGGTTCGATCCATTTATGAATCTTGTGATAGATGAATGTGTGGAGATGGCAACTAGTGGGCAACAGAACAATATTGGAATGGTGGTAATACGAGGAAATAGTATCATCATGTTAGAAGCCTTAGAACGAGTATAAACAATGGATGTGTTCATCAGAAGAATCAACTGCTTCCACATGTCCCCTCTCCATAGTACCTGTTTTACTACAATATAAAAATCAGATCGTGTGCATTTTCATATTGAGCTTTTTTGTTAAATAAACTTTTATAATGGCCAAAAAAAAAAAAAAAAATCTAATTTGAATGAGTGAGCACACTATAAAAAAATAAAGGGGCCCAAAATAATAGGAAAATGTACTGTATTTCCATTCAACATTGTCAGTAGGATTTTTTGGAATAGATTATTAATGCTAACTCTAATATAGGGGAATTACTTATTAAGAATTATCTGGAAATTTTGAGAAAGTTTAATCAGGAAGATGTTTCATCAGATTTAATAATATTTCTGTTGTTAATTGATAGTGAAACAGGATAAGAATAGTAGAATCTAGAGCTTCACTGACCAGTATGGTAGCCACATGTGGCCATTTAGTATTTGAAATGTGGCTCATCAGAACTGTGATAGACTATAAGTATAAATGTATTTACTACATTTTAAAGACTAATACAGAAAAGGGATTGTAAAGTATTTCACTAATAAGTTCTTTTTTCTATTTAGTATATGTTGGAATTATAATATTTGGGATATGTTTTGTTGAACAAAATATTAAAATTCACATATTTGTTTTTGCATCCTTTAACATGGCTACTAGAAAATTTAAAATTACATTTGTGGATTGTACTTCTAGTCAAGAGTTGATGGTGATGTTAATGATCATGATGATAGTAGCTAATACTTTTGGAATACATTATTTTATGTATTCCACTCATATTAACTTAATTAAGCCTTAGTTTTTAAAGTATGAGGTAGGTACTATTATTTCCCATGTACCAATTAAGAAACCAAGGAAGAGATGTTTATTCATTACTATGAGTATTGCCTGCTTATAGAGATATTTGTACACTGGTGTTCATTAATCATAATAGCCAGAAGATGAAAGCAATCAAAGTATCCATCAAGGATGAATGGATAAACAAAATATGGTGTACATATAAAATGGAATATTATTCAGCCTTAAAAAAGAAGAAACACTGGCATGCCACAGCATGGTTGAACTTTTAAGGACATTATGCTAAGTGAAATAAGTCAGTCACAGGAAGACAAATACTGTATGATTTTAGTTCTGTGAGGTGCCTAGAGTAGTCAAATTTAGAGACAAAGTAAAATGGTGGTTTCTAGGAACTGGGAAGGTAAATGGATTGGGAACCTATTTAGTGGGTATAGAGTTTCAGTTTTGCAAAATGAAAATAATTCTGAAGATTGGTTGCACAACAGTTTGAATATACTTAACACTACTGAACTGTACACTTAAAAATCGTTAAGATAGTAAATATTACGTATGTCATACCACAATTACAAAAAAAATTTCTAGCTGCCTGAAATTTCATGTAACAATTTGTGAATAGTTTGAATCGTTTAGAATGAACTTCCCTTAAGTTCTTTTTTATTTTTTTTTAAAGATTTTATTCACTTATTTGACAGACAAAGATCACAGGTAGGCAGAGAAGCAGGCAGAGAGAGAGGAGGAAGCAGGCTCCCTGCTGAGCAGATAGCCCGATGTGGGGCTTCATCCCAGGACCCCTGGACCATGATCTGAGTTGAAGGCAGAGGCTTAAACCCACTGAGCCACCCAGGCGCCCGAACTTCCCTTAAGTTCTATACACAATCTTTTATTTACCATTTGACTTCTCTTTGCTGCTTGATCCTAATTCTGAGACACTAGAGATGCTGTTGTCTTAGATCTTGTTTTTTTTTTTTTTTTTTTTTTTTTGGTAGTAATTCAAATTGCACAGTTTAGAATAGAAAGAGTAAAGGGATTATTAATTAATTCTTTTAAAAAAATAGTTTATTTATTTGACAAAGAGCACAAGCAGGGGGACAGGAAGAGGAAAAAGGGGAGCCCGATGTGGGCTCAATTCCAGGACCCTGGGATCGTGACCTGAACCGAAGGCAGACACATTTGACTGAGCCACCCGGGTGCCCTAGTTTATTCCTTTTCTTTTTTTAAGTTTATTTTTATTTATTCATTTAGAGAAAAAGAGAATGCACTAGTGGAGGGGCAGAGGGAGAGAGAGGGAGAGCATCTTAAGCAGGCTGTACGCCCAGCATGGAGTGCAATGTGGGGTTTAGTCTCATGATCCTGAGATAATGACATGAGCCAAAATCAAGAATCAGGCACTTAACTGGCTTTAACCATCCAGGCACCTCTATTAGTTTATTATTCTTAGACTTAGATCACACTGCTGAAAACTTCAGAACAAGAATAGGAAACATTTTGTAAACAGTTAGTATTCTACAGCACAAGTATGAATTACCAGAGAGTAGATGATGGTACTTTGTACTTATTTAATATGAAGATAATAGAAAAAATTAATACTATCTTTTCTCCGGAGTTTCTAGTGACATCAAAATACTCTTTAGTATCTACAGACTAGAACAAAACCATTAAAAAGAACATACTTTTTTTTTTATAAACATATAATACATTTTTATCCCCAGGGGTACAGGTCTGTGAATCGCCAGGTTTACACACTTCAGAGCACTCACCATAGCACATACCCTCCCCAATGAAAAAGAACATACTTTTAAGACATTAAAAAATACAGGTCTGTGAAAAACTATTTCCTTTAAGCTTTAACAGTGTAATTATTGCAGATATAGAATGTGTCTATGTTTTTATTTATAGAATGTTTCCTGTTTGGCACTTTATTTTTTTATTTTATTTATTTATTTATTTATTTATTTATTTGACAGACAGAGATCACAAGTAGGCAGAGAGGCAGGCAGAGAGAGAGGAGGAAGCAGGCTCCCTGCTGAGCAGAGAGCCTGATGCGGGACTCGATCCCAGGACCCTGAGATCATGACCTGAGCTGAAGGCAGCGGCTTAACCCACTGAGCCACCCAGGCGCCCCCTGTTTGGCACTTTAGAACAAAGATTGTAGTGTTAAAAGATATTTCTCAGTTTTTTTCAGTTATTAAATGCTGTGAAGCAAGTGATCAGATTATTAAAATGGAAACAGTTCTTAAAATTATAGTTAGATTTCATAGATTAATGTCTTCTTTTTTAATCAACACTGAATAATTTTTATTACAGATTAAATACTTCTCACATTATGTTCCCATTATAGCTTTAGAGGCTGAAGTTCTGGAATTATTCCTTTGGGAGGGAAAAAAACCTTTTTGTTTGTTTTTTATAAATAGGATGCAGGACAGAAAAGATTTGGAGCAGTTTCCTGTAATGTTTGTGGCATGCTTTACACAGCTTCAAATCCAGAAGATGAAACACAGCATCTGCTCTTCCATAACCAGTTTATAAGTGCTGTAAAATATGTGGTAAGTAGAGTTCATGACTTCTAAAATGAAGTATCAGATAGCTAGGTCAGGATCTTAAAGAGATGAATTGCAAAACTTAAGACATTGAAAAGTTTCTGTTTTTAGTACATGATCATATATACAAAGCCCTTGTATGTATACTGGCTTATTTTAAAACAAAGCCAGACATAAAACCAGCTAACTTAATTCTACCTGGTTTATGTTTTGGGATTTTTTTAAGTTACGTCTTTAAAGCAGTTATTGTACCTCATCTCTTCTAACAATTAATGCTATTCAACTTGAGTATTTAAAATTCTCTTTAATTATTAGCTGTTGATAAGCCTGTTTAATATTTATAATAGCTTAGTATAACTTTTTTTCTGAAAATTGATAGTGATACATTATTATACAAATAGATGGTTTTGGAATTTTTCTTTACCTTCTCTTTGCTATCATGAGAGTTTTTCATGATAAACTAAAAAAGAAAAATTTATTGAAGGTTAAAATCTCAGAATTTGCTGTATACTTAAAAAAAATGCCACAAAGTTAATATGTTTTAGTATATATTAATATATGTGCATTTGAGGTACAGTGGGTATTATTTAATAGTTATTTCTGGAAATGGCAAAATTTTGAATAATTTTGAACCATTTCAGATATCTTGTGAAAATAGTAATTTAATGTAATTGCTGTTTACCCATATCTGAAATGGAATCTATTTTTATTCTATACATGTTACCTTCAGTACTGTACACTCACATTAATAAGACCTCCAGGATATCTGAACTGAGATCACCCATTCATTTCATATAGGCTTTTACATTAGCAACAGATGTTGGATTGTTTAAAGATCTTTATTGGCTTCACTTAAATTTGTATTTTTATTTTTGGTTGAAGAGTTCATATTTATTGTTTCGTTTATCTAGTTACTTCTACCCAATATAGGGTTTTCTTTTTTTTGGTTCTCTACTGTGGTGATTCTTTATACTCCTTTTTACATCTGTCTTTTCCACACACACCCCCTTCTGTCACTTAACTAAATGCAGTACAAGCTGTTTGGGCATTAAATATTTATAGCTAGATACTGATTTATTGTTTGGAATTTATACTTTTCCAATTTCACTATATTAATATCCTTACAACTTGAAAACAAAAATAATCCTATCAGATAGCTAAGTTAATAGAATACTTGGGGCAAAAACATTTATTTATTATACATAAATCTGGTAGAAGTTAGTTTAAATGAGTTTTCATTTTACATCTTTTGATTCTTGTGATCACTTTTGTGTTAGGTTTAAAAGGCTTTATTCTTCATCTGAAGGGGAGTTCTTAATTTCTTAGAGTAACAGTAAAGAAAATGATAAGGAAATATGTACTCTGTGCTTCCACAGTATCAGTGGAAGCTGGTTTATGGAGTGAGATGGAGTCATCACCTTTTAAACAAATTCTGGCTCTTGCAAAGCTATAATACGGTGTACTAACTTCAGAAAGATTGATTCCTGCCCCAGCCCTATTCCTCCTTCTAACCACCTCCCCTCCGACCTTGATGGGACAGAGCTATGGGTTATTTTATTGTTTTTGAAATAAGCTCAAGAGAAGGAATTGAGTTTAGCAGTTGGCCATCCTTTGCTAACATCAAGATCAATATTCATATCTTTTGCTGTTTTCAAATGTAGGTATATACATGTAGTCTAAAGTAGAAACTCCTCCAAAGTCTACGGCCATACCACCCTGAACGCGCCCGATCTCGTCTGATCTCGGAAGCTAAGCAGGGCCGGGCCTGGTTAGTACTTGGATGGGAGAAACTCCTCCAAAATATTGTAGCATTCTTTTTTAGTGTATGGAGAGAGGATAAAAATATATGTATTATGTTAAAGATACATAATGTTATGTTAAAGTTCTGCTGTGATCAGAGCTCTGGATTTGGGGTTGGGACATTAAACATTTATTGGGCACCTAGTATGTGCTTTGCATTCTTGTGCATTTAATGAGCAGTATTGTGTTTTTGCATTAAGCACTTTTCCCCCCTTTCTTTTTAAAAATTTATATAATTAAAGTTTAAGCACTTTTACGGTGTTTGAGAAAACATCTAATTTTAAAATATGAGTTTTGTCTTTTTCTGTTTCCTGGAAAAAAACACATAGAAAAGAAGTCATTTGGTGTTCTGTTTTTTTTTTTAAAGATTTTATTTATTTGACAGAGAGAGAGATCACAAGATGGCAGAGAGGCAGGCAGAGAGGGAAGGGGAAGCAGGCTCCCCGCAGAGCAGAGAGCCCAATGCTGGGCTCCATCCCAGGACTCTGAGATCATGACCTGCGCCGAAGGCAGAGGCTTAACCCACTGAGCCACCCAGGCGCCCCTGGTGTTCTGGTTTTAATTAATTTTAAGTGAATAGTGTTCCAGGACTGGAGATAAAGGTTTGATCTACTTAAAACTATTTAAAAGTAGAATAAATTAAATCCCAGTGAGTTTTACTTTTTAAATTTTAATCAAACATTTTAAAGAAAATAAATAGCTTTTCTTTAGGGTAAAAATTTTCCCTTAGACATGGTAATAATCTGTAACAGCTAAAAATGACTAAAGACCTTTTCTAAAGATTAAAATCATAAATATATTTAGTCACTGTAGAAATTGATGCCCACAGAGCCTTTTATTTGGCTGGCTAACTTTTTTGGTTTTTTTTTTTCCTTTTCTTACCCTCTTTGGTAGGGGTAGGGGAAAGTTATGATGCCCTCTATTTTTCATAGTACCCTGTCTGCCTCATTGATGCCATTTGAGGAAGTGCATTTTATCTAACTTACTAGAAGCTATTTAGGAAAGAGCTTGTTAATGCTTCAGGAGGAGCCTGGACTTTGCTTTTGACCTACAAACACTTCAGTTTCCTTGATCAGCTGGAGATACACTCTGTGCTAAGGGTTTGAAGAGAAAGCAGGAAAAACTCCCCCTAGAGCACTGAGGAATGTTGCCAAGCCTGGAGCCTATCCACAATTCAGCTGTATTTTGAACTTTTAGTAATGTAGCCAAGGAATCATGTTTGGGTTCTTTGCAAAGAAATTTCTAACTGAATCCTTTTTTCCTCCTTGTTCCTAATCTCTTTTGAATTAATTAACATCTGACTGAATGAAGGCTCTGTGGAGGGCTCTACTTCAGGGTATATGATATGCCCTTGCTTTCAAGGTTAGGAGCAAAGCCCGAAAGAAATGAAAAGTTAACAATAAGAGATTTATTAAAGCAGTAAGTCAGTATTATTTAAATTTAATTATAATTGGCTTTACAATTTAGAAGTGGTAATTACTTTGGTAGAGCAGTGATCAGAAGTTTTGTTTCCATGGGTGAGGAAAAGTTAAGATTTGATTTTTTTTTAATGGACAGACACTAGGAGGTCATCTATTATTGATAGCTAATAAGAAAACTTAACGTCTTTGTGGGGAATAATGAGTAAATTTTTTTTCTTGTTGAATCAGAGATTTTTATAGATAATAAGACCAGAAAAATGCATCAGATTGGATTGTGATACTTTGGTTTTGATGCCAGTTTGGGCTTTTTTCTTTCTTTTCTTTTAGATATTTAAATTTGAGCATTGTGAATGATATAGTTAAGTTTAAATAATGTTAAAAATGATATTTTGGTGGAATGTAGGGAGAAAAATTTTTTTTTTTTTTAAAGATTTTATTTATTTATTTGACAGACAGATCACAAGTAGGCAGAGAGGCAGGCAGAGAGAGAGAGAGGAGGAAGCAGGCTCTCCGCGGAGCGGACAGCCTGATGCGGGGCTCGATCCCAGGACCCCGGGACCATGACCCGAGCTGAAGGCAGAGGCTTTAACCCACTGAGCCACCCAGGCGCCCCAATAGGGAGAAAAATATTTAAAAATTTTTAAAATTTTATTTTTTTGAAAGATTTATTTTAGAGGGGGGGCGAACGGGGAGGGGGAGGGATGGGTAAGAATCTCAGGTAGGCTCTGTGCTGATCTCAGAGCCCTGTGCTTGGCTGGGCTCAGTCTCATGTCCCTGAGATCATGACCTGAGCTGAAACCAAGAGTCGGACGCTTTATTGATTGAGCCACCCAGGCACTCTGAGAAATAATATTTTAGTGACATAAAAGGAGAAGGTAGTATATGTAGTGGTGTGTGTGGTATTGGATTACTATGGCACTGGTAGAAAAGGGGAAATTGATGATAAAAACTGAAGAAAGATTTGACAGATTTCTGATTGGCTGTAGAGCTAAGCTATACTCTTCTATTATCGTAGTACTAAACCATCAAAGTAAAAATGCTGTTTCTCCCCATGGGGATGAAAGGTACAGCATAGGGAATATAATTAATGGTATTGTAATAGTCTATGGTGACCAGTGATAGCTACACTTGTGAGCCCTGCATAATGCATGGAATTGTTGTATAGACTTGTTGAATCACTATGTTGTATACCTGAAAGTAGTATAACACTATGTATCAACTATACTTCAGTAAAAAATAATACTGATAAATATCTCAGAAAAAGCACTGTTCCTCACTCAGTGAGGAGGGAGCTTGATACCTGACTCCATCATGACCTGACCTAAAGGTAGACACTTAACCATCTGAGCCACCCAGGTGCTCCAGGAATAGAGATTTTAAAATCTTGGGAATGGGAAAGGAATCTGAAGCAAAGTTGCATTGGTCTTTAGAACTGTACTCTGGCATCAGTAGGAGGGACTGAGAGCCAGGTCAGAGAATGGTCTGAGTTTCCTTTAGTTTCTCTGCTTAAAGGTAAGGCTGTCATACCCTGTGTTGAAAATTGAGAAATAGTCTTTAGAAACAGGTAGAAATTTGTTACATAGAAATTATTTTTAAAAAAATTACCATTTTATTTCTCAAGTTTTTATCTTTTCCCTGACCCTGATTTTTAATTTTTTTACTTTGTTATATCTTAAAGACATAGAATATTGTGGTAAATAAATATAGAATGGGAGCAGCACTTCCAGATCTTAGTCAGAAATTAATCTTGCTTTGGTATGGAGAGCCACGTAGTGGAGGAAAAATGCCTTTAGAATGAATGTTATATGCAATAAGCTTTTACATTTTTTTTTAAGATTTTATTTATTTATTTGACATACAGAGATCACAGGCAGGCAGAGAGGTAGGCAGAGAGAGAGGGGGAAGCAGGCTCCCTGCCAAGCAGAGAGCCCAATGCAGGGCTCGATCCCAGGGCCCTGGGATCATGACCTGAGCAGAAGGCAGAGGCTTTAACCCACTGAGCCACCCAAGCACCCCAAGCTTTTACATTTTTAAAAAGAGTTTACAAACTCTAGGGGAGGGAAAACCTATAATGTATCTAGTGGCAAGTAAAAACTTCTTTTAATCTGTTCTTCCTCTGTTTTTCCCCATTCTGGAAATGGTGCCACCATTTAACTTATTTCCTCAGACTGAAAACTTCAGAATGATCCTTCAGTTTTCTTTTTGCTCTCCATATACTCAAAGAAGTATACTCAAAGTATACTCCTATACTTAACATTAGTAAATCTCACCTTCAGAATAGATTTCAGATCCTTCCACTTCTGTCATGTCCACTGCTTCTACTCTAAACCAAGCTGTCATCATTTCCTGCCTAGTAATGCCTCCTAACTGCTTTCCCAGCTTCCATTATGGTCTTTGTCTCAGCCATAAAAACTTAATTCAGATTATGTCCTTCCTTTATTTAAAATTCTTCAGCAAATTCTCATCGCACACAGACTAAAATCCAGGGTGTTTACTGTGGCATCAAGGCCTCATATACTCCAGCTTCTCTAATTTCATCTAATTTCATCTCAACACTCTTACCATTACGTGCATTCATACATATCTTTTTTTTTTTTTTAAAGATTTTTTTTTTTTTTTAATTTGACAGAGAGAGATGACAAGCAGGCAGAGAGGCAGGCAGAGAGAGGGGAGGAAGCAGGCTCCCCGCTGAGCAGAGAGCCCGATGCGGGGCTCGATCCCAGGACCCTGGGATCATGACCCGAGCCGAAGGCAGCGGCTTAACCCACTGAGCCACCCAGGTGCCCCTGCATTCATACGTATCTTTCTTTTGTTCCTGAACCACTCCAGCTACATTCCATTCTTAGTGTGTTTGTACTTACTTTACCTTTTCCTGGACTTTTCTTCTCTCAGATCTTCTACACCAGCTCTCTTCATTTAGGTCTTAAAATCTCAGAGATGCCCTCCCTGAACACCCAATACAAAGTGGCTCCCTCTCTCTCTACTCCAGCAGTATTAGTGTCTTCTTTTGACCCTTTTCTACACTGAAAATTTGTTTGGTATTTCTCCCACTGGAGTAGAAGCTTTGTCAGAGAAGAGTCCTTGATACTCTGTTTATCACATTAAATAGCACCTGCCAATGTGCAGTAGGCGCTCTACAAATGAGTGGATTTGATTGGAAGCTGCACAACAAGAGTGTTTGAGTCTCAGTTATCTTGTATAAAAATAATACTACACCAGAAAATTTTTCTGGGCTTTGGCAACTCTGATATTTATTGATTGGGAATTGATACTATAAATATCTTTTGAGGGGACATTAAATATATTGTGTATGTTTGATAGAAGTTAGGCAAAATAAGACTATTATTAACATACTTCGAAATACGTAAAAGCAGCCCAAATTTGAATTCACTAGCAGTTAAAGCTTTATTAAGTATGTTGCATTTAGAATTGTATACGTGACTGAATTTAGGTGTTGACATGGTTCATTCCTCAATTAGAAAAGTAGTAAAAGTAATTTAGCTACTTTTCTTATATGTAAGAGGTTATTATAGATCATTTTATACCAGTGGTTTTTCTTCAGTTTCTTTTTGAAATTTTACATAAGATTTATTTTCCTTTATATATAAAAATAAGTCTAATCTTTCTGGTACAGCATGTACATTTTTGGAAGTTTCGGTTTCTCTGTGGAAATTCTTTTCACATAGTTCGTTTATCTTCTTCTTTTTTTTTTTTTTTTTTTTTTTAAGATTTTATTTATTTATTTGACAGAGCACAAGCAGGAGGAGCAGCATGGAGAGGGAAAAGCAGGCTCCCAATGCAGGGCCTGATCGCAGGACCCTGAGATCATGACCTAAGCCAAAGATAGACACTTAACTGACTGAGCCACCCAGGTGCCCGTGGTTTGTGCATCTTGTCCTTTAAAATCTTTAACATTTATTACAGAAATTTTCAAGTTCTTTTCTGCTGATTCAAACATGTGAGTTTCACTGGGCCTGTTTCTATTGACTTTTTTTTTGATCTTGGATCATAATTTCCCAGTTCTGTCCATGGTCTCATTAAGTTTTATTTTTAATAGACTTATTATTTATTTATTTTTTTTCTGTGCTGATAAAAACAATTTTTTATTACTATGTTCAGTTAGCCAGCATATAGTACATCATTAGTTTTTTATATAGTGTTCAGTGATTCATTAGTTGCATATAACACCCAGGGCCCATTACCACATGTGCCCTCCTTAATACCCATCACCTGGTTTCCCATCTCCCACTGTAACCCTCAGTTTGGTTCCCAGAGTCCATGGTTTGTTTCCATCTCTGATTTCTTCTGATTTCATTTTCCCTCCCTTCCCCTCTGGTAATAGACTTAAAAAAAAAAAAAAAAAAAGATTTTATTTATTTATTTGAGAGAGCATGAGAGAGAGCACAAGTGGGGGCCGGGGAGGGGGAGAAAGAGAGGGAGAATCAGGCTCCCCGCTGAGCAGGGAGCGCAACGCAAGGCCTGATCCTAGAACTCTGGGATCGTGACTTGAGCCAAAGGCAGGCAGACACTTAACTGACTAAGCCCCCCAGGTGCCCCTTAATAGAGGTTCATAGCAAAATTAAGTAGAAAGTACAGAGATTTCCCATATATTACTTTTTTCGCCGTCACACACATGTTCAGTTTCCTCAAAACAATACATTTATTAAAATTGATGAATCTATACTGATACAACATTATTATTCAGAGTACATAGTTTTTATTAGGGTTCACTCGGTGTTGTTCCATGGGGTCTGAAAAATTTATAATGACACGTGTCCATAATAGTATCATACAAAAAGTTTCACTGCCCTTAAAATCCTCTGTTCTCATCCTGTTTACCCCTGCCTTCCTACTAACTGCTGGAAAATAACTGATCTTTTATACTGTCTGCCTATTTTTACCTTTTCCAGAGTGCTATATGGTTGGAATCATACAGTGTATAGTTTTCTTCATAATTGAGTTCTTTCACTTAGTAATGTGCAATTAAAGTTACTCCGTATCTTGGGGCGCCTGGGTGGTTCAGTGGGTTAAGCCGCTGCCTTCGGCTCAGGTCATGATCTCAGGGTCCGGGGATCGAGTCCCACATCAGGCTCTCTGCTCAGCAGGGAGCCTGCTTCCTCCTCTCTCTCTCTGCCTGCCTCTCTGCCTACTTGTAATCTCTGTCTGTCAAATAAAATAAATAAAATCTTTAAAAAAAAAAAAAAAAGAAAATTACTCCGTATCTTTTGATGGCTTGATAGCTCATTTCTTTTTAGTGCTGAATAATATTCTGTTATTCATTTATCTATTTCATTCATATTCTGTATTTCATTTATCTATTCACCTATTGAAGAATATCTTGTTGATTGCTTCCAAGTTGTGGCAATTAGGAATAAAGTTGCTATACTATAAACAGCCATGTGCAGGTCCAGGCTTTTGTGTGGAGATAAATTTTGAACTCCTTTTTATAAATACTGAGGAATGTGATTGCTGGGTTGTATGTTAGGAGTAAATTTAATTATATGAGAAACTGCCAAACTGTTCCTTAGTGGCTCTATCATTTGGTATTCTCACCGGCAGTGAATGAGATTTCCTCTTGTTCCACCTCCTTGCCAGCCTGTGGTGTTGTCATTGTTTTGGATTTTGGCTGTTTTAATGGGCGTGTGGTGGTATCTCATTTTAATTTGTATTTCCCTGATGACCTATGATGGGGAATATTTTTCATATGCTTATTTGCAA
Organism: Mustela erminea; assembly: GCF_009829155.1. Lineage (NCBI taxonomy): Eukaryota > Metazoa > Chordata > Mammalia > Carnivora > Mustelidae > Mustela > Mustela erminea. The sequence continues at coordinate 48,928,820 of NC_045626.1, forward strand.
TCTGTATATCTTCTCTAGTGATGTGTTTGTATGGGTCTTTGGCCCACTTTTTAGTTTGGTTGGTTGTTTTCTTATTGTTGAGTTTTAAGAATTCTTCATATCTTTCAGGTAATAGCCCTTATCAACTGTCTCTTATAAATATTTTTTCCTAGTCTGCAGCTTATCTTCTCATGTTCTTGATGGTGTCTTTTGTAGAGTAGAACTTTTTTTTTTTTTTTTAAGATTTTTATTTATTTATTTGACAGAGATCACAGAAGGCAGAGAGGCAGGCAGAGGGAGGGGGAAGCAGGCTTCCCGCTGAGCAAAGAACTCCCCCATGCAGGATTCGATCCCAGGATCCTGGAATCATGACCTGAGCTGAAGGCAGAGGCTTTAACCCACTGAGCCACCCAGGTGCCCTGAGTAGAACTTTTTAATTTTAATGAAGTGCAGTGCCATTGGTGTTATATCTAAAAAGTCATTGCCGGGGCACCTGGGTGGCTTAGTGGGTTAAGCCTCTGCCTTGGCCTCAGATTATGATTCCAGGGTCCTGGGATTAAGCCCCACATCGGGCTCTCTGCTCAGCAGGGAGTCTGCTTCCCTTCATCTCTCTGCCTGCCTCTCTGCATACTTGTGATCTCTTTTCCTCTGTCAAATAAATAAAATCTTAAAAAAATTAAAAAATTAAAAAAAAATAAAAAGTCATTGCCATACTGAAGGTTATGTGGATTTCTTCTTTGTTATTATCCAGGAGTTTTATAGTTTTGCTTTTTACATTTAGTTCTGTGATTCATTTTGAGTTAATTTTTGTGAAGGGTGTGAAGTCTATACCTAAATTCACTTTTTTTTTGTATGTGGATGTCCGGTTTCAGCAACACTTGTTGAAAACTGTCTTGTCTCTGTTGCATTGCAATTGCTTTTTTTTTTTTTAAGATTGAAGCAGAAAACCTGAGGCAGGGCTTCATCCCAGGACCCTGGGATCATGACCTGAGACGAAGGCAGAGACTTTAACCCACTGAGCCACCCAGGCGCCCCACATGTAACTTTTTTATTTTATTTTTTAAAGATTTTATTTATTTTTCAGAGACAGAGGGAGAGAGCGCGAGCGAGCACAGGCAGACAGAGAGGCAGGCAGAGGCAGAGGGAGAAGCAGGCTCCCTGCCAAGCAAGGAGCCCGATGCGGGACTCGATCCCAGGACCCCGGGATCATGACCTGAGCTGAAGGCAGCTGCTTAACCAACTGAGCCACCCAGGCGTCCCTTATTTTATTTTTTAAAGTAAATTCTACCCCCAACAGGTGGCCTGAACTCATGACCCCAAGATCAAGAGTCCCATGCTTTATGGACTGGGCCAGCCAGGCACCCCAAGTATGTGACTCTTGATCTCACAGTTGTGAATTCAAAACCCATGTTGGGCATAGAGCTTACTTTAAAAAAAAAAAAAAAAAGAATGGAATTGGGATGAAATTTTAGTTTGTTTTCCCATACATTTTGGTTTTTAATGTTTTGAGGTTGGGATCAGGTGCCTCTCTTCAGAAGAAATCGAGGATCTAAACTTTATCTAAACTTCACTGCACTAAACCTAGCTCATTACACCTTCCAATTCAACTCAGCAGATGTCCCTGTGAGAGAACTGGTGGAGAATTTTCTGTGTTTGAAGCTCCTCCATATTTCAGATAACCATGTTAACTCACTTAGCCATTAAAATTTTGGTTTTTCTTTGCCAGCAGGATACTCTTCTTTTCCTCTGCCTATGGCAGTTCTTTCTTTCCTGCTCATGCTTGCAGGTGTGGTCAGTGTCTTAGGATAAAAATAGCTGCTGGTCTCTGCTCACCTAGGAAGGGTTAGTTCATCCCTAGAAGTCAATCCATAGTTCTTCAATGCTTTTAAAGAAAACGTAACTTTGAGTTTATTGCTTATTTTCTTATTAAAAGAGAAACAATGATCTACTGTGACCTGCTTTATCCTAGTTGGGAATGTAATTCCCACAGCTGTACATTTTGAGAACATTTTTTAATAATGGAGGCTCCATTTATATTTGGGTATAGGAGTGAGGGGAGTTTGGACCATGAGTTTTAAAAAATTATGACCAATATTGAGGAGGTCAGTATATTTGTGCCCTAAGCCCCACATAATCTTGAGGTAAGATTTACATCAAATAAAATATTTCTTACATTCTGGAAAGTTATTACATATGTTAAAAAGTGCTTAACTAAATAGGTCAGGCCTAATAAAGACCGATATAGGATTCCGTGGTGTTTGAGAATGATAGGAGAGAAGAGAGATTCATAATTCCTCTAGTTTGACTTTGTATGAGGTGTGACCCAAGGATTTCTTCTGAGAAACACTCCTATCGTAGTAGATTTTGATATTGTAATTACAATAGAAGTTTTTTTAACTGACAGAATTGGGAGAATTAGGTCATTTAATCAGAAAAGCTGATTCAGGTGGACCCTTGATATTAGAATACCCAAATAGTAGCTTTTATGATTTATCATAAGGCTATATATTAAGAAGTCCGGAGGTGTGTAGTTACAGGGTTGTTCCATCCAGCAGTTTAGCCATATCATGAGTGCTGGCTATTTCTCAGTCAGTGCTTGCCACTCCTAAGGTATTGACTTTCTGGCTTCAGGACCACTTCTTGGTCCTTAAAGTAGATAGCTGTAGTCCAGGTACCAGGTTCAAATTTAAAGCAAGAATGTTAGTCGGTGGGGTACCTGGCTGGCTTAGCTGTTAAGCGTCTGCCTTTGGCTCAGGTCATGATCCTGGGGTCTTGGGATTGAGCCCTGCATCGGGCTCCCTGCTCAGTAGGGAGCCTGCTTCTTTCTCTCCAACAACCCCTGCTTGTGTTCCCTCTCTTGCTGTGTCTCTCTCTGTCAAATAAATAAATAAAATCTTTAAAAAAAATAGAGCAAGAGCTTAACATTGCAAAGCAATCTGAGAATCTGGGTATAGAATTATTCTTGTTATATTTTTGATTTTTAAAAGACACTTGGCCTGGGTGCCTGGGTGGCTCAGTGGGTTAAGCCGCTGCCTTCGGCTCAGGTCATGATCTCAGGGTCCTGGGATCGAGTCCTGCATCGGGCTCTCTGCTCGGCAGGGAGCCTGCTTCCCTCTCTCTCTCTCTCTGCCTGCCTCTCCATCTACTTGTGATTTCTCTCTGTCAAATAAATAAATAAAATCTTTAAAAAAAAAAAAAAAAAAGACACTTGGCCTATTTTGCTTTTTGCCAGCATGGTCTATCGATGCTCATTAAAACAACTATCTTTCTACTATTTAGTTAATACTTGATTACATTTTATAATAAAAATAATAAATAGGGGTGCCTGGGTGGCTCAGTTGGTTAAGCATCTGTCTTTGACTAAGGTATGATGATCCTAGAGCCCTGGGATTGAGCACTACTGTAGGGCTCCCTGCTCCCGGGGGAGTCTGCTTTTCCCTCTCACTCTCCCTTTGTGCGTGTTCTCTCTCAAATAAATAAATAAAATCTTTAAAAAAATAATAAATTGGAATAAATAAGTTTAGGAACAAATGATACTTGGTAATCCTGTCTCACTCAGGTGTGGAATAACAAGGTAGTTTACTCATTGTGAGTCTGTCCATGTGCTCCAGGTATTAGTTTCTTTTACCTAGGGAAAAGTGAGTATTAGTTAATCCAGCAAGTTACTTAAGTGGAGATCAGTTAAGAAAGTTACCACCATATAGTAAAATACCCTGTTATTTTATCTGGGAAAATGTTATGCTGTTTAGAACATAATAAAGCATCTCTCATGAAAACCTTTTTCTTAGGACTTCATTTTCACCATTCCCTGAGACAAATTTATTATTAATAAAAAATGTACATAACAGGATGTTTGAGAAATGGGAAGTAACTTAAAAAATAGATGTTCCTCTCTAAATCTTTGGGTTCTTTTCAAAATGTGTGTTTTTTTTTTTAAAGATTCATTTATTTTATTTTTATTTTTTTAAAAGATTTTATTTATTTATTTGACAGACAGAGATCACAAGTAGGCAGAGAGAAAGGAGGAAGCAGGCTCCCTGCTAAGCAGAGAGCCTGATGTGGGGCTTGATCCTAGGACCCTGAGATCATGACCTGAGCCGAAGACACAGACTTTAACCCACTGAGACATCCAGGCGCCCCAAGATTCGTTTATTTTAGAGAGAGAATGTGCATGCATGTGCCAGTGTGGGGGCAGAAGGGGAGCATCTGAAGCAGACTTCCTGCTGAGGGCAGAGCCCATGACCCTGAGATCATGATATGAGCCAAAACCAAGAGTCAAGACACTTAACTGACAGGGCCACCCAGGTGCCCCCAAAATAATTTTTAAAGTTGCATTTCAGTTTCATATGGTCTTTAATTATGAAAAGGCATTATTGTGAAATTTTTAAATTATATATTATCATTGTATTACCCACAAGAAAGAACACTTAGGGACGCCTGGGTGGCTCAGTCGTTGGGCGTCTGCCTTCAGCTCGGGTCCTAATCCCCAGGGTCCTGGGATTGGGTCTCATGTCGGGCTCTCTGCTTGGCGAGAAGCCGGCTCCTCCCTCTCCCACTCCCCCTGCTTGTGTTCCCTCTCTCACTGTGTCTCTCTGTCAAATAAATAAAATCTTAAAAAAAAAAATTAAATACTTTGTTCTTTTAAGGGCACTTGTTCAAACTTTTTCTGTGGAGAAAATTTTCTTTTCATATTCTTTTCCTTAAAAAAATTATAATTTAGGTAAATGAAAGAGTGGCCTTCAAATTTTTTATTCTTCAACTTATTAAAAATTTTTGAAAAGCAGTATATATACTTAAAAATGTTACTAATAATTACTAGATAGAAAATGAAAAGTGAAAGCCTCCTTACCTCTTCTCTCTTTCTGGTCCCATTCTCCAGTGATAAAGCACTTTTGTCTGAGTGTTTACAGTGTAACTGAAATAAATCAAGCGATGTATGTATAGTTTATATATAGGAAGCTATATATAAATGTGTGGGTAAAATCTTTTCTTCCAATTTTTATTATTTTTGTTTTAAGTTCTGTCAGTTGCCTTTAATTCTATTTTTTAAAAGATCTTATTTATTTATTTATTTATTTATTTGTCAGAGAGAGAGAGAGAGCACGTGCGTGCACTCAAGCAGGCACAGTAGCAGGCAGAGGGAGAGGGAGAAACAGGCTCCCCACTGATCAAGGAACCTGGTGCGGGGCTCGATCCCAGGACCCTGGGATCATGACCTAAGGCAGTGGCTTAACCAACTGAACCACCCATATGTCCCTGCTTTTAATTTTAGTATTTATAAACATTTGACTCCTTGATGCTTCTATTATTCCCCTCTCAACCTTCCAGTTTCTCAGTTGTAGTTAATTATTGTAGGTATTCTGTAAGTATTAAATTAATTCACTGTTAACCATTGAAGTAGTTTTCATTCCTCTCTTACGGATTGCAAAACAGGCACAGAAGGATTAAGCTTTTGCTTTTATAAAGAGAGGCTTTGATTCTTCAAGCATGTACCATCCTTTCAAAAATAAATATTTATAATGTACTTGATTTACTGTGCTCTGAGCTTGGGATGTAGTGTGTGTCAAATGAAGTCTTGGTCCTTTTGTAGTTTATGGTCCATATGGTGTTTTTCATTATAAAACCTTGACAACCTAGGCATCCTAAAACTCCAGATCCCTGTAGCTTCTATCATTCCTAGATCAAAGAGAATTGGTCCTAGAATACAGGATTTACCAAAACAAATAATTCTACTGGAGGACTAGAAGTTTTCAGGGATTCTAGCTTTTACTCATTCAGCTTAAATATTATAGGAAACCAGAAAAATCTTGCTGTCGTAATATATCTAAAAAATGAAAAGTCCATAAAGTGTCTTTAGAATAGAGTCAGATTTTCCCAATGTGAAACTTAAATTCCTATATAAATTATTTTATATGTAGGAGATACAATAATAACAATAACACTAACACAAATGACATTAATTAAAGGCTTCCTGTCTACCAGTGGCTGATCCAACTTTTTACTTATATAGAACTCCTTATTTTTTTTAGCAAATCATGAAGTAGTTACAGTTAATTTATAAATGAGGAAATAACGCAGAAAGAAGGATATGTATTTGCCTAACATCACATAGGTACTAAGTAATGAAATTAGCTTTAGAGTCCTTTTATAGTAGACTGTAGGTTTTTGCTTTTTATTTGAACTCCAACAAAATATATTGTGTATATGATTATAATTTAGCTCAGAGAAATCAGTTGACCCCAGTTTTAAACTAAAGTCCACTCAGATGATCTTCTGTATTTCAAATTTTTAAAAACACAAAGGTTTTAAGTGACAAGACACATTTGTTTATAATACGAAATTGGCATCCATGTTATGACATATATATATTTTTGTTTTTGCTGTTGTCCATCCTGCCTATTATATACAGCTGCCAAATTCATCTTCATTTGGTTCAAGTACAGTCATGACTTTTGCTTATCTAAAATCTTTCTTGATTTCTCCCTATTTCTACTAGGCATTCATGGCCCAGCCAGCATTATTGGTTCTTGTCTGCCCTTGTAAATGTATTTCTCATTTCCTTATAAATTCTCTTCTCTAGCAAAATTGATACACTCATTGTCTTTTGCATTGCTTTAATTTTTCCACCTCTAGTTTTTAGTTTGTACATTGTTCTACCAGGAATGCCTTCCCATTCTCATCTATACTCTTCAAGGGGAAATACCATCCCTTCTGTGAAACAGTTTTGGGTTTCTCTTTAAGCCCAAAAGGGTTTTTCTTGGCTCAAAATCGTTGTAATACTTTTTAAAATACTTGCTTTCTCTTGGAAGTTCATGCTTCAATTTGATAACTTCTGTTTTTTAGAATTAAGAAATGTATTAAATATGCATATTGGTTGTAAGACTAATTCTGGATTCAGAAACATAAAAAGTTGAGTTTGAATCAAGGAAAACTTCCTTTCAACCATAGAAGTATATGGATTGCACCTTCTGTTACAGATAATTGTATTATGTATTTTTCCTATTCAGTTTTTAAGATTCTTGAGATCAGTGCGGCAAAATAGTGAGCTTTAATTACATTAGAAAGATGTGGTTTTCTAGTGAGCCTCTTACTAGTTATGTGACCATAGCAAGTTAACTAAACCTTTTTCACTTGTTTTTTTTTTTTTAATCTGTAAAAAGTTTAAAAAAGTCTTATGAGGTAATTTTTTACGCTATTTGTTATTCAAACTTCATTACCATATTCCATAGTTTAAAAGTTATTATTAAGGGGCACCTGGGTGGCTCAGTGGGTTGAGCCTCTGCCTTTGGCTCAGGTCGTGATCTCAGGGTCCTGAGATCGAGCCCCACATCGGGCTCTCTGCTCAACAGGGAGCCTGCTTCCTTCTCTCTCTCTGCCTGCCTCTCTGCCTGCTTGTGATCTCTGTCTGTCAAGTAAATAAATAAAATCTTAAAATAAAAAGTTATTATTAAAATTATTATTAAATTTTAAAAATTACTACTGAAAAGATCATTTTTTCCATTATGTAGGATTACAGGCAGCACAAGGGACAGATAAGTAAACATATCTAAATCATACGGAAAGTGCTACAGTAGTAATACATACAGGGTACTGTCTGAAGATAGAGCCTAAGGATATCCAACAAAGGTTGGAAAAGTGAGGTTAATACTTAAGTAGAGTCGGAAAGGACAAGTTAGGAGTCCTTTGTGTCCAGGAGAGTGTAGAGCAGAGGTATTGGACTAGAAGAATAATGGGTGTAAAAGTTGGGATATTTTAAGTATTACGACCCATGACTGGGTCATGTGTTAGGAAAGCTTCAAGATAGGGAGCTTGAAGAGGTAGATGAGGAGCTAGATCACAAATGATCTGGTGAAGGTATCGCAGATAAGGGCACCTGAGTGGCTCAGTTGGTTAAGCATCTGCCTTCAGCTCAGGTCACGATCCCAGAGTCCTGGGATCAAGTGCCATGTCCAGCTCCCTGCTCAGTAGGGAGTCTGCTTCTCCCTGTCCCTTTTTCCCTCCCCTTGCTCATGGGCTTGCTCGCTCACTCGCTTGCTCTCAAATAAATAAAATCTTTAAAAAAAAGAAAAGAGTATCACAGATGAAAAAACCTACAAGAAAATGCTGTTACCATAATGATAGTAATATTATTTATTGGGTGTGTATTATTTGTGTTAGGCACTGTGCTTAGTATTTTATCATGTTTTCTCAGATTCTCAAAAAATTTGTATTACAGTTTTTAAAAAAATTTTTTTTAGTTTTTAAAGATTTTATTTATTTATTTGACAGAGAGATCACAAGTAGGCAGAGAGGCAGGCAGAGAGAGAGAGAGAGAGAGAGAGAGAGAGGAGGAAGCAGGCTCTCCCCGCTGAGCAGAGAGCCCAATGCGGCTCAATCCCAGGACCCTGAGATCATGACCTGAGCCGAAGGCAGAGGCTTAACCCACTGAGCCACCCAGGTGCCCCTGTATTACAGTTTTTATATACATTTTATAGGCAAGGAAATGAGGGTTTAGAGAGGTTAAGTAATTGGCCCAAGGCAACACAGCTAGTAATTAGCAGAGTCTGGACTTGAATCTTGGTATCACTGATTTTTAAAGTCTTTATCTCTTTTTGGTGCTCCCTAAATCAGTGGTGTGCGCACATGGTAGGTGTTCAGTACATATTTCTTGAATTGACTGAATTTTTTTCACCTAATTGCCATTTAATTATTTGACTTCATACTTCATAGTTCAGTGAAGGTCACACCGAGTAGAAACATATCTCTATCAGTAATGCTGATAATATATGATTATTTTCACACACACACACACACACAGGTCCATATACGCACTTAAAACCAGCTGCTTGGGATAGTTAAGTATATTAATACCTTTATTACACCATTTTATAAAAGTAGAATAACTAGGAAATATAGACAAGCTAAAAGGAAAAAAACTAAATCACTCATTTAAAAGATGAAAAGATTACTGTTTTTTACATTAAAGTTATTTAAAGAATATAACCACGCCTTAAGAAAAATCAGTTAATTCCTTAATATCAGATGTTTCCTTAGGGTTCAAAGCTCTCCAAGTACAATTTCTGTACTGTTCATTTGTTTGAATTAAGATCCATATATTGCGTTTGTTGGTATATCTCTTAGGTCTCTCTTAATTTAAAAGTTTTCCCTCTATGTCTTTTTTCTTAAAATATTGGTAATTTTTTAAAAAACTGGTTGTTGGTTTTATTTCTCAGGGTATTCTTCCATGGGTATTCTTGTTGAGCCTTTTATTAAAGTGATTAGTATGAACTTCAGTATTTAAAGTTTTTAGTATAAAGTTAGTATTGAAGTGATTAGTATGAAATTGGGGTGTAATTTGCATACAGTTAAATGCACAGAAATTAAATGTTTGTTTGGTGAATTTTGACAATTGTATACATCAGTGTATCTGCCACTTAATGTGTTTTGTTTTTGATTAATATATTTTTTAAATGGGAAAAGAGGAGAAATCCTTTCCATTCTTTAGATTCTTAAGTTTTGAGTAAGTGCAGTGGCAAAGGAACAACAAATAATCATTGATTGCTATTAGGAATATAAAGCTTTCACAGCCAGATGGGTGAATTAAGAAAATTTGGGGTTTGGAAAATACACTCATTAGCAGAGGGATGTTTGTAACATGTTAGAGCTAAAGGTGAGAAGTTTAAATGCACTGCATTGGAATTTATATTTTTGCAGAAAGCTGTCACTGTTTGATTATTCCTCTAAATTGTATGTGCCCTTCCCCTACAGTCTTTCCCTCTGCCTCAGTTTCAAGCAGCAGATAGTCTCCTCTAAACATTTTTTTAAAAATTTGGGTGCCTGGGTGGCTCAGTGGGTTGGGCTGCTGCCTTCAGCTCAGGTCATGATCTCAGGGTCCTGGGATCGGGTCCCGCATCGGGCTCTCTGCTCGGCAGGGAGCCTGCTTCCCTATCTCTCTCTCTCTCTGGCTGCCTCTCCATCTACTTGTGATTTCTCTCTGTCAAATTAATAAATAAAATCTTTAAAAAAATAAAAATAAAAATTTTATTTATTTATTTGACAGAGAGAGAGATCACAAGTAGGCAGAGGGGCAGGCAGAGAGAGAGGGGGAAGCAGGCTCCCGGCTGAGCAGAGAGCCTGACATGAGGCTCGATCCTGGGACCCTGAGATCATGACCCAAGCTGAAGGCAGAGGCTTAACCCACTGAGCCACCCAGGCACCCCTTATCTAAACCTTTTAAAGTCAGGAGGATTGTGTGGTTATTAACTCCAAGAAAGAGATAACCACAGTTGAGGCCTATAAATGTCTTGAGTATGTTATTTGCCAGGCATGGCCAACATGCTTCTTTCATCTATCCATGATGTTGTATTTAACTTAGGGAACTTTATTAATTAATCTGTGCTTTCTTAGAGTAGTGTGCTGATCTTAGTTTGGTATCATTAGGAAGGTAGAATGGAAGTTCCTGAGTGACTACTCTGTGTAAGAAATTATTATTATTATTTTTTAAAGATTTGATTTATTTATTTGACAGAGAGATCACAAGCAGAGAGGCAGGCAGAGGGCGGGGGGAGGGGAAGCATTCTCCCCATCGAGCAGAGAGCCCCCATGTGGGGCTCTATCCCAGGACTCTTGAGACCATGACCTGAGCCAAAGGCAGAGGCCTAACCCACTGAGCCACCCAGGAGCCCTGAGAAATTATTTTAAATACAACCCTCTTAAAAACTAAGTGATGGAGGTGATGACAGCTATTTTGTACATAGCCTAGATGAGGAAACAGAGTTTGTGATTTGCGCAAGGTCGTATAGCTAGTAACAACAAAACAAGGCTTTAAACCCTGAAAAATTTTTTTTAAGTTTTTATTTATTTATTTGACAGAGACCACAAGCAGGCAGAATGGCAGGCAGAGGGAGTGGTAGAAGCAGGCTTCCTGTTGAGCAGGGTGTCTGACTCGGGGCTCTATCCCAGGATCCTGGGATCATGACCTGAGCTGAAGGCAGTTGCTCAGCTGACTGAGCCACCCACGCACCCTTAAACCGTGAATTTTTACCCCAGAACTGTTTTGGTTTGTTTTTTTAAAGATTTTATTTGTCAGAGAGAGTGCGCACGCACAAAACGGAGCAGGAGGCTGAAGGAGAAGCAGGCTCCCCACTGAGCAAGGAGCCTGATGCAGAACTTGATCCCAGGACTTTGGGAACATGATCTGAGCCAAAGGCAGAAGCTTAACTGACTGAGCCACTCAGGAGTCTCTCTTTCTTCTTATTTTGTTTTGATAATTCAGCTCAGGAACTATCACTTTTTTTTAATTTTTTAAAGATTTTATTTACTTATTTGAGAGAGAGAGAACACAAGCAGGGGGACTGGGAGAGGGAGAATCAGGCTCCCCACTGAGTAGGGAGCCCAGCGCGGGGCTAGATCATGGGATCGTGACCTGAGCCAAAGGGAGATGCTTAACTGACTGAGCCACCCAGGCACTTAAGACTTTCTTAAAAGTGGAGGTTACTTAAAATTTCCAGTTCCTCATTGAATTTGTAGTTCAACTTTTGAAATGAGAAGTCTCCTTTTTCATTTTATTGAAAATGGGTTTATTTTAGAATCATTTCCCAAATTAACATAGTAATATAAATTTGTTTTTTAAGAGGTGATACCTTCTTTATGTTTTAAAACTTGTTTACTTAAATTCATATTTAATTTCTAATTTGTAAAGAAATGACTTCTGTGGCTATTGTTTCTGCTCCTTTTCAGATCTTGAGAACTTTTTAACCAATCATCATCACCTGAAGTTTACTTTATCTTTGGGTGCTCTATGTTTTAAAAAAAATTCTCATTTTAAATACTTCAGATTATTACATTTATCAAGCATATTACTAGACTTTTTGTCCCCAAGATCCCTACCCCTTTCCTCAAAAAAATCACTCAAAATTGTTTAAGAAAATCAGCTTCTTCTCTGACTTGCTTTAATATTTTTTAAAAATGTAGTTACTTTTTTCTTGGTTTTATTGAGCTTTCATAGTCGTAAAAGATCTCAGGATCATGGTTTTCTCTAGTAGAAGTACGTATTGCTTCTTGAAAGGCCTTTTTTCTTTTCTTTTCTTTTTTTTAATGTAGAGTTGGTTGGGTAAGACAAATGAAACAACCAGTTAAGCTCATTCCTTCTGTACTTATTATGAACTTCAAAGCTCCTAGTTTTAACCTCTGGTTCAGTCCCATCTTACTAGATTTAAGTGGCTTTTGTTTTGTTTTTTTTTTTCATGCAGGTTCTGCTCATTAATCACCACGAGTGTGGATCTGAAGAAGAGTTTATTACCTCTCTTTTTTTGAGTATGTTAACTTCAGATACACACAACGTAGCTTCTCCTTCCCTATTAGATTCTTAGAAGGTAGTTATATTTTTCTAGTCTCCTTCTTGTGACTTTGATAGTTGTGATCAATAAGAATAAAAACTATTCCTTACTACATATTGGGCTATTGCATGCAAATCAGTTCATTTAAAACCTCCTGGAGGTCTTTGGCATGCCAGACATAAAACCATGAGTGTGTGTTTGCGGAGGTAACCATGTTCCAAAGAAATTTATGAGTTAAATTCTTTTCTCAGGAAACTGGGAGAGTTATCTTTTAGGCTCTGGGAATCACTGACTTTAAGGGGCTTGTTTTTGGTGTGTGATTTTCAAAATTAATTTAACATGGGAAATGATAAGGATATTATATGGTATTAGATTTCTGAATGAATAGTATAGAGAAACTAGTTTGCATTGTACCTACTGTATGCTTAACAAAATAGCTGATTCATATCTTATTAGTTAAACATTGAGAATATTTTTCCATACTTGCAGTTTTTAGATACATCAATATATTTTTCTTCTATGTGAATCTGATAAATGAAATATGATAACATAAAATTAATTCATATGTTTTATATCTAGGGTTGGAAAAAGGAAAGAATTTTGGCTGAATATCCTGATGGCAGGATAATAATGGTTCTTCCTGAAGACCCAAAGTATGCTCTGAAAAAGGTAAATGTCTAGTGAAATTTCATGTAGAATGGATAATGTCTAATTTTTTATTTGAGAGAGCAGGGGAGGAACAGAGGGAGAAGGAGAAGCAGGCTCGCCACTGTGCAGGAAGCCTGACAAGGGGCTCAATCCCAGGACCTTGGAATCACGACCCAAACCTAAAGTAGATGCTTAACCAAGCCACCCAGGTGCCTCTGGATAATGTAATTTTGTAGTTAGTTTAAGAGGGTGATGTATAACTGGCATAGCATGTTCAAACACCAGCTCTAGAAATAAAGAATAAACATTTAAAGAATATACTTAAAAATTATGCTTAAACTTATAATGGGTCTAGGATTTTGAAACAAATTTTTAGTGAATTGGTTAGTGTCCCATATTATCAGTAATTTGAGTGATGGAATAAAAGGCGTGCTAGTTTATAATGCCACATAAGTGACTTCAGAATTACAAGGGTACCTGGCTGGTTCAGTTGCAAGACTGTGTGACTGTTGATCTTAGGGTTGTGAGTTCGAGTCCCACATGGGGTGTAGAGATCAGAGATAACTTAAATAAAAAATTTAGGGGTGGGGTGCCTGGGTGGCGTAGTGGATTAAGCCTCTGCTGTCAGCTCAGGTTATGATCCCGGGGTCCTGGGATCGAGCCCCGCATCAGGCTCTCTGCTCAGCGGGGAGCCTGCTTCCCCCCACCCCTTCCGCCACCTGCCTCTCTGCCTACTTGTGATTTCTCTCTCTGTCAAATAAACAAATTAAATCTTTAAAAACAACAAACGCCTGGGTGGCTCAGTTGGTTAAGCAGCTGCCTTCGGCTCAGGTCATGATCCCAGGGTCCTGGGATCGAGTCCCACATCGGGTTCCTTGCTCGGCGGGGAGCCTGCTTCTCCCTCTACTTCTGCCTGCCTCTCTGTCTGCCTGTGCTTGCTCGCTCTCTCTCCTTCTGTCTCTGACAAATAAATAAATAAATAAATAAAATTAAACAACAACAACAAAAACCCCAAAAAACAAAAAACAACAATGACAACAACAACAACAAAAACCCCAAAAAACAAAAAAAACTTAGGGGTGTGCCTGGGCGGCTCAGTCAGTTAAGCATCTGACTCTTGATTTTGTCTCAGGTCATGATCTCAGGGTTGTGAGAACAAGCCCTGCATTGAGCCCCACATTGGACTCCCTGCTCAGTGTAGAATCTGCTTGGCATTCTCTCTCCCTCTCTCTGTGCCCCTCCCCCTGCTTTGGCTCTCTTCCCTCTAAAATAAATAAATAAATCTATTAATTAAAAATTTGAAAAATGTATTACTTTCCTTTAAAAAATTAGAATTATAGGGACGCCTGGGTGGCTCAGTTGGTTAAGCAGCTGCCTTCGGCTCAGGTCATGATCCCACCATCCCGGGATCGAGTCCCACATCGGGCTCCTTGCTCGGCAGGGAGCCTGCTTCTCCCTCTGCCTCTGCCTGCCATTCTGTCTGCCTGTGTTCGCTCTCTCCCCCTCTCTCTCTCTGATAAATAAATAAAATCTTTAAAAAATTAGAATTATAATTAAATTTTGACAACAGAAGAAATTAGCAATTGTAAAGTTTTATATTGAGAGTAAATTTTTAAACAAAAGCTTATTGTAGAAGAAGATAGAATAATAGGTCATAGAGGTTCACCTGGGTGACACAGTCAGTTAAGAATCTGACTTTTGGTGTTGGCTCAGGTCGTGATCTCAGGGTCATGAGATCATGCCCCATGATGGATTCTGCTGAGTGTCTGCATAACACTGTTTCTCCTTCTGCCCCTCCCCCCACTGCTCTTCATTTTCATAAATAAATTTTTAAAGTTATAGAAGTTCTGAAATTAAACATGAGATAAACATATAATGTTCAGAAAAAAAGATATCTGATTTATAGTTATAAGGTAGAAAATTTAAAGAAGTTCTCTTAGCTGGTGTTGAGCCAGGCTTAGTCCAAATTTAGAGTTCCATACTTTGAAGATTCAGAAAGATAATGAAGTCTGGAATCATTTTATTATATTGTGTATCTTAAGAGGCAAGAAACCATAGGATAAACTTATTTTAAAATGAGTTAATATTTTTTTTTAAGATTTTTTTTTTAATTTGACAGATCACAAGTAGGCAGAAAGGCAAGCAGAGAGGGAGAGGGGGAAGAAGGCTCCCTGCTGAGCAGAGAGCCTGATGTGGGGCTTGATCCCAGGACCCCGAGATCATGAGCTGAAGGCAGAGGTTTAACCCACTAAGCCACTCAGGCACCCATGAAATGAGTTAATATTAATTACATTTTGAAATAATATGCTCAAATGTTTTTTCATCCTCCATTTGCTTTTTCTGAAGTACCTTATAATGTAAAGCAGTATTTTTTGAAAAACTTAGTTTCACTGGAGTATGTCCAAAGTGTCTAGAAAACACAAGGAAAATGTTTTATTCTTTTTTTTAAGGTTAACTATTGGACCTCTTTAAATTTAGTAAAACATCACTTGAAAGGGTGAGCCTAATATTTGAAAATATAACTAACATTCTACTTTATCTTGTGTTTTATGACTTTTCACGTATCTTTTATTATGTATGACCGGACAATCCCAGATAACCAAATAAGTCCTCATACTACCACTGCCTAATAATATAGACAGTAACATTTAGAATGACACGTAACCATGCCACTTGTCTTGTATTTGAAACGTTGATCCTTGTCACAGAAAGAAATTTTGTTAATTAATTTTGGATTAGTGATTGACTCAATGAAAATTAAATCATGTAATTTTTGGAATTTCAACTATTACCATTGGAAATGAATAGTGGGAACTTTGCTACACCACCATATGTGGCATCAGACTTTTCTTGACTAAGAATCTTCAGGAAATGCTAATTTCCTCATTTTAGTTTCTCAGGACAAAATATTAGTAGCAATGTAGTATGTTACTACTTAGTAATCCATAATGGGTTAAAAATTAAAATCTAAGGAATTGTGAGTCATTTGCCTTCAGGAACTGAATTGTGAGTTGTGTTATGGGATACTATTCCAGTATTAGGAGGACTGGAGTTTTCATCATGTCAGAGGTATGAATACTTAACCCTCCGAGGGTTTATTTTCATTTTAAACTTAGTAGTAACACAAGTGAATGTTGGAATGAATATTTGCATTTTATTTTTTAATTGGGGAAGGAACTAATAATTGAGTACCTACAAAAACCTTTGACCCTTCAGAAGCTCGAGTTTATCATATTTGACTTTGACTGTAATTCTAGGAGGTAGACTAGAAGAAGCACAGTTTGATGCCATATTAGCATTATGGATTCAAAGCTCTGTTCCCTGGTTTTCTTGATGTCCAGTATCTGACATAGGAGAGTTACCTTCGAACTTACTTTCTTGCATATACATTTGCAAGGGACCGTAGACCAAGAGATGTTGGATTTAAGTAAGATAATATTTATAAAGTACATAGTATCTGGCCAGTGGTTGTTAAGAAGTAAATGTGTGTTTCTTCCTCTGTGCCCACTTCCGTTTTACTGATGAGAGTACTAACTAAGGCTTGGGAAGAAAAGTGCCTTGCCTGGCTAAGATTCCAGTGAAGTTCTCCAATTCACAAACCCATGATGCTTCTAATGCTCTAATGTTCTTATTCTCTATTGTAGGAGCTCTCAATTTTCTTGTTAATTAGACTGCAAGGCTTGACGTTACTGTCCAGTTCTTTCCCCATTTTGCACATTGTTCCACAGGCCTTGAAAACCATTATTGGTTAACATAATCATTGGAAAGAACTCTTCTTTAGGCAATATCCTGCTTGGAATGAAATACTCAACTTACTGAACTGAAATAGTATGTCTTAACATGTATACAATGCTTTCTTTCATTGTTACAAAAAAATACTGTTTTTTATTTGGCAGGTTGACGAGATTAGAGAGATGGTTGATAATGATTTAGGTTTCCAGCAGGCCCCACTAATGTGCTATTCCAGAACTAAAACACTTCTCTTTATTTCTAATGACAAAAAAGTAGTTGGCTGCCTAATTGCGGAACATATCCAGTGGGTAAGTTAAGTGACTTTTTTAAAGAGTGTTCCTATGTAATTCAGTGTCTGACGAGTTGACTGTGTAATCTTGAGTAAAAGTCATGGTAAATTTACATTTTATGTATGTGAATGTGAATGTTGGTATTGCCATGTGTAGGTTTTGACTAAGCAGAGTTGTATCTTGCATGGGAATTAGTTTCTCAAGTCAGTATATAAAATAAAAATTCTGTAAATCAAAAAGTACTGTTATATTTTGTTTAGGAAGTTTCCATGTTGGATATTAATGTAATGTTTGTCTCATTCCTTAAGCACTGGAATAAAGCAGAGGTTGGCAAACTATTACCTGAGGGCAAAATCCAGCCTATTTTTATAAATTAAATTTAATTATAATATAATTACAATATAATATATATACAATATAATAGTAAGCAATGCCCATTTGCTTACATGCTGTTTCTGGCTGACTTACACTAGACTGAGTTGAATAGTTGCAATAGAAACCTGGTGGGCTTCAAAGCCTAGCTAAAATACTATCTGTCCAGTTCTTTATAAAAAGTTGCCCATCCCCAGAATAGATTACCACTTCTTTGAGCTTTAGGTTAGAAGCTGACTTGTATTTAGGGGCCAAATTGTACAAAAAAGAATCACAGTAAGGGGTATATTCACATTGGGTAAGTTACGTAGTAACAGACCAACTTAAGAGAACAGAAGATTCTAGACCCTCTAATCATGCTCATTTTGAGGAATACCTCATTTGAATTCTTCTTTCAGCTGAGTTCTTGTTTGTGAATTCAGTGCACATTGGATTTGACTTTTGTTCAGTTGGTATCTTTCTGGACATTAATAATTTCCTGAAAACATGTTTTATCAAAATTTTCTTACAAAATGTCAGAACAAGTCTTTGAGTGAGTTTCTATGTGTTAATTTTTAAAAATCAGTCTTAAGTTGTGTAGCTTTATGAATCTTGCTGTTTATATTTAAAAAATTGATTTAGGGGCGCCTGGGTGGCTCAGTGGGTTAAGCCGCTGCCTTCGGCTCAGGTCATGATCCCAGGGTCCTGGGATCGAGCCCCGCATCGGGCTCTCTGCTCAGCCGCGAGCCTGCTTCCTCCTCTCTCTCTGCCTGCTTGTGATCTCTCTCTGTCGAATAAATAAATAAAATATTTCAAAAAAAAAAAAAGATTAAAAAATTGATTTATATGAATAGCTGTGATAAGGTAATTTGTGGATATAAATTTGATATAAAATGACTTGTAGAGTTTGCCATATTGAAATTGAGTTAATTTTACATAGTGTATACCCTTGTGTTTTTTTAAATTTCTATTCTCCCAAGTTCTAAAAATGACTTTTGCAGTGTTTAGAGGATAGTTATGTAATGTTCGTTAATTCTTCATCGTGTTGTCTCATTGTTTTAAGATTTGTACCATGTTCCATCAGAAGGTTGGCTGTGGTCCAACTAGACTGATAGAGGAGATGCTATGTTTTTTATAGCACTTTATTTTTCTTTGTTTTTTTTTTTTCGTTTGTTTGTTTTGTTTTTTTAAAGAGATGGGAGTGTGGGGAAAGCAGCTTTTTAAATTGATTCTTCTGCCATCCCTCCTCGTAATTCTGCACAGCTGTCACCCCTAGAACTATGGCAGCGATCACAGAAACAGTTGTTATGATTGCTGAGTTCTTGATGTGTACTTTTGCTTGTCCTTAGAATGTGGGAGGTAGAGAAAAATAAGGACCAGCCCTGCTGGGCAGGGTATTTTGTATGTATTACCTTATTTAATTTCTCTACAATTTTCTGAGAGAAGTGGTAGATATCTCTAGTTTATAGATAAGGAACCCAAATCTTAATTTGTTGACTGCTTTTGTGGTCATAACTAGTAAGTGAATTAGAACAGAATGTAGAGTCAGGTCTGTTTCCTGAAGTAAGAAGTAAAGCATAAATGGCCCCCATAGTTTGTTAAGCCGGACAAATGTAGCAGCCTTTGCACTAAGGTCAGTACTAGACAGTTGCTAATTCATATTCTCACTTTAAAATTTTTCCGTCTTTAATTTTGATACCTTAGGGGTACAGAGTTATAGAAGAGAAGCATCCAGTTATCAGGTCAGAAGAAGAAAAAGTCAGATTTGAAAGGCAGAAAGCCTGGTGCTGCTCAACATTACCAGAGCCTGCAATCTGTGGGATCAGTCGGATATGGGTGTTCAGCATGATGCGTCGGAAGAAAATTGCTTCTCGCATGATTGAATGCCTGAGGTAACTGAATGTCATTCTTCAAGTCCTTTTCTGTAGTTTTAAGATTTAAGTGGATTTTTCATATCAAGATTGGCATTTAATCTTAAATGTATAACTTCTATTTTAATTCAAAATTTGCATAAGATTGTCAGTATATTGGATCTTTGTTTTTTATGTGAATTTAATCTGGGGGTGGGGGGGGCGCGCAAGCACTATCAGTTAAATCCTATTAAACTATTTTTACTTACTTGTCACTAATGGTATTAGGCCAAAATAATCCACTTATTTCAAACTGTTCAGTATTGGAGAATTTTTAAGATAACCAAATAAATGTGGGAAGGTTTTTTTGGAATTAAAAAAAAAATGCTTTTACAAAAATTTGTCTTAAATTAAGAATATCATTTGTAAATTATCTAAGTCTCCTACTAGTTTTTTCTTTTTGCTTTTGTTGCTTGATTTTAAATTAAATGTATAGAGGAAGACTCAGATAAATTGCACGTTTTGTTTTCTGTTCTTTCAAGCACCTTTGCCAAAGGGTTAATGGAGGTTCATATTAATGCAGATGATGTTTTATTCCTAGAATCCTTGTCTATTATCTGTAGATACAGCTTTCAAAGTAATCCATCATTGTTGGAAGTTCCTAACTAAGGCTCTAGGAATCTTAGAACCTTAATGTGTTTGGTTTTTCCTTCTTATTTTATTATAGGTAGTGATCCAGGAGGGCTCAGGTCTACTCACCCTTGTCATGGCAAGAGGCGGGTCTTATTTTAGCTCTTTCAGAACTAAACCTGGAAAATGCAGCTGTTTAAATAATTGTCCGATATATGAGGATATTGCTCCTCCTTTAAATCTTGTAAATTTAGGTCTTATGACAATCCTAAGTTTATAAAAACGTTAAACAGGATAGCCATTGCCTTTGTTCTGTGCGATAATGCGATGCCCCCATAAGCTTCCTGTTAAAACTCATACAGAGTTTCTACTTTTTTCATTTATTGTTCTTATGTACCTAGCTCACTTTGTTAAGATTACAGTGTGAAAATTCTAATAGTCTGTATCTTGGCTAAATTAAAAAATTGTTTTTAAATAGCTTTATTGATATAATTACATAGCATAAGACTTATCTCTTTAAATTATATAATTCATTGGGTTTTAATGTATTCACAAGGCTGTGCAGCCATCACCACTGTCTAATTCCAGAACATTTCCATCGCTGTCCCCCCCCCCCCCCCCAAAAACCCACACTCATTAGCAGTCATTCCCCATTTCCCTCTCCCTTACCTTTTGGCGGTCACGAATCTACTTTCAGTCTGAATGGATTTTCCTGTTCTGAACATTTCATACAACGAATTCCTGTAATATATGACCTTTGTTGCTGGTTTCTTTCCTTCTTAGCATGCTTCAGAGCTCATCCATGCTGTAGCATGTGTTTGTGTGCTTCATCCCTTTTTTTATTGCCAGATAAAATCCTGCTGTGTGGATGTGCATTTCATTTATCCATTCATCAGTTGATGAATGTGGGGTGGGGTGGTTACTCTTTTTTGGCTGTTAGGAATAATCTGTAAGCATTTCATGTACAAATTTTTGTTTATTTTTATTTCCCTCTGTAAGTAGAGAAATATTTGCATTTTTTAAAAGATTTTATTTATTTATTTGATAGAGATCACATAGTAGGCAGAAGAAGCAGGCAGAGAGAGGGGGGAAACCGGCTCTCTGCTGAGCAGAGAGCCCGATGCGGGGCTCGATCCCAGGACCCTGAGATCATGACCCAAGCCGAAGGCAGAGGCTTAACCCATTGAGCCACCCAGGCGCCCCGCATTTGCATGTTTTATTTCTCTTGGTATATACCTAGGAGTAGAATTGTTGGGCCATATAGTAAATGTATGTATAACATTTTGAGGAGCTGCCAAACTGCTTCTCAAAGCAGCTATACTATTTTACAGTCACACCAGCAATATATGAGGGTTCTAATTTCTCCACATCCTCACTAGCACTTGTTATTGTCTGTCTTCTTAATTTTAGTCATCCTAGTGAATATGAAGTGGTATTTCATTTTGGGTTTGATTTACATTTTCCTAATGGCTAATGAGCATCTTTTCATGTGCTTATTGGCCATTTATGGATATTCTTTGGAGACTGCCTATTCAAATCCTATGTCCGTTGTTAAACTAGTTTATCTTTTTCTTATTTTAATAGTTTTTTATATATTCTGGAGAGAAGTCCCTTATCAGATATAAGATCTGCAGATATTTTCTACCTTTTCATAGCTGTCTTTTCATCTTCTTGGTGTCCTTGAATGCACAAAGTTCTTTAATTCTGAACTCCAAATTACATATCTTTTTCTTTTGTCACTTGTGTTTTTGGTGTCCTAAGAAGCCATTTCCTAATGCAAGGCTACAAAGATTTATACCTGTATTTTCTTCCAGGAGTTCATAATTTTAGTTCTTACATTTAGGTCTTTGACCATTTTAAGTTAATTTTTGTGTATGATGTGGGATTGGATCCAACAACTTTCTCTTTTTCATTCCAATCGTCCCTGTGCCATTTATTAAGCTGACTGTTCTTTTCCATTGAGTGGTCTTGGCATCCAAAAATCATTGATTGTGAGGATTTATATCTGGACTCTTCAGTTCTATTCCATCAGTCTATTCTTATGCCATAGCACACTGTTTTTAGTTCTGTAGCTTTGTAGTATGTTGCAAAATAAGGAAGTGCGAGTTCTTAAGTTTTATTCTTTTTCAAGATTCGTTTGACTGTTGGTGACTCTTCCAATTTCATATGAGATTTAGGACCACCTTGCTAATTTCTGGAAAGCCAGCTGTAGTTCTTTTGATTCATAAACATGGCATGTCTTTGTATTTATCTAAGTTTCTGGATCTTGCACTTCTTTTATTAATCTTGAGTATTCTCCTGATGTTATTATAAATGGAATTGTTTTTAAAATTTCATTTTGGATTGTTAATTTCAAGTATATAGAAATTCAGTTAATTTTTTAATATTGCTCTTGTATTCTGCAGCCTTGCTGAACTCATTTTTTTAATTAGATCTAATAGTTTTTTTGTGAATTCCTTAGGATTTTTGTGTGTATACATATAAGGTCATCCAGAAAGAGGTAGTTTTATTTCTTCCTTCCTAATCTGTTTTTTAATTTCTTTTCCTTGTCTATTCTGGCTAGAGCCTGTAGTGAGTAAGTACACTGTTAAATAGAAGAGGTATAAACAGAGAGCTTAGCTTGTTCCTGATCTTTGGGAAACAGTTTTCAGTCTTTCACATTAACTTTGATGTTCTCTGATACTCTTTATCTGGTTGAGGAAATTCCTTCTACTGAGAATTGTTAAATATTTTTATCATGAAAAGGTGTTGGGTAAATGGTTTTTAAGACCATTGTTCCTTTCTTTTTTTTTTTTTTTTTTTTTTTTTAAAGATTTTATTTATTTATTTGACAGAGAGAGATCACAGTAGGCAGAGAGGCAGGCAGAGAGAGGGGAAGGGAAGGAAGCAGGCCCCCGCTGAGCAGGGAGCCCGATGTGGGACTTGATCCCAGGACCCCGAGATCATGACCTGAGCCGAAGGCAGCGGCTTAACCCACTGAGCCACCCAGGCGCCCCCATTGTTCCTTTCATAAATATTTTTCTACCTTAGATTATTAATAACCTAGAGGAGCGATTATTTTTAGCAATTTTTAGAACATATAACATTACCTAAAAGTTTTACTGGTCAAATTTTACTTGATAGGTTTTTCCAGTTTTAATGATAAAAATACTAATTTCTTTTCTTTTTCTTTTACCCTTCCACACCCCCCTCTTTTTTTAATAGGAGTAACTTTATATATGGCTCATATTTGAGTAAAGAAGAAATTGCTTTCTCAGATCCCACTCCTGATGGAAAACTATTTGCAACACAGTACTGTGGCACTGGTCAGTTTCTGGTATATAATTTTATTAATGGACAAAATAGCACCTAAAACAAATTTGTGCCTGCAGTACTAGAAGACATCTACTGAAGAGAATGGATTGGTTGCTGACTTTAACCAGGAACTAGGGCCATTTTTATTACAATGAACTCAGGACTGGCAACAACCATAAGGTTGTTCCATTTTCATAAAATTGGAAACAATGCAGTAATAGCTTATTATTGTTTTGTTTTTTAAAGAAGATATTTTATTATCTTTTACAGAAATTTATGATTGATGTATTTTATCTATAGTTATTTAGACATGTTTACATGCAGCAGATAATTGTTCATAGTGGACTGAAAACTAATGCAAGGACTATGGTCTCAGTGATAAGTATATTTTGAAGTTCTTAATATGGAAATATACCAGTGTAGCTTGGTACTGTATTTTTTTATATTGATCTGCTGATACCAGTTATAGTTTTAAAGATTGTATTTTTACAGAGCGGAAACCAATGTTTTGGGTTCTTATCCAAGGAGGGGGCAATATTGCACGTTAAGGAATTCAGAGCTAATTCTTAAATGGCCTGAAATACATTCTGAAGGCACCCTTGCAAAAAGGCAAAGTTCCGAATTAACAGGAAGAATTTGGGAGCTTTTTCTTCCATTTTTTTCTTTCCTATTCTTGAAGCAGGAAGAAGTGGAAGGTGGTAAAGAATTGAGGCTTTTCTTCTTGGAGAGCTATAAAGTGACTAGAATTAGAAAATACCCTCTAAAGTTTATTATTCTTTCATTCTGGTTTTATTTCTTAAAATAAATGGCACCTGGGCACTCTTAGGCTATTAACAAATCCCAAAGAGGTTTATAAAAACCTGTGGAATAGTTGTAAGCTAACTATGGATGACTTGGTATCTGCTTTGTTATTCCTCAGAAATACTACACTGAGTATATGCCCGCGTTACTGGACTTCATTTTGATACTTGTCTATCCTTCATAGTGCCCTCTACTTTTAAAGGGTTTATATGTTGAAAAACTGCTGTGGCCTTTTATGACCTGTATATAATGTAGAATAAAATAATAAAATACTTGATAGCTTTTTCTAAGTGATAAATGTGATGATAGTGTGTTGTCATTTGTGCTTTTCAGGGAGTAGTTTGATATCTTAAAACAGTTAAAACACCGGCTTTTTACAAGTTTCACCAGTTTGCCAAAGGACCAGTATGTCTGTAGCAACTCTGAACTTGGTCTTCAAAAGGCAAAATCCTACCTAACATGAGAATTTTTCTGGTCTTTCAGAGAAAGAAAGGGCCGTAGCCCAAGAATGAAGCACCACTATCCTTTAACATAGATTATTTTTATGAGCTAAAATAATCATATCCAGCTAAAAGTTAGGACTTTAAATTAGCAGATGTGTATTTTATCCCCCTATAGATAGATGCTTTTTAAACTTTCAGAGCCATGTAAAGCTCTGTACTCTGTTTGTAGGGGTGTAAATATTACCCTCTGACTCATTATGATATTCTGACTTTTGATACTCCCTTTCCCTTTGGACTTGAAACTATTCTAGTCATCCCTGGTGTCCTCATTTGCCTGACAGGGAGTGTAACTTTTTTTTTTTTTTAAATTTTATTTATTTCTTTGACAAAGAGAGATCACAAGTAGGCCAAGAGGCAGGCAGAGAGAGAGGAAGGGAAGCAGGCTCCCTGCTGAGCAGAGGACCCCCCCCCAACACGGGGTTCGATCCCAGGACCCTGAGATAATGACCTGAGCCGAAGGCAGCGGCTTAACCCACTGAGCCACCCAGGTGCCCCACAGGGAATGTAACTTTTTAAAAGGAGGATGACATTTTCAGGTACATTATAGATGCTCTGGTAACTTTTAATTTCATAATACAGATCCAATTTCCACAGAAGCCATAGTATGCTTCTTTGTGGAGCAAAACTTGGTGGTTTCAAGGGGATCTGGGAGTAGAGAATATACATTGATTGGTTAGTTTAAATGTTACAGTTATTAGGAAAACCATTATTTTCACATTTATATTGAAGACACAGCCCCTAAAATAACTTTTATAGTCTAGGTATTTCTCAAAGAGTAGTATTAATGACTTCTAACTTTTGAGTGTTTTCTATGTGTCACACCTGTATAGTGCTGGATTATTTTATTATCTGACAACTCAAGTAAGGAATCTGGAACTTAGAAGCTTAAAAGACTGCTATAGCAGTCAGTGTGAAAAATGCTGAAACACAGAACTAAAGCTGTGATGTGTTGATGAAGAGGAAGAGACAGTTAACTTTGGAGAAGTTACAATTGAAGAATTGAAAGAGTTGATAACCAACTGAAGAAGGATCATGGCAGAGAATCTAGGGTAATTTGGAATTTTGATTTGGGTAACTGGATAGATGGATTGACTGAAAGGGGAATTCTGGAGAATTATGTTGGGAGGATTGGACCAGAAAGGATGAGTGCACGTTTGGTAAAGATTTTGAGGTCATTGCAGAATCTCCAAGTGGAGATACCTGTTTGGTGTGAAATTGGATATGTTGATCCAGAATTTGAGAGAAGTTTGAACTAAGGAAATGTATTAATATGGTTATTCAGAAGTTTAGAAGAGATGCTCCCACTGTAGGCTTTGTAAAATTACAGGATAGGAGAGAGTTGTGAGGAACACCGTCATTTAGGAGCCTCAAAGAAGACTACCTGAGAAGAGGTAAGAGAGTCAGAAGAGAGTGGTATATACCAGAAGAAGTGTTTGATAGTAAGAATGGTCAGCACTGTCGCATCACAATTGAAGCCTGAAGAAAGACGCTAGAAAAGAAAGGAGCGATCTTTTCGGAGTGGTGGAGGCAGTGATGGATGCAGTGAGTATACACTAATGGCCACAGTCAGACTTCAAAAGAAGTGATTCTGTAATTGTGATTGAATAAATATGTCTGTGAATTTGTCAGCTGCCCTTGAATAGTTGTTAGTTCATTCTAAAAATGTCTGGAGGTCCTGGGTGGCTCAGTCAATTGAGCATCTGACTCTTGATTTTGGCTCAAGTCATGATCTCAGGGTTGTTAGACTGAGCCCTGTGTCGGGCCCCACACTTAGTGGGGAGTCTGCTTGATATTCTCTCCCTCTCATATTTGCATGCATGCACTCTCACTCCTTCTCTCTCAAAAATAAATATTAAAAAAAAAAATGATTAGTATATAAGAGCGCCTGGGTGGCTCAGTGGGTTAAAACCTCTGCCTTCAGCTCAGGTCATGATCCCAGGGTCCTGGGATCGAGCCCCGCATCGGGCTCTCTGCTCAGTGGGGAGCCTGCTTTTCCCCCATCTCTCTCTGCCTGCCTCTCTGACTGCTTGTGATCTGTCAAATAAATAAATAAAATCTTTAAAAAAATGATTAGTATATAGTATATAGACATAAGAAATAGAAGTATAGATAGGAACCACAAGGTTTTATGAGTTACGCCCTTTTCTACATGGACATGCATTGGCTTTATTATATATTGCAAGAATTATAAAGAAATCATGATTTTACAAGTGAAGCATGACCATCATAAGGACAATAAGTACAGTAGACATGCAGTGACATTTTAATTGTTCTTGCTTAGATCGCATGGCTGCCCCAGATATCTAGTCCTATCTGGCCATATTTTTCACCAGGATTTAAACGATTGCTGAGCTGGTTTCTGGAGAGTGACTGCAGACATAGTTTGTCTTCTACCTATTCTCATGGCCCTTAGGCCTTTTGGCATATAAAGGGAGGATACTGTCTTATAATAACCCCTCCTCCTGCCACACCATTCTTAATAAAAATAAGATACACTGGACTACTTACAGAACAAAAAAGTGGTCAGAAAACTTACTTTGCTTTCTCTCTCTTAGAACTTATCCATCTGCTGTCATAGTCTCTGAAGTGGATGCTTTGCTTAGCTCAGTACTTGACAGTAAAGAGCAGAAGGAATTTACCATGTGAATGGCTTTAAACCTTGGCCTCAGTGACCCTTCTGAAATCACATTGGGTGATGTTTTCTTTCAGTAAAACCAGGGGTTTGGTGTTAGAGCAGTGTTCTTGTAGAGAAAGCGTACAGGTTTGTTTCCATGACGAAAGAGAGACCTGAGGAATATTTGTTGCCTAGATGTTGTTCCAGCATTAGGTAGTTGAATTCAGAGGTACAGCAGTCAGAGTTTCACGGCCTTTTGGTCCTTCCAGTGGACCAGCTGCTTTGGAATATATAGTGGAACACTATATATCAGGAGCAGTTTCTGCTTGCTCCTGAATGTGTCACCACACTTAACAAATGTTTATCCCCCCTCCTGAGGTAAATGGCCAGGGGTCCTTGGCCTAGAAGAATGTTTTCATGGTTCTTTATCAAAGTCTACTGTACTGAGCACTCTTTACATAATAGAACTGAAAGGCATTTTTTCTGGAATAATGAAGTTATTCTTAAAAGTAGGCAGTTGGGAAGTAAATTGGAGATTAACCCTGTCATACTACATAGTTTTTGCAACACAAAGTTCTGAGGACACCAGAATGAGTGTAGTTGCCATTTATAAAAGATTGTGGATCTACTCTATTTTCTTTTTTTAAAAAAACACTTAAAAAAAAAAAGATTTATTAATTTAACAGATCACAAGTAAAGAGGCTGGCAGAGAGAGAGGGGGAAGCAGCATCCCTGCTGAGCAGAGCCTGACTCAGGCCTCGATCCCAGGACTCTGAGATCATGACCTGAGCTGAAAGCAGATGCTTTAACCCACTGAGCCACCCAGGCGCCCCGCAACTCTGAGTATTGCTAATATGTCTGTCATCCTTACCTAATGTGGGACTCTGCAAATGGGCATGGTATGTAGATAATTCATATGTGTGTGTGTGTGTGTGTGTGTATCTTCTTTGTATAAGCTACAGATTTTCATTCAACATATATTTAAAACTTTTCTTAAATTCTTAGGCCAGAATTGTCAAATCTTCGAGTTATCCAACTTGTGATATGTGGACTTCGTATCTGTTTTGGACGTTGCCAGTGGTAGGGAGCTCATTCCAGTTTTGAACATACCAGAAAATTAGTGTAAAGAAAACAAACTTTTTCTTTTTTTGCGGGGGGCGGGGGGAGGGGGATGGGAGAGAATTTTAATACATTCACCAAATTAAACAAAAGGACAACATACTGTAGACACAACTTAAGACAATTTAGAATCATAAACAAAATGTGAGGTAGACCAACTAGTGAAATTCACCAAATTTTGGTTGAGAAAACTTTACAGTAATAAAGTAACACAGGTGCCTTCTTTTCTAAAAATCACAAAAAGCAATTGCATAAGTTACAGCCAAAATAACTGAATACAACTCTCATTCTAATTTTAGTTTACATTCAGTATTAACCTGTGTGAACTATCCTACATGACAAAGTTCAACAGGTTTATAGATTAGTTATTATGCAGGCCTAGCAAACACACTCATACCACAATGTTCTAAAGGATGGCAAGGCTTGAAGCTGAACACACCAAGGTATGTATTAACAAATCATGGTGTCCTGTGCTTGTGCAATTTTATCCTTAAAGGAGAAGGACCTAACGTTTCTAAAGAGTTATACTGTTAAGGTGAGTTTTAAAGATCCAGACCTTAGGATTACAGGCATTGGAAAGAATAGGGAGGTCAGTTGGAATTCTTCATCATTGGGGTGATGATGGTCCTTTGGCTTTTTTCTGGCATTTCTCTTCTATAGGGTTAAGTAGTATTTAAGAGATTAGTTACTTGATTTTTCAGAGTACCATGGAGTACCTGCATCTAAAGTTACTACTTTAAAAAACACACTTTAGACTTTGAAGCCCTAAAGCCAGAAGAAACCCTGAGAAGCCATCTGCCCCAGGTACAACTGTTTTGGAATTATTTCAAGTATCTTATTTGCTCTATATAGTAAATGTTATTGGAATATTGCACAAACAGTGGGTTTCTTGATATCATCTGCATTAGGCCCTTTCAGCAAAACAGGAACAATTGAAATACATTCATTTCTAAAGCAACCTGCTTCAAAACGTACCTCTTCACCAAAAATTCTGCTGTACTAAAATTAAGGAGTATTTTTAAAGAATACATAAGGCAGATTCTCTTTGAAGGACAATTTTAAAAATGGGGTTTAAAGGAATTGTTCATTTCAAAATACATTTAAAGCATCATAAGTAGCTATATTAAAATCGAGATCTGCAAACCATTTTCAGATTAGTACATTCCATCTTTTCACTATTGTAAACTCCTTGTTATCATAAGCTAATAAAGCTGGTCAGTTAACATCATGTGTTTTAAGTAAATGCAGGCTTAGTCAGCCCCTTTCAGTAGTTTCAGGCCACAGATAAGACATCAATTCAAGTAAAAATGGCCATTTTAAGTGGTATATACGGGCTAATAAGAAAAATGTGAAGGAGATTGTTTAATGATAACTAATTTAAGCATGAACTTCTAATAGACTTCATTGGTTCTAGGACATTTTCTAAAAGTCTGTTTTTGATTAAAATATATTGGTGAGAAATCTGTAGAAACTTACACTGCTGATATTGAACAAACACCCCCTGCTGATTTTAGCTGAGTCAGAGACATTAGGTAATGGAATCTTTCTTTCTTCTTACAAGAGAATCACTGGTAGGATTAAAACTGGTTATATCTCTCTCTCTGGCTCTGTTTCCCATTTCATCAATTTTTGTGGTGTTGTCGGTATAAGGTAGGTGATAATCATTCAGTGTCTTTTAAAGGAAGCTTTGGTTGAGGCCCTGAAAGGAAACGAACTACTTCTACTCCACACAGAACCGCAGCCTGATGTGTAGCTTTCCTGGTGCTGGCTACTTCGTTCCAGCCAAACAGGGTGGGGATGGGGTGACCACTGAACAGTCTTTAATGGGCTCAACTACTGAATTAGGTTCTCCTTGTTCAAGATTAAATGCTGGTCCATATTCTCATAGACATACTGTGCTTAGAGACGGGAAACATTTTTAAAGAATGTAAAAAGCAAAGGAATTTCAGCAAGGAGAAGCTGCATAAATGCATACAGCGCCTGCTCTGCATTTACTGATTTGTTTGTTCAGTTTAAATAGTAAACTTTTAACTCCTGTGGAAATTTTGCCAAAAGTTTCAATACATATAAGATTATAAATCTTAAACTAACACTGCACAGAGAAAGACAAAGCTACTTCTTTTTTTTTTTTTAAAATACAAATATCTTCTACATTCTATCATTTCAGACCCCTGAGTAATACTGTACCAAAGTACAGATCTGAAGAGAAACTGAGGGTTCAGGCCTCAAACGTTAATCTTCAATTAATTCCACACCAACGGTGTGAGTCTCGTAACACATTCAGACTAGCTAATGCCGAGAGTCTGTTTTCCCCCTAACGTAGTGTAGTAGAAAAAACAATGCAAACTCCATGTTCATTCTCCAAGTACGTCCTCCTCAGGCTCCCATGGCAGACCATGTCTTAAGTAATTGCATAACTGCCTAGGGTGGAGTTAACCTGAATTTAAGGTCCTGACAGTGGAACTGAAAGAGAATGATAGCCCCAAAGACCTGGGTCAGATTGGGGTTGGAGGGGTGGATTTCTTTGGAGAACAAATATGTTGCACTTTGCTCCACAGTGATTGTACCTTAAAGGAAAAAAATCCCAAGTAATTGTTTCTGCCCCACCCCACCTAGGCATCCCTTTGCTGTGTTTGGTCTCTTCAAAAGGTCATACGTGGCGGCCAGTAAGAAAGTAGAGGGGCTTGTCATCACTGCTGTTAGCGGTTTGAAACTCGTCCCGGAGGCGGAACTGCCACTCATCCTCTAGCTCTAAGCGGACAATTGTTTGGCGTAAGGAGCTTCTGTCTTGGCAGATGACACATAGGGTAGCACCTTCAGAAGAAATGCAGAAATGCATGTTAGGCTCAGGGATTGAAATATAAAGAACATACCATTTTTTCCTGATTATATCCTCTAAGCTAACACATCTGAGAACCAACATGTAGGTAAGTGGCCTATCACAATCATTCATAATAATTTTATTTTCTATTTGAGTAAGTAGTATTACAAATTCAGTTTAAGAGTGTAAAGTGAAAAATCCTTGCCCTCTGGTAACCAATGGTAAAACTAGTGTACTGTGTCTCTAGTGTAGGGCTTCTCCGCCTTAGCAACACTAGGTAATCTTGTTGGGGGGGGGGGTGCTGTTCTGTTCGTGTAGGGTGGTCTAGCAGCATCCTTGGTTCTACTCACTAGATGTCAGCAGCGCCCTCCAGTGCGGCAACCTAAAATGTGTCCCACTATTGCCAGATGTCCCCTGGGAGGCAGCCCCCTTGCCCCACACTGCTCCAGGCACATTTTATGCATACATACACAATATCCTCTGTTCTGAAATTGTACATAAGAGTAAAATCATACGGTATTTGTCTTTTCTCTGACTTATTTCACTTAGCATTATATACCCTGTAGGCCCACTCATGCTGCTGCAAATGGCAAGATCCCTTTTTTATGGTGGAGTTAATCCATTGTATATAAATACATCTTCCTTATTCATTCATCTATGGTGGGATGCTTGGGTTGCTTACATATATTACCTGTTGTGAGTAATGCTGCAGTAAACATTGGGGTGCATGTATCTTTTTGAGGTAATGTTTTCATTTTCTTTGGGTGAGTACCCAGTACTGGAATTAATGGATATATGATTAATCCTATCTTCAGTTTTTGAGAAAACTCTACACTGTTTTTCCACATTGGCCTGTGCACAATATTCTGAGTCTTAACTTTCTTCACTGACCTCAGAGGTCATCCTGTCATGATTATTTGTGGTGCTTAATCTGCAGTTTGTTCTTAGGCAGATCTCTTTTGTATTGTACACACCTGTTGAAGCAACTTTAGCTTCTATACCAGAATTACAACTCATTAACCTAATTTTTATTAAAATTAGGTGCTTTGAGAAGCATTATTTCTGCTTACATCGCATCATTCCTTTCTGAAATTAATAGTGGTAAAAACCAAACTCAATGTGGTCACATTTCTGGCTTTGTGTCTGCGTTTTTGCCCTGACTTAACCACAACTTGATTCCACCCCTGCCCCAGGTAAGAAAATTGTGGCCCTGGTTTAAAAGCAAGGTGTTTAACTTACTGGCAAAAATTATTGTGAATGTGCTTTTTTATATGTTTCACCTCCCTGTTTTATCTGGGGGAACAATGGCATTCATAAGCAAAAGGCACTAAATTTGAATTACCTTTTAGAAACTTAAATTTCTTCAGAAGATCAGCACCTACAAAAGAGTCACAGAGGTACAAGAGAAGTCCACTGAAAAACACCCCTTCACAGCTGACATTGCTGGAGTGGGGCCTGGAGCTGACGTAGCATATGGCCACCTGGAATCATCAAGCAGACATAGCGTGGGCATTTCAAAAAGCAAGCAAAACATCTATACTTTAGCTGAGTGAGCCAGTACCTTCCGTTTTAGCTATTTCAGGGTAAGGTAAAGGAGGTAAATTCTTTTATTGAAACTTAAATAGATTGGTTATTTAAACTCTGTAGCTCTTTTATTTAATGTGCCAAGTTTTAATCTATTTAAGTCTTGTTTCTCTTAATGAAGGACAGTTGGGATTAGTAGTAAGAAACAAAACAGGCCTCTCCATGTAACTGCCTTCCACACAAAGACATACTTGAGATTTAAATGTTTTGATTAGAAATTGTTTATTCTCATCAATAAGGTAATCAGCTTTTCATTTACATGAACTTCAATTTTCAATCAGACAGAAGCTTCAAATGGTACATGATTTTAAGTAGGCTCCACACCTAGTGTGGAGCCCAGTGTGGGGTTTGAACTCAAAACCCTGAGATCAAGACCTAAGCTGAAATCAAGACTTGGATGCCTAACTGACTGAACCACCCAGGCACCCCCAAGAGTGCATAATTTTTTATTTATTTGGGAGAGCACAAGTAGGGGGAGCGGCAGGCAGAGGGAGAGGAGGAGCCAATGTGGGGCTCAATCTCAGGACCCTACGACCATGACTTGATCCAAAGACAGATGCTTAACTGAGCCACCCAGGTGCCCCAGGGTGGGTGATATTTAAAATTTAGTTCAGTATGGCTTGCATGTACAGAATATAACTTTACAGAAATTACAGGGTTAATAAGATAGTTGGGGAGACCTTGAGAACAATGAAATGGCTTAATATGTGGACCTGACCATTTGGCTCCAAATACAGGTTTCGCTGCTTCGTAGCTAGTAGGAGACCTTGAGCAGCTTCCTTCATTTACCATACCTCAGTCCCTTGTCTGGGGAGAGAACAGTAGTACCTGTTTCATAGGACTGTTTTGTGGAATAAATACTGTAAGATGTTAAGTAGGTATTCAGTGAGTGTTAGCTGTTGTTACACAACGCAGTCTTTAATATGTAATAACATCTAGAGCCCTGGACCCTGGGGTAGAGGATTTTGGAGATACCATAAAAGGCACTATTACACCTGATGGTTTTTAAGGTTCCTCCTACCTCTAAAATTCTACAATTCATGGTCCAACCCACAGTGTAGATTACTGAAATTTCATAAGAATAAGGATGTAAAGTGTTTATGCTATTTGAATTAAAAATCAGTTCACACGGGGGCACCTGGGTGGCTTAGTGGGTTAAGCCGCTACCTTCGGCTCAGGTCATGATCTCAGGGTCCTGGGATTGAGTCCCGCATCGGGCTCTCTGCTCAGTGGGGAGCCTGCTTCCCTCTCTCTCTCTGCCTGCCTCTCTGTCTACTTGTGATCTCTCTCTGTCAAATAAAATCTTAAAAAAAAAAAAAAATCAGTTCACAGGGGATGCCTGGGTGGCTCAGTTAAGCTTCTGCCGTTGGCTTAGGTCATGATCCTAGGGTCCTGGGATTGAACTCCACGTTAGGCTCCCTGCCCAGCAGGGAGCCTGTTTCTCCCTGCTTCCCCTGCCCTCAACTTACGCTCTCTCTCAAATGAATAAAAAAAATCTTCAGGAGACAAACCATAAGTGACTCTTAACCACACAAAACAAACTGAGGGTTGCTGGGGGGAGGGGGGTGGTTGGGAGAGGGGGGTGGGGTTATGGACACTGGGGAGGATATGTGCTATGGTGAGTGCTGTGAAGTGTGTAAACCTGGGGATTCACAGACCTGTACCTCTGGGGATAAAAATACATTATAAAATAAAATAAAATAAATTTAAAAATTAAAAAAAATCTTCAAAAAAAATGTTTTCAGAATTGAATACAGTTGTATTTCAGTTTGAAAAATTGTGTATGTCAATACACGCACCAAAAAAGCCAAAGAGGAAATAATAGTCTACCAAAATATTACTGTTCCCATTACAAGTGATTTTTTTCCTTTATACCTTTCATTTTTTAAAAAAAATTCCTTACTAAGAGTATATTATGTTAATGAATAGAATAAAATATTTTTAAAACAATACTAATAGTCAGAGGAAAGCTTAGTGGTGGAAGTCCTTAAAGTTCCAAAGGCCATCGGTGGTCTAAAGGTGTAAGTGACAGATTTTTTAAAAAACTAAAACTGATGGAGAACTTGAGATAGACAAGAAAAAGAGTGGAAAATGAGGAAACAATGGAAAAGAAAAATTCAGGAATAGAAAGTAGTGAAGTGACAGCTCTAAGGGTCTCCTGTGATCCCCTAAGTTGTTCAACAGTCACGGAGCTCCTCTTCTGCTTAAAACAGTGGCTAAGACACTGTGTACCTCTGAAGAACTGTGTCTTGTGGAGAAACATCATGTGATTATAAGATGGTCTGATAACTGCTTCTGTCCGAAGTCATGGGTAGGCTGCTCAGTGGAACTGACCTTTGAGCTAAGCTGTGCGTCTTCACTAGCTCACTGTGGAGAGCTTGAAGTAGGTATGGGGAGGGACAGTTGCCATCACATCTTGTGTGAGCCTTTGCAGTAGGTCACAGGCTCCTATTTTGTCTCCATTTAGAATTTAAAATGGGAAAGAAATGGAAGTTGGGGTGCCTGGGTGGCTCAGTGGGTCAAGCCTCTGCCTTTGGCTCAGGTCATGAACTCACGGTTCTGAGACTGAGCCCTGCATCAGGCTCTCTGCTCAGCTCGCTCTCTGCCTACTTGTGATTTCTCCCTCTCTCTCTCTTTCAAATAAAATCTTAAAAAGAGAGAGAGAGAGAGATGGATGGAAGTAGATAAAAGCACAGTACCAGCCCTCTTCCCTTTACCTCTGGTCCAATGTTAAGGTAGCAGTCAATGGCCAACACAGGACTCTTGAAGTTATGGATGGCTTTGGGGAAGAGTTTGTAGGAAGCGTGCTGAAGGAACTTCTCCAGGAGAAACTGCGCAGGGGCTGCCAGTAGTGTATGTTCACTGTCGGGAGCACAGACATACTGAAGGGGCAAGATGGGTGCTAAGCTCTCTGACACCTGAAATCAGAGCCAAGATTATCATGGGAAATATGTCTGTCACTGGATGAAACAGGCAAGGAAAACCTGCATTGCATACTAACAGTCCCCAAATAAGAGCAGTAGCACAGTGACAGATGGTAGGGCTAAACATAAGTGTGTCATTCTAGGTTCTGAGAAAGTTCTTTCCCCTTGGGAATAGGTTGGGTCTAACAACACACAGCAAGGGAAGGAGAAATGTAGGGTTCTTTAAAAGTTACTGCATTTAGCAACATTGTGAAGGCCCACAGGACGCCTTTCTCAGTGCTGCTGGACGTGGACGGGTTAAATCCCATCCCATCAGATCCAAAAAATAAAAGCAAAGAGGTTTCTAAGCTCCACTGGGGGAAATCACATATTATAAATGATAAGATACCAGTAAATCTCTTAGAAAAATTGGTTAGGTCCATGGAATTTACTCTCAACAGGTGCTGATTGGTATTACTTTCTTAGAAAATGGCAAAGGAACAGACAAGCATCTTAATTTACATTTCACTTATGTATTAAAGAATATAAAGATGTTAATTTTGCCAGTTTATGAAGAGAGAATGTTAAGTTTGAAACTTGAGATTTGATGGAATTGGTAGGCCTTAAGTCTAAAGAAAGGTAGATCTGTTGACTTCACATGTTCCATTTTGCTCTGGGTGAATCCTCAGTAAGGGGAATGAGACTGCAAACTTGGCATTAAGAACTGGTTCTCTGGGGGAGCCTGGGTGGCTCAGTGGTTTAAAGAACTGATTCCCTTATGTTATCTCACTTTCCAGTCAAGTGCCAAGGGCTTAATGCCAGTGCCACATAAGTACTGGTAAGAAACTGTTTTAACTTTCAACAGTAGAATCAAGCTTGCAAACTTACCATGATCTTTGGTTTAATGATAAAGTCCCGTTGCCCTCCAACCTGAACATGTTTCTTCATGAGACTGAAGTTATTAAAGCGGCAGATGAGCAGGCCACTACTGTTTGTTCTCAGGTTAAAGTCAACATCTTCACAGAAATACCTGAATCATAATCACAGGGATAGGTCTTTGACTATCTGTCACATCCCAGCCATGTTCACCACACACAGATGCATCATAGCTGTTAGGAGACAGACTCAGAATCAGCCTTGCCTTCTGGAGCTGGCTGGTCCTCTTAGCACTGGCCTGTGAACCCCCTAAATTGGGCACTGCAGTCATTAAAAGGAGGAGAAAGTGAGATGGCTTTGGCCCAGATAAAGGGGCCAAGATGCCAAAGGGGCCTTAGGCATTCCTGAACTGAAACAGGACTGCACGTTCTATATACTCCTGTGGGAAATGAACACAGACATGCTCCCAGTTTAAAAATCCTGGCTGCAAACAACATGAAACAGCTCCAGCATATTCTAATAGTTACAGAGGTGGTGGCTGACCTAAGAGGGACTAAATGATCCCTGACATTCCTCACTTGGCCATCTTGGATTTTCTAGGATGGGGATGTTACTTATTCAGGAGGCAAGACCAGGGCTAGCCTGCTCATTCCGGCCTGCTGGCCCTTCCTGAAGGATCCAAATCTCTGGATTTTACTAACATTTAGGGAAGAGGATTAACTTCCAAGTTCTGAGGATGAAAGAGTTCACCTTCAATGGATTATGGGTCCACACACTGATTTGTGTTGATGTAATAGTTTTTCTCCCTGTTTTAGTTCTTGTTGAATAATGGGATAGCTAAAGTAGGTTTTCTAAGCCCTTCATGTTGTAATTCCTGTTTTTTTAAGGGTCTGGGTCAGTTTAAGGGATTATGAAGGGGCACTTTGGGGCTTGTGATCCACTCCCCCTCCTTGTCCATAAAAGGAGATTCTTGGTTTTTCAAAGACCAAATCAAAGGAGTAGACCCATTATAGGTGTCAGAGTTGGACCGAAGCAACCAGTAGGTGCCAGGATTACTTTCCTCCAGGAGGCCTGACTTACCTGTTGAAGTCATACTGTACATTCTGAGTCAAGTCTATGTTAAGGAGAATGAAGTCATGCACATGGCACCTAGAAAATGGGGCTTTCAGGCTCTGAGAAGTCAACTTGCTGCTCCATTTCTGTATGCCCAGGATTGCATAGTGGATGATTTTTGGTGTTGCTTCAATATGCTGCAAGACACTCTTCAAGGACACATTCTTACTGGAAACTCCTGCTTCCATGGGCTGGCTATGAAATGTAAAATTGGTTTAAATACGAGATCAGTAACTATTACTGAGGATTGTTTATTAAGGGCTGACACTACTATACAGTATTAATATCTGTAAAGGATAAAATGAGCTGGTTTACTTTATATTAGACTGGGATAGAAAAGAAGGTCAAGCCTAGCTTTCTTTCATGCTGCCTGTTATTGCTAACTTAAGGGAGCTGTCTTGGGGGTAGGGCCTACCATGTTAAGGCAGAGAAAGAAAGCCATCCCATCTCAAAATGAAGCACATTTTGAAGGTTAGAAGCACGTAGGTATACTTCTGGTAATTATGGTGTAACAAAGGAATATTTGAAAACATCACTGGCTTCATACCCGCAAGTGGAAACAGACACAATGTGTGAGCCAGAAGGGCCTAAAGGTCACCTGGAAGTGTTTCGGGGCGGGGTGGGGGGAGCTACTTGTATTTTGGGGCCATTTATTGCTTAGGACTTCTCCAGGTTTAGAGCATTTCCTGGTCCTCATGGACCCATTTTCACCACTGTCCTAGGAAGGAGAACCACTGATTTTGGCTCAACCCTAATTTCAGAAGTGAGGGAATTGAGACAGAGATTAAAGGACTTTCCCTTTTCATCTGGGTAGTTACAGAGCAGAGCTGGGGTTAAAAAGCAGGTTTGACTCAGGAGCCAGTAGACGTTATAAAACTTTATAGCAGACCAAAGCCGTGATGCAGAAATTGCCCAGGAGTGTAATGGCACACTGAATCTCTATGAATTGAAGAGAGTGCTAGTGAGGGTAGTCTCCTGAATCATTGTTTTGCTCTGGAAAGCTGCACCTCTCTCATTTACTTCCATGCATGACTATAGCCAAGGAAAGGATCTTCTTCACAGCATTAGGTAATACTTCCCTAGAACCGCTTGGCAAGTACTACTACCTGCTCTGATCCTGAACACTGTGAATGTTCCACAGAACACACGAATCATCCATCACAACGATGAAAGGCCAGACACACTGGCGTTTAACTCCCAGTTCTTCCAGGCGGTTCCTCTCCAGTTCCAGATTGTGGTAGGACAGCTCCTTAATGAGAAACCTGGCAGCACCTGGAAGGCAACATAACCACAGCTGTACCTCCTTCACTCAGGCTTGACCCAACACCCCCCACCCCGCCCCCGCCACCCCAGACAACCTTCTTTCCAAGGCATGCCTGTTCAAGTGGTGAGCCTGCAGGGTGGGAGGGTCAATGAATTGTTCAGAGCAGTGCTTCTCAAATGAGTAAAAATAAGGAGGAGTCTGTTTAAAATGCTGATTCTGGAACCCATCATCAGAGTTGCACTTTAAGTCTGATAAAAGGCCAAAAACCAGAGCAGTCTTTGATGATGCAGATGATTCATGCACTACACTTTAAGCGGAACTACAAGAATCCAGTTTCCCTGATGGGAAAAAGGATACCATGTAGAGGAAAAACGCGTATAACTGGTTTGTTCCTTTTAAAGCTGTAAGATGCGCTCTCAGTCCTAGAAGCAGCCACTTGCATGTCCTGCTCTAGCGAGTAGCCAGGGTTGCGCTGAGTGGGTATGCTGCTTATACTAATGTATCCCCTGCTTTAGGAGATCGACAGCAGTGTTCTTTGAAGAAGATTCTGGAAACTGGCATCCTTTCCCTAGATGGGCTTTTTGCAAGAGGCGGTATGGTATAGTAAAAGACTGGAGCCAAGCTAGTAACATTTAATCCTGGTTCCACCACTTTCTAGCCGTGTGACAGTGAAAAAGTTAAATCCCCTATGCCTTGGCTTTTCCGTCTATAAGAAGGCAATGATAATGTCCACTTCACAGGATTGTTGTATGGTGTTCACGACAGCGTCTAACATGTGGTAAGTACTTAGTATTAGAGATTATTAAGAAGATGATGATCATCAGATCCATCCATGTTGTTGCAAATGGCAAGATTTCATTCTTTCTATGACTGAATGATATTCCATTGTGTATATATGCCACATTGTTATCCTTTTTAATATATCAATGGACACTTAGGTTGCTTCTGTAATTTGGCTATTATAAATAATGGTAACTCAAGCCAGTCAGAGAAAGAAAATACCACATGATTTTACTCATAGGTAGAATTTAAGAAACAAAATGAATGAAGAAAAGAAGAAAAAAAGACAAACCAAAAAAAACCCAAAAACAGTTACCTATAGAGAACAGATGGTTACAGGGAAAAGGGGTAGAGGTTGGGTGAAATAGGTTAAGTGCATTAAGAGTACACTTATCTTGATGAACACTGAATAATATATGGAATTGGTGAATCACTATATTGTACATCTAAAACATAACACCATATGCTAACTATACTGGAATTAGAATTTAAAAAAATTAAGAAGATGATACTCATCACAGCCAAATTTTATATGAGTGGGCTACCTGAAAATGAAAATGTAGGTAATGAAATGAAGAGATTAAACAAAGCTATTAGATCTATGGAGGAACCAGAAAAACAGTTTGAATAGATCAACCGTACTACTAGAGATTAAGGAAAATCTACCTTCCATGAACATTTGTGTAATACTTTTTATTCTCAATGTAGTAAGGACCATATATGAAAAGCCCACAACTAACATTGTAATGGTAAAAGACTGAAAGCTTTTCCTCTAGGATAGAACAAGACAAGGATTATTCCATTGTACCACTGCCACTTGTATTTAACACAGTACTAGAAATCCTAGCCAGAGTGATTAGGCAAGAAAAAGAAAAGGCACTGAGGTTGGAAAGGAAGAAGTAAAATTATCTGTTTGTAGGCACACGACTTTATATGTAGAAAGCCATAAACATTCCACACACACATACAAACTGTTAGAAATAATAAACATGAATTCAGCAAAGTTGTAGATACAAAACAAAAAGTCAGTTGTGTCTCAATACACTAACAATAATCTAAAAGGGAAATTAAGAAAACAATTCCAGGGCACCTGGGTGGCTCAGTGGGTTAAAGCCTCTGCCTTCGGCTCAGGTCATGATCTCAGGGTCCTGGGATCGAGCCCCACATCGGGCTCTCTGCTCAGCGGGGAGCCTGCTTCCCCCTCTCTCTCTGTCTGCCTCTCTGCCTACTTGTGATCTCTCTCTGTCAAATAAATGAATAAAATTAAAAAAAAAAAGAAAACAATTCCATTTACAATGGCATCAAAAAGAATAAAATACTTAGGAATATATGTTTAACCAAGCATGTGAAAGATATGTACATAAAAAAGTATAAAACATTGCTGAAAAAAAGTAAACATGACATGGTTAAATGGAAAGACATCCATGGTCATGGATTGGGAGACGTAATATTGTTGAGATGTCAATATTATCCAAAGTGATCCAAAGATTTAATGCAATCCCTATCAAAATCTTAATGATTTATGTGTGTACAGAAATTTAAAAAGAATCCATCCTTAAATTAATGTGGAATCTTAAGGGACCTTCAATAGCCAAAATAGCGTTGAAAAAAGAACAAAGTTGGAAATCTCATAGTTGGCTGATTTCAAAACTTACTGTAAAATGATAGTAATCAAAACAATATGGTAGTGACATAAAGAAAGACATATAGGCCAGTGGGATAAGAATGCAGAGCCCAGCAGTAAGGGCCCAGCCCTAAGGACCTGTACAGTCAAATGATTTTTGACAAAGGTGCCAAGACCATTCAATGGGAAAAGGACAATTTCTTCAGCAGATGGTATTAGAAAAACTGATATTCCCATGCAAAAGAATGAAGCTGGACCATTACCTTACACTATATAAAACTAAAATGGATCAAAGATCCAACTATAAGAGCTAAAACTATAAAACTCTTAAAAGAAAACAGGTGAAAATCTTGCTGTTGTATGTAGCAATGATTTGTTGGATAGGACACCAAAAGCATAGCCAATGGAAGAAGAAAACATATAGTTGGACTGCATCAAGATTTAAAATATCTGAGCACCCATAACCAGCAAGGAAATTGAAGAAGCAGTAATCAAAAATCTCCCAACAGACAAAGAGCCCAGGGCCAGATGCCTTTCCATGGGAATTCTACCAAACATGTAAAGAAGAAATAATTCCTATTCTTCTGAAGCTGTTTCAAAAAGTAGAAATGGAAGGGAAACTTCCAAACTCTACAAGGCCAGCATTACCTTGGTCCCAAAACCATACAGAGACCCCACCAAAAAAGAGAATTACAGACCAATATCCCTGATGAACATGGATGCAAAAATTCTAACCAAAATACTAACCAATAAAATCCAATAGTACATTAAAAGGATTATTCACCATGACATCTCAGTATCATAAAAGCCATATTGAAAAGCTCACAGCAAATATCATCCTCAATGGGGAAAAACTGAGAGCTTTTCCCTTAAGGTCAGGAACATGGCAGGGATGTCCACTATCACCACTGCTGTTCAACATAGTAGCAGAAGTCCTAGACTCAGCAATCAGACAACAAAAAGTAATAAAATACATTCTAATTGGCAATGAAGGAGTGAAACTCTCACTGTTTGCAGATGACATGACACTCTACGTGGAAAACCCAAAAGACTCCACCCCAAAGTTGCTAGAACTCATACAGGATTTCAGCAAAGTGGCAGGATATAAAATCAATGCACAGAAATCAGTTACATTCCTATACACTAACAAGGAGACAAGAAGGGGAAATTAAGGAGTTGATCCCACTTATAATTGTACCCCAAACCATAAGATGCCTAGGAATAAACCTAACCAAAGAGGCAAAGGATCTATACTCAGACAACTATAGAACACTCATGAAAGGAATTGAGGAAGGCACAAAGAAATGGAAAAATGTTCCATGCCCATGGATTG
The DNA here is from genome assembly GCF_009829155.1 of Mustela erminea. Taxonomy (NCBI): domain Eukaryota; kingdom Metazoa; phylum Chordata; class Mammalia; order Carnivora; family Mustelidae; genus Mustela; species Mustela erminea. Next base: position 48,971,246 of record NC_045626.1, read on the forward strand.
GAAGAGCAAACATTATTAAAATGTTGATGCTGGGGTACCTGGGTTGCTCAGTGGGTTAAGCCTCTGCCTTTGGCTCAGGTCATGATCTTGGGGTCCTGGGATCGAGCCCCACATCAGGCTCTCTGCTCAGCCTGAGAGAGCCTGCTTCTCCATCTCTCTCTCTGCCTGCCTCTCTGCCTACTTGTGATCTCTCTCTGTGTCAAATAAATAAATAAAATTTTTAAAAAATAATGATAAAAAAATGTCGATGCTTTCCAGAGCAATCTACACACTCAATGCAATCCCTATCAAAATACAATCCACTTTTTTTCACAGAATGGGAACAAATAATCCTAAAAGTTATATGGAACCAGAAAAGTCCCCAAGTAGTCAAAGGAATGTTGAAATAGAAAGCCAAAGCTGGTAGGATCACAGTCCCGGACTGCAAGCTCTATTACAAAGCTGTCATCATCAAGACAGTATGGTACTGGCACAAAAACAGACACATAGATCAACAGAATGGAATAGAAAGCCCAGAAATGGACCCTCAACTCTATGGTCAACTAATCTTTGATAAAGCAGGGAAGAATGTCCAATGGAAAAAAGACAGTCTCTTCAACAAATGGTGTTGGGAAGATTGGACAGCCACATTCAGAAGAATGAAATGACCATTTCCTTACACCACATGCAAGAAGAGACTCAAACTGGATGAAAGACCTGTGAGACAAGAATCCATCAAAATCTTGAGGAGAACACAGACAGCAATCTCTTTGACCTCAGCCACAGCAACTTCTTCCTAGAAACATCGCCAAAGGCAAGGGAAGCAAGGGCAAAAATAAACTATTGGGACTTCATCAAGATCAAAAGCTTTTGCACAGCAAAGGAAATAGTCAACAAAACCAAAGGACAACTGACAGAATGGGAGAAGATATTTGCAAATGACATATCAGATAAAGGGCTGGTATCCAAAATCTATAAAGAGCTTATCCATCTCAACACCCAAAGAACAAATAATCCAATCAAGAAATGGGCAGAAGACATGAACAGACATTTCTTCAAAGAATACATCCAAATGGCCAACAGACACATGAAAAAGTGCTCAGCATCACTCAGCATCAGGGAAATGAAAATCAAAACAACAATGTGACCCCTCACACCAATCAGAATGGCTAAAATTAATAAGTCAGGAAATGACAAATGTTGGAGAGGATGTGGAGAAAGGGGAACCCTCCTACACTGTTGGTGGGAATGCAAGCTGGTGCAGCCACTCTGGAAAACAGCATGGAAATTCCTCAGAAAGTTAAAAATAGAGCTACCCTACGACCCAGCAATCACCTACTGGGTATTTACCCCAAAGATACAAATGTAGTGATCCGAAGGGGCACATGTACCTGAATGTTTATAGCAGAACTGTCCACAATAGGCAAACTATGGAACGAACTTAGATGTCCATCAACAGATGAATGGATAAAGAAGCTGTGGTGTGTGTGTGTGTATATATATATATATACCATATATATGTATATGCCATAAATATGTGTATGTATACATACATACACACACCTACACAATGGAATACTATGCAGCCATGAAAAGAAATGAAATCTTGCCATTTGCAATGATGTGGATGGAACTAGAGTGTATTATGCTGAGTGAAATAAGTCAATCAGAGAAAGACAATTATCATCTCTCTGATAGGAGGAATTTGAGAGGCAGGGCAGGGGGGTCATAGGGGGCACAGAAGGAAAAAAATGGAAAGATGAAACCAGGGAGGGAGACATACCATGAGAGACCCTTAATCTCAGGAAACAAACTGAGGGTTGCTGGAGGTGGGGAGGGATAGGATGGCTGGGTGATGGACATTGGGGAGGGTATGTCCTATGGTGGGTGCTATGAATTGTGTAAGACTGATGATTCACAGAACTGTACCCCTGAAGCAAATAATGTATTAATGTTAATAATAAAAAAAAGAACATTTTACTAAGGGGAATAACTCAGACACAACAAATATTGTAAAGGGGCGCCTGGGTGGCTCAGTGGGTTGGGCCTCTGCCTTTGGCTCGGGTCATAGTCTCAGGGTCCTGGGTTCAAGCCCCGCATCGGGCTCTCTGCTCAGTGGGGAGCCTGCTTCCCCCCTCTCTCTGCCTGCCTCTGCCTACTTGTGATCTCTCTCTGTCAAATAAATAAATAAAATTTAAAAAGAACAAATATTGTATGATCAAGCTTACATGACATACCTCAAGTAGGCAAATTTACAGACACAAAATAGAATGGTGGCTGCCAGGAAATGGGGAAATAAGGAGTTAATCTTCCGTGATACAGAGTTTGAGTTTTGTGAGCTGACCAGAGTTCTGGAGATTAGTTGCAAAACAATATGAATATGGTGAATGCTACTGAACTGGACCCTTAAAAATGGCTAAGATGGTAAATTTTATGCTTTTTTTCTAAATAAAAAATAAAAAATTAAAAATAGTTTGCATGTATGTCATTGGCATATATGTTAGTTTCTCCTCAAATTATTGCAAAAATGGCAAAACTGCCATTAAGCAAATTCATTCAGATCTGGGATGAGGAAATTCACCTAAAGACTGGTAAAGCACAGAAGGGGGGGGTAATTTGAGGATCATATTCATATGGAGAAATATTCAAGTTAGTTTGTGGATTTGTGCTTTTGGAGAGGACAGATGACCAGGAATATGTAAAAACCTTAATCCACTTGATGTAAGGTCAAAAAAATGGAAAATAGAATCATATTCAAAACTAGTTTTTGAAAATATTTTAATCCCATATTAAGGCTAAACTTTAAGGAAATGAAAAGGGATGGAAGGGGGAACAAGAGACGAGACTTAAGAAGGAAGGGAGAGAGGTGGACAGATCAGCGGAGGGAGAGACAGTGGGTGGGGCAGGGGTGGTGGTGGTGCCGGGCGCGGGGACAAGAGAAGATGAGAACCTGGAGAGGAGAGGTGCGTAGATTTAGAGATTTAGAGAAACTACTCAGGCCTCCTCTGTATTCTCTGTTTCTGGGCAGGATGTTCCTACATCCCTCTAAAGTGTCAATGAGCAACTGTTGGTCTTCAGTCCTACGGAGACTGCAGACACTCACAGGAGCGGATGGGGAATACGGCTAAGAACTACGATGCGGGAAGTGACCAGACACACAGCTCTGAATCCAAATGGAGGTCTCCTCCCTCCACAGCTCGGTCACGCGCTCAGATAACCATGTGCTCCTTTGATGACTCAGCCCATTGCTCTTAAACTCCATGGGGAAAAGTGGGAAGGACTTTGTCCAGGTACTTTTAAGATGACTGCCATACACAGTAATGATGCTTCCAATTTCTGGTTGTACAGGACCCCCTCTTAGAACTTGCCACGTGCCTTTAAATGATTAGCAATGACTCGGGGACACCTCTAGATCCCTCTGGACCGTAGTGAGGTGCTAGCTCCCCTCCTCCTCACTGTTCCACTCCCGCCACAAGGGGCTCAGTCCTGGAAGATTGGCAACCGACTCTGGGAAGAATCCCAAGCCCTTCCCGGAACACTCAATCTAGCAGTGACCTCTTCAGCTACTAGCCCCTGGAAGTTAAAATTCTGCTAAACTGAAGATAAAGGGAAAGGAAAACTCAACTTTAAAGGAGAATCAAAAGTCCTTTGGTCCGGCGGATAGGATTCTTTCTAGAGGCTGGGGAACCTCTGGAAGTCTCCCGTGCGGAGAATGGAGGTCCCTTGATCTTGCAGTCCCTCTCCGCACCCCGGGGGCCCCTTACCCACGCCTGCGTTATTGAACATCCCAGGGAGCACCAGCATGATGTGGTTGGGCCAGTACTTGCGGTACAGAGGCATCTCGTATTCTTTGACCACCAGAAGGTGCAGGTGGCTGATGCCCTCCATGGCATGAAAGAGGTTTAGGAGTCCGTGCTCATGGCGACCACTGGAAGGAGTGAAAATAGGGCTCTTGACTGCATTCAAATTCTGTTGAAAGGGGGAAAAAAAAAAAAAAAGAACCAGAGACCAAAAAGGGAAATTAAAACCCTTAGATTTAAGAAGTTTGGAGAACCCAGTCTAGTATGTTGGATCTGTTGGTCTGAGAGCAACATTGGCATCCAGACACCGTCACCCACCTTGTCTGACACCAGGGGCAGCCGCATGCTCTCCAGGTGTTTGCCCTGCTTGCTGAAGACAAAATGACTCTCTTTGGATTTGGGAATGATGAAATAGAGCTGCACCTCTTCTCCCAGCATAGAGGAAGAGAACGTGAATGCGTGAAGAGTGGAGTCAGACATCTGTGTTTGTAAAGAAGGAAGAGAGGGGATGTGAGCTCATGGTTTGCAAACTCCTAGACCAGTCATTAAGGTTGTTTTTAAGAGAGGCAAACTGAGCTGATCTTCTCTAGGCCACCAGAGCTGGTGGTGCCCACAACATCAGAAGAGCAGGAAAGGCAAATGCTTCATCTTTTAGTCACTATCAGTGACGTGAGATCCAAGCGTCTTGCCTCCTACACAGCCTCCCTGAGGGTGGAGAAGTTTCTGTTGCTTGGCACCGTCTTTGCATTCCTCATGTTCTTAGAACCGCTACCACTCGGTTTTATGCAGAGGTTAGATATCCCTGTGGGATGTCCTGCTCTCTGAACATTTTCAAAGGTGCCCAGTTATAGGGGGAAAATCACTTTCATTTAAGTGAGTCAGGTTAAATAAATAACATTTTTCTAGGTAAAACATTAGGGCCAACATCACTAAAACGCCTCTGTGACCCCATCTTTCCTAGCTATAGTAGAAGCTGACGAAGTTTGAATAGTCACTTAGCCTAGAACTCTGGGTTCCAGGAAAAGACCACATATAAATCTGATTTATTTTTTAAACCGCCAGAAAGTTGGGGCACCTGGGCTGGCTCAGTCAGTATGGCTTGTGACTCTTGATTTTGGGGCCATGCGTCCAAGTTCCAATTTGAGTGTAGAGTTAAAAAAATAAATTATTTTTGCTTCAAAGTTCAAATACTTGGGATGCCTGGGTAGTTTAGTTAGATAAACATCAGACTCTTGATTTTGGCTCAGGTTGTGATCTCAGGGTTGTGGGAGCGAGCCCCTCTTTGGGGTGTTTGCTCAGCATGGAGTCTGCTTGAGATTCTGTCTTACCCTCTCCTGTTGCCCCTACACCTCTGAAAATAAATAAATACATCTTTAAAAAAAACAATAAAGTTCACATACTCTCTCAGTAACCCATCTTAGTGAATAATTACATAAAGGTCTTTATGACAGTATTTGGGCTTCATGAAACGACAGCATCGGTTTTCAGCAGCAGCTAGAAATCAGGCAGATTTCCCAAGAGTTTTAACCTAAATATTACATCTCATAGGAAAAAAGTATTGTAATTCTTTCCTTAAATTCTAGTTCATTCTGCTTCACAAGTGTGGGAATATACTACTTAGTGAGTACTACAATCATGGAAACTAACTACACAGATGGAGGATTTTTAATAATTTTCTAAAAGCTTATGATTTATAGACTGGGGCCTTGAATCTTCTTTATTCTGTAAAGCATTGTGAGTTGATTATAAACTGGCCCACCAAAAGTTTTCAAGAACACCAAGAAAACAATGGGACATAAAATGGGATGCCCAATGGGACATCCAATGGGACACAATGTCCAATGGGACATAAAAGGTAACTTGTATTAGGAGAGCAGAATGATCAATCCAGTTTTTCAGTATATCCCTTCTAGCACCTTTTGGGAAAAAGGTAAAGACCTGGTCCTTCAGACCAGAAGCAAGTTTGGGGGAAGTCTCATCAGCATGTCCTATGGGAGGGAAGAGCTTCTCTAGGCATTCAGAACCAAGCCATAAAAATCAAGAACGTAAAGTGGGAGAAAGGAACATAGAACTTATCCTCCACATGGGCTCTGGACTACTGTCATTTGCTGCCTTTCCCACCTTTTGTGTTTATAGATGCTCTGGCCAAGAAGAAGCCAAAGACTATGGAGTACTGGCTCATCTTCTGTGGTTCTACCTCTCTCAATAAAAGATAAATATTGACTCCTCTGTATGCCTAGTGATCAAAATCACTCCACACTGGAGTCAGGATATGACTTGTCCGTGCAGATCAGCAGACCTGTTCCCAGCTCAAAGGGCACACCCTGTGGACTTGTTAGGTAAGAGCACCATTTTTGTCAACAACCCTCTCACCAATCTTTTTCAGGATCACAGATAAAAGCTAACCTCAACGGGACAAATGGAACCATTTCTATGGAATGACTTCAGAGGCTAAAACTCAAGCTTCTTTCTCTCCCTCTTCTCCCCCTGCCCACCATCCTAATAAGCTTACAGTAATGTTAATTTAAACGCTTCCCACATTTTATTCACAAATGAGCAGCTCCATCTCGTAAATGAGGTGTCCTCTGTCTAGGGCCTAAGACTGGGAGCCGTATTTTTCAGTCCTGACTCACAAGATCCACGTTGGGCGACAGGCAAGGACAAGGGGCCACACCTGGGAGGCAGAGGTGAAGTCCATGTACTGCTGGCATTGCTCGCAGTGGTGGAAGGTGTTGTAGGCCGCGTACTTGGTCAGCATCATGGACACCGTTCCTCGCTTCCTGGGCTCCTCGGCTTTGGCATCCTTTATTGCTTCTGTGTATCAAGGGGCAAAAAACCTTGCCATGATATGCATGGAGCCCCTACTCCTGGGAAAAATGTCCCCCACTCCCTGAAAGGCTCTTCTGAGGATTCTATAACTTAGGCCCGCGAAGTCAGGTATGAAAAGTAAAAGGTGGTCAATACATGTGCAAGAGAAGTGAAAAGCAAAGAGGAGAATTCCTTTAAATTTCTCTCAATGAGAGATTTCTCTGCCTGGATGTAGGTGGCCTGTGACCTGCAGAGAGGCACACCCAGCTCTGCTTGCACTGACCTTGCTTGACCCCTGCCAGCTTCTCCGTATAGACCAGGCTCATCAAACGGTACTTGGGATCGTGCACGCTGACGTCAAAGGGCATTTTACTGAAGCTCTCGATGTCAGGCCAGGGCTCTCCCTCTGACTGGCTGACCTCACTGCTTTCACTGTGATCTAGGACAAGAAGAAAGAAAGTGCGCAGAGCAGCCAGACTGACCAGCCTCCCGGCCGTCCTCCCAAGTGTCAGGAACGAGAGGTTTTAGGAAACATGACTCCCAGATGGGTGAACAAAGGCATTTGTGAAAAATGATCTCTCGTGTCTCAGGGCAGAGGGGCCCAGATTTATTCCTTCAGGCCCAGGAGGGAAAAATACTCTCCAGCAGGAAGGACTCATGGCCTCGCTGGTCCCAGCATGAACCTCTACAGATCTGGTCCACCAACTCCCGCTTCTAGGAGATCAACTAGTCTCCCATCCCAGCTCCCAAAATGGTCTGGAAAGCTTGTTTGATTTGGGGTGATCTAAATTCTCCCTCACAGTTTTCACTGTGGAATTTTAAGATATTGACAGCCTACGAGATTTTGGGGATGCACTGAGCAAGATTCCCAGTGTCTGCTGCATGGGAGAATCACCTGGGAGCTTGTAAAAAAAATCCCCGTGCTTAGGCCACCACCCCCACAGTCGCCTTTAGTCCCCAGACACCTGTCACAGCAGTTAAAGCTGCTTAGGTGGCTCCAACATGCAGTCAAATTGGAGAGCTAGAAGCCTCAGGTGTGAGTGCAGACCGCTCCTTCCTACTTCACACCTGCAGCCACGGCCCCCAGTTCCCAGGGAGCGGTGATTGTAAGAATTCCAGAAGGTGCACTGAAAGTGCTCAGACATGGCTGGCGAAGGGGGCTATCCAATAGAGGATAGTTATTGTCGTTATTGATAAAATTCATAAGATCCAAAAGCTTAAGACAAAGGGAGAAAGAGAAAAGCTTAAAAAAAAATGCCTAAAGACTACAAGTACAGCTATTATTTTTCAAACACAGTGTCATTTATTTTTATATCCCTGAGCTAAAGTTGGCATTTTATTTAAAACCCCAAACTTGGGACACCTGGGTAGCTCAGTGGGTTAAGCCTCTGCCTTCAGCTCAGGTCCTGATTCCAGCATCCCTGCTCAGTGGAGAGTCCATTTCTTCCTCTCCCTCTGCCCCTCCCCCTGCTCGTGCTCATGCCCTCTCTCAAATAAATAAATAAATAAATAAATAAAATCTTTTTTAAAAAAGGACTCATGCTTATTCTAGTTTTTCTTGTTTTGTTTTGTTTTAAATATCATCGTGGTTCTCCAGAGCAGCATCACATTCACCTGCACTGAACTGAGGTAGAAGGAATAAACCCAGGCTAACCGCACGTCTCGCTACAAAGGCCGGGTTTGCCTGTTGCCCCAGCTGTGGTAGATCCTCTCAGAGCCCATCCCACAGGTTAAGCCCTAGAGCAGATCCTTCAAACGGGATCTGAGGAGAAAATTAAAGGTGTCGTTGCCTTGTGGCGCCCAGGGACTTTGTGGGAAGATTGGTGAGATGCCAGTTTCCTCTTTCCTTGTCTGTCTGCCTTTTGTCCTCTTGGTCCCAGTCCCCTCTCCGCAGTCCTAAGTGTTTTGAGGCCAACCTGGAGCTCTGGGTCCGCTCTGTGGTGGGCCTGGGGGTCTGGTGCAGCTCAGGCGGGGACACAAACCAGGAGAGGCGGGTGGGAAGATGGGATTGGGTGTCTGTGTTTGCAATCATGAATATGAGCTGGTGAGAAGTGGAATTAGGGCCGAAAGTGATAATAAAATGATTAAGACATGGCTGATTTTGCTTAGTCATGCTCTGGACTGAACTAGTCCTTTAGGCTTGTCACAGATCTAACTATTTAGGACAAGCAAGTGGGGTGAGGTCTGAGGGCCAATCTGACAGAAGACGCCAAAGCCTTTCCTTTTTCCAGGCTCATCTTTGAGGGCCTTGGAAGAGCTTCTGCCTGATTACCCCTATTGCTCGCGAGCTCTTCCTTCCAGCACAGGCCATTGCTCCAAGCATGAAGCTCCAGTTTCAAGGCCACACTGTCCTCGGCTAGAGAACTAATGCTGGCTGATCCCTGCTCACACCCGCTTTCTGGCTTTGCTGGGTGGGCTACCTTGGAACCCTCCCACCGGTGACTGCTGGCCGGGAAGGGTTGGGAAAGTGGATGCAGGCAGAGGGTAGGAGATAATCTTCTTAAAACCAGCCCCCCAGGGTGCCTGGGTGGCTCAGTGGGTTAAGCCTCTGCCTTCAGCTCAGGTCCTGATCTCAGGGTCCTGGGATGGAGCCCCACATCCCGCTCTCTGCTCAGCGGGGAGCCTCCTTCCCCCTCGGCCTCTCTGTCTACTTGTAATTTCTGTCAAATAAATAAATAAAATCTTAAAAAACAAAAACAAAAAACAAAAAACCAGCCCCCACGGCGCTGTCAAGCACCAGCTCCTCCATCTTCCTGTGAATGAGAAGGGGTTTGTTTATGGCGCTAGGTTTCCTTCTGCACAGTTTTAATTTCATTATAGGAATCCATATACCTTGGCTCAGAGCCCGCTGTTAAAGCGGAAGTAACCAGCGAGTCTCAGGCACGCCCTGGACCCTAAGCAGAACACTGCAAGTGAATTTTAAACCCACAGAAGCAATTAATCCACCTACCAGGGACTTCTAAGATGTCTCTTCGCCCTGCCTCCTGCCGGGGGTTGAGAGGGGAGGCCAGCAGAGGTGGAAGACTCCGCCAACTTAACTAAAAAGTGGCCGCCCTGTCCTCACTGCCGTTTGCTAGCACCGGCACCCTCGGCCTCCGGATAACCCTGCAGGTCAGGCCCCCCGGGGGCCCCGCAAGGCGAGCTGGTGTCCGTGTCTCGTGTCTCGGCCCGCGACCCCACACTGCCGGGGTTCGGAACTCACCCGTGTTGATCTCCCCCTCATCATACACGTCCACCTCCAGGAGCCTGATGAGCATGCGGAAGAGGATCCTAAGGAACTGCAGGTAGGAGCCGGTCTTCCCCACCTGAGGGAAGCGGTTTTTTTTTTTTTAGTTGGGGAGGGGGAGGAGTAGAGCGAAGGAGAAGAGAGCCGAGATTTCACACCTGGGCTCCTGGATCTCTCCTGCCCCTGCGGCCCGAGCGAAGACCTCCTGGCTCTGGGTCATTCCCACCCCCACCCCCACCCGCACCCCCGCTCGCGCGGCTCCCCGGCTCCCTTCCTCCTTGGGGACCGCGGGCCTACCTGAGGGGGGCCGGTCAGCAGCAGCCGCCGGGGGTGGCAGGTGCGGGCGCCCGAAGCGGGGTCCGGCTGGTTGCTGAAGTCGGCGTGGTGCTGTCGCGCCGAGGTCCACTGCCGGTAGTAGAGGGACTGCTCCTCGCTGCTCATGTCCTTGTGCAGCAGCGGCCGCAGGGAGCTCACCCAGGCCACGTCGGCGTGCGGCAGCAGCGAGGAGGACGCGGGCGGCTTGCCTCCTCGCGGGGAGCCCAGCAGGCTGTAGGCCGCCTTCGATAAGATCACGATCGGGGGCAGGGTGGCGTGCAGGCCCCCGCAGCCCGGGGGCGCCTGCCCGGGCCACGCTAGGGCCCGGGGACCCGAGGAGGAGGAGGAGGACGAGGACGGCTTGGAGGTGGTGCTGCTGGCCATCTGGGGGCCCAGAGAATCGCACTCCTGCTTCAGGGTCTCCCCAGCTCCAGCTGTGCCCGTGGAGACCCCTTCATCCAGCCCCATGCTGTTGGCTGGGCTCTGGAAGCCGGGGGTCAGCGACAGCTTCTGGGACTTGTCGGCGGTGCTGGAAGAGCTCACCCCGTTCTCCATGATGGAGCCTGGAAGAGGACGCCATACCTTCCATCAGCAGGGCTCGGCAATTTATTCCTTGGCTCCTCCCTGCGTGTGGGGTAGGCTAGACTGACTTTCTGCCCGAGGGCTGTGGCCTCTCTAGTCCCAGATGCTGCTTCCTCTGCTGGCTTCCTTGGGCCCAGGGTGCTCCCGGCGCCCTGGGAGTAATTATACCCCCAGGTATAATTACCTAGAGCTCCTTTTCTAAATCCTACCCCATTTTTGTAAATGGCATAATGTTATTAAACTCTCCTCGGTGACATCATTTGGATATGCCTCCTGATTCATTCCAGACCCTGACCAATACAGACTCCAAGTTCCAGTCTTGCCCCAGGGCATCTGCCACCTGCTGGGGTCCAAGGGTCTCACACTTCTGCTTGTGGAGAAGTTCCCCAGGCTGTAGTCACTTCCATGGATGCCCAAACCAGCGTGGGGAGTCTCCGTGTGAGAAAGGTTGTGAGGCACAATCTACACTCAATGGTCTTGCTTTCGTCTGTGCACTTGGCCAATTCACTTCAAATATGTCTTCCCCTCTGATGGGTCAGCCACTCTTGCATTTGTGGACAAACCAAAAGCTCAATACGTTCAGGCCTGATGGCCTTCTCTGAGCTCAGACTGGTGCTGCTAGGCATGTCTGTCACATCCCAACCTCAGGGGATCCCAGAGGACAGCCAGGAACCGGACGCTCTTGCAACCAGGTTGCTCCACTTGCTCATCTGACTGTTGTGTCCTTCCATCTTATACAAGAGCCTGCTTCCCCCCCACCCCAGCCTTGAGCTTTGGAGCCTGCAACTTCGGGCAGTGAGCTTTCCCAAGGACCCCTGAAGTCAGCCCAAGGCTGAGGAATGTGTGCTCAGTGGTGGGAGCACAGGCAGGTCAGGTTGTCCCCAGAGGGAGGGAAGCTAAACAGCAGAAGGCAAGCCATGACCTTTGTGCCAGTATGGGAGCAAGGCTAAGGTTATGTGAGCCTTGGGGGCAGCTCTGGAAGTGCAGGGAAAGGGGGGGGGTCTGATTAAAAAGCCCCAGTAAGGAGGTGAACACTCCCTCACTTCTCCCTCGCTGAGGCTGGTATCCAGAAACTCCCAGATGTGATAGTTCCCCTTCCCTTCTGTTACTCTTCACTATCCCCCAAACCTCTGGGGAGCCTGGAGTTGGCGGGGGCGGAGGGTGTAGAGAAAGGTACAGTCCTGACCCCTGGCTAAGGCAAGCAGCTCGGCACACCCAGTAGAACAGTTCTCATGCTCTTCCAGGCTGAGGGTCCCTATCAACACAGACAGCCCCACAGATGACTGCCTCTTCAATTCTCATAGCCATTTGACAGCAGCTTCCAGGATGAACAGACACACTAAGGCTGCTTTCTACTTGAAATTTTATGTGTGTCTGTTTGTATGTGTTAGGATGATGGAAAAGGGGGGATGTGGGAAAGAAGAATGTTCAGGTGATCTCTAGTTGTGGGGTTTTCATTTTTATTTTATTTATTTATTCATTTATTTTAAAGATTTTCTTTGAGGGAGAGAGAGTTTGCACACACACTGGGGTGGGGGCCAGAGGGAGAAGCAGCTCCCACTGAGTAGGGAGCCTAATGCGGGGCTCAGCCCCAGGACTCTGGGATCATGACCTGAGCCAAAGGCAGATATGTAGCCAACTGAGCCACCCAGGTGCCCCTATTTATTTATTGTTAGAAGTAATCTTCACCCCCCATGTGGGGCTCAAACTCACAACCCCAAGATCAAGAGTCTCATGCTCTATTGACTGAGCCAGCTGGGCACCCTGGAGTTTTGATTTTTTTTTTTAAGATTTTATTTATTTATTTGACAGATCACAAGCAGGCAGAGGCAGAGAGGCAGGCAGAGAGAGAGAGGAGGAAGCAGACTCCCTGCTGAGCAGAGAGCCTGATGCGGGACTTGATCCCAGGACCCTGAAATCATGACCTGAGCCAAAAGCAGAGGCTTAACCCACTCACTGAGCCACCCAGGCGCCCCTGGAGTTTTTATTTTTAACCTCTTCTCTATCCTTTGTTACATTCTCCAAGTTTTCTATGTTGAGTTTTATTACTTTCCTAATGAGAAAAAAAATGGAAACTGCTGCATTTACTGTAATATAATTTATCAGAAGACAGTTCATGCCAGGCACGGCCAGAGGCCCTTTCAGTGACCCTCCAGGAGAGGGGCTGGCAGGCTGCATGGTGGGTCAGCACAGCCAGTGACCCCAGAGTAGCCTTTGGTCTACCAACACTTGCCATTAATTGCTTATAAAAGTCATTCATTCATTCATTCATTCACTCACTCATTCATTCATTCATGCAAACACTATGCCAGGTACTAAGCCAATGAACACAAACTTAACAGCTTTCAGATCTAGAAGGAAAAGAAGGCTTCTGTGCAAATATCAGATGTATAATACCCCTGAGGTGATTAAAGGTGGAAAGGACTAGGGAAAATGGTGCCTGCTGGGGTTGGTAAAATTTATTTATTATACTTAGCTCATTACCAAACTCTTCATTAAATGTTTGCCCAGAGAAGTATTTTGTGGCAGTTCAAGTGTTAGGTTTTCCAAGTACCTCTCCTGGAGAACTGAGGTCTGAACAGGATGCCGGAGTCAAGGAAGGCTCCTCTGACATGAGTGCGGGGTGTGAGTCATGCCTCCCCACCCCCTCCCTCCCATCCCCCCGCCCCTGCAGAGAGAAAAGGAAGCACTGACCCGAGGTTCCAGTGACAGCACTACTGTTGCTCTGTGGCCTCTCCAGGTCGATCAGCAGCTCATCAGCGTCATTCTCGCTGGCGGTGGCTCTCTCCTGCTCCTTCCCACTAAGGTCCAGGGCAACAGCGGGGCCCCGGATGACCTCTTTTGAGACGTAGCAGCACGCCAGACCCACCTCCTGCTCCAAGGCTGTGCGAGTTAAGTAGCTTGAGTCGATGAGCCGCAGGTCACAGTACTTCAAAGACCTGCACATAAGTCAGGGTGTCTTGGGTGAGTCCATTTGGCCTGGAGTCAAACCTCAGCTTTGTCATCTCCTTGCTGTTATGACCTCGCACTAGCCGCTTCCTTTTCTCCAAGGATAAAACAGAACAACAGCGCCTGGCTCACGGGTGTTGTGAGAGTGTGTGGATGACGCAGGGAAGGCGTTTGCAGCAATGCCTGACCCACTGGCAGCATGCGGCTCATGCTGTCTTTATTGCCGTTGCTACCTTCTCGTCCTCAGGCCCTGGGCCCTTCAGAACTTGGGAGCAGCAGATGAAGAGACACTTCATCCAAATAAAACGATCCCAGTATGGGGCAGATTTTTTTTTTCCTCCCTGCCCCTCTGGCGGCCCTGCTTTGATGAGGAAACACTTTTCACTGTGGCTACCTTCCATTCCCCTAAATGGTGGGCAATCTCTGGAAAGTCAAAAGAAAGAGGCAAGGAAGGGTGTGTGTCTTTTCCCTCTGAAGAAAGCAATTCTCTTCCTCCTTGCCCAACGAGTGAAATGGCTAAGTGTCAGCCGAGTTTTAGCCATTGGCTCAGCCGGGCAACTAATGAAAAATGAGAACTGACCATCTGCGTCCTACCTGGGAAAGGTTTCTCCAAGAGGATCTTTGCCAGTTAATATCACGATACAAGGCAGACCTTCTAAATCTTGGTATGTCCGAGGGGTCCACTCTTCTGGTTCATTTCCTCTCCAGGTCTGTAGAAAGGGACCCATATGATAAAATTAAAACCCCTTAGTTAAGTTTCCACTTCTTAAAAGGTTTCTAGGTCCAGATTTTATATGCCTTTGTGCTTCCAAATGACTTCCTGTGTGTGTGTGTGTGTGTGTGCACGCATGCGCGCACACATACTAAATTGCTCTTAAAAAGCATAATAAAGCACTCTGGAAGAATGTGGCCTTCAGTTTTATCTCAGTAGGATAATACAGGAGATCTTGGTGTACATCACACAGTAGCACACAGGCCAAAGACACATACAATGTGAACGACCTTGGATAAACTACCTGACTCAAGGCTCTCAAATATACTTTCTTCATGTAAGGGACATTCTGAAACAGACTGACTGAAAAAGATAATTTCAGTTATGAATGACTAATAAAAGCATCTCAACAAAACTCCATGAAAACAGACATTTTCACCGAGAAAATCGTGAAGTTAGCTACCCCTGATGGTTACTTCTTCTCTTTCTCTCTATATTGATTTTCAAAATAAGTGACAAGTAATTGGCTTGGGGCTCTCAAAAGTCTTTCTCAAGAAGGCTAAAAATATAAACAAATCTGGATCAATTAAAACAACAACAACAACCCTGCCCCTTACTTAGAAGAGTAAGGCAATTAGTTTATGGTTTCACAAATAACCTATGAAGCAGCACCTTCTGATATAGATTAACACATATGTACATTATGTATATCATTAATAAATGGAACGCCAATTGGTGAGAAGAAAAAAAAATCCCACCAACTTGAAAGATGTTCAAAAGTGAAAAGATCTTACAGATTTTTATATTTTAGAGCAGAAAGAAAATAGGCTGTGTCTTAAGTAGATGAGGTGGTTTCTACTACTTTTACAAAGTGTCTAGCATTTAACTATGCTCATCACAGCTTTCCAGGAGGAGTTATTATAAGAAATAAATGGACACTTCTGGTAATGCTTTAGGGAACAAAGAGTAAGAGATGTTAAGTAATGCATACACTTCATTTTTTAAAAAAGATTTTATTTATTTATTTGACAGAGATCACAGGTAGGCAGAGAGGCAGACAGAGAGAGAGGAAGGGAAGCAGGTTCCCTGCTGAGCAGAGAGCCCAATGCGGGGCTCAATCCCAGGACCCTGGGATCATGACCTGAGCCAAAGGCAGTCGCTTTAACCCATTGAGCCACCAGGCGCCCCAACACTTCATTTTAAAATAGACAGGTACTTCTTTTGCTAAATACAAAATGAGATAAAAAGAAATCTAATAGGCAAGAAAAAAATGTAGTAAGATTTGATTAATGATTTGTTGGTGTCTAGATAAAATAGCCTTTAAAAATAAATATACCCACAATTATTCAAATAAAATATACATAATTTATAAAGTGGGAAGCACCTTAACCTTGTTTTTTTTTAACTTTTTTTTTTATCATATATTTACATACCAAAGGGAAATCAGTGGATCTATATAGCTGTTCACAATTTTGAGAGACTTTTTTTTTTTTTTGTCTTTGAAAATCAATCTATCCAGGTACCTGGGTGGCTCAGTGGGTTAAACATCTGACTCTTGATTTCAGCTCAGTCTTGATCTCAGGGTTGTGAGTTCAAGCCCTGCATTAGGGTCCATGCTGGGTGTGGAACCTACTTTATTATTTATTTATTTATTTATTTATTTATTTTAAAAATATTTTATTTATTTATTTGACAGAGAGAGATCACAAGCAGGCAGAGGCAGGCAGAGAGAGAGGAGGAAGCAGGCTCCCCGCTGAGCAGAGAGCCCGATGTGGGGCTTGATCCCAGGACCCTGAGATCATGACCTGAGCCCAAGGCAGAGGCTTAACCCACTGAGCCACCCAGGTGCCCCTGGAACCTACTTAAAAAAAAAAAAATCTACCAAAATATTTTTGAGGGACACGTGGGTGGCTCAGTCAGTTAAGCGTCTGCCTTCGGCTCAGGTCATGATCCCAGGGTCCTTGGATTGAGCCCTGCATCGGGCTCCTTGCTCAGTGGGGAACCTGCTTCTCTCTCTGCCTGTTGTTCTCCATGCTTGTGCTTTCTCTCTCTCTCACTCACTATTTCTCTCTGTCAAATAAATACATAAAATCTTTTAAAAATATATTATTTAAATATTAGAAGAAAGGTACCTACAAAAATTCGATTTTCCATACATTGTCATGTCAAAGTGAATATAATAACACTTTGATTTATAGTAAACAATTTTAGGAACAGGAATCATTTTACTCATATAATCTTTGCATTGGACTCATGATGTCCCTGATGCTGAGGCTCTCCTTGGATGGATTTTATCTCCTAGAAACCATCCACTGGTCATGGTTCTACAAATGATGAGGTCATTATAATCATGGGATAAGAGATATTATGTTTTACTCTATGAAAAGATTTATTTTTCAAAGGTTATTAAGGAAATCTTGCTTTTACTCTTGACCAATCAGAGCTAGCCAAACCACTACAACACACTTTCCGTCCCTCTGCTACCTCTGACGAAGGATGGTTGCAGCTCTTTGACGGGCTGACCATGCCCTCAGGATTTCACTGTAGAGCCTTTAAAACAACACAAAAGACTGGGTGGGCACTGAGTTAAAAAAAATGTGGGACTCAAGCCTGAGGAAATTTGATCAAAACCTCACAGGCCCTCTGGAGGAACTGATTTATTTAGATTTAAGTCTTGTATCCTTCCAGAATGCTTGTCATGACTTTTATGTGATAATTAGAGGGAACCACAAAAATAAGGCCATCTAATGGAAGAAGAGGCAGAGGATGTTACCCAGGCCTACAGATAAAAGGCACACCTACCCACCCATGCCATCCTTACAGTGGTGAGGGAGGCTGGTAACTTAGAAATAAACACATGAAGGGGCGCCTGGATGGCTCAGTTGGTTAAGCATTTGACTCTTGATTTTGGCTCAGGTTGAGATCTATGGGTTGTGGGATCAAGCTCCAGGTTGCTTTCTGCGCTCAGTGAGGAGTCTGCTTGAGGACTCTCTCTTTCGCCCTCTCCTTCTGCCCCTCCCCTGGCTCGTGGTCTCTCTTTCTCTCTCAAATAAATAAGTTAATCTTAAAAAAAAAAAAAAAAGAAAGAAAAAGAAATAAACCTGTGAAGCAGAAACCACCTGGCAAGTGTCAGTCTTGCTTAGGATATGAACATTTCCACGGGATTTCATATTTTTACTTCCACACCATGGAGAAAGGATGGATTGACGTGACCCACTGGTTTTGACAGTATGGAAATCTCTTTTGTGCGCCCGGTGCCTGGCAGCTACTCATACAAACTGAGAATCTGAGAATGACTGGACCCTGCCTTCATGTATGGCATGCTCTCAGAAGAGTGCTTACAGAACTACTGCTGTCTAAAGGCCCTGAAGCTGATTTTGATGTGCTAGCAGTCAGTTAGGACTCTTGATCTCAGGGCTGTGGGTTTGAGCCCCACACAGGGTGTAGAGATTACTTATGGAAGTTAAATAACAACAAAAAAGAACCTCAGGTCTTTGTGGTTTTCAGCCAATGGCCCAGAAGGGTGGATTATTTAGGACCTGCTGATTTATGCTGATTCAGTGATTGGTACTTCTGAAGACTCTCAAGAAATGAGATCAACTAGGGGTGGCTATACTTGATCAGGGTCATGGAGACCCAAAGAAGATTCTGCAGCCTCACATCCTCTTCAGCCATCTCCCTGCAGATTATTTGCCTTTCCATTAGTATCATTCAAATAGTCTCAAGACATACGTCTCAATGAATTATACTGTAAGAAGAGTTTTAGGACTCTCACGTGTTACTCATCTTAGAAATCTCGCAGTTATGCGGTCTGTAACTATCAATAAAAATTGTGAACATGATATCTACGTGTGAAATATAAATGTTTCAACTTCCACTAAATATAGGATTTTTATTTTTAGACAGATTTATTTGTTCCAGCTGCTCCTCAAGATAATATATTTTGTTTGCATTTTGGATTATTCAATTTAGGTTAAGCTAATAGAATACAATAAAAAGGTTTATGTTTGCAAAACGCTTTATGAACACTGAATAACATCCTCAAATTAGAGCTCTCTGAGATCATACAGTCCAACTCTCTCATTTTGCAGGTAGGAAACTGCAGCCCGGGGTGAAAATGAAAATTGCCCAAGGCTATGTGTTTTCTTTCCATAGAATTTGTGCCAAACTAGATTTTTCTTTTCTTTCTTTTTTTAAAAAAAGATTTTATTTATTTGTGTGAGAGAAAAAGAGATAAAGAGAGAGAGAGAGCACAAGTAGGGGGAGCAGCAGGTAGAGGGAGAAGCAGGCTCCCCACTGAGCAAGGAGCCCAACATGGGACTAGATCCCAGGACCCAGGGATCATAACCTGAGCTGAAGGCAGATGCTTAACTAACTGAGCCACCCAGGCATCCCAAACTACATTTTTCTTAACTCAGTTTAGCTCAGTATTTAGTGTGCAGCGTACAGATACCATGCTGGTCTAGCTCAGACATATACTACTTGCCTGGTATCATACCCACATACATGCAGTTATTTTATTAAATGCTTCCTAATGGCTAGGACAGATTGGATTATAAAAGTCCCCAGAAAAATCTAAGCAGGGCATAAAGTAGGGAGTTAGGTGAGTTGATTTAGGAAGTCTGCTGACCTCCTCCATGCCTACCAGGAGGGGTTTAGGAGAAGCAGTTCCACCAGCCATGGGAAGGGGTTGGCCTGTGCTCAGGCTCTAATCCTCCTGCAGCAGCCTTGGAGAAGTCAGACCAGCAAGCCTCAGGGCTGGCGGACAAAGCGAGTTCAATGAAGCAACAAGGGGTTGAAGAGTCCATGGGCAAGAGGGTGGGGAATAGCTCTATGTGCGTACTAAAGATGGAACAGAATCCTTTACCTACCGACTCTAGACCTGAGCACACAGGCTAGGTAGACAGAAAAGAATTAGTGAACTGAAGTCACTTAAAGGCGAACCCACAGAGGTCTGGGAAAACACCTTACCTTTCTTTCTGAGAAAACAGATGGCCGTGGGCTAGATGCATCTTGACCAAGGTCAATAAACATGGGGTCAAATTGGGTCATCTCATTTTTGCACCTGCAGTTGGAGAGCATGGAAGACCAACTGCAGGCATATGCTAAAAAGGGGGTTTGACAGAATCTTAATAAACCGGCCCCAGGGAGGGAACTGTACACGTCTCTTGGTTTAGGCTTAACACTGTCACGAAGATCAATCAACACATGTGCAAAACTCTACTAAACTCAGGCCTCTGAGCCACCTACGTGGGGTTCCTAGAAAACAGAAACAAATGGTATTTCAAAGGAGAGGTGTCCGACCATTGCTAACCTTTAATCGTGCCACAAAGTGCGTTGCGACACTGAGTTCAGAGGCAGGGTTCCCGAGGATGATCTCGAAGCGGTACTGCAGCCCCAGCTTGTCGCGCACCTCCTGCAGCCGCTCCTTGGCCAACATCGCCAGCTGCACGGAGGGCACCCTGATAATGAGCATGTGTCCCCTCCCACTTCTGGTTTTTCCCGGGGAGCTGATGAGGTCATCCATAATGCTGAGTGTTTCCGGGGTGCTGTGGTCTCGGAGCGACGCCATGGTGGTGAGAGCCATCAGAGCCTCTGAGTACTGCTGGATGAGAAGGTAGCAGCGGACAACCATGCTGTGCAGCCTGGGGTACCTTCAACAGAACACAGGGAGCTAGGACTTGGGCAGCAGGACCAGCTGGGACAGCAAGGTCTTTGTGGGAGGAATGCAGACCTGGCATGGTGGGAAGGAGTTACTGCTCAGTGGTGGGCTGGAGCCGTAGTAGGACCTTGGAGCCCACATCGCTATAAGGAAAAGTGGAGCTTTAAATGCCTGTGAGTCAGAAACTGTTGGGATAGGTACAGCAAGTTAAAGAGAGTTAGAGATGCTCTAGCGACCCTAGCTTCTCTGAGTGTGGTCTGTGGTCCAGGAGCAGTACCACCTGGGAGCTTGTTAGAAATACCAAACTCCCCCACTCCAGACATCTGAATCATAACTCACAGTCTGACAAGATCCCCAGGTGATTTGTATGCACATTAACTTTTGAGAAGCACTGATCTGGTCAGGTTATTTGTTGACAGAGTCATAACGGATCATCCCCGGACCCTAACCTCTTGCTGGTGGCACTGAGTTAGTATGGTGGTATTGTCAGCTTATTCCTCTGATACTTAAGACTACAGTAAAGAAAATTGAGACATTAGGATCATGTTCGCCAAGTATCAGACATAAAAAGAATCATTATTATTACTAGTAATTACTAATTTGAGGGTAATCCCACAGATTAACTGTAACTGTATCTTCCCATACAATGTGCCTTGGGGCAGAAGAAAACTTGGAGCTGACTGGAGAAATAGCACCCCCTAGTGGCGAAGCCTCCTATCACCAGAGCCTGCTTAGTTAAGGGAACCTGGCAAAGAGGGGTGTCCTTGCCTCATCCCAACACCCACTGGTACTCCACCCCCACCCCGACTGGACTGCCAAGTAAGAGGATCACTTTGTTCAAATTGGCACTTTTTACAGCTACAGAGCAGGAAGAAAATTTATTTATGAATTATTTATGAGTTATTCCTCAGAAAGCCAGGTCTGTTGGCAAAGTGAGTACAAATGGGCAAAGAGGACCCCTTTGCAGGCACAAGGAGGTGCTGGTCAAGAAAAGAGGTGTTGGCAAAATGAGGATGAGCCTGTGAACTTTCTTTCTGCTTGCCAGCTGGTAGCACAGGCAGCCACCTAGCAGCTGGGCAGGCCATGGGGTGGTTTGCCTTTGTTCCACTTTAAAATTCTATTTAAAGTAGAACAAGTGGTCTGCCAGCCTTGCACAGAAAAGCCCTGGGTCAAATACCAGTTAGGGTCATCAAATGAATAGCGTGGTTTTGAAATACTTCAGAGCTGGAAAGGACCGTGGATGCCCTCCCCTTCCTACCAGAAGGAGAATTAAGCAGCTGACAGAAATCTGGCTACTGGCCCAAGACCATGCCACCAGTCAGGGACAGAGCTGGGTCTAGAATCACTCGTCTCTGATAATGTCTCCTTACATTGCAAGGATTTAGTAGTTTGGGGAAAAGTGAAGAAATCCTCCAGTTTACTCAACCCTGGGCCAGTTCTTCAAACACTCAATAAATCACAGCTGTTATTAGCTTCAGTGACTGAGCTGGAAGAAGTGAGCACACAAGATCCATGTTTAAGGCTTCGTGGTTTTGGATGGACCAGATAGGTAAGCCAAAGTTAGAACCCATGGTAACTTTGATCTATAGGCCTTTAGATCTCACACTCTGAAAGAAGCCTGAATTTAGACGTGAACAGTCTTCACAACCTGGTCGGTTTGCACTGAACTATAATTGTTATTTTGTAAGTATTACCGAAGTTGTAAGAGAAGTTGACAGGACTGACTCTGAGTGATGCTCTCGGAAGGGAGGGTACGTTCCAAGCTGGTGGCTGCAGCAGCTGGGTGGGAAACACTTAAAAGGGAGACTCATGGGATGATTTTGGAAATGTAAGATCACATGTGCTGTAGAAGGATTAATGTCACAGTGTCAGTTAAGTCTTCTTAAATCCAGCAGCTGCAAAAATATAAAACCCTGCTCTGAGGCTGCTCTTTTCGTTGGTACAACGTAATAACTCACTGGTAGGCTCCCCTCACCCGCCCTCATTTTAAAATTTCTCTTTCTCTTTTCTTAGCAAAGTTATAGAACAGGGTAGTAAAAAGGTGGCTTGTGATTAATTTGAAGAACAAGAGCTACTAAAAATTAGAATGTGCCTCATCAAAAAGAGTCCACCTGCCCCCATCATTGAAGGTCAGACAGACTACTGCAGCGCGGGCCAGAGGGACCCTCTACCAGGTTACGTAAATTCTAATGTCTCTGTGACACTTCAAGTCTATGATTCAAGATCAGAGAGAAAAAATAGGAAAACCCTTTACTCTTCTGGAGTTTGACCAGGACTTGGGGGAAAAAAGAAAGCAGAGGAGGCAGAAAAGTCATGATCTTTAACTCCCAAGGTCAGGGACTGAAGGAGGCTCATTAGGAGCTGAACTCACTTCAAAGATTTAATTGCTCCTACTTTTCTCCAGTCTGCACTCTAAATCTCTTGTAGTAAAGATCAGTTTTTACTGAGTCATCTAAGGGTACTTGACTGTGGTGGATAGAAGGGAAAAGAGAAAGATGAAGAAGTGTAAGGCGTATGGTGGAGGAGGCCACAGCTCAGAGAAATGGTCTGTAATCAGCAAATCCCTCTGTCCATCTAATCCCTGGTGATAGCAGTAAAGCATGCTTGGGAGATGATTCAGAGCATGGCAAGTGGTTCTAAGTCCCACCCTGGGTTGCTAGTTTCCTTTGTTCGTCTCGGATGATCACAGAAAACCTATACCAGTAAAAGGTCATCTTAGGAGAGGCTATTTTCACTCTGCCTTTGCATGTCATCTGCACAGCAGGGGCTCCACGAAACTCCCTGTGACAGTGACACAAGAGACTTTTGGCTATTTTAGACACACAAGTACAGCTAAAGTAAAGGCTGAAGGTCCTTACTTACCTTTCCAAGAGCGTGTTCACCATTTTTTCAAAGGTCTCATCACATCTCAGAAGGGGGCTTGTGATTCCCCACTGTAGAGACTTACTGTATTCATTCAGGCCAAAATACAGCTTCTCCTGGCAGCTCATGTCCTCCTGATTCAAAATAGAGCCAAACCCAGTGAGGAGAGGATACAATGTGTCTTGTTTTCTAGGGGTCGGGTGGTTGGGGAGGGGGTTTGGAAATCCCTGCAATATGTTATTTGTTGGAAGGTTAAAAAATTGTGAAGAAACAAGTGGGAATACATCATACTAAAAATCGTCTACATAGCAAAAGAAGCCTCAATAAAATGGAAAGACAACATGTAGTATAGGAGAAATATTTGCAAATCATGCATCTGATAAGGGATTAATATCCAAAATATGTTTCTAAAAAACTCACATAACTCAGCAGCAAAACCCTCAAACAATCAAAAATGGGCTGAGGAACTGAATAGACATTTTTGTTAAGAAGACATACAAATGGCCAACAGGTATATGAACATGTACTCAACACCACTAATCATCAGGGAAATGCAAATCAGAGTAAGGATCTAATGTACAAGATGGTGACTATGTTACCTAATGGGATGTCACCTAAACACCTGTTAATTTTTTTTTTTTTAGTAACCTCTAGGCATTACGTGAACTTGAATTCATGACCCCAAGATCAGGAGTCACATGCTCCAATGACTGAGCCAGCCAGGTGCCCACGTCACACTTGTTGGCATGACTGCTATCAAAAGGAAGAATGATAGCAAATGTTGGCAAGGATGTGGAGAAAAGTGAACCCTCGTGCTTCGTTGGTGGCAGTGTGAATTGGTACAGCCACTGTGGGAAACAATATGGAGGTCCCTCAAAAAAATTAAAAGTTGATCCAGGAATTCCACTTCTGGGTATTTATTCAAAGGAAAGGAAAATGGATATAGAAGCGATAAATGCACTCCCATGTTCAATGAGCATTATTCACAACAGCGAGGATATGGAAGCAGCCACGTGTCTGTCAGCGGATGAATGGATAAAGAAGATAAGTATGTATATGTCCACATGATGGAATATTATTCAGCCACGAGAAAGAAGGAAATCCTGCCATTTGTGGCAACATAGGTAGAACCTGAGGATATTATGCTAAGTGAAATAAGAGAGAGAAAGACAGATAGTACATGGTTTCACTCATGAGGAATCTTTTAAAAAATCGTCAAACTCATAGAAGCAGAGAGTAGAAGAGTAGTTGCCAGAGGTGGCGGTTGGGCGATGGCGGGAGTGGGAGTGGGGAAAGTGTGGGGGGAGGGAATAGGAAGAGATTCGTAAAGGGTACAAACTGTCTACTATAAGATGAATAAGGTCTGAAGGTCTAATGTATAATATGTTGACTATAGTTGTGAACACTATAATATATAATTGACATTTGCTAAGAGAGTCAAAATGAAATATCCTCACCAAAAAATATATATATATATAATACACACACACATATAATATATATTTTACATATATATATATATATATATATGAGATGATGGGTGTGTCAATTAACTAGAAGGGAGGAGTCCTTTCAGATCATCACAATGTACACTTTAAATATCTTACAATTTTATAACGACAAAAAAAGGATGAGATCTTGGAAGCAAAATAAGAGAGAGGGACAGGCAAATCAAGAAACAGACTCTTTATAGAGAACAAACTGACGGTTATTGGAGAAGAGGTGGGTGGAGGGGCGGGGGAAATAGGTGATGGGGATTAAGGAATGCACTAGTGGTGATGAGGACAGGGCGATTTATGAAAGTGTTAAATCATTATATTGTATACCCGAAACTAATATAACACTATATGTTCACTAACTGGAGTGAAAATAAAAACTTAAAAAAAAAAACAAAACAAGAAAATAATGAGTTTTTGCCATTTGCAACCACATAGATGGAACTAGAGGCTATAAGGCTGAGATAAGTCACACAAAGAAAGACAAATGCCATATGATTCCACTGACATGTGGGATCTAAAAAAACCAAAATAAATGAACAAAGAAACAAAGAGAAACAAAAAGCAGACTGTCAACGGTAGAGAGCAAAAAATAAACACATCAAGTAAGCAAGCGAACTGGTGGTTGCCAGAGGGGAGGGGGATGGAAAGATGGATGAAGTGGATAAAAGGGATTAAGAGGTACAAACTTCCAGTTACAAAATACTTAAGTCACAGGGATGAAAAAGCACAATATAGGGAATATACTCAATAATCTTGTAATAATGTCGTTTGGTAACAGATGGTGACTACACTTATCATGGTGAACAGTGAGTAATGAATAGAATTGCTGAATCATCACTTTATCCATCTGAAACTAACATAACACCATATGTTAATTATACTTCAATTAAAAATACACAAAAAATAACTATTGAAATATTTTAAATTTTATGTCAATTATACCTCAATAAGGCTGAAAAAATTTTTGTTTCATTATATAGCCTGATATGAACTCTACAGTTATCTCTGGGGCAGAAACCAAAATTTCTTTTCCCTTCAAATGAATTAACATGTGGTTAATGTTGAGATTTTATTTGTTTGTTTGTGCTGTTTTGTTTTTTTTAGAGAGGGAGGGCAGGAGGGGCAGAGGGAGAGAGAATCTTAAGCAAACTCCCAATCCAGAATGGAGCCAGACCTGGGGCTTGATCTCACAACACTGGGATCATGACCTGAGTTGAAATCAAGAGTCAGACGCTTAACTGACTGAGCCACCAATGCATCCATGTTGACATGCTTTCTTAAGGCAGATGGTAACTTCACAGATGGTTTGCTCTCTCTTTGCTTTGTTCAGGCATCTTTTGAGGAATAACATTTTTAGGCTGGTATAGTCACTGGTCAGACTTTTCCCTCATAAAGTAGCTCTCTATACTGATACTTCTCTACAGAACTCTCTGGAGGTCAATAAACTAAAAAACTCTTATTATAAAAAAACTTTTCTGACATCATCTAATGATGGTAATTCAGAAAATCTTATTTTTTTATAAAAAAATTATTTAAAAATGGAATCTATACCTTTCTGCCTTCCTAAGCAGAATCACTGTATTTATTCTCCTTCTTGATGACTCAGACATCACTACGAAATGAATAACTATTTTGGGATATGACACAAAGTTTCCCTCAGAGGATCCTGAGTTGTGTGACATGCTATCCTTAAACATAAATAGCCCCAGAATATTAAGTAAGCTTTTTGAGTTCATGTATCTCGGGTTTTTTTTTTAAAGCTTTCTTTCTTCTTTTCTACATTAATTTTTCCCAGTCATGCCTCCTACCTGTCACATGTCCTATGTGTTTTAGTCTTACTTTTATTTGTAATTATGTATTGACATTTTCCTTTAAACACTCTCTAACTCATTTCATAAAGGTAATATAGTAGCTTCAATAAAGTAAGCAATCAGAGGAAGAAGCAGCAAGGGTAAGAGATGTAAGATTGGGCCAGGCATGTAGCTTGTGCTCTCAAAAATGCACACAAGAAGTTTTTGTACATTTTGTTTCTGAGCTTTTTTAGTAACTCAGAAAAACAGATGAGCAACTGTGTGGTTTATAACAGAAAATAAAGCACTGTTTAATTGCCACTTTTAGTTTCTCTGTGGCCCCCCGGACCAGTTATTCCTGGTTGTTGGAACAGGATCTTATTTGAGAATAAATGCGCCAGAGGACCAGAGTATGTCCTTGCAAACAGTGAAGCTTTAGGGCATACACTGAGTGGCATCCGTTTTGAAGGCCTGGAAGCCTTTTTTTATTTGCTCCCTTCCTTCTGGATAATTGTGTCAAATAAGTCATTTCAGGATGAAAAAAAAAAAAGCCATTTATTAGGGTTTCTGTCCTTATCTGGACTGCTGGCACAGAGTCAGTGGACATGACTTCTCTTTTGTGCCTGCTGTCTTCACTTTCTTTCTCATGTTTGGTCCTGCTTCTTTGGGAAAATATAAAATCCTACTCCAGGCCTGTTGTTTTTCCCTGATGCAGCATTTTAATTCACTGGGCAGGATGCATCCACCTGTCCTCAATTTAATTTCTCTTTCTCAGCAAAGTTATGGCGGGGGTGGTGGTGGTGGTGGTTATTAAACAGATAACCTGTGACCAACTGGAGCCAGTATTTTCTTTATTAATCGATAAAGATTTTATAGATTAAGAATGAGATATACTAAAAATAAGAATTAGACGTGAATAGTTTCCCCAATCTGTTAAGTCTGCATTAAACTGTAACTGCAGTCTTCTAAGTATTATAAACCTTGTAATAGATGTCAGTGGGACCACCCTTTAAAATACATTTTACAGGGGTGCCTGGGTGGCTCAGTCATTGGGTGTCTGCCTCTGGCTCGGTCATGATCCTGGGATCCTGGGATCAAGTCCCACATCAGGACCCCTGCTTGGCGGGGCAAGGGCCTGCTTCTCCCTCTTCTTCTGCTTGCGTTCCCTCTCTCACTGTGTCTCTCTGTGTCAAATAAATGAATAAAATCTTTTTTTAAAAGATTTTAAATCTTTTAAAAAAAGATTTTATTCATTTATTTGAGAGAGAATGAGTGAGAGAGAGCGTGAAAGAGGAGAAGGTCAGAGGGAGAATCGGACTCCCCAAGGAGCTGGGAGCCCGATGCGGGACTCGATCCTGGAAGTTCGGGATCATGACCTGAGCTGAAGGCAGTCGCTTAACCAACGGAGCCACCCAGGCACCCAAATGAATAAAATCTTTTAAAGAATAAAAAAATAAAAATGTGTTTTACAAAGCTCTGAATGATGTTTCTTGAAAGAAACAGGGTATTCCAAGAATCACAAATTGTACTGAATCCTTTCGTCTTTTGGGAAAATGTCCCTTCTCCCACAAAAACCAAAAAACCAAAAAACCCCTCCTCCCAAAGTCCTACCCTCCCAGGTCCCCTCACCCACAGCTCTCCCTGTCCTCTCCCCGCTGTCCTTGCTTCTCACCAGCCAAATGCTCGGCTCCCTGGAAGGTCACCAAAGACGCCTGAGGCCAAATCCAGCGGCCTGTACCTGTCAGTCCTTGGCCACAGCCCTCTTGGCAGTTCTGTTCATTACCTTCCTCAGTGATTTTATCCACATCAGCTGCTTCAGTGTCCACTGAAACTCTTGACGAAATATTCCAAATCTACATCAAAAATCCCCAGTAGAAACTCCAAATTTGCATTTACATCCATGCACTCCTCAGCTTTAATTCATTCAAAGACCACCTCCTTTGCCCTCCACAGATCACTCTTCCCCTTGAACGTGGTTCCAACTAAAGGCATCCCCTCAAAGAGATCTCCGACTGTTCCCTCTTCCCCAATTAAAAAATCCTCGAAAATTCACCGTTTCTCCCATACTTTTTCTGGCTAGGACCATGATTTATGTATTTGTTAATTTGAATCTGAATTATCAGAAAAGCC
The DNA here is from genome assembly GCF_009829155.1 of Mustela erminea. Taxonomy (NCBI): domain Eukaryota; kingdom Metazoa; phylum Chordata; class Mammalia; order Carnivora; family Mustelidae; genus Mustela; species Mustela erminea. The sequence continues at coordinate 48,999,560 of NC_045626.1, forward strand.
AGATGACTGCTCTCCCCATGTTTAATTACTTTGACTTAACCTCTACCCTGAATGATCTGCTTTAAAAGGCAGCCTCTCAGTATCTCGATATCTCGTAGAACTGAGCATATGCTTTCAGTCCCACATAGACACCCAACAAGAATACATACCTGGGTCTAAAAGTTACATTACTAGAATGTAAATAACGTCAGTACTTGAAATAAATGAATGGGATGGATAAGTGAATTGTGGTGGTCACCCAGTGTAATCTTTTATGACTCATGAAAAATAGAGAAAAATCTCACATGCTGAGCAAAAGAAGCGACATACAAAAGAGTGCATACTGCATGATTCCATTTATATCAAGTTCAAACCTGGGCAAACGAAACCTATGGGGTAAGAGGCCAGAGGAGTGTCAGCCTTTTGTGGGAAGTGCCCGTTTTCCAGGCTAGTGGTAATGTTCTTTTTCTTCATTTCAGTGCTGGTTCTGCAGGTGCTTTCAGTTTATGAAAATTCATTAAGTTGCACATTCACCATGTTAGTATGAAAGTGAAATATGTATATTCTGATAATATAATTGACTCTTGAACAACATCAAGTTTGAACTGCATGGGTCCAACTTACATAAGGGGCTTTTGGGGCTTGTTTGTTTGTTTGTTTTGTTTTGTTGCTTTTATTTCTTGCTTTTTTTCTGCAAAAAGCTTTATTGTTTTCATTTGGTGCAGGGCTTGGGAGAGGGCTCTAGGGTGGTTAAAAAGCTGCCTAGTGGCTGCAGGAAGAGGCTCAGGCAGAAGCCCAGACACCCAGGGGGGAGCACATGGACCCCTCAAGGGGCCAACTTCTTGATGAGTTTCACCTCCTCATCTAGGAAGTGGTTCTCCAGGAAGCCACAGAGATGGGAGTTTGTGTGGGCAGAACCCAGAGCAGGCAGATCCAGAAGGCCCTGGTTCAGATTCTTCTCTAGCACCATGGGTTTACACTCATCTTGAGAGGGCTTCCGCAAGTCCTGAAGAGTGAATGGCTGCTGGGCTGATCTTGTATCTTCAATAGAACCTCAGCCCTTTAGAGCCACTTGGCTGAGGTTGGGACAGAAGCCCAGGGAGAGACAGGCATTGGAGCCCTGTGTATGCAAGTTGACCAGGCAGGTGAGGGCGGCCTCCACCTTGATGGAGTCATTTGGACAAATCCAGGAGCTTGTGGTTGATTGGCAATAAGGACCTAAGCTCAAAAACTGGTGATGTCTAGTCCTGGAGCCAGAGGATGGCTGAGAAGATGGTTCTGAGGTTACAACTGGAAAAGAGGTTGGAGGGTGGTTGGAAGCTCAGAGAAGAGGTATCCCTGGGTCTGTTCCATCCAAACACTGTTGAAGCAAGAGACAGATCTGCAGAAACCATCAGTCGCTCTGCCTCTGTGTAGATTTTTTACAGTCCAGTACATTAAATGTATTTTCTTTTTCTTATGATTTCCCTAACCCTTTCTTTTCTCTAGCTTACTTTATTGTAAGAACACGGTATATAATTATATAATATACAAAATAGATGGTAATCAACTTTTTATGTTCTTGGCAAGGCTTCCAGTCAACAGTAGGCTATTAGCTAAGTTTTGCGGGAGACAACGTTATATGCAAATTTTCAACTGTGCAGGCGTGGGTGCTTCTGACCCCTGTGTTGTTCAAGTCTCAACTGTGTTTTTAATAATACTATGCCCTTTTGAAAAAATTGTTAATGCCTATGTAATGAGTGTAAACTTTGTCAGCCTGGAACTTTAAGCCTCTATCTATATATTTCCAGGTTTCTTTTCATCCCCTTAGTGTTCTCTGAAAAATCTGTGTTTCCTTTTCTATGGTCCGCTGCCAGGAGTGCCCGAGCCCAGTCCTTCTGCTCTTGCAATGCCCGTCCGCAGTGCTCTCTCCCTGTTGCCTTTCCTAGTGCTCTCAAATGGGTGGGACTTCTCCCTCCTTTCAACCCCCAGAGCATTTTGATTTTTTAAAATTTTCTTATTCTACTCGTTGGTTTTGTTTTTACTAATAAAAACTACATATTCAAGGTGTACAACTTGATTTTTTTAAAAACTGAGATGCACTTGACATGTAACATTGCATTAGTTTTCAGGTGTAGTATAGGGCTATCTTGGAGATTTGAGCATTTGGTTCCAGACCACCACAATAAAGCTCGTGGTCAATAAAATGAGTCAAATGAATTGTTTGGTTTCCCAGTACATACAAAAGTTATGTTTACACTATATTGTAGTCTATTAGGTATACTGTAGCATTATGTTAAAAAATCAATGTGCATATCTTAAATTAAAAGATACCTTATTGCTTAAAAATTCTAACCATCATCTTAACTTTTAGCAAATCATAATCTTTTTGTGGGTCGAGGGTCTTGTCTTGATGTTGATGGTGGCTGACTGGTCAGGGTGGTTGTTGAAGGCGGGGTGGCTGTGGATATTTCTTAAAACAAGACAACAGTGAAGTTTCCCACATCAATGGACTCTTCTCTTCATGAATGATTTCTCTGTGGCGTGTGATACTGTTTGATAGCATTTTACCCACAGAACTTCTTTCAAAATTATAGTCAATCCTCTCAAAGTCTGCCACTGTTTTCCCAACTAAGTTCATGTAATACTCTAAATTCTTTGTTATTCATTAATTCATTTCAACAATCTCCACAGCATCTTCACCAGGAGTAGATTCCATCTCAAGAAACTACTTTCTGTGCTCATCCACAAGAAGCAATTCCTCATCCATTCAAGCTTTATCATGGGCTTGCAACAATTCAGTCACATCCTCATGCTCCAGTTCTAATTCTACTTCTCTTGCTATTCCCACCACACCTGCAGGGACTTTCTCCACTGAAGTCTGTAATTCTTCAAAGTCATCCATGACTTTGGAATCAACTTCTTCCCAACTCCTGCTAATATTGATATTTTGACCTCTTCCTATGAATCATGAATGTCTCAATCACCTAGAATGGTGAATTCTTTCCAGAAGGTTTTCAACTAACTTTGTCCAGATCCATCAGAGGAACCACTATCTATTGCTACTATAGCTTTACAAAATGTATTTTCTTAAATCACAGGACTTGAAAATTGAAGTTACTCCTTGATCCATGGACTGTAGAATGGATGCTGTGTTAGCAGGCATGGAAACCACATTCAGCTCATTGTGCATCTCCATCAGAGCTCTTGGGTGACCAAGTGCATTGTCAATGAGCTGTGCTATTTAGTTCACATTCTTACATGGATATGGCATTATGCTGCAATGCTAAATCTACTAACGTGTTTACAATAGTAACATCAAAGATCAATGATCATAGATCACCATAATAAATATAATAATGAAAAAGTTTGAAATATTGTGAGAATTACCAAAATGTAACACAAAGACATGAAATGAGCAAATGCTGTTGGAAAAATGGTGCCAACAGACTTGCTTGATGCAGGGTTGCCACAAATCTTTAATCTGTAAAAAATGAAATATCTGTGAAGTGCAATAAAGCAAAACATAATAAAATGAGGTATGCCTTCATATATATTGTAAAATGACCATCAGAATAAGTCTCTCAGCCCATATATTATAATTTTTTTTCTGGTGATGTGGACTTGTAAGATCTACTCTTGTAGTCACTTTCAAATATGCCATACAATATTAACTGTGTCTCCAGGAATTACTTATTTTATAACTAGAAGTTTGTACCTTTTGACCCCTTTCAGCCTTTCACCCATCCCACTCCTGCCTCTGGTAACCACCAAACTATTTTCTCTATGTATATCTTATTCTACTTTTATAACAGTGACCTTCATATGTACTTTGCTTTCTCCCTTAAGCAGTTAGTTCTCTCTGTGTGTTCTTGGAAAGGTCTAACACAAGCCCACAAGTGCTCAGTATTTTTTGAATTGAATTACTCTGCTTTTCTCAATTTTTCCTTTTTGAGGACATTGACCTCAAGATAATAAAAGGAGGCTAATAGTTAGGAGTTTCTTATCTAATGTGTGAGGATGTTATTATAAATTAGATTCAAAGTTTCTATCTTTCTTCTATGCTGATCTCAATTTCATAGTGATGACTTTTTAAAAACCTTAATTAGAGTATAATAACTCTCTACCCCTCAATTATTTTAATTCAATCCTAGGTATCAATCTTTGATTCATAAATACTTCACTAGATGCCTCTCAAATAAGAACCCCTTAAAGAATATAACCATAGTACCATTATTGTGCCTTAAAAAGCAACCATAATCATAGCAATGACTTCTTTTTAAAAAATTTTATTTATTTATTTTAGAAAGAGAGAGAGGGAGACAGAGTGAGCAGGAGTGGGGGGAGGGGCAGAGGGAGAAGGAAGGATAATCTCAAGCAGACTCCATGCTGAGTGTGGAGACTGATATGGGGCTCCCTCTCACGACCCTGGTATCATGACCTGAGAATCAAGAGTTGGATGCTCAACTGACTGAACCATCCAGGCACAGAGGAATGACTCTTAAGGAAAGTTATTTTGAGCCTATTTCCCTATTATTTTATGTCAGGAGAAGGGAAAGCGCCAAAGCTATGAGTTTTTCCTATCACTGGTGTGATCCCTTCTGGAAAAGATGACACCAACAAGGTTAATTAGGATAGTTCTCTTCTCCCCTCCCCAGTAATATATTAAAACTTAACATTTAATGGGAAAACTGTTGGCTTAAAAAACAGTTTTTCCCTTCACAAGTTTTATTGGCAATCCCATTCCATGTCAGGGCAACTACTTGGGTAGTCTACAGGTGTACCTGACACTTGAGAGGCAAAAGAACTGAGCTAGTCTCTTGCTCTCACCTGGAATTTGACATCCAACTGATGAAGGTGGCATAGAGAAAATACTAACAAAGTGAGAGCTCAAAGCAGTTTCTATGTGATAGTGAACACACTTGAGTTCTCACAAGGGAGGCATGGTTGATGCCACCATGATTCAGTCACCTGAGCTTGCTTGACTACAAAAAACAAACCAATACTCAAAAATAAGAGCTACAAGTCAGGGAAAACTTATATACTTCATAACAGAATGAAATGAGTTGATAAATGAGTAAATGTTATTATTTTTTTTAAAAGATTTTATTTATTTATTTGTGTGTCAGAGAGAACAGCGGGGGAGCAGCAGGCAGAGGGAGAGGGAGAAGCAGGTTCCCCACTGGGCAGGGATTCCCCATGTGGAGTTCCATCCCAGGGCCCTGAGAACATGATGCTTAACCAACTGAGCCACCCAGGTGCCCTTAAATGTTATTCTTGCATCTGGCATCTTTTACTTAAACATGTTTATTTAAAAATACCCATAATGTTCGATATTTTAAAACAATGAATCCATTGTTTAATGGCTAATTTTCATCATTTTTTATGAAACACTTATTTCTTTTCTTTGATAGTATATTTATCATGCACTATATAGGTCACAGAAAATATCTTCCATGTGTTAGGGATTGGAGCCAAAAAAACATAGAGTCTTGAATATGTACAACTTTGAGATGGCTACTCTAAAAACATTAAGTGTGACTACTGAGTAATTTAAAATAACAGTATCATAATCCTGTTTCAACCATAAGACTAAGAACTGATTATAAGGAAAAAAAATCCAGGGGCACCTAAATGGCTCAATGGGTTAAGCCTCTGCCTTCGGCCCAGGTCCTGATCCCAGGGTCCTGGGATCGAGCCCCGCATCGGGCTCTCTGCTCAGTGGGGAGCCTGCTTCCCACCCCCTTTCTGCCTGCTGCTCTGCCTACTTGTGATCTCTCTCTCTCTGTCAAATAAATAAAGTCTTTTTGAAAAAATCCAGTTGCTGGGGAACATAAGTGTAATTTACAGTCACAGATCAGTAAGACTGAAACATGACAGAAGAGCTATTCAAAAGGACAACAAAATTTCCAAATTTCAGATTGAAATTCATCATTTATTTTATTTATTTTTACATATTTTATTTATTTATTTGAGAGAGAGAGAGAGAGCATGAACAGGGAGGGAGCTTGATCCCAGGACCCTGGGATCACAACCTGAGCCAAAGGCAGATGCTCAACTGACTGAGCCACCAAGGTGCCACTGAAATTACTGGTGACTATATAAGACAGTATCACATTTTGGGGGTGGAACTATAGAGGATGGATAATTCTGTATCTGCATGATAACCTAAAAAAAGAACATAATCAGATTGATATAGGACACTAATCACTAGTCTTTACACTTATAATAATTGTAACTATACGGAACTTTTAGGAGATAAATGTTAGATTTTTGAAGTCTCGTGTTATTTTACAGAACCATGACGATATTTTATCACAAGATTCTGCTCCCTGGGGAACAGTTCCCCAGGGAGAACTGGGGCTGTGCCTCAGAGAGCAGAACAGAGACTCACCATGCTGTCCAGCTGTATCCAGTGAACTTCATTGCTGGAGCTGATTCGAGACTGTTGGGTCTGTAGTGTGTACGGGAAGGAGCTAACCTGGAGCACCAGCAGATTGAAAGCTTCCAGGACTTCTCTGCAGTTAATGACTCTATCAGCCAATCCATGACTGGGTTCGCCATGTGACAAAGAACCCGAAATGACACTGGAGAAATATTGAAAGTCATGTTAATACCTCCTAATTGAAGGGACTAGATACAGAAGCAGACATCAAAGTGGAGCTAATCTTTTCATTTTTGTTTTTCTAGTTCTTTTTAATTGGGAGCAGGATTAGAGGCAACCAAGGTTTAATTCCAAAGAGCAATAATTACACTCCTTTTTACCACTTTCAGACAGATCTCAGATATTTTTTTCCTGTTTCAGTCTGCCTCTGTTATACCTCAAAGTGTAACTCAGTTCTACAGGTCAAGGATACATAAATCTATAGCTAAGATGGATCACTTTGGTCTGAAAGCTCATCTGAACGAGGCTTCTCCATCAAATCAGGATGCTCATACAGAAATGACTGGTACCCCAGAGAAGCCCCCAAACTGCGAGGGATCCCCTCTGTGTTAACGTCACTCTCTTTCCTCCCTTGAGCATGTTAGACTATGGGGAGGCTACAGAGGGGCCACTTAACCCCTTCCTCCCTATGACCAAAATTTTTACATCTGAATCATTTTCAGTTCTGTTCAGTTTGGATGTACTAGGTTGCTATGCAGCCTCAAAACCACATTTTTTTTTTTTTTTTTTGTTAAAGAAATAATCTCAGTGCTCTGGGGAATTAAATAGAGAGTGATCCAATATACATCCTCAGAGTTATTACCCCAAACTTTCAAAGATGAGGTACATCAGGTGACTGAGCTATTTTTGCTCATAGAAGACTAGGAGAAACTGAACAGCATCTGGGCAACCTTCCTTCCTCCCTCCCTCCCTTCCTTCCTTCCTTTTTCTTTCACTTTTCTTACTTTCTTCCTATTTCTCACTCCTTCCTTTCCTCCCCCTCCCCCTCCCTCCCTTCCTCTTTCTCTTTTTTCTTTCCTACCTTCCTGCCTCCATCCCTCTCTCACTTTTTTTTTCTTTCCTTCCTTCTTTCTAAATGCTATGCAAGATCTTATTTATGCCTGCGTATGGCTTTAGAGTTCAGATTACAGAATTCCAAACACATTCTGGCTTCTGAACAAGTGCTTTTGCAATTCTGATATTTCTACAATAGACCCCAAATCTTTCATATGCTTAACCTCAGCGTGTCCAAAGAAAGGAAAACCTACGAACACTTGATGAGGCCCGAACTTGCCTTTTTAATCCACAAGATGAAAGATACACCCTAACAGATAATTACAGTAATTTGGTCTGGAAGCAAAACTGGTTCCATCACGCTACATTTACTATTCTTTCACTGTAAACCCACCTGAGGAATAGGATATTCTCTTGTTTAAACTGGTAAGTTGGGGAAAGTTTCAGATTTGCTCTAATATCTTTTTTTTCTAATTTTTAGAGTTTGTTTGTTTACTTATTTACTTATTTAAAGTAATCTCTATACTCAACATGAGGCTCACACTCATAAAGTCAAGATCAAGAATCATATGCTTTTCCGACAGCAGGCACCCCTGCTCTCAGATCTTTACGTGGCATCTTTACTACTGTTCAAGGTATCCAGGTAGAGAGAAAGGCAAGGAAGAGGAGCAACAGGAGAAGAGGAGAGAGGAGGAGGAAGGCGGGGGAAGGGGAAAAGGACTGGGAAGGAAGAAGGCTGGAGAAAGGAAAGCACATGGCCCTTCTGGGAGCTCATGAACATCAACCCTCCTGCTGTTGCCCTTTCTCTGAGACAGCTGAGTTCTACAACACCCTGAAGACAACTTTAACGGGTTGGTTTCTTTTCTTTTCTTTTCCTTTCTTTTCTTTTCTTTCCTTTTCTTTTCTTTTCTTTTCTTTCTTCCTTTCTTTCTTTCTTTCTCCTTTCTTTCTTTCTTTCTTTCTTTCTCCTTTCTTTCTTTCTTTCTCTCCCTCTCTCTCTCTCTCTCTCTCCCTTCCTTTCTTCCTCCCTCCCTCCCTCTCTACCTCCTTCTGTCCTTTCTTCTTTCCTTTCTTTCTTAAAAGATACATTTTTTTTTTTTTAATTTGAGAGAGAGAGAGGGAGCCCATGAGGAGGGGGAGGGTCAGAGATAGAGGGAGAGATAGAAACTTAAGCAGACTCTCCACTGAGCAGCAAGTAGCTCAAGGCCAAGACCAGGCTCAACCTCAGGATCGTAAGTTCATGACCCTGAAATCATGGCCCTGAGATCACGATCTGAGCTGAAACCATGAGCTGGCCATTTGACTGACTGCGCCACCCAAGTCCCCTTTAACAGGGATTTCTAAATTCACTCACAATATAGTTAAAATGAAATCAACACTAAATTGGTTGGGAAAGTTGAGAGCACAGGGAAGGAATAGGAATAAGTTACCAGTAAGAAGATGTCAAGTGTTAGGGTCTCTGGGATTTTTGGGAATTTATGAAAAGACCATTGCTGTGCTAGAAGAAAAGCTATATTTGCTCACTCTGAAGCAATCACCTCGTTAGTTCCACATGGGAGTTGTCATGAACCAGCACAAACAGTGTGTATGGGTTCTGTTTTACCCTTCTCATAAAAACTTCAAACTTGGTTTGAATCTCATTGTCTAGACGAACAACATATTTCTCTGCTCTCTGATAAGCCGTCCCATTTTCCTCCAGACCCAAGTCTACAAGGACACCTGCCAAGAAGAAAAAAGGTGTTTATCTTTTCACACATACATATATAAATGAAATAAACTGAAGTTCAATGTCAACTGATATACCAGGTAGTAGCCGTATGTATCGGTTTTTACAGAGCAGATACTTCTCTTGTATATTCCCCGCCAGAAAGTTGATGAGGAAATATCAGATTTCTTTTTCCTTAGGCCCCCCTCCCCGCCCCACCTCCTACACCTCACACAAAGGGCAACAGGGAACGAACAACTTCATACACTAAGTAGAAGCGGTCGAATGTATGAAGGCTATGACTAATTAAATTCTATTTGTATTGAAATGTTACTACTGACAGTTACCATAGGCACCTCAGAGCTATAGCTCTTGACCAGATTAATATAATCACATAAGCCTTCTTTACCCCCAAATTTAGCAACAAAACATATATAAGAGAAAGGAAAATAACATAAGATGTCCAAATATACCATAAGTAGACTAGTTTTTTAGGTAATATTTTACTCATTTTATACAGTGAAAGTTTTGCATAATATCTAGAGGATGGGCAGTCCTCAATGAATGTTGGAGTATGTCCCAAATTAATAAAATGAACAGAATTACCCAAGATTACTATATTCTCAAAATATTAGAAATGGAAACTTCTGTACTGTATCATTATCTCTGTCTAGAATATAACTACTTCTATATTCAAACATCTAAAAAGTTTGAGGCACAGGAAGGTGTTGTTGGGATAATCAGTTAAAACACAAAATCCCCCTTCCAAATGAAGAGACAAAATGATAAATGTGTGAGGTGAAGGATGTGTCAACTAACTGTATTGTATAAACATTTTACAATATAAAGAAGTGTCAAATCCTCAAGGTGTACACTGTATACCTTAAACTTACACAATGTTATATGGCAATTATATCTCAATGAAGCTAGAGGAAAAAACCCCAAACCAAGGGCAACCTCCTCTTCCACACCTTTAGCTGCATGGGGGGAAGGACTAACCACTCCCTCTCTTGAAATGACAGCCTTGTGACTCAAGCTCACAGCTCTTCAAGAAGGAGAAGGAACCAGAAGGTTAATTTGGGGGTTAGATGTGTTATGGAGGCCTTGAGAATCAGCCTGGGCTCCCAAAGCTAGAGGATATCTATTCAGCATCAAATATCTACAAAATCCCCACCAGCCACAACTATGTGAAAAAAAAAAAATTAAAAAGAAACAAGTTAATTTAAAAGACTTTTATAGAGTGATGTTGACTTAGTTTTATCTAGCTTTTCTTTTCAGATAAAATCAGCTCAATAAAAACTATATGCAATTAACCTCTAGACACTGTAATAGTAATAGTTCTAAGTGGTATAAAAGAAAACAGGAAGAATGTTTTACCATACGGAAAATTCATTATATAAGAAAAAGTGAACAGAAAGATCATTTTGCTTTCAACCATTTTTCATGAGAAGATTTTACCCAGACATTGTTTTCAGTTTCCACCCAAATGTAGCAAATGTTACTGTGACTATACCTGAAACCAGTCACCCATGTAATGTGGCAGGTATCCTGATTTTTCTGAAAGTGGATTGCCTGTAAAATTCATTCAACATTCCATAGTGGTTTACTGATCGTATCAGGCACCATGTGAGGTATTGTGCTAGTCATCGAGATGCACAGGAAAGCAGGACAGAGGTCTTAACCTCATGGAGCTTATGATGGAGAAGACGGATAATTTTGACAAGTGTCACAATGAAAGACGAGGACATACTATGGGAGGAGGTGATAGAGGAAGTAAGCAGAGAAAGAGAGAACCGACTTAATCTCTGCGTGTTTCTGTTTCCTTAATCTGTATAATAGGGAGAAGAGTGCCAATTGAAAATAAGTCTATGTTTCCTAAGTTTATCCCTAGGGAATAAGCAGTGCAAGTTAATGGAAACTTACTAGAAAAGACCATAAGTAATTCATAAAGAATAAAAATATTTCTTATGGATGATTAAGAGTTGACTACATTTCAGAACAAATGCATAAAGACCTTTGACAGGTTAATTTCACACATGCCCTAATGGTAAGACAAAGTTCCACGACTCTAAGAGGTTGTTCTCTTAGATATGACATGTGACTGTGTGGCCATCTGGCCCTGGAGGGGTGAATTTGGGTGGGGAGCAGGCATATCATAGATACTTGACATTTTAATTTTAATTTCTAACTGGGCATTTTTAGTAGGTCATCCTTACCTTTAAAGTTTGTTTTAGACTTGCTTTTATTTTTAAGTATTATTTCTTTCCTGGTTATGAAAGTGAAAGATACTCATCTTGGAAAAACTGGAAAGTATAGAGATATATTAAAAAGAAAAATTTACCCATAATTTTTTAACTCAAAATAAGCTACTGTGAACATTTCCATGCATTCCTTCGTGTGTCTTTTCCTATGCATATCGTGCTACCTAACATGTATTTCCTACCTAATTGTATTTCCTGATATTTTTCACTTGTAACTATAAAATAAGAAACAAATGATCATTGTTTATTAATAATATGTCTGTGTAGAAAATGCAAAACAATCCACAGATAAGTAAAGCATAAGAATTTGGTTAAGTTGGGGTGCCTGGGTGGCTCAGTGGGTTAAGCCTCTGCCCCTGCTCCAGTCAAAATCTCAGGGTCCTGGGATTGAGCCCGAGCCCCGCATCAGGCTCTCTGCTCAGCAGGGAGCCTGCTCCCCCACCCCCTCTGCCTGCCTCTCTGCCTACTTGTGATCTCTGTCAAATAAATGAATAAAATCTTAAAAAAAAAAGAATTTGGTTAAGTTAAGAGAGTCAATATCAATTTATAAAAATCTACTACATTTCTATACACTAGCTATAAGCAATTAAGAAGTATATATGTTTTTAAAAAACATTTGCAATAACATAAAAATATTAAGTATCTAGGAATAAAGGTGTATAAGATCTCTATAAAGAAAATGATGAAACTATTAAGGACATTAAAGAAGACCTAAACAGAACTATATCATAGAACCAAACAAATGTCTATCAGTAGTAAACTGATTGTTTAAAAATGTATAATATATTCTTGTAATAGAATATTAAAAAGCAATAAAATGAATGAATTACAGTTACACATAACAACAGGATCAATCTCGGGGATGTAATGTTGAGTGTAGAAAGTAAATTACGGACACATGCATAGATTTCATTTACAAAAGTTCTAAAGGTTGTGAAATTTAGCAATATATTGTTTAGGAGTTATTGTGTTTATATATTAATATAGTTATTATAATATAAATTAATATATAATGTTTAGGAGTTAGTAAAACTATAAATAAAACAAGGGAATAATAAACAGAAAATCCAGAATAATGGTTACCTTTGAAAGAAGAAAAACATTGACATCAGGAAGGAAAACAAGACTCCAGTATTCCTTATTTTAATGGGTATTTAAACGTTCACTATATTGTGATTTATAATATCTTTTATAAATTTAATAAATTTGATTTATTCACTATTTAAAATTTCTTAAAAGAATGCAAATATCCATCCATGTTTTAAAAACTACTTGAAAACATTAATAACTATATTGAATTCTATTTGAGGACATATCATCAATGAAAAGTGACTATTTCCCTTTCATTTTCTATTTTGAATATTATAGAAAAGACCAGGGTAATGTCCTTCAATTAGATTCATCAGTTGTTAATATTTTGTTGCATTCGCTTTTTCTCTTTATTACTTTTTATTTATTATCATTATTGCTGGATAATTTGGTAGTAACAATCACAATATTCACCTCTAAATACTGTAATATGTATTTAATAAAAGCAAAGGCAGTTTCCTATATAATAACTTCATTATCTCCTAGGAATTAAACAAACACTGATATAATGTTCTCTTAATACCAACCCCCATTTGAGTTTCACCAATTCAAATGTCCCAAGGCTGTGTTTTTTCTTTTTCTTTTTAGATCTAGGGTCTAATCAAGAATTAAGCATTGCACTTGGTTGCCATGTTTCTTTATTCATAATTAAAAGATCTCCTCTGCTTTTTTTTTCTTTTTGGTCTTTTCACTGTTTTTTTTTTTTTTAATGCAATTAATTGTTTTGTAAAATGCCATATAATGTGAATTTGTTTGGGAGCATCCTTGTGATCAGACTCAAGTTAAATATTTTTGGCAAGGACACCTCATAGGTGACATTGTATACTTCTCTTTGCTCATAATGTCAATCTGTCTTATAACTGGAGAGGGCAGTTTGATTACTTGGTTATGGTATTGCCTGCTGCCAAATCTCTCCATTGTAAAGATACATTTCCCCTGGTGTAATTTTTAATATGTGGGATGACATGTGGGGGGAGGGGCAGAGGGAGAGAGAGATAATCCTCAAACAGACTCCCCATTGAGCCTTGGAGTCCCAGGTGTGGCTTGATCCCAAGACCCTGAGATCATGACCTGAGCCCAAATCAAGAATCAGATGCTCTTGATTTTGGTTGGTCGAAGTCACCTGAGTACCTCTATGTAATGTTTTAGTATCTCTTGATACTTGTCATAATCAGTAATACTTTGGTAATGCAAAATAAAGATTTTCTAAATCCTATATATTTTCCTACATTTATTAGCTGGTACTCTTGTAAAGAAGGGTTTGCTCCCAACCCCTCACATCTCCTATCCCTTTTTTTTTTTTTTTAAAGTATTACCTGTGGACTTATGGATTTAAAAAAGATTTCAATAGGTTACAATCCATTAGGATAATTCATTTTGATACTCAGAATTACCAAATTTGGCTCGTAAAAGTCCCTTTAAGCAGGCTGTTATGTCCTTTTGAAATGCCTGCATCGATCTTGGAGTACCTTCTCACTTTCTGATACAACAAGATTCCAGACTGTTCCCACCTCAGAGCTGAGACAGTGGAGATTGGTATTTATAAGGCAAGATCTATCTAGATGCTAAGTGTACATACTGATACTGAGATGTCACTATTTTTTTTAAAAGTTTGTATTTATTTATTGTCAGAGAGAGAGCACAAGCAGGGGTAGCAATAGGCAGAGGGAGAAGTGGGCAAGGAGCCCGGTGTAGGACTCAATCCCAGGACCCTGGGGTCATGAACTGAGCCAAAGGCAGAGGCTTACCAACGAACCATCCAGGTGTCCCTGAAATGTTACTATTTTTAAGACATTTTAGTGCACAGACGTAGGAAACATTTTTAATTTTTTTTTCAAATTATGAGTTCATACTTACATCCAATTTAAATCTAAAAAGAATATTTCTTTTCCCCATTCCACATTTAAGGCTCCCTTCTTTCATGTGAGAACCCTGGTGTTTGGCAACATTAAAATATTTACTCATTTGCTCTACCCTGTGATATACAAGAAATAGTTTTAAAATTATCAATACCACTCTCAACAATATATAGATGAAAATTTTAAATTCATTTTCAAGTTTTTTGTGCTCTTAGGATAGATCACATTGAGAGTTTACAATGAGAAAACTGTGTTAAAAATACTTGAATTAATTCTTCTTGGTGTACGGCTATGTTATTAAGCAGTAAAGTTCATTTATTTTTGTTTGCTTTCCATATTAATTTTTCCCACTTTAATTTTTAATTCATAATTCATTTATAAGGATTGAAAGTTAAAACTCTATAAAAAGTTATACTCATCTCATCCTCTATATCTCTTCTATCTTATATAGATAAATATTTCACTAGCTTGTGATTTAGCCTTCATGTTTTGTTTTGTTTTTTCAAAAACATGCACAGTGGCATGGGAATCTAAAAACGGCCAGAAGCACCAAGAAAAAGATGGTCTGAGAAAGGTCTCTTCCTGTTTCCTTGATAATTTCTTTGTCACAGATATACAGGGTTATACAGGGTTAAATATATTTTAATAAATCATGAACAAATCCATCACATTTTTTCAACTTCACAATAAAAGATGGACATCAGCAGGGCCCACCTGGAGTACTAACGGTTGCTCTGACAGATTCAGAGTCATGTCTGCTTAAATAATAAAGCTGACTCTTAATGTGAACGAGAAGTTAGAAGGCATCAGTAACTCTTCTTATTTTTTAACACACTGAGTTCTAGAATACAGCCAGTGGTGGTTGGGAATCCCTGTGTTCCCTAAAGATGACTGACCTGAAGTTTGGGAGCACCAGAGGCTATGCCTCAGTTGTGAACATCTTCCATGGAAATAACTAAGTTGAAACATCCCTGGAGAGGAAACTTCTTGGAGGGCCAAGGACTTCAAGCAGCCTGATTGTTGCCATTTGTGCCCCGTTCTTTTTACTGAAGGCTACAGGAGCCAGATGGGCTTAAGGGAAACTGAGCACTAGCCTCTGTTCCCCTCCTTGGGATTAAAGAGAAACATCATGTCTTCTGAGGCCATTACTCTAAAACCTTTAAAGGGGAAGCAGCATTTTTTCTTCCACCCGAGGGTCCTGAAGGGGAATAAAACCAAGAACATACACACCAAGTCCATAATACCTTATGAGCACCAGTGCCAAAGGCCTTTCTGCAAAGATGGGAAGTCTGAATGAGTGGCCACCATCTTTCACTAGATGCAGCAGCTAATCAGCCTGAATATCACATTAAACTGATAATGATCAGGGAAATCTGAAATGACTAGGTATAGTAAAGATAACCTAGTACGCAAACCGATGCCCCATTTACACTGCCTGTTTGTTTGGAGAGAACAATTCATCTGGCTTGTACTTTTTTTTTTTTAAGACTTTATTTATTTGAGAGAGAGAACACCTGAGAAGTGGGAAGGGGCAGAGGGAAACAGAGAAGCAGGCTTCCAGACATGGGGCTCCATCCCAGGACCCCAGGATCATAAACTGAGCTGAAGGTAGATGCCTAACTGACTGAGCCATCCAGGCACCGCCGGCTTGTATGTTCTTATCCTTTGATGTTTTTTAACATAGAATCTTATTTCTAAATTTTTTATTTCTAATTTTTATTTCTTGCTCTTCTCATCAAGAAGATATGCCAAAGAAAAATGCAACTACTCTCAGTTTTAGTTGTTCATCTTCTCTTTGGATGGAATTAGTTTCTCCGAAGTTTTGGTATGCAGAAATAATTCTACTGCTTAAAAGAACATGAAAATTAAGAAAATATTAAATCACTAGAGCACGCTGAAATTTTAAGTACTAAGATAACAATGGGCATTCCCTCATCCTGGCCATCTCAGCTGGTTAAAATCCCCACTGATTATTTTCAACACTCACTGCACTCACTGCACTGGGTTCCTTTGTCTCTTGGTGGCCCTGCTGGTTCCCTTCCGTGTTCCTACCAGAGGGGATTCTTTAATCTGGGTTTGCTGTAGTCTTGTCTCTGTGAGTCTGTACTACTGCGCAGTTTATTTGGGTGGAGGAAGAAAGCAGCTCTCGACCTGCATAAGAACAATGTTCTGAACACACAGATACAACTTCAGAGCCCTGTGTGACTGACAGACACACCTAAATACATACACATCGAAGGCCTTTACTGGTAGCCAAAGTAGATTTCCAAAATACGGGTTTTTTTTTCCCCATTTTTCATTTAAATTGAATTAGCCAACATATAGTAGTACATCATTAGTTTCAATGTAATTAGTAATGTTCAATAATTTATCATTATATGAAATATGGTTTTAATGACCAAATTTGGTTTTGCCAGGGATGATTAAATCTCAAATATTGCTTCTATGGCTTCCTTATAAAATAGATGTTAACTTAAAATTCAATTCAACAAAATGCTACAAAAATTCAGTTCAACAAATATTAAGTGTCTGGTGTACCATCCATACTCAGAGATGTTCCCTGAATATTTTCCTTTCCAGTTGTGGGGAAAGAGCCCTAACAAACACACAGCCCAGGGCTGAAGCCCTATAGGAGGTGCTGGGTGCATGATGGTGTGGAAGAAAAGCTGGGTAAGAATGTGTCTTGAAAGCCACAGGAACTGCAGTGTTTAAAGGAAGAAATGGAAGTCACCTGTGCTATCAAGAGTTCAGATAAGGCTTGAAAAGGTCACTGGTAACATTGTTAAGAGTCCTAAAACGGTGGGGGTGGGAAGTGGAGGCTAGTTTCCTAGTGAAAGATGAGGAAACAAGGTAACAACAGACAACTCTCTCGATAAATTGGGCAGTTAACCAGAGGAGGGTGAGCTGGCAGGTTAGGTAGGATTAACAGAGGCTCGTTTCCTCTTTGAGAGAGGGGGGGCAAGTTTAAGTGGATGAAATGAGCCCCAGGAAAGAAGTTTAGATAATCCATAGCGTGAGGTCCACGAGAATGAGAAGGTGGGAGAGTCAGGCTTACATGAGCTCTTCCGCTGATCAGGAGGGAAGGGGAAAAGGTAAGTGTGTAGGCAGTTATGTTCCTAGATATGAAAGTAGGAAGTTTTTATCTGGAGCTTTTTTCTTTTTGGGATGGGGAAGGGGAGAAGTCCATGGCATAGTCTTTGCTAAGAGAGAAGGATGAAGACGTAAGTTTTGATGAAACAGAATCTGGAGAAGCCAGCCACCATGGGGAATGGGAGAGATCCAACTAGAGAGCCAAAAAAGAATTTATGACGGTATCAGCTGGAAGGGTTGACTTTCTTTCCCCTATAGTGTCCAACACTATGAGTATGTAGGAAGAAATTCTGTGGTCTGGCACTGGGAATATTGGAATGGATGATTCTGGGATCCAGCAGGGTCGGGGATATGACAAAGGAGCAGGGGATTCCAGAGGAGTGTGGGTGAGGAGTTTAAGGTACAGAGAAGCAGGTTATTGGATGGGTAGGGAGCATCTCCAGATAATGGCAGGTTGGGAGGCAGAGGCCTAGAGCCAAATACCAGCTACAAACCAGGGTTGGGCACTGGGCAGCTAACTACGTGGTTGGAAATTGATTTTGAGAATGTTAACTTTAGGTACTTGCTTTTGTACACATGAATCTCTAGTGTTTCCCTGTTCCACCTAGTACTTTCTTCTTTGGGATCCTATTCCCTGCTGCCTATCACTGCCCAAGAAACAATTTTTTCTATTAATATTTTAGGTGACTGACAAGGTGGTATGAGGTTAATGAGAACAAGAAAATCCATTTTAGAAAGAGAAAATGCCTTCCACTATCTCTTCACCTCCCCTCCTAATCTCTTCTGCTTCCTTCAAACCTCTTTATTTCTGTATGGATAGAAGAAGCTACCCATATATCAGGAGACGGAAATATTTCTCTGTTTCTTATATAACCAGGCATGTGCTGAGGCATCAAATTTGTATCAGTTCCCTGAGCATAATAAAACCAGGAAGACCGGAAACTGCCAGATATGCTCCCATTCACTGGGGACCCCGCCAGACACCATTTTAAAAGATGGAAAATATGGACAGTCACTAATACTTCCTGTTGTCACCCCAACAACCTTGAATTGAAAGTGGCTTGCATTTTGATCACCCTGGTAGCCTAGTGTTCCAATTTATAAAATTTGGGGTCTCCTTAAAATTAAGAGAATTATGCTACCACATCGAAGTTTTTAAAAATGACATTAAGACAGAAGTATTTCCCATAGTCTAAAAATTCCTTATGCTGCTTCTCCATTGATCATTCCAACAGTTACAATTCCACTTTGGGGAAACTTAAAAATGTTTAATCCCTTTCATTTCTTTTTGTAACCTTCAAATTCTTTCCATAATGTTTTCTTTTTCTTTCCTTTTTTCCTCTCTGCCTCCCTTCCTTAATTAGAAGTGAGCTGAGGTATCACATGTTTTGCCTTAGAGCTGAGTCTGCACAACGTGATGGTTTCTGTTTTCACCTTTTCTTTCAGCTACACAAGGGCTGCCAAGGATGTGGCCTTTCTTCATGCCTTGGCTGCTTCTCCCTGCCAGGTGCTTTTCCTGGCCAACTAGCTGCTGAAATGCTTCCTTTGGAGAAAGGCAAATAGAATCAGAAAGCAGGGCACTTGGACACTGTTTTCCCCTCTAACACTCCCCTTCCTCTCTCCAGCCCTTCATTCAAACATTAGTTGAGTGCCTCCTTGCACCTGGCTGGAGAGAGGCACAAATGGGGCACAAGGCATGCACAAATGAAAAAAACAGTTCTTGTCCCCAAGGCACTGCTGCCCTCTGTGACCTTACGCAAGTGAAGCTCTCCTATAGAGTCCCATGGTGAAATAGAAGGAAATGGAACCGATGATTTCTTAAGAGTCCTTTCTGCTTTCCTAGCTCTGATGTTGAGTAGCTTTAGTGGACTGTCTCCTGCTTACTACTGTGCTGTGGACAATTCCTCTTCATACCTTAAATGTGCTTGCTCTTCTATCAATTGTTATCATATCAATCAGTATCATTGATCAATCAATATCATATCAATATGAAGGTGTTTAAGTAGTAAAGCCAAAAAATTTTGGTGCCATTATAATATGGAATACTGCATATTTACTAAGAATTATGTTTACAAAAACTTTTAAAGATATAGAAAATTGTGCGAACTATGTCAGGTGAAAAAACAGACACAGGCAGGGAAGGAAGCCTTAAACACTAGGAATTAAGTAATTTGTTAACACCCAGATTTTAAAAGTGGTTATCTTTGAATAGTGGGATTATAAATGTTTAAATTTTCCTACTTTGATTTTTCTATTATTTAAAATGAAGACTGAAACTATTTTTTAAAATAATAAAATGAACAAAGTTACTTTTAAATAGTGAAGTGATTGCTTTTGCAGCATAAAATTCAGTAGATATGCTAAAGCCAGATGTGAATAATTTTTAAGATATGCTTTGCCTTGAATTTTCCAAATCTGTCCTTAACATTGACTTTTTCCTGGATTCCAAGCTTATGTCATTGGTCAAATTCTGGTACTGAGGAGTTATAATTTTCCAGTTCTCACTTTAGAAAAAAGGGCAGTGAGAAGGAAGGAAGGATCTGTACAATTTCTTCACCTGTCAAAAATGCAGGGTTTTATTTAGGGTCTTGGATTTATTAAGAAAGGTGAAAGTAGGTCACCAAGAGGTTATTTCAGGAAAAGGCTCTGCAGAGAGCGTAACTGCTGACCATGGATGATTTCACCACTTGAAACAGGTGCTAGGATATGTTTGCTCAAGCATGATTTCAGATATCAGATCACAAACTCAGGATGGTCACAAAGGCCAATTGGTAGAAATAAAACACCCATAAAACTCCCTCCATGGTAAGGAAGTGAAAATCCTTAAAAAAAAAAAAAAAAAAAGTCTGGTGAGTGCTTGGTACGAGTATAGCCTAACTACTTTCCACAATAGGAGCAGAGAAAAATGCAGAAATGGCCAGTAGCTAAGAAAGCCTAGAACTCACTCTGGTGAGCTCTAAGAGAAGGCATCTGACCTTCTTAGCTAGTTACTTATAAGTCAATAAATTTACAATAGGTCATTTCGTATTACAATAGGTCATACAACTTGTCATTCAGAATTTTAGAGGCTACAAAAAAACACTGCACGGTTTCCCAGGCTCTTGGGCCTCCAGAAGGTATGGAAAGACTTTACATGTGTCAGTCACATGGAAAGAGGGAAAAAATCTATTGTCTCTCAGCTCATTTGGCTCATGGAACTAACATGACGTTTTCTTAAAGAGTATGCTACTCAAAGTGTGGTCCTCCCACCAACAGCACTGGCATCCCCTGGGAGGTTGTTAGAAATATAGAATCTGAAATAAGTCAGACAGAGAAAGACAAATACCATATGAACTCACCTACATGTGGTATCTAAAAAACAAAACAAACAAAAATAAATAAAAACAAAAAACCAAAAAACGACGATGAAAAAGAAGCTCACAGATTCAGAGAGGAGATTGATGGTTGCTGGGTGGGGTAGTGGGGAATGGGTGAAGGTGTTCAAAAGGTACAAACTTCTAGCTGTAAAATACATAAGCCCTGGGCATGTAAGGTACAGCATGGTGACTACAGCTAACAATACCGCATTGCATATTTGAAAGTTGCTAAGAGAGTAAATCTTAGAAATCCTTATGACAAGAAAAAAAGAAAAGAAAAAATGTCTGCAACTTGTATGGTAACAAATGTTAACTAGACTTATTGTGGTGATCATTTCACAATAAATACAATTATCAAATTGTATTCATTATCAAAAATCAGGTATATTATGTTATACACCTGAAACCAATATAAAGTTATATGTCGATTATACCTCAGTTAAAAAAAAAAAAAAAGAGAGAGAAATGAGCTCACCCAGGCCCACCAAGAGGAAACTGCATTTTAGCAAGATCCCCATGTGATTTATATGTGTACTAAAGTTTAAAGAGCACTGTATTATAGGTATGAAACATATAAACTACATTTTTTACATGTAAACTACATTTTAAGCTCTTTTGGATTTTTCTTCCTTGTACTTGTTTTCAAATGTATTGCAAATAAAATTTTTTACTGTGGCAAAAGATTCATCCTCCTGCTAAAATCTGTGTGTGTGTGTTTCTCTCAGCTAAGGTACTCAGAAGCAACTTGACATTTGTAATTTCCTTTTCAAACCTAGCTTACAAAGACAAACATTTTCAGCTGTCCCAGTTTTCTGAATTAATTATTTATTGCATCTTCTAATTCTAGGCAAATTTTATGTTTGAAAAGATACTATTTACCGCAGACTGCTAGAATCTTTTGCTCCCTACCTTTTCCACTTTCTGGGAAAATTATTTTTTCTTCCATACTCATTCTTTGAAAGTCATCAGGAGAAATTCTAATTTTGTATTTTTTTTTTTCAACTAGGCTCCAAGCCCAGCATGGAGCCCAAAGCAGGGTTTGAAGTCACAACCCTGAGATCAAGACCTGAGCTAAAGATCAAAAGTTGGATGCTCAGTCAACTGAGACACCCAGGAGCCCCTAACTTCGTATTTTTCTAAGGAGGTGTTATCATTGTTCACATGCGGGATGGTGATCTGGCTTCTAGTTTGAAAATGTGCTGGTAGTGGGTAAATATCTAAGAAGCTACCTATGAGAATGTGACCTATGCAGCAGGAGCTCAGGGGGCACAGACCCCATCACCCCATGCAGGGCTATCCCCGACTTGAGAAAGTTTCTCTTCATAAATGAACGAACAGTTTCTAGTCCACCAACTACGTCACAGACTTAACAGTTATCAGGCAAACGTGCACATCGATTTACCCTTGGCCTAGAAGAGAAGAGGTCAGAGAACTTTGAGGGAAAACTTATGGGTAAATTTGAAATAATGTTTAAAGTGCCCTTCCGATCTGCATTACTGTAAAAAAAAGGTGGAATTTTCCTATAAACATTTGGATTAAGCAAAAGCAAGAGGCAGAGGGAATCTAAGGTGGAATCGCCGTGGGGTCTTCTTTGGAAGTTCAGTCTCACCTGATTGTCGAATCCGTTGAAGAGTTTGCTGGACCAGAACCTCCGATCTTGGGACAATGATGATAAAGTCCACTTTGCTGAAGTGGCCCAGGTCCAGGCTCTGGCTGCCACTGTCTGCGATAGCACACACCTGGGATAAGAGTTTTCTGGCAACCGTTAGCTGTGGTTGGTAAATTTGGAAGGTCTCATTATCTAAATCTAAAATAAAAAAGTCATAAGAACAAGATTAATTCACTTCTGTGGACGGCCACTGTGAATCTATGCGGGGGACACACAACACACATACACAGTAAAGCTCTATACCGAGCATTCTAGTCACACTCTCTATTGAGTTTTAATAGATTTGCTTATTTTCTCTGAAAACTTGACTGAAGGGATGTGTTCAAGAGTGGATGTGGTAATTTTATAAAAACATGTTCTTTTAAAATCGACTGATCATCTCACAGATCACTCTTCAGCACCCGTCCCCCACCCAGAAATGTCAGGACAGACTACACTCTCACGGTGGGAGTGGGGACTCATCTCTGGAAAGGGGAAGCAAGAGTTTCCAGTTTTCTTTAGGACTATCAGCACAGGTCAGGTGCTCAAGCCCAGACCGACCGAATTCAGGGAAGGAGGTGATGCTGTAACTGTAATAATGCTGAATTCCTTTGAACTTTTTCTGGACAGCACCACAGTAAACATTTCCTCTCCAGCAAGGCAGTTGCAACATGATTTGTAATTCTTCTCCCAGGGACTGTATAACACAGGTCACAGAGACACCCCCTCACCTTCCTTCCCACTTGACTTGCCAGTGCTTATGAACTGTCAGTGGTAGGTCGTTGTGGCCAGCTCCAACGCTGACTCCTATACTATCTGAAGTGACCTGACTCGTGACAGGGCCAGCTGGCACTCGAGAGGTGATGCATTACAAGAACATTGCCCAGACACTCTAAACATGCCAGTGGCTTTTTATTATAACTTACAACCAAGCAATCAATCTCATACGTGCACACACACACACACACACACACACACACAAAATTAACTAGGCAGGATTAGAGGAATCCTTGAGCAGGCAACATTTCATAATTTTTGTGAGGCTGCTTTTTATCAAGAACACAGGTGAAAGTTTGACTGGAATGCACAAGGCCATGATTAACTTGCATTAATTAATGTTTTCTAAAATCAAATTGCATGGGGTGCCTGGGTGGCTCAGTCAGTGAAGCATCTGCCTTTGGCTCAGGTCATGATCCCAGGGTCCTGGGATCGAGTCCCAAGCCCCACATTGGGCTCCTTCCTTGGTGGGAAGCCTGCCTCTCTCTCTCTCTCCCTCTGCCTGCCACTCTGCCTGCCTGCACTCTCTTTCTCCCTCCCTCTCTCTTTGTCAAATAAATAAATAAAAATCTTTAAAAATCAAATCAAATCAAATTGCAATGTGGCCAAGGTAAAGACAGTGGTCACAGTACCCTAGCCACAGGGAACCCTGACAGTTAGTGGAGATTTATACAGGTGGCTATGAGAACCCACTAGAAAAGACCAAAACTACAAGTTTTAATAGCAGAATAGTTTTTGACCCACAAAGATTACCAATGAAAATAAATCTGTCTTTTGATAGGCTCTTATTTCTTCCATGTCATCATAGGTTAGATAGGTGGGGACTAACCAAGATGATAGCGTACCTTTGGAGAATTTAATGTAGCAAATTTTGAACTTCAAGGAACCATTAACATATCTTTAAGCATTGCTTCTTAAACAGGGAATCAAGGATATGAATGTGGACATCTGTAAGTACTCTGAGAATTTAAAATTCTAACTTTGTCAATAATTCAGACATAATATGAACATATTTTAGATTATCCAGGTGACTGCTTTATCATCAAATAAAGTGGAAATAAACAAATTTTATTGTGGGGGCTCCTGGGTGGCTTAGTTGGTTAAGTGTGTGACTCTTGATCTCAGCTCAGGTCTTGAACTCAGGGTGGTGAGTTCTAGCCCAGTGCTGAGCGCCACACTGGGCATTGAGCCTACTTAAAAAAAGAAATACTGCATGCATTTGAATTTGTTTTTATGACTGATACTGAGCTAATGCCAAGCCATGCTACTTCTATTGCTGAGGCAATCCTAATATATAAATGACACATTCCTATTAAGGGAAGGCCAGAAGGCTGTCAGCAGCAGCTTTATGGATCTGTTTCATGTCTACCCTTTGTCCTATTCTATTTTTTTTTCTTTTTGGTCCTCTCCTATGTTGTCCTTATCATGTGGGGGGATTGGGAGGAAGTCTGAAAATAAAGGAATCAAATCTAATGATGAAACTCCTCAGTCCTGCTCCTACCATCCCCCCGTTTTATTTTTATTTATTTATTTTAAAGAGAGTGAGGGAGAGGCAGAGGGAGAAGAAGAAGCAGGCTGCCTGCTGAGTGGGGAGCCTGACATGGGGCTTGATCCCAGGACCCTGGGATCATGACCTGAATGAGATGAAGGCAGAAACTTAAATGACTGAGCCTCCTAGGTGCCCCCATCCTCTCCCTTTAAAAAATATTTATTTATTTTAGTGAGAGTGTACAGGAGGAGGGGGTGTGCAGGGAGGGGCAGAAGTAGAGGGAGAGAGAGAAAATCTCAAGCAGACTCCCTTCTGATCAGGAGCCTGATGAAGGGTACGAGCTCAGGACCCTGAGATCATGACCTGAACTGAAATCAAGAGTTGGATGCTTAACTGACTGAGGTGCATATCCCACTATCCATTTTTGTACCCTGGAAGCTTGTTGGGGAGAGGCTGTGTTGGTATTGCTGTGCTATCTGCCAGGAATGCCTTGCTATCCCTGAGATGATGTGTGTTTTACATGTCAGAGAGTCAATGAAGGGTGTGCCGAGCCAGGGATGCACAGACTGCATTCTACATTCTTTCAAGCAGTTCCTTGTAGCCCTCGGAGAGCACCAACAGCTCTTCTGGGCGTAGCTAGAGGAGCTAAGGAAAGCACACCAAGGTCGACAGAAATTTCGAGGGAAAAACAAAAGAGAGAGAGGGAATCTGCTTATAATAAATTTAGTCTTTAACTTTGATTTTAATTCTAGGAGACATCTACTAAGAACAAGGTGTTGGATCCAGGCCCTATCATAAGGTATTTTTACCATATTTATCATGTGGATAATGAGGAAAAACCTGTCACACTCTGTGACTCTAACACAAGACCTCAAAACCCTCAGAATGAATTCGCTTCTATTTCCTCCTTTTGGTCTGAGGTGACGTTACCCAGGTTTTGCGTGGGGATCATAGCGGCAGCCTCCTGAGCTGACACACACTCGTTAAGATCTCCATTGAAAGGGGTCACCACACTCTCTCCTCTTCTCTGTTGCATTTTGTCTAGCAGCTTGTCCAGGTCGTCGCCTATTACGTAATAAAGCAGAGATAAGAAGATTGCAAGGAAAGATACATTTGTATCAGTCTCCAAACTGGGGGCTTCAGCTGGGTTCTCATCAACCTTTGTCAGTCAGACTGCTTTTCCTGGCTGACAGTGCACTTGGTCAAGTCTGCTACAGTATCTAAAGCCAGAGTGACCCTCACTTGTATTGTGCTTGCGATACACACTTTCACATGGTGTCTCTCTCTTGACCTCCATCGTACTCAAACCAGGCAGGACAGGATCGTTCTATCTCCCTTGGACACATTAGAAAGCTGAGATCCGAGGAGGCAGAATCTCTCCCCAGGTCACGCCACTAAGGCTAAGCTGAGGATCCCCCCCCACCCATACTAGTGCCCGTGTGCTTTCCTCTGGATCCCTTTCTGGGTCAGTAACAAAATACTGAGGACAAACCTTTCCAAATGAGGGAAGGTCAGCAGGCAAGTTTAAGCTCCACACTCATCTCCTTGACGGGCTAAGATTTAAATTCACAAAATCACACAGCTAAAGGCTGGCAGTGTTGCAGAATCCTACAAACCACTCACCTAATGATGTGGTTTTGAAATGTGATGCCAGGAAACTGACCTTTCCTGTGATGAGCTCGTAACTAATTTCTTTCAAAAACTCACTTGTGGTGAGCATGCTCTCTGCCAGAGCTCTGGACTGATGCTGACCTGCAGGAGAGAGGGAGAGGAGGTGACACCCCAGTGAATAAATATTCCCTGCAATATGATTTGTAACAGCAAAAATGGAAAACAATTAACGTATGTAACATAGGGACTTGGTTAAGGAAATTATGGCACATCCAAAGATCGACAGTTACGCAGCATTTAAAATGACTATTTAAAAAAGAAGTTATTTATAATAAAATATTAGATGATTAAGGGCAAAAATGATAAACCTTATATTTGTAACTGTGAAGACATACTATACATGTGTTTAAAGACTAGGGAGGAATGTAAAAGACCTTTAAAATTGTGTTTGCGTGGTTATTATGAATATGTCTTAAAATTATAAACTTGTGGTGTTTAGTTGTTTTTATAAATGAAAATTTAAAAAATTAATGTATTGTACTTTCTGATGAAGATTTCTGAAAAAGATTTATGTCATAGAGAGATGGGCAGTCATATTTTGCCCAAGTGAGGGGGTTTCTTCGGTAGGAACAGGTGAGAACCAGCACTAGAGAGGAAAAAAGTGAATTTAGTCCAGATGGCTGGCTATTCATCATGGTACCTCCTAGAAAATCAGCACAAGAAACAAAAACACATTTTGTAATGCTCCAACTTTCTGAACCTTTTCTTTATAGACTCAGTGTTACAACATTAAGTAGGCTCTTCAGTGAGGAGGTGAATACGTGAGCTAAATTTCTTGGCAAGCTTGATTCACTGGCTTAGGCCACCTGTGGCAATGGCTTTATCACATGCTAGAGTGGTAACAGTTCCAGAACCTTTTAAGGACAGAAGTTACGTGAGACCAGGGTATCTGTTACTAGGACATGCTTTGAAGTGATGCTCCCACAACCAGCTGACAAGGACACCAGCCAAACTAAGGACAACAAAAATCTGACATGAGGAGAAAAACAAAAGTTAAAATTAGGAGGAATCACTCAAATGGGAGCAATTAACTAGAGATTAATTACACGGATGCTTGAAACAC
The DNA here is from genome assembly GCF_009829155.1 of Mustela erminea. Classification (NCBI taxonomy): domain Eukaryota; kingdom Metazoa; phylum Chordata; class Mammalia; order Carnivora; family Mustelidae; genus Mustela; species Mustela erminea. The sequence continues at coordinate 49,026,964 of NC_045626.1, forward strand.
CCAATAAATAGTTTTCAAATGGAGAAATAATTGAATGAATGGATTAAAAAAAGAAACACCCCAAACATTACTCACCTAACACTACCACACAAAATTCGTTTCCTCTGATTTTTGAAGCACAAATCGCCACCACATAATCTGGTAGTCTTTGATAGTGTCTCATTTCACTGAGAGTCCTCAGTGTCTCTGAAATGCCCTCGGCCAAAGAGTTTTGGGTCACGATCACGTGAACCAAGTCTTGAGATACGCTGGCGATTAGTCTCGCAAGCCAGGGGAGTTGTCCTGGAGACACAGGGGTACACTGAGCACCCAGCTGCAGGGCTCTCTCTCTCAGAGTAAATTCCTGCATAGCCTTCAGCATGATTTGCTCAAATTCTTCCCTGAGAGGTATCTGATCAGGACCTAAATTGAAGAGAATTACAGCTAGAATTTAAAACACATCACAGCCAGAAAAGAGAGAAAAACACACGTACATTAGTGTGTAGTCCTTTTAAGTCCACTGTATTCCACAGGCAAAAGAACTCTTTCCTGTTGTGGCCACAAGCACAGAGGCCCTGCTAACCATTTTCCACCATGAAATTACCTTCTCTCTGTGTCAATATTAAACACAAACGTGGGCTTCTGTTCTCCTTTATGCTAATCTTGACATTTTTAAAAAGAGGATGTTCTCTGAGTCCACTGTATGCCTTTGGGGTGGTCACTGAAGGTGGTATATTTGTTGACCTGTTAAACTTGTTGTTACCGATACGATTAATGACTCAGGAAGGAAGAAGCTAACCTATCAGCATAACCAACTTTAGTTTTCACTTATTTCTCATTTTATTTATAGCTACTTTGAAAAACATCTTAATGTATTGCTTCTGTAGTTAATTTTAGGAATACTGTCCATAAGAAAATAAAGTTGAACTATTTTTCACTTCTGATTTTTATTTAGGCAGTCTCACACGTTCCCTCCATAAAGAATGTAACTGTAACCTAGCTAGTCCCCAGCATTCTGGGTTGTTAAGGTTGGCATTTGGTCTTCTCCTCTTGTGGCGGTTACAGCTAAATTTATATGGGTGACCTACAGCCCCTGGTATTAGGGAGATTTTATGTCTCTGATTCTCTTTAGAAACTCAACCAGTCTTTAGGACAAAACAAGCAAGTTAATGTTTGGCACCCAAGTGACTCAAATCAACTCTGATGTTTAGTTTCAATTGAAACCAGTGAGGCTATGGTCACCCCCGCTCTTCAGTCATCTCTTCTGCTGTGCAGACCCGAGATCTGAAAGTCAAGCTCTGCTAGACAGATACAGACTGTGTATCTGGGTCACTGTCTGTGACCTGAGATCAGGCAATAATTTCACAACCCAAGGCTAAAAATCCCCTTGGGAAAGAACACAGGTTTTAAGGGACTGGACTTGTGTATGAGGAGGTACCTTGAATGAACCAGAAATCTTTCCTTCCTTAAAAGGGATTTAAGTGGCCTTCCAGGCCCCCACCCATATTCTCTAGGAAAGTAAGAAAATGAAGGTTTAGTCATATTTTCAGGATATGGGCAAATAAATAAAATATTATATATTGTAAAAATAATTTAAATTGGAGAAAACATGTTTTTCCATGATTGGTTAGATGCGAGAGGGAGGGAGACTGAAATCCTCTCAGAGTTTTTCCTGCTGTCCATGGAAAGTGAGCAAGAACCCTGCAATGTTTACATTGTGTTAATATTTCTTATGTCCTCCCCAGTCACTTGCTAGAGGGAGGGGGATGCCTTCTTATGACCTGGGAGCCACTAAAGCTTCTGTCTTCATTCTGCTTTATCCAATTAGCATCATGGTTAGTGGTCACTAGGTACATACTAGGTAGTGAGCTTAAAGTATACAGATTTGCATTGACTCTACAAATGAGATGAAGGGAAGGTGGCTGTCTACTGAAAGCTTTCTTCCATCAGAACAAATGATATCCAAAAGCAAGTGGCTTTGCTGCCATTCCCCACAGCCTCTCATAGACCTCCTGGAGGGCCAGAGACCTGCTGACTAGGTGTGTCCGTCCGTAAGATCTGCTCCAAACCGTGATTGAGTAACATGTTCTCAGTGTAATCAGTTTCAAATATAAAGGCATTCTGGGAATATAAAATTATGAAACATGTTCATAGCATTTTCCATTGCCTTAAAACTAACTTTTACAGAATTTTGACTGGATTCCTGTTAGGAATTGAGAAATAGAGGAAAATGTACCAAAGTTTAAATGAGTCAAGAGAGCAAAATGTCTTGCTTCCAATCGCCTCCCATCATTTCTTCATCTTTAGCCTTTATAGTTAAATTGCAGGAGCTTTTCCTCCACTTCCCACAAGCTTGATAATAGTAATTTTTCCCCCATTAACTGTTCCAGTAACTCAGGTTAGCCTAGGCATCAGCTCTGATGGCTTTTCAGATAGGGCTACCTTCATAAAAAGAGAAAAGGTTCCAACAAATTCAGAGCCCTCCAATAATCACTGGATTTGATGATTTTACTTTCTATTTCAAAAGATTTTCAGGCTGTGTAATAATACATTGATTAAAAAAAAAAACTGACTGTAGTTAAAGGGCTCTTCCTTCTGAAGAATCTTACTTTTCTTTTTCTCTATTATGTCCAGGTAACTGAACCATAAAAGTATTAGACCTGTTCTTTAAAAGCTTAGATTTTTAAAAAAATCTATCTATAAAGCATATGTAAAAAAATATTCTTCCTGCCTTCTTCAAAGCCTTCAGAGGCAAAACAAACAAACAAACTACAAAACTACAAACAAGCAAAAACTCAAAGACTCCAGAAGAAAGTTGCTGAGGAGAAGATGTGTCCTAAGGTACAAAATTTAGATTAAAAAAAAAAAAAAGCCATTTGTGTTGCACACTGAGAGATATATTAATTGGTTGCCAGAGAAAGTCTAGAAAGAACTAACTGATCCCACAGGGCAGAGAAGACAGGTCTAATTGAATGGAGATTTTTCTTTTTTTAAGATAAGAGCTTTTAGTTATTTGAGGAGAGACATTTTGTTTTGGCCATTTAGTTTTAATTAACTTGAACTTTGATATTTAAAATTGTTATTAAAGTTGAAAAAATACTGTACTCAATGGCTTGGTTTGCCAATAGCATTACTCTATGGGGGGTTGTGTTACTAATTATGGGTGCATCAAGAAGCTGGTTTTAGATCTTGGAACATAGTCGGAAGTCAGTGCATGCAGCAATTAAAATTATGACATCGTGAGCTGCAGGCACAGGTGGTTTTTATAATTTTATTAGCCATTCATCAGCATGATTAGCAAGTCTTAGGTTTATCATCAAAGTGACTCCTAAGCTATCCAAAGTCTTGCAAGTTTCAAAAAGCCCATGTCATAGCAGGCCTTCAGACTCTCAGGGCACCAAGCCTTATAGCTGCAGTTGCTAGCTGATGGCCCAAAGACTGAATCTGGCTGGCTGAAGCTTCTCTTTTGTTTTTAATATTGTTTAGCCCAGTATTTTCATTGTTTAGCACTTCGGTATCTCCAAACATTAAGATAATTCACAAGAGGGCAGATAAAATTTCTAATGTGTAATTTTTCATCTTGAGCCTTTTCCAAAGTAAATCAGTGGCTTGAAGTCTTAGAGTGAATGTATAATTAGGTTGCATATTAGATGACCTGCTGCAGTTTGCAAAATAAAGGACATTGCAATGTAAATGTTGCTGAGCCCCTGACAGCATTGTCAGGGCACCGGCACACACCCACTGTGGAGCTCAGGAGGACATATCAAATAGAGGAAGTGAAGTTCATGACCTATGTATCTCCCTTACCCTGTAGCCTAAAGAACCTTTCAGGGAGGTCCACAGATACTGCCTTAATGAAGGAAAACATGATGGGACTGCATCAAAGGGGTGTAGCTGGAGAAGGAAAAAAAAAATGGATGTAGGGACAGTGGCTGAACAAGATAGAAAGGCTAAGTAGAAAACCGTAAAATAATTGTCTAAGGCAATGGCTTCGTTTGTATTCCAGATGACAGCTGCACTTTCGGAAGGATGGTTGGCTAGACTCCCCAAGGGAGTCCCAAGGGTGCCCATGGCACAGCCCTTCTGCCTGTATGAACTGGAGACCTTAGGGCCATCATGATATTGGACACTAGGTGGCGCAATTTCTCTCTTCTAGGACCCAAAGAGGCCCTCAAGAAGCCAGAGAGGTGAGCAAGGAGATAAATGGGGTGGAGGGAAGGCAAGTGGCAGAAAGGAGTAGGAAAGAAATGGGAAAGGAAAGGGAACAGTCATAGAGGGTAGGGTTGAAGGAAGGGAACATTAGAAATGAAAAGGGGAAACTAAAAACTGGACAAGTGGATGAATGTGAGAAAGTAGGGAAAGAAAGGAAAAAAGTGTGATGCAAAAAAGAATAAGAATTATCACCACCAAATAATTATTACAAATCGCTTACCGAGCCGTACAAGATACTGTATCGTCAGAAGAATCATGTTTTCGACGCTCAGGAGTTGGCTGCCAGTCAACCCTAAGTGTTCCAAATCTTTGTTTTCCAACTGTGAAATCTTGTAGCAATTCACCAGCAGAGGACTCACAACAATGTCACCAACATTTCCATAGAAATAGGGTAAAGTGCCATAGCCTGCCCCAACAGAAGTAGGTCAATAAAATTCAACATTTCTTTTTATTTTTTTTTTAATTTTATTTTATTTATTTGAGAGAGAGACAGCGAGAGAGCATGAGAGGGGAGGTCAGAGGGAGAAGCAGACTTCCCATGGAGCTGGGAGCCTGATGTGGGACTTGATCCAAGGACCCCAGAATCATGACCCAAGCCGAAGGCAGTCGCCCAACCAACTGAGCCACCCAGTTGCCCCTAATATTTCTTTTTAAAGTCCAACCAGGTATGTGTGCCCAACTAGGATCAAAGATGTTTAACAAAGTTTCCTGCCCCCTAGATGAGAATTCTAGGGAATTCCCTCAGATGCTTCCAAATTCTACCCTTACATTAAATCAGATGAACAAGAAGCAAAAGACTCAGATGGTATCATCTCTGTTTCTCACAGAAGGGACATGTTAATTTTTAATGTGCCCTAGAGGATTGATGATAATTTGCAAAACATCTCTGTATCCTTTTGCAAAACTGCAATGACAAAATATTTTCTAATAAAATTCTTGATCAAGTTTCTTTCCACATAAGAAGCCAGAAAACAAACCACAATAACATAATTTCTTTCCTGAGGTTTTCTTAAACATTTAAAAAAGCTAACAAACTCAGTGATGACCAGCAATATTCTCCTAGTCACAGGTACATGCACGTTCCTACCCTTTGTGTTATCTTAGTTATTTTTATGTTCTCAAATGTCAGTAAATAGCCTTGAATTATCTTAGAAGTAGATAGGACAAAAATGTGTTGAAAATATACCCTGTACTGGTGGTGTGGTAAAAACAGGGGTAGTCTCTCTGTTTGAGACTTTCTAAAAGGCAGACACGACAGGTTCCCCATGTTCTACATATCTTTCCAAGGTTTAGCTCCAGTATGCACACCACTCAAATGTTTAATAAAGACGTTTTGACCATATGGAATTTAAACAACTGAGATTCTCCGAGTGCCTATAGGCCCAGGAGCGGTAGGTAGGACAGCCTGATAAAGGACAGGGCTTGAAGCAAAACCATCTATGTCGGTAGGCTCAAGTCAACCAAAAGAAGCAGATAACACCGCATATAGACATACCCTAAAGATCCAGGGAGGCTAAACACTCCATCTATTTAGTCCCAAAGGTAAAGCAGGAAGTCACCTTCTGACCTAGAACAGTCCCAGGATGAAGTAATTCTTGATGGGGGTCTGAAAAGCATTAAGTTAGTCCTGGATTCCAGGGCCCTCTAAATTTCTACACCTCCACTTATAGACATTTTGGAAGGACTCAGACTGTGTAAAGATAAGTGGTTTGCAGACGCTTCCCCATGCAGCTCTGGGACCTCTTGGTTTTCCCAAAGGGGGTCTGTTAGCTGGTTCAGCTTGTTTCTTTTCTCTGTGGTTTGACTAGACCGTCCTTTTCCCTTCAGGACACAGCTGAAACGTCGCCTCTGACAAGTCCTCTCAGAATCCCTCCAGGCAGAGTTAAGCTCTCTCTCTTCTGAGTTCTTGGTTGCAAACCACAAGTTTCACAATATTGTTTACATGACAGACTCCCCACAAAACAGTGCTCCCTATGGGCAAAAAGGCTTTCTCTTATTCCCAATTTCTAGTTACATGTTTCACAGCATGAGTGAGCTGATTGATAAAAGCTGAAAGAATCAATATAAGAATGAATGAATACATGCATGAACATATGGGTAATTGCACAAACACTGAAATGGAGAAATAGACCCAGATCCCAGCAGACACAGGCAACCTGGAATGCCTTTCCCTTACCTATCAGAATTACTGGTCTAACTCCTGAGTTACTCAGCAGGTTTTCAGGAACAATTACAGTTTCCCCTGCAGGAATGGGTCGAGGTTGTAAAATTCCAGTTAATGGGGTCTGTGGAACTGGAGCAGATAAAAGGGACTCTGGAAAGAAAGTTGTTTGACGAAGGATTAGACATGAAAGCTAAATGAAATACCATTGAAATCAACATAGTCTTAATACTTTTAGAAGTTTTAGAAGTTTAAAGGTTCATTTTTTTTAATTAGAGCAATTCATGTTTACTATATAAAATTAGAAGAGAAAAACAGAAGGGAAAAAACCCAATCATAATCACATCATCAGGAGATAGCTACTGTTTAGCATTTTCATAGTATTTTCTTCTAATTGTTTTTCCACATGCAATCTTTTGGATTCTGTTTTGTATTTAATACCCTCCATCCTCATCCCAATTTTCCATGCCTTATTTACTCATTATAGAAAATTTGAAAAATACAGAAAAGAGTGAAGAAGAATAAACTCATCATTAATCAGTACTATCTGATTAATAGAGACAAACACAGTAGCATAATTCTTTGTTTATACAGCATCTCTATGTAGTCTTTAAAACTTTAAAACTTTAAAGACTTTAAAGTTTTAAAGACTACATAGACTACTATAAAACTTATAGTCTTTAAGTTTTTAAAGAATCCCATATGTCTTAGAATTCGTATATTTAAATTTGTGCTTAGTACAAGGTAGACCAGTGTTTAAACATTTACAAGTAGGTTCCCAACGGCCATGACTTGGTTATTATAAAGGAGAACCAGTTGGTTTTTTTAGGTTTCTAGCCACAGACTAAGTCGTCCAGGCCAGAAATAAGATGTGCATGTCACATAAAGGAACCAGATAACAGGAGAACACGTCTAACACCACAAATGGCAAAGCAAACCCATTTGTGCCCTATGATGTTGGGTTAGTAGCATCATCCCTATGTAAAGAATGGTTTATTGATACTTTGGGTCCAAACAAAGCCAGAGGGTGAATTAAGATCTGTTGTGATGGCCCATGTACTTTCAGGGAAGGCAGATACAATGGGGACAAAATATCAGCTACTATTAATTTCCTTACATAATACTGGACACAATGGTTGGTTAAGGAAATTTATCTTCAAAGGTTCAAGGAAAGAATAGGAGTAGAAGATAATTTTGCTAATTCAAAAAAACTGAAAACCCATCTTCTGTTGAAATCTTACCAGTTCTTGAAAGAGGGCGGACTGTAGGAACAGGTACAACTAAACCAGGTTGTGGGACAGGTGACCCAGGATACCAACCCCGGTGTCGTTTCTTTGGTGGCCCAGAAATGAACATGGTAGCTGAAGGCAAAAAGAAAGATGAGCCTTGTCCTTAGCAGTGGTAGAAAGGAGAGAATTTAACATAACATCGAGCTTTTAATTTGATTATACTCAGAAAGTCTGAGCACTCTTCTAGAGGTAAAGATAAAATTAGAAAAATCACCCTAACAATACCACCTAACATTTGGATGTTGTTTTACCATATACAGTTTTACCTAGATGATTTCATTTAATTCTATCAACAACACTCTGAAGTTGTATGATAAGTATATTGTTACGCCCGGTTTGTAGATGGCAAAAGGAAAGCTCAGATTTGCCCAGGGTCAGGGAACAGAGAGGAACCTTCATCTCTGTAGTCTGGTCAACAAAGCTCATGGTTTTCTAAGACACTTCCTTATACATTTGTTTCAACATTATTTTCTAGCTAGGCTCATACTTGTCAATCACCAAGATCTTTAACCATCATTGTTCACACCAATCATAAACCTTCAAAACCTTCGATGAGAAGGTAAGGAAAAGCTCGGAGTGCACTGTCAGATAATTCATCATTTCAAATTTCATAGCACTTCTTTCATAGTTAAGGTGCGTTATTTCAAAACTCTAAGATGGGTATCATACCTTGGTCTCCTGATGCATAGCTAGGTCTTGGTGACAAAGAGTAATTCCCTGGGCGAGCTGGAGTGGAGCTGGCTGCACTGCTCTTCCCTCCATGGCTACTGTTTCCATTAGCAGCATCTGTAGCACACAAGAGGAATGCTCAGAACAGGGACTGAGCAGCACACTGCATTCTGGGGCCTTGCAACCACACCATAAACCTCAACTCCAGGATTCAAAGACATCTCACTGACAGGACAGCCACGGTGTAGAACCGACTACAACCATCAGAGTAGTACCCTCTTTTAGATGAAATGTCTCCTACAAATAATCTTCTAGGATCCCAAGAGATCTTTTAGAATCACTTTCAGTGATGTCTTTGGAGATGGTGGGTGGAAAAAAAGAGAAAATTGTGTTTTTTAAAATTTTGTATCTTGGAAATATTCAAATATATACAAAAGTAGAATAGTGTAATAAACTACATACCTACCACCCAGCCTCAGCATTTATCAACACATGGCCAATCTTGCTTTAGATAAATATAGATTAAGATACTTCCTCTCTTTTCCTCCTCACACAACATTCTTACATACTTGCTCTAGATTATTTTGGAGAAAACTTATTTATATTCTTTCATCTATAACTATTTCTGTATAAGTTTCTAAAAGAAAAGAGCTCCTAAAACTTAACTCTAATTTCATTATTCTACTTAAAATTGACAGTGATTAATAAATCCTTAATGCCAAATATCCCATTAGTGTTCAAATTTCCCCCCAGTTATCTCAGAAATGGTTTTTTTTACAGTGGGCTTTCTCAAATTGGGGTTTAAAAAGGATTTACACATTGAATTTAGTTTTTATGTCCCTTAAGCCCCCTTTTTAAAAGCTTACATTTATTAATTAATACAATAATATAATAAAATATTTAGGGGTGCCTAGGTAGCTCAGTTGGCTAAGCATCTGCCTTTGGCTCAGGTCATGATCCCGGAGTTCTGGGATGGAGCTCTGTGTCAGGCTCTCTGCTGGGTGGGGAGCCTGCTTCTCCCTCTCCCTCTGCCTGCCACTCTTCCTACTTATGCTCTCTCTCTCTGTCAAGTAAATAAACTTTTAAAAAATCTTTAAAAAAAATATTCAGTTAGTGTTTGCATTTCATGGACTCTCTCACAAGTTTTAAAAATAGTTTGTTTAAATCAGGATAAGGTCATACTACAATGAGATTTAGGATAATGTCATTTTTGCTGAGAAGTTTTCCAGCCTCAGTCAGTATAGTTTCAGTCACATCCCCTTTTTTCCCCTCCTGGAACCTCCTTTAATCTATAGGATTCCCCTTCTTCTTTTTATTTCTTCCATTTAATCTGCTGAAAATCTGGCAGAATTTTTCCTTTTCTGAATTTTGCTGATTGGTTATCTATGACATCATTTAACACCCCCCTCCCATTTCCTACATACTAATTGTTAGATATAGAGGCTCGCTCAGATTTAGGTTTTGGTTTTTGGGCAAGAGTATCTCATAAATACTGTCATATTCTTCCATCAGCAGGTACACAATAACTGGCTTTCTTTCTTCTTGTCATGTTAACATAGGTCAGTGGGTTCAAGAGTTGTTAACCTAATTCTCAAATTATAAAGTTGTCCATGACTGGGGGACATGGGTGGCTCATTAGGTTAAGTGTCTGACTGCAGCTCAGGTCATGATCCCAGGGGCCTGGGCTCCAGTCCCACATCAGGCTCCTTGCTCAGCAGGGAGTCTGCTTCTCACTCTCCCTCTGCTGCTCCCCCTCCTTGTGCTCTCTCTCTTTCTCTCTCTGTAAAATAAGTAAACAAAATCTTAAAAAAAAAATTGTCCATCAGCCCTTCATCTGATGGTTTTAGCAACCATGCTGGTTACTGCCAGGATCCATCATTTTATTAACTTGTACACATTTATAATCTAACCAGAAGGTGGATCCTGCAAGAACTGTTGGAACAGAATAAGAATAAATGTGGTCAGAATAAATGATGAGGCCTAACTGTTACAAAGATTCCAAGAACGGTAAGTTCTCCTTCTTCTCATTCTTCCTCTCCCTCTCAGACCATTTCTTTTCCTTAGACACTGGAATTTTCTAAAATGTTATCTTTTTTTTTTTTTTTTTTTTAAATTTATTTTTTTTTTTTTAAAGATTTTATTTATTTATTTGACAGAGAGAGATCACAAGTAGGCAGAGAGGCAGGCAGAGAGGCAGGCAGAGAGAGAGGAGGAAGCAGGCTCCCCGCTGAGCAGAGAGCCCGATGTGGGACTCGATCCCAGGACCCTGAGATCATGACCTGAGCCGAAGGCAGCAGCTTAACCCACTGAGCCACCCAGGCGCCCCTAAAATGTTATCTTTAATTAACAGCTTGCCTTACCCTACATTTCTCTGTAGCAAATCCTATTTACTCTGGTGATTTTAATCTCATGTACAATAAAGTAGATGCCTGTTGAACCGATCCACTTGGACATTTCATGGGTATCTCAAATTCAGCATGTCCACAGTTGAACTCACATTCTCCTCCTGGAGAACCTGCTCCTCCTTCTTATTTCCTCTTACGTAACTGCACCACCATTAGCAGACAGATGGGTACAAACCAAGACCACTTCTTCCGCTTCTTGCTTACATTAATCCCTCAAATTCTGCGGATTTTACTTCCTGAGTTGTTCTCCAATCTGTTTCCTCTTCTCGAGCCTATTATTACCCAAGTCAAGGACTTCATCATCCCCCCTAACTAATGAAATGACCCCCAACTAGTTTTCTACTTCTCTCTCTCTCCTTTTTCTTTTGCTGCCAAGTGAACTAGCTCAAGTTCAAATCAGATCATGGTACTCCTTGGTTCCATAAGTTATAGAGTAAAATTCATGCTTTCCTTGCCCACTACTTGCTCCTTCCCACCACTCCCTGAGTTTTACATTTTATGGTTCTAACAATTCCAAACCACGGGGACATTCCTGTACATATGATACAGCTTCTCTCCTTTCCTTTCGAGCTTTGGTCCTGGATTTCCCCTGAATTTAGAGTAGCTTTCCCTCACTCCTCTGTGTAGTGAGTATCTCCTCATAGTTTAAGACCCGGCTCCTCCAAGAACTCGTTCTTCATCACTCTAAAATGTTGCACTAAAACTCTTCTCCTTTGTTATCCCCCAGCATATTGTGTATTTACTGCACTGCACTGAAAATATTTCCCTATAAGTCTGTCTCCTCTACTAGGTTATAAGGACATCAGAGGTCAGGGATTGACCCTTATTGTTCTTTGTATCCTCGGTTCCTCAAACTAGCAGGTATCCAAGAAATGTTTGCTGAACAGATCCAATCTGCTCTGTTTCCCCATATGCCAAATGTCATTCATTGACTCTTCTGGTTGGAGCAACAACAGTACGAAGCTTTGTATAATAATACAATATTATAGACAGCCCCACTTCTGTCTTCAACTGGCAGGAAAAGAGCTTCTGTTTTCTTCTACCAAATTGTCAATGAGTTTTCACACAAGTCTTTTATAGACTATGTATTGAGCAAAGAAATATAAGTGAGGAAAACATCACCTGCGGCAAAAGTCTTCCCTACAACCTGCAAAGATAAAGCCAGTGGCTTCACAACATTCTTATTCCGGGTCAGGTCCTGAGCTCCACTTAAATTGATTGCAGAATTAGCTGGACTGAGAATTGGCGAATCTTGAAAATGAAAGAGGTTGTTCAAATTAGAAACTATTTTATATGCAGGAAGGAAGTTAATTCAGTAAGAATGAGGTGAGAGAAAGCAGATTGTAAAATTTCAGTTTTATCCTTGACCTATTTTAAGAAAGTCAGTTTCTCTGTATTCGGCTTTTACTTTCTTTTTATGTATTTCACAAAAATTCTCTAGAAGATACTATGTGGTGGGTACCAGCCTAAGCACTTTAAATAGATCAATTCACTTAATCCCTATAAAAACTCAAAAAGGTGGGTAGTACCACCTTAAGGAGTAGTTGTCATTTAACTCCGTCGAAGTCATATGATGTGGCATCAAGGATATCATTATGTGCCATATTAGAACTATCTCCACAGTTCCCCTTACAGTCATATTTTAATGAGATATATTTATCTCTATTCAGATGATTTTGTCATTTGAAAGGTGCTCTGCAAACTAAGTCATTGCAAGGTAGGAGAAAGAGCTTTTCTGTGAAAGAAAGTTTCTTTAGTTTTCGGAGTAAACTTGAATTAATTTCCCTATGTAATGCCAGGTACATCCAAAAGAAGGTTCCTATTTAGATTCAGAAAATAATTCAGCCCAGAAAAACCACATGCGAGAGACAGACTATGGGGACCATAAACACTGAAGCCAACGAGAGTTTTCCGAAATGAGTACAGACTCCCCAATCCCTGATTGTACTCTGCCAGAACAGCTTAATCCATTAATACCAGCAAGTGTCAAAAGGGGCCATTAAAACTCTCTGAGAGTTAGAAAAGAAAAAATGCTCCAAACAGCAGGATATTGATGGTACTACATTAGGAATTATCTTAAAGGAAAAAAAAAAAAAAAGTATTCAGAAGAGTCTGGGTACCTCTGTCAGTTAAGCATCTGCCCTTGGCTCAGGTCATGATCTCAGGGTCCTAGGACAGAGCCCTGCATCCCTCTCTTCTGGCCCACCAACCCCACTCATGGCTCTCTCTTGCTCACTCCTGCTCTTTCTCTCAAGTAAGTAAATATAAACTTTAAAAAAAATAAGTATTCATATAACAGTGTGATTCCTGATGCCTCTAATGAGTGCTCCTCATAGGAACTCAAAAAATTGAAATGGTTCCCTACTGGCTCAGTAGAGTTAACTGCCTCTCTGAGGTCAGGGTTTACCACCAGGGAGTGATTTTTAGTCTACAGGAAGAGCAGAAGCCAGAAACTGCACAGACAACATTACAACAGGAAACCGCAGGAAAACTGGAAGACAGTTTTTCATGTCTTAACAGAGAAACTTACAGTATAGGAATCCCAGGTAAGTTTGCTATGCTGTTGAATAGTTTGGTCGTTATGTTTCAGGCCATAGTTGTATTGTTTGGAACAAGGCTAGTAATTTACTACAGTAGTTTATACCTATAATTTTAGTGTATTTCTAATACTCCAGGTAAACAAAAATACACAGGTAAAATGTAGCTTATAAATTATGAAGAGCAATGATTCACCTTATTTTTTTCCAAGTCACTGAATTCAAATTAGCAGAGGCCAATATTTTTTAAATAATGAAAAAGAACAAAGTTAATGTATAGGAATCAATCTTCAGATATATAAGCAATAATCAATAGATAAAATGCCTATAGAAATACACACAACTATATGCAGAAGACTTTGCAGTACTTCTTAATATAATGTCTGGGGTTTGTTAATGTATAGGAATCAATTTTCAGATATATAAGCAATAATCAATAGATAAAATGCCTATAGAAATATACACAACTTGGGGCGCCTGGGTGGCTCAGTGGGTTAAGCCGCTGCCTTCAGCTCAGGTCATGATCTCAGGGTCCTGGGATCGAGTCCTGCATCGGGCTCTCTGCTCAGCAGGGAGCCTGCTTCCCTATCTCTCTCTCTCTCTCTGGCTGCCTCTCCGTCTACTTGTGATTTCTCTCTGTCAAATTAATAAATAAAAAGCTTTAAAAAAAAAAAGAAAGAAATATACACAACTATATGCAGAAAACTTTGCAGTACTTCTTAATATAATGTCTGGGATTTGTTTCAACATATTGAGGGAAAGAAGGAGAGAGAAAGTAAGATTAAGTAATATTGGCCATGTGCTCATAATTTTGGAACTGGGTGATAGGTCCCTGGTGTTAGTACATTATATTAGTCTCTCTATTTTTAAAAGTTATTTAAATTCCACTTAATAAACAGTGTAGTATCAGTTTCAGGTATACAATATAGAGATTCAACAATTCCATACAATATCCAGTGCTCATCACAACATGTGCACTCATTAATCCCTACCACCTATTTAACCCATCCTCCCTTCTGGTAAACATCAGTTTGTTTTCTATAGTTAAGAGTCTGTTTCTTGGTTTGCCTCTCTCTTACTCTTTTTTTTTTCCCCTCTTTTTTTCCCTTGGCTTGTTTTGTTTCTTAAATTCCACATGAGTAAAATCATATGACATTTGTCTTTCTCTGACTTATTTGTTTAACATAATAACTCTGGCTCCATCCATGTTGTTGCAAATGGCAAGATTTCATTCTTTTTATGGCAGAGTAACATTCCATTGTGTGTGTATGTACATATGTTGTGTGTGTTTGTGTGTGTGTGTGTGTGTGTGTGTGTATGTATATGTACATATATATACACCACATTTTCTTTATCCATTCATCAGTTGATGGATTTTGGGCTGTTCCCATAATTCAGCTATTGTAGGTAATGCCGCTATAAACCCTGAGGTGCACGTATCCTTTGTATTAGTATTTTTATATTCTTTGGGTAAATACCTAGTGGTCCAATTTCTGGATCATAGGGTAGATTAATTTTACCTTTTTGAAGAACCTCCATACTGTTTTCCACAGTGGCTTCTCCAGTTTGCATTCCTACCAACAGTGCACAAATATTTCCCTTTCTTCACATCTTTGCCAACACCTGTTGTTTCTTATGTTGTTGGTTTTAGCTATTCTGACAGGTATGAGGTGATGTCTCATTGTAGTTTTGATTTGCATTTCACTTATCAGTGATGTTGAGCATCTTTTCATGTGTCTATTGACCATCTGTATGTCTTTTTTAGGAAAATGTCTACTTGTGTCTTCTTCCCATTTTTTAATTGGATTATCTGTCTTTCGAGTGTTGAGTTTTATAAATTCTTTATGTATTTTGGATACTAACCCTTTATCAGATATGTCATGCAAATATCTTCTCCCATTCCATAGTTACCTTTTAGTTTTTTTATTGTTAGTCTATCTTATATGTATTCTAACTTTCCATATTAAAGATTTCTAAAAATTAAAAAAACACTTCTGAAGTTCGTGAAAATAGACCTGAACAAATGTCAAGACATACCATGTTTCTGAGAAGGAACATTTGATGTCAAAAAGATGAAATCAATCTAAGTTAATTTATAAATTTAATGTGATTCTAGAAAAATACTAACAGGTATAGATACTATTAGAATTACTATAAGAATCATTAGAATGTTTAAAGTAGGCAAATTGATGTGATATTGATATAAAAAACAAATACACAAGGATAGCTGGAAACATTCTGAAAAATAGGAGAAATGAGTCTAATATGATGACATAATAAGGCTTAGTATAAAACCTCAGTCAATAAATACTATGGTCTTGGTGCATTAGCAGACAAATAGAATAATAGATTTAAAAAGACAGTAAGAAATAGATGCAAATACACAAGAGAATTTAGTATAAGGTAAAGGTAGCAGCCCAAAGCAGCAATGAAGATGAGCCATTCAATAAAGTGTATTGAGGCAATTTGATATGTAAGAAAAAAATTAAGATTGATCCACATCTTACACTAAACACCAAAGTCAAATGACTAAAGATATACACTTGAGAACTGAAGATACAGAAATAACAGGAAACAACACAGAAAAGTTGATTATCACCTTAAAATGGAAAAGGCCAGACTATTGCTCAAAACATGGAAGCCATTAGAAAAAGGTTTATATATTCAGTTACATTAAAATTTAAGAAATCTGTATGATAAAACACTCTAACCATGCAAACAGTAGCTAGAAGAGCACTGGAGTGGCCATCTCAGAAAACAGAAGGTTTAAGACAAAATTATTATTAGAGAAAAAGAATGGGTATTTTATATTGGTAAAAGGATTAACCCACCAGGAAAACATAACAATTAAAAACATAAATGCACCTAACAATACAACCCCAAATTCATGAAGCAAAGACTGATGAATTAGGTAACTCAATAGTAATAGGTGAGACTGTAATATTCCACTTTCCACAATGAACAGAGAAACTAGGGGGATTATTAACAAGGAAACAGAAGACTTAAGACATTATAAATCAACTAGACTTAACTGATATCAATAAAACATTCTCCCAACAAAAGCAGAATACGCATTCTTCTCAAGTGCACAAGGGAACACTCTCTAGGACAGACAATCTGTTAGATGATAAAACGAGCCTCAATAAAATTAAAGGAAATGAAATCTTGCAAATTACATTCTCTGACTTCAATGGCCTCAAATAAGCAATCAGTAACCGAAGGAAATCTGAAAAATTCACAAATACGGGGAAATTAACAACACACTCTTAAATAACCAACAGGTCAAAGAAGAAATCAAAGGGAAATTAGATACCACTTTAGGGTAAATGAAAATGAAAACACAATGTATGGAAACTTATGAGATACCTGTAAAGAAGTGTTCAGAGGGAAATTTACAGCTGTAAGTACGTATATTAAAACAGAAGAAAGATCTCAAAGAAATAACTAGCCTCTACCTTAAAAATCTAGAAAAAGAGCAAACTAAATCCAAAATAAGCAGAAGAAAAGTAATAAAGACTACAACAGAAATGAATGAATAGGGAATACAGAAATAATCGCAAAAATCAAGAAAACCAAGTTTGCTCTTTAAGTAGCTTAATGAAATTGGCAAACTTTTAGCTAGACTGTCCAAGTAAAAAAGAGAAAAGACATACATTACTAAAATAAAAAATGGACAGGAGGGCATCACCGGCAACCTTACTTCTAGAAAAAGTTATGAAGGAATACTGTGAACAACCATATGCCATTATTACAGACTGAATTTTGTCCATCCCCGCCACAACCTCCTCTGCCCACCCCCAGCCTGGCAAAACTATTTTTAAGCCCTAGTCCTTTAGAATGTGAAGCTATTTGGAGATAGGATCTTTAAAGAGGTAATTATGCTTAAATGAAGTCATAAGGGTGGGGTGTTAGCCCAACTGGTATTCTTTTTTTTTTTTCCCCAAGATTTTTATTTATTTGAGAGAGAGAGTGAAAGGGAGAAGCAGACTCCACACTGAGCAGAGAGACTGATGTGGGGATCAATCCCAGGACCAAAAGATCATGATCTGAGCCGAAGGTAGATGCTTCACCAACTGAGTCACCCAGGTGCCCCTGACTGGTGTTCTTTAAAGAAGAGGAAGAGAAACCAGGGATGTACACACACAGAGGAAGGGCCATGTGAAGATGGAGCAAGAAGGCAACTATTTGCAGACCTCAGGAAAACTGATCATACTGTACCTTGATCTCTCCTGGACTTGCAGCCTCCAGAACTTTCAGAAAATAAATTTCTTTTATTTAGATAACTCAGTCTATGATATTTTGTTATGGCATCCTTAGCATACCAGTATTTAATTACTCAGATGAAATGGACAAAAAATATTAAGGAATAGACTACAAAATGACTAGGCTAATAAATGAGTTCACCAAAGTTCCAGGATATATCAAGATACAAAAATTAATAAATAGCACTGAGAGTCCAGAAAGAAACCATTGCATTTTATGGGCAATTAAATTTTGACAGGAGTGCCAAGAAAATTCAATGGGTTAAAAAAACAAACAGCATTTCAGCAAATAATTATGGGACAACTGGATATTCACATGCAAAAACTTGGATCTCTTTCTCACACCATATATAAAAATTAACCAAAAATGGATGATAGATCTAAATGTAAGAGCTAAAACTATACCATTCTTTTTTTGTAACAGCTTTTAAAAATTTTATTTATTTATTTATTTTTTATTTCTTTTCAGTGTTCCAGAATTCATTGTTTATGCACCACACCCAGCGCTCCATGCAATACATGCCCTCCAAAGGCTCACCCAACCCCACCGTATACCCCTCTTTGAGAAGAAAACACAAAAGTAAATATTCATGGCCTTAGATTAGGCAATAGTTTCTTAGTTGTGACACTGAAAGCATAAGAAACAAAAGAAAAAATAAATAAATCAAACTTTATGAAAATTTAAAAATAAATTGTGCTTCAAAGAACACCATCAAGAGAGTGAAAAGACAACCCACGGATGGAAAAAATACTTGCAAGTCATATATTTGATAAAGGACTTGTATTCAGTACATTTATATACTTCCTTATACCCTTATAACTCAAAATAGAAAGCTAAATAACCCAACTGGAAAATGGACAAATTATTTGTATAGACATTTCTCCAAAGAAGATGTACAAATGGCCAAAAAGCACATGAAAAAATGCTCATCATTAACCATTGGAGAAATACAAATCAAAACCACAATGAGATATTACTTCATGTCCACAGAATGTCTAAAATTAAAAAAAAAAAAAAAAAAAAGAAGAGTGTTGGTAAGGATATGGAGAAACTGGAACCCTCACACATTGTTGGTAGAAATGTAAAATGGTACAGACACTGAGGAAAATAGTTCCTCCGATGGATATATATAGTTATCATATGACCCAGCAATTGCACTCACAGGTATGAAATGAGAACTAAGTGAAAACATATTTCCACACAAAAATCTATACACAAATGTTCATAGCAGCATTATTCCTAATAGCCCCAAAGTGGAAACAACCTGAAGGTTGTTTATAAACTGATAAACAAAATAAATAAAACAAAACAAAATAAAATAAAACAAAAAAAACTGAAAAATGGATAAATAAAATGTGCTTATGCATAAAATGGGATTTTGTTCAGCAGTAAAAAAGAATGAAGTACTGTTACATACTACAT
Source organism: Mustela erminea (assembly GCF_009829155.1). Classification (NCBI taxonomy): domain Eukaryota; kingdom Metazoa; phylum Chordata; class Mammalia; order Carnivora; family Mustelidae; genus Mustela; species Mustela erminea. The sequence continues at coordinate 49,045,901 of NC_045626.1, forward strand.
GGATGGACCTTGAAAATAACATGCCAGATAAAAGAAACCAGTCACAAAAGGCCATATATTGTATGATTCCATTTATATGAAATGCCCAGAATGGACACATTCATAGAAATAGAAAGCAGATTTATAGTCCCTGGGGTTCGGCAGTGGAGGGCTGAAATAGAGTGACTGAAATGGATACACAGTTTCTCATGGAGTGATGTTCTGAAGTTTATGTGGTGATAATTGTACAATTCTGTGAGTATACTAAAAAACATTAATTGTACACTGTTAATGGGTAAATTGTAAGATATATGAATTATATCTCAATAAAGCTGTTATTTTAAAAACACTATAAGCAAAATTACAAACCAGGGATAATATTTATAGCTTACTTTTACACTATGTTCCTGGCAACAGAAGTCAACAAGAAAAAAGATTACTGTTGGATATCCTTTGTTGCCGCATACCACTTCCCTTTGGCCCATCTTTGATTTCAGCAGGAGGTATGGTGGATGGTTTTGTGGGTCAGTTTCCTGGGGGCAGCATCTTACCTCAAGCTCATATCCAGCTTCTTTGAGCTTTTTATCTCAGGGGCTTCTTCAAGGTCATCAAGCTCTTAGCCCTGTTTGTGGTCCAGAAGTGTGAGGAAGTGTAACAACTCTGGGGCAGCCCTCAACGAATGGAGGACTAAGAATAAATGTCCTAGCTTTCCATTCTTGGGAAGGATAATTCTGGGAGGCATTCTGCCTGCTTCTTCGAGAACCTGGTAGATTCAAGCCCTCCGGGTTTACAGCAACTACACAGAAAACACACTCTTTTTTGATTTACTCCTGCTTGTAGGGATCACTTCTCAAATAAGCTACTTGCACCCAAATCCTTTCTTTAGGCTCTGATTCCAGCAGAACCCAAATGACGACAAACAAGTCAAGGTAAAGGAACTTAGAGTTCATAGAAAGAAGATGCAAGTAGTTTTTAAACAAATGCAAAGATGCTCAATGTCAACAACAAGGAAAGTGCAAATTAAAACTACACTCAGATATTATTTTTCACCCGTCAGATTGACAAAATCCAAAAGTTCAAAAGTAAACTTTGTTAGTGAGCCGTTGTGGAAATACAAACTGACACACATCTTCCGATAGAACCTCTATGGAAAGTAATTTACAGCATTTGTAGGAATTACAAATGAATCCATGTTTGACCCAGCAATTCCTGAATATTTATGTACTGTGAGAAATAATACATATGGAGGTTATTCATTGTTGCATTGTTTAAAAACAATATAAATGCCCATCAATAGGGGATAGGGCAAATAAATAATGGCATAGCCACACAGCGTGACAATATACAACAGTAAAACAATGAGGAAGTTCTATTGATTTGGAAAGATTTCTAAGATTTCTATGAGAAAGCAAAGTGCAGAACAAAATGCTGTCTATAGAGTAAAAAAAAAATGTATGAAAATAAGAATCCATGCTTGTGCCTGCTTGAACAGATATAAAGAAAATCTAGAAAGATACAGGAGAAACAAGTGACAAGAGATCACCTATAGAAATGAGGGGGGATGGAAAGAGAAACTTCACTGAGTATATATGATACAGTGTATCTTTATGTGTGCATGTATATTTTCTAAAATGTAAATGTTTCAAAACAATGTCATAAGTAAGTTTTAAGAAATATAGAAAATATTTATGTGTAGATTGACAACTGGCATCAGAAATACTTAATTGTACAAAGTGAGCATTTATTTTAATATTAGATTACACAGTGATTTTATTTATTTTTATTCTTTTTTTTTTTAAGATTTTATTTATTTATTTGACAGAGGGAGAGAGATCACAAGTAGGCAGAGAGGCAGGCAGAGAGAGGAAGGGAAGCAGGCTCCTCACTGAGCAGAGAGCTGGATGTGGGGCTCGATCCCAGGACCCTGAGACCATGACCCGGGCTGAAGGCAGAGGCTTAACCCACTGAGCCACCCAGGCACCCCAGTGTTATTTATTTATTTTTAAAGATTTTATTTATTTATTTATTTATTTGAGATAGAGAGCACAAGCAAGGAGAAAGAGCAGAGGGAGAGGAAGAGGCTCCCCGCTGAGCAGAGAGCTGGGTGCAGGGCTGGATCCTAGAATCCTGGGATTGTAACCTGAGTCAAAGGTAGATGCTTAACCAAATGAGCCATGCAGGCGTCCCTATACATAGTGATTTTAAAGGGTAATTCCATTTCAACAAAACTGCTTTCGCCAAGTTACCAACGATCTAATCCCCAAATCTAGGAGACTCTTTTCAGTAGCTATCAGACTGAATCCCACTGCTACATTTATTTACTTATTCAACGATTATTTATTGAGCACTTACCATTTGTCAAGAAACTTGCTAGGATCTATGGGTTTAATGTTCAACAAGGCGAGCACCGTCTTTGTGCAACTTTTCTTCTGTCTACTAAAGTACTGATGTTCTGCACCTTTTTATTTACCTCAAGACAATGTGTTAAGACTCCATGGTTTCATTTTGAATTTTAAAAAATTTATTTCATGTGTGTTGTTTGTCTTATTTCACTTCATTAACAAATTTTGGAACGTATTCATTTATAGAATAATCAGAAAGGACAGATGTGCATTAGATAAAGTCAGGGTGAACTTTCCAAAATATAAATCCCATTATGTTATTCCCTAATCTTTACCACTTTGCACATGCTTCTATTCTTGAATTTATCGTGGATGGTGGCCATTGGCATATTTAGCATCTAACACTAGTGGTTTTGATTATTTGGAAGTCGTCCCCAGTGTCCAAAATATAACAGACTGTGATTCTGCTCATACTCAAACATGGATTAAACCCTGGGCTGTTGTGTAGTACATGGTGTTTAGATAACCAGTAAGCAGCCGACTGCTTGATTCTCTCTACTAGTGATTTCATATCCATTTAAAGGAGGAACTTGTAAGCACTGGAAGAATCTCAGACTTAGAAAGTTCCTTGAGCAAGTCACAGCTCTGCTTTCTATGTTGTGGTTTATAGCTTCTTGTTTCTCCCACTAAGTCACGAGCTCCTTGAGGGCATTCCCAGCTCCTGGCACAATGTCTGTCATATTGTGGCTAAAGAAATAAAATGGGGGGGGGATGGGAGGGTGGAAGCCTAAACAATCTCCTTATCCTCTTTATGCAATAGTTCAGTAACTCTCTGTTAGCCCCAAATCCCTGGGGTTGGGGTGGGGGAGACTTTTGCCTAGTAAGTAGAAAGAGTTTGAATTCTGATTTTGCCATTTACTAGCTTTTTCTCACCAAATACTAACCCTTTCTGAGATTCTGTATCATGATCTGAAAAATGGTATCTGCCCCACCATAACAATTAACAGGTTTAGTATAGTGTCTGGAACACAGTAGATATTCAGTAAATCATTGTTTTGCTAAACCTTTTTTTAAAGTAGACTCCATACCCAATTCCGGGCTTGAACTCATGACTGAAATCAAGATTCACATGCTAGCCAGGCTATTTGGCTATTTGGCTAAATCTTGTTAAGATTTTTCCAGATGGGGGCGCCTGTGTGGCTCAGTGGGTTAAGCATCTGCCTTCAGCTCAGGTCATGATCTCAGGGTCCTGGAATCAAGTCCCACATCGGGGTCTCTGCTTGGTGGGGAGCCTGCTTCCTCCTCTCTCTCTCCCTGCCTGCCTCTCTGCCTACTAGTGATTTCTGTCTGTCAAATAAATAAAGTCTTTAAAAAAAAAAAAAAAAGGGACGCCTGGGTGGCTTAGTTGGTTGGACAACTGTCTTTGGCTCAGGTCATGATCCTGGAGTCCCGGGATCGAGTCCCGCATCGGGCTCCCAGCTCCATGGGGAGTCTGCTTCGCTCTCTGACCTTCTCCTCGCTCATGCTCTCTCTCACTGTCTCTCTCTCAAATAAATAAATAAAATCTTTAAAAAAAAAAAAGTTTTCCAGATGATTGAGAACTTAAATCTTTACTATCACTCTTTCTGCCCTTGACGCCTGTATAAAATGTGGATGACATAATTTGCTTCTTTCCCATGTAAGTACACTGGGCCTATTTTCACATTCAGACGGCAACTAATGTTCTCCTAATAAGAGACCATATTCCTATTAATGCACTATGAGGCTGCATTAGCTATTTCTGTCAACTGTTTTACTTTTGACTCAACTGAAACACAAGTCCCCCTAAAATTAATATTAAACAAGATACTTCCTAATCTGTTCTTATGCTGTTGATTTTTAAAACAGCTCTAAATATAATTAACAATAAATGCACATACTTAAACTACTTGATAAGTCTTTACCCGTATATACGCCTGTGAAATTATCACCACAGACAACAGTGAACGTACTTACCACCCCCAAATCTCCTTGTTTTTTCATATTTTTAAATTATTTTTTAAAGATTTTATTCATTTGACAGTAAGAGATAGCAAGAAGGAGAGAGCACAAACAGGGGGAGTGGCAGAGAGAGGGATAGGGAGAAGCAGGCTCCCCACTGAGCAAGGAGTCTGATTGGGGGAGGGGGCTCAACCCCAGGACACTAAGATCAAGACCTGAGCTGAAAGCACGTGCCTGACTGAGTCACCCAGGCGTCCCACCCCACCTCCTTGTAATCCCTCCCTCCTATGTCTTCCTTGTTCTCCCCTCCCCAAGCGAACACTGACCTGTTGTCACTCTAAATTAGTTTGCATTTTCTAAACTTACATACACACAGAATGACACAATATTACTTTCTCTTCTGTCTGGCTTCTTTCACTCACCATTATTATTTTGAGATTCATCCATGCTGTTATGAGTTCCAATAACTCATTACTGTTTATTGAGTTGTATTACATTGTATGGACATATAGCAATGGATAAATATTCACCTGCAGGGAAATTTGGGTTATTTCCAGTTTTTGCCATTACAAATAAGGCTGATATGAACATTTGTGCACAAGTTTTTATGTGGACTATATTTTCTTTCTCTTGGGTAAAATGTCTAGGAATGGAATGGATAGACTATATGATAGGTGTATGTTTAACTTTTAAAGAAACTATCAAACTGATTACCAAAGTGGTTTTACTATTTTATGTTCTCAGCAGTGTATTAGAGTTCCAATTCCTTCATATCAATGCTTGATATAATCAGCCCTTTAATTTTAGCTATTCTAATAAATGTGTAGTGATATCTCATTGTTTTTATTTGTGTTTTGCTAATGACTAATGGTGTTAAGTATCTTTTCACATGCTTAGTTGTCATCCATCTATTTTTTGTCCATTTAAAAAACTGGTTTATTTTCTTATTACTGAGTTTTTTAAAGGTCTTTTTCCTAAATACAATTCCTATAGATCTTTTGCAAGGATTTTCACCCAGTCTGTGGCCTGTCTTTTCATGTTCTTAATAGTGTCTTCTAAGAAGAATTTCTTAATTTTAATGAAGTCTAATTTATCAATTTGTTCTTTTGTGGATTTTGTTTTTGGTGCTATATCTAAGAAATCTTTGCCTAACCCAGGTCACAGATACTTTTCCTTATGTTTTCTTATAGAAGTTATATATTTTGTGTTTTTTTAAAGATTTTATTTATTTATGCAACAGAGAGAGAGAGAGATCATAAGTAGGCAGAGAGAGGGGGGAAGCAGGCTCCCCACCGAGCAGAGAGCCCGAAGTGGGGCTCCATCCCAGGGCCCTGAGATCATGACCTGAGCCGAAGGCAGAGGCTTAACCCACTGAATCACCCAGGCACCCCTATATTTTGTAGTTTTTTAATTAAGTCTATGATCTACTTGAGTTAATTTTGTATGTGGAGTGAGATAAAGACTGAAGTTCATGTTTGTGCATATGGATATCCAATTGTTCCAGCACTATTTGTTAAGAAGTTTATCCTTTCTAGGGATGCCTGGGTGGCTCAGTCAGTTAAGCCACTGCCTTCAGCTCAGGTTATGATCCCAGGGTCCTGAGATCGAGTTCCTCATTGGGCTCCTTGCTCAGTGGGAAATCTGCTTCTCTCTCTGCCTCTGCCTGCTTGTGCTCTTTATCTTTCTCTCTCTCTGACAAATAAATAAATAAAATCTTTAAAAAAAATTTATCCCTTCTTTACTGCATGCATTGCCTTTGTCCCTTTGTTAAATATACATTTATGTGTGTGAATTTATTCCTAGAATTTCTATTCTGTTCCATTGATCTATCTGTATGTCTTTACACCAGTACCACATTGTTTTGATTATTGCAACTTTATAATAATTCTTCAAGTCAAGTAGTGTTAGTTTCCAATTTTGTTCTCTTTTTCAGAGCTGCTTTTGCTATTTTAAGTCATTTGCATTTCCATATGAATTTTAGAATTCACTTGTCAAATTCTACCCAAAAAAGCCTCTGGAATTTTGGTTTGGATTGTGTTGAATCTACAGGTCAATTTAGAGAGAACTGACATTTTAACAATCTTGGTTTTTCAACCCGTGAACAAGAGATCTCTCTCCAATTTATTTAGGTTTTCTTTACTTCCTCTCAGCTTTGCATTCTAGTTTTTAGGCTACAGTTTTTTCACACTTTCCCTCAGATTTATCTCTATTATTTCATATTTTTATTGTACATATGTGCTTCTATGTATTATAAATGAGTCACTGTTACTTTAAAATTTTTAATTTCTGGGGCGCCTGGGTGGCTCAGTGGGTTAAAGCCTCTGCCTTCGGCTCAGGTCATGATCCCAGGGTCCTGGGATGGAGCCCCACTTCGGGCTCTCTGCTCGGTGGGAAGCCTGCTTCCCGCCCACCCCTACCCCCGCCCCCGGCCTGCCTCTCTGCCTACTTGTGATCTCTCTCTGTCAAATAAATAAATAAAATCTTTAAAACAAAAACAAAAACAAAAACAAGAAACCAGCCACCACCTGTTCTCAGTGGTCAAACAAAAATATTTTTAAAAATATATATTTTTTTAAATTTCTGATGGGTTTTTTGTTGGCATATAGAAATATAACTGGTATTTGTATATTTATCTTATATCCTTAAATGTTGCTAAGCTCACTTATTAATTCCAATAGCTTTTTTTGTAGATTTCATTGAGTTTTCTGCATAGATCACCTGTGGTCTATAAATAAAGACAATTTTATGTCTTCCTTTCCAATCTGGAAGCCTTTAGTTATTTTTCTTGCCTGATTACACTGCTAGAATCTGCAGCACCAATGGGTAGAAGTGGTAAGGGCAGACATACCTGTCTTGTTCTGATCTTAGGGAGAAGCATTTAGGTATGCCAGCTGTGGGGTTTTTGTAGATGTTCATTATCAGGCTGAGGAAATCCCCCCCCCTTTTTTCCTTAAGTTTGTTAAGAGTCTTTATCAGGAATAAATATTGAATTTTGCCAATGCTTTTTTTCCTGCATCTACTGAGATAATGATATGGTTTTATTTTTTAGTTTGTTAACATGGTAAACTTTGATATTCTAATGTTAAACCAACAAAGCATTCCTGGGATAAATCTCACTTGGTCATGATATATTATCCTTTTAACATATTGTTGGCGTCAATATACTAAAATTTTATTTAGAAGTATTTTGTTTATGGGGTGCCTGTGTGGCTGTCGGTTAAGCATCAGGCTCTTAATTTTGGCTCAAGTCGTGTTCTCAGGGTTGTAAGCTCTGTGTTTGTAAGGTTGTAAGGTTGTAAGCTCATGTTAAGCTCTGTGCTGGGTGTGGAACATGTTTAAGAGTCTCTCTCTCCCTTTCTTTCTGCTCCTCCCACTCTCTGTGTCAAAAAAAAATTTTTTTTTTAATTTATTTCATGAGGGATATTGGTTTGAACTTTTCTTATAATGTCTTTGATTTTGGTATCAAAGTAATGCTGACTAGAATAAGTTAGGAAAGTAGTCCATTCTCTTCTATTATTTGGATGAGTTCATGTAGAATTATTATTTTTTGTTTAAATGTTTGGTGGTATTTAACACTAAGCCATCTGGGCCTAGAGGGTTTTCTTAGGAAAGATATTAGCCACATTTTTAATGCATTTAAGAGACATAGGACTGGGACGCCTGGGTGGCTCAGTTGGTTAAGCGGCTGCCTTCGGCTCAGGTCATGATCCCAGCGTCCTGGGATAGAGTCCCACATCGGGCTCCTTGCTCAGCAGGGAGCCTGCTTCTCCCTCTGCCTCTGCCTGCCATTCTGTCTGCCTGTGCTCGCTCTCTCCCCCTCTCTCTCTCTGATAAATAAATAAAATATTAAAAAAAAAAGAGAGACATAGGACTATTCAGATTATCTATTTCTTTTTATTCATTCATTCATTCATTCATTCAATATTCATTTATTCATTTGAGAGAGAAAGAGAGAGCACAAGTAAGGAGCAGGGAGAGGGAGAGAATTTCAAGGAGACTCTCCACTGAGCATGGAACCTGACATGGTCTCCATCTCACAACCAAGAGATCATGACCTGAGCTGAAACCAAGAGTCAAACACTTAATCAACTGAGCCACCCAGTTATCTATTTCTTCTTTTTTTTTTTAATATTTTATTTATTTATTTGACAGTGAGAGATCACAAGTAGGCAGAGAGGCGGGCAGAGAGAGAGGAAGGGAAGCAGGCTACCGGCTGAGCAGAAAGCCCGATGTGGGGCTTAATCCCAGGACCCTGAGATCATGACCTGAACCTAAGGCAGCGGCTTAACCCACTGAGCCACCCAGGCGCCCCTATCTATTTCATCTTATGTAAGTTTTTGTAATTTGTATTTCAAGGAATTTGTTCATTTCATCCAAATTCCCAAATTTTTTGGTATAAAATGTTCATAACTTCCTCTTATTATCCTTTTAATATCATTCAAACGGATAATGACGTCACCTCTCTCAGTCCCAATATTAATAATTTGGATTTTCTCTCTTTTTTTCATAATAGTGAGGCTAGAGGTTTATCAATTTTATTGACTTTTTCAAAGAACTAGTTTCTAGTTTTATTCATTTTTCTAATGTTTTTCTGCTTTTTATTTCACTAATTGTCACTTTGATCTTTATTATCTCCCTTTTTCTGATTACTTTGGGGTTAATTTTCTTTTTCCTAATTTCTTAAGGTAGAAGCTGAGTTCATTGATTCAAGATCTTTCTCCTTTTTTTTTTTTTAAGATTTTTTTATTTATTCATTTGAGAAAGAGAGTGAGTGAGAACACGAGGAAGGGGGAGGGTCAGAAGAAGAAGGAGAAGTAGACTCCTTGCTAAGCAGGGTGCCTAATGCTGGGCTCAATCCCAGGACTCCAGGATCATGACCTGAGCTTAAGGCAGACACTTAACTCACTAAGCCACCCAGGTGCCCCCCAAATCTTTCTTGTTTTCGAATGTATGTTTTAGTGTTATAAATTTCCCTCAAAATACTGCTTTAGTGGAATCTCCCAAATTTTGTTTTGTTGCTTTTTCATTTCCATTCAATTCAAAATATTATTAATTTCCTTTTGGGTTTCTGTTTTGACCAAAGGATTATTTAGAAGTGTAGTACTTAGTTTCCAAATATTTGGGGATTTCCCAAGATCTTTCAGTTATTGATTTCTAATATAATTACATTTTAGGTAGATAACATACTTTATATTATTTGAATTCTTTCAAATGTATTAAGACTTGTTTCATGATTTTTTACATAGCAAAGGAAACCATCAACAAAACAAAAAGACAACCTACTATATAGAAGATATTTGCAAATAATATATCCAATAAGGGGCTAATCTCCAAAATATGTAAAGAACTTATAAAACTCCACACCAAAAAAACAAGCAATCCAATTTAAAAATAGACAGAGGACCCAAATAGACACTTTTTCAGAGAAAACATACAGATGGCCAACAGACACATGAAAAGATGTTCAACATCACTAATCACCAGGGAAATGCAAATCAAAAACCACAACTAGACCTGTCAGCATTGCTAAAACAAAAAAGACAAGTGTTGGTGAGAATGTGCCAAAAAAAGGAATCCTGTTCACTGTTGGTAGGAATGTAAATCAGTGCAGACACTAAGAAAAACAGTATGAAGATTTCTCAAAAAATTATATATATAATGAGCCAGTAATTCCACTCCTGAGTATTTTCCCAAAGAAAATGAAAACACTAATTTTTAAAGATAGATGTTTACTGCAGTGTTATTTACAATTGCCAAGATACAGAAACAACCCAGAGGTCCATCAGTAGATGAATGGATAAGGAATAAATGGTGTGTGTGTGTGTGTGTGTGTGTGTGTGTGTATGAAAACACAATGGAATATTAAGCAGCCACAAAGACCAACAATATCAGGCCATTTGAGACAATATGGATGGACCTAGAGGGTATTATGCTAAGTGAAATAAGTCTGACTGATAAAGACAAATACCATATGATTTCACTCATAAAGGGAATCTAAAAAACAACAACCAAAACAAGTGAATAAACAAAGCAGAATCAGACCTATAAACACAGAAAGCAGACTGATGGTGGCCAGAGGAGGTGGTGGAGGGCTGAGTAAACTGGGTGAAGAGGAGGCTTCTACTTATGGAATGAATAAATCATGGGAATAAAAGACACAGCATAAAGAATATAGTCAACAATACTGTAATAGTAATGTATTGGGACAAATGGCAAGTACACTTGTGATAAACATAGCATGACATATAAACCTGTTGGATCACTATATTGTATATCTGAAACTAATGTAACATTATATGTCAACTACACTAAAAAAAAAAGACTTATTCTATGATCTGTAAACATGATATCATAATTATTTTTGTTCCTCTGCATGTAACATTTCTGTTTTCTTTGGCTTGGTAAATGTTCTATGTGAACTTGAGGATGTGTAGCTTGCTGTTGTTGGGTGGAATGTTCTACAAATGACAATTAGGTCAAGTTGGTTGATACTGTTGTTCAAATATTCTCTATTCTTTCTGTTTATCTGTTGTTTCAATTGCTGAGAGAAAGATGTTCAAATACCTGGCTATAATTGGGGATTTATATATTTCTTAAAACAAGTCTATCAGTTTTTGCTTCTGTATTTCAAATCCCTGTCATTAGGTGCATAAATTTTTAAGACTGTTCATTCCTCAGGGGCACTTGGGTGGTTCAGTCAGTCAAGCATCTGACTCTTGATGTTGGCTCAGGTCTCAATCCCAGGGTCATGAGCCCCGCACTGGGCTCCATGATGGGCATAAAGCCTACTTAATTAAAAAAAAAAAAAAAAGATTGCTCTGTTCTCCTGATTACTTGATCTCTTTATTATTCTGAAATTACCTCTTTAATCTCTGGTAATATTTTTTGCTCTGAAATCTATTTTGGCTGATGTTAATATAGCTACTCAAGCTTACCTTTGACTACTGTTAGCATGGTACTTTTTAAATACTTTTAACTTTAACTTATTTGCGCTTATATTTTTTTATTTTTTATTTTAATGATGTAAACACTTTATTACTACTCCGGAAAAATTCACCTGTACAGTGTAAAAGAAGCACAACAACCATTATCTTCATCTCTTCTGAAAGTTAAATTCATTAATTCATTTGAATGTCTTATGGTCTTCTTAGTGTAAGAGTGTATTTTCCCAATCCAATTTTATGTATATCTTTTTTTAAATTTAATTTTTTTCAGTGATCCATAATTCATTGTTTATGCCCCACACCCAGTACTCCATGCAATACATGCCCTTCTTAATACCCACCACCGGGCTCACCCAACCCCCTCCTCCATAAACCCTCAGTTTGTTTCTCAGAGTCCACAGTCTCTCATGGTTTGTCTCCCCCTCCGATTTTCCCCAACTCACTTCTCCTCTCCATCTCCCAATGTCCTCCATCTTATTCCTTATGCTCCACAAGTAAGTGAAGCTATATGATAATTGACTCTCTCTGCTTGACTTACTTCACTCAGCATAATCTCTTCCAGTCCTGTCCATGTTGATACAGAAGTTCATGGTAGCAGCATAGAGTTAGATTTTACTCCAGCCCCCAAAATCATAATATTTGTCCTTGAGTTGGAACATTTACATTTTTATTTATTTTTATTTTTTTATTATGTCTAGTTAGCCACTAGATAGTACTTCCATTAGTTTTTGATGTAATGTTCAATGATTCATTATTAACAATTATATTTAATATGATTCTTGACGTGGTTAGGTCTGAGTCTTTCATCTTTTTACTTGTTTTCTACTTGTCCTATCTATGCTTTGTACCCCTTTTCTTCTTTTCAGTCTTTTTTGGATTAATCAAGCATTTTTTACAATTCTATTTTGTCTCCTTTGTTGCTTATTAACTATAACTCTTGGGTTTTTTTAGTGGTTGCTTTAGGGTTTATAGAATATATCTTACCACAGTCTAATCTTAAATGGCACTATGCAACTTCACATATATACCAGAACTTGATGATAGTATACTTCTGTATCTCCCTTCCTGTCCTTTATGCTATTGTCCATCACTTCGCTTTTCCATATATTATAAACCTAACAATATACTACTATATTTGTATAAGTCAACTATCATTTCAATAGATATAAATAATAAGAAAAAATTGTATACCTTTACCCATGGTTACCACTTTACCTATAGTTATGACTTCTAGTGGTTTTCATTCCTTTGTAAAGAATCAGATTCTCTTCTGCCTGGTATCATTCTCCATTTACCTCAATGACTTCCTTAAGCATTTCTTGTAGTGTGAAACTGCTAGTAGTAAATTCTTTCATATTTTGCATGTCTGCAAATATTCTTATTTCACCTTCAGTTTTGAAAGATCTTTTTGCTGAGTGTAGAATTCTAGGTTGTTAGTTACTAGCTTTCAGCTCTTTCAAGATGTGGCTCTACTTTGTTCTTATGTATTTAGAAATACGCTGTCATGCTTATTTTTGTTCCCCTGAATATATCTTTTTCTTTTGCTGTTTGATTCTCTTTTTGTTGGTTTTGAGAAATTTTATTATGATGTGCTTTGGAATAGTTTTCTACATGTTTCTTGTGCTTGGGGTTCATTGAACTCCTTGGATCTGTAGGTTTGCAATTTTCATCAAGTCTGGAAAGTTTTGGCCATTATTTCTTCAAATATTTTTTGTCTCCCACACCCCACCTCTTCAGGCAATCTACAGGCACTTACAACTGTACAGGCACCTACCAATATACTAGGTTGCCTGTAGTTGTCCCACAGCTCACTGATGCTCTTTTTGTTTTGTTTTCTTTTTCCTTCCTATGTTTCACCGTAGATAGTTTCTATTATTATGCCTTCAAGCTACTAAACTTTTCTTCTGCAATGACTAATCCATTGTTAATCCCAATCAGTGTATTTTTCAATCCAAACACTGTACTTTTTATCTCTAGAAGTTTGATTGGATCTTTTAAAAAATTGACCCCATTTTTATTTTTTTATTATTTATTTATTTTTTAATAACCTCTACACCAAATGTGGGGCTCAAACTCACAACCCCAAGATCAAGAGTTGCATGTTCTACCAATTGAGCCAGCCAGGAGTCCCAGGATCCTCTTTATATCTTACATGTCTACTTAACTTTTTGAACATATGAGATATAGTAATAATAACTGTTTTGATGTCCTTCTCTGCTAATTCTAACATCTGTGTCAGTTCTTGGTTGGTTTGATTAATTAGTCTCCTCAGTATTTGCTGTGTTTTCTTGCCTCTTTGCATACTAGCTAATCTCTGCTTGAATGTCAGGCATTATTAATGTTCTCTTGTTAGATGTTGGATTTTTTTTTTTTTTTTTGTATTCCTGTAAATATTCTTGAGCTTGGCTCTGGAATGCAGTTAAGTTACCTGAAAACTATTTGATACTTTGTGGCTTTGTTTTTTGGTATTTTTAGGCAGATCTGGAGAAGTACTCAGTTTAGAATGAAGTATTCTCCATTACTGTGACAAAACCTTCCTGAATACTCTCTCCAGTGTCTGAAGACCTGTGAGGTCTTCCTCTAGCTGGTGGGAACAGTTCCTGTTCCTGGCCCTGTGAGAATGCTGAGCACTGTTTCCTCTCATCCTTTTGGATGGTAACTTTTATCAGCCTTGAGTAGTTTCCTTACATGTGTGCATCAATCAGTACTGTGTTCAACATTTAAGGGGACCCTCTGCACATTCTGTCGTCCAGCTCTCTCTTTTCTGGTCCTTGGGCCTATGAACTCTGGCTATTTTTGTGTCCTACTCAACTTAGGGAATCTTTGGGGCTCCCCCACAGTTCCCCTTCCTTATAAAATGGTCTGGAAACTCAAAGCACTGAGCTGAGGTGATGGTAAGACTCACACTATTTGTTTTCCACTTCTCAGGGATCACTTTTTTTGTTGTCTGATATACAGTGTCTTAAAAGTCATTTTTCATGTATTTTTATCTTTTATTTTCTTAGTTATTTCAGGTAGGAAGGCAAATTCAGTCTCCCTTTGACTCATTTTGACCAGAAGCAAATGTTAAGTTGTTCTGCTACTGATGTTTCAACCCAGGTACCCTCCCTCTTCTTTTCCTGCACCTTCTGTTCCTTACTTTTAAAATCTGAGACACATAAACATTTTACAGAATTCTACGTGAACATCAGTATCATCTTTACATTCCTGATCCTACTACTCAGTAACTGACCAATAAAATTGTCAGTAGTGAGCAGAAAAAGTTCAAATTCTTGTTCGGTTGCCCTCTAGCTGTATCTTGAACTTGTTTATGCTAAATACTGGTGCTTTTCCCTATACATGCATAGAAAGCTGAAGAGAAATCAGAAAAAGCAAATATATTCTACTGAGCTATACATTTGGCTTAACCCTGAGAATTTTTAAATTCTTAACTATGAAAAATATAACATAAAAAATAGAAAAATAGAAATGTGCTAAAAGTCTCACTTCTACAAACCATTGTTTTCTTTCTGTCAGTATATACCTTTCTATGTTTTATCTGCATCATATTTTGTACATGATATAACAAAAATACACTTTAATATTACTTTTTAAAATATTTTATTTATTTGAGAGAGAGAGAATGAGCAATGGGGAGGAGCAAAGAGAGAAAGAAAGAGAGAGAGAAAGACTCCCTGCTGAGGAGGGAGCCTGATGCAGGGCTCAGGTCCAGGACTTGGAGATCATGACCTGAGCCGAAGGCAGTCACTTTACCAACAGAGTCACTGAGGCACCCCATTACTTTTTTTTTTTTTTTTTAAGATTTTATTTATTTGACAGACAGAGATCACAAGTAGGCAGACAGGCAGGCAGAGAGAGAGGCGGGGTTGGGGGGGGGGGGAAGCAGGCTTCCCGCTGAGCAGAGAGCCCTATGTGGGGCTCCATCCCAGGACCCTGGGATCATGACCTGAGCTGAAGGCAGAGGCTTTAACTCACGGAGCCACCCAGGCGCCCCTGCCCCCATTACTTTTTTTACTTAATAGAATTACATTATATGTGGCTGCATAGTGCTATAATTATCTTTTTTTTAACATATTTGTCATGTAAGCATGCTATGATTTATTCAGTTGTTTCTATACTAACGTAACTTCTTTTTTAGTTAATACAAAGAATAATTTCAGTGACTATCTTGACTTTCCTTTTAGGTTATTTTCTTGGCTAATCCCCTAAAATGAGATTACTAGAGTAAAGGATATAAAGATATTTAATGTTATTATTGCATATTACCAAATAGCTTTCTTAAAAGATTGTACCACTCTTCACCTTTACCAGCGTAGCTGAAAGTGTCAGTCTTAACATACCCCTGTTAGCACTGTATATTATCACTTAAAATGAAATGTTGTGGCTAACACAATTAGTGAAAATTACTTTTTATGATTATTCCTTAGTTTCTTCATTTCTACAAAGTGGGCCATATTCCTTAGACTTGCCAAATAGGGGCATTTCTTTCTTCTGTAGGGAGGAAGAGAGGTCTCAAAAACATATTCGTGACCCTGTCTTGGAGGGGTAAGATCATTGGTTTTCTTTCCCCTCCCTCTCCTGCATTCATTCACCAAATGTTTACAGAGCCTTTTCAGCAGGCCCGGTACTGTGCTAGGCTCTAGGGGTAGAACTTAGGAGAAGGCAAAGCTATAACCTCTGCCAAAGAAAGAGCCTACATTCTCTATGTGTGATTGGGAGTGGGCAAATCTGCCAGCTAAAATGTTCCCACCACATTTGGAAAAAGCAGATTGTGTTTCAGCAAAGCATTAACTTGAAAATTTAAAAGGAACTAGTAAGTGTAGAAAAACCTACCAGAGGAACTTTTGATTATACTGACCTCAAGGAAGTTTAGCAGCTAAAGAAAGACAAATCTAAAGAGGAAAGAGACAAACATAGCTACATTTTAGGGACAATAAAATAATGCATTCTAATGGAAAATGCTTTCTAAATGGCTGTGACCAGGGACCATGAAGTTTTACTGGTAGAGAGAGGGGGATGGAAACAAAATAAGAAAACTATGTAAGCAAGGCAGCTACCAAAGGCGGACGCTTAACCGACTGAGCCACCCAGGTGCCCCCGAATTCCTAAAATAATTTAGTTTTGCCTGGTTTTGAACATAATAAAAGTGAAATCATAATGGGTGAGTTCTTTTGTAAGTGGCTTTTTGACTCAATATGATGTGTGTAAGATTCTTCTACTGTGCTGTAAGTATTGTTTGTTCACACTCATTGCAAAATGATCTCATTATATAAATGTATCACCTGTTCTATTGTGGATGAACACTGAGTTGTGCCCATCTTGAGCCAATTGTGAAGAACATGCTATGAACCGCCTCGTATATATATCTCTTGTTGCACACGTGTAAGACGTTGCGGAGTAGAATAGCTGAAACATAGGATATGCACGTTTTCTACTTGGCTACGTGTTGCAAATTCTTTGCTAGGTGGTGGCATTAATTACCACTCCTACGACCAGTGGTGTTCTTGCTGCTTGAAATCTTTGACAACATTTACTACTGTTATACTTCAACTTATTGCCAATTTGGTGTGTGTACAATGGTATCTCATTGTATTTTTAAAATTTTTTTTTTTTTTTTTTTTTAATTTGACAGACAGAGAGCACTAGTAGGCAGAGAGGCAGGCAGAGAGAGAGAGGGGGAAGTGGGCTACCTGTCGAAGCAGAGAGCCCAATGTGGGACTCAATCCCAGAACCCTGGGATCATGACCAAAGGCAGTGATTTAACCCACTGAGCCACCCAGGCGCTCTCATTGTATTTTTAAAGTAACATCCCCAATAACCAAAGTGGTTAATCATCTTTTCATGTAATTTTTGGCCCCTTGTATTTTGTCTTTTGTGAGGTCCTTGCTCATTTTTTTATGTTAATGTGGCTTTTTTTTAAATTGATTCATTCTATGTTCTTTGTACTCATCCTTTGTCAGTTTTACGTGTTACACAACCTCTCCTAGTTTGTGACTTGAAAAATGATTTTTCACTTTCTTCATAGTTCCTTTTAACAATCAGAAGGTGTTATTTTAGTGTAGTGAAATAGTCTTTTTCTTTATGTGCAGCACTTTCTGTCTCCACTTTTAAGATATCTGCAATACCCAAGATATCTTCTATAAGTTTGTTAGTTTTGCTTTTCATATTTAGATCTTCCAACTGCCTGGAATTGATTTTGTATCCAGTGTGGAATAGGGGTCCAGTTTTATTTTTTTCCACATAGGATATGTAATTTCTGAGCATCATTTATTTGAAAGAAAAGGTCCCACTGATCTGCAGGTCACCCCTGTTACATATGAAATACCCAGATGCCATATGAATCAGCTTTTTGGACTTTCTACTTTGTTCTGCAGCTCTGTGTTTACTCCTGGGCCAGGTACACTCTGCCGTTATTAGTAAAGGTTCATGAGCTTGATTCATTACAGGGAAAGTCCTTTCATTTGTTACTGTTCTTAGTTCTTTAATACACAAGATTAAGATAGTGCTTATGTTTCTTTGGGCCTACCATGACTCACAGAAAAGAAAAGCCCATTTCGTGGACAATACCTCTGTTTCCAATAATAGGGCCAACTTCCTCATTAGGCATTGAAGGCACAGTGCCTTGGGTCCATAATACTTTTAGGGGCTCATGAAAATGTTTTAATTTATTTTATAATCAGAAGAAAACAATGAACTTTGGGTTGAAGAAAGTACTTTAACATATAATACTAACTAGTCATTTTTATACCAACACTGTCACAAAACATATTTTTAAGTACTTTTCTAGAGGGAAAGGGCCCACCTAGGCAAATATGCCCAGGGTCCATAAAGTGGCCCTGCCTGATAGTGTTCTTAAAAATTATCCTGTTAGACATAAGGGCAGAACTTAGGTGGTCATCCCTATCCTGCCATATAGGCTAGGGCATAAAAACATGTTTCCTCCTAATGGTAGATGAGCATATCAGCTTCATTTGGAAAAACTGTACACACCAGGAAATTAATAATCCCCCCAAATGCTAACTTTAAAATTTGAATAAAATGGAATGTAAGTAATATCTATTTTCAGGTATTTGCCAATACTAGGGGTATAGGAATAAACAAATGAATATAGTAGAGCTTCTAGTATCTAAAAGAAATACAGACAGTGAACAATTATAATTGGGAGGAATGTCACATAAATAGAAGTATGGTAGCAAGGCTGAGTTAATCCTTAGTTGCAAAATAGGTGTTATTTTTGGTTTATCAAGTGAGGAAAGCAAGGCATAGAAGTGACTTGTCCCAAGTACCAGTGAATATATTCAGAAGTAATATTTGAATACCAGGACTTTGACTCCAAGCCATGTGCTGTTTACCATGTCATAGTAAACTGTCAATAAATTAGAGTGTTTCACACTGAATAAGAAACAGAAATAGGTGGGGCGCCTGGGTGGCTCAGTCATAAAGTGTTTGCCTTTGGCTCAGGTCATGATCCCAGGGTCCTGGGATTGAGCCCCGCACTGGGCTTCCTGCTAAGTGGAAAGCCTGCTTCTCCCTCTCCCATTCCCCTGCTTGTTTGTGTTCCCTCTCTCGCTGTCTCTCTCTCTCTCTCTGTGTCAAATAAATAAATAAAATCTTTTTAAAAAATGAAATAGAAATAGAACAAAAACCAAAGGGTTCCTTCTTTCTCTATTTAATCTTTTTTCCCCTATATTTATTTAGGTGTATTCACATAGCATAAAATTTACCCATCTCAATTGTATACGTCAATGATTTTTAGCAACTTACCAAATGGTACAACCACCATCATAAATCAGTTTTAGAACATTTTCATCATCCCCATAAGAACCCAAATGCCCATTTTCAGTTATTTTCCATTCCTACCCCCTGGCCTAGGCAACCATTAATTATTTCTTTTGTCTATAAATTTGCCTTTTCAGGATATTTCGTATAAGCAAAATCTTAGAGTGTATGATCTCTTTTGTCTGGTTTCTTTCATTTAGATAGTGTTTTTGAGGTTCTTCCATGATTTAGGATGTGTCAGTAGTTTGTTCTTTATTATTGCCTAACAGTATTCCATAATTAGATGGATATGTCACATTTTTGTCTATCCATTCATGCGCTGATTGACATTTGGTATTTTCCAAATTTCAGCTATGGCCAATAATGTTGCTATGAACATTTATATGCAACTTTTTTCGATGACATGTCGTCACTTCTCTTAGATACTCAGGTGGAATTGAGGGGTTATATAGTAGTTTATATTCACCTTTTGAGAATCTGCCAAAATACATTCCAAAGCAGCTGCCACATTTTGTGTTCCTACCAGCAATGTATGAAGGTTCCAATTCCCCCACATCCACAGACTCTTACTGTCATCTGTCTTCTTGATTATAGTCATTCTAGTGGGTGTGAAGTGGTATTCACTGTGGCTTTGATTTACATTTCCCTAATGACTAACGATGTTGAACATCTGTTCATGTGCTTATTAGCCATTTGTACATATTCTTTGAAGAAGTGTCTATTCCAAACCTTTTGTCCATGTTTCGACTGTATTGTCATCTTATTACTGGGTTCTAAGAGTTCTTTGTAAAATCTGGATACAAAGTCTTTATATTAAATATGATTCACACATTTTTTCCCATTCTGTTACTTGTCCTTTTATTTCCTTAAGGTTACCTTTTTAACTGTAAAAATCCTAAATTTTATCCATTTTATCCATTTTTCCAGAAATAAATCCTTATATTTACAGTCAATTTTATCTATTTATTTGACACACAGAGAGAGAGAGAGAGAATCTGAAGCAGACTTTGCACTGAGTACAGAGTCGAATGTAGGGCTCGATCTCACAGCCACAAGATCATGACTGGAGCCAAAACCAAGAGTTGGACATTTATCTGACTGTCAACTTATTTTGGACACATGCAATTCACTAACAAAAAGATAGTTCAAAGATGGTACAGGAACAACTGGATATCCACATGCAAAAAAAGATGAACTTAGATGGTCATTTCATACCATACACAGAAATTAACTCAAAATGGCTCATAGGCTTTAATATAAGAGATGAAACAATAAAACTTTCAGAAGAAAACAGGAAAGAGAAATTCAAGATCTTTGGTTAGGGAAAATTTTTTTTAATTGATTCCTGAATTCTTGTCCTGATATAACATAATACATGTATGTACATGTGTGTTTGTACGTGGCATGTGAGCATGGTGTAGGTAGGTAACTGTACAGCCACCTTCAGTCAAAATGATAAACTATTTTACTGGTATTGTTAACTAAGATTTGAATTATCAGTGACATAAATATGTTGAAAACAATATGCTAGGGATAAGTGGCAAGCTAACCAGAACAGAAAATCCAGAGCTTGGCAGGTAGAATTCAAGACAAAGTTGTGTAAATAGTAAATTAGTCCCTTCTTCAAATACTATACAATGTGTCTACCTACATTTCAGGCTAAGAAATGTTGATTATAGGAAGACACTGACTGCAGACTGTCTTCTATAAAAGGAAGAATCTTTACCAACTCAGGAGATGCTGCATACTCCAATGTTTGCAATGATTTCATAACAGTAACATGAAAATTTAAAGCCTGTTACTTTCAGCATGTGTAGGAAGAAAGAAATTATTGTTGAAGACTCATCAACATAATTCATCAAGAGGAAAGTTTTAGATACAAAGCCTCACTTTAAAGGTACTTTCTTCACAACACATGCCTTCTTTAATATCCATCACCCATGTTGTATTGAGCACTGGGTGTTACATGCAAATAATGAATTGTGGAACACTACCTCAAAAACTAATGATGTACTATTGTTGGCTAACTCAACATAATAAAAAAAAATTTTTTAATTAGAAAATTAATTTCCATTAGAAAAAGGTACTTCTATTAAATTCTATGGATTGTACTTAAAATGGTCTTATTTTTAAAATAATTTAAATTTTTAATTGTTTTTAAATTTAATTTTAATTTTAAAAAATTAAATTTTTTAAATTATTTATTTATTTATATATTTGACAGAAAGAGAGAGAGAGAGCACAAGCAGGGGGAGCAGCAGGCAGAGGAAGAGGAAGAAGCAGGCTCCCTGCTGAGCAAGGAGCCCAGTGTGGGTCTAGATCCCAGGACCCTGGGATCAGGACCTGAGCTGAAGGTAGACTCTTAACCAGCTGAGCTACCCAGATGTTCCTGTGTTGCTGTTGTTGTTGTTGTTTTAAAGACTTTATTTATTTATTTTTGAGAAAGAAAGAGAGAGAGTGGGTGCACGAGCAGGGAGGAGGGGCAGAGGGAGAAGCGGGCTCCCTGTTCCACAGGGAGTGGGACTCGATCCCAGGACCGTGGGATCAAGACCTGAGCCGAAGGAAGACACTTACCCAACTGAGCCACTTGGGCACTTGCACTTAAAAATTGTTAGTAGCTTATTTCATAGTGAAATAATCACTTTCACCTCTACAAGGGATACACAAGAATATGGGCATTGATCTTGGCCACCTGTGTTCACTGTGAGTTAGTCAGTGCTCTACCTGTGTCTTTTCACGGCAATTGATAGAGTCTTTGCGAAAGCCTGAATCTTGATTTCCTCTATTTCAGAGCAATATTTGTTTTCAAAATATATTTTCTAATATAATTAAAACTGCATTACTGCTTGTTAACATTTTAATATATTTTCATTATTTTCAGATACATCTGGTTATTTATATATCTAACTGTCCCTTTTAGGAAAAGTAACATGTTTTATTGTGCTTTTATCCCCCATGTGAGTGGTTTTTAAATCACTGGAGCCATTGGTTGAGTGTTGGAACCTTACCTTCCAGCATCTGACAAGGGTTTTAGAACACAGCAAATGTTTCATATGTTTTTGTTGTAATAAAGTAAATATTCACTTTTTAAATACTATAGTTTTAAAATCACATTTCCCTAGGCCCATGGTCTAATGGAAGAAAATATACAAGGAAATCAACCAAATTACTACAATAAAATTCTAGGAGAGACATATAGGTTTATCATTATTATAATGAAATGCAATTGTAATGAAAGCTAATTAATGTTTCAATGCCAAGAGCCATGTGCCAACATTTTCTTTCTTGAATACTTAGTAGCACAATATTCTTTCATTCTGAAGAGATACGTTCTCTCCTCTTAGAGCCTCTATCTAAATCTCTCAGACAATTTAAAAATCAGACTTTTACAATCTGGATGAAGTAGACTTAGCTGAGTGCAGCCACAGAGTAAGAAGAGCCCCAGATAAAGTTAGCCTTCCTATCATAGCTACCATTGCTAGCATCTTCTAATAACTATGTACTTCTTAAAAGCAAGCAGAAACAATTTGCCAGCTCATCAGAATTCCACATGAATCTGAAAGAGGAATGCTAAGTAGTGAAATGGATGAAGACAGCCTTTCTCAACTTGTTGAGAGGACACTGGCAAAGCACATACACTGTGAAGACTGCATATCAGATGAGTAAAATGGGTACTTTATCAAAAACAAGTGAACTGAAAGACAATTCACAAATTCTTTTAAAATACTTTCTTCTTGCCTAAGATATAACCTAGACTGGTTCTAAATAATTTTCTCAAATACTATCTGCAGTGATCTTTTCAGTTACAGCCCTCCAGCCCTTCAGCCACCTGGAAACATCCAGTCCCACCTGGAGACTTATCCTGCCCTCAGGGCCTGGGCCAGTGCTGTCCTCTACACTGGAGGAATTTTCAGAAGCCTTAGACTAGAAACTTACCTGCTCAGTGTCAGAGTGGCTGTTCTGCTGATGCTGCTCTGATACTGTAACCCAGCTTCAGGCACTAAAATTTTATCTGGTTACTTGTAACCAAGCCTCTATCTTGAACCACTAGAAACTTGATCCTGGATTCTTCCATTGCGATCCTTAGTCCTGCCTTGGGACCTTACTTAGTATCCTGGTGGGTGCCATATACCCTGTAATGTTCTGTAGGCTTAGTTTGGAACCTTACCCTGGAACTCGCATCTTCCTAAGTTATGTCCCCAGTATATGCCACCTGATAGCTATGACACAGACTTTTCTCATGTCTGGATTTCTACCTATTGCCCACTGTCAAGCTCTTCTAGAGACAGGTTCGATGTTTGACCTAATTTCTTACTCTAATAGTAACTCGGGTAATACCTCCATTTAAAAATATTTCCATTCAAACCAGTCCACAATAAGTTTTAAATGCATCACTGAATACACATCTGCTGCTCAAAATTCCAAAAGAAAACATCCCATACCTGTCTGAATGAATCCTGATTTGTATCCATTGGTTGTGCCATTTTCCGGAGTCACAGTTGACGATACTGAAGAGTTTGGTTTCATAGAGTGGCAAGTAGCAGAGGATTGTCGGCTTCTACATTCTGGGAAGGAGTAAGAATCACATTATGGGGGGAGACCAGCCCTCTGTTAAAACAGGTAATAGAAAGGCAATCTACATAATCTATAAAATAAACCGCGGCTCCTTAAGGGGCAACCACATTCCTTATCAGAGATGCTCCCTCCTCAAATTCTGATTCCAACAGAATGTTCAAGAGGGTGAATTCAGTTTGTCTTCCTAGGGCCACATGTCATGTTTAGAAGGACAAAGAAAAAAAGATGAGACTTTTGTTCTTCACAGATTAGTTACCAGGAGAAGAATTACTCATAACCAATGTAATCATGCATGTTTTATGGATAAGACTGAGGCTAAAATATTGGATGGGTATATGTGTGTGTGTGTGTGTGTGTGTGTGTAAATAAAATCTCCAGTAAGCTTTCAAGTGTCAGTTAACCTCCTATTAGGATGGATTTAAGTGTGCAACAGGAACCTAGACTCCATGGAGGCTGCTTTCGACATTCTCACCTCGACTTTATGTCCAAAAACTGAACCAAAGAAAAATGTATAGGTAGAAGAGAAAAATTTTAAATGCTCAAATTCTTAACATTCTTAGTTTTTATTAAAGGAAATAGATATATAATACTCAAGGCGATCTCTGATCATGCAATACCAAGCTTCATTTTAGGTAAGCCAGTATTAATAAAGCTCTCCTGTAATGCTTTAATAATATTTTGAACTGAGCCTGATAACAAATACTATGATACCCCATGGGGCTGTAGCTTCCAACTAAATTATACTACATGTTATAATGTATTAGACTTCAAAGGTAGCATGTGAAAAAGAAATATAAATGGTTGCAAATGACAGTTTGCGTATAGAGGGTCCTTTAGAGAGTTTCCAAGTTTATCAGATATGTGCAAAGGCTGGTAGCAGTTTCCCATAACCTTCATTGCTCAGAACTTCCTTGAAGAGCTACGGTACTTTGGCCTGAAAGGATATCGCCACATTATGTATAATATATGCATATATTTATATTGATAATATATGTCTGCATATCTGTATATATACATGCATACACAATTCTAATTCTAAAGTCACAACTGCTATAAATACAAGGCCTCGGATGCCTGGCTGGCTTGGTTGGTAGAGCATGTGACTCTTTTTTTTTTTTTTTTTTAAGATTTTATTTATTTATTTGACAGAGAGAAGTCACAAGTAGACGGAGAGGCAGGCAGAGAGAGAGAGAGGGAAGCAGGCTCCCTGCTGAGCAGAGAGCCCAGTGCGGGGGCTTGATCCCAGGACCCTGAGATCATGACCTGAGCCGAAGGCAGCGGCTTAACCCACTGAGCCACCCAGGCGCCCGAGCATTGACTCTTGATCTCAGGGTTGTGTGTACAAGCCTCACATTGGGTGCAGAGATTACTTAAAAATAAAATATTTTAAGGGTACCAGGTGGCTCAGTTGGTTAAGTGTCCAACTCTTGATTTTAGTTCAGGTCATGACCTCAGGATTGTGGGATTGAGCCCCAAGTTGGCTCTGTGCTTAGCGGGAGTCAGCATCTCTCCCTCTGCCTCTCCCTCTGCTCTTCTGCCTTCCCCCTGCCTCTATCCTGCTCACACATTAAATGAATAAATAAATCTTTTTAAAAAACTATAAAGAATAAATAAAATCTTAAAATTTTTTTTTTAAATGTAAGACTTCAAAAGGATTATTGCACCTGTCTTGGAATATGCAGCCATTTCCTAAGGAATTATTTAATGTCATTTCAAATGCAACCAAGAGTAATTACAGTAGAAGACTTAGAGGAAAATCTGCAGTTATAATTTAGATTCATTATGGTATTTCTCATGGTCAGGTCAAAATTTTACACAGACAACAAATGGAAACATTAAAGACAATTATTATATCACCTTTAGTAATAGTAATAATTAAAAATCTCAATACCTAAGTAACTGTTCAAAAACAAAGATCAGATATTCCATTGCATTAGAATAATAAAATTTGTGGCAAATCCTATCAATCGCATGAAGATGTGAGACTTCAACTGGATTCAGTTCTATAAATAAGTTAAGTTCTTCTTAACTTAAAAAAAATAAAACTCCACCCACTTAATAGTGCATTTCCCCAGGTATTGTGAAGAAAGCATTATTTGTTCTAAAGTATACATAGTTCTTTTTTTTTTTTCCACAGACAGAGATCACAAGTAGGCAGAGAGGCAGGCAGAGAGAGAGGGGGAAGCAGGCTCCCTGCTGAGCAGAGAGCCTGATGTGGGGCTCGATCCCAAGACCCTGGGATCATGACCTTATCCAAAGGCAGAGGCTTTAACCCACTGAGCCACCCAGGTGCCCCTAAAGTATACGTAGTTCTAATGAAAATAGAAAACTATATAACTCACGAGAATTACCAAAGAACTTAAAGTAGAAAGAGCATCTAACCAGGAAAATGACAATTTGAGATCTTCTCTAAATGCCAGAAGAGCTGGAAAGAATTTGTGAACCCTCTACCCTCCCAAGAGACCAAGAGACGTGCACTTTTTAAAACCCAGATAGTCTCTATTAAAAATAGGAGAGGCTTCTGGATGGCTCAGTGGGTTAAATCCTCTGCCTTTGGCTCAGGTCATGATCCCAGGGTCCTGGGATCAAGCCCCATACCAGGCTCTCTGCTCAGCAGGGAGCCTGCTTCCCCACCCCCTCCACCGCCTGCGCCTCCCCCCACCCCCGGCCCCGACTACCTCTCTGCCTACTTGTGATCTGTCAAATAAATAAATAAAATCTTTTTAAAAGATAGGAAGAGGCTAGTCAAATAACCTGTCAGAAAGATTTACATCTTTGGATAGCCTTCTGAACTTGGGATATTTATCTATCTCTCTATCTACCTGAACTGTGTACTAGCCACTTGTTATTACCGTAACATCTCATTCCCTTCCCTTCCCTTCCCTTCTTCTCCCAGAGGTTGGTGCTACCTTTCCAGCAGATAAGAGGTCCCTTTGACAGTACACCCTGGGAGCTTCTCACTAGGTAGTACTTTAAGTGCTTCTGCTTCTTTGGCTGGGTGGTGAGCTTCAAGTTAATATGGTTGGAAAATTCCGTGAAATACCGAAATCCTCTTTCTCCACAGCCGATACAGTTTCCAGAAAACCCTGAAAGAAGGAAAATCAAAGTTACTGCTGGATTTGTAAGTTGATACAGTATTTTTACATACAAAAAGTATAGAAATATTCAGTCTTTTTGACCCAATCACTTCTTAATTTCAAGCGGAAAAAAAATCCAAGTTTTTTTTTTAAGCAAAGTTATTTATAAAGACTGACAGTAATTTAATTTCTGCCCTAAAAGGATAATGATTAAGGAAACAGAATGGATAGTATCAAGAGATAGAATTTGTATGGTTGACATAAAAATATGAAAAAGTTTGGTCCTAGAGATGTCCCTTATTCCTTTTCCTAGAGATGTCCATTATTCCTTTTCCATAGGACCAAAAAAGTTTGGTCCTAAAGATGTCCTTTTCCATCCCTCTTAGAGAATCTGCTGGCCCTGGTTCTCTACCCTGTGTACCATGTGGACTTGCCTTCAATGCCACAGCTGATTAGACTGTGCTAATATCTGACCAAGTCTGGGACAGACTCTCCTGGAATTTTAAAATAAATACAGAAAGAATCAGTGAGATGGTACTATGCCCTGATTTATAAGGTCTTATAAAATTAGAACCCAGCTTAGGGGTATGTCCAGCAGTGTGTCAGCTAAGGGATGGGAGAACACAAACTGAGAACCATGAAGAGGAAGCTGGTCTGCAGACAGGCAAGTGTGGACAGTGACGGGCGAACCAAGGCACTGTCAACTTTCCAGTTTCTATGAGATGAGCTGTACTTTCTCATATGAATGCCCTGAGTCCCAGTTTCTCTTTCTTCACTTCCCTGTACTCAAATCAGCTTATTATTACTTTAGGTCTACTATCCAAACAATTCTCACTCAGATTACTCAAACAAAATAAAACATTCAATGACCTGCTTAGAGCAGGGGGCACAGAACGAAGAAATGGAGAAGGCTAAGAGGATGAGAGGCCATCCTTCGCTAAATTGGAAATCAACCCCCTAACATGCAGAGGAAAGTTGCATAGAAAGAGTGCGAGTTCCTCTGGTTCTGACTGATGAGGACACAATATATCTACTGCCATGCAGTGAACAAGGACAAGAAAGGTGTAAATGGGAAAGGGCATTCTGAACTCCAAACATACAGTATCTTTCTATATACATAACTAACGTAAAATAAATTTACTGGAGGGGCGCCTGGGTGGCTCAGTGGGTTAAAGCGACTGCCTTCGGCTCAGGTCATGATCCCAGGGTCCTGGGATCGAGCCCCACATTGGGCTCTCTGCTCAGCGGGGAGCCTGCTTCCCTTCCTCTCTCTCTGCCTGCCTCTCTGCCTACTTGTGATCTCTGTCTGTCAAATAAATAAATGAGATCTTTAATAAATAAATAAATAAATAAATAAATAAATAAATAGATTTATTTACTGGAGTGCCTGGTGGCTCAGTTGGTTAAGCATCTGCCTTCAGCTCCAGTTATAAACCCAGCATCCTGGGATCGAATCCCACATCAGGCTCCCCACTCAGCAGCTCTCTGTCTGTTCCTCCCCCTGCTCGTGCTCTCTCTCTCTCAGATAAATAAATAATATTTAAAAAATAAAATAAAATAAAATAAAATAAATTTAGGTGAAGTGATACATTCTTTTTAAATCCCAAAACAACTGGTCACATAATTAACAAAGATATAGAAGGAGAGAAGGGAAAGGCCACCAGGATTAAAGACAGAATATTTCACAATGTACTAATCTCAGAATGCTGACAATCAAGTCTGAACATTTAGAAACAGCAGTCCAATTTATTATTACTTATTCAGCAATATTTATTGAGCGTCTTGTGCGAAACTAGACAGAGATTGTTCTACTTTCTGATCAGTTACATAAAATTAGTAACTCTATGTAATTAGTTTATTATGGTGACTTTATAGAGTTATAAACATTAATGTAGCTTCATAAATTATTTAAAATATATTCAGAGATGGTTTGCATTTGAGAGCATTTGGCTATCTAATATTTTAGAGCTGGAGATTAAAAAAAAAATTATCAATGGCTGCCTGGTTCACCAAGTCCCCAAACCATCGAACTATCCATCTCTTCAGGTATGCATGTATCTATCCAACAAATACTTGTACTCTATCTACCATGTGCTAGGCACTGTCTCAGGTACCAGGTTTTCAGCATGGAACAAAGCAGATAAAATCAGTGCCTCCATATAATTTACATTGTCATATGATTATCAGGCCTTGATGGAAAATTGCCTGGTTTGCAAGGCACATATAGCACCCAAACACAGTAAAATGATCTAAGAACAATTTAGCAAAAATACGTAAAGACAGTGCCCCCTGAAAGATCCAAGCAGATCTATTGGATAGATCAAAATAGTTCATAAATGATGTAGTGTGAGAATTAGAATTAACAAATTACCAAGGTGAGGTTTTCTCTTTTCTCTTTTCTTTTGCCTGTTCTCTGAGGTGAAAAGCAAGAGAGCGTGAGAGGAAGAAAAGCAAAGCAACTGGACAATCTTCAGTTACCAAAGTGGCACATTAATGATGAGAATTAATAATACTAAAGAGATAGAATGCTACAGCTCATTTTTAAAACTCTCTATGGTTTCAGTATTAACCTTGGTTCAAGAGAGATTGTATCTGCTCAAATTTCTTGTTGTCATTGTCAGAAAAAATTGTGCTTCTTACAGCCAAATTACATTTTTAGTCTTCCGATTGCATGGTAGATTTGGGACACATGAATGACCTGCCACTATATTTTGAAGATTTTATTTCTTTTATTTGAGAGAGAGAGGGAGAGTAAGAGGGCGAAGTAGACTCCTCGCTGAGCAGAGAGCCTGATGCAGAACTTGATCCCCAAACCGTGAGATCATGACCTGAGCCAAAGGCAGATGCTTAACTGAGTGAGCCACCCAGGTGCCCCTGGATCAATATATATTTAATCGATTCCCCCACAGTCTTTTGAATCTGTATAATTTATATAAAAAGTCAGACAAATTGATATTGGAATCCACCAGGATGCAAGTATATTTGAAGCTTAACATTTTTCCCACTATATCTTAATGCATACTGAAATAATTTATCATCAGTAGGAATGTTGGATGGATATTAACTTTTAGACAACAGAGACTGAATATATAAAAATCTCAACAATGTACTCATCTAAGAGAAAACTTCAACCCTTGTGTTGCACTATACTTTCAATTTGGAAAGTAGTTAGTAAAAAATTATGCCCATTCACAAGGCTAGAGAAAGTAAACAAAGTTCCATTTCTATAAGGGTTATGAGTAAATATGACAGAGTTGCAGAATAACTACCAAATAAAGAACAAGTGTTCTGTTCTCAGCACTATGCTGGATGTGTGCCTTATAAACATCACTATTTAACCCTGCAAGGTAGGCATCATTGGCCTCGTTCTACAGATGAAGAGTCTGAGACCTCAAGAGGATAACAAGCCTGCCCCAGTTCTGAAAGTACTAAGTGGTAAACCCGGCATTTTATCCCTGGTTCCAACTCCCAATACTCATGGTCTTTGATCTCATACACCTGATTATCTATAATTATGAAACCTATTATTCTGATAATGTTTGTTGTATCCTTTCTATGGCACATTCTAGGAGGATTCCTCTGGTCATGAAGAATCACTAAGCAAGAAGGCATCATGAGTGATTTTTCTATTTGTGGTCAGACCCACATGTTAAATATTCTATTTGATGACACTGTGATGCTTGTATATTTTTTAAGTTTATTTATTTTTAGTAATATCGACACCCAACATGGGGCTCAAACACACAAGCCTGAGATCAAGAGTTGCATGCTCTTCTAAATGAGCCAGCAAGGCTCCCTGACGCTATGATGCTTTTAAAATGGTAAAAGGAAGTTTCCCAAAATTGTTATACCACAACCCAACTGGGTTACTAGTTCTGTGTCTTATCATTTTTGTGTCCCCACATCACAGCTTAGCATGATTTTGTCACACAGTACATTTGGAACACATAGTGTTGGATAAATGTGTGAACAACTGAAGACTTGGGAACTTCCTTGCTAATGTATAAACAACCATTAGACTTCCATGTTAAATCATCTGATCAAAACCACTAAAAGAAAAGAAAATTAACATGTTTTTATGAAAGCCTTATGGAAAGCATCACTTCTTTTCCTATGCACCAAGAGAAGTCTTTAAATTATAATGTAAGGAACCTTTATAAAGCATGGGCAAGGTTACTTTCTGACTCAAGATACTAATGTACGTATTTCTAAAAGTCCGATAACACTGTATAACTAGGAAAAATGCATCAAACTAAACAAGCACAGCTTAGAACTGACACAATTCTTGGGGCACCTGGGTGGCTCAGTGGGTTAAAGCCTCTGCCTTCGGCTCAGGTCGTGATCTCAGGGTCCTGGGATCGAGCCCCATGTCGGGCTCTCTGCTCTCTCCTCTCTCTCTCTTTCTGCCTGCCTCTCTGCCTTCTTGTGAACTGTCAGTGAATTAAGTAAATAAAAATCTTAAAAAAAAAAAAAAAAGAACTGACACAATTCTTGAATTCTTTGCCCTTTTCGCTTTTTCATTTTTATTGTTATTTGCACCAAAAGCATATGATTGCATCTATACTTAGAGAAATTCTGAGAAACAAAACAAACTCCAGAGAAACACAGCAGCAAAGAAAACAACAAACCTCATGTGACATCTTATCTTCTTAATCATTAATATTAATTTAAAAATAAATCCACTGTTCATTTCCCATGAAGCTAGATTATGCAAAAAGCACAGACTCAAAGTAATACCAGAGAATAAAACAATTCTGAGATAGAGTTACACATTTTATATCACCTATACTTTGGTTGAACTCATGCTAAATGTAAAATGAGAATCACATCAATCAAGTGTAGTTAGGAATAATGGGTGGTGTGGAGAAACTAGCAATAAGATACAAAGTGGATAATCCGCAGCTGAATAACTGAGAGTTGATTTGACATCAGGTCCAAATCAATGACTCTATAAAGAATTAATCCTACTTTGCTTAACAAAGTACTAACTTTTTAAAAATATTTATATTTATTTATTTGAGAGAGAGCATGAAAGAGAGACAGCACAAACAGGGGGAGGGGCAGAGGCAAAGGGAGAAAGAGACTCACCGCTGAGCAGGGAGCCCGACATGGGACTCCATCCCAGGACCTTAGGATCATGACCTGAACCCAAGGCAGACACTTAACAGACTGAATCACCCAGATGTCCCCAAAGTATTAATTTTTGATAACTCTAATGCCATCCTTTAAACCTGGTTTAGAAAAGTCTCTTTAAGGTGGGTGTTTTGAGAATGAATAAAAAATAAAAGGTAATTTTTGAGAAGTTACTAAAAGAAAAAGATGTTTCATACCTGAGTTAAACTATAGAATTCCCAACTAATTCTGTGACTTTTTAAAGAGAAAATTCTGTGATAATTTAAAAATAAATTTGTAGTTGGACTCCTTCACCTTAGAAGAATTTGGTAAGTGTGGAATACTCACCTAAAAGTGCATTTTTCCCATGATCATCTGGTAGAAATCGCTTGTCT
This sequence comes from Mustela erminea, assembly GCF_009829155.1. Taxonomy (NCBI): domain Eukaryota; kingdom Metazoa; phylum Chordata; class Mammalia; order Carnivora; family Mustelidae; genus Mustela; species Mustela erminea. The sequence goes on from NC_045626.1 coordinate 49,078,084, forward strand.
ACAGCACACACTAGGATGTGCTCAGGAAGATTGGGAGACTTGGCCCCCACCAGGAGGAATCCTGCTGGGATGTCGATTTGTTCCATACACAGAGATACCAAACGCAAATCCTTTCCCGCTTGACAAAAACCTAAAACCCAGTAAAAGAGGACACAATGAAATGTTTGGAAAGTTTCTATCTTCTTATCACCCATTTGGAGAGTGAATTTACCCATAGGAATCGCTATTAAGGACTAAATGTAAAGTCCATATTCTCCAACCAGAAGCCAAATCATATGTGCCCCTCTGAGTGGAGCTGAAAAGACCCAAAAGGTTGTATTTCTGACAGGGTTGGCCAACATTGATGACTTTGTATTTTCTGATCCACAAGTAAGCAAATGAAAAATATACAGAGGAAACTTGGAAAAATGTATGTAATTTTTATGTGCACACATAATACAGTATTTTTATACTTTCAGTGCAAGTTCACTTCTGTAAATGGTGACTTCTGTCATAGAAAAGGGAGGCTTTCCATTTCACCCAGGAAGAGACTGTACCTCTGAGTTTGGTGGCCCATAAATGAATGGCCAGAACTAGAACCCAGAACTGTGAGGACAATCTTCATGAGATACAACATGACAACACATGACAAAACTTTACCTAACACTGTGTGTACCATAATGTATCACACTAATTCATTAGCTCATCATTTCTTAAAAATCATTTGCAACAGATGCTGCCCTAGGCCGGGGGATAGAGTTGAACAAACATACCTTCCTCTAAGAGTTTGCATTACAGTTAGTTGAAGGAGTATATAAGGAACCAATAGACACAAAACAATATTACAGAGGGCAGCTATTTTCTGCTGCAAAGCACCCATTTCATATCTTCTGGGAGATAATCAGACCTCCATGAACTCTAACTATATGATTTCTCTTAGAGAATTGTGATATTCTAGATTGACTGGAGCTGGCACCTGATCCAAGCTAGTCACTATAATATCCCCCCTTTCTGGCCATAGTTGATTAGTCAGGGGCACCTGACATAAACTAGGCCATTCAAAGCCTTTTCTCTAGGAATTCTGAACATGGAGCCTGAGTGTGGCTTAGTATGGTCTGTGGCTCAGTTCCTTGCCTTGTGAGAGAAGTCTGTCAGCATGGTCAGCAGACAGTAGGTTGAGGCGGAATGTTCTGGCAGTATGTGGGCCCCTGAAGCCCAGTGTATGTGCCTTTCCTGTGGTTTGACTGTGAAACATTTTGCTTAAGAATTCATTGAGTATCTTCTTCATTCAACCTAAGGCTAATCTCAGTTGGGCTGGGTTTCACTTGCAACCAAAGAGGGTGAACAAAAGTATGATAAATACTATTTCAGAGAGTTGTGGAAGATAAAGGATGGACATCTAACTCTCCACACGCAAACCTGAGGAGATCATCATCATTGCCCAAAACAAAGTAGGGAATAAACCATGCTAAATTCTTCCAGTATCAATTCATATTATGATGTAAACCCAACACCAACAAACAATTGGATGTCATCAGTTAGTATACGAGAAATAGTAAGAAAACAACATTCAGACATATGGTTTGGCTCATCAAGTCTCAAAAGCAGACATAATGGAATCGGAAGAAGTCAACACAAGAAGGGCTAAAATGATAAAACAATGAGGTTCAACCATTTCAATCTTACTTTTTAACACTAAAAACTTTCATATTTAACTTTAGTGTTTGTGAATTGAGGAAAAACAATAGCAGAATGTTACTGTGAATTCTTTAACAATTCTGAATGAATCTATATTTTATTATTCACAATATCATCTATGTATTTGCAAAATATTCATTTGTACATGTAAGTCATATTACTTATTTAGTTTACAAACATTTTTTTGGAAACTATGGATATATAAAACCCCTAAAAAATTCTGCTGCCCTCACCCATTGCAGGGACAGGACTCACAGGTTTAAAAGTGGGGAAATGATGATGATGATGATATTGATGGCAGAAAAATATATGGAGCATTTAACATAAGTCAGGTATAGTGCTAACCACTGCATAGATTATCTCATTTAATTCTCTCAACAACTACTAACTCCTTTCCAAGATGGAGAAATTGAGGCTCAGAAAGATTAGGGAACTTGTCTTAGGTTACATAATGGGTTTGGTAATGTCAGGAATGTCAGACGTGGAAGTTTACTATATAAAAACAGACCAAAATTATACTACTCAACTTGGCAAAAGAAAAGCTAAGAACAATTATAATCCAGATCTAAAACCATGCAAGGTGAACATAGACATATAACCAAATTCTAAAATCTTAAATCTAGGAGGCATTTTATTTTTCTCTCAAAGATTTTATTTATTTGTTTGTCAGGGAGAGATAGACAAAGAGAGAGAGAGAGAGATGGGCAGAGGGAGAAGCAGGCTCTCCAATGAGCAAGGAGCCCAACACAGAATTCAATCCCAGCACTGTGGAATCATGACCTGAGCTGAAGGCAGATGCCTGACTAAGCCACCCAGGCGTCCATCTAGGAGGCATTTTAAAGCCCTAAAAGAAGCACTAATTTCTTTAACCAAAGGAATTATTAATTTGTGTGGACAGTAAACCTAGAAACACATTTCCCATAAGAAATAGCGCCTTCGGGGCGCCTGGGTGGCTCAGTGGGTTAAAGCCTCTGCCTTTGGCTCAGGTCATGATCCCAGAATCCTGGGATCAGGCCCCACATCAGGCTGTCTGCTCAGAGGGGAGCTGCTTCCCCCTCCCTCTCTCTGCCTGCCTCTGCCTACTGTGACCTCTGCCTATCAAATAAATAAATAAATAAATAAATAAATAAATAAATAAATAAATCTTTATTTAAAAAAAAAAGAAAGAAAGAAAGAAAAAGAAATGGTGCCTTCATCATGACTTGCTCCAAAAGGCAGATCATGTATCTTCCCAAAATGTATAGATAAACTCAGCGATGAGAGGTTCATGATCACCCAAAGGATGGAAAACAGGGTGCTTGGGGAACTGTCTTTGTCACTAAGCAGTAACAATACGACCTTTCTACAACTTTGACTCACACCACATTAGAAAGAATGGACTAGATGAAACAATGAATCTGTACCAAATTATATAAATTTGCAAATTAAATTATGAACTTTTTAGAACATCAGAGCTATAGAGAATCTCAAGACCAGCATCTCCCAACAGGTAGTTATCAAACTCCCAGGAATTTATAAAGGTAATCCACAATACTTGGAATTATAAGTCAAACTCAATAGATACCATTATCAATTTCTAAAAGCTAATAAATAATCATTCTAATATCCTACTCTTAAAACAATGTTCTGAGGGCCTTCCCTGATAAACATGTAGGGATAGCGGACACCGGCCAAATTAACTCAGGACTCACTTGTTTGAACCCCCTATCGGTGTGTGACTTTGATTTTCATACAATTGTTTTTATCACCAGTCATATGTATTAATATGGTGCTTAATTTATACTCATAATACACTGTTGGTTAATGATGGGAAACTCAGGGAGCACTGATTGTGTAAATGAGAACAGTCATTTTACAAATGTGTCTAAAGATGCTCTTGCTAGAAATGAAAATTAGATTCAATCCCAACGCCACTCATTAAATTATAAAATTATATGAAATGCACCAATATGTTTCTAGGACACCAAAAAAAATAATGTCAAGGTAAAATTTAGTGATCATATCCAATTTGGCTCTTCATGTAAGAGGGAAAAGCCAAGCTCATTCTGCAGCCTTTTCAGTAGCAGAAATTCTGCAAGCAGCAGCCAGAAACCTTTTCATCATATAGAGTAAAAATTATAAAAATATACTAATATACCCTTTTAATTCTAAAATATAAAAATTCTAAAATATGGGTGTTAAAAGTAGATTTTTGACTTTTTTTTCTTTTTTGATGCTGGAAAACACTTAAATACACTTAGCCCCCCCAAAAACTTATATTTCATTTTTGAATTTGTCAATGAAATATATTTTTTCCTACAAAACCAATTTTGAATAAATTAAGAAACAATTACTGAATAATTAAATGTAGACAATTTTTTCTCATATGCATGAATAAGATCATAGAGTATATTAACATATTGGTCTAAAATAAATACTTTATACTTAAAATCAGTTCTTTATCATGTCCCATGTAGTGACAGAATTGGGCTTTAAATTCCTAAGGAGTTCAAAAAACTGCATATTACCATAAAAAGAAATTTGTGAGTCAAGACTGGGTAACACTAATCTATTTAGTATGTAAATAAGGACATGAGGGCCCATAAAGGTTAAGAAGATGGTCCACGTTCAAATATTCCGCAACTGGAAAAGATGGAACTAAAACCCATCCTGACTCGAAATCGATGCCCCTTCATCATTGACATTAACATCTCTCTGACTCCGAATGTTTCACCTTCCCTTGGTCTGAAGTAGGACCTTCCTATTGTTTCTTCACTGCCTTTTTCCTCCCCCCCACAGCCCTCCCCGAGTCCTACTACCCAGTTTTGCAGGTTGAATCCAAGCGGCACTTTCCACACCAGCCCCTGCCTGAGAGCCATGATCTATTGGCACCCACCTACCTCATACTTGCTGATGAATCCTTAAAACTCACAGTTTTTCTGATGAGATTTCTAAAAGCAATACATTGCAGCAAAGGGAGATCAAGGGGGAAAATACAATTTTGGTTCTGGGCTTAACAGATACAGAGTCAAGAGGACAGAGTGTGGAGAACACCTGAAGAAAGCAGGATTTTCTACAGAAGAAAGATGACTTCAGAGTGATTTCTGTGGCAAAAAGAGAAACACACAGTCAGCTCAAATTACGAAGTACAAATAGTGTTCAGTGATACAGCCTTTCAGGGTTTTCCCACTTAATGACATGAGGACATCTAGAGGTTGAAAGTAAAAATGATTAAACAATGACTGGATTCTAGAAGAGTCTTTTCTACTAATTTCTTCCTTAAAAAAAATTTAAGTCGTGCTTATGACAATGGAAAGAGAAAATACACTATTTTATGCTTTTAAAAAAAGGCACAATGATAAGAGTATGTAAAAGGGGCACAAGAAGCAACTGAAGGTGCTTCCAAGGTCCAAAACTGGAACAATTTGAGAAACAAAGTAAAGTAGTATTGGATTATAACTCAACATAAAATAAATATCCATGAGTGCATAATGATATAAATGACTGAATAAACTGATAAGTGGGCTGGGAGAAAGAGACTAATTCCCATGCAGAATTTTGAATAACTTATGCTGATACTCTATCCTCAAGAAGGTGGAGCAAATTCCCCATTCCTTAACTGTAAGCTGAGCATCGTGACTTTCTCCCACAGTATGGAAAGTGGGGGAAACAATGGAGATAATACTACCCCCACCAGGTGATCTAGGCCAACATCAATAGCCATAAATCATGTTGACAAAATGTACCCTTGACATAATGTGATGAAAATGGCACTTTACCTTTGCAATCTTCTTTCCCCAAACCCATAACCCCAGCCTAATCAGGAAAAAAACCTCAGACAAACTCTAGGAGAGGGTCACCTACAATATACCTTACCAATAATTCCTAAAACTGTCAGGGTCATCAGAAACAAGGAAAGCCTGAGAAACTGTCACAGCCCAGAGGAGCCTAAGGAGACATGTTGACTAACTAATTTAGTATCCTTGTGAGATTCTGGAACAGAAAGATATTGGTAAAAACTAAAGAACCCAAATAAACTATGAACTTTAGTTATTATTAAAATTAATAATAGGGGCACCTGGGTGGCTCAGTCCTTTAGGCATCTGCCTTGAGCTCAGGTCATGACCTCAGGGTCCTGGGTTTGAATCCCGCCTCAGGCTCCCTTGCTCCGTGGGGAGTCTGCTTATTCCTCATCCTCTGCCTCTCCATGCCACCCCACCCCACCCCTACTGGAGTTTTCTCTCTCACTCAACTAAATAAATATAATCTTTTTTAAAAATTAGTAATAATGAAAGATGTCAACAATAGGAGAAACTGCAGGGATATACCCTATCCTATTTTCTCAACTTTTCTTTAAATCTAAAACTGTTCTTTAAAAATGAAGTCTATTTTTACAACGTCCCATTTTTATCTTTTTGCCTTCATGTTACTCACCAACACAAGCCACTTGGCCAATTTAAGAGGAAAGAGAATAGGAGAGAAAGAGAAGGCAAGGCTGAATCCAGTAACAGGTCAGCAAGAAATCAATCCAAGGCCAGAAACAGTTGCAAAATCAAGAAAAAGTTTCTAAGTCTAGTTTGTAATTATTCTGAGAATACCCTCACCCGGCAAGGGTCTGAGCTTTTCTGTGATGTTTTTTAACTGTTTCTTCTAACCCTCATTCTTGGGATTCAAATCAACTAATCATATACAAAATATATTAACTGGATCCCCAATTAAGAAAAAGCATTATGCAAAGAGCAATAAGCAGTTTTTGTTTTGTTTTGTTTCTTTTTAAGATTGAAAATAAGCTGTGTGTGTCTGTAAAGAAGAGCAGGTAGCTTAAGAATCTAGGAAATGTGATTATATTTTAAGGTCTGTAGGTTCCAAATATTTTGTGTAGTAGGTAGTTCCAGTCTCTAGAAATATGTCAGAATACTAATGTAATAAGGATCAATTATTCAATCTCAAGTAAAGCTGCAAACAAAATGAAAAGGCACCTTATTACTCCCTTGTAGGGTAATTTTGAATCACACCTGGACTAATCCTGAAAGAAAAGCCAGAATCTTTCTTTTAGAGGCTTCTGGAAGACCCGGGGAAGAGTGCCCTAAGGAAGGATCTAAGCCTGTTTACTATATGCAGGGAAAGAGAGATAAGTTACCGATGTTGTGCACACCAATAACATTTGACAAACTTGCTCTTAAGTAGCTTCATTTTTTAAAAGCAATACTGAAATGCTGCCTTAACCCCAAGGCCTTTGCAGCAAATTATTTTAATTAAGAATAGGAATAATGGTAGAGGGTCCTTCTTTGTAAACTTCATCTGCATTTTCTTAAGAAAATAGCCAAGGTTTTCACTTCACAGAACCAGATTTGCATTCTCCAATTATCTCCAACTTGAAGGTTACAGAGTAATCTAAGCAGGGGGGAGGGGAACGTTTACTGAAACAGCTGTCAACACAAACTAAAGTAATCGAAGCCGAATTTGGAGGCTTCAAATTTGGTTGCCCTTCACCTCTTTAGACAATCAACTGCCTCCCAGCAGGGTGGGAACCTACACTATTCCAATAATTTACATAAGAAATTAGCAACCGAAATTTACATCAGAATGGTAACCCCTAGAAGCCCATCAGGTATTAAGTATCTGCTTATCTAAATTGCCTCTAAAAATAGCTTTCCCTTCCTTTAAGTCTTAGGTAAATAGAGGATTTCCCAGGAAGGGAAGGTGGTACGCTAAGACAAGTCCAGGCATTATATTGTGTTAATTCACTGTCATTTCTATAAGAAAAAAATCAGGACTCTTCTGTCTTAGAGGGAGAGGGCTCTTGGAACTACCCTAGACTGAGCCAAATTAAAAGAGCTATAGACAAACTTTAAACTATCAAATTATAAACCACGCCTTTTGTTTTTAATGGCCACCTTCCAGTGAATTGAAAGGGGGAAAATACGGACATGTAATTAATTATAAGAAACCAAAGCAGCTGATGTATAGGAATCTATGTGTAGGACTAGTGTTTTCGGGTTGTCTTGGAATGTGAATTTATGCTTGGGGAGATCCCCCACCCCCCAGGAAAATTGCACCTCCAGGTCTTATCGTTCATCTCTAAAATTAACTACCACCCTTCCCTTACACTTTACACAATCACTACACGGTAAGAACAGTGTTCTCACATTTCAAAGTTCAAGAAATTGTTGCTATCTGTTAGGTGGTGTTTATATCCAGGTGTGCACTAAACAGCTTTCCACACCTGATTGTTAGTAATACCCAATGTCACCACTCCAAAAGGCAAACTAAAAACACATTCAGAGGGGCATCTGGGTGGCTCAGGCCATGATCTCAAGGTTCTGGGCTCAAGCCCCGCATCGGACTATCTGCTCAGTGGGGAGCCTGCTTCCCCCTCTTTCTCTGCCTGCCTCTCTGCCTACTTGCCATTTCTCTCTCTCTCTCTCTCTCTGTATGTGTGTCAAATAAATAAATAAATAAAATCTTTAAAAAATAAAAATAAAAACATATTCAGAGCACACGGAAAACAAGAGAGTCCCTCCCCCATTTCTGGTATAAAAGTTGATATTTCAAAACTCTCACCTACAGCTTTTTACTCTGATTCTATTTAATTCTTCCACTTAACAAGATTCTCAGTGACAATCCAACAATATTTTTAAGCACAATTTCTTTTTTTTTTTTTTAAAGATTTTATTTATTTACTTGACAGAGAGAGATCACAAGCAGGCAGAGAAGCAGGCAGAGAGAGAGGAAGGGAAGCAGGCTCCCTGCTGAGCAGAGAGCCCGATGCGGGACTCGATCCCAGCACCCTGAGATCATGACCTGAGCCGAAGGCAGTGGTTTAATCCACTGAGCCACCCAGGCACCCTTTAAGCACAATTTCAATGTCTTGTTGTTAACTGTAAAGTATGACGTGACTGATTAAATAAAAGTCACAAAAATGGATATAAAACAACTAAGTGGAAACCCAATCTGGTCAACTTCTACACAAATATAGGTGAAAAGGCCTCTATTACCAATAATAAGTAAATTGATATATATTACATTAAGTCTGGGCCAAAGAAACCAAACACATGTGGAACAAAATTTATAAAAAATGATGTGCTAGAGGGAGGCCCAGCATACTTGTAGTGAATCAGGTGTAGATAGGCTACTAAAACTAAGGGTTTTGAACTTTTTACAGTTTATCAGATTCTTTTGAGAAGGAAATGAAAGAAAGGAGAAGAAAGGAGAAGGGAGGGAGAGAGAGGAAAGAAAAAAAGAGATAAACTTTCAGTGTACACTCGTTTATCTGGATTTGCACATTTGAGTTTATAGTTTATCCCAGTTTATTTGCAATCAGTCTTTGTAGAGAGAATGTCTCAGAATCTTACCCCTCTTTTCCCACCTCCTCACTCCTAAGATTTGCATGCATTGTAATCACCCCAGGTGATTTTATATGCAAGCCCGTCTGGCTATAAAACCAGAACCCTGGCTAATAAAGAGAGAGTAGAATCCACATACTAATTAGGCTGGGATAGCCAGAAACAGCATACACTGAACAAAGGGAAGAGAGTACATTTTAAGTTGTGACATCATCAAAACAATGAATTACCGAGAATATTTTATATTTGGATTTCCTTTTTAAAGTGTGGTTGAAGCCTTAGTGGAAGAGGAAGTTAACAAAACAAATAAAATGGAGTTATTAAAATATGTACATTTTTATCTTCTACAAATAACACTATACTGTATGACTGTTCAAAATAAGAGGAAAACGTAAATATAAAACATCTAATAAATCCATTATTGTTTTTGAGGGTGGAAGATAAAAAAGTAGGAAGACAGACACTTTAAAAGTTCCTAAGATAGTAGTATTCTTGCAGGAAAAACCCTGATCTGGTCCTAGGCCTGTTTTGCCACATATCATCTCAGAGAAGTCATTCAACTGCTGTGAATCTCACTTTATTCATCTAGAAGATAGAATGATAATACCTGTCTTTCTTATAGACACCTGCTGTGAAACACAGGAGATAATGTCAGCGAGAGCATAATCATTCCTCATTCCTTTCTGTAATTACTGGTTTCCAGTCTTGAGCACCACATGCAATGATTGGAAACTAGCCAGATAATAAAGAGGGATTAGAAAAAAAAAAACAAAAATTAAACCCACCATCTGTAGTGCAAGACCCTTCCGGGGCAGGTTTTTGTGAATAGGGAATTGGTGGGCTATTTGAATCAGACATTTCTTCATCATCTTCATCATCTTCCATTTCATTAACTGTTAGATTGTTAGAAAAATCCAGGCTTCCATTTTGAGTGTAGCGGTGTACCAAATCTTTATCCAGATCCTCCACTTTGGGTTTCACATCTAGGTAAGCAAATAAATCACAGCTAAGTTAATAAAAAGATGCTTATGGAAAAATTACCAAAAGAAAAATTCATAGTTCTGAAAGGTATCAGAGGACAAGAAGACAAGCAATTTCTAATATTTAATCAATGTTGTTCAGGGGTCCCCAGATTTGGAATTTCCATTTCTTTTAAAAGGAGTCTAGAAATGTGCAGAATTGAGAAACGTACCTGCAGATGAGAAAGGATGCTGGTCAGGGTCCAAGTACAGCTGGGAAAAAATTGGCCGTGGTACCACACTACTACATCTGAGAGACGCTTCTATGGAGTTGTGGAGAGCTTCCTCAAATTGAGCAGATTTCAGTTGCCCAGCATATGAATTCCCCATGGTCTACACCACCCCCACAAAGAGAAAGAGGAAGAAAGGAAAAAATTGATATAATTAGAGGACACTATATCTGCAAAGTACACGAAAGGCTGACATAAACTAAACTATGTATCTTGTTAAGATTCAAACATAAACTTTATACTTCTTAAGAAAATTTGTATCGGGGATCGATTACACCACTTTTGCTTTTGGTCTTTATAATCCAAACCCATTTCAAAAAGAGCCTTTGGAGGAACTGTGTTTGAGAATCAAACAATAATAAATGCTTTAAGTTTCTCCAACCAGTAAATCAAGATTGACCTGTCAATTGTGAAGCCATACATGATGACAATGGGGCTCACACTTCCTCCTTAAAACTAGTGGACTTCCATTACCCTATACCAACTATCAGTGCTTTTAGAGTAAATCTCTAATTACTTCTCTCTCTACTAAAATCTTCTTATCCTGGTACCTACAGTAGGGGGAGACACTTCTCTGGGGGAAAAAAAATTAAAGCTTTATGATAATATACTTAATTGACAAATTCCTGAAAAAAGATTTAAACATTTTAAACCCAGAGAACTCATTCATATATATTAGTGTTTATTTTTTAAAAGTGTTATTTCATTTGGGACCCTTTAGGAAAGTATAATATAGGAAGTTTTAAAGTCATGGCCTTTACTTCTCATAAGGAATATTTATACCGTTCTTGCTAGTTACAAAAATCTCCATGTATATCAATAATAACTACAATTCATGAAGTGCTAACTATTGGCTACACCAGCAATTCTCAAAGTAGCGGTCTGAGGTCACCAAGACCCTTTCTGGGGTCCATGAAGTCAAAACTCTTTTCAAGTTTTTTACTGAGATAGTATTTGCCTTTTTTACTCTCAGCCTCTCATACGTAGACAGCAGAATCTTCCAGAGGCTGCATGATATGTGATACCCAAGAGGTTGATGTGGAAGCAGACAGAACAAGCTTCTTGCTAAGTTTTTTGGAAAATACAGTTCTTTTTCACAAAAAAATGTGTTTTTTATGTTGTCATGTAATGGGTTTATTATTTTAATTTTTGAAGTTAATATATGTTTTAAATATTTCTTAGTCTTGGGGCTCCTGGGTGGCTCAGCTAGTTAAGTGTCTGCCATCAGGTCATGATCTCTAGGTCTCCAGGTCCTGGGATTGAGCCCTGTATCTGGCTCCCTCCTCAGCAGGGAGTCTGCCTCTCACTCTTTCTCTTTCCCTCTGCCCCTCTCCACCACTTGTTCTCTCTCTCCTTCTCTCTCAGATAAATAAATAAAATCTTTAAAAACATTTTTGTCTTCATTTCTAATAAATATAATCCACATAAGCAAAATTCAATTTTTAAGAGTATAAGGGGATTTTAAGATTAACAGTTTGAGGGACATTGAGATGGACAGTACTCTGAACAGTTCATAAAAGTTATTTTATTTAATCTTTAGTATTCTGAAGTAGGTAGGGCCTCTTCTCATTTCATAGATGAAAAACTAAGACTTAGAGATGCCAAGTAATTTGTCTGCTATCACCCAGCTGATAAAGGTCAGAACCAGAACTCAATATCTAGTTGTGTGATGATAAATCCTGCACTTTTTGAGTACAAGCTCAACTTGAATGAATCTCATTTCAAGAAAGGCAATTTGAGGGGCACCTGGCTGGCTCAGTTGGAAGAGTGTGTAACTCTTGATCTCAGGGCTGTGAGTTTAAGTCCCACGTTGAGTATAGAGATTACTTACATAAATGAAACTTTAAAAATTTTTAAAAACAAAGAGAGAGGCAATATGAGAATATCTTAGTCCCACTTCTCCCATCAAGGAGAGGGACAGGTATTAAATTTCATCTGGAAGTCCAACTTTGAGTCTCTGGAGCTAGTCCCTACAGGACTGATTAAGAAGGACCTTGAGGGCATCTGGGTGGCTTAGCCTTCAGCTCAGATCATAATCCTAGGGTCCTGGGATGGAGCCTACTTCAGGCTCCCTGTTCAGCAGGACACCTCCTTCTTCCTCTCCCATTCCCCCTGCTTGTGCTCCCTCTCTCACTGTCTCTCTCTCTCTCTGTCAAATATATATATATATATATATATATATATATAATTTTTTTTTAAGAAGGACTTTGAACATGTACCTGGGCTCAGCAGGAAAAGGAAGCCAAGATCTAGTAGTGATGACTCAGCAGAGAATGGGTGATGCACAGCACAAACTTAGAGTCAGGTTTCTCACACATATATGCATGAGCTCCATAGGAGATTTTGGGGGCTCTGATCTGCCTCTGCATAGCAAAGAAGGCCATTTACATGACTCCTTGTAGCAGTGAGTAGTATTCAGACATTTCCATCAGAGTAGCTGAGTTTATCAAAGCTTTGTTAGAGATACTTAGGATTTAGAAGAAAAGCTGGAAATGTATTTTGTAAGTAATTTTTTAAAAAAGATTTTATTTATTTATTTGACAGAGAGAGAGAGATCACAGGTAGGCAGGGAGGCAGGCAGAGAGAGGGGGAAGCAGGTTCCCCGCTGAGCAGAGAGCCCAATGCGGGACTCAATCCCCCAGGACCCTGGGATCATGATCTGAGCCAAAGGCAGAGGCTTCAACCCACTGAGCCACCCAGGAGCCCCTGGAATTGTATTTTGGCAAACCTTTCTCAAAATAGGTAATAATAAACTAAATGCCATGTATTTAAATTAGTATGTTCCTTTTTATAAGGAAAAGAAATTTTGTAATTATATGAGGCGATGCTTAACTAAACTTATTGTAGTAACCATTTTGTAGCATATACCCCTATTGAATCATTATATGGTACATCTAAGACTTATAAAATGTTATATGTCCATTGTATCTCTATTAAACTAAAAGAAATAAATTACTAGGTTTCTTTCAATTACAAGTTTTCTTTCTTATAAAAAGTACATACCTGAAAGTACATGTATGATACTTAAAATTATAAGTGGAAGAAGAATCAACAAGGTCTGTCAAATAAAGTTCTCCTAAAATACTAAGTTCTTGTCCAAGCTTCTAAGACTCCCCATTAGTACAAACATAAACAATTTAAATTTTCTAAAGCTCAAAAACAATAAATTTTTCAGTAGAGCCACACGGGACCAAAACAGGGTGGGGTTGCAGGAGAAATAGTCTGTGTCACCACTTTATATGTGTAAGTCATAATTTCCAGACCTATTTCACCTTTCTTCTTTGCAGAAGGGAGAACCCTACCAGCACAGTCAACCATGGGATTTCTTAACAGTGGAAACAATGGAATAACTTCAAAGATGGACCTTTAGTCTTTCTCCAGAGCACCAAATGCCTGGAAATCTTGCCTCTTCTTAACTATTACCTGCTTAACAAGTTATCTTCCTTTCGTCATTGAAAACCCTGAGAACTATATTCTCTAAGAGATCTTTTTAGTTTAATAAAGAAGTGCCCAGTTGTACATGGAGAACTACGTAATCTCATCTTTTAGATTTCTAGCTTAAGGAGCAATATAACAAATACGTATGTGCAGGGCAAATAAATATTGTGCTGAATAAAAATACTAAATCAACATAAAAATGGGTGATCAAGTTTCACCATATAGAAGATATTCATAATCGGACAAGAGCATTAGCAATATTCAGAGGGAGACAAAGGGAAGTACCCATGAAACAATTTGAAGAATAAAAGAAAGTGACTAATCATTCTAAATGAAAACATAACGGTATTTTTTTAAATGATAATGATAATATGAAGAATTATAAAACTGACCCTAGACTTCTTCTTTTTTTTAAAAGAAGATTCTATTTATTTATTTGACAGAGATCACAAGTAGGCAGAGAGGCAGGCACAGAGAGAGAAGGGGAAGCAGCCTCCCTGCAGAGCAGAAAGCCGGGCATGGGGTTCAATTCCAGGACCCTGAGATGGGTCAATTCTATGGCCTGAGCCGAAGGCAGAATCTTTAACCCACTGAGCCACCCAGGTGCCCCAAAACTGACCCTGGACTTCTTTAGTGCTGAGTATGGAGTTCCTCCCTTTACTAGTTCAAGTTCAATGCTACCCAATTTCCAGTTCAATGCTACCAAAAGAAAGGTGAAGTTCAAGGAAGATGCCTTTTTAGTGTATTCTTAATATCATATGCTATAATATTTTACTTATTTAAGATTTTATTTATTTATTTGATAGAAACATAGCGAGAGAGGGAGCACAAACTAGAGGAGTGGAAGAGAGAGAAGCAGGCTTCCCGCTGAGCAGGGAGCGCCATGTGGGGCTCAATCCCAGGACCCTGAGATCATGACCTGAGCCAAAGGCAGACACTTAATGAATGAGCCACCCGGTCACCCCTAGGGTCACTGAAACTGTTGGCATTATCCACCTAGACCACCAGCCTTCCTTTCCTGTGAATCTCAAAGATCTCCCAGTGCCTAAGATGACATTGTTATGTCATCTGAAAATGTTATGCCACTGAAAATCACTGTGAATAAATTCAACTTCAGGTCAGAAAACAGAGAACTACTTTTCAGAATTTTCAGAATCAGTTGTTGAATCAAACACAATAAGAAAGCAAAGTTGCAATTTCTATATATATATTCATAACTTATGTATCTGGCTTACATTAAGGACTACAGACCTCTGAGATGCTAATAGACACTCTTGTGACATTAAAGAAATCTCTAAGAAAGACATGGTATACAATATGGGCTCCTTTTGCCCCACTAATTTTTTTTTTTTTACGATTTTTATTTATTTATTTGACATAGAGCGAGAGAGAGCAAAGGCAGAGGGAAGGACAGGCAGGAGAAAAACAGTTTCCCCATGAGAAAGGAGCTCGGTGGAGAGCTGGATCCTAGGACCTGCGATCATGACCTGAGCCAAAGGCAGCCACTTAACTGACTGAGCCACCCAGGCACCTTTTTTTTCTTTTTTTTCCTTCTTAAAGATTTTATTTATTTATTTGAGAGAGAGCGAGAGAGCACACAGAGAGAAAGGGAGAATCAGGGTCCCTGCTGAGTAGGGAGCCCGATGTGAGGCTCCATTCCAGGACCTGGAGATCATGACCCAAGCTGAGGGCAGATGCCTAACTGGGCCACCCCAGTGTCTCCCCCCCCCACCCCATAATTCTTTTTGAGAGAAAGGGGTGGGAGTGGCAGAGGGAGAGAGAGAATCTTAAGCAGGATCCACATTCAGCAGCATGGAGCCTGGTGCGGGGCATGACCTCACCACCCTGACATCATGAACTGAGCTGAAATCAAGAGTCGGACTCTTAACTGCCCCATGCACCACTAATTAATTGCTCAAAATGCAATACACATACAAACCACCACACCATTGTGGTCTGGGATCTTTATGCTCTAGCCTTCTCCTTTTCTACAGAAAAATAAAAGGGATGGAGTAGAACAGTCAGCTTCCATCACTGGTGGCTTTGGGAACAAAGACTGAAGAAGTAAGGAAAAGGGTAGCTTGGGAAATAAGCACCTGCTAATGGCTCCATGGCCCCTTCTAAATACTCCTTTTTCTGTTGAAAGAGGAAAGGACAAGCAATACAATTTGGGGGAAACTACTTGATCTGTAACGTTTTTATTTCCTTTTGTCAAATGTTTCATGGCTAATAGTTACTGTATCATTAATACAGTAATTTACTCTTTTAGTAGTTACAAAGTACACAGGACAGAGGAAGAAAATTTTCCTTTAACTTGCTCCCTAAAGACTTTTACAATTAAAGCATTAGATAAGGGGCACCTGGTTGGCTCAGTTGGTTAAGCATCTGCCTTCAGCTCAGGTCATGATCTCAGGGTCCCAGCATCAAGCCCAATGTCAGGCTCCCTGCTCAGCAGGGAGACACCTTCTCCCTCTCCCTCTGCCCCTCCTCACTGTTCATGCTCTTTCTCATCCTCTCTTTCTCAAATAAATAAATAGAATCTTTTTTTAAAAAATGAAGCATTAGAGGTGCTTGGGTGGCTCAGGGGGTTAAAGCCTCTGCCTTCAGCTCAGGTCCTGATCCCAGGGTCCTGGGATCGAGCCCCGCATCCAGCTCTCTGCTCAGTGGGGAGCCTGTTCCCCACCCCCCTGCCTGCCTCTCTGCTTACTTGTGATCTCTCTCTCTGTCAAATAAATAAATAAAATCTTTTAAAAAATGAAGCATTAGATAAGATTTCAGAATACATATTCTTATTTTTCAAATATTAACTTTATGTTATGTGTGAAGAATGTGTCACAATAGTAGGCACCTAATAGGCAGGTGATACGCTACTCAGTTGCTGCTATCATTAATATTATTACTGGTGGTGGTGGTGGTCTTGTCATTGTCAAGAAATGGGAAAGGAAGGGAAAAAAAAAGAAACGGGAGAGGAGACATTCTTCTTTGGACAATTAGAGTACTAGTAACATGGAGAGCTTGCTAACTGTCAGGTAAGTACTCTATTGTCCTCATTTTTAAGAGAGCTGAGGCCTAGAGAATTTAAGGAACTTGCCCAACGGGAAAAAAAAAGGAGATGGCAAAGACAGGAGTAGAATCTAACCAGTTTGGCTATAGCAACAGCTCTCTTAGGCTATCTTAATCACCGAGACCATCCAGCTGTTTAAACCCCTACAATAGCAACCTAATTGGGTAAATGGATACTCTGTAAAATACTATTACTAAATTGCCAAGCCAAACCAAATCACACCAAACTAAACCAAAACAACCCATAGATTTCTATGTTTGCTGATCTGTCCTTGTCTCTATATGTCATGGCTGCAAGACAAGACTTAAAAGGAGTTTTAGCTTAAGACATGTGGCTAATAGGCACAAAGCCAAGCAACAATTTTAAAAAGTCAAAATAAAATAAAATTACCCCTCCCCTCAATAAATCTCAGTGTATTAGATGAAAGGGAGAGATAAACAAAGGGTAACTTATTTAACAAATAATAACTAAATACCCACATATATGGGAGAAAGCCTGGGACGCCCTTGAACTCCAAAGCACCTGATAGATGGACTGCATGTCCCCTGATTTTGAGAACTCTCTTCTTCATACCCTTTTCTACCCATTGCTTCCAACATTGGAAGACTCAGTCATGTTTCATTAATCCATTATGTGGCAAGTCGAGAAATCAAAAATAGTCTTATCAACTCCCTAAAATGTTAGGAATGTTTATATAACTTAGTTTCCTCCAATATTTTCCCTCTGTCTGAAAAGGTTTTTATTTTCTGTTAAGGACAAGAGAAAGTTTCCTAAAACTCCAAATGATAAAAAGAAAGGATGAACTTGAGTGTATCTTCCTTGATTTTTTTTCTTATACCAGTTAAAGTAGTAGATTCGAGATATGGCCCAATCTATTACTTTTGAGAAAGTAACACAATTCCATTTCTGTTTCCGTCTTTCATCTTTGGCAGACCACTTAATCTAAGTAGGTAGAAGTAAAAAAAAAGAAATTTCTGACAATAATATTATATAAATTTACTGGAAATTTCAAAACACAATTTTTCTTGTAAAGATAATGTTGTTACAAGCAGAAAAAATACTGGGAAGTATACATAATAATGTGTTAATAATGTTTACCTATTAATGTTGTATTGTTTTTAAACTATCCTTTTTTCAGTGCACCTGGCTGGCTCAGTTGGTAGAACATGACTCTTGATCTCAGGGACCTGAACTTATGTTCCTCATTCCACAGAGCCTTCTTTAATAAATAAATAAATAAATAAACTATCTTTTCTTTTTTTTCTATTTTCCAATTTTTAAGGTAGTGAACAGTATTACAGCAAAGGAAAATATCATATAATGAGTGAGCTAATCCCAACCTGACTATCCTTGAACAAGCAGTGTGAAACATGGGCTTATTACTTAACAACTAGATTTGCCAGATGAACATCCCTCCACCCTTTCCTGGTGCTTCCAGATTCCAGGGAGAACACAATTCATTCCAGTGCTTAGACTGAGAACCTCTCATCAAGATTTGGAGTTTCTACTACTATTTTCTACCATAATTACTCTAAACTATTTTCCCCAAGTTATGATATATGTGTATTGGCCCAACCATCTCCTTCAACAAGTTCCTCTTTTGACCAAGAATAAATATTTTCAAGGTGTTACACTTGGGCTATTTGTAAACATTGACTTTCTGGGCACCTGGGTGCCTCATCTGTCTTCAGCTCAGGTCATGATCCCAGGATCCTGGGATCGAGCCCTGCATCGGGCTCTCTGCTCACTGGGAAGCCTGATTCTCCCTCTCTCACTCCCCTTGCTTGTATTCCCTCTCTCACTGTCTCTCTCTCTGTGTCAAATAAATAAGTGGAATCTTAAAAAAAAAAAAAAAAGTTGGGGTGTCTGGGTGGCTCAGTGGGTTAAAGCCTCTGCCTTCGGCTCAGGTCATGATCCCAGGGTCCTGGGATCGAGCCCCACATTGGACTCTCTGCTCAGCGGGGAGCCTGCTTCCCTCTATCTCTCTCTCTCTGCCTGCCTCTCTGACTACTTGTGATCTCTGTCAAATAAATAAATAAAATCTTAAAAAAAAAGTTGACTTTTACTTATTTATCTATTTAGAGAGGAAGAGGGAGTAAGGAAGAGCAGAGGGAGAGGGAGAGAGAAAATCCCAAGCAGGCTACATGCCCAGTGCAGAGCCCGACACAGGGCTTGCTCTCACAACCCTGACATTATGGCCTGAGTCAAAATTAAGAGTCAGACGCCCAGCCTCCTGAGCCACACAGGCACCCCTAAAAGTTGACTTTTAATACCAACCATCTGGAGAAGATAAACATTAACTTTAAAATATATAGGGAAAAAAGGATCAGTTACTGACAAGAAAGAATAAGGAAAATACCGATGAAAAAAAATCGTGTACATGCTAAAATAAAATCTCAGGTACTACTTCAGGGTTAGTCTAGTTTTAAAAGCAAGATTGGCTATGGAGAAGATACACAGAGATATATATTTTTAAAGTAATAATTCATTTTAAAAATATTTCAGATTTGTATTTCCAAGCACTGTCTACTGAAAAGTCTGAGAGGCAATGGCAATTCAATAACAATAAGCACTTCCTAGTACCCTGATTGTGGTTTTCTACTGCCATTCCCCACTAAAAAGAATCAAAGCTCCTTGAAATTACAGCCAATTCCAGGTCTGGGGCAGGAAATACACTTGAACAGAGAGCAAAGAAGCTATCAGTGGGTAATGGATCATGTCAAAAGACATGAGTCAATATGAAATGTTCCCATAGGCCAAAGACGAAATAAAAGAAAAAATGCAATGCAGTGAGGCATATCTAAATTACGAAAACTCACAAATTAATTTTGCTACTCAAGGAAAAAAGAGAGAACTTGGAAAACAAAACAAAAACCAAAAATCCCCAAAGCATCTACTTGAATGCTGCTAAAAGGAAAGGGAAGAGGGAAATACTTATTTTGCTCTTCCTGTACTTCAGAGGAACCAAACAGTCCTGGTTATTTAGAGTTTTAATACTTTTAATAAAGATTTTCAGCTAATAAATGGGAAAAGAATGACAGAATTAGAAAATTACCAGTTTGCAATGCTTAATACAAAATTCATTTAGGTAAGGATAATAGGTGGGGGAGCTTTATAATACAGGGATCAGGCTGACACCTCCTGAATCCCCAGCTACAATTTAGCATCAATAATAGTAAAGCAATGAGACACCAATGAGCCTCCCCATTAGAGACAATAGGAAGCACACACACCGTGTAGGAAGTATTTCTGCTGATTTGAATAGAGCCACATCCCCACAGCTAACTTCCATTTATAAGATGGAGAAACAAGTAAAGAAACAAGCAAGCTCAGAATAGGGACAGGTAGAGAGAGCAATTGATCTAGTTTCTGCAACAAGCCAGGGCTATCTGGTTTGTAAATTTGGAACTAAGGGGACACCTAAGTGACTCAATGGATTAAACGTCTGCCTTCAGCTCAGGTCATGATCCCAGCTTCTTGGAATCGAGTCCTGCATCAGGCTCCCTGCCTGATGTGGACAGCCTGCTTCTCCCTCTCTCTCTCTGCCCACTACTCCCTCTGCTTGTGCTCTCTCTCTCTCTCTCTCAAGTAAATAAATAAAATCCTTAAAAAAATAAATTTGGAACTAGGATTTAAGTTTAGACGAAAAAGTCCTTGTTTTTTCCCCCACTAAGACATCCTATTTGACATAGAAACGGTGAGCATGAAGATGATACATTCTGTTTGTGGTGTGTGTATATAGTTGGTTTTGGTTTGAGGGTTTTGTTGCTAAGGCCCAATTTATTGTCTGTGTGCCAGACATAATACTAAAAAAGACAACCTCATGTCATTTTCAATTTTCTGTCACCCTTTACTCTATAGATATTGTTACTTACTCTCCAAACTTTACATTATCTATCCCGCCAAGGAACATTTATAGAAATCCTACAGTTGAAGTGGGTAAGCACAGAGGCTATAGAGTCAGATGACTTTATTTCAAATCCTATACCTATGACCCATATGATATTAGGCAAGTTACTCAGTCTCTCATCTGTAAAATAGGGTAATACAGCCAATATCATAGATTTTTATAAGAATACATAAGATTTAATGCATATACAACATTTTTAGAATAGTGCCTGGCACAGAATAAATGTGAAAAAAGGAGTAGTAATAGGGCCGCTTGGGTGGCTCAGTCGGTTAAATTTCTGACACTTGATTTTGGCTCAGTTCACGATCTCATGGTCCTGAGATGGAGCCCTACTTTGGGCTCCACATGCAAGGTGGCATCTGCTTTAGAGTCTCTCTCTCCCTCTGTCCCTGCCCTGACTCATATGTGTGCGAACGCTCAATCTCTCTCTTTCTCTTTCACTCTCAAAATAAATAAATAAAATCTTAAAAAAAAAAGTAGTAATAGTTTTTTGTTGTTGTTGTTTTGGTTTTTTTTTTAAAGCATTGTGTTACATTAAAGATACTAAGGAAAGTAAGATGCACATTTCCCCTTGTATGTATTAGGCATTACAATAGATTCTGGGGCATTGTTCTAGGAACAAATGGCCATCAATGTACAAGTTCCAAAAGCTGCTATTTGGTACTATATATGATTTTTTTTTATTAAGAAATTTTACAGTCACATATACAAATCATTATTGTCCCTCATAGTTATCAGATTCTTTGTATAAGAAAATTACTTATAGCAATGAATCACTAAATTCTACTCCTAAAACCAATATTACAGTATACGTTAACTAACTAGAATTTAAATATGAACTTGAAACAAGAAAAAAAAAAAAGAAGAAAAAATTAGTTGTTACATAGTGTTACTGCTCACACATCTTTTCTCTATTAAAAATATTCACTGGTGCACCTGTGTGGCTCAATCAATCAAAGCATCTGCCTTTGGCTTAGGTCATGATCCCAGAGTCCTGGGATCAAGTCCCACATTGGGCTCCCTGCTCAGCGGGGAGCCTCCTTCTCACTTTGCCTGCTGCTCCCCTGCTCCTGCTTGTGCTCTCTCTCTCAGTTGAATAAATAAAATCTTTTTAAAAAATTCACTGATGAGAGTGATAATGGAAATCAAACATGGTTCTGGCAAGTTCCCACAGTCTATAATCCAAAATTAAAAGCAAGCGTATATACATATAATATATATATTCAATTTTATTTATTTATTTGACACAGAGAGAGAGAGAATGAGAGAGAGCACACAAGCAGGGGGAGTGACAGGCTGAGGCAGAGGGAGAAGCAGGCTCCCTACTGAGCAAGGACCCTGGGATCACGTCCTGAACCAAAGGCAGATGATTAACTGACTGAGCCACCCAGGAACCCACAAGCATGTATTTTTAAAAAACAAGAATATGTTCACAATTCTCTCTCTTTTGTGCTCTTTTTGCATTTCATTTGTTCTTTGAAATTGACATTTGTTGCACCTGAGTCTATTTAGTTGATTCTAGTGTCTGACTCCTTCATTAGACTGTGAGGGGAAATATTTTGTTTAAAACTAGAATGCATAAAAGAAAAATAATGAATACATTAATCTTTTTGTGTGTCTTATCTAATTATACATTAAATGAATTTAAAGAGATATTATCTCTTACCATGCACATTCCAAAAAAGCACAAAGCTAATCATGCATTCAAAACAAAACTGTATTATTTCATTTTTATTCATCCTTTTTGCTGAAAATCTTTAGAAAATGCAAATAGATTTAAGACAAAATGTCCAACCTCTTTTAATAGTTCTGTACATTTAAATCCCATTGAATCTTTTTTGACAATTTCTGAAGCCAGAAGTATTTTAGGTACTGAAATAAAAACCCAGCCCTACTAAGTTTATTCTAAAATTAACCGTTTCTATGAATATACTTATGGCTATGCAATAAGTCTTAAATTGTTATGGAAATAATTACTGAAATACGCCAACTACGTTCATAATAATTATTAAAGAGTGTCATAATTAAAAGATAAAGTACAATACTATTTTTTCTTTGCAACAAAGAGGTACATGTTACTACTGGAAATCTTTACTTTCCTCCTTGAAATACCAGAAATTCTTCTGTAAAATAAACACATCTCATCAGGACTCTCTGGAACTAGTATAATTACCAGAGGCAATCCCTGTGTAAGATCAAAGAAGCAAAACAATAATAGGCAACGTGTGACCTCGACCATGTCACTAGAGACCAATTTTTCAACAGGGAGAAGAGTCAATAATCCAGAACAGAAAACATTAAATAACCAGAAATGCTTCCAAAGTGTGGTTTACCGCATCCATCAAGACTGCCACACTCAGAGTTCAGAGTTTCTCCAGTTTCAGAGAACAAACTTGTGGGGATTTATCACAGCAATTATTCAAATCTGCATAAAACACCAGAGGCAAAAAACCAATTTTCCAAATGCAGAGTAGAATTTCAAAAGATAACCACAATAATTTTCCAGATTTCACAGGATGCTTTAAAAAGTATAATGGGAAGGGCACAGATGATGAAATCTTTTTCATACCAACACTCACCTAATTCTCTTATTTCCGATCCCCACTTAGTTTTCCCAAATAGTTGTCTGGAAAAGTGAGTTATAAACATTAACCAGATAAATATAATTGGTAATCATACATTGAAGCCTTCTGCAGGCTTTTTGTTTTTTTTGTTTTGTTCTGGCAATATTGGGTCCTTGGATCCAGAAACTGGGCTTGCTGTGGTCTCCTATGTAATGTACTTAGATGACCAATAAGAATTTTAAGGGTGCAAAGTGGGGTAAAGAAATTCCCACTCATAATTACGGTAAAATAGAAGTACATTTAAATTCACCTTTTAAAAAGCACCAAAGATAAAATTATGCCTTAGAATCAGTAAAATCTGACTGTTTTCCCTAGACATGACCACTACCAACCAGCTATGTTCTTTCAAAACTAGAAGAGACTTAGGGACTGAAAAAATATATCTGAATTTTTTAACTTGCAAAATATACATTCTGCTGGTAATTCAGAAAGAAGTAAAAGGACGTTGCTTAGAGGAAAAAGTGCTGCAAATCCAAAGCAAGTGAACACCGTGTTCTTACATGGATTTTCTCCTCCTGCTACCTTCATCGTCCACTCTCATCTGCCCCTGCCTTTCCATCTTCTTATCTTATTAACATTGCTAATTGTATTTGTCAGTTTTGCCACAATTTCAATGCTACTTAAACAGCTGTGGGTTTTCTCTAGGCAATTATCAGTCACTACACTTAGGTTTCTAAATTAGTTGTTGAAAGGCACTTTAACCTTGAGAACATGGACACTGAACACACGCACGCATGCTGAGTCTTACATTTATGTATAAGTTGCTTTAAAATGAGTGATTATTAAGAGCTTGAAAAAAATCATACATAAGTATAATTCACAAATACTATAAATTTACAAATTAGTAAGAAAATGCTTAACAAAGCCTATTATAAACTAGTCATCATTTCGTCTTTTCCCGCTACTGTGTATATATAGTAATATATATTCTCTATGTATTTATACACGTATGGAGGGAATAAACTGGAACATCAAAATACTGCCAAACTCCTCTAACAGTCCCCCTTTACTACCTATCTGCCAGGTGGCCTATACGTTTCAAAGGTATCCATAATCATGGAAGTGGTACCTTGAGGTCATGGGCTCTGGTAAAGACAGCTCCCGCAACAGACAGATCCTGTCCCCACCCACTCTTCCATTTCCCTTCAAAGAGAACAATTATTATACCTGCTTTTCTTATTCTCTATTCTTGACCCTGGCATTGATTTTCTTTTTCCTACTATAAAATGTACAAGAAACACATTTAGGGAGAATGTGTTTATGGTTATTCATCAACTGATACCCACTTCTGTGAAATACAACTAAATTTTTAAAACCTCTCTGTAATCTGGAAACATTATATTTCATGTGCCATTTATTCCCTTTATACATTAAAATAAATTCTAAGGTAACTGTGCAGAGTTAGCACGCTTTGGTGTTTTTAAAGGTTTGTAATATCCTGTTTGTGGGTCTGTCAAAAGCTTGTTAGAATAATCTTTAAATTAATGCAGGTTCGCTCCTTACCAGTCTCTCCCCCACCCCCCACTTTTGGCTCTGAGGAAAGAAAAGGGTGGTAATTCAACAGTGCAAGATTCTTCACTGAGAGACAAACATTAAAATGATAAACATTTTGGAAAGCAAAGTACACTTCAAACCCTCACTGTTCTTTCAGACCTATATTGACTCTTATAGTCGTTGCCAACATTTGGTAAGGATTATCCTTCCATTAGACAAAAGCAAGCATTCCTTAGATAAATCAGGAGTTTTTGCCATGAGACTCATAAAACCTTTTCACAACACAGATTTTCAAGAGAATCCTTTAAGGTTTTAGGAGGCTGCTCCTTTTACTAAGTAACAAAATACACCCCATGGTGTCTCACTGACCCCACTCAGCTGTCCTTTGACCTCTTCAATTGTTGAAGCCTAACTCCTGGGCCACAGAATTTGCCTCCCATATCAAACAGGGGATGTTGCTAACTCCTAGCACCTGGTGTAACAAAACGCAACCGTTCTCCGCTCTTCTGTCTCCTCCACTCCCTCTCTGATCATTTTCCAGATGTTCCAGGCCCAAATGTTAAGCCAACACTAGGTTCCAGGGTGTGCATGATCACCAAGGCACAAACAGGGACCATGCCAAAGTGGTAATGACCCTCTTGTTCTGTTTGGCCTCAAAAGAATTCAGGGGGAAAAAAAGATCTTTGGCTTCTCATGGAAATGCCATGCTACTCAAACGCGTTCTAACATCCAAAAGGAGACATGCAGTCCCGAGCTATGCCAGACTGAACAATAATTCCATAAAACAGCAGTCCCCAATCTTTAATTCTAAGCAATTTTAAATTTTCTTTGATGTCAGGAGGGGGGGAAAAAAAGCATTATATTCTAAACTAAAAGCCTCGCAAAAATAGAAAAAAAAAACCCTTTCGTAAATCTTTTAAAATACACACCTCAAGGTAGTATCATATGATTGATATTTTTATACAGACACTAAATATGGTTTGGGGTTTTTTTTGTGTATGTGTTGTTGTTTTTTTGCAGAGGCCAATAATCTAGATTTCTCTCTTATTAAACAATTTGAAAGATAAAAACCACAGTCAACAATGGGGAATCAAAATCTAAATTCTTATTGTCCTGACTTAGGTGTACAGGAAATATAATACAAAGGCTGTTGCCAAAAAAAAAAATTATTCAGCAATACTGAATAAGCAAAAACTTTTTTTTTTTCTTTTTTCTTTTTTTCCCTTTCTGGTGGAAAGATGGGGGAGGGGAGAGAAAGCAGAGGGGAGGAAATGGAAGAAGAGCTCATAGAAATATCTGCTTAATTAGTTTAGGAACCAAATATAGTAGTTGTATTTAAATTCTAACTATAACTTCCTAAAACAAATGATCTTGAAAAATGGGGGGGGGGGAGTGGGTATTATAAGTGTACAATACCTTGGTTTATTTATTAACATTTTTGAATCACGGTCATGATTAAGTTGGGCTGTCAACACTTCAGGGAGCCTGTTGTCTAGATTTCACTTGTTTAAAGCTTTTGTGCACCTGCAAAAACATAAAAAAATAAAAGTATATATGTAAAAACATGAATTAGTTTCCAAATGCATCATATTCCAGAAAAAAATAATTTAAATATCTATAATTCTACAAAAGTTACAATTAGACATGAATTATCAAAGTCTCACATAACTCCATATACATTGTAACTGACAATTACAGGTATTCCTCCTTCTTAAATATTCCCAAAATAATCACTCCTAATTATATATACTCAAAAATAATTTGTTTTTCTTAAGATTTCCCCCCTGCTCTTATCCTACTGAATGTAAGTTGAATAAATCCGTCAAGTCTATAGTTTAATAAGTGTTATCATATGCTAACAGCCCTGCTGACTATTTTTATATTTATGAATGAAAATATTGAAAGGTAATTTTCTTATTCTAAGCAGTTTGAATTTTATAATCTCTGATGTTTTCGCCAAATTTTATCTCCTCAAAGAACTATCAAAAATGTAAGACATAAGTAACGTTACTTAAAAGTATTTTTCTACTTTTTGAAACAAATGCTTTAATACTCTCTGAGAAAGAGAGACTGCATGAAGAAAAAAAGAGTTACTGTTTTCTAGCCTTTTGAGTAGTGTAGTTCTAGGAGTAATTAAACTAAATAATTATAATTGCATATAAGTGGTTGAAAATTACAGTGTACATATTATTCCCTCCTTTAAATAGATTATGGTGAATATAAACTATTGGGTTGAAAAATAGGAAATATAGTCATAAAACATCAAGTGAAGTAAGAACTATTTGTCACTGATTTTTATATGTAACTGAAAAGTGTTTTTATTCCTTTGTTACTGTGACTAAAAGGAAACCAAAAGGGGACTTTCCTAAGAATATACTCATTTCAATATGCATATTTACAGTACTAAAAATAGTTAAAGTAACATTAACTTTGGCTTTCTAAAGAAATAGTTTTCAGTTTTATTGTCCTTTTATGCCAACTTAGAGAGAGGAAAGACAGGAAATGACCATTTTTAGATTTTGAAATGAAAGTCTTTATCTTACCTCTCTTACTGTCAGAAGAATGTCTTCAGGCAAAAGAACAGTTAAAAAAGCAAGACCCAGATTTTCCAAAATCATGTATTTCCCACCCACCCACCCACACACAAAAGGACATCTTTTTGTAAGTCAGGAGTCTTGCTGCCAATATCTAAACCCAAGATTACCCCATATGGTCAACAAGGTCAAACTGCATTACTGCCAATGAAACTCTATGGCTCCACGAGGACCTTAATGATTTTTAAAAAAGGTCAGTAATCCAATTCCAATAGCTTCAGAGTCTAAAATTGCTAATTTTTGGCCACGTGCTGCACACTTCACCTGCTAGTAATGACATTTTTGTATTTTCTTCTAATTACACTCAAAGCTAAGACCTTTGGCCCTGGGCCACAGACCCCTATTCAGGCTGCACACATTCTCTTAAACGACCTGATCCTTTGTTGTCACTCTTACTCTTTCATCTATTATTTACACCCATAGAGAAGGAAGAGACTCTACCATTTGTATAACTTAAACCTTCTAATCGTCTTAATTTCTTTGCCTTTCAACCTATGGTCTTTTTCATAGACGAATGCCAGAAAGTTTGACAAAATCATTTTTTTTCAACCACATCCTCCCACCTCCCTTTCCTCTTTCCTACTCTCTGCCCAAGCTCCTTCCTGTTCCTTCTCTTACATGGCCCAGTTCTGCATCAGTCCAAATTTACAAATTTTTACTTTCACCAACAAATGAATTTCTAAATAGAATACAAAATTTCCACCTTGTTCTGACAGATCAATTACAATTCTATTTCTTTCTTTCATCAAAGAGCCCATTAAATTAACTGGAAGTTTACTTAAAATAACTTAAAGGATGCCCCCAGTCTCCCTAAGGCATGAGCATAGATTTTTCAAAATCCCCCTGCAAAAATGTCAAAAAAACTTAAACAGTAAGGATGTTGGTTCTATGGTTAATACTTTTCCAACAACTGAATGTTTACAGTTGCTCAAATGCTTACAAAAAGAAAAGAAGGAAAGAAAAATGAAAATACAAAGGCAAATTTTAAAGACTAGAAAAATTTTAAATCGTTACATTTTAAAAGACTACTAATTCTCAAACAGCAAAATCGTCACATAAAACAATGTATATCATTGTAATTTCTCAATACTTTCCCCAGACTTTTTTTTTTTAAAGTCCAAATACATTTTCCAAATGCAAAGCACAGAATTATTTACCATGATGCAGATGTCCCCCTCAGATCACGGTAGCCACCAAAAGACTCTCGTTTCCAAGATGTTTATGAAATGACATATGATCCATCTCTGCTCTCTTTCTCTATTGCTCAGCTTACTCTTAATTTCTAACAGTATTTCCTTGTTGTCTGTCCTCTTTGCAGACCCTGAAACCCCTTGTCTTTTCTTATTTTTACCATTTGCTTCAACCAGCAGTTCACTGGAGACCCATCCATCTTGTAATGCCTAAAGTGACAGATGCTCTCAGGAACCACCACACTGCTGAGTGAACAAAAGATAACATCACCTCTAGGAACTCCGGAGAGAAATACAACTGCAACCTTAAGACAGGGGCTGACTTGACAGACATTGGACCATAAACCTCTTCTAAGCGAAAAAGAAAACAATTGCCACACACACAAAAAAATCTGACACAATCAAAGGCAGAAAAGAGTGATTATTTGTGGATTGCCTTTTCACTAGGCAGCTCACTTTTCCCTCCCAACGCTTTTATATTGGGGCAATTCACTTGCCAAGAGGCAAGAGAAGTTCTTGGGAAAAAAAGCCTTTCTCAAGTATCTTCTTTTATTCAGCAATATTCAAAGTGAAATTTGTTCACGTGTGTGTTTCAGTAAAGCGAAGGCTTATGAGAGAGAGCATTCGTGAATTTGATCTGTCTTGTTTGAATAAAGCAGTATCTGGACTCAAAAATGCTGACTCAGTTCTACTGCTGTGAAAGGCATAGGCGTGCTTTGCAAATTAAAAACACATTAGAAATTAAAAAACAACGTGTGACACAATGTTAACAATATGTGTAGCTCATAAAAATGGCTCACCATTCATTCATCAGACAACTTCCAACTTGAGTAAAAAAGACAGTTAACAAGAGGATTCTGGGAAGGACTACAGATCTCGTTTCTAACAAAGGAAGGGTCATATTAACATCTCCCAGCAACAAACTAATGACAGGGAGGCTGGTAGATACAGGGGACTCTGCCTGATGCCAGCTAGGGTTTGGGTTTTTGTTTTTAAAAGCATCTTATTTAAGCAATAGGTAAATGTAAATTCTAATATTTAACTTTAACTTAATTCTAAATATAGAAAAATAGAGTGAAGGAAAATTTTTGAAGAATTGAAAAAACAAAAACTGACTTGGAGGTCACTTCCGAACATTGTGGGATCAATGTCAATTACAGAGATTAACAACTGTTTTTTATAATAGGTATCAAGCAACACAGAGGGCTATCTCTGCTGCAGTTAAATACATTACCATTTTGAAACAGGGTAAATGATTCAAATATTTATGTTAAATCTAAAACAAATAGGGAAATGCTCAAGAAAAGTCCTGTCAACCATATTTCTAAAAAGAATCATAAGCACATACGTGGCATTTCTTTAATACAAATATTTGAATTTTCCACTAAAATTTTTGCACAAAAAGACTTTAATTACAATAATTTTTCTTTGAAATCATTGACTCTCCTCTCATTCCCATTTTACTAAAAATACATAAAATTTAAGAGATATTTTATTTCATCTCCTGTGTTTGAATTATTTGTGGGGTAAAAAACATGTTCAACTTGATAAATCAACGTATCTGTTTCTTAAACATTTTTTTAATGTATCCCTTATTTCCCCAAAAGCTTCAGCGTAGTTGTAGAAATAAGATAGTACAAATATTTCAGAATCTCAGAATGTTCTGGTTTTTACTTTAATGCTGACAAAACAGATTGCATACACAATAAATATGTACAACTTCTATAACTCATGGAAAAAAGATTAATTATAGACTGCTTATCAATATATAAAGGACTTGTTTTGATATGGACTTGATGTTTAACCAGGTAAATTTTTTTTAACACACCCCCACCCTAAGTAATCCCCCCAAAACTACTGATCCAAAAGTACCACATCATTCAACACTCTCTAACTTGGGCATTAATACCAAAAAGAGAGACATGACCTTGAAATGACAATTCCATTGCAGAAGGCTCAAAAAAAAAAAAAAAAAAAGCCCAATTAAATGACCTACTTTCAAACACAATAGGATCGATATGCATGCAGGAAAAGTACACCCCTGTGGAAAGTTCTTATTGCCTGATTGATCAAAAACAAAACAAAACTTTTCTTTTTTTTAAGGGCCCCTTCCAGATCACAGTCAGTGCCAGAAATCCACACAGGAAAAAAATCCATCAAAATGAAACCCTAAAAGGGTTTACCCTTCACTATCTTATTTGCACTTCAAAACCCTGTAAGTCCTTCAGTTAAACCCCAGGGCTGAACCATTTCAATAATAAGAGAGGTGGCCAGAGGTGATTTATCTCCCATTTGGCCCCTGGACAGAGCTGTAACGTCTACGAAGCTTCCCCTCCCTGAGTCAAACCCTCCCCCAAGTCTCAACCTTCGTTCGTGCAGCTTTGGATCTGCAACCTTATAAACAACTCCTATGCCCCTTCCAATCAGATGCAAGAATAGTCTGTAACTCAAGATTTGGATACATTTTCTTGGCAATGCTTTCACAAAATGGAATGCTGCTGAGTAATCAGAGCTTTGAAAATACCAGGTTAAATTTCAGGTTCTCTTTATTATAAGTTGGGGAAGAAAAGAAACTTTCTAACTTTATGCTCTCTCTTCTCAGGTATGTTGTTATCAGAAGTTGTTAAACTTTGTCCAAATTATACCTTGATACTCTTAATGTTTTGGGCTATGTCAGCCAACATCCTGCAGTGAAGTTCATCTAAATTTAAATCCTTGCGTTGTAAAATATCTTAACAAATCCAAAAAGTAGAGATTTCACAGGTCACACACTCCTGGGTCAAAAAGACCTTAAAAGCAGTTATCAGACCACTATGACTTAACTGATTTGTTCTACACTTGTTATCAGATATGTACTATAACTGTCATCACACCATTTTCCTCTAGTAAAATAAACATCAAACAAGTCAACAGTTATTTAAATTGAAACATAGGTCCCAGAAGCTATCAAATATGAAACACAGTGAAGTTATTCCTTAAAAATCAAGGATATTTTGTCATTAGGCATGATTTTCTATTTCAAAATTATGTTCACATACTTCCTAGTTAGAAAGAGGATGAAATACATATGTACTTTTTCCCTAACACTTAAACGAGAAGTTTGTTTTTTTAATTGATTCTGATAATTACATCTGAGTTCCACCATAACAACTCCCACTAAATGATCCCACTATAGTCATTCCAGTTTTATAAGTTGAAAACTTTCAAGCTATGTCACTAACTTCATACAGAGACTCACAGACAAATATATTTCACTTAAACCTAATATCAGTTAAGAAAAATTTAAAATAATAAAATTATATATATATAAAATATATATAATATATAATGATAGTTAAAAATACAAGAAAAATACTTTTTTTGTCAATTAAAAATTATTTGTTTTTGGAGATATTTATCAACAAAAATTATATTTCTGCCATTAAAAGACGCATCATCAAGATCCTTACACCTCATTAGGAAATAGTTTTCATTTTCAAAGTTCCAAGTACCACAAATTCAAGAAAAGAACAACTCTCACAGCAAATAACTTTATTGCATGCTATCAGGTCAACGAATCTCAGATTTGTATTTGAGATAACACAATAATTCAAACCTTACATATAAATCAGGAAAAACAGATGACTGAAAAAAACTAAGAAACATACATTGTTAAATTACTGAAACACACTTCGGCAATAATAACAATATTCAGGAAAACAAGTATCTTAACCTACTACTTGACATTAAAAAAAAAAAGCTTTCCTAAGATAATCAACAAGAGTAAATTGATCCACCGCAGAGGAAATATTCAATCTTCATTAAATATTTACTCAGTGCAATAGGTTGTAAGGTCTATTTAGACCTCAAAGAAAAAATAGTTCCTGTCTGGTAGGAATCAGGTCTTAGGAGAATTGAATGGAGATGAGAGGCAGTTCCTCAAGTCATGACACTCTATTTCACATTGACAATGCTAAAAAGTGGAGATATGCTATAAAATGTATAGTACTACTTTGAAATCTGATAGAAAGAAAGTTACACTTCTTATTATAATGAGCACTGAGTAATGTATAGAATTGTGAATCACTACCATACACTTGAAACTGATAGAACACTGTATGTTAACCATACTGAAATTAAAATAAAAAATTTAATAAAATAATAGAAAAAAAAACAACAAAGAAGACAGAGTGATACTTAAAGGACTATCCATTTTAATAAGGTTTGACTGGGTAAGCAACTTCATTTACTATTAGTGGAGCACAATAAAATTTGGGTGTTCAAAATCTGCAGTCTCCAACTTTCCCACTCTATAACTGTAGCCCAGTCACCAATTTTCTCTGGGCCTCTTTCCTTATCCATAAAATGGGAGAGTAAATACATTTCTAGATTGAAAACACTATGATGGTAGTGGGGGCAGAGAGGAGATCCCATTCACGGTAGTAACAACAAAAATAATACCCAGAAGGCAAATTAATGACAGATATGTGACAATACTTTTTAAATTGCCAACTTTATTTAGGTGACTTAAATGAAAATTTACAAACCAAATGTGCTAAGTGTTTTAAAGAGAAGTCTAATCCTTATAAAAATGTTTCTCACAAATAATAAACATAACATAATTCCACTCAAAAGTATCAGTAGAATTTTGTGAGGAATATCATGAAAATCATAAGGGTTGTTAAAGGAGGATTATCAAAGAAAAGATGGGGGAAAAAGTCTCTTCAATAAAGGTTATAAGAGGAGGTGGTGAATCAAAATAAATGTTAAATCATATTATGAGGGAAGAGCTTTTTGCCATTAAATCTATGTCTCTAATCGAACGAAATTTTTTGGTTCTCCTCTAAAATGTCCTCTTGGTAGATTTCTTGAAATTTCCTTTTCTTGGGCTGGGTTTCGTCTCACAACCTCTCTAGTATTCCTCCTTTCTCTGTGCTGCTTCTCAGTTTCCTTTGCACTCCCACAGTAGTACACCACCCAGAAATGAAATGGAGTTCTAACAAAGTTTGGTCTGTGGTAGCCATCTTCCAAGATGGCTTCAGTGTTCCTGCCACCGGTGTAATCCCCTCCCCACACTGAATCAAGGTGGACTTGTGTGATCACTAAAATACCAAACAAATGACGGCGGTAATTTCCAAGGTTATAAAAGATATTGCAGTTTCTGGCTTGACCTCTTGGATCACTTGCTTTAAGAGAAGGCAGTCACCATGCTGTAAGGACATTCAAACAGCTCTGTGGGTGGGACCTGAGGTTTCCTGCCAAGAGCCAGCACCAACTTACCTAATTGCTCTTCTTGCCTCCTCTTTGCCTCCTCTTCCCTCCAATCATTTCTCTGCACTACAGTGCAAATATAATCTGTCAATACTTTGCTAGAGTCCTTCATGGTTTTATATTACTCTGAGGATAAAAATCAATTTTGTAAATAACTCTGCCCATCTCTCTAGCCTTATCCTGCCCTGTTCTTTCCTAAATGCTGTGTTCCAGCAACAATGACCAACCTTTAAACAGTTATGTTCCTTCTGTCTGTAATTCCATCTTATCTTTTACTTTTGCCAATTAAAATCTCCTTATGCTTTTAGATCTCAAGCTTAGCTTCTCTGATCCCCTTAGTCCTTGCTAAAAGCTCTCATAGGACCTTATTCCTATCCTATCTAGCATTAACTCACTGATGAGCTATATCATTTGTGTGATTAATGTTTGACTTCCCTATTAAATTCTAAGCTACATGAAGGTAGGGACTATGTTTTTCTGGGTTTGCCTATTATTGATACTATAACACCTTTGTGGTATCCTCCTATGTAGCAGGTACTCGTACTATTTGAATAATTTAGTAATTGAAAATGTAGGGCTAGCATGAGAATGAGAAGCTCACCAGAGACAGTCCAAGTCAACTTTATCTATAAGAATTATTACATGACACCCACAGCTAATGTCATACACAATGGGGGAAAACAGAGCTTATACCTTAAGGTCAGTAACAAGACAAGGATGTCCACTCTCACCACTTTTATTCACCATAGCACTGGAAGTCCTAGCTACAGCAATCAGACAACAAAAAGAAATAAAAGGCATCCAAACTGGTAAGGAAGAAGTAAAATTTTCACTATTTGCAGTTGATATGATATATATAGAAAACCTTAAAGACTTCACCAGAAAACTACTACAACTAGTAAGTGTAGTAAGGTCACAGGATACAAAATCAATGTACAGAAATCTGTTCTATACACTATGAATGAAGCAGCAGAAAGAGAAATTAAGAAAACAAGCCCATTTATAATTGCACTAAAAATAATAAAATGCCAAGGACTAAACTTAACCAAAAAGGTTAAAAACCTGGAAGACCTATACTATAAAATATTGGTGAAAGAAACTGAAGATGATATCATCAAATAGAAGGACATTCCTTTCGTCTGATCTCGGAAGCTAAGCAGGATCGGGCCTGGTTAGTACTTGGATGGGAGAAGGACATTCCTTGCTTATGGGTTGGAAGAACAAATATTGTTAAAATGTCTATACTACCCAAAGTAATCTACAGATTTAATGCAGTCCCTTTCAAAATGCCAAAAGTATGTTTCATGGAACTAGAACAAACAATCCTAAAATTTGTATGGAACCACTAAAGACCCCAAATAGCAAAGATAATCTTGAAAGAAGAACAAAACCGAATTCTAGAGTTCAAGTTATATTACAAAGTGATAGTAATTAAAACTGTATAGTATGATATATTATTGGCATTAAAAAATAGTCACATAGATCAACAGAATAGAATAGAAAGCCCAGAAGTAAACCGACTGTTATATAGTCAAGTAATCTTTGATAAAGGAAGAATGAATATACAATGGGGAAAAGACAGTCTTTTCAACAAACGATACTGGAAAAACTGGTCAGCTACATGTAAAAGAATGAAACTGGACCACTTTTTTTCACCATATGCAAAAATAAACTCAAACTGCAGTAAGGACCTAAATGTGAGACCGGAAACCATAAAAAATCCTTGAAGAGAACCCATGCAGTAATTTCTCTGACATCGGCTATAATAACATCACTCTAGATATCTCCTCTGAGGCAAAGGAAACAAAAACAAAAACAAACTATTGGGACTACATCAAAATAAAAAGTTTCTGCACAGTGAAGGAAACAATCAACAAAACTAATAGGCAACCATCTGAATGGGAGAAGATATTTGTAAATGACGTATCCGATAAAGGGTTAGTATCTAAAATATATAAAGAAGTCTGTAACTCAACACCCACAAAACAAATTATCTAATTAAAAATGGGCAGAAGACATGAACAGACATTTCTCCAGAAAAGATTTACAGATGGCCAACGGACACACGAAAAGATGCTCAACATCACTATTAGGAAAATGCAAATCAAAACCACAATGAGATTCTACCTCACACCTGGCAGAATGGCTAAAATCAAAAACTCAAGAAACAACAAGTATTAACAAGGATCTGGAGAAAAGGAACCCTCATGCACAGCTGGTGGGAATGCAAACTGGGTGCAGCCACCGTGGAAGACAGCTTGGAGGTTCCTCAAAAAATTTAAAATAGGGATGCCTGGGTGGCTCAGTGGGCTAAAGCCTCTGCCTTCAGCTCAGGTCATGATCTCAGGGTCCTGGGATCGAACCCCTTATCGGGCTCTCTGCTCAGCAGGGAGCCTGCTTCCCCCCACCCTTTGCCTGTCTCTCTGCCTACTTATAATCCCTTTCTGCCAAATAAATGAAAAAAAATCTTTTAAAAAAAATTAAAAATAGAACTGTTCCAGGATCCAGGAATTGCACTACTGGGTAATTAGCCCCCAAATACAAAAACATTAATGTAAAGGGATATATGCACCCTTACATGTTTATTGCAGAATTATCTACAACAGCCAAACTGTGGAAGCAGCCCTAGGTCTAGTGATAGATGAATGGATAAAGAAGATGTGGAATATTATATAATGGAATATTACTCATCCATAAAAAGAATGAAATCTTACCATCTGGAATGAGATGGATGGATCTATAGAGTATGCTAAGCAAAATAAGTCAGAAAAAGACAAATACCATATGATTTCACTCATACGCGGAATTTAAGAAACAAAACAAATCAGGAATGGGAAAAAAGAGAGAGAGAGACAAGCCAAGAAACAAAATATTTTTTTTAAAGATTTTATTTATTTATTTGACAGAGAGAGATACAGAGAGAGAGGGAACAAGGAGGGGGTAGCAGGAGAGGGAGAAGCAGGCTTCCAGCCCAGCAGGGAGCCTGATATGGGGCTCAATCCCAGGACCCTGGGATCATGACTTGAGCCAAAGGCAGAAGCTTAACCCACAGAGCCACCCAGGCGCCCAGGAAACAGGCTCTTAACCATAGAGAATAAATTGATGGTTACCACAAGGGAGGTGGGTGGAAGGACGGGGAAAATAGGTGATGGATATTAAAAAGTACACTTACCATGTTGAAAAAAATAGTAAGTATTTTGGAGCTCTTTCTACGTAAGCACATAAAGATCTTCCTCATTCTTTTTTTGTGGCCTCAGAGAATTCCCTGGCATATATATACCATGGTTTTTTAAAAAAGATTTATTTATTTATTTGAGAGGGAGAGTGCACAGAGGGGAGAGGGGCAGAGAGAGAAGGGGAGAGAGAATCTCAACCAGACTCCCTGCTGAGCTCAGAGACTGAGGTGACATGGGGCTGCATATCATGACCCTGAGATCATGACCTGAGCCAAAATCAATGGTCAAATGCTTAACAGACAGTCATCCAGGCACCCCTCTACCATGATTATTTTAAACTAGTCCCTTAGTGATAGATATGTAATTCACAATTTTTGTTATTACTAAAGATACTATAATAATCAACCCTGTACAAATTAATACACACTAATTTAGTGGATCAATTCCTAGAAGCAAAATTGCTGGTCAAAGGATATATCCAGATTTAATTTTGTTAAATATTGCCAAACTGCCCTGGTTTGGTTTGGTTTTGGCATACACAAGGCAGTCTTCATTTATCCCCCACACACTAGAAACATTTTCAGTTGAACTTCAGTTTTTCTAAGGTCCACATCAAATAGGAAGCTGCCGAAAGCAGAGAAAAGCTGGGCTGGAAAGAATCCCTGATAGAGAGGCACCAAGTGAGGGTTGAACTAATAATGGCTGAATCGATTTATATTCCCATTATCAATTTATGGATCCCCATACCTTCAAAAATGTAGAATATTACTTACTTTTGGATCTTTGTCAATTTGACAGTTGAAAAATGGTATCTCAATGTAGTTTTTTTTTTTTTTTTAAAGATTTTATTTATTTATTTTGACAGAGAGAAATCACAAGTAGATGGAGAGGCAGGCAGAGAGAGAGAGAGAGGGAAGCAGGCTCCCCGCTGAGCAGAGAGCCCGATGCGGGACTCGATCCCAGGACCCTGAGATCATGACCTGAGCCGAAGGCAGCGGCTTAACCCACTGAGCCACCCAGGCGCCCCTCAATGTAGTTTTAAACTGTATTTTTCTTATTATGGATGAAATTGAATATCTTTTCAAATATTCAAAAGCCCTTAAATTTTCTTCTCTGAAACTTCTAGTTTTTATCCATTTTTCACTTGGTTGTTGGTTTTATTCTTGATTTGTAAGAGCTTTCTATATATTAAAGAATTCTGTCTTTTGTGTATGATATGGGGACAACATTTCCCCCCAGTTTGCATTTTGCCTTTGCTTTTGGTGTTTGCTGTTGGTTTTTTTCCACGCAGTTTTAATTTTTATACTTAAAATTTATCAATTTTTTAAAATGTTAAGGAGTTGTATGGAAACACAGAATACACTTTATCTTTTTAATTAGATAATCTATATAAGCCAGTGTTTATTTCCTAGAGGCACTAAGAAAGCAAAGGAGAGTAAGTTAAAAAAAAAAAACAACTATCTAAATAATTAGAACTCCAAAGATGTTATTTTTCTATTAAAAAAAGTTTTTCAGTTTTTTTAGTTTGTCATTTAAAAAAATTTTTTATAAATTTTATTTATTTATTTGACAGAACAAGAGAGAGATCACAAGTGGGCAGGGAGTCAGGCAGAGAGAGAGGGGGAAGCAGGATCCCCATTGAGCAGAGAGCCCAATGCAGGGCTCAATCCCAGGACCCTGAGATCATGACCAAAGGCAGAGGCTTAACCCACTGAGCCACCCAGGCACCCAGTTTATCATTTTTTTAAAGGGAAAAATAGATATTTTCACCTTTCCCACTCTCTCTTGCTTTTGCAAAATAGGCAGAAACACACACACACACACACACACACACATACACACACACACACACACACACACACACACACACCACAGAAAAGAGGAGATCTGAAGATGAAAAATGGACAAGGGTTTGAAGCAGCCGAACAGGAGCCTGGTATGAAAATTTTGCATAAGTAGCTTCTCATCTTAGAGGAAACCAAATGAACATCTTTTGATCCATCTGTTTCTTTTCTTAAAAGATTTTATTTATTTATTTGACAGAAGAGAGAGATCACAAGTAGACAGAGAGGCAGGCAGAGAGAGGGAGAAGCAGGATCCCTGCTGAACAGAAAGCCTGATGCGGGGCTTGATCCCAGGACCCCGAGACCCCGACCTGAGCCGAAGGCAGAGGCTTAACCCACTGAGCCACCCAGGCGCCCCTTGATCCACCTATTTCTTGATCCTGGACTTTATTTCTTGATTCTGGACTTTTAATTAGTGGAAGGGCTGCATACTTCTGGTATGACAGCGAGAACCCCAGGCAAAAGGGTCAACTATGTTTTATTTTTTCCAACAAGGATGTCTATGGATTTTCTCCCTCATACCCTAAATTCCAACTTCCAACCCTTTCTCTACCTCCTATAAACATTCTTTCTTTAGACCATAGCTGAGAAATGTGGGACCCAATCAGTGTTTATGACTGTCTCTGTTGGCAACTCCTACGGCTCCTTCATTGGCCAAAAAATCTTTTCTGAGTTGCTGCTCTTCACCCAACCTCAGTATATCAACTCAATATGTCCAAAATTAGTATGCCTAAAACAAAACTCATGATTATTAGAGTAAAAGCTATTCCTAACACCCAATTTGATTATTTTCATTTATTTACCTAGGAAGTACTGTGAACTGTGCTAGGAAGGATAATAAAGGCCATCCCCAATCTCAAAACAATTCCAATCTAAACGTGAAAGACATAAAAACATGTAAATATTCACTAGAAGTAAGAACAAAGTACTGTAAAAGTACAGAGATTATAGCACTTCTGTCCAGAGAAATGAAGAAAACATCAAAGGAGAGATGACATTTGGGTGGCTTTAAAGGGTTTATTAAACAGAATTGGGAGGATCGCACAGGCCAGTAGAGCAGAATGTCAAAGTCATAGAGTATTTTAGAAATACAACTTCATTGTTGAAGGGAAGGGTTGAGTGGCAAGTAGGCTGAGGATTCATCACCCTCCACAACCTGCTGCGACCATTGCCACAACGAAAGAAGCAGAATCAGAAGCAGCAGCCACTAGTGTGAGAGCAGGAAGAGACTGGAGACGAGGAAGATGGGAGTCCCATCAGACCACCCAACCTTCTTGACCCTCCCCACTGTGGCCAATGGAAAGCCTGGTGACACCAAACCAGCCCCAAACTGGAATTCACCTGCAGGTCCACCAACAATAGAATGGATAAATAAGTTGTTGCGTGTGCAACGGGATGGTATGCTGTAATGAACAATCTCATACACACGATGTGGAACGAAAAGAGCGAGAGAAAAAAGAATGGAAAAGAGGTTCTCCATTATCAAGGGAACCAATGATTCCACCACAACTGAGTCTCCTACCTCCTTCCTAGGGCAGAAGCTCACTCTGGGAGACTTAAGCATCAGGTATAGCCCATTGATCATGGTTCATGGGGGGCCAATGCTGAATCTCCTTTTACCGGGCTAGGCCATAAAGGTCTTTCCAGAGAAGGCTTTTTCCCAAAGAGAAAAAAAAAAAAAAATCCTCAAAGGCTCAAAAGTTGGTTTCTTATCAAGAATATCTGCTCACCCAAAAGATGAACCCCAGGTTATGGAAAACAAATTTGACCACCCTCTCCGCTGACACTGCCAAAAAGGGCCACTGTTGACAGGAGGACCTTTGAGCCTTCTACCATCCAGGTATCAAGAGACCTTCTGTGTGAGACTGTGCCTTCCCATCCATGCTGGAAGGAGCCCTATGTGACCTAATAGGCATATATTTCCCTGTGGCCCTGTGATGTCTACGATGAGGCTACTCTACTTATCACTGTCAATGACACCCACCCCCATCTGCCACCTCCTCCATTGGGACCCAGAGCCGTTTCATCACTGGTCTGCAGTGTGCACTCCTTTTTTTTTTTTTTTTAAATTAAGCCTCCAGAGACTTGCCTACAGAACCCCATGCCTCCTGGGTCTTCTTCCCCCTCAGCAACTGATTGCTAAACAGGAAACCTCTTTGGTGCTGTTTCTTGTGCATGTGTCCACCCAGCCCCAGTACTGCCCTCAATTCCTAAGAGCCAAGGAGCAGTTTTCTACCATTTTTTTCTTCTAGCTTTTGTTTTAAATCCTTTTTATGTGACACGCAACTGCTCCTCTCTCCATGTTGCCGGCTGCTCTGTGAAACGCACCGGGTTGTCTGAGCTGGGGTAAGTTTGGATAACTGGTACAGAGCTACTCCCCAAAAGACGACTCTCCCTGTTTTTGAATTTTATAGTTTCTGTGTCAGTAGCATGATCCCCTGCTGCTCTGGTCTGTGATCACTGTGTCCTGTGAAACTCTGTGTCCCCTTGTAGCCTTTCTCAGTGTCTGTGGCACTTTTGTGACTTCCCAACACTAGAGTAAGGTTTTCTATCCAAAATGGTGCCCTCCAGATTTTCCGCTCTTCCCAACATGGGAGAACTGTTAAACTTTCCACAAGATTGCCTCCCCGGTTCTCTCCACTCTTCTGTTGGTGTCAGTTTTACTGGGTTTGATAAAGCTCTTTAAAGAGATGCCCTTTAAAGACTCTGACAGGCTTACACCATGTCCTCTCCAACCCATTTTAGTTAGACTATATCATTGTGAGGCTACCAGCCCTTCTGTCTGAATCCTATGAATCTCTACCTGGCCCACATCTGGGTGGAACCTGGACAGTACTGTCACCTTCTTCTCACCTTCTTCCCCACATTCCTGGTACTTGCTCCTTTCCTTTCCTTTCCTTTCTTCTTTCTCTTTCCTTCTTTCAAGATTTTATTTATTTATTTGACAGAGAGAGAGAGACTGCGAGAGAGGGAATACAAGCAGGGGGAGTGGGGGAGGGAGAAGCAGGCTCCCCACTGAGCAGGAAACCTGATGCAGCACTCCATCCCAGAACCCTGGGATCATGACCTGAGTGGAAGGCAGAGGCTTAATGACTGAGCCACTCAGGTGTCCCGCACTGGCTATTTTCTATGAAAATGGCAATGAACAGGTTTAGTTTTGAATTGGCCCTAAGGAAATGAGTCAGGAGTTGTGTGGGTAAAAGGAAGGGATGACAGCTATTGGAGAGCTGAAAATAATTTTTTTTTAAGTAGATTCCATGTCCAACACGGAGCCCAGTGTGGGACTTGAACTCAACAACCCCAAGATCAAGACCTGAGTTGAGATCAAGACCTGAGCTGAGGGGAGCATGGGTGGCTCAGTTAAGTGTCTGCCTTCAGCCCAGGTCATGATCCTGGAGTTCCAGGATCAAGCCCCGTGTGGGGCTCCGTGCTCAGCAGAGAGCCTGCTTTTCTTTCTGCCCTTCACCCCGATCATGCTCTCTCTCCTTCTCTAGCTCTCAAAAGAAAAAAAAAAAATACCCAAGCTGAAATCAAGAGTCAGATGCTTGACTAACTGAGCTACCCTGAAAATAAGTTTTCTTACTTTTTAACATTTCTTTTGGTACAAGTAATAAATGTAGTAGAAACAAATAAAAAATAGGTTGGGGACAGTCTGCAAGGGACCTTAAATGCTAAATCAGGAATTTGAATTTTATCCCAGAAGCAGGAGAAAGCCAATGGAAGCTTTCAAAAAATTAACATAATTAGATATTTTAAAAGTAGAAGATAACTCTGAGGTAATATGAAAGTTGGATTAGAGACTAGATAAAG
This sequence comes from Mustela erminea, assembly GCF_009829155.1. Classification (NCBI taxonomy): domain Eukaryota; kingdom Metazoa; phylum Chordata; class Mammalia; order Carnivora; family Mustelidae; genus Mustela; species Mustela erminea. The sequence continues at coordinate 49,120,729 of NC_045626.1, forward strand.
GTTTCTGAAGACTCTAGGAAGAGTTGATGGTGATTGTACCTAATCAGGGGTGGAAGGAACACAGAAGAGAAGCCCTTCAGATAGGCAGTTAGCAATTGAGGACTCAAGGTCAGGAGTGGGAACTCAACAAACAGACCCTAGAAACAGAGAGCTGCCATACAGATAATTGCTATCAGTACTGGGGAGATTACCTAGGGACTTCCATCACAAAGAAAGTATGTGGAGTAAGAGGGTCAAGGAGGGAAGTCTGAGAAACACCATCATTTGAGAGTCAAGCAAAGAAAGAGGAAAACCTCGTTGCAGATGAAGGAGCAGTAGGGAGAAATAGGGAGGAAACCATGAACCTATCGGGTCGTGAAGGCCAAGGGACAAGAGAGTTTGGAGAAATGGGAAGTAGTTAGCAGTTTCAACAGGCAGGAGAGGTAAAATAGGACCATGTGCCATGTAGCAATTAGTCCTTCAAGAAGTGTGGTGAACTAGGACAGAAATCAGGAGGTAGCTGCTGGAAAGGTAGAATGGCAGGAAAGAGACATCTGAACAAGGGATGCCCAGAGGATGGTTTTTTCCTTCCAAAGAAACGGAGAGGTGGTGATACTGAAGAGAGGTGATGATTAATGGAAGAAGGTCCTAGAAGGACAGAGAAAGGAGAGAGGAACAGATGGAAGATACATCAATGGAAGAACCTCAGGGCAGGGGCCTGGGTCCCTGGTGACAGCAGAGATCCTTTACCAGCTGTAGACAATTACCTCCAAACTTTTGTTTATGTGGGAAAGAAATAAACTTTGAACTTGGTGTTTAGTGTTTCTTGTCGTTTGCAGACAAATGTAATCCTAACTGATACAGGAGAGAAGGGCGTTGGAAGAATAAGCAAGCCCCTCTCAAAAACATGAAGACATGAAATCACACGGTGTGTTCTGAAGACAAGACCAGTCTGCAATTACTAGACTATCGAAAGGGGGAGAGGGAATGGTAGGAAAGGAAGAGGAAAATGTAGACCCAGGTGTGAGGAGCTAAGACTGGATCTTATGGATAAAAACTAGCTACATGAAAGGTTGTTCAAGAAATGACGTTTCCATTTCAGCTTTGACTAGATTCTTCTGTGGCAACCTGGAGGGGGCCCATGAAGAGGAAAAACAGGATGCAGGAGAGTGCTTAGAAGTTTCCACTATAGTCCTGGTGAGGGATCATGATGCCTGCAGGGGTGTAGTTAGGGTAGCGTTACAGAAGATGGGGAGACCTAAGAAATACTTAGGAATTAAATCAGTAGGAATTGATAACCAATAGAATGGACAAGTAATTCAGGGTGAAGCTTAGGTCTCTATCTTGCATATCTTTTCTCCATCCCCACTGTTAGTACTTCAATTCAGGCAGGCACTACCTCACATATTCATTCAATAAACATTTATTGAGTACCTTCTCTGTGCCAGGTCCTGCAGATACAATGGTAAACAAGAGAGAAATGGTCTTTGCTCTCCTAGATCTTAGGACTATCATTGCTGAAAGCTTCATATGTGATACTTCATTTAACCCTCCAAATACCCTTTAAGTATTACTATGTCCCCACTTTTCAGAAGAGGTAGCCCAGTCTAAGAAAGTTGAATAATTTGCTCAAGGTCACTTGGCTAGCTGGTAAGTTATGGTACCAGGAATCATGCACAGATCCACCTTTAAAAGCCATGGTTTTGTTTTGTTCTGTTTTGTTTTAGTAGGCTGTACACCCAATGTGGGGCTTGAACTCATGACCCTAGGATTAAGAGTTGCATATTGTATGGACTGAGACAGCAAAGAGCCTCTAAAGCCATGTTTTGTTTTGTCTTTTAAGATTTTATTTATTTATTTGACAGAGATCACAAGTAGGCAGAGAGGCGGGCAGAGAGAGAGGGAGAAGCAGGCTCCCTGCTGAGCAGAGAGCCCCATGGGATGGTGGGGGCTCCATCCCAGGATCCTGGGATCATGACCTGAGCTGAAGGCAGAGGCTTTAACCCACTGAGTCACCGAGGTGCCCCTAAAGCCATATTTTTGATCACTTGACTATGATCTCTCTCATGCAATTACAGATAATTTACTAAATACTGTAACAAGGAGTACAGTGCTTTGGATGATTACAGCCTCCTAACTGGACATTCTTTCTACATTTGCATGTTTCTTAAGTGCAGATTGGGGAGAATGTTGGTACCTCCTCTAACTGAGGGCACTTGGAGGAAGAAGATGAGGTTTTGGACAGAAGGTAATACATTTCGGGTCTTAAATATATTGATTTTGAGAAGAAATATCCAAGTAGAGAGATCTAGCAGCAAGGTAATAGAGAAATTTGAGATTTAGAGGGATGCAGGGTTGGAGAGAGAGCACTTAGCATCACTAATACTTAGAAGTCACCTAAATCAAGGCAGCTGGGTACAGGCTTAAGAAGAGTGGAGTAGATTTAGAATAATTGATTAGAGAAAAAAGAGAGGAACTCACCAAGGGCACTCAATTCAAAGATATAATTAAGTTGTTTTTAGGGTTAGAGAGAATGAATTTATTGGTTGGTATCAATCTGCATGGTTGAGGGGTTTTCTCTAGCAGCAATAACCAACAAAAGAACAGGAAAACTTGCAAACATTTTATCAGTTTACTAGTTCTTTTCTTTCTCCCACTCTGATTTAAGACCTTGCCTGGGAGTCCCCAGAGCACCCTGAATTTACCTTTGATCTGCTAATGAACACTTGACCTATCAGGTTCTATTTAAGTCCACCTCCCCTTTGGACTTTGAAATCCTCAAAGTTCTTTGAGACTCTGAAAACTCCAAAGTTCTTTGCCTTTTGAAAACCTGTGTTTTTCATACTTTTTATTCTCTATTATGTACTTGTTCTATCTCCAGGTTAGACTGCAGAGTCTCTGAGGGCGGGAATTGTGACTTTCAACAGTTTTGCAGGAACCTCACCTCAGTTCAATGCCTCATCCACAGTATTTCGTTAAACATTTGTGGGATCAACTTTAATCTAGAAGCTGCAAAGTGGTATCTAACCAACTCTCTAATTCTATCAAGCAGTGATTTTTTAAGTTTTCAGACTTGGAATAAACAATCCCCTCCTCTCAACCAGTTGTTTCGTTCTATTTTTCATTAAGAGGTAGTTAGGATACCTCCAACAAGTACATAACATTTTGACTTTGGAGTCTGGACCCTACCAACAGTTCTCTAGACTCTTTGACCATGGAGGAGCTACTAAGCATTTCTGGGTCTGCTGAATCCATATTGGTAAAACTCAAAGGACTGGACCTGATGATTGCTGATGTCCCTTCTTATTCTTAAATCCAAAGATTCAAAAAAAAAAAAAAAAGTGACCAGCACCCTCCCCCCCAAAAAAACCCCAAACAAATAAAAATAAAATAAAATCCCAAAATTCCATGACCCCTGGAAGACCTTTAAACCACATTTGAGAACACTGCCTTATAAAGCACAATTAAAACATGGATTCCAAGTGAAATAATTCAGAGACATAAGTACCATATGACTTAAATTATATGTGGAATTTAAAAAACAAAACAAAGGAACAAATAAACAGAAATCAGAAATAGATTCATAAATATAGAGAATAAACTGGTGGTTGCCAGAGGAGAGGAGGTTAGGAGGATGGGCAAAATAGGTCAAAGGGATTATGAGGTACAAACTTCCAGTCAAGGAGCACCTGGGCGGCTCAGTCTGTTAAGCGCTCAACTCTTGATTTTGGCTCAGGTCATGATATTGAGCCCTATGTTAAGCTCCGCACTGGGTGTGGAGCCTGCTTAAGATTCTCTCTCTCCCCCTCCATCAGTGCCCCTTTTTTCCCCCTCCCACAAATGCTTGTGTGCATACTCTCTCTCTCTAAAAAAAATCAATCAATCAAGGGAAAGAAAAGTACAGCATGGGGAATATAGTGGATAACGTAAGAATTTTTTATGATGACACATGGTAGCTGCACTTATGGTGAGCATTTCATAATGTATATAACTGTTGAATCACGATGTTGTATACCTGTATACCTGAATCACTATGTTGTATATACTAATATAATATAATGTCAGCTATATTTAAATTAAAAAAAAAAACATGGTGCCATGTTTCACAACTGGAAAAATGGCAAATAAATCCCAATCTCTATAAAGTTAGGCTATAATCTATAGAGCATATTACCTCTAAAATGAAGACAGTGATGTTTTATATTTAATTATTGCTTTGACTGCTGAGATGTTTTTCAGTGGTAGGCTTATCCAAATATCAAACAAAAGGACACTGTCATTCACTTTGCTAGTAAAAACAGAAGAAAGCTAGAATATGAAACATTATCTCAGATCTCATATGTACCTTGGTAACACATTCCTTTTTTTTTTTTTTTTTTCAGAAGAGAAATCAAAGAGTGTAAGTGACTTACTCAAAGTTACAGAAGTACTAAATGGCAAGGTTTGTAGTAGAATCCAAGGTTTCCAATCATATACCTTTTTTTTTAAAAAAACAACCAAAATGCTCAAAAATCGCCTGAAAGACAAAAACAGATGAAGGTGAAATGCCAGTTGGTTGAGTTTAAACAGAGACCTCACTTTGTTCTTTCCAGGTTCAATAATAAACAATTCCGTGATTAGCATGAAAGGCTGGCAGATGAAACATTTGACTCCTAACCGAAAATACTTGTATTTTTGCACGACGGTTAGTAAATCAATTGTAAAAATTAAAGTAAATGGAAAACAGGGAATTAGGAAGCCCAAAACTCAATTTTCCTTCACTCTTTTGGAAGACAGATAGAAAAAACAAAACAAAATCCCCGTGGTTCCCTTCATTAGCAGCCAGGGTGGTGAGTCCCATTGTAAATCCCACTTATAAAGGCTCGTGGCTACCTGCAGAGCCTAGGAGTACCAATCACATTAGTGAAGACACCAGATGACCAAAGGAAGCAGTGAGGGTCTGGGAAAGCTAGTAAACAAAAGGCAGCATTCCAAATGAATGCCATTGCTAGAGTCTGCATTGTAAAATGCCTGGATTTGAGAACCCTAAAGAAGATTAGCTTAAGACAACAAAAGATTCAAACAAGATACAAAGAGCTCATTTTGACACATTAAGAAATTGTCTTTATCAGATCATCAGGTGCTTAAGTGTAATTATTAAAAAAAAAAAAAAATTCCACCTAAGTTGTGTTTGAAGAACTTATCCTAGAAGAATAGGGACCTAAACATGGTTCTAGAATATAACTTGTTCCTAACCAAAATTCATGAACCAGATATGCTGGCCCTTTCCCCTTTTAATCTTCCTGACATTTTGAAGGCTTGTAATGACTTTAGAATTTGTTACACACATCATTTCAAGGTACCACTCTGCTTACAAGTACTAGTCCTTTTAATGCCAACTAGAAAAACTTGACTCTCTCCAATTGTACGTGATTCTTTTTCTTCCATGTTGTTGCCTCATTTACAAAGAAAATAAGTAAAACTTTAAAGTATGAAAATGAAAGGCAGCAAACATTAGGCCACGGTGTAATTTCCTGGACATTTTCCGTCACTTCCCATGCTTGTTTGGCTCTTGCCGCAAAGTTTGAACTCAACTACAGTTGAGATGCTTAAATTTGAAAATGCGGAAGGAAAACCTTATTGACTTCTGTGTGGAGGAAGCTGATATTTGCTGCTGTTTGTTTTCTCTTGTTTTGAGGGGTGAGTTAGGGAATTATGTTCACAAATTTTGACAACTTCCAATACTGTTTGCCAGTTTTATTCACTAGATATCCATAGTGCTAAGCTGAATAATGCTGATATAAAGTAGAAATAATTACTTATTGAAAGTCCTGTCAGAAGACACGGTCACTGACAAGATGAATACTGCTGGGTCAAATGGCCTTCCACTCAACGAAGAATACTCAGGTGTACAGACTGTCAATCAGTCTGAAATTTTACAAATGTATTTAAAGACCCCCTATCAATAACAGATAAGCAGACAGGCAAGAAGGGTTCTGATAATTTAAATAGTCCTAAAAACCTGTCAGTCAAAGTTGAGGTATAATAATAGAACCTTTTCCTGTAATTTCTTTTCTTTTTTTTTTTTTTTAAGATTTTATTTATTTATTTGACAGACAGAGATCACAAGTAGGCAGAGAGGCAGGCAGAGAGAGGAGGAAGCAGGCTCCCCGCTGAGCAGTAAACCCAATTCGGGGCTCGATCCCAAGACCCTGAGTTCATGACCTGAGCCGAAGGCAGAGGCTTTAGCCAACTGAGCCACCCAGGAGCCCCTTTCCCTAATTTTTATTTGAAAATCAATTTCTCATCATATCTCCTCAGTTTGATAAATAATTACTTCTCACCAAGAACACAAGTAGTTCAGCTCCCACTTTCCCTTTGAGAGGTACTCCCATTGTGTTGTCAAACCCTAACAGGCTCATAAGCAAGTCTTACTGACACAGAAGGAAACGTTCACATTGAATGAGCGGATGTTACTATTAGGCCAGGTGAAAACTTTGACTTCACGTATGTTCAAGTGGAAACACATTGGAATAGGTCAGTGAGTCTGAACTCCTAACAGCTTCCTGGCTTTACCTCTCCTCTAGGTTTAGAAATTACATAGTCATAGCAACATTATTGTAAGACTTAAAATTTTTGTAAAGTCTATTTAAAAAATATAATCGATCCCCCTTGTTTGACAGAAGCACAAGGAAGTAGGAAAGTAAAGGGACTGGTAGCTGAGTCACATTTCAAGTTTACTGTGGACGAGGGGCACAATCCTCACCCCTAACTTCCTCAGACCCTTACTAGTGCTGCAGTTTCTCTAGACTTTTCAATTTTGTCACATAGACAGTGGCAGAAATATGTCTTATCAAGTCAGTACCAGAGTATTTTCTCAGCTCTGAATTTGCTGACTGCATTGGTGGAGTGTCTCCTTTCATTGTCTCAACTGCCCCTTCCCTCTCTCCTTGGCAGTTAAGACGCAGGACCAAGAAGGGCCTGACCTGAGCGGCTTCTAAATCAGTGAAGACAGGTGGTATGGGGAGTGATAAGCCCGGTTCGAGTCATGCTCTACCACTTTACAATCATGTGGCTCGAGGCTAGTTGTCTATAAAATGAGAACAATATTTCCTGCCTCAGAGGGTTATGGCAGATAATATATGTGAAGCACCTGGCATATACTAGGCATACAATCAGTGTTAATACTCTTCCTTACAGAAATCCCTAACTATAGGAAGAATTATGCTTTTATAGAGTTCTTTTATGCATATGATCTTAGATAATCTTTATTTTTTAAAAAATGTTTTATTTATTTATTTGACAGACAGAGGTCACAAGTAGACAGAGAGGCAGGCAGGGGCGGTGGAGGGGGGGGGAAGCAGGCTCCCTGCTGAGCAGAGAGCCCGATGTGGGGCTCGATCCCAGGACTCTGATCTTAGTTAATCTTTAAAAGACTACCACACTCAGAAGTAGCAAGGTACTTGAATGTATGTCCCCTGCCTCCAGAACCAACTTTTTTCCCTATTGGGCTAATATGTGAGCAGCTGTGGTGGCGGAGACCCCATCATATTCCTATATCATCAGCTCCTGTGGGTAGGGATGTGGAGCGGGGGCTGAACTGGGAGGGATCTTAGAAGCAAGCAAATGAAGCAAAAAATAGATATATGATCAAACAAACCCATACCATTTAGTAGGGTAATAGCCATAATATATCCTTTATAATTTAAAAAAAAGACGATGAGAATAAAATTGAGACATAATTATAAAGCCGTAGCTGCTAGATCTTTATAAGCATGTCATTATTTTATGTTGGTCACAGACGAAAAAAAACTTATGAAAATAACAGACCCAAAAAACATTATCCTAGCTTAAGGCTGAGAAAGGATTCCTAATTGTCATTAGATGGAACCTGTATCTAAATTAACCAAAAGTTCCTAAAAACACCTCAGAACTGTGAGAGCTTTCATATACTTTACTCCCTTTAATCCTCACAATAACTTCCTGAGACGCATATTACATTTGTTAGGAGAATACAGACTCCACAAGATTGAGTGGCTTATTTGAGAAAGGGCTGATACCAAAACCTACATTCTTTAACCCCTATATGTGCATTCTTCAAGCGAAGTCACATTATGTTCTCTAACAAAAAAAATAGGTAAAGCGGCCCAACCTATAACCAAGATTGTTAATTAAAACTCAAGAGAGAAATAACAAATGTTACATTGGTTAAACATGAATTTACTTACACAAATTATAGATATCCTAATCAAAGAGTTCTGAGGTCAGAATGATATCTATTATTGAGATTTGAAAGTAGTTTTTAAAGTTATATTTGGTCTACTCCAGAAGTCAGACTAAAAGAAAATGTGATTCCTACCTCTCTCCATTCTGATTACATATAATTAAATTCTGGCTTTACTAATTGCATTTTTTAAACTTCAAATTTTCTAATAAGATAAATTTAAAGTTCGGGGTGCCTAGGTGGCTCAGTCGGTTAGGCGTCTGACCCTTGGTTTCGGCTCAGGTCGTAATCTCATGGGTTGTGGGATCGAGGCTCACATCCCGCTCTGGACTCAGTGGAGAGTCTGAAGATTCTCTCCCTCTTTCCTCTTCCCCTCCCCCCCACATACACATGCACATGATCGCATGCTCACTGACTCTCTTTCTCTCTCAAATAAATCTTTTTTTTAAAAAGATAAAATTTAAAGCTTAATCCATAATGACAACTTTTCATCCAGAAATATGATCTTCACTCTTCTTATTACTTTTCCTTCCATTACCCACCCTGGGAAAAATCTCTGTTGAGAAGCAAAATAAAAGGAATTTTCTGATTAATGGAGTCGAGTTATGTGGACCAATTGTATAGAAGTTGAAAGACAAAGCGCTCCTTAGTTGGGGATAGAAAGTAAAGAAACTAAGGAGAGCCCTAAAAAGAATAGCAGGAAGATGGGATGCTGGGGTGCCTCAGCTGGTTAAGCATCTGCCTTCTGCTCAGGTCATGATCCTGAGGTCTTGGCACTGAGTCCCGCATCAGGCTCCTTTCTCAATGGGGTACTTGCTTCTCCCTCTGCCTGCCACTCCCCCTGCTTGTGTGCTTCTCTCTCTCTCCCTCTCTGCCACATAAATAAATAAAATCTTAAAAAAAAAAAAAAAAGAATAGCAGGAAAAAAACAGGTGATCACACCTATGGATGAAGATAATCAACAAGGCGCCTGGGTGGCTCAGTGGGTTAAAGCCTCTGCCTTCTGCTCAGGTCATGATTCCAGGGTCCTGGGATTGAGTTCCGCATCGGGCTCTCTGCTCTGCAGGGAACCTGCTTCCCCCCAACCCCCGCCTGCCTCTCTGCCTACTTGTGATCTCTGTCAAATAAATAAATAAAATCTTAAAAAAAAAAAAAAGATAATCAACAGTAATCAGGTGAGTTGGGGTGGGTAGTCCTGCCAATCTAAGAACCCAGAGAGGCTCTTCAAGTCCTTTGCTAGTGTGATAGTAATGGTGGCAATGGTAGAAAGCGCTGAGTGAAAATCAGGAGTCCTATGAGGAAAAAAAGAACGGACGTTCCCATTTGTTTCAGCAACAGCTTCAGCATGGCCTATATTTGACCTGAATGTAATTAAACAGAAAATCTGGCTGGAACGACTACTGATTTTTCTTGATGAAACCAATATACCCATTGAGACATTGAGACATGCCCATTAAATCTCACCATTCATTAGATCAGTGTTTCTCACAAAGTCTAGTTCAAAGACTGCATCAGAGTCACCTGAAGAACATGTTCACCATGTAGGTTCTTTACCATCTCTCTCTCAGAGACTGCTGAGTCACTTGCTAGATAAGGACTCAGGAATCAGCATTTTGGATACCTCGGAAGGTGTTGCTATATTTAGCAAATAGGCAACTCTAACCCCAGATGATTCTATGACATTCAAGTTTGAAAATCACTTATTTGGAAAAAAGAGAAAAGAGAAGAGGATCAAAATTGCATATGGTTGTTAAATGGGATGCTTATTTATAACAATCTGTCAGACACCTTAAAAAGAAAGAAAAAAAAACCCCTCATTTTCTGATCTTAGGACTGACTACTTGACTACTTTTTGCTTCAATCTCTTCCTTTGGAAAATGGGGGGGGGGGGGGAATGATGGTGCCTCCTAAGCCCCCTGCCACTCTAGTTATGATCAAAGATGGTACCTAAGAGCACAAGAGAGTTAGAAAAGTCATAAGCCATTTTGCTGTAAGAACAGCAAATTGGTCCTGGGATGAGCATCATGTACACCCCCACCAATTTTTGGATGCCTGTGGCATTTGACCTTTACCTCTTCCTCTCAGACCATCCCTAGCAGGGAACAAAAACATCCTAAAAAATCAGACACTAGGTTTTTCATTGTAAAACCTAAAAAAAAAAAAAAAAAAAAAAAAAAAAATCAATTGGCACATTGAAAACAATCCCCCAAATTTCCTAGGGTAATACTATTCTTGTAAAATCTCATAAAAATGCTTTGGATGAAACATTACATTTAGCACCCCCTGCCAAAAACCCAAAACCCAACTCCTCTAGGTTTTATATTCCACCCCCCGCAATAGCTTCAAACCAAGTTTCAAGTAATAGTAATTTGATTCTGTGTTACATGAAGGTTGTATAGCTGAAGAACATTGTGAAATGTTCAGCTCTATCATAAAAGGCATCAAGCCTGTGGAATTCTGAGGGAAAGAAGACTGCAAATGCCACTCCCATTTCATGGAAAAGTTAAACAGAAAAACTGCAAAATTACTAAATACCAATTATTAAAGTAGTTCACTACAGAAGGGATGCCAGAAGGGAGGGGAGTTCTGAGTAAGTGGTCTAGGAGCACAGAAGGGTGGAGGTGAGGACAGAAAGACATATGGGGAGTCTGCAAAGGTAAATTTTGATGATTAGCAGTATCCTGGTGGTTAGTAAATACCAGTGTGCCTCAGAATCACAGTACTGTTGCCTTTGACATTCTACTCTGGGTTGTCAGTCTGTGTATGCCATAAAGGGAAATTGAAAGTTTAGTCACAGTAAGAAGAAGACACAAATAAGTATAATCTGGCTTGACTGAAGGGAGACCCAGCAGAATATGTTTGCCTATTCTAGTTTTCCAGCTGTATCATTAACATAAGGTCCTGTTGCTGCTTTACTACTAACAGGTATGTGGGAGGCTGGGTCAAACATCATCTGATGTCATTCCCAACACAAGGGCTTTGCTTGTTTCTGTATAATGATGCTCTTGGACTGTTAAAACAGTCAGAGTCTTTCCTCATTATAATTACACAAGTCGCTTTACAGAAGGAAGGAAGACACCTGAATCGCACAACCAGGCATAGCAAAGGGAGCATGTGAACTTTCAACAAAAGAGGAAGCTTTGTACCAGATGTGAAAAAGTAAAGTTTATTTTTCCATTTAGCTTGTTTATTTAGGTAAGAAGGAAGGAGACAGCGGCTGCTTCCCATTCCAAACTGCTCAGGGAATGACTTTTCTTTCTTCTTTATAAATGAACAAAGTTGGCTTACTGCAGTTTCCAGAGGGATCTGGAAAGGAACCAAGTCACTAATGATTACATTTCATCTGTAGCTAGTTTAACCTTTGAAACCTGCCAATCAACACAGAAGACCAAGAGGGAAGGTCAATGAGCCTGGCCCATCTAGCATTCTCATGCTGTTTAGACAGAAAACAATTTATTAAAGATATTATTTTAAGAAATACAAAGCACATTATAGAGACTATAGTCCAGTTCTTCATAAGATCCGTTTAACAGCTGAGAAACCCTGAATCTTACATTAGTTTATTTTTCCTTTTTATCATTGTGATTAAGCAGCAGAGTGATAAAACTTTAACATTTAAAACAAAATAACCAAAGGAAAACATCTTTTGTCCTTGATTCATCTATCTTTTCACATTATTTTGGTCTGACACACCATTTGTTTCTAGACTAAAGATCTTCTTGGTATATATCCAAGACAAATGCTATCTTTTTCACAAATTGTCAAAATATTCTTCTTAATCCTCACGGTATTACATGCTATTAATAAATAATACAAAATATACCACAAAACTATCATTGATATTTTGATCTTGTATTCATTAGCGAAAAAAAAAAAACCCAAAACAAAAAACAACAGGCTACAAAATGTTAAATGGCTTTTCCCTCTTCTTTAACACATCCATTAAAAAAAATGCTTGCTTCTCTTTTTTCCTCATAATATCCCCTCACCCTGCTTCTTGCAGGAAAAAAAGAGAACACCATCACTAAGATTAATGGAGCATTGGTAAAGTATTTTGGGTACAAATGACCCACTTTTATGTACTGCCAGAACAATTCAGCAAGGGTTTAGGAAGGAGAAAACCCGAAGTTCCTTTCCATTGAATTCATGCAGCTGGTGGTGATAAATTGATTGTTCTCCTTTAACAGCAGGGTCAGAAAGACAAAGAAGGAAACATTTTCTATAATTGGCTATATTTTTTTATTAATTAGTAAAATTTTTTTTTTCTTTAAATGTCCTATGTCATCGAGATTAGTCACCTCCAGTTTTAATTAAATCCCTCTTAAAGGTAAACTCATGCTGATAGAAAGCAAAAGTGGGGTAACGGGATGATTTTCTTTAAGTAAGACAAAATGCAAAATGGTCCTTCTTTCTAAAGAAAGGAGAAAAGGGATTGCATCTACTTCTGGACCTCTGTTTCCTGGTATTGTTTCTTAAACACTCTGTGTGTTTCATGAAAATCATCACTTTGGTTTATCATCTTTAAAAATAACCAAAAATAGAACTGGTAATACACAAAATTTTAGATCCTGTGTGAAACTCAAGAATCCCACATTTTGAACTTCAGTCTGTTCTTCTAAGTACTATCAAGTGTGAGTTAAAGTAAGACATACTTACTGGGTCTTTGCTATGAATTCTCACAAAGATCTGCATCTGGCCCTATAATGACTGTTGTTACTGCAAAAATTATAGTTGCTAACATCAGCTAACATTCAATGCTAAATTTAAAGATATTTTTCATGCAATCAAACAGTTTTTTGGTTTTTATTTTTATTTTTTTATTTTTTATTTAAAACCAGAGTATAGCTACCATTTCATAGCAGTAGTATTAAGGTCCCAGGAAAGGTAAGGAAGTGTCTGGAGTGCAGCAGTCACTGCAAATCTATTCTCAAGGCTCAGATGTAAACGTGTGCCACTGGTGATACAGTGTTCACCAAGTCTCTAAACTAACATACTGAACAGAGTATTAACAATGGGACAATGGGTACAATTAGTAATGAATGCACATGTGCAGGTGTGTGCATGTGTGTAGCGCATAGAGGTGTGTGTGTGTGTGTGTACATTGTCATGCCTCCTTCCAGACATTAGATTTTTGGGAAACTTCAACTACCTAGCCTTGAACCAGACAAGCACCTGGAAATAAGAGAAAAATAAGTTTTCACAGGGAAACCAAGAAAGAAATGCAATGAATCTGTATTGCAGGTGTAGGCTCACTGTCAGTTATAAAGCAAAAGAGCAGTTTACCAGCAACACGACACACTGGTTCCAGGGAGAAGTGATAACTCACCTGAAGAAAAGAGACTCCACATCTACACAAAGTAGACAGTAATATATAGAAAGTGAGCGAGCGAGAGAGAGAGAGAAAGAGCACTACTCAGGCTATTTAGAATAGAGGCAAATAACCCTATCCCCTACACTAAATACTTTAACAGTCACTGCAGACATCACTGTAATTCAGCAAACCAGAGGAGCAGATCATTATAACAAGGACCCTGAGTCTATTAATGTGCATTTTTAAAGGGGAGAGTACTGACTAATGTATTGTAGATAGATCTTTCAATGAAATAATTTTTTTTTTAAGTTTTGAGTCTTCAGTTACCTGGAAAATAAAGTTATACAAAACAACTTAATTATTGTTTTGCTTTATGCAATGCATTTTGTCTCTAACTTTCAAAGGTTTTTCTGAATAGTCATTTGTTACTCTCAGAGAAGTTTCAAGGAATGTAATGATCTTAAACACTATCACTATTTACAACTACATTAAATGAGACAGTTAAGAGTTGAATTTTTTTAAAGATAACTTTTCCAGTTATATCGGCCTTGCTAAAAATTGTGTCTACCAAGCCACTGTACAAGTTTGGGGTTGTATTGCTGTTACGTTACTATAATAAGCTTCCATTCCTGGCTGATGATAGGTTATCACCTATACTATTGTCATGTGATTTTAAAATCTGGTGTACAAGCTCAGGTATCAAAGCCTCTGACGAGATGTGCATGAAGAACAAGGGGGAGGAGTTTCTGGAAACAAAAATTCTTGATTCATTAATTACTTGTTGAACATCACAATGTCATGGGCATAATCCCGCAGTCCTGGAGGATGCTTAGAAAACAACAGAAGAAGATTTCAGATACTCTGAAATCTTTAACTCTCTTTCTTTGAAAAAAAAAATCTGTCACAAGTCAGAAGGATAATGTCTCTTTTCACCCAATGAGAAAGCTGTTCTCACACGAGCATAATTAATCTTCTGACACCATGACAAAGAAATTCCTTAAAAGGATTTCTCCGATTTCCTCTCAAGACAGAAGATTGTCTTTATCCATCATCTGTTCTTCCTGATCCCTTCTTTTTGAATATCCACATCAGCAGAATTGTCCATCAGAAGAGACAGCAGGAGGGAAATCTCTGCATGATTGATAGGGCCCCAGTGCTCTGCAGGCTATTTAAGTGCAAGCGTCCATTGTTGCAAACTTACTTTACAGCAGTTAAACAAATATAATGGTCGCCAATTCAACCATTGTGCAGCTTAGACTTGACTAAAACTAGTAAGTGAAGTTTGCTAATGACAAGGCACTGATTTAAACTTTGCAGATAAGTTGGCCTGGTGTCTATTTTGAAAAGAAAATATTCTCCAAGTCATGAAACAGTCTATGTGTATTTGAAAGTGTTACAGACGAGACTGTAAGTAGATGGACATTCCCATTAAAAGGTAAGAAAAGTTGGAAACTTTTTTATCCTAACAGTTACTCAGTACCTCTTACCTACATGGTGGCTATTTGGGAAAACAAAAAACAAAAAACCAAAAAAAGTGCATTATGTTACCATCCGGAAAATGAGGTGTGACAAAGAAGAGAGTGGTACCAAGACTCTCTTAAAAATTTTTTTTCCAGACTCATCATAGTGGAGTTTTTTCTCAGAGATTTAGGTATATTCAGGTACTCTGACTCCAGTTTGTGTAAGAAATGGAAGCCATTTGAGACCCCTTGGGAGGATCTGCCACTTCTTTGGGTGGAACTAGTGAACAAGAGCACTACAGGTCGGTGTCAAGTGGAGGAACCAAGCACACTGGGCAAGGTCCCGACCCACAGAAAATGCAATCCTGGCTCCCCTTTCAAAGCAATCTACACAAAATGGAAACAGATCTAGAAATCTCACTAAGCTGTGGTAAAAGCACACCCAACATCAACAGTCGAGGTTACAGCATGCTCTGTGTTCTTTACAGATGCTGCCAAGAAAGGCCACTTGAGCCCAGACACTAGGACACACTGACACCATGTGTTCTGTTTGCACCACAATGACCTTGACTACTCAGTTCTTGGACGCACCCTGTGAAAATATTTGTTTATCCTTCCAACCCCTAAACAGTGAGGCCAGCCCTCACAGGCCAGGGCCCCCGCTCATTGGGGCTTCTGTTGGAAAGGTTGGAAGGACAGACGGTCAGTGCCTGAACTATGTGGGGCCTCCTCCAGCCTAGCAGAACAAGTGGTGGCTGGCCCACAGCCAGGACCCAATTTTCTGTGGGCCATGAGCAAACTGGTTTGGGTTTTCCTTAAATTACAGAGTTATCCTCAGGACTGATTGTCTCTCTGAAGATTTAGGGAGAAAGAAGTATATCCAGGATAAAGATCTAGGGAAATCTTTTGTGGTAATGAGGGACCCTAAGCAGTTTGAATGTAGAATAGATTATAGAGTATGAATTTAGAGAAGCTGGAAATCAATGGAGAATGAGCATTATTATAGGGACATGGGAGAGAGGGCCAGATGGAGGAATTCAGAGTGCTAATGGGGAACTCTGTCACTAGCTGAGGACCCAGAAATCTCCCCAGGGCTTGCATCACCAACAGCTCCACATTGTTGGTTAACAGGTCTTTTGTGAATGGCTTGTCTTCCCAAAGGGATTGTGTCTGTGCTGAGGCAGAAGGGGTGGGTGACAAGGACCATTCTTCATTGTTTTTGTTTGTCTTCTATACAGCGTATGGCACCTTATCCAGATCAATAAACACTTTAGCTAGTTAGAATGGAAACCAAGTAACAGGCTGTTAGTTCTGCCCAAGGCCAGGTGTGTAATACCTTGGAAGGGGACCTTGAGATTAAGTCCAAGTTCAAGAGGAATACTCTCTTGTCAGTAATGATCCTTGACATTAAATCCTTGATAAGAAAAGCCCACCAGTGTACATGAGAAATCTCTGTACCTTCCTCTTAATTTTGCCATGAACCTAAAATTGCTCTAGAAAACAATAAATCTTAAAAAAAAAAAAAAAAGCCAGAACAAAACAAAACAAACCCTACCAGTGGTCACAAAAACTCAGGGAAAAACAAGTATTTTAGTCTTTTGGCCTTCAGAGATATCTTTGTAAGACAAGGATAAATTGTAGAGTGGTCCATTACAAATGTTTAACACTAACTTCACAGAACTGACATTGGATTAAGACATGCGTTCACCGGATTCCAGCTCCCCTGTTTCCATGGGTGCATATGATTCAGTCTCTCTTTGGCCTCAGTTACTTCATCTGTTGATTAGGGATGATAATGGAACCTATATATTCCAGGATGCTCTAAGGATTAAATGTAAATCCTGGCATTTGGCAAACACTCAGGACATACAAGAGATCATTACAGATTCTCTGTTGCCTCTTTCCCCCTCAATTATACCACTCTCCAAGTGGGTACTTTCAGCTCTATTTCTGGGAGTTTATGTGTTTTGTTTTTTTTTTTTAAGATTTTATTTATTTATTTGACAGACAGAGATCACAAGTAGGCAGAGAGGCAGGCAGAGAGAGAGAGAGAGAGAGGAGCAAGCAGGCTCTCCGCAGAGCAGACAGCCCGATGCGGGGCTCGATCCCAGGACCCCGGGATCATGACCCGAGCCGAAGGCAAAGGCTTTAACCCACTGAGCCACCCAGGTGCCCCTATGTGTTTTTTTTTCTTTTAAGATTTTATTTCTTGGGGTTCCTGAGTGGCTCAGTCATTAGGCATCTGCCTTTGGCTCAGGTCATGACTGTGGTGTCCTGGGATCAAGCCCCGCATTGGGCTCTCTGCTCAGGGGGAAACCTGCTTCTCCTTCTCCCACTCGCCCTGCTTGTGTTCCCTATCTCGCTGTGTTTCTCTCTGTCAAATAATAAATTAAAAAATCTTTAAAAATTTTTTTATTTCTTCATTTGAGAGGGAGAGAGAGAGTGAATGAGAGTACAAGAGCAGGAGGAAGGAGAAGCAGACCTACCGCTGAGCAGGGAGCCCAATGCTGGGATCATGACCCAAGCTAACGGTGGATATTTAACTGACTGAGCCACCCAGGCACCCCTCTTAATTTATCTTCACACACATACACACACACACACACACACACACACACACACATGCACGTGCGTGAGTGCTATAGCAGTCTTTGGTGCTAAAAAAGGGGTCGACCCAATAAATTGAGCTAAGCAGACACTTCTGAATGACCAAGAGAAAAGAATGAGGACATCAGACAGAACAAGCAAAGAAGAACAGGGCAGGCCAGAGTGACACAGGGGCTGGAAACAGATAATTTCTCAGGACACTATTTGAACTATTGCTGGCTTGTGTGCTGCATTCTGCCTCCTCCAGCTCAGCTTCACCACCTGGTTTCCTGGTTACCTTTGCACTACCTTCAGGCTGGGGTCTTATTGGGATACACAAAGCACATTCTGTACTTGTTTTCCTTCCCACTCAATTCAGTGAATACTTATTTTGTTCCTACAGTTGTCAAGCATTGCTATAGATGCTGAGGATCCATTCATGAATAAGACTACCATCTAGAAGTTCACAGCTCAGAGAGCCTGACTTGACAGTAGTAGAGAGCACACATGGTACAACAGAGAACATACATGGTGTAATAGCTAACGTGGTGCAATTGAGTACATGTCTAACATAATAAAGAACACACGTGGTATAATAGAGAACATGCATGATGTAATAGAGAACACGCATAGTGTGACATAGAACATACATGGTATGACATTAAAGACACATAGTAAATAGAGAACATAAGTGTAATAGAGAACATACATGGTATAATAGAGAACTTGCATGACATAATAGTGCACACAGTACAATAGAGAACATGCATGATGTAATAGGGAACACGCATAGTGTGACATAGACCATACATGGTATAACAGTAAACACATTGTAAATAGAGAACATAAGTGTAATAGAGAACATACATGGTATAATAGAGAACTTGCACGACGGACTAATAGCACACACCGTACAATAGAGAATATGCATGATGTAATAGAGAACGTGCATAGTGCAACACAGAACATACATGACATAACAGAGAGCACATCTGGTATAACAGAGAACATACATGGTGTATAGAGAATATAGTGCAACAGAGAACATACACAGTGTAATAGCAAACATATGTGATGTAATACAGAGCACACATAGTACAACAGGGAACATACATGGTGTAATAGAGAACATACACATGCAACCAAGAACATACACAGCATAACAGAGAGCATACATGGTGCAAATGGCCTCAAGTTAGGCTGAATTTGGATCAATTCTGATTCAGTGGTAGCAGCCCCTTGTAGAAATGGCTCTAGTCAAGAATGTGGAGGCTGTGTCCAGGCTTGGTGGGGAAGTATCACCATCAGTTAGCAATGTCTTCCCTGAGTGTAGCAGAGGCAGATAGAGGTATGCAACAGAGAACATGCACAGTGTAACAGAACACACATGATGTAACAGAGAACATACATGGTGCAACAGAGAACACACATGGTATAACAGAAAATATACATGGTGTAATAGAGAGCAAAGATGAGCAGGAGCTTGCATGACAGAGAAAAGATGCAGTTGAAGACATTCCACAAAAAAGAGAACAGTGGGGCCAGGGTACCTGGCTGGCTCAGTTGGTTAAGCAACTGCCTTGGACTCAGGTCATGATCCCCAGGGCTCTAGGATCAAGTTCCACACCAGACTCCCTACTCAGCCGGGAGCCTGCTTCTCTCCCTCTCCTTCTGCCCAACCCCTTGTTTGTGCTCTCTCTCTGTCAAATAAATAAATAAAATCTAAAAAAAATAAAGAAATTAAATTAAAAAATAAATGAAAAAAAAAAAGAAAACAGTGAGGCCAAAAGAAGTAGATGTCACTTTGTGTATGTGTCTGAGTCCTAGAATGCATGAAGGCAGAATGACAGGAAGTTCAGTTAAAGAATGAAGTGACATTAAGAAAGTCAATGAGGGGGCACCTGGGTGGCTCAGAGGGTTAAGCCTCTGCCTTCGGCTCAGGTCATGATCTCAGGGTCCCGGGATCTGGCATCAGGCTCTCTGCTCAGCAGGGAGCGTGCTTCCCTTCTTCTCACTCTGTGGTTCTCTCTAACTACTTGTGATCTCTGTCTGTCAAATAAATAAATAAAATCTTAAAAAAATAAAAAATAAAATGGTCTGGCGAGAGACAATGAGGAACAAGGGCAGTTGAGATGGATATCATTTATTCAACTTGGGCAGGTTCCTGAGCTGGCAGGGTTTAGTGACCCACTGGACATGGGATGAGAAGAGGGGTGGAAAAGCCTTAGGTAAGGGGGAAGTTTCTAGTTGGAACACTTCTGGTTGGAGCACTAATCCTGCCATTAATTTGGATGGGGGTAGTTAAAGAAGTGTTGCCCTTGTGTCTGTGTGTTTGAATTTGTAGAATCACGAGCCTGAAAGCCTTTTGCTTACCCTTTGTCACTAACACCTGGGCCCCCCAGGAGGAAATTTAAGAATAGATTGAAACCTTAGAAAAATAATATTTTTCAATGTGTTTTTAATAAGGTGTTCTTTTATTTCTACTTCCTTATCAAGTAAATCCTATGGTATCCACCACAAATTCTAATTTTTAACAATTGTCCCAGAAATGCAAAGTTTCGTGATTTACTCCATAGCTGAATGGCTCAACGGATTTTGTGGCTAGACTGGTCTTTAAGTATGAGACAGCAAGGTGAAAAAAGGAAAAAAAGAAGCGCAGACATCTGCCAAAAGGCTACATGTGCCAAATGGGAAACAACAACACATTTAGAGAAAGAGGAAGAAACAACAGGCTGGTTAATACCTCGATTTTACTGCTAGCAACGTTTCTCAATGGGAAGAACTTGTTTAATGACCAGTTTCATATATTTGAGGTCCGGATCAAAGAGAACACAAATCTTTTTTAGAAAGTAGTAGCCATCTTATCCTCCTATGATTGTTTTTAGGGCATCTATGATAGCGGATTAAAAGATGATTTGTATTCATGATTAACTACAGTGTTAGAACTGTAAACAAAATTAATATGACATTTTAATGAAAAGGAATTTGGCTAATTCACTAAACTACATGATTACCCAGCACATTCATGGTTTTAAAAAAATATCAACGTTTTTAATTTAATTTTAATTTTTTTACATTTTTAATTTTAATGCCAGTGTAGTTAACATATAGTATCTTATTGGTTTCAGGTGTACAATATAGTGATTCAACAATTCTGTACATCACTCGGTGCTCATCGGGATGAGTGTCCTTTAATCCCCATCCCCTGTTTCACTAATTCCACCCCCAACACCTCCCATCTGGTAACCATCAGTTTGTTCTCACAGTTAAGAGTCTGTTTCACTTTTATAAAAAGAATATAAAATTAGCATTGTGAACAAGGTTGTTGGAGCTCAAACAGTCAGCTCTCTTGGACCATAAAGCATCGTAAGGAATGAAAGCTATCCACAGAGGAACAAACAACAGAAGGGGCCCAGGTCCCTGACAGCACATGTCACCACCTCAGCCCTAGATTAACTTATGCCAGAAATGGTTTCCTAGAGCAGAAAAGTAGAGTAATTCCCCTTACACACATTTTTGATTATAAGGGTTAAAATGAGAAACTATTTTCTGGTTGATTTTTAGAGAGACACAACTTGCCAGTTGTATAAAATTTTCAAGTTACCTGTTATTTTATCATATGAATAATTCCTTTCATATTTTTTTTAAAGATTTTTCTTTATTTATTCAACAGACAGGGATCATAAGTAGGCAGAGAGGCAGTCAGAGAAGGGGGGAAGCAGGCTCCTTGCTGTGCAGAGCCCAATGTGGGGCTCGATCCCAGGACCCTGAGATCATGACCTGAGCTAAAGGCAGAGGCTTAACCCACTGAGCCACCCAGGCGCCCCAATTCCTTTCATATTTAATCAAGATAGAACTTTCCCCTAGGAGCCACAGGATACTGAAGAAAGAGATATATCTGCATTCAACCTCCTACAAACTAAATTCGTAGGCAGGTTTTACTATAAGCCAAAATGATAAGATATTACAGGGCTTTTCAGTTAGGTTCAGTAAAAATGAATTTGTTATTTATGTGCTCGTGTTCAGTCACTTCATTAAAAAGGTATTGATAAGGGGCACCTGGGCCTTTGGCTCAGATCGTGATCTCAGGGTCCTGGGATAGAGCCCTGGGTTCAGGTCCCTACTCAGTGGGGGGTCTGCTTCTCCTCCCTCCGCCCCTTCCCCCACCCCGCTTATGTGCACAATCTAATAAATAAATACAATCTTAAAAAAATGTATTGGTAAGAAGCATAAGTATGTATGCCCAAATTTTCCAACAATTCAAGTACAGTAACAACTTCTCTTTCTAGGGGTCACTGACTCAGAATTCTCAACTACTGTAAACACAGTCCACTGTCTAAAAGTAAGCAGATAAGTATACAAACAGACCCAACAGACAGCACAAAGTTCACATTCTAAATGTATTTGCACTTCACTCAAGGGGAGCCATCTGGCACTTACCCAACTTATTTCCTTTCATTTGACACAGTTTGAAGGAGTCTGGATATGGGATTCCTAGCTTTGACAAATTGAAAGTAGCGAGATGCCAGGCATAAGGACGATGACAATAAAAAAGGAAGTGAAAATTTAAATTTGACACTTCACAGTGAAGACAGAAAAATAACTTCAAAGAGGAGACAAGAGAACTTAAAATATTCAGCAATCTGGAGCCATTTAGTTTAGGAGTACATAGTTCTAGTCTGTAGCTTGGCCCAAAATTAAGACATAGAATATAACCAAAATAATCAGGATAAAGTTATACTTACTAAGCAATCGATAAACTATAGTAATCTTTTGAAAACTTTCTATAAAATTGTTGCTTTTAAAAATCTAAGCATTTCAGAGAACAAACTCTAGAGGTCCCTTACAACTAAAAAGTTCTGTACATTAAATTAATCTCTGGAAAATTCAGGAACTCTTTCTTTCCCAAGGATGTGGATTATATATACATTTCTCTTACAATTAAAAAAATTAATATTTTAGTAGACAGTGTGCACCCACAGCAACATAGAGGCATATTCAAAAATATTATAGGTTTGGTTCCAGACCACCACAATAAAACAAATATCACAAAAAGCAAGTCAAGTGAATTTTTTGGTCTCCCAGTACATACAAAAATTATGTTTACACTACACTGTCGTCTATGAAGTGTACAACAGCATAGTGTCTAATAAACAATGTACCACCTTAATTTAAAAATACTTTATTACTGGGGCACCTGGGTGGCTCAGTGGGTTGAAGACTCTGCCTTTGGCTCAGGTCATGGTCCCAGGGTCCTGGGATTGAGCCCCGCATCAGGCTCTCTGCTCAGCGGGGAGCCTGCTTCCTTCTCTCTCTGCCTGCCTCTCTGTCTGGTTGTGATTTCTCTCTGTCAAATAAATAAAATATTAAAAAAATACTTTATTACTAAAAAAATTCTAAACATCATCTGAGCTTTTAGCAAATCATAATCTTTTTGCTGGTGGAGGGTCTTGTCTTGATGTTGATGGATGCTGACTGATCAGGCTGTTGGTTGTTGAAGGCTGGGTGGCTGTGGCAATTTCTTAACACAAGACAACAATGAAGTTTGCTGCACTGAATGACTCTTCCCTTTATGAGTAATTGCTCTGTGGCATGTGATACTGTTTGATAGCATTTTACCCACAGTAGAACTTCTTTCAAAGTTAGAGTCAATCCTTTCAAACTCTGCCACTGGTTTTCCAACTAAGTTCATATAATATTCTAAATCCTTTGTTATCATTTCAACAATCTCCACAGCATCTTCACCAGGAGTAGGTTTCTTCTCAAGAAACCACTATCTGTGCTCATCCATAAGAAGCAACTTCTCATCCATTAAATTTTGATCATGAGCTTGTAGCAATCTTCATCTTCAGGCTCCACTTCTAAAGTTAGTTCTCTTGCTGTTTCCATCACCCTTGCTGTTACTTCCTCCACTGAAGTCTGGAACCCCTCAAAGTTATCCATGAGGGTTGGAATGAATTTCTTCCTAACTCCTGGTAATGTTGATATTTTGACTTCTTCCCATGAATCATGAATATTCTTAATGACATCTTGAATGGTGAATCCTTTCCAGAATGTTTTCCACTGACTTTGCCCAGATCCATCAGAGGAATCACCATCTAGGACAGCTATAGCCTTAGGAAATGTATTCCTCCAATAATAAGATTGAAGTCAAAATTACTCCTTGATCCAGGGGTTGCAGAATGGATGTTGTGTTTGCGGACAGGAAAACAACATTCATCACGAACATCTCCACCAGAGCTCTCGGGTGACCAGGTGCATTGTCAGTGAGCAGTAATATTTTGAAAGGAATCTTTTCCTCTAAGCAGTAGGTCTCAATAGTGGCCTTAAAATACTCAGTAAACCATGTTATAAGCAGATGTGCTGTCATCCAGGCTTTGTTGTTCATTTCTAGAACATAGGCAGAGGAGATTTAGCTTAGTTCTTCAGGGCCCTAGGATTGTCAGAATGGCAAAGGAGCACTGGCTTCAACTTAAAGTCCCCAGCTGCAGTAGTCCCTAACAAGAGAGCCAGCCTGTCCTTTGAAGCTTTGAAGTCAGGCATTGACTTCTCCTCTATAACCATGAAAGGGCAAGATGACATCTTTTTCCAATAACAGGCTGTTTCACCAACACTGAAAAATCTGTTCCGTGTAGATGCCTTCAATAATGATCTTAGCTAGAGCTTCTGGGTCACTTGCTGTGGCTTCTCCATCATCACTTTGCTGTTTCACCTTGTACGTGTTGACGTCACGGGGGCAACTTCTTTCCTTAAACCTCATGATCCACACTCTGCCAGCTTCAGACTTTTCTTCTGCAGCTGCCTCACCTTTCTCAGCCTTCACAGAATTGAAGAGAGTCAGGGCCTTACTCTGGATTATGCTTTGGCTTAAGGGAATGTTGTGGCTTGTTTGATCTTCTAACCAGACCACTCAAACTTTCTCCATCTCAGCAATAAAGGTATTTCACTTTCTCATCACTGTGCATTCACTGGAGTAACACTTTTCATTTCCTTCAAAAATATTTCCTTTACAGGGTGCCTGGGTGGCTCAGTAAGTTAAGTGTCAGACTCTTGATTTTGGCTCAGGTCATGATCTGAGTCTTGAGATCAAGCCCCACCTTAGGCTCCATTCTTGGCAAGGAGCCTGCTTAAGATTCTCTCTCTACCCTCCCCCTCCGCCCTGTTCCTCCCACTTCAGTTCTCTCTCTCTCTCTCTCTCTCTCTCAAAAAAAAAGAACTTTTTCTTTGCATTCACGACTTGGCTTTGGCACAAGAGGCCTAGGTTTTAGCTTATCTTGGCTTTCAACAAGCCTTCCTCATTATTCATTTCCAGCTTTTGATTTAAAATGAGAGATACATGGCTCTTCCTTTCACTTGAACAGTTAGACACCACTGTAGAGTAACTATTCATTGGCCTAATTTCAATGTCATTGTGTCTCAGGGAATAGTGAGGCCCAGAGAGAGGGAGAGAGATGGGGGAAACAACAGGTCAGTGGAGCTGTCGGATCACACACAACATTGATCAATTAAGTTCATTGTTTTATATAGGTACAGTTCATCGTACCTCCAAATAATTGCAATAGTAACATCAAAGATTACTCATTACACAAATCATACCACAACAAATACAATAATAATGAAAAATTTTTAAATATTCGAGAGGTACCAAAATATGACAGAGACATGAGGTGAGCAAATGCTGTTGGAAAAATGGCAGACTTGCTCAAAGGCTCAAAGCATTGTTGCCAGAAAACTTCAATTTGTAAAAAAATAAATAAATAAAAATTTAAAAAAATGCAGTATCTGTGAAGAGCAATAGAGTGAAGCGTCATGAAACAAATTATGCCTGTATATATAATGAAAAGTAACTTCTTTCATTTACTAGTTCTCCCTAGGGACAACAACTATTAGCAGTTTCCTGTTTGTTCTTCTTAGGAAAGATGGAATAGAATTGAATATAAATATACACACACATATATAAATTGAGCCCCACATCAGGCTCTCTGCTCTGCAGGGAACCTGCTTCCTCCTCTCTCTCTCTCTGCCTGCCTCTCTGCCTACTTGTGATCTCTGTCTGTCAAATAAATAAAATCTTTATTAAAAAAAAAAAAAAGAACCCAGTTCTTAACTACCTGGATGCTAATCCTATTTACTTCACTTACAATTTGTGAGATGGGAAGCAGTCACTATTCCTTGCTGTGCTCTATTTTCTCATCCACAAAATGTGGATAACCATAGTTCCTTGAATGAATAGCTATCATGAGGATTAAATGGATCAATACTTAGAGCAATGCCTGACACACAGTAAGAGCTTAAATGGTTCCTGAATGAATTAATTACATGATAGATATGTTTAATCTTTTTAAAATTTTTTCCAGTTTAGGCCTCATTTTCCCTACTCTTTTTTTTTTAATTTTTAATTTTTTATAAACATATATTTTTATTTTTACCCCCAGGGGTACAGGTCTGTGAATCACCAGGTTTACACACTTCACAGCACTCACCAAAGCACATACCCTCCCCAATGTCCATAACCCCACCCCTCTTCTTCTAACCCCCCTCCCCCCAGCAACCTTCAGTTTGTTTTGTGACATTAAGAGTCACTTATGGTTTGTCTCCCTCCCAATCCCATCTTGTTTCATTTATTCTTCTCCTACCCCCTTAAGCCCCCATGTTGCATCACCACTTCCTCATATCAGGGAGATCATATGATAGTTGTCTTTCTCCGCTTGACTTATTTCGCTAAGCATGATACGCTCTAGTTCCAACCACGTTGTCGCAAATGACAAGATTTCATTTCTTTTGATGGCTGCATAGTATTCCATTGTATATATATACCACATCTTCTTTATCCATTCAATAGATATGTTTAATCTTAACCTTAAATTATATTTTACATTATGTTTTGTTTTTATTGCTTCTTTCTTTTAAAAATAATCTTTTATGATGTGAGCTATATTTGCTTTCTGTGCATATGTATGTATGTTTCTTTTGGTAATTTTAAAGTGTTTTTCATGTTTGTTAATTTATAACTTTATAGATTGCATTTAATCTTCTATTTTCTTTATATATTATCTACTGACTCCAAACTGAATAATGACAAGTTTAGTATATGTCTACTTCTTTCTTCCCACCATTTACCCTTCTACCTGATTTTATTTTAATATTTTTCTGAGTTTTTACCTTCATAGGTTTAATTATACTTATCTATTATTGATTTATCAGCTTTACCAACTTTAAATTAAATCTTTTTTTTTTAAATTTATTTGCTTATTTGAGAGAGAGACAAAGAGAGCACAAATGAGGGGGAGCTGCAGAGGGAGAAGAAACAGGGTCCCTGCTCAGTAGGGGCCTAACACAAGCTCAATCCCAGGATCTTGGGATCATGATTTGAGCTGAAGGCAGAAACTTAACTGACTGAGCCACCCAGGGGTCCCTAAATTACATCTTTTGACCACTGGCTATAAAAGATGAGGACTTTAGTGTTTTCAGTTATACACAGCATTCTTTCCCCCATTTCCCTTGAATTTTTTAAGTATCATTGTCAGTTTTTAAAATTTATTATTTTCCCAAATATTTTGAAGTCTTATTTCTACAATTTAATGGATTCAATGTGCTCCTCCAGTTGATCCCTGTGACAGTTTGTTATTGAACAAAAGACTCTTAGGAGCTTACGTATTTAAAAATATCTGTCTATCATGGCTAAAATTAACAACTCAGGAACAACAGATGTGGAGAAAGGAGAACCCTCTAACACTGCTTGTGAAAGTATAAACTAGTGCAGCCACTCTGGAATATAGCATGGAGATCCCTCAAAAAGTTAAAAAAGAGCTACCCTATGACCCAGTAGTTGTACTATTAGGTATTTATCCAAAGGATAGAAACATAATGATTAGAATGAGTATATGCACCCCAATGTTTATAGCGGCAATGTCCACAATAGCCAAAATATGGAAAGAGCCCAGAAGTCCATTGACAGATGAATGGAAAAAGGAGATATGGTATGTATATATATTCCATTGTATATATATATAAATCAAACAGAATGAAATCTTGTCATTTGCAATGATGTGGATGGAACTAGAGGGTATTATGCTAAGTGAAATAAGTCAGTCAGAGAATGACAAATATCATATGTCTTTACTCATATGTGGAATTTAAGAAACAAAACAGAGGATCATAGAGGAAGGGAAGGAAAAATAAGATGAAATCAGAGATGGAGACAAACGATAAGAGACTTTTAATCATAGGAAGCAAACTGAGGGGAAGAGGGTGGGGGGAATGGGGTAGCTGGGTGATGGACATTAAGGAGGGCGTGTGATATAATGAGCAGTGAGTATTAGACTGATGAGTCACTGACCTCTACCTCTGAAACTAATAATATATTACATGTTAATCAATTGAATTTAAATTTTTAAAATGTGCATCTATTTAAAAAAAAAAAAAGAAAAGAAAAGCTACCTGGGGAAAAAAAGAATGTCTTTGTGTGTGTGTGTGGGTGTGTGTGTGCGCTACTGCCAAGGCTTTTGTTGTTAAAATAGTTGTATTTTTCTCCTCTGCTTCTTTGCTGAGTTTTACCATATTCATCCTTCTGCTGACTTGCTATGAAGTCCCTGAGCTCTTGTATCTTTCCTGAAACACTATTTTTTTTTTTAGCAGTGATTACAATATTAAATAAATACATATATATATTTAATGTATGGGTTGTTTGGTAACAATTTCCGGATGTTCATCTGAGGCAACTTTTTTTTTTAAGATTTTATTTATTTATTTATTTGACAGACAGAGATCACAGGTAGGTGGAGAGGCAGGCAGAGAGAGGGGGGGAAGCAGACTCCCCACTGAGCAGAAAGCCCGATGCAGGGCTCGATCCCGGGACCCTGGGATCATGACTTGAGTCAAAGGCAGAGGCTTTAACCCACTGAGCCACCCAAGCACCCCGCAACATTTTCTTTTATTGTCAGTGTACTCCACCTATCATTTTTTCTTTTTTTTCAGGTCATAAGAATGTACATATTCTATGCAGTTTCCTTTTTGCTTGTTATCCATTCATGAATGAGGTGAGTTCTTCTGGGACTCTAGCTCATAGAAATTCATATGGGAAAAAAATGAGGACCATATTTTGAGCTAGCAGGAATTTACTCTTTGACACATTGGGTGTGTGAATTATTTTAGCTTTAACTTCTCAATCAGAAGAGAGCAGTAGTTAAGGCCTGTTCAAAATAATATCCTTTTTCTTTATTTTGCCTCACTCATAAATACTTCAAACAAATGTTATTTCCTTGGGCATTCCTTATTTGGCCTTCACTACTTTTATTTCTTTAGTCAAACCAGCTCCAAAGAAGTTTTGCATCAACTTGCATAGCCATTCTCATTGTTCCAAGAATTACTGGTTTTGGCAACAATAGTGTCCCATGTAATTAACTGTTCTGCCAACCTTGTTTTAGGTCTGCAGCTGTAGGGTCTTTCTAGGCATCTACCTATACCCTAGTTTACCTTCATTGTATTTGGCAGTGCTTTCTCACGCAGTTTGGGGTTTTCAGGTGTCCTCTAGGTTTGCCCAAGTTGGGATTTTTTTCTGTCCTAGTTGCCATTTTCAAGAAAAGAAGGAAGAAAATACTAATTTTCGTCTGTAACTAGAACTGGAAATCCTACCCAATAAATAATTCTAACTCTAAAACTATCTAACAACTCAATTTTTCTATGTTAATTCTGAAAATACAATATAAGATTATCTGGCCTTAAGGCATAATTTCCTAATATCATTCATCAACATACTTAAATGTAGATGGTAGAGTTTATAATAAATAACTTTCTCACACACACACACACAGAAAGATCCATTTATATATTTAACTCAAAACATGTGAATTCATCTGCCAATCTTTGAATGAAAGAAAAGGGCTTTTACTTTGGGTATGAGTCAACTGTTTGTAGGTTCCTCTGATGAACGACATCCTTAATGCATTATCTATAATTTCCAGTTCCCTTCTGTTTATTTTTTTTAAAAGATTTTATTTATTTATTTATTTGACAGAAAGAGAGACACAACAAGAGAAGGTACATAAACAAGAGGAGTGGGAGAGGGAGAAGCAGGCCTCCCGCTGGGCAGGGAGCCCCACAGTGGGGGCTCAATCCCAGGTCCCTGGGATCTTGACCTGAGCCGAAGGCAGAAGCTTAATGACTGAGCCACCCTGGCACCCCTCTAGTTTCCACCTGTTTAGAGTGAAATGATTTAAATACACTTATAAAACAATGTAAGTCCAGAATACTTTAAGGTCTTTATGATTCTCCCCATAAATATCTTTCATAGTACTTTTGCCACACCTGTCTCAACAGGAATTGTTTTTGGCAACTCACCTCTGTCATGTCTGTTCAAATTGTTTAATCTAATTTTCACATAATTAATAACTATTTTTTAAATTTATATTTTATTGGTTATTTAATGTCTAATTAAATTGTACACAACAACAACTGACAACTACATATTTGGCAACAAACATACATAACTCCTGAATGCAGAAATGCTTGGACTATAAGACAACAGCCATGACTACTCATTCATCTGTCAATGTGCTGTCACAGGCATCTAGAAAGCACGTTTTACATATGAGAGGGAGAACCCTGGTTCCTCCTACAGGGCTAAAAGCATCATCCCTATATTCTGAGTCTGACACATCCCACATATTGTTTTTGGTATGCCTTATGTAAATCTCTGGTATTGGCATGTTAACTTATCATTTATTCCTTCTTCATGAAGGTAGAGAACAGAATATGCTCAAAAACAGTATCTGAGTTTCATGTGCATCAGGTTTACATTATTTTGAGTTTTCTAAATTTTAGGTGTTGGAAGATGGAGACTGATTATAACTGGCCTTTACCCATACACGTGTGTCTTATAGTCAAGGTCACACTAGTTCGGTCGAAAAATCTGGACCAGCTTTTAAGAGGCACACAATTAAAAGGATGTAGAAAGGATAGGGAGAGTTTCTAAGGTCATTAGCTGTCTAGATCTTGGGAGAAAACAAAAGCAAAAAAACCACAAGTCCCCCTATGGACCATGGATTTTTTTATCTGAGTTTAAGGACTAGTCCAATATTATCTGTTGTTTTACCCTTAACTTTCTTTTTTTACTGTTGCCTGATCAAACAGATTTAGATTCTCTAGACATTTATTGAATACTTACTACATACTAGGTTCTGAAATGGTTATTTTCACGAGTATCATCTCATTTAACTCTTACACTAATTTGGGAGACATGATTTAATATGAGGAAATAGGTCAGCAGAGCTAGAGCCTTAAACAAAGATACTCAGATATAAAAAGTCAGGCCTCAGCTGCCTCCAGGTCTGTGCGGGGACTTTTACTGGAGTAGGAATATGGGATCATAGCCCTTGGTCCCACAAAGTACACTCCATAAACTGATGCTTGTTTTACTATTACAAAATTATTGTATAATGAATTTGCAATTATTTTTTAAATGTTATATAACTTGGGATGGGAGAATTTAAAAATATATTAGGAAAGAAGGTGCCTATTTCAACAAACTTAAATCTAATGTCTTATTACTGCTAAGAAACAGTAATAAGATCAATTTTTAAAGAGTCATTCATAATAAGCGATGGTAACAATAATGACAGTATAGCTGTATTTCCATAGGTGCCCTCTTTTCAACAACTTAAAACAAGTTCTGGAAACATTACTTACTTTCACAAGAGCGCAATAACAAGAGGTGGTTGTGACTGCCCGTAAACATGGGATAGAGCAAGCTCCGAAAGTCCCAAGAACCCAAAAGCCTGTGGACAAAGAAGGAATAGAATCTCAGTGCCTGGTGTTCCATCCATTAATACTTCATTTCTTCAGCCACCATCAAAATGATCACTGCTATTTGTCAGAGACAAAAAGATCTGGGAGACAAATTTCAGCTGTAACCTTAACAGTGTTCTAAACATAATATTGCACCTTTCCTAATCTTCTATAATTTGAGCCAGACCTCTCTTCCATCACTTAAAGACTGGAACAAAAAGAAATTGTTCATGCCCTAGTTTTGGTGTTGCCTTCAATAACACAAGTCCTAAAAGAGGTAGATTTGTTTTTTGCTTGTCATAAATGTGTTTCCCTGGTTTACTGCAATAAGCAGACTATAGGTAGAACTGCGTTCTCCATTCAGGCTCCAAATGGATTTTGAAGAGATGTCTCTATTTTGTGTGCCTTTCTACCCAGTTAACAAAGGTGTCTAAGATCATGGAAACTCCAGCCATAGTCTCTAGGGAATTCTGGGTTTAAATCTGGTTTAAGTTACCTTAACACAGATGTATAAACATTATTATTATTATTATTATTATTATTATTGGTGAAATTCTCACCAGACCCAGAAAAAGTGAACTGCCAATGGGTTCCACCACCACCAGTCACAACCACTTTTATTTCACTCTTTGTACTTACTAGACTTCTCTAGCTGATCATTACAAGCTTTATGTGTTATCTTCCCTGTTAATTTGCAAATGTCCTGAGAGAGCTTCTATTTCTGCTCTATCCCTACTCACACATCATAGAATGGGGGATGGTAGGGATAGCAAAGCAGCAGCAGTGTCCTCCTGCACCCCACGTCTTCCTCATATGCTAGTAGCATGACTCTCCACAAACATCTTATGATATAACCATCACTATTTCCATTTTCTAAAAAAGGAACTTGAGTTTTAGAGAAGGTGAAAGACCTCCCTAATGTTACACAGCTAGTAAAAAGTCAGGATGAGATCCAAACTGAAGAAAGGCAATAAATGCTATTTTAAAGGTCAAAGGAGAGAGAAAAATGAGCTTTTCCACTTCCTCAAACCTGTGATAAAGAAAACCAATTACCATAATACTCTCCTGCATTTATTCAGAGTGTAGGTCAAAATATTAGGAGTGTTTTGTAAGTCATTTTCTCTTGATTATCACTGCAATACATGCTCTTCATAGGAAATATGGCAAGCAAACAGAGAGAACGTTCAATACCTTAAAAAAAAAATCACCCCCAACTCAGCACTCAGAGACAATTACATTTAATGTTCCAGCATGTTTCTTTCTAGTTCTGTTTTCTCTTCTAGTTCTTTTTGTATATATTTTCTCTACATAATTAAGATTAGTCCAAATATTCACTATTAAACCTCTTTCATATAAAATCATAATGAAAACATTTCTCATGTTATTAAAACCTTTTATTAAACATTATAATGGGCAGCACAGCCCTTATACGAGGTTGCCCAGGACCCAGGGTTTTCCAGCAGCCCTGCTCAGGCCCTCATTTCGCTATACCCCTTGCCATGAGAATGGGGGTCCATAGGGAAAGGAGAATGTATCCACACAGAGTCTGTGTCATCCTTCTAGAACATTCTCTAGATACTCAGAATCCTGGAATTCCATGAGCAAATGGCCCCACTGAGACCTTCTCCAGTCTTATTCCCTGAGGGCCAAGAGCATAGCACTGTACACGCCAGACCCAGGAGTGGCCAAGTGGTGCAAGGGTGTTGATGGATTTTGGGTGTGAGAGAATTGAGTGCCCTCGAAAGCTGTGTAAGACTCCTCTTGGTGAGGCTGAAACAGAGCTAGAAGGAGTAAGAGGCTGGCTCTTCCCATGCCATCATATTCCAGAATGGGATTCCAAAGAATCTGAGACTTCTAAATTAATATATGGCCTTCTAGGCCACTGTCAAAGCCAGAGGCTGACACATACTCTATGAGTTTCTTACTTGATTTAAAACTTTAAAATATTTAGACATGTTATGTAAGTAAGCCTCTATTTGTCCTCTTGCCCTGGGCAGCCAAAATATGGAAAGAAACTGGTAATGTGCATATTTTTGCATGTGGATATATCATAATATTCTTCTAATATTGAACACTTAAATGGTTCCTATAAATTTTTAAATGATATATGTTAAACATCTATACATAAATATTTACCATACTTGCTAATTACTTCTTATGATACACTCTGGGAAGAAAAATTAGTGAGCCAAAGAATATAGACTCTTCACAACCAAAGTCTTAAACTAATGGCTGATTAATGGGAGATCTCACTGAAAGCAACCCCTAGCTCTCTATCCTCTACCTACATGCCAAATCCATTGACCTATATTAATGATTACAGAGGCCATGTCTCCTTTTAATGACT
Source organism: Mustela erminea (assembly GCF_009829155.1). Classification (NCBI taxonomy): domain Eukaryota; kingdom Metazoa; phylum Chordata; class Mammalia; order Carnivora; family Mustelidae; genus Mustela; species Mustela erminea. Next base: position 49,154,400 of record NC_045626.1, read on the forward strand.
TTTATATATGGTCATTTTGTTTCAAGACAGGAATCTGACTCACAAAATATCTTTTTTTTTTAAATTGAGGTATAAATGATATATAACATTATATTAGTTTCAGGTATTTGACATAATGATTCAATATTTGCATATATTGCAAAATGATCACCACATTAACTCCAGTTAACACCCACTAAGTAATTTTTGATATGCTTTTAAAAATCCATTAACTTTCAGTCCCTAAAATCAGGAACAGGCAAACCATGGCCCTTAGGCCAATCCCAACCTACTGCATATTTTTGTAAATAAAGTTTCACTGGAACATAGCCATGCTCATTCATTTCCATATTGTGTACATCTGCTTTCAGACAACAATGGGAGTGTGGAGTCTTTGCAACAGAGACCACATATGACTGGCCCACAACTCCTGAAATCTTTACTATCTGGCCCTTTGGAGAATAAGTTTGCCAATTTTGATCTGCAATTATCACAGAATACAAGCCATGAAACAGAAAATTAGCTACTGAATAATCATAAAATCACAGTAGGTTCTCCCCCATTTCACAAATCAGATGACCTGGTCTCGGCGGGTTTGCTGTGGTATTGCTGCGGACATTCGATCAAGCACCTCATGCCTTCTCTGCTTCTCAGGCACCTACTCCATGCCCAACAGACCTTGGATCAGGTGCTGGGAGCTCACAGAATGAAAATTAATAATTTTTGTCTTCGAGGAGTTGACACATGTGCCTACTATATGTCAAGGAGTCCTTTTGCCAGGTTCTTGGGAGAAGAACCCTTTGTTTTGGACCTCAAAGAGATTCTTGGTTTTCCGAATGTGTATTCAGGTTTTCACAAAAGGAACAGGATCGTTCCAATCTTCCTGTACTAAAGCAGCTTAGAGACTGAACCGCAATAATTAGGCTCCCTTGGTGAAAAATCACCAGACGTAGGAAGAGCGGGCAAAACAAATGATTCCTATGTATCAAGTAATCCCTCAAGAAATTTCCTAGATGTTTCTGCTTAAGCCAGTCAGGAAAACGAACTGCCCACTTTTTGACACCAGGATGAGCAAGAGATTGATAAAAGGCCCTTTGTTTACCTAAAAATTAAAATTCCTATTTATGAGGGGTGCCTAGGTAGCTCAGTCAGTTGAACATCTACCCTCGGCTCAGGTCATGATCCCAAGACCCTGGGATTGAGCCCAGCACCAGGAGCTTCTGCCACTCCCCCCGCTTATGTGCTCATGCGTGCTCTCTCTCTCTCTCTCTGTCAAGTAAGTAAGTAAGTAAGTAAATAAATATATTTTTTAAAAATCCTATTTATGAGAAAAGCCTACTTGTGAGTACTGAAACAAGTCATTACTATTGCTTTACTCTTCATAAAGACAGAACAATAACAGAGTAATTGGCTTTGGGAGAGGACATAAACCTGAGCCAACTATTTCAGAGGATTCTAAGGAATGTGATTTGAATCCAAGTTTGAGGGATTTTTTTTTGGCGTTTTCGTGGAAAGATAAAAGGGAGGAGAGATTATTTACAAGCCAGATACCTTCTCACTTCTTCTTGGCACAATTAACCTCTTATGAAATTACATTAGAAAACTACAAGCCAAAAGCAAAGGTCTTGATTACTCTGTGGTCTTGGATCATTACTGGTATGGCTATCCTATATCGTTGGGGTAAAAGAGACGATTCTTTGTGGATTTGTGCTCCTCCTCTGCCTCTTACGAGCTGGGCAACCTTGTGTAAATTTCTCCACTGCTCAGAGCCTTATCCTCTGCAAAATGCTGATAATACCACTCACTTTGCTGGGCTCCTTCACAGACTAAAGGAGGTAACACAAGTCAGCTCATACTGGACATAAAAGTTATGGGCATTTAGTCAGAGCTAATCATCTCCAATGGCTCATTTACAGAAATGTGTCCATGTGTGAAGAGGAGTAACAATTTGCAAGAGGAGAGGCCAGTCCTGCCTGTTCATGCCAACTCAAAGCCATTAGAATGACTTGTTCTGACCTACTCAAAATAAACAAAGCTTTATGCAACTATCAACTATTTGTATTGCCTGATCCTGTTATGGGAACAGTCCTCAGAATATCTCCGAAGTATGTGCCAAGGACTTTGTTTTGTTTATTTTGCTTTTGTGAGAGAAATCAAAGATAACTCGTGCTTGCATTGTTAATTGGCTTAAAAAAAAAAGATGTTATTTATTTATTTGACAGAGAGAGAGATCACAAGTAGACAGAGAGGCAGGCAGAGAGAGAGGCGGGGAAGCAGGTTCCCCATAAACCAGAGAGACTGAGGTGGGGCTTGATCCCAGGACTCTGAGATCATGACCTGAGCCAAAGGCAGAGGCTTAACCCTGAGCCACCCAGGTACCCTGTTAATTGGTTTTTTAAAGGGTCTTGATTATGCCATTATTTTCAAGGGTTTCAAATGTTCCTTCCATCTTGTCCTTGCCTGACCAAGGAAATCAATTATTGTCCTTCTGTCCCTCACCCAAGCATCCAGAGCAATTTGTCTCCACTTCTTCACCTTCCACACCTTGTAAACATTACTTATGTATTCACCAACTTATGGATGTTGTTTTCTCAGAATTTAACTATACAGGCCCACCCTCTACTTACCCAACCCAGAAGCCTTATGTTCATATTCATCCTCTACAACAATGGGTCTAACAAGATGTATGCTATGCAAGACAATACTTGGGGTACTTTTATTGATCTTTTTAATCTTAAGCTTAAATTTTGCATTGTGTGTACTTTTTACAATGTATATAACGTATCAAAAGAGTGGGTAATAATTACTCAAGCTATTATTAATATTCTACGAAATCAATAAAATTTGGGGGCTCACTCCAATAGAGCAGTAGTACTCCAAGAATGATATAGGCATCCCTAGTGGTATCTGTGGTCCTTTAAGGGTGTCTGTAAGATCAAAACTGTTTCACAATAATACTGAGATGGAATATATCTTTTTTACTCATTTTCTCCTGTATACAATGGAGTTTTCCAGAGGCAGCATGACATGTGATAGCGCAACAGACGGATGCAAAAGCAGATGTGGGAACCCAGTTGTTATCTATTTGTAAACAATGTAAAATGATGTTCCTGTCATTAAATTTCTTATTTTGGAAGAGTTCTTTTTCATAAAATTATGTTACTTATATTAACATATAATAAACGATTACTGTTATTTTCAAATGAAATAAGAAGTTTCAAATCTTAGTTTTTGAGGGTTGATGGAGGGGAGGTAGGTAGACGATGGGCTAGATGGGGGATGGGTATTAAGGAGGGCACTTCTATGGGGTGCCTGGGTGGCTCAGTGGGTTAAAGCCTCTGCCTTCAGCTCAGGTCATGATCCCAGGGTCCTGGGATCGAGCCCCACATCGGGCTCTCTGCTCAGCAGGGAGCCTGCTTCCTCCTCTCTCTCTCTGCCTGCCTCTCTGCCTACTTGTGATTTCTGTCTGTCAAATAAATAAATAAAATCTTAAAAAAAAAAAGAGGGCACTTCTACTCCTGAAACCAATATTACTAACTAGAATTTAAATAAAAATTAAAAATTATTCTTAATTTCAGATATCATTATGGCAAATATCAATAGGTATAGAGTGGTTTATTACAGCTGGCTTCTGCCAGTTTCCAGAGAGATGAAATAGTCCATGCTGGTAGTTTACACCACAGAAATTGGCAAACCCATAAATCAGGGCTTTTGTTTTGGAGAAATGCTTTACTAGCACACCACTGGATATAACTCACTTAAAAATTCTTTGGGATCCTCATAAATCTAACCAAAGAGGCAAAGAATCTGTACTCAGACAAGTATAAAGTATTCAGGAAAGAAACTGAGGAAGACATAAAGAAATGAAAAGACATTCCATACTCATGGATTGGAAGAACAAATATTGTGAAAATGTCTATGCTACCTACACATGTAATGCAATCCTATCAAAATACCATCAGCTTTTTTCAAAGAAATGGAACAAATAATCCTAAAATTTATATGGAATCAGAAAAGACACCGAATAGCCAGAGGAATGTTGAAAAAGAAAACCAAAGTTGGCAGCATCACAATTCCAGACTTCAAGCACTATTACAGAGCTGTCATCATCAAGACAGTATGGTACTGGCACAAAAACAGACATATAGCTCAATGGAACAGAATAGAGAGCCCAGAAACAGATCCTCAACTCTATGGTCAACTAATCTTTGACAAAGCAGGAAAGAATGCCCAATGGAAAAAGACAGTCCCTTCAACAAATGGTGTTGGGAAGACTGGGCAGCCACATGCAGAAGAATGAAACTGGACCATTTCTTTACACCACATACAAAAATAGACTCAAAAAGGATGAAAGACCTCAACATGAGACAAGAATCCTTGAGGAGAACACAGGCAGCAACCTCTTCAACCTCAGCTGCAGCAACTTCTTCCTAGAAACATCGCCAAAGGCAAGGGAAGCAAGGGCAAAAATGAACTATTGGGACTTCATCAAGATCAAAAGTTTTGCACAGCAGTCAAAAAACAGTTAAAAAAAAAAAACAGTCAAAAAAACCAAAAGACAACCAACAGAATGGAAGAAGATATTTGCAAATGACATATCAGATAAAGGGCTAGTATCCAAAATCTATAAAGAACTCAGCAAATTCAACACCCAAAGAACAAAGAATCCAATCAAGAAATGGGCAGAAGACATGAACAGACATTTCTGCAAAGAAGACATCCAAATGGCCAACAGACACATGAAAAATTATTCAACATCACTCACCATCTGGAAAATACAAATCAAAACCACTGTCACCTCACAACAGTCAGAATGGCTAAAATAAACCAATCAAAGGACAGGTGTTGGTGAGGATGCAGAGAAAGGGGAACTTTCCTACACTGGTGGGGATGCAAGTTGGTGCAGCCACTCTGGAAAACAATATGGAGATTCCTCAAAAAGCTGAAAATTGAGCTACACTATGACCTAGCAATCGCACTACTGGGTATTTACCCTAAAGATATAAATATAGCAATCTGAAGGGGCACCCGAAAGTTTATAGCAGCAATGTCCTCAATAGCCCAAACCATGGAAAAAGTCTAGATGTCCGTCAACAGATGAATGGTTAAAGAAGATGTGGTACATATATATAATGGAATACTATGCAGCCATCAAAAAATCTTGCCATTTGCAACAACACGGATGGAACTAGAGGGCATTATGCTAAGTGAAATAAGTCAATCAGAGAAAGACAATTATCATATGATCTCTCTGATGTGAGGAATTTGAGAGGCAGGGTGGGTGGTCATAGAGGGGAGGGAGGGAAAAATGAAACAAGATGGGACTGGGTAGGAAGACAAACTGTTAAGAGACTCTTAATCTCAGGAAACAAACTGAGGACTGCTGGAAGGGAGGGGGAGGGAGGGATAGGGTGGCTGGGTGACAGACATTGGGAAGGGTATGTGCTGTGGTGAGTGCTGTGAATTGTGTAAGACTGATGATTCACAGAGCTGTACCCCTGAAACAAATAATACATTATATGTTAATAAAAAATTAAATTAAATTTAAAAAGATTCTTTGGGATTCTCAGTAATGTTTAAGAATATGAAAAATTCCTAATACCAGAAAAATTGGGAACCTCTCTCTTAACACTGTTAATTGGTACATTCTTGATACTCCTTCCACACCCTCACTTTTCTCTTCATACACTAACTCTGCCTACCTTTGGCTTGGCTAACATGGCACAGCACAGAACCTCCTTCAACTTACCTAATTCTTAATCTTTATTCCTCACATTTTCCCTCTAGCCTGATAGAAAACCAGTGATTCTTGTGATTCGATCTATGAAACTTCTGTTTGACAAAATATAGTGCTTCTCAAAGTGCATCCTAATTATTTGGAGTGCTTATTTATAAAGAATATCCCTGAGACAACTGCATCACCCCAACCTTACTGAATTACAAGTTTCTGGAGAGGGTAGAGCTTTTTAATATCCAAGAGGTGATTCCTATGATGATCCCAAGTTTGAGAAGTCTCTAATCCTCTGTCCTTCAGGGATCTTACCTATTTTGACAACCTTAAACACCTCTTCTTTGTTTCTCTATTTTCAGTCACTCTTTTGCTTCACACATACATCTTTAAATGTTCCTATGACATTTCCATATACTGCTTTGCCACCACTTCAAGTTCAACATGCCCTAGACAACTTCCCAAGCTAATCTGCTCCTCATTCTCTTTTCCTTAGCTGAAGACACAGTAGTTATCTCAATTATTCAGATTTCAACCACTGAAATGATTCCTACCTTTCACATCTTCCTCATTGCTCCCATGTCTAACTTGGTGTCCAGAACATACACTTTCCGTCTCTGAAACATCACTTGTGTCTCTCCTGTCCATTTCCCACCTAGTTTTGATCTCCTTATTTCTGCCTTAGAAAGTTAGATCAACTTTCTCTCTCTCTCTAGCTCTCTCTCTTTTTAAAGATTTTATTTATCTATTTATTTGAGAGAGTGAGAGAGATCACAAGAGGTAGACAGAGAAGCAGACTCCCTGCTGAGCAGGGAGCCGGATGTGGACTCTGAGCCAAAAGCAGAGGCTTAACCAACGGAGCCACCCAGGTACCCCTCACCTTTCTCTTTTGTCATGAACTTCAAGTTCTCAGTGATTTGAAAACCAACATCATTCAATGTCTTTATGACTCCTAATGCCACCTGCTGGTAGGTAAGTATCACATAACATTTCTGGAAAGTTCTTTTGGAGACTGATGTGTGGCCATTCGTCATTCATTCCATCATAGGGTACAGGTGCAGGACTGTTTCCAGCACAGAAATACTGGCCTCAAAATGAGCAGAAGAAGCAAGGCTTTGGTATGAGAGAGAGTCTGAGTCTCGGCTACTAGGCAGGCAGAGCAGAGATACTGAGAATCATCCCAAAGAGTTATAATACCAGTGTTACATGTGTTCTTGCTGGAGTTAAAATAGTTTTTCCTGATGAACGGCCACACATCTGTAAAGGACAGACAGGCTAACAAGAGAAGACTAATAACAATGGGAGAAAGCAGTTACCTGTAGGGCCAGCAAGAAGGGAAGAAGTTTGAAAAATGGGAGCAGGCAAAGTGTGCTGGAAATCTTTTCATTCCTTTCATCGCATCTATACACACCTCTGTCCTGCTCTAGGCTGGGAGGCTGACCTAACGCACCACATCCACTGAGGTTATCTGTGCTCTGGTTTCTGGTAGGGTTCACCTAAGGGAGCCCTGGAGGGAGGGAGATTATAAGGAAGGAGAAGAGTGAAGTCAGAGTATTTTCCTACCAGCTGATCTCCTGCCACTGCCTAAAACCTCCATCAAAGGCTGCAGCTCCTGCCAGATAGGCCTATCCTCAGTCCTCCACAGTCCCGGGTCCTCGTTGTGGCCCCTCCGCTAGCACCCGGGGTCTAGAGTGGTAGGAACACACATCTGTGACCAGCCTGAGGTCCCGTTCCACCCCTGTGCTGCTCTACATCCTGTCTACATCTGCATAGCTAGCTACTTTATGAACTCAAACCACCTCAATTTGAGTATGGCATGTGTTTCCTGTTGGACCCTGAGTGATATACCTGGCTACAGGGGAAGAAGGAGGAGAAGGAGAAGAAGAAAAAATTAGTGAAGCTAAATGGAGGAGAGGAAGAGGGAAAGGAAAGACGTTAACTAATTTTCCTCCACGAAGCTGCCCTTTGCCTACCTGGGCCACATTTTTTCCTTTCGCCTACCTGGGCCACTCCAAGAACGGGTTACCTTTTCTCCTTCCATGTCTCTCTATCCTCTTTCTTCATTATTTTACGTTACCCACCATCTTCTCTTCTCTCTGTATCATTCCGTTTAATGCACTAACTTAAGCTTCTTCTTCCTCCTGGATAGTTTATCCAACTCTCTGTCCATTCTGAAATAAATATGGGGCTTAAGGGGCACCTGGGTGGCTCAGTGGGTTAAAGCCTCTGCCTTCAGCTCAGGTCATGATCTCAGGGTCCTGGGATCGAGCCCCACATCAGGCTCTCTGCTCATTAGGGAGCCTGCTTCTCCCCTGTCTCTCTGCCTGCCTTTCTGCCTACTTGTGATCTCTCTCTCCCTGTCAAATAAATTTTAAAAATCTTAAAAAAAAAAAAAAAGGGACTTAATCTTTCAAAACAAGGCACCACATGGCTTTCTGGGCTCCAATAAACTTCCTGATGATGGGATCCTTCCATACCTTCTGTCTTATCTGCAGGAGATCAACACTGCCTTAAGATTCAGGGCTTCTTGGAAGACACTCTCCTTGCAGCTTCCCCTAAATTCCCTCACTGACCCTCCAACTTTCAGGTACCACCCTTCTCTGCCCATTATTTGTAAGCCAGCATATTCAGACAAGGCCCCTTTTTCTAGATATGCACTGCCTATGCTAACCTCTAGGTATTGTGTTGTTATTGAAATTAAATTAAAAATTCAGTTCCTCAGTTATACTAGTCACATATCAAGTGCTCAGTAGCCACAAAAAAGTAACGAATACTGTATAGAGCATTTCCATCATCACAGAAAATTCTACTGAACATATCAGCATCTAGATTAGCATTTCTCCACCATGAATGTTTAGAACCATGAACGTTTTAGGCCAGATAAGTCTTCAATATGGGGGCTGTCCTGTACATAGTAGGCTGTTTAGCAGCATCCCTGATCTCTACCCACTGACGCCATTAGCACTTTTGCAGATGGGACAACCAAAAAGGTCTCTAGACATTCCCAGACTCTGGTTTAGATGAGACCATTCAACTACTGATTGTGTTTTGCTCACCCACAGATAAGAAGTGAGAAAAGTCAAGGAAAAAAAAAAAGTTGAGATACACTTGGACAGAATAAGGAAAGGAGGCCAGAGAATAAAAGATTTCCACAAAATCCTTGCACAGTGTATTACAACTTTTTCCTAGCAAGTCCCAGTCCTTTGTAAGGTAGTGAGTTTCCTTCTGGCTGCCCCATGGCACCTGGAACTCCCAAACTAGGTCATCATAAGGTACAAACCCCCTGCCCCATCCCTGGAAATAAAAGTTAGAATTGTGGCTGTCACGTAAATTGCTGATGTCTCCTGTTAGGGCCATGAAGTGTGGGGCTGTCAGAACATCATCTTGTGATGATGTTAAAGATGACCGCGAGGTCTTCCTAACTGGACAGGGTCACTCACATGCATTCTTCCTCAGCACAGGACAGGATGCCACATCCTTCTTGACCTGCCAAATTCTGTGTTTTCTGACCCTCACAGTTCTTCTGGGTTATCAGGCATTGAGAGCCACGGAAGGAAAAGTTAATATAGCCCAAGGTTCTAGTGGAGACAACTCAACTATGCAAAGCAGGTTTTCCCAAAATATAGTCACCAATCTTAAAAGATGTCCTACAGTCAGAAGCTTTTAAAAGACAATTGCCCAAGTCTATTTAACCATATGCCCCTTCTTCTGAAATACTCCCAACTGAAGATGTTTTACCCAATGCTAACTTAAAGAAAAGACTTGTGCTCAACTGAAATCTTCTGTCAGTCCAGAAGCATTTCCTTGACACTTTGTAAGATCCCATGCAGAGAAATGAAGGTACAAAAGGGGTCCTGTTATGGGCTCAGGAAATAATCATGCTTGAAAAGTCCAGAGGTCACTATAGAACTAAGCATTGGGAACCGAGAACAGGTCAGGACCAGGCATCAGGCACAACTGGTGATTTTCTACTTTCTTATCAAGTATTTAACTACAAATACGCAGTTGAAATGGAGATATACAATGGCAAGGACCAAATAGTGCTTTATATTTGCCTCAGATTCATACACCATGTTTGGTTTATAGCAGCTGTTCGATAAATGTTGACTGAATACTGAATAAAGTAAAGGAGAAGCTTGTCTATCTCACATGATAGATCTCCAAAAGGCAGTGCTACCTTCTGTTTTGTGTCCACTCAACTGATTACTCAGGTGATCCCCAGGTAGTAGGTACTTTGTTAAAAATACTGGATAACATCCAAAATCTAGGAAATGATAACATTTGCATCAGACAGGGTTCCAACAAGAAACCAATGACACATTCCAATTAGGATAATTTCCAGAGACTTATTTGAAAGGGACAATTTGCAAAGCGATGGATGCATGTAAAGGAATGACAAGGGATACTGCTGTAACTTGGGATTGGTAGCAGCAGAACTATTACCACTCCTAGAGAAAAAGAGATGAGAGGGTGGATTGATTACAGGAACCCAAAAGGAGAAAAGTCTTAGAGTGAAACACCGTGACCTTAGGTCGAGGGGCACAGGCAGCCCAAGGCAACCCCACAAGGAGGGAGCCAAGAGAATAATTAGCCTGACCTCACTCGCGCCCCTCCCTTGAATCTCCTGCTGGGACCCTGCCATTGGCGGAAGTCAGAGGGCACAGGAGCCCTTGTGTAGCCCTCACAGGCAGCCTCCTGGGTAGAAAGAGGGAGGGTGGAGAAGGGTGGTGAGCAGATCAGAAGAGGCAAAAGGAAGATATCCTTAACAATAGGAGATTGCTATCTCTGCACTGGTAGTGTTTGGAAATCATTAAGATGCCAATTCATGATCAATTTATGATCCAATGAGAAAGAATCACTTTTAAATTCGTATTCGTTAATGATGGTTTAAAATCTGGATGTTAGGATTACCACACTAATTTAAAAATAAGATTTCATCCGGGTCAAAATCAAATCCCAGTTAAAAGGAAACTTAAGCTAAAGTTACAGAGATCTTGTGAACCTTAATTCTGCCAGACCTGAAGTTCAGCCATAAATATACCAACTCTGGACTCCTGGCTAGAGGGGAAAATGGTAGTTCTTCCCATGAGGGAATTGATCAAAGGATTACTGTACAGCCCCACACAAGAAAAGCACCTCTTGTTAGAGAATAGAGCACAACTCAGTATTTGGGGATTTGCCAGTGGGATGGAGGGAAGAAAAGGTATCTGAAACTCCTAAAAGAAAAATTACTCCATGCAGAACACAAACAGTTGAGAACCAGGAAATTTAAAAGGGAAGTCAGTGAGAAAAGCTTTTAACTGTGAAGGCTGCTACTTTTCCCAAGAAAGTGGAAAGGAAAACATTATCCGTAAAAGGACAGAAAATAATGCAGTGGAATACTAGAAAGAAGAGGCTGAGAAGAAATCTGATGGGGCTTCGGAAATAAAAGAAACAGAAACAAAACATCTTTACCATATTTTAATTTTGGTGAGTCTCTGGCCTGTGGCCTGTTGACACTTGCTATCAAAATACAGCAATGTAGGGGCTGGGTGGCCCTGTGGATTAAGCTGTTGCCTTCGGCTCAGGTCATGATCTGAGGGTCCTGGGATCAAGCCCTGCATCAGGTTCTCTGCTCCTCGGGGAGCCTGCTTCCCCCTCTCTCTCTGCCTGACTCTCTGCCTACTTGTGATCTCTCTCTCTGTCAAATAAATAAATAAAATCTTAAAAAAAAAAATACAGCAATGCAAAGAAAAAAGATCTCTCTGCTTTCTCCTCTCGTCTTAATCATAGGCATATGCCCAACATCATCTGCTTGACTTGCAAAGATTTACGTTCACAAAATAAATATGTCTGTTATTTATATATTCATCAGTTCCTGAAAAATCACCTTATATTAAGAACAGATACAATTAAATTAATTGTTGTTTACCATGCTCAATCTAGAATTTGATATTTTCTTTCTTGAGAGAGACATATGCACAGCTTCTGCTTGTTCGATGCAAGCTGTTCTCATATAATAAGAACTTACCACAATTTCAGACTCTTATCTACAAGGAGTACACTTCGTACTGTTGTTCAAGCATATAACACTCAAGTTGCAAATAAAAGATAGGCAGAACTGATAAATGATGTCCAGTTTAAATGCACAGATAGTGCAAGAGAAAGCCAACTGACTGTGATCGTCAATCTTTTCTGCCTTTTTCTTTTTTTAAGATTTTATTTATTTATTTGACACAGAGAGAGAGAATGAGAGAGGGAACACAAGCAGAGGGACTGGGAGAGGGAGAAGCAGGCTTCCTGCCAAGCAGGGAAGGCCCACACAGGGCTCAGTTCCAGGACCCTGGGATCATGACCGGAGCCTAAGGCAGCCGCCTAAGAACTGAGACACCCAGGCGTACCTCCTCTGCTTTATCCCAGATTAATAGAACAACTGGAAGAGAAAGTCATTTCCTTGCCTTTGGGCCACTTAATACCATGAAATTCTGACAGGAATATTCTCACTAAAATATAATCTAAAATGATTTAGTAGTTTATATTCTTTATGGGCCTAAATATTCTTATTCACTAATTCAACTATAAATATTTACTGAACACCTACTGCACCTATCAGACAATGTTATAAGCACTAGAGATACATCAAGAAACAAGACAGACAAGGTTCTTGTCCTCCTGGAGCTTACATTCAAGGGGAGATGGTGAACTATAATAAATAGGTAAATAAATAAGAACTTTAGATAGTAATCTTTGCTAGGAATAAAATAAAATAGGTAGTGGGATGAAGAGTAACAAGGGAGAGAGGTACACAATTTAAATGAGATGTTCAGGAAGGCCTCTCTGAGGAGCTGACATTTTAGGTAAAGCTCAAACAGTAGGAAGAAGTCAGTCATGTGAAGATCTGGGGAAAGAGCATTCCAGGAGAGAGAAGAACTGAGGTAAAAGCCCTGAGGTGGGAATAAGCTGGGGGATGTTTGAGGAGCAGTAAGAAGGTCAGTAAGTGAGAGGAAAAATGATAGGAGATAAGACAGCAGAGGTAACCAGATGCCAGACCATGCTGGGCCTTGCAAGGTAAGGAATTTGGACTTTTTTTTTTTTTTTAGAGTGATGAGAAGCTTCCATGGGGTTTTCAGATGGTGAGGATCTGATCTGATCTCTGCTTAATTTTTTTCAAAAAAAGATTTTATTTATTTATTTGAGAAAGAGACCAAGAGCCAGAGCATGAGCAGGGTGAGGGGCAGAGGGAGAAGAAGACTCCCCACCCAGCAGGGAGCCCCATGCAGGGCTCGATCCTGGAACACTGGGATCTGACCTGAGCCAAAAGCAGATGCTTAATATATTGAGCCACCCAGGCACCCTGATCTCAGCTTTAAAAGATCACTTTGGGAGTGGCTGGGTAGCTCAGTCAGTTGGGCAACTGACTCTTGATTTTTGGCTCAGGTTGTGATCTCAGGGTCTTCAGTTGGAGCCATGAGTCAGGCTCCACAATTACTGGGGAGTCTGCTTGAGGATTCTCTATCTCTCTCTCTCAAATAAATAAATAAATCTTTAAAAAAAAAAAAAAAAAAACAAGATCACTGTCTCTGAATAGAGATTGTAGGAGGGAAAAGGCCATCATAGTCCTTCAAGTAAAAGAAGATGGTCACTGGAACTATGGTGGGGAAATGCATGTGGGAAGAAGTGTACAGACTGGGGACCTATTCTGGAGACAAGCTTGCCAGCAGATTGAAAGGGAGAGTATATTCAAGGAAAGAAAAAAAAATAACTCCTATGTTTTTGACTGAACAACTAGGCATTGTTATTAACTGGAGAGGGGAAAAAATGAAAGAAAGCAGGTACAAGGTAGTAGAGTGGTTATCTAAAAAAAAAATCAAGAGTTGTATTTTGTATATATAGTATCTGAGATACTTATTAGATATCCAAATGGAAATAAAAGTACATAGTTGTAATATATGTATCTGGAGTTCTGGAGAAAGGTCGAACATACTTTCTTTTAATCTAAAAAAATTTTATTAAAAACATACACTCAAGAGAGGTGGGGACTGTGTGTTCACATTTACTCTATAGGCTATTGTGCCTCATATACTGAGGTACTGAAAAAACACAAGGTGATATGAAGTAGTAATCATGAAACCAAAAACCAAAAACCAAAACATTGTTCAACTTGTTTGCTTGATGTTCCTACCAACTTAGCTTAGGTGTTCCTTCACCAAAAACCACATGCCTGATAATTACTTGTTGTGGAGAATTACTAAAATGAGGAAAACAATAATACAGGCTTAGCTAGTGAAGATTTGAAATACTTGACTGATTCAGAACCAGATGCACTGGTTTGCTAGCTCAGGCCTGAACACAATAGTCACTCTCAGATGATATCTATGAAGTGGCATGACAACTGCAGGAAAGGTCTATCAGTACTGCTACATCAAAAGAAGACCAAATTCCATGAGGGCAACTGAATAAAAGGTGTTAGTAATGCCCCCTGCCCCTTTTTTTTTGGGGGGGGGGTGTTATAGGTCATCAGAATTTCATAGACATGTAAACATCTTGTTTCCCCACAGTTTCTTAGTTGACTGGCTCTTACTCTGCTTCATAATTCATCGATCCGTCATGAAAACAAAGTGAGGTGAAAGGCATTTCAGCTCTCATAAGAGGAACCCTTAAGTCCCAGTATCACCTTATAAACTGTACAATCAAACAAGTTGAAATGAAAAGCAAAGATGTTGAATTTAATAGACATGCAAATATCAAGAATTTTTACTTGGGCTGGTTTCTTTATAGTAAGTTCTAAACCCATGAAACTCCTTTGTAAGGACAATAGGGCAGGAAGTAGCAAAGTCATAATCAGTGACCTTAGATCTTTTTGAAGTGCAAAGAAGCAAAGTAACAGCCTACAGGATAAAACTAACATCACACCTTCAAATCAGTAAGTGAAGAGAGAAAATCATTAACAGCTAGCCTATTCTTCAGTGGGAATTTCAAAACCAATTAAAAAGCCCCTGAAAAATATCATATTTATGCTTAATAGTTTAGTCCTTTTATTTCCAATAAATGTCAGGATTAAAAAACTCCCATGAAGGAGTAATTTTCCACTGGAAACCTTTCTTCTACTTTTAATTTAATCTGAGGGATTATTTAGTGGTTTCTGTGCAAATCTAATACATGACAATATCTGTACTGCGGGGGAGAACACAATGTGTAAACACTTCAAGTTTTAGCTTCAAGGTATCCATGTGAGGACCTGGACATTAAGAACACGTTGCATTCAAAAGGCTTCAAAACATAGATGAAAGAAAGTGATCATTAAAGCCCTGTGAATACAAAACTCCCACCTCTTTGCAAGAAGCCTAATACTCCAATTCATTCCTAAAACATTCTTTCAGTGGTCAGGTGTGTTTCTTCCAATCTACTACCCTCCTCCCCCAGAAAAATTTGTACAACTTAGATCTTAGTCTGCTTTTCCTTAGTTTCAACAGATTTACACCCACAGATGGAGGAAAGAAGGTTAAAAGAAGAAAAAGAAAAGAGAAGGAAGGAAGTAAAAGGCTATCAGTGCTCACGTTAGCACACCAGAGTCATGAAGTGATTAATGCTGACAGAAGTGTCTGGTCAACAGGACATTTGTCCTCTAGGCCTCTTCTTGCAGCTTCTTTCTGTTCTCCTCCCTTTAGCAGCTTCCTTCCAGCCCCAGGCTCTATGCCACCAATGAACATAACATGCAAAAGCAGGCCAAAAATTAAATTACAGATGTTTCAACAGTCTTAAAAGATTAGTGTAGCATATGTGAACTGGCCATTTTAAAGACTTGGTAGGAGGTGTCTGGGTGGTTCAGTCAGTGAAGCATCTACCCTTGACTCAGGTCATGATTTCAGGTCCTGGGATGGAGCCCTAGGTTGGCCTCCCTGCTCAGCAGGATGTCTGCTTGTCTCTCTACCCCTCCCCCTGCTCATGTTCTCTCTCTCAAAAAATATTTTTAAAAGATTTTATTTATTTGAGAGGGAGAGAGAACACAAGCAGGGGATGTGGCAGAGGGAGGAGAAGCAGGCTCCTCACTGAGCAGGGAGCCCAACACATGAGAGGTATGACAATCCCAGGTGCATGAGATCATGACCTGAACTGGAGGCAGATGCTTAACTGAGCCAACCAGGTGCCCTCAAAAAATACAATTTTAAAAACAAAACAAAACAAAAAAGATTTGGTAGTTGGTTTGAGCCAATCTAAATAAGTATTCAAAATTAGTGATTGCCCACTCAACAAACTTGAAAAGAAGATGTATTGTTTTTTCTAATCAGATATCACAACCAACTATAAAAAAGACTGAGAGGATTTAACTAAGACCATGTAGGCAGACTATGCCCCATGAGCCATTCCTAGGCTTTCAGTTGGAAAACTGATCATAGTAGACCTAATTAATATTTCAGTTCTACCACTTCTAGGCTCTCTCCTAAAATTTCACCAGTGTCTTGGGTTCTAGAACATGAAAGGGGTCAGACACCTCCAACATTTTCAATTTATTAGCCTAAAGTTCTTTGTGAACAATATGTACACAGAAGCCATTTGCTAAAAGGGGTGGGTAGGCTCTAAGGGAAAATCTGCTAGGAACTAAAATGTCTGTATCAAAAGACAGCCTCTTGGGGAGTTTTGCAGGCTTCCCTTTCAGGATACCAGCACCTCAAGTAAAGCTACCACAGATGTGCTTCCTCCTGTTAACTTCTACAAAGCAAACAAAATAACCTGTGGTCACCCTCACTCCAACAATGCACATAGATAAGGGAGGTCAAAATTCCTTTATGAACGAATGAAATAAATGGCAAATTATCTCAATTACACTAAGTGACTCTTGGACAATCTGTAAGAACATTTACATGTTCCTTTCCAAATAGCATTCCATCAGATATCAAACTCTCTCCAAAGGCCAGCAACATGGAGGGCATCATCGGTACTGAATTAAACACAGGCTCTCCATTCCAAACATGGAGACGACACAGGAAAGACTCAAACATCCTTAGACATACATTTAACCTGACTAGATATTGTAACCCTTACGGTGCCAGCAGGGTCTCCCTACAATAAGCTGGAGAATAATTTTCTAAGAACAAGAGCCTACTTGTAGGATAATGTGACTTTATTCAAATAAGCCGTCTTCTTCCTCCCAACTCAGGGAGGGCGTTCGCTGGGGGTGGGGGCTAGTATTTCAAGAAAAAAGAAGAGGAGAAAAAGAAGAAAATAAGATAACAGCAAGAACACAGAGAAAACAGCAAGCAATATAAGAAAATTTCCATCCCAGTCTTGTATAATGCCTGGCATGTAGGTGAACAAACCAGTTGAAAAAATGTTCCACTCTTTCAGCTTATTTTGGACTGATTTTATAGAACAAAACAACATAATTACATCAAAGCATCTGCAAAGATAAAATCTAGGGAGTTTTCAAAACTGGAGAATGTTTGGAGACAGGGAAGGGAAGAGAAAGAGGCAACAGAAGTTAGAGCAGGATAAAACAGATTTACAAATCTGGCTTTAGAACCAAAGAAAATAGGAGCATAAAACATTTACGAGCATCTTCATTCATAATATTTCTTCCTAAATTAATTAAAACATTGGCTTATGATGGATTTATACCACAGTGAAACTCTTGACAACTTCAAAATCAACTTCATGTTTGGGTTCCATTCTTTCAGGTGATGAATAGTGGGAAATCAGTGAAGGAATGTCACTTGAAGTCAGTCATTTATCATGAACCAAAATGGCTAAGTGCCCCATAAACTGCAATGATCCATTTCCTATTAGCATCACACAACAGAAGGCAGCCTCATCTGCATTAACAAGTTTTATGACCTCCGTAGGCAGAGAGGCTAATGTTAGGAAATGGGTTATTTTTGTTCTGTTATAAATGTTCATTATTATACCATAAAAAATTCTTTAAGGATATAAACTACTGATTGATTCATTAAGAAATTATTTTAAAAGGTTTTCCCTATCTTGTTTTTTTTTTTTCTTTTAAATTTAATCTTGGTATAATAGTTTCACTCTTCTTGGTCAAGCTCTAGCTGGTTTTCTATATGTAATACACACTTCTTTTCCCATAATGTCAAATGTCATGACTGCCTAGAATTAGAATAATTTCCCCCTTCCCCCAAAATTTAGATGACACAACTTTGCAGTGTTCCAAATTTCAAAATATAATTATGCCCTTTGAATTTGGGCAAGAAAATTCCAAGAAAAGGCATGAAAATGGCATGTCATGATTTGAAGCTAAATAAAATTGTTAAAGCACTTAGCCAATATATTTCCTATAAAATACACTGTTTAAGCATGTTAGTGGGTCACAACCAGATGATTACTGACACGCTTAACTTCAAACATAGTCAGGAGTTACCTTCCTACAACAAATGGTATCACTGCCAAACACAAAGAAAAAAGAAAAGGAAACCCAAATGGCAAGATGAGAAAGCAACTAAGGAAAAATAGGTACCATATAAAAAAGATTATGAAAACAGGGTATTTACTCCATAATTTTTTTGAAACCTCCTCCTCTGAAATGAATCACTGAAAGTACAAAAAGATTCCAACATTTATCTGATTGTACTATTTAAGCTTAATTTTAAACTACAGAATACAATTCAAAATGCACAGTGTACATATACATATTTTGAGGACTCTTCAGCCTCCCCCCACCCCCGAGGAAACATAAAAAATTTGGAAAATGAAGAAGTCTATGATAAATTGTTTTAAATTATTAATATTCCATTATGAGCACCCCAGATAAAAGGTGTTTCACAAAGTCACAAATTCCCAGGAAAGATAAAGAAGAATTAGACATGGTTCGTGTCCTCAAGGAACTTATGTTCTATTTAGAGGGACAGGATACATTCATAAATATACATCCATAAATAAGAAAAATAAAATCAACTGTAAGTGAGTTACTAGGACATAGTGCATACCAGAGTACTTTTCAAGTATCAGGACTAAAAAATGTCCTTGTCGACTCACTAAAAAGAATTTTAGGAAACAGGAGAGAGAACAAACCATGTACGGGGGTGATACGGGAAGAATTCATGAAAGGGAGCAACGTAAGCTTGGCCTTGCAGAATAAGCAGCTTAATGCACCAATTATTTCAACATTTTTTCCCCAAATGAAATAATCTTCTGGAATATCCAGGTTCCCCTAAAGTACTGTCCAAACTCAAATGTATGGTTCTGAGTCCCTCAACAACAGCAAGCCTTTCATACTTGGACTTTTAACCTCTCCATTTCCTGACATTCTCCCTCGCTGCCTATTCACCAAATGATGACCATCATTGTTTTCCTTTCTCCTTTGAAATCACTGATAACCCTCAAGTCAGATGATCCCACCCACCAAGAACTAGGGGATCCTGCAGAGTGAAGGCTGAATGTTTATGACCTTATTTATGCCAAGTAGATTTTAATCATCAGAAACTTTGCTGAAGCTTTGAGAGAAACAAAACGAAGTTACAAGGTGTCTCCAAAAAGGTACAAAACAAACTTTTGTAGTTCCTTCCAAGCTTCTCCATGAAGATTTGGGCATGGGTCCTGAAGTATTGTTCAAGTTCTTAAGCATAACCATGCTCTTTACTCTTGTCCTCTGTCAACTTGCATGTGAGTTATTGCAACTGTCCTCTGTCCTCTTACCCTAGAGCACCCCCTCTCAGTCCATTCTATATGCTTCTGTAAGGATAATCTTCCTAGAACACAGCGAGGTACACAAAACATCCTTTGATCAAAAGTCTTCAGGGGATCTCCCACAACTGACTGAGTGCAGCCCAGCACTAACTGGTGATTCCCTGCCTTTTTTTCCCCCTCAGGCATTCAGAGAAAATTCAAGAATATTCATGGAACACATTATAGATAACCAGAGAAGACTGACTTCCTGCCAATCAGAAGTATAAACATCCTTAATGGCTTGAGGGGAAAGCAACACCACTGCCCATTTGTAATTCATTCCTAGCCCAGCACAGGGGCTGCGAAAATCTGGTTAAGTCATCTGCCCTCTTCAACCATATTTCTCAAATTTTCTCCATGGCAGTGCTTCTCAAACTTCACTGTGCACCTGGGCCACCTGGGCTCATGTAGCAATGTGAATTCTGATTCCCTGAGACTCACTTAGCGTTTCTAACTAGCTTCCAGGTGGGGCTGGCTCTGTTGGTTCAATGACCACAACTGAGCAAGGAGACTATTACAATGGCCTTCAACCACAGCTATGGCTATGCATTAAAATCACCTGTGAAACTTTAAAAATCTGGATGCCTAGGCTGCCCTTCAATCAGAATCTTTAAGGGAGTTTTTAGAGCTCTCCAGGTGATTTTTTCTCCAAGTTTGTTTGTTTTAGTAATCTCTACAGCCAACATGGGTCTTGAACTCACAACCCCAAGATCAAGGGTCACATGCTCTTCCAACTGGACTAGCCAGACACCTCTTCTCCACGTGATTTTAATGTGCAACCAAGGTCGCATTTTCTTTTTCAACCAAACAATTCTCCCACAATTCCCTCTACCCTATACCTTTCCCCAGGCAGTATTCCACACACAGATTGCCCCTTCTTCCTGATGCCAGTCCTTCCCCCTATGAAGATGTCTCCAACCCTGAATATTGGCTCCATCCTTTGAGTATCTCCTAGTACTGCTTGTTTTATTCTTTTCTCTCTGTCCTGCGTTAGCAGCGGAGTGTGTGAGCCTTGAAGCAGGCGCTGTTTGTTACACTTCTTATGTTCCAGACCTGGCAAGTACGAATGTTAGATGTACCTTGCCATGACTTTGAGACAGGCTTTTAAGGAAACAGAGCAAATAATACCAAGTGAGTGCTTTCGAGTCTAAAAGGAAAGAACAAAACAAAACGAAAACGTCCTCATAAAACACAAGTACTTTCTCAGCCAGGAAGAGATATTTTCAGGACTTGACCATGCCTGCCAAACAGGTGCAGAGATCTTGGTTAAGAAAAGCAAAGCCTCTACCCAGCCACTAAGATTTGCCAGAGATTTGTAAGAAAGAAGTCAGAGCCCAGGGTCATGACCTTTAGGATAAGATGTGGAGAGGCTCAAATAACAAGCCATTCCCAGCACGCGGAAGCAAGAATTCTCTGGGTATGATGGTCATAGGAGCCCATTCAAATTTGGGAATGAATGGATTGGGTCCTCCAATTTAGCTAATTCTGCAACCACCCCATTTTAGGATATAAAAGGTTCCTAGTGCTATAAATATACAGCAAAAGAAGGGAAATTGTCAATAAAGCTGTTTCCGAAATCTGAGTTCATGAAATGCTTAGTTAACAGAATAGATACATTATAACATCAGTTTCTTAGCCAGAAAACATTTTAAATATGAAATCAGAATATTAAAAAAAAAACACCTTGTGGAAGACTTACACTGGTCTGAATGAATCACAGAAGGCATACCTGAGAAAATCCATCACAATTTCAAATGAGAAAAGTTTAAAATGGAAGATGTGGAGTCACTGATGGAGAGACTGATCTCTGAAATCAAATAAGCCTGGATTCAAATCTTAGCTCTCTCCACTCACTCTGTGTCCCCAGGCAAATTCCTTGACCTTTCTAGGGCTCAGTTTTTTTACTGTGAAATGGGGATCATGATGATAATTTATGTATCTATTTTAAATGATGTAGTTTCTCGAACAATGTATACAACACAGTAAATGCCAAAAATGTTAAATGTGTTTTTAATCTGTTCAATTACACCTTTGCCATAAGAACCATGTCATATAGTGGTAATATTACAGTAACCTACACTTAGACCCTATCAAGCCACATTGTTTTCTTGAAATTGTATGCATTTTATTAATGCCTCAGTGGTTCCACAAACTATGTCTTTTGCCTAGAATGAACCTTTTCACCTTCCTCCCCTCCTCTTCTGGCAAAACAATAACAATAATAATTATTACTATTATTTTTATTTTGTTAAGTGTCGTTTTCATGATACCTCCCCTCGTCTGGGTGTTTTCTCTGGCACCTCTCCCCCCAGAGGCTGTCTTTTGAACTTCTAGAGCACTTTATAGGGACCTGTATTGGAGTACACAGGAC
Source organism: Mustela erminea (assembly GCF_009829155.1). Taxonomy (NCBI): domain Eukaryota; kingdom Metazoa; phylum Chordata; class Mammalia; order Carnivora; family Mustelidae; genus Mustela; species Mustela erminea. The sequence goes on from NC_045626.1 coordinate 49,176,134, forward strand.
ACCATGGGTTGTGAGCACTTGTGTTTCCTTATCTCATTCATTAACTTCTAGAGCAGTGCTGTCCAATGTGATAGCCAACCGTCTCATAGGCCACTATTACTGTTTAAATTAATTAAAAATAAATAAAAATAAAAATTTAGTTCCTCGGTCTCTTGAGCCACATTTCAAGTGTTTAAGAGGCACATATGGCTACAACTATCATATTGGACCACACAAAATACTACCATCATCACAGAATATTCTATTGAACAGCACTGTTCAATCTCTTGGGTAGGGACCACGTCTTATTCAGTCCTAAAGCCTAGCACTCACTAAAGTGTTTATAAATTAATGATATTGACAAACTGGCGCATGTTCAGACATACTCTGTTGGCTGAATGAGGAAGGATGAATTATTCATTAGTGTTTAAACCTACAAGAGAAAATAACATACAAAATACCTAACACGAAGGTCATCACAAGGCAGGACATGAAAAAAAGATGCTTCATCATATGAGTAACTTGGTTGAGAAGTCCTTCAGATAATTCAGAGTTATTCTGCCAGAAGACCATTAAAAAGATTTTAGTCGGGACGCCTGGGTGGCTCAGTTGGTTAAGCAGCTGCCTTCGGCTCAGGTCATGATCCCAGCGTCCTGGGATCGAGTCCCACATCGGGCTCCTTGCCTCCGCAGGGAGCCTGCTTCTCCCTCTGCCTCTGCCTTCCACTCTGTCTGCCTGTGCTCGCTCTCACTCTCTCTCTCTCTGACAAATAAATAAATAAAAATCTTTAAAAAAATAAAAAAAAAATAAAAAAAAAAAGATTTTAGTCAAAGGAATATCACTACAATGAGGAAATGGTCAGTCCTATTTGGTAGTTTGGTTGCATCTTACTTGCTTGGTCTTATCGAGCCTATTTTTTCCATAATCTCAGCATCAGAGCATATCCTTCCCATGTGAGAGCATGAAAATCAGCTCTGCAATATCTCCATTAGACTCCATCAAAGCCAAAGACAAGGCCAAGAAAAAAACAATATTATCTCCCAAGGCACCAGAGTTGCAAAACCACTCCTTCTAGAATCCTGCCTTCTTCCCAATGACTTCCCTACCCTCTCTTTGTTCCTTCCCTATCCTGAGCAAAGATTTCTGAGATACACCATTACTAAACTGCCCCTACTTCATGATGCTACCCAATCCAGTGTCGGTCACCTCTTCTCTAGTCCCTTCTAGAATCATTCAGCCTAAGTCCAAACCTTATAAACATACCTTTATCTTCCTAGATGCCCACAGTCCAGTGGCTGTGCTCTCTCTTTTGCTGCATCAAGTTACAGAATCCATGATTACAGTAGCATTCCCATGGCCTTTCCCGATTGCCAAACTTTAGGACCTATCCTGTAACAATATTCATTTCATTCCATAAAAATTTCCACAACAGAAAGTAACAGAATGTCTTTGGCTCATCTGATTTTTGATAAAGAACCATGTTTCTCAACTCAGACATAAAAAGGAATGAAATACTGATAACCTGCTCCAAAAAGATGAACTTTGAAAACATTATGCTCAGTGAAAGAAGCCAGATACAAAAGGTTAGAGACCATGTATTTCCATTTATATAAAGTGTCCAGAATAGGCAAATCCATAGAGAGAAGATCTCTGGAGAGGGGCTAGTAGGAGGAGGGAATAGAGAGAGACTGCTAACCAGTGTGCGATTTCCTTTTGGGCTGATGAAAACATTCTGGAATTACACAGTGGTAATGGCTGTACAACTTTGTGCATATATGAAATACCACTGACTTACACACTGTTAAAGAGTGAATTTTACAGACCTGTACCTCTGAAACCAAGATATATTATATGTTAGTTAAATGACTTTAAGTTAAATAAAATTTAAAAAATAAAAGGTGAATTTTATGGCATGTGAATTATATCTCTATTTTTTTTTAAAGATTTTATTTATTTGATAGACAGAGATCACAAGTAGGCAGAGAGGCAGGCAGAGAGAGAGGAGGAAGCAGGCTTCCTGCGGAGCAAAGAGCCCGATGTGGGGCTCGGTCCCAGGATGCTGGGATCATGACCTGAGCTGAAGGCAGAGGCTTTAACCCACTAAGCCACCCAGGTGCCCCTATATCTCAATTTTGAAAAGAACTATGTTTTTGCTTTGACTGGGAATACAGTTTTTTGTAGAAATTTCAGAGCCACCAAGGGAAAACTTCTTAAAGGAAGCTCAATAAACTACTTTGGAGAGAGTTACTATAATTGATCCCAGTAGAACCGAACAAGGTTTCCCAAGTAAACCATTCTACTTTGTCTTTATTCATATTCATACTTAGAGTTTGTTTCCTTCTCATTCTGTTGTTTCCACCTTTTTTGGGTAAAATCCATCAGTTCTGTGTCTTTTGAAATTTTGCCATAAAACTACCCTAGCAGAAATGCAAATCAAAACTATAATGAGATATCAGCTCTTATCTGTCAGAATAACTAAAATCAAAACCACAAGAAATAACAAGTGTTGGTGACGGTGTGGAGAGAAAGGAACTCTTGTGCACTGTTGGTGGGAAGGTAAGCTGGTGCAGCTACTGTGGAAAACAGTATGGAGGTTTCTCAGAAAGTTAAAAAATAGAACTACCCTACAATCCACTAACTGCACTACTGGGTATTTACCCAAAGAATACAAAAACTCTAATTCAAAGGGTTATATGTACCCCTGTGTTTATAGCAGCATTACTTATCATAGCCAAATTCTGGAAGCAGCCCAAGTATCCACTGATAGATGAATGGGTAAAGAAGATGTGGTATATGTATACAACAGAATATCTTTTGCCCATAAACAGAATGAAATCCTGCCATTTACAGTGACATGGATGGAGCTAGAGAGTATAATGCTAAGTGCAGTCAGTCAGAGAAAGAGAAATACCATATGATTTCACTCATACGTGAAATTTAAGAAACAAAACAAATGAGCAAAGGAAAAAAAAAAAGAGAGAAAGAGAGTGGCAAACCAAGAAACAGACTCTTAACTATAGAGAACAAACTGAAAGTTACCAGAGGGGAGGTGGGCGTGGGGATGGGTGAAACAGACAATGGGGATTAAAGAGGATACTTACCATGATGAGCCCTGAGTGAGCTACCCTATTGTACACCTGAAACTAATATGACACTGTATGTTAACGATACTGGAATTAAAATAAAAAAATAATAATTTTTTTAAAACGGCCCTGGCAGATAATTTAACTTTTCAAATATTGCCCTATAGTTAAAACCCATGTACAGATAGAGCTTCTCTGGTCCACTTGTCTCCACCATACCAAAAGACACACATCCCAAGATGATGTTAGGTGTAGAAAAGTTAAACAGGGATACCCAGAAGCCACTGGTATTGGAGCAGAGCTAATGGTGTCAAACAGGACATCTGATTCTATGCAATAGGGGATTCACTTTCAACTGGAATTATAAAGAGGAAATGGCATTTCTCTCAAAAATGGCTTAAAACACCCCTCCTGTTACCACAGGGCACAAGTACATTTCATCTCACAGAGAGAAAAAGTGATGAGACCGTGATACCACTGAAAAGAAAAAGGCACAGGATGGCAGCACCTTTAACTGATAATGTGGGCAAAAGCATTTTTATGGGATAATATGTGAAAAAGAGCCTTCTATGGAAATCTGATAGGAGGAAAGGAGTTTTGCTAAGAGCAAGGGAATCAGTAAAAAACAAGGACTGTTCTACTTTTTCATGATTTGTAATTAAGGCTATTTAGCAGCAGATAACCCCACACAGAAGGCTTGAGAGTCAGTGGTGTGGAATGCAAAGAGGGTTCAACCCAGATCATAACAATGTTGCCTGGCTACTCAGTAAGGCTTCAGAGAAGAGAAACTGAAAATAACATCAAAATCTATCCTACATACTTTATGGTTCATATTACAGAAATATTCAGAATAAACTATGTAGACCAGTGATTCTCATTTCACAGCATGGGTTCTGCTATATTTTTTCAAAGATTTTATTTTTAACTAATCTCTACACCCAACGTGGGGCTCGAACTCACAATCCTGAGATCACGAGTCACATTCTCTATTAACTAAGCCAGTCAGGAGGCCCAAGGGTTCTGTTATTTTTAATAGATCTTTCAAAATTTTGGTGTCATTACATAGAGATACCTGCACACAGAGAAGAAGAGGCTGCAGTTTCAGAGCCCACCAAAATTCCATAATCCATCCCTGAACCCCAAAATAGTCTATACTTAATTTGTTCTCTTTCTTTAAAGTTTTAGTTCCCAGTGAAAATCATGAATTCAGTTTTACAAGGGAAGCCTAGGGTACCAGCTACTACTTCCCCTGCTTCACAGTTTTGTTGGAGGTTCGCAGACTCATGATTTCAGCAGGTTGTTTAATACAGAGCCAACATATTCACAGTATCTTTAAGTAACAATATGGTTCCTCCCTTCTTCCCTTCTTCAGCAATATAAAGAAATGAACAATAAATATGTTATAAGCTCTCACCTATATTCATTCAACCAATACACACTGAGTATCTGGTACTGCACCAGGTGTTGGGAACACAAGAGAGAAAAGCACTTACTCTGTAATGGTGAAACAGATATGTGCCCAACAGAAAAATGCCTCAGATGTTCCTACCATAGAGGTGACAGTGAGTCAGAGAAGGCTCCACCACAGAGGTAACACTAGAGCTGAACCAAGTCAGACTTTCCTTGGGCAAACAGATCTGTGAGAGTGGGAGCAGAGAGCTCATTCCAGGCCAGCGGAGGGGACAGTGTGTGCAAAGTCACTGAGTTGTGAGAATGCTTGGGTTTCAGGAACAATGGGAGCAAGTCCTCAGCGTAGCTAAGGCACAGCCTGGGGGTTGGTGAGAGAAGAGAAGAAACAGAGCCAGATTATGGTATGTTATCACCTGGCTGAATAGGGTAGAATATTAGCCTAAAGATCATTTTTAGTTGATGACAATGGAATGATAGTGAGAACTTGTTTAAAGAATAACCTGTTTGTTTGGGGCACCTGGGTGGCTCAGTGGGTTAAAGCCTCTGCCTTCGGCCCAGGTCATGATCCCAGGGTCCTGGGATCCAGGTCTGCATTGGGTTCTCTGCCCAGTGGGGAGCCTGCTTCCGCCTCTCTCTCTGCCTGCCTCTCAGCCTACTTGTGAACTCTCTCTGCCAAATAAATAAATAAAATCTTAAAAAAAATTTTTTTTAAAAAAAAGAATAAGCTGTTTGGCTGGAAGAAAATTCTATGGGACAAATTTTGCTCAGTATAAAGCACTTTCAACAGGGGAAAATACCTCTTTATATGAATGGCAGCTAAAAATGTTGGCTTAAATCAAAAGAAATGAAATCTTGCCATTTGCAACAACGTGGATGGAACTAGAGGGTATCATGCTTAGCGAAATAAGTCAAGCGGAGAAAGACAACTATCATATGATCTTCCTGATATGAGGAAGTGGAGATGCAACATGGGGGGTTAAGGGGGTAGGAGAAGAATAAATGAAACAAGATGGGATTGGGAGGGAGACAAACCATAAGTGACTCTTAATCTCACAAAACAAACTGAGGGTTACGGACATTGGGGAGGGTATGTGCTATGGTGAGTGCTGTGAAGCGTGTAAACCTGGCGATTCACAGACCTGTACCCCTGGGGATAAAAATATATTATATGTTTATATAAAAAAAAATGTTGGCTTAAACAGGTTTGCTAAGCATTACACGTCTTGAGCCTAAGTAAAGCTTTACCATAAACTTGAGATGTTCTGTTTCAAATGAACTTTTTTTTGGCTTAATTATGAAAAGACAACTTACACATTTCATATGAAATAAAACAACTTATCTGAAAAACAAGGGCTAAAAACTTACTTTATCCTTAAAATGAGTATAGTGCTACCATTAACATTCATGGAAGTCGCCTTCTTTTTCTGGAAGGTAATTAAAATGATCCATTTGGTAACCGAATGAAGAAGTAGGATAGGAAACCAAGTGTTCATGCTACTATATTTTACACAGATATACTCAAGGCCAAAGCCCATTTTACCTTTTGCATTTCTCAGGAGCGAGGTAGCAGCACAGCATTTGTCAGAAATCACAGACAAGGCAGTAAAACACTAGTATACACTGACAACCTGTCAGTCATTGTAGCAAGTGAACTGTTGGTTCTGTACAGAATAGCTCCAATAGAGCCCTTTTTACATTTTCTACAAACCCTATGCATTCTCAACAGGAAAACCTCCATTCCCACATTAGACCAGGGGCAACTTGTAGGAACCAAGAACGTAGTCTGCTGCTATGGTAATGGCATACCAGCACCAACTATCACCTGTGGACAAATATATACAATTTTGATTTAATTTCCAAGATAAAGCAGAAAATAATCCAGGTATCACTGTGACTGTACCATTATCATCCAGATAAACACAGATTGCTCCCCTTCCTATGTTAAATCAAGCACAAGACTGGAAGCAAAGTAAACGAAGTACAAGTAGATGCAAATGAAGGTGCAAAGTAAACACAGTCAACCTGCACAAAATAATTATGTAAGTCAGTATCAGCAAAACGGTAATTTACACAGTATTCAAATAGGTACCTGTATTTTTTTAAATTGGCATGAAGGCCAAGACTGAAAAGCATATCTTGCTGAAGCTCCCTCTGATGAATTTTTACCATTATAGGGAAAGGTAATTGAAGGACAAAGAAATGGCAGTTTCATTTCAGTTAATGTACAGATGGGTACCTCAATCTCTGACCCAAGGGTGTGATGCACTCTCCATCTTCTCCTCAGTACAGGAATGCTGCTTTTCTTAAATATAACTTCCCAAGTCTCCTCAGAGTTTATCTAAAAAATTGAACCTATACTAAAGTTCTTAGGCTCATATAAAAGGGATATTTTTAGTTCAGTTCTCAAAAATCTCCTAATGGATGCTCAGAGACAAACTGTGAAAACAACAGTCATTTCAATTAATATGAAATGCAGCCTTTTCATTTCTTTAAAAGATTTTATTTATTTATTTATTTATTTGAGAGAAAGAGTGTAAGCAGTAGGACAGGCAGAGGGAGAGAGAGAATCCCAAGCAGACTCCACACTCAGCATGGAGCCCAGACCACGTCAGCTTGATCTCTTGAACCTGAGATCATGACCTAAGCCAAAACCAAGAGTCACCAGCTGAGTCTCCCAGGTGCCCCTAGGCTTTTCATTTTTATTTGTTGTTGCAAAGGAAGAAATAATCCCACTGACATTTTTCAAAACTGAGCTTAAACTACCCCTCATTGATATGCAATGCTGACTGGTTAGCTGAGGGGAGTGATACTTGGTCCAAAAGCAGCAATCTGGCCACAGTCCAGCAACAGCACAAACATGTTCACTGGAGAAATGAGAAACCTCTAGAACTTCCCTCCACAGACAGACACATACCCATTTCCCCCAAATGGAAGAAAGACCAAAACTTTTTTTTTTCCCCTTCTGAATAGTCTTCTTGCTCACCTGGGAGAAAAAAAATTCTTTTGGGTTATTTTCAAACTAACATGACACAAAATGTCTATTTTTTTTAAAAAAGCAACAATATTAAACTGGCTTTTAGCAAGTTAAAATAATTTTAACTTATTTCATATGATTAGATTTAAGTTGATTTTAATATCCTTTTCTTCTTATCACAAGACTGTCAAAGCCTCTTATGGACTCTTCTTCCATTTCCCTGGACTAACAATTGTACCCACATGAAAAGACAGTAATTTTTAAATCTCATGCTTGGTGTAGAAATATATTCAAGGGCAGGATTTCTCTTGTTAAAGATAAGAATGGATCAAAAGCTACTTGGCTGCTATAGAGAACAAAAAATAGTGAGTCTATATTTTTACATTAAAATTCATTTTTAGTAACATGTAGGAAAGATAATTTCAGTGAAGAACAGATGATAGGGTTGAATATGAATGTATGATAACAGACAATTGCGAATATTTGGCTCATTTATTAGGGAATGTGTGTTTCAACTGGCAATGAACATTATACTCTGTTTTAATGAAAGACTTCCCCCTTCCCCAAGGAGTTACTATTTAACATTCAGAGAGTGCCAATCGTGCATGGAGTATGCAATTCTTTCAAACAATGCGTACGAGTTCTTGTTCTACATTCTGGTGTGGGAAAAAATTGTATGTATGACTATTAATTATTCTATTCTATTTCTCAGACAAACAAAAAACTCACAGCCAAAAAAGTTTCATATTATTGATCTTTTAGAAGGTCAGCTTATTTTATTTTTTTAAGATTTTTAAAAAAAGTTTTAAGTAATCTCTATGCCCAACATGAGACTCAAACTTACAACCCTAAGATCAAGAGTTGCATGCTCCTCCTACTAAGTCAGCCAGGTGCCCTTAGATTTTATTTTTAAGTAATCTCTACACCTAACATGGGGATCAGATTGACAACTCTGAAAGCAAGAGTTTCATATTCCACAGACTAATCCAACCAGGCACTCCCCAGAGCATTCAATGTAATCAAACAGACCTCTAAACGAACTCCACGCACAGGCAATCCAAAACCCTGTGTGGCCATTTCAGGACAGTCCATTCTCTAAACCAATGTTCCACCAAGTATGGTCCATGGACTGATCAGGTAAGTACAGAACCACAATTTGAGAGAGTAATTTTATGTCCATTGAATCCAATATTGGGGGTTGTGTTTTACATGTCTTTTTTAAAATTTTCACTTTCTAGGGGTGACTGGGTGGCTCAGTGGGTTAAAGCCTCTGCCTTCAGCTCAGGTCATAGTCCCAGGGTCGTGGGATTGAGCCCCACATCCATCGGGCTCTCTGCTCGGCGGGGAGCCTGCTTCCCCTTCTCTCTCTGCCTGCTTCTCTGCCTACTTGTGATCTCTGTCTGTCAAATAAATAAATAAAATCTTTTTTAAAAGTTTTCATTTTCTAGTGATTTATGTTTATTGTATTTTACAAAATTATTAGTCTATGCGAATTGAAAAGAAAATAAACTGGTGCTTTGCCGCAGACAGTTTGAGAAGCACTGATCTATTAACTGCTGTCTTTCGAGGTTCCTAGGGCACAATCTCCCCTACCCAATATGGTGAATTCTAGGGAATCTGAACATTGAAGGCAACATTCAGCCACAGAGAACCTACTCTAGACAAACATAGTGATCTATTACATACATGTGTTAGCTGTAATTCTGCCTACTGGAATTCTACTAGATGACAATGTTACTATAGCATGGAAATTAATAAAGGGTTAGTCTATCTGGGGTCCCTCCCCTCCCAACCATTCTCTAAGTTTTCAGTCACTCTTTGAATGAGATGTTGTAGCTATTAATTAACTTCAGGCAGGTGTGCTTAAAGTATCAAAAGAAAAGTATTTAAATAAGTACTCCTAACGGTATGAACCCTGAGGACAACATTTTGAGATGTTCTGGTTAGTCTGTTCTTTTACACATAACATGTAGTACAGATTCATCAGTAGTGTAGATCCATCAACATTACCTCCTTATCTGTAAGAGAACTATGACCACTATGCTTTATATGAATTATATACCCCAGTGCCCAGGTACTGAACCAATGTCCAGGTTAGGTGCCCAAGGACAGTAAGCTATTAGAAATTCTTGATGAGATCCCCCAGTCAAGTACACAAAAATGGTTGCCTGTTTAATCTGGTGGCTGGCCAAGTTCCTTCCATCTAGAAATGGAATTTAACAAACATATTTAAGCACCCACTATATTCAAAGAATTGTATTAGGAGATGAAGTTATACCAAGATTAATAACACACACTTAAGCCTGGACTCTAGGAATGTACAACCTAGCAGGGCAATAAGGTAGGTTCACAAATAACTATTACACAAAGTGAACTTCTAGTAGATGCTGTGAGAGATTTATAAATCTCTGTTTATACAGAAATTCAAAAGAGATAGTCTCATATCTAGCTAGAAGGGTCTGGATAGGTTTTATGGAATAAAGTGCATTGAGAGAAGCTTAAGAGGATGGATAACACAACAGCTAGTAGGATTAAGCAGAGAATGAAAAAATGAGCACGAGTTTAGTTAAACACACACATACACCAACACAACTCATTAGTTTTCTGTCTATGAATATCCTTGTCAAAGTCTGTGGCAACGCTACTAAAAACTATTACATCATTCATAAAAGTTGTAAACTGCTAAGGAAATCCATTCACTCACCACTGGATTATATTGTATTTTGTGGCTGTTAACTCAAAAAGTGAATGTAAGAAATCAGATTTCCAATGTTAGAAGAAGGAGGGTGCACTCAAAGCAATTTGGGGTTTATATCTATAATATTAACAAGGTTCTTTAGTTATAAAATATTAACATCAACTTCTTCAGGTCGATCAGAGATAAAGAATCGAAGAACTATGTATTACATAGAGGTGACAAGCCAGAAGAGAATATGTCAGTATGTAAGTATCCCCTAGGATTATCAGATTCTTGGGGAGTGCCCAGACTGGGCCAAAGACTTAATTGGGTATTAAAGGGAAGAAGCTCTCCCTGCAAGGAGGAGAACATTTGGACATATCGGTTATAACAAAATAAAGCTATACATATAATCTCCTTTTCCTTACACTTTATCTCAGCAGACTTCCCAGGCCCTCCTCTATCTGTTAGCTCCAAACAGGTTCCAAGTCATGGGCATCCTGATCTACCAAGAATGAATACCTACTGAATTTCTTAAGAATTTAAAAAAAAAAATCCATCAGCTATTTCTTCATCTTAGAGACTAGAAATTATATTTTTTCCATAAAGTTTTTTAAATAGAAATTCCCTTTTTTCCTACATATTGCAAATATTCCTCCTACTTTTCTATGTTTTAATCTACCAAACATCTCTCAATGTAATTGGAAGAACACTGGCTTTTTGAGAATCAGTTGGATGTGGGTTTTCCTGAAGCATAGATCATACATGAAAGAGTAGTGGGAGATGAGATCAATGCATGAAGGATGTCAAGAATCGATATGGATACAAAGATGCCTAGGAGCACAATTGTTACTACTGTGGATTACATTTATTGAGTGCTTGCTGAGTGCTTCAGACGGATTCTCCCTTTTAATGTTCACAACATTTTTAGGACATAAGTACACTTATTAAACTGATTTCACATATGAATAAACAGACAGGAAAAAACACGATCACTAATATTTATAAGAATGGATATATTCATTCATAATGAATGTATGGCTTAAGGAGGTTTTTCTTCAGGACTAAGGGCAATAATAACTCTGTCTTCTAGGAGAAAAACAAGGAAGGCAGAGCCATAAAATACCATTTGGGTGCTCCAAGCAACCACACGAAATTGGCCTTGAGATCTTCAAATTCAATGCAATTCCTATGAAAACCACAGCTGGCTTTTTGCAGAAAGTGACACACGGATCCTAAAATTAATATAGACATTCAAGGGACCAGAAATAGCTAAAACAATCTTTAAAAAGAACAAAATTAGAAGACTTGTACTCCAATTTCAAAATGTAACTCAAAGCTACAGTAATCATGACTGTGTGCTAGTGCCATAAATGTAGACATATAGATCAATCAATTTATACAACTGAGGGTTCAGGGGGAAAAAAAAAAACCTTTATGGTCAATTGATTTTTTTATAATGAATTCTAGGTAATTCAATTGAGAAAGAAGAATCTTTCAACAATGGTGCCAAAACAACTACATATCCACATACAAAGAATGAAGTTGAACCCCTATATTATACTATACATAAAAATTGACTCAAAATGGATCATAGACCTAAATGTAAAAGCTCAAACTATGAAACTCTTAGAAGCAAACATAGGTGTAAATCTCTGTGACCTGGCTTAGGCAATGCTTTCTAAGCCATGAAGCTAAAAGCACAAGCAACAAAATAATGAACAGATAAACTTGAAATCATCAAAATAAAAACCTTTATGCTTCAAAGGACACTATCAAGAAAATGAAAAGACAACCCATAGAATGGGAGACTGGGAGAAGACATTTGTTGTTGTTGTTTAAAAATTTTTATTTATTTATTTGACAGATCACAAGTAGGCAAAGAGGCAGGCAGAGAGAGTGGAGGAAGGAGGCTCCCTGCTGAGCAGAGAGCCCAATGCGGGGTTCGATCCCAGGACCCTAGGATCATGACCTGAGCCTAAGGCAAAGGCTTTAACCTACTGAGCCACCCAGGCACCCCAGGAGAAGACATTTGTAAATCATGTATGTGTTAAAAGCCTTATAGTCAGAATATGTAATGAATTCTTACAATTCAACAAAAAAAGACAAGTAGTCCAATCAAAAAATGGGCAAAGATTTGAACAGATACTTTTCCAAGAAAAACATACAAAATGCTCAACGTCATTAGCCAGTAGGACAATGGAAATCAAAACCACAATGAGATATTTCATATCCATTAGTGTAACTAAAATTAAAAAGGCAGACAATAAAAATGTTGGAAAATTGCAACCTTCATACATGGTTGGTGGAAACTTAAAATGGTACAGTAACTGTGGAAAATAGTTTGCTAGTTTTTTAAAATGTTAAACATAGAGTTACCATATGACCCAGCAAATCCAGTCCTAGGTATACACCAAGAAAAATGAAACACATTCACACATAATTTGTACACAAATGTATGTAGCAGCATTAAGCATTTTTTATAACAGCTAAAAAGAAGAAACAACTCAAAATTCCCATCAACTGATGAATGGATAAAGAAAATGTGATATATCCATACAAAATAATAGTATTTGGCAATGAAAAATTGAAGTACCAATGCATGCTACAACATGGCTGAACCTTGAAAACACTACGTTCAGTGAAAGAAGCCAGTCACAGAAGATCATATATGTGATTCCATTTATCTGAAATGTCTAGACTATAGTGATAAATCTATAGTGATAGAAAATACATTAGTGATTACTTAGGGGCTAGGAGATTTGGGCGGGGCAGCTAACTGATAATGAATATGGGTTTCTTTTTTGGGGTGATAAATATGTTCTAAAATAGATCATGGTGATAGTCACACAACTGTGCAAATACCAGAAACCATGGGACTGTACATTTCAAATGAGTGAATTTCATGGTATGTAAATTATACCTCAATAAAGCTGTTTTTAAAAACAAAAACAAAAACAGGCCTTTGAATCAATTAGGGGGTAAAATGGAGTGTGGGGGGGTGAAGGACTAACAGGCATCACACACACGAAGGGGTAGAAAATAGAATGCCCTCTGCCCTTGATGTTGGGTTTTGAGGCCACCCAAGGACTGAAGAGGGGAGAGAAGGGGGCATATTTGCCAAGGAGGGGGCTAGCTTTAACATTAGGATAATCTTTTTAAATTATATGTGAAAGTGTTGGTGACAAGGTCTCAGCTGTCATGCCCTGGTTATAGCACAGAGGGAAGTGCAGGGAAGGTTATAAAAAACATGTATTGTTCCTTTGGAACTAACTTGACCTTGGGCTTCCTGAAATCCTACCATCTAAGTCATCCATTGAGCACAGTGTCCTAAAGCCAGTAATTCAGTCTGTGGGTGATTGGTCATTTCAGAAGAATAAAATCCCTAGACGGCCTGCCTCCAGTGACCTGAGTATGGGTAAACTATATTTCCTGGATTCTGAGAACTCCTGGAGCCTTCCCCCAGAACACCTAGTCACCTTCCCACTTGGCCCTGTGGGAGCCATTCATAATTAATCCATTAATGTTAAGTTAAAATTTTTAAACTAACATTTCAACTTAAAAGGCTTCTCAGCATATCCAGTAAAGCACAGCTGCAAATCAGTGATGTGATATCTCCATATAGACAATTAGTTAAGAAGAATAGACATTAGAAATCTGAGGTCACCAAACTCAAGGTAGGTTCTGTTAAGTTTGTTCTATAAACTCCTCCATTTGTAAATTTTAAATAGGATGAAAACACTATGAGGTTGTTGATGCCTTTGACTAGAGAAAACAATATTGGGTTTTTTTTTTCTATAAAATTCCTGCCTGTCTTCACTTCAAATAGGTATATCTGATTAAAAATAAAATTAAATATGTTCAGCAAAACTATCAGAGGCCATAATAAAGAACAACTTAGAAGGTAATAATAACAAATGGTAGGTTCTCACAAAGAATCTTTTGAAATACATCTAAAGGGAGTTATATACAAGCCAATTTTTTATTTAATTCTAAAGTTACTTATGTTTTAGTTCAAGAGCAATAGAGGCTTCCTAGGGCCTTACCCTAAGGAAAGAATTTTTTAAAAAAAGGAAAAGGAAAAACCATATGCATAAAGTTATCATTATTACATCATTATTTTTAACAACAGAAATCCTGAAACAGTCTGAGTGCTCAAACACAGGGATATGGTTATTAGTGCATGACACATGTACCCTATGAAGTATTATGTAGCATATGGAAAAGTGATTAGAATATTGCTTTATAATTACAGTGTTAAACTGTATGTAATAGTTACAGCTATGCATCAATATATAAATCTATGAACAAGAATGTAAAAAAGCACACATAAAATGTATTATGAAAGTGGGATCTTCTATGATATTTTGCAAGGTGATGGGAAAAGAGCTGGGAGAAATACATTTTGTTAATTATACATTTATGATTTTGTTCTATAGGTATAAATTTGTTGACATAAAAGTTGTCCATAATATATTTTTAAGTAAAAAAAGATGTATGGTGTGATAAAATCATGTTTTTGTTTTTGCTAGTCAGTGTGGAATTTTTAAAGCAAATCTATTGTCATAATTTATATACTATAAAATATACCTACCAATAGTGTTTAGTAAATTTATAGAGCTAAGCAACCATCACCACAATTCAGGTTTGGGACATGTCCATTACCCCCCAAAGTTCCCTATCTGTTTGCAGCCAATCCCCACTCCTAACTCCCCTCCCTTCACCACTGATCTGCTAGCTTTATAGACACAACTGCATTTTTTACACAAATGAAAAAAATAATAAAAATAAATCAGGTGTTTATGTATTTACACCAAAAAGTCAGAATGGACATGCATCAAAATTTGCACAGTGGTCCCTTTCCAGAAAATATTAATTAACTTTATTAAAAATATTTTTTTCTGAAAATTTTAACCAATTAGCATCTACCGCCTATAGAGAAAGGTTTTGGTTTTGATTTCTGTTTTTAAAAGGATGTATAAGAACTTCACATAACTATGGAAGATGGTACAAATGCATTTACTTTCACTTCCTACCAAAACCCAACTAAAAGTATAGTACAGGGTTTTTTTAAGGCATGAATTTGTAAGGACAAGAGATAACAGAAGCAAAGGATCAGCAACAAAATTTTTAAGCAGATGGATAAGCTGATGACCTCACAGCATTAAGAAAGTTGAATCCCAAGTTAAGCTAAGGAACAACCAGTTTACACAGTTAGCCACATATCTCTCCCCAAGGCACTGCCACGTTAGTTTTCAGGTATGAGGATAAAGGTGAGGCTACAAACAGGAGGATTAACTGGAATTTTCTTTTAAGAATCAGATAAATCCCCAGATCCTTTCCCCAAGTCCAAGTAGGCAACTATATCTCCCTGATTCTATAGAAAGCTAGACAAGCACAGTTGAAAGTGGGGGGTACCATTCTGCAAACAGAGAGATTAGGTGAACCTGTTATATACCGAAACCAGAGTCTACCCACCTCCAGACTTCTCCAACTCAGCTTCCAGAAAGATGGCAACCAGTCCTATATTATCAAGGCAGGAGGTTAGAAGATTTCACTCTGGAGAATCTAACCAGTCCCAGAGGAAAGACTTAACATATAACAGTGAGCTTTTCTTAGTGAAATAGCCCATAGGTAGCAAGATGCACCCTGGGATCAAGCTTCTTATCAGCGTTAGCAGGCACGGCTCTGAAATAAGAGCACACAGCCAGAACACCAAACAACCGTAGAAAACCTCAAACATAGAATACAGGGGTCAAAATAAACAAAAGCAACTTGGGGAAATAGACTCCACAGGGGGAAAAAAGTGATTAAACATTTATTTTATAAGTACCTTCAGAGATAGAAGAGAATACATGCATAAAACCATAACAGGTAGATGTAAAAACATTTACTTTACCCAAGTGAGTTGAAAATGTATGTCCACAAAAAAAAAAAAAACCTGCACACAAATGTTTATAACAGCTTTATTCATCATTGCCTAAACTAGAAGCAGCCAAGATGTTCTTCAAAAGCTGAATGGATAAGCTGTGGTACATTCATATAACAGAATATTTTTCAGTGACAAAAAGAAACAAGCTATCAAGATATGGAGGAAACATAAATGCTTACTGCTAAACAAAAAAAGCCAATTTGAGGAGACTACCTAACATATGATGCCAACTATCCAACATTCAGGAAAAGGCAAAACTACAGAGACAATAGCTGCCAGTGGCTTGTGGAAGGATGGATAAGTGTAGATTTTTAGAGCAGTCAAACATTCTGTACAATATGGCAATGGTTGATACATGACATTACACATTTGTTAAAATCTGTAGAACTGTAAAAACCAATGAATTGTAACATAAACTATGAACTTTAGTTAATAAGATATAAATATTTATTAAAAATAAAAAAGTTAATTTAAAAATTAAAATTAAAAATTAAAAACAAAAATGATAAAAATAAAAATTAAAAAATATATTTCAGAAAAACATCATAAAAATATCAATATTTATTCGTCAATTGTAACACACATACTACACTAATGAAAGATGTTGATAATAGGGGAAACTATGGGAAAGAGTACAGAGGGGTATCTGTGAACCCTCTGTACTTTTTTTTTTAAAGATTTTATTCATTTATTTGACACAGAGAGAGAGAGAGCCTGATGTGCGGCTTGATCCCAGTACTCTGGGATCATGACCTGAGCCAAAAGCAGGCAGTGCTTGGATGACTGAGCTACCCAGATGCCCGCCCCCCCTTTGTACGGTCTGCTCCATTTTCCTGTAAACCTAAAACTACTCTAAAAAACAGTCTATTACCTAAAACAAAACAAAATAACCAATAAAGACTCTTTAAAATACTGCTAAATTAGCAATAAAATTGCTGTTCTTATATTACAGGGTTACTATAAGTTCAAAAAATCTGTTGGGAGATCTTTATGCTATTATGTCTCTAAAAGTTTAACTTTCAACTCAAGCAATTTTATGTTTAGAAATCTACCATAAGAAAAAAGTACAAAGTATGGTGGAGAGGGTCTATAAGCACCAACTAAAAAATTGTATCTCATCTAAATTACCCAATAAGTAAATGGTTAAATAAATTATAGTATAGCAATAGTATCAGGCTGCCTTAAAAAATGTTAATCATAATTATTTAGTAGCATCACAGAAAAATATTCATGAAATAAATACTAATTTTAAAAGAATACAAAATTACATATACAATTACAACTATGAAAAATATTCCTGCAAAAAGCTATATGAAATCAGTAGAATTATAGATTTCCTTTTTCTCTACTTCCCAAATTTTCTAAAATGTTACATTTAATTTAAACAAGGAAGCGTCTGAAGTGATGAGGTAAACTGCCTTGTTAGTATTACTTTAAATATTGGGTTTGATAATATATTAATGATACTTTTTCACCAATGGAAGATTCACACTGTGAATGATTTTTATAAAAAATATTTGTTAGAAAATTCTTTGTGACAAATATTTAGATACATATAATTACTTTATAGAACATGTGTTCAGTTGTATAGGAAGTTTTACTATTCTGATGTGACTAAAATTCATGTTCATTAATTTGAAATTTCTAAAAGTCTTGACTAGTAAAACATTACTATTAGCATTAAAATAATCTGAGTTTTAAACTCAGAAACTGAGTTTCTGGTCTAAGCATGGCATATATATCTTTTCTTTATGACATCTGATTGCCTCTTTAGTAATTAAAATCTGGACTCTGAGGACATAATTTCTCTACTTTATAATACAAGGTGACTAGTGTTTTCTCTCTTGTATATTTTTGTAACTGGTGTAACAAACTGTTCAAGGATTACTATTCTGACTTAAACACTCAAAGAATACTTGATATCAGAACATTTTACACCCGGAACATTTTATACTAAGTGTTCTCAATGCCACCAAGTATCAAGAATTCAGGTACCAGGTAAAACCGCTCAGTGCTAAATGTAAAATTTTCGATGTTTATGCTAAACTTCATATTGTGAGGAGAATGCTGTTGTAGCCTTACTATTCTACAATCCACAAGCCTAAACAGCTTAAGTACTAAATAAGAAATCATCTGTCATAGCTACTTTGTCAGTTTCAACAAGCTCATGAGTTTTTGTTGTGTTTTATTGACAGGCTCTAGTAAGGAGAATGTTTTCAATACTTCATCATCCAGCCAACTTCCCAGACTCAGTTCATTTCAGAAGACAAACTACTGATGGATTATTTGTGATTTCTGCTGGGAACACTTCACTCTGAAATAAGTTCCATCCTTTCTTGTTTTCACTTATCTCCATTACTTCCATTCTCTCACACATTTACTCAATAATCTCAATGTACTGAACATTGAAGACATAGAGATGAAATATGTGGTCCTTGCTCTTAAGAAGCTCCAAATGGACTTGGGCAGTTAGACAACACAGCATATTATGGCACAGTGGCTCATGTAATTATGACAGGGTACAGTACGGCATGGCATGACAGGGATCATGGGGAGCTGAATTTTGCTATGTTCAGTTTGAAATGACATTAGGACATCTAGGCAGGTAGATACTCCAGTAGGCACTTGATGGAGAACTCTGCAAAAAGATTAGGCTGGGGATAGATATTTGTGAGTCATTAGCATACAGATGAGATTGCCTAGGAAGAATATGTAATGGAAGACTAAAGATGGAATGCTATTTAAGAGGTGGAAAAATGAGTAACAGCATGCAGAGCACTTAAGGAAAAAAAAAGAGAGAGAAGCCAAAAGAGAGTAGTGTCAACAAAGAAAGTAAAGCAGGTTTTAAGAATGAGTTAAGGGACACCTGGGTGGCTCAGCTAGTTAAGTGTCCAACTCTTGATTTCAGTTCAGGTTATGATCTCAGGGTTGTGAGATCCAGCCCAACATGGGGTTCCTCACTTGGGAGTCTGTTTGAGATTCTCTCATTCCCTCTGCCCCTCTATTCCACCCTAGATTCTAAAAAAAAAAAAAAGAAGAAGAAGAAGAAGAAGAAGAATTAATTAATTAATTAACAGTCAACTATATCATAAATTCAAATGAGCCCAACAGGACAGGAATAGAAGGGAAAAACTTGGCTGGGGCACCTTCATGGGCTACACAAGAGACTAAATCATATAACATCCTGTGTGAGGAAACAGTAACAAATACAGAGCATGTGTTCAGAAGCAGGGCTGTGAGGGGAAAGAGAGATGTGCAAGGCCAACTGATGAGGAGGGTGAGACCTAAAGGAAGATCAAAAATCTTCCTTTCTGCCTTTTCTTTTTTTCCTCCTTTCCTCCTCCTTCCAGCTGCCCTCTCTTTGTCTTTATCTCATCTTTATCTTTCTCTCTTAATCTCTTCTTTTTCCCTTCCTTTCTGCCTCCTTCTCTTCCTTCCTTCTTCCACTTTTTTTTGTAGAAAGCACAGATTAATTTATAAGCTACAGGAAAGAAAAGAGTTTAGAGAAAAAATGTTGAGGATAAAGTGGAAGGAAGGTATCATAGATGGCCTCTTCACACCAGGGAATCAGAAAAGGTTGGGACCTAGTATTTTTATTGCAGATAGACGTCATTTTCATCTGTGACGTAGAAGGCAAGTTCATTTATGGGAGAGCTGGCAGGGGAACAGGAGTGTTGAAACAAGAGAAGAAGTTTAGGCAGGCCAGCTGTTAGAAGTAATTGGGGAAAAGCTCATTTGGGATCAGGCAGGATTTCAGGACAGAATTCCTAGCAGAGATGAGAGACCATAAATGTAGCTGTTATCAATTGCCCTAGCTGTGTGAATTTCTTCAGTAAAAGTCAACAACCTGGATGTAAGAGCAGAGAAAAGTGGATGGTTGGAGAGTCAAGCAGTGAGGAAAGCCAGAGAATATGTCTTGAAAACGCTGAGAGCTCTACGGTTTGTTTACCATGGAAGAGCTGGTGCTATAGAGAAAAGAGTTGAAAGGTAGGAGCACACATCCAATCAAACTAAATACATAAGAAAAAACAGATGTCCACAGGCATTCCCATGAAATAATTCAACCCAAGACGAGTTCAAGATGAAACCAGATGGAGGTGAGGGGTGATCTTAAGAGACCAACTACTCCATTCTTTGGCCATCCAAAGCCTTCCAAAGGAAAAAGACTCTACATTGTTTTCAAGACCACCAAAGGTGGCTATTTCTCCACATCAGAGGTCAGGAAACTTTTTCTATAAAGGATCAGATAGTAAATAGTGCAAGTTTTGTTGACACAATTATTCAATTCTGAGTTGTAGCTCAAAAGCAAACATGGATAATATGCAAACAAATGTACATGCTATATTCCAACAAAACTTTACTTTCAATACACATGGTGGATTGGTTTTAGTCCAGGACCAGTTTGTTGACCTCGATACCATTTTCTTTCAGTGGATTTGTTCTTTTTCACTGACTCAAGAATGCTTTATATACAAAGAATATTAACACTCTTTTATATACACTGACAATATTTTTTCTTTTTGCTTATATATATATTTTTTTGTTTTGGATATTTAGGGGAAATATAAAAGTTTAAATAAATATATTCATGTAGTCAAATCTATCAATTTGTTCCTTTGCTTTTGGCTTTATAATCATGTTTAGAATGATCTTCCCTATATTAATATCATATAAATACTTACTTACCTTTGCTTTTTCCTTGAAGTTTTAAAGAGAATATGTGTGTGATGGATAAGAACACAAACTCTGGGGATGCCTGGGTGGCTCAGTCAGTTAAGTGTCTGCCTTCAGCTCAGGTCATGATCTAGGGGCCTGGGATTGAGCTCCTCCTTGGGAATCCCTGCTCAGCAGGGAATCTGCCTCTTCTTCTCCCTCTGACCCTCCCCCCACTCGTGCTTTCAATCTCTCTCTCGAATAAATAAATAAATAAAATCTTAAAAGAAAAAAAGGACACAAACTCTGGAGCCAGAATGCCGAGGTTTTTAGTGCCTGTAGCAAGGTGTCCATTGTCTTAAAATTGGGGGGGAAATAACTCCTAATTTACAGGGCTGCTCTAAGGATGGCATGAGTAAAACATGTACAATATAATAAAAAATGCTTAAATCAGGGCTTGACACATAGTATAAGCTAAATTAATGTTAGCTATTGTTTTTTGATAGCTTTAAGTCATCTGGAAATTATTCTGATTTAAAAAGTGAGATTGACAGCACCTGGATGGGTCAGTTGGTTAAGCTTCTGACTCCTGATTTCACCTCAGGTCATGATCTCGGAGTCATGGGATCAAGCCCTCCGTTGGGCTCTGCGTTCAGTGTGGAGTCTGATTGTCTCTCCCCTCTACCCCTCATACACAGACACACCCATAAATAAAATAAAATAATTTTTAAAAAGTGAGATTGAGCTAGAACTCCATTCCTTACCCCCACTTATTTAAATCCATCTCCCATCACCTTTCTGTCAATCTTAGTTTCTTTTCCTTCCTTCATGAGGCATAACCAACAGTTCCAAAAAATTGTTCACCATTGTTCCAAGTGTGGTATTTTTTAAAATGATTTATTTATTTGCAGTGGGGAGGGGCAGAGGGAAAAGAAGAGAGATGTCCAAGAAGATTCACGCTGAGCGGAGAGCCCCAGGTAGGGCTCAATCTCACAACCCTGAGATCACGAAGTGAGCTGAAACCAAGAGACAGAGCTTAACCAATTACACCACCCAGGCACCCCATAAGGGTGGTATTTTTTTAACTTAGAAATAAAAATTGTACTTATTGTATTTGTACATTTTATTCCAAAATGTTTTCTTGTTGAAAGTTTTATTGTATGATGCCATCTTAAACAGTACTTTGCCTTTTGAATCACATGAGCTAATGGATTAAAGCAAGGTCCAAAGCCTTAACATGACCTGTGAGGTCCAGAGTCTGACCCTTTGCTACCTCTGTGCCTCTCCCCAGTCCAGGCAGCCCTGACCTTCTTTTCTCAGTTCCTCCCATGTGTCAAGCATCCTTCCTGAACCCCTTTCACACTGTGAAGGGCTCTTACTGCAACTCTTCTCTACCTTTGTGTCATTCTTCCTTTTCATCTCAATAAAGACAGTAGGTACTCAAAAACATGCACTCTTGTTACTCTTTGCCTTTGCAGCCCTCATCCCAATTATAAAAATCATAGAATTGTATAATTATATACTAGTATGTGTATGAGTACCTTTCTTTGAGTAGGAACTCATTGAATATTGGTTGAGTTAATGAATAAAAAGTTAAAATAGTAAATATACAAATATTACTAGTGAAATAAAAATCTCACTAGCCTATTCTCCACACAGGTGATCTTCAGGACCACTCAGATTTAACTAATATGCTTAATCTATTTATGAAAAAAATTTTTTTCTATGTTTTTAATTCCAGTTAGTTAACATATAGTATTATATTTGAAAAAATTTTAAGATTTTTGCCACATAATCATTTGTATACAACTAGATACCATTATTATAATGTTAATTATGTGTGAGAAGCTAGTTAAATGATCATTTATGCTGCAGATAAAAAATATTTTCATGAAAATTCTATAAATCAAAATTTTTATGAATTCAAAACTAGCCTTTCTCCTTTTAGTCTGAATTAAAGTTGTACTACTGTCAATACATTCATTCATGCATTTATCCATTTAATCAGTCATCCAATCCCACAGGTTCATTAGTTATCTTGTAGGCATTAAGCCCTGGTGATTGAAAGATGCATTGTACATGGTCTGTGCCCTCTGAGAGTTTAACAGCCAAGTGAGATTCATGCCAACTAATTAAAGCCAAGGAGCAGCACACACAGAAGTAAATACAGCAGGTTGCTTGTAATCTGGAGAGGTCAGGGAAGGCTTTTTGGAAATATACTTGAAACTTAACTATCCATATTTTAACCGTCTATAAAAAGAATTATGATGTGAAATATCTTTGAGAAATAACAAGAGATAGTAAGTCTCGTTTATTTATAACTTCTTGTGAAATTCGCTTTTCACATTTGGAAAGAATCCCTTTATCCATCTGTCAACTGTCTTCAAGACAACTAAATTTCAATCAGCCAGAGTATGACAGAAGCTGACAGGATGCTCACCACTTCCTCTCCCTAGAGACACAGCCAAACAGCATTTCCTAGTTCTCCCAATGGAATGCGTCCAATGTGGTGGCCAGACAGTTAAGCGTTGTGGGCCTTCCCTACACTCTCTTCCTTCCAGGGGATCCTGGGGCTGGAATTCGAAGATGGCAATAGAAGATGAAAGGATTGAGATCCCTGAGCAACCCCAAGGAGAAACAACTTACCATGTTGGACTGCAAGGTGAAAAAGGAACTAATTAAGCCACTGAAATTTTGAGGATTTTGTTGCAGCAGTCAGCTTATCCGGATGAATCATTCCGCTGTGAGGTAGTGAAGGTTGAGGGTAGTATATAGTCAATCAGAATTTTAAAGAATATGAGGGTGACAAATACTCTCTTTCAGTCACTTTTCAAAAACTCACCGCCCTTCTTCTTTGCTAACAGGACCCCAGTTTTGATTGGGGAGCCAATGCATGCAGCTCTAGGCAGAGGATTTTGATTGATCTAAACTCACCCTGAAGGTCATGTTCCTTAGCTTTCTAGCCATTTCTGCAGTGAAGGAAGGCCAAGCTGCCTAGTTCTAGCTCAGCAGACATAGGGGGAGTGTCCTGCATCCTGTTCATCTATTGAACATGGAACAACATTTCATCTCTCACACTTTTTTAATGTGCTTCTCTATCTTTTTAAAGATTGTTTGATTAATTTGAGAAAGAGAGAGCAAGCAGGGGGAAGGGGCACTGGCAGAGGGAGAAAGAGTCTTAAGCAGACTCTATTGAGCATGGAGCTTGATGGAGGGCTCAATCTCATGTTCCTGAGATCACGACCTGAGTTGAAGCCAAGAATCAGATGCTTAGCCAACCACTCCACCTAGGAACCCCTTAATGTGTTTCTTTAAATCAGCACAGTGTATTGGCTGAGAGCTCAGGCTTTGCAGTAAGACTTCCTAGACTGAGGTCCCAGCTCTGGCACCTACTGTGAACTTAAATATTACTAAATTCTGACCATTTTTTTCCCATTACTGAAATAAAAGAGTAGAGCATATACTAAGAATAGCAATAAGGACTAAATGACATCATGAGTCTAAGTACTTACAGAGTGCTTGGCACATACTGCTTAATAAATATAAGCTTTTGTTTTAACTACATCTAAATTTCAGCCATACAACTTCAAGTAATGAAATAATCCATTATCTGTGAGAGGATGTCTGCTTCCTATGGGTGCAAATGTGCTTTATGTTCAGGGCTTCCTGGTGAGTAAACTAAAGATAATTAAGGTTGCACGACAGCCTTTGGACTGCTTGGGTTTTAGGCAGGGTTAAAATAACATCACGGCTAAGTTGTTTTAAGTAAAGGATTAGAGTAAACGACTAAGAGTCAAGGGCGGGATATGAGAGGACACTAGAGGGGTATGGCCTGTGTGCCCTTTCCTGTCCTGGGAACTACTGGGCTTGTGGACTCTGGAGCTTCACTCCAGACAAGATGATAAAGAGACAAGAGCTAGCAATGGCCAAGATGGCCATTCCAGCAGCCGTAGTGGGTCGGGATCTCTCCCAACACTCCTTTCACCTTCCCTTTGCTTCTCCAAAATGGATCATTCACCATGATGAGAACTTGGGCCACGTCTTCCACATCTCTGCTCATGCAATTTACTTCCCTAAAAAATTCACCAGCCCATCTCTGCCTGTCAGAACTCTATTCATTTCTCAGTCTAACATAAATGTCTCTTCTTTCAAGATAGCATCTCTAATTTTCCCTCTCAAATAGTCTCCCTGACATTTTTAAACCCTTGTTGAGCTTCATTCATTCAAAAAAACATTTTCAGGTGTGTATTATGACCATGGCACTATCTCATTGTGCTGAGGGGCATGATCTTGACTCTTTGGGAATAGTTTAATGGTTATAATAAATTGAATTTATTTGTACCTTCTCTCTTCCCCAAATGGATGTGTACTGGCTCTAAGAAGAGATATATACTGTGTAACAGAAAGTAAAAGAAAGTTCAGGCCCACCAGAGAGAAGGAATCAAATATGCTAACCAGTAAATATAGTCCAGCATCCAACATAGCACCTAGGAAACCAGGCTAAATAAAAAGGGAAACACAATGATCTTTTATTTCAACATTCTTTTATCAACAGAGAAGAAGATGCATACTAGTTCCTCAAAGCAAACAAAACTTATTCTTCACCCTGAAGTATTATATACTTCCTCCCTTGGATTGTTACAGAGGTGTCAAATAGTTACATTTCAATGTCAAAACTGCTAAAACAGAGAGGCATATCTAATAGGATACAAACTAGTTCACTAAATTTCGAACTCCTTAAACGTAAGTAATACATTTTGTTAATAACGATAAAGACAATAATGCTATCTTAAAGGATAACTCACCAGAACACCATCCTAGATTGCTTTTTCAGAATTCAACAAGCTGAAACAGGACGGTAGCATTTAAATGAGTGTTGGTCACTGTGCACATCCCATAGAGATGAATGTAATGTTTGAGGCAAATAATAAAAGTACACTCATTTTTTTTAGGATTTTATTTATTTATTTGAAAAAGATCATAAGTAGGCAGAGAGGCAGGCAGAGAGAGATAGGGAAGCAGGCTCCCCGCTGAGCAGAGAGCCCAATGCGGGGCTCGATCCCAGGACCCTGAGACCATGACATGAAGCCAAAGGCACAGGCTTAACCCACTGAGCCACATAGGTGCCCCAGTATTTTCATTTTTAAAAAAATATTTTATTTATTTATTTGACACAGAAAGCAAGAGAGCACAAGCAGAGGTAGTAGTAGAGGGAGAGGGAGAAGCAGGCTTCCCACTGAGCAGAAAGCCTGATGCGGGTTTCGAACCCAGAACCCCAAGACCATGACTGAGCTGAAGACAGAGGCCCAACTATCTGAACCACGCAGGTGCCCCCAAAGTATACTCATTTTTACATTTGCCTATAGGGGACATTACTCAGGTACTCAGATATTATTATAGCACACATACTTGGGATTTCCAACTACTCACCCAATGAAAGTATCCCTCTCCCTGAGGGTGTAGTAAGACTTCCTTAATGCTGGAATCATTACTGGCTCCAGGCATTCCCCTTGTCATTTATCAAGAACGAACAACTTGGACAGAGATCTTTCACAAGGCTGTTTGCTTTTAGATGTGACCAATTTCCCCATTTGAACTGTAAGATACTGACATCATAAAACTTGCCCCTAAATTCACGTCCTGAGTTTGGAGAAGTATGGTGGAGACTTAAAGCAATGATGAATATTTTCACCCACAATGGAACTGGTAAATGGCTCTGAAAGTTCCATTAATAAAATTCAACTCAATTAAAAAAGCACTTAAGTGTTCTCTAGGCATAAGGCAATGCACCAGGAGCTGAAACACTTTGCCCTTTTCTACCCAATACAAAGAGAAGAAATAGAAAATGTCTCCTATGAGGGAAAGGGCTATTTCAGATTACACTGTGCTCATCAAGCACCTGTGTCCCCTATCAATTCTACCACGATTACTAGATTCTGATCCTGGAAAGTTGTCCTATAATTCATACTCTTTAATTCTAGTTCTCAACAACATCGGAACAAATGAAATATAAAGGAAAAAGCCCCAAGAGTCCAGACTGATGATGTGATCTTCTTATAACGCATTTCCC
Source organism: Mustela erminea (assembly GCF_009829155.1). Taxonomy (NCBI): domain Eukaryota; kingdom Metazoa; phylum Chordata; class Mammalia; order Carnivora; family Mustelidae; genus Mustela; species Mustela erminea. The sequence continues at coordinate 49,202,912 of NC_045626.1, forward strand.
TATCTGTACTTGGGATACCTGGAACTCTCATTTTGCCCTTCTATTATGTCTCAGTTTCTCAATTTGGAGAGTTATGATTTCCACATTCAAGGCTTCAGGGTGCTGGGGAAGGAGAAGAGGGAGGTCATGTCCACTTTTTTAGACACAGTCTTATTCTGGCCTCCTGGTCACCAACGGAGCGGGGGTGGGGGGGAGCTTATCTTAAATCTCCTTTGTCATTTCTACTATTCCTGGAGGGCAGAAAGCAATAGTGGAAAAAAAAATTCTTGCAAATACCTTCCCTTATCACACTTTATGATTGGAAGAGGTCACAAGGCAATCAAGCATGTGCTTCTTGCAGTTATTTCTTGTATCAACAGGTATTTACTGAGCCCCTACATCTGTGCTGGGATCTGAAGATTTCAAAACCAGTGAAGACATTGTTCCTGCTCTGGAGATTTATGATTTAATGGGGAGGTAAGATTTACCCAAAAACCCAACTGAGTTCAGCTAAGTATCAAATCATCTGATATTAACAATAAAAGAAGAAATCAATCACACAATCTTAGAACTGAAGGAAATCTAGGGAAGACGGTACCCAACTCAACCTCTCCCCATAAGCATAAATCATCCAAAATCCTTGGCAGGGGACATTAAGCTATTAAGCTTCTGATCAATGTGGAACTCAAATTTCACATAATACTCCATTTAATTTTTTAAAGTCTCTTATAGCTTAAACATTTTATCCTATGTTGAACACAAACTCTCCTCTACTTACTCTATACAGCAGAGAGTAAAAACCTTAAAGCAGTGCAATTTGCCTTTAAAAGAAATATCAAGGGGCACCTGGGTGGCTCAGCCAGTTAAGTGGCTGCCTTCAGCTCAGGTCATGATCCCAGGATCCTAGGATGGAGCCCCTCATCGGGCTCTCTGCTCAGCAGGGAACCTGCTTCTTCCTCTCCCTCTGCTTGCCTCTCTGCCTGTTCTGCTCTCTCTCTCTGTGTCAAATAAATAAATAAATAAATAAATAAATAAGAAAAAAAAAAAAACAAAAGAAACATCAAGCAAAAACCCAGTGTATAAAGCAGTTAAAAGTAGAATTCTTCTATTGGGAGCTGCAATGTCCTCTAGTGCCCCCTGCTCTACCCCACTGCAACCCAAGGCACATCAAAAAAAATTTTTTTTAAGATTTTATTTATTTATTTGACAGAGAGAAATCACAAGCAGAGAGGCAGGCAGAGAGAGGAGGAAGCAGGCTCCCTGCGGAGCAGAGAGCCCAATGCGGGGCGCGATCCCAGGACCCTGGGATCATGACCTGAGCAGAAGGCAGAGGCTTTAACCCACTGAGCCACCCAGGTGCCCCCCAAGGCACATCAAGAATGCCTGTAACTCTGCAGAGCAAAATTTGAAAGCTACTACTTTAGAGGTAATCAGAGTAAACCTAATTCCAGCTGCACATATCAGTCCCTGAATACAGCTATCTTTTCTCTCTAAATCTTCTTGGATTAAACTTGCCCCTTTCAAATTGTCTACTCCCTTTATGCAATTTTCTTCCCTATCTCCCCCATCCTGGTCACTCTTTCCCTGAAAATGTAGAAACTGTATCTAAACATAATTCTTTAGATATTGTGATCAGCTAAGGATACTGCTCTTAGGGCAGCAACAGAAGTTAAAGAGGGCTTAGTGAATGAAGAAGGACCTGAATTGGACCTCGAGAAATGTAGGATTTAGGTAGAGAGGAGAGAAGATAAAATTCCAAGCTGAGAAGTCAGCATGAACAAAGATACAGAAATTAAAATGAGGGCCTCCTGACACACTCTGAATACTTCTCCAGACTCTTAACTGGTTCTTTTCCATACAGCCAGCTGCCCACTCTCTTATATTTCTCGGAAGAAAATTAAGCCAGATCTTATCTCTGTGAAAGTAGGCTTCTGCTGTGTTGATACCAAATGAGGAATACGATCTGGGCAGTACCAAAACTAGATCATTTCAATATTGCCGTTAATGCTACAGGAGAGAAAGTACCTGACAAAGATGTTTGTTAAGTCTGAAAAAAGTGTGTCATCTTTCAATGATTCAGTACCTTGATAAGAAAATTCATAAAGGCTATAGCACTACTGAGGAGGATCCCTGGGGATTCTCAAATCTAAAGTCAACCCAAAGAACACCTTGTCTCTAAAAAATTATCTTTTGCTTTGTCACTTATCAAACCATTGGGAATATGTGCCCCAAATGGTTTTCTGACTGTAAAAACAACAGCATTTTCATATATGAGTGCTAACTCACCAAGGCAAAACATCTTTTTGTGAAAACAAATATCAAAAGACCAATTTTGGGATTCATCAAAGTCCATCTTCTCATGTTACTTAATTTTCCCATTTACAGACAAGAGCTGAAGCACATCAGTGGTTCATATAATTTCGTTTGTTATTCAAGAAGGAAGATCTTAAAGATAGGATATATCGCTCCTTCCCATAAAATGTATTCATTATTGATTACATGAATATTTACTATTTCATATTACAGGAATGTGATTTTCACACATGCAGCCCTCAAAAACCTGGGGAAATGGAGATCTTGTCCTAAATTTTAATATGTGGTATGAATCTAAAAAATTTAAAGTTATCAAAAAAAAAAAAAACAAACCCTGATCTTACTAGCATTCAGGGTAATTGATTCAGACATTTTATTTCCATTATTTTCTCTTTTCCTTCATCTCAAAAGGGGATAATCTGAATTGCTCTAATCTGAAAAACAACAATAAGTGTAGCAAATACTTGACAATGAAGATGGAAAGCCTCTAAAAATCTGTTTCCTTAGTAACGGCAAGAATGTGGAAGAATAAGAATACACTGTCAGGACATCATTTCAGATTCCACAGATTTGAGGCCTAAATACAGTCAGCTTTCATTAGCTTTTTGTTTTTCCCAGCAGGTCCTTGGACTTTGAAACAAAACCTGAATGACAGCTATGAGCAATTCCAGCCTGGCTCCTGATTAGCTATGCCAAACAAAACAACTCTCTGCAGTGTAAACTTTCCAGGCATCTGCAACCAAGCCTCTGTAGAGACTATAATTCCTCAGTGAGATTTGAAGGAGAGTCAGAGGTTGGGGGGTAAAGGGTGACCAGGAGGGGGGAGGGGGGGAAAGGATAAGACCTTCCCCTCTACCTCGAACTAGTTCCCTGAACTAGTCTGATAAAAGCAGGAGAGAAAAGGGAGTAGAACTTGTCTCAGTGTTGTTGTCATTGTCACTATTTAAGTCTGCCTGTTCTAGATTTAACTATTCTCCAAGTCTGAATATGCTATTCCAATTAACATCTGTAACATCTTCGTATCCCAAACCACCCATGCATTTAAACCAAACCAGCAATTCAGAGGCCCTATTCGTATCAAATAGAGCAAGCAGTCGATTAAAAACATCTAAAAGAGAAGGGAAGCAACATATATGAATAGACACTTCCCTGTGTGAATGCAAACCAGCATTTTGTGCCATTTGTTGTCATTCACCTTTGGTGCATGCAGACCTAAAATTAATTGCATCAAATGACAGTGCAGTGTGCTGTGTGGTCCCATCTGCTACATAATTAGATCCTGGTGGAACTATTAAGAAGCTTTTTTCTTATGATCAGTCCCCTTGATTTTACCTAACGAACATTCCTTTATCAACATAAAAGAATTACAGATTAGATCTCAAAGCAGTCCATTTTGATCAATGCTTAATTTTAAAGTTATAAGAGGTTTCAGAAATTTCTGGAGAAATTTCTGTACTGGAGGGCTAGTTGGCAGTTCAGCTGTAAACAGATGAGTTGAACTAAAGATTGACTTAAACTTTGCCAATAATCCTCTTAAAATTTCAGAAGTAAAAATGATTACTTTTATACTTCTTGGCCACACAGCAAGATGGTAGCATTGAAATGTCCTCTTTCTTCTGGAAAAGTGACAGTTAAGCACACTCTGATCTCTATTGCTTCGGAGATAACCTACAGAAACTGGTACTTGGCTTACTTAGAACGCTGGGCAGCAAAGTTCCCTGCTTCTAGTCAGTAACCATTTTTTTTTTTTTAATAGTCTCCTGATGATTATGTAGTGTTTAAAGTCAGGAAAATAGCTCTAACACCCTAAGACGTTATTTGCCGATGTATGTCAACAGATGTCACAGAAAATTTGACGTTTGCATAACCACACCATAAAAGCCCAGCACAGATTAGAACAACAGTAAATTTAAATCATCAAAGATTCAAGTGGAAAACTCAAGTTCAGACATAAAGAAGCATTCAAATAAAGATTTATCAAAAATCACAATCAGGGAGGTATTAATTTTGGAAACTACAGACAAGGAAAATGTCAATGTTTGAGAAAGGCAATATCAAACCAGAAATCTACATTCCCAGTTATTTTATTTGACTTGTCTGCAATCCTACCACTCTATAAACTATAGAAAAGAACCTTAAGTATATTTTTATATTATGTGAAGACAAGCATAGTGATAACAGAAAAGCAGAAAACCCCTCAATATGAGTCTATGCTTGAAATCCCAAACCAAACCTGCTGATTCAGCACAAAGTCATCAACAGAGTTCTTATCTGTAAAAGGAACAAATCCATTGTCTGGCTGAAACAAAGGGCAGTGCACAGGAAATCAGCCAAATCTGGGCCAGATGGTCACTGATTCAAGTTTCATTCTCCCCATCCCCCACTCTCCCTGGCACTACAAAAATAGATTCAGACAGCATTTTTGGTTACCAGGTAATAACCCTTCATGGAAGGTATAAACTTTTTACAATTATCTATACCACTTCCTATCACAACAGCATCTAATTTAGTGAAACATAACATCCTAAAAAAGCTAAATAAGAAAACTGCTATGCAACAGTTACTGAAAGAAAAATACCTCTGAAGCCCAGTATTTGTTTCTTAGACATGGCATGAAGTTTTTACCAAGTGGAGTGGTTAAAAATATTCACACCAATTTGTCCTCACCTACTGTTTTTTTCTCAAACAGTAAGACCAAATAGGAATGAACCTAGAGAAAACTAATGTATCACATTAATTTACTACCAACTGACCACTAACAACCTTGAAAAAGAGTTTTGTGGTTTATAACCCAGAAATGCTTCTTCCAATAACAAGCCACCAACAAAAAGATTTACTGATTTTTATTATAAACCAATGAGTCTGACCTCGTATCATAGAATCTGTAAATTATACTACTGGAAATACATATTTCACACTCCTACTACAAAATTCAGTTTTAAATTCTCAAACAGCAGCTATTAATTAAAGTTAAGTATGCAGAATTGTGTCTTAGGATCTGCAAACATGCTACGGAAAGATATGTATTAAAGAATGGCCTAAATAAAAATTCAAGATCTTGCAATAAAAATATTCAGAAAACTCTCCTTTATTTATTCCTAACTGTATAAAAGAAAGATATTTAGGTTATAAACAAAGTTCTTTTCTTTGAAGAGAACCCTTGACTCTGTAACAGTTGCTTGGAAAATATTTACATTTATGTGACCTAAGTAAATTTTATCAACCAACAAACAGCAATTCCTTTAGTAAACTTTATAATCCTTTTTTTAATTACTTTGGAAATGTCAATGCAGGAGTACATTTTATGGGCATGCTACAGAGCCACTTTTCCAAAATTTACATATAGAAAGGTTAGGGTAGATCAAAGAGTTTTTTGTCTGTTTGTTTTTTTTACACAAGATAATCACAGGCTGGTAATGCAATGGCTAAAGACAAAAATGACTTCAAAATATGCAATCAACAGCAACTCACACAAATGGTCTGTTTTATTGCAGGGAAGTAGAAAAAGCTGCTAAAGTCAATACAAGGTAACCCCCCTTAAGCGAACATTCTAGCTTACACAATGTCAACAACTGAGCATAAAATGAAGCCAAGTTAGAGCTTTGAATCTTGACCTTCTGTCTTAAAGGGAATAGTGAAAAGTGTAAACTTCTTTTTAAAAACTGTCCCTCAGAAATCGTTCCTGAAAGTTGATTTATAATTATGGTATCATACTAAATTTTAAGTAGTGGCTAAAAATATAATCTAAATATAAATATCGTATATAGATATGTGCATGTGTGATACATGTCACCGTGGTTCAGTAGTTTTTTTGTTTTAATATCTCAGATGTAGTTATTTAAAATATATTTTAGAAACCTAATTTCTTTTTAAAATACTACTATTTTCGTTTATGTAGTACTACAAAGTAATATTCAGTATCATACTGGATATTGTTGAATTGCTATTATATGTGTTTTAACAGCATATAAACTAATTTTCTTTTAATATAATTTATCATCTTGGAAAAACTGCTAATGAGAAAAAATTAATAATCCATTAAGAACCTTTTAAATAAGGTAGTTGAGTTTTGGCTTGTTTAACAAGTTTTTTTCTTTAGTGTAAAATAAGGTTTTACTTCACTATTTGTGAAAAAAAGAAGAAAATGACTATTCAAATTAAAATTCTCTACTTTCTGAGCTCATCTTTAGAGTCTCTAAGATAAATTTACATTTAAATGAAACACACACAAAGGCAGCTGGACTATCATAACCATCCCACACACATTAGTGTTTTCAGAGATTTAAATCTCTAATTCTTAGGGAGAGAAAATTGTGACTACCCAACTATTTTAAGTCTGCTTTATTTACGTATCATTGCAATAGGATTTATATGTTAACACTTTAACTTAATGTAAGAGTTAAGGGAAAAGTATCTCTGACCAGATCAAAATAGAATTAATTCTACCAACAAAAAAGTCAACTCAGAACAGAGTTCTCATCCATGTAAGTTTCTGGAAAACCAGCTTTAAATAAGAGAAAAACAAGCACTATAGTAACAATAATAAATGACTAAATTAATGTAATGAGTTAGAATTTAGCAGACTAAATTACGGTCTTGTTCTTTAATAAGCCCTAACATAAAATAACAGAGTTTGAAACCAAAATATTATTGTAAATAGCAGTGAGTTCCATTTAACATTTAAGTCTTTTATTTTCTTTTATCTTTTTCTTTCCTTAACATTTATCTTCCTTTCTCTAGTGGTCCACAACATCAGGCAGAAAATTTAATTCCATTCAAGTCAAAGAAAATTTGTAAAAAGGCAACATATTTATGGTAAATATGGTGCTGATTAATCTTATTATTTTTTTATTACTGTACATAATGAGAAACATATATCAAGGGTCAAATTAGAATGTGCATACTTTCACTGATGAAAAATGGATGAGAATCCAAATTTCAAAGAGTGAATTGCATTTTTAAGAAAATGTTTTTGATCTGTGCTCTTAATGTTTATTTCTGAATATAATCGATATGCTTTAGTGAATAGTAATATTTCAATTAAGTAGGTAATCTCATATAACTGTAAATGTGCTTTAAACATAGACTGAGGTCAAAATAAGCTTTTACTCATTGTCTTTCTAAATGATAATTTCTTATAACTTAAATTTACCACAAAATAACATCTCAAAATGAGCTTATTTACTAAAACTAGTTTCTGCTATATAAGCAAAAACAACAACAAAAATATGAGTTGAATAGTCACCAAACTCATATATACAAAATATATGTCGCAGTTTGGGTTTTATTTATAGATACCTTAATGTCCATGAAGTGCCATTACCAAGCTTAAGACTCGTACCATGATTTCTTTAACATTACCAGCACTGCTTCACATTTTACATTCAAGGCTTCATGAACAAAGTTAAAAATGTCTTCTAGTTTAAAAAAATGAGTGGACATTAAATCCCCATTAGATATCAGTGCATTTGAATTCTTTTATAATTTTGGTAACAGAACAAATGATACACCCTAACGTATTATGTTATATAAACCTACTACATTAGTAACAGTTTCAAGAACTTGGTTAAAACAAAACTAGATCTGAATCTACAAAACCAAAAGCTTCATAAATGTATTTTAACTAGATTGTAGGCTTCTCTAAGGTCAGAGACAGTTCTTTATTCTCCTTTCTCTTTTTTCACAGCACAACTTATAATAAGCACAACTTATTAAGTTGACTTTCATTTTTAATTTCCTGCCCAATAGAAAATTCTATTATTCCCACTGGATAAAAATATCTTGCTCAGTAGGAAAATTATGAAGAGAAAAATTATTTTTAAGTAACTGACAAATGTATTTGAGGCAGTACTTTTTATGCAAATGAAATGAGAGGAAGTTTGATATTACAATTGCTATTGCCAATTATTACTTCAAAGCCTTAAAAAAAAATCAGTAAAGGTTAAACACAAACTTTAAGATAGAATTATGGTGCCTGTTTGCAATTCGTGAACTTTAGCTTCCCAAGTGTAAACACCATACAGATATCTGGTAATCTCCCATGTAACAGTATCTAAAGTAAGCCCCCGCTGTTTGATTTTGGAAGTCTGATCCATTTGAAATCTAATGAGCAAAAGGAATTGTAACATTTATACAGTATAAGAGATTTGTCTGTCACATGTTTCAAAACATTTTTTCCAGAATTTCCATTGCATGGCTCTCTTCTATCATGCATTATTATCCTGAAAATGAATGATTATTTTTTAAAGATCTATTTATTTATTTTAGGGAGGAGGAAAGAGTGTGGAGGCAGGGGGGTATGCACAGGAGGAGATGGAGAGAGAGAGTCTCCAGCAGACTCTGAGCTGAGTTCTTCCATCTCACACCCAGAGCCAAAACCGAGAGCCAGATGTTCTACAGATTGCACCACCCAGGAGTCCTGACTTCCAATGACTTTTTATTAACTAGAATATTTATTGACAAATGTGAAGCCTGTATCCCCTAAAATATGAAGGTTAACTTGGAAAGACGTAAATTTGATGATGAACTGATCACATATGGAGGAATACAAAGACATCATCATTTTGTAAAATTCAGAAAGAAGAGAAAATGAAATGCATCTCTATTCACCTCTGCAACAGAACTGTTTTGGATTTATCTTTTCTTGTTAGCATTCTTCATTCAAAAGATAATGCTACTGACCTAGCTTCCATGGGGCATGGTCCTCATTTCAGTATTTCCGGTTGAGGTAGTAAGCTTATGTTGTTCCATCTACCACCCCTCCTCCCAGCTCCCTTGGAGTCTGTGCCTTAATGAAAGAAGTTTGGCCCACGTTAAAGATGGATTCCACAGCCATGGAAAAAAGGGAACATGGCCCTACAGAAGCCCTTTAGTCATTCGTTACCAAATATTCATTAAGGAACAAATACATGATGATTTTAGGTATAGAAACAGAGTAGTGAACAAAAGGGACAAAGTACTTGTACTCATGGAGTGTTTATTCACATTTGGTAAGTACATCCAAGATTTGACCCCAACTACATTCCTTACTAACCAGGCAATAGCCTTGGTACAGTCTGTTTCTCCAAAATAAGGTGTTAGCTGATCCTCTGGTGTTCTGAAAGAGTTAATATGTTCATTAGCACCTATTTACACTATCTTCAACAAGAGGAGCAACATTTGCCAAAAGCTACCTTTCTGGATAATACAAAACACGAGATACAATTCCTGACATCCAGAACTTACAATCGTCTAGTTGAGTAATGAGACATGTAACCAAGAATATGATTTGCAAGGAAAGAACAAAGGCTAGGAAACCAGCCAGCCCTAGGTTGGAATTCTGACTTTTCCACCTACTACCTATAGACTCTTGTGAAATTTACTTAAACCTTTCTGAACCTCCTTAGCTGAGAAAGGCTGAGTTTTCTTAGCTGTAAAAATAAGAATCACGATGCCTACTTTACAAGACTGTTGTGAGGATTAGAAATGATATGTGCATAATGCCTGAAGTAGTATACATTAATTTTTATTAAATTTTGGGGTTAAATTCTTCATTTCTGCTATAAATTCAGTGATTAAATAGTAGGAAAGGACTAAGAAGAGAATAATATATGGGTCTTAAAGACCTTTATGGGTTTTTTTTTTAATTAAAGGTTATGTTTTGTACATGCAGACATTCTCTGACATATATACACACTCTCTGAAATGCCAGCTATGCAACCACACCATGTATTACCCTGTTCAGTCACAGTTACTGCTCTGGAGGGAGAGGCTGAGATAAGGCATACCACTGACTCATGAGGCTTTATGATGGCAGAAAAACCTCAAACAGTTAGAATATCTGAAATACCATGACCCAGACACTATGCTTCCAGACTCCAACTTGGTCCCTTTAATACCTGTCCATATCAAACAACTTCTTATATCTTTTGACCAAGAATACTATGAAACTATCACACCTCATAGTAATCATTCCATTTATATGACTATGGGGGAGAAAAGTTGGTATTTACATGGTCCAACTTTTCTAGAAAATAAAGAACTTGGGAATATTAAAGAGGCAAAATATTTAATACAAATTGGTACTCTCTGATGAAGTCAGAGGATTGCAATTCAGCAAGTCTGATGAGGAAAAAAGCCTAATGTTTCCTGAGGGTCTATTTTATATCAGGAATCATGCTTAGTGAGTTGATCGATTATCTCGGAAATCTGACTTTTGGAATCAAATATCAATCAACTGTCTTAGAGTCAAAATATATCAAGAGTTTAAGAGGAGGGACGCCTGGGTGGCTCAGTGGGTTAAAGCCTCTGCCTTCAGCTCAGGTCATGATTCCAGGGTCCTGTGATGGAGCCCCACATTGGGGGCTCTGCTCAGCGGGGAGCCTGCTTCCTCCTCCCTCTCTCTGCCTGCCTCTCTGCCACTTGTGATCTCTGTCTGTCAAATAAATAAATAAAATTTAAAAAAAAAAAAGAGTTTAAGAGGAAAATTGTTATTTTCGGTAGAGATTTTATTTCTTTTTTTTTTTTTAACATTATTTATTTATTTAAGAGAGAGAGCACAAACAGGGGAAGGGGCAGAGGGAAAAGAAGTGGGAGAAGCTGGCTCCCTGCTATGCAAGGAGCCCAACAGACATGGGGCTCAATCCTAGGACCCTGAGATCATGACCTGAGCCAAAGTCAGAGCTTAACTGACTGAGCCACTCAAACACCCTGAAATTTTACTTCTTAAATTAGAAACTAGATTAGTTTTCCATTTTAAGGTGATGAGCCTATCAGAAAATGTAGTTGTTTGTTTTGGTATCAACCCATGGAATAATACAACCAGTAAAATTATGTACAAGAGAATGTAAAAGGAACATTCCCTATATTAGTCTTAAAAGTGAAATGCTGGGATGCCTGGGTGGCTCAGTGGGTTAAAGCCTTTGCCTTCAGCTCAGGTCACGATCCCAGGGTCCTGGGATCGAGCCCCACATTGGGCTCTCTGCTCCCTGCCTGCTTCCCCCCTCTCTCTTTGCCTGCCTCTCTGCCTACTTGTGATCTGTCAAAAAAAAAAAAAAAAAAAAAAGTGAAATGCTGCTGCTCTCTTACTATTCTAGTAGTAATATTACTGGTCTACCTTGATCTTTCAGTGTGCCCCAACTTGTGAAGATATAGGTCTAGTCATTCTTTAATGTGCTGAGACCTTAACCTCCTGCTCCAACAATTTTGAAGTGATTACTACATCATCAGAGTAGAACAACTACCTGTTGTTGGAGCCAACCATGGCTCCAGAGGTTTGATTAATTGATGTTTCACTAGAGAACCAAGGGATCAGAGCACTTTTCAAAGTAACTATTTACAAAAATCCTGCAGATCTAAACTTTGTAAGGAATATCTTTCTATAACATGTGTCAGAAATCCATGCTGAATTTTCAGGTGTATTCCCAACAAGTGAAATTGAGGAAGAATATTATGGAAACATTCTTACCATCATTTATCTTTCATCTCCAATATGCCAGACACTGTTATGATCTTTCAAAGAATTACCAGTTACATATAGAATGTAGACTGTCAGTTCTGTAGAGTGTAATTAATCAGTGAATACTTTGTGTTTACCATGTATCCAACACTATATTAGTCATTTTGGAAAATACAGACTATAAAAAGCCATAGTACCTTCTCTAAAGGGACCTATCCTCTAATTATCAGAAAAAATGCTTTCTGAAATAATTAGAGAATATAAATATCTATAGTAATTATATATGTATGTATATACTATATTCTACATATGTTATATATTGAATATAAATATCTATAGTAATTCCAAAACTGTGATATATAAATTATGAATGTTATTGAAGTTTAGGGTAGAAGAAAATGAAAATTCCCATATTTAGTATATCTCCATAAAAGAAATAAAATAAAGTTTAGACCTCAAGGCTGTGGTTCTTCAGCATTCCTGGGCATGAAAGTGGCCTGGGACCTACCCCTAAGGCTTAAAATCTGCATTTAAACAGCATCTCCACTTGATTCTCATATAGGTGGCCATAGTTTGGCAAACACTGTGTTAAATAATAGGTATGATTTGCAAGAATCTCTAAAGCAGTGCTGTCCAACAGAACTTCTGGCAACAACAAAATTATTCAACATCTGTGTTGTCCAAAATAGTAGCTACTATCCACATGTGGCCATTAAGCTCTTGAAATGTGATTAGTATGTCTGAGAAACTAAACTTTTTATTTTATTTAACTTTAATTTTAATTTAAATAGCCACAGCCAGCTCTGGAGAACTAGAAGAGATTTTTTTTTTAAGATTTTATTTATTTATTTGACAGTGAGAGAGAGAGAGAGAGTGCACAAGCAGGGGGAACCAGCAGAGAGAGAGGGAGAAGCAGGCTCCCCGTTGAGCAAGGAACCCGATGCAGAACTCAATCCCAGAACCCTGGGATCATGACCTGAGCCAAAGGCAGAGGCTTAACCATCTGAGCCACCCAGGTGCCCTAGAAGAGATTTTTAAGAGAAACATGAGCCAAGCCATAGATAGGAATGTACATGAGTAGGATATATAAGCAGGGGAGACAATCGATTGGCTTGTCTAAAACAGAGGTTTTATATTATATTATCATGAGGTCAGATTATGAAGAACCTTAAAGGAAATTGGATTTCATGGTACATATTGCTAGTTGCCTAATTGAGCCATTCCTAATCTTCAATATGAACAACCCCAGAGGTTTTACATGGTTACTTAAGAGAGTGGACCTTTCCCCAGGCTCTGGGATGAATCTTGGTTATTCTGTACCAGTCATGGTATTTCCCTTTTCCTTATCAGTGACTGGTTTACACATGAGCATGTAGTAAATTCTGGCCAAGGCAATTTGGGACATCTATGTATGTGGGTAAACTCTTTCAAAAAGAGTTTAGCCTGAAGTAAAAGAACATTTTACAGACTCTAGTTGAAACTGTGTGAGGTTTGGGTGTGCCACTGAAACCTTGGGGTAATGAAGAGACAAGACGGAAGACAAATGCCATCAAGCTGAGCATGGCAGAGAATGACCTAAAGAACCTGAGTCTTCTGTTTAGTTAAAATAAATGTCCTTCAATAAAGTAATGGGTGTTTAACTGTGGAAAAAATATATATATACTACAGAATATCATGTAGTCATTAAAAGAATAAATAAAAGCTATGCCAGTTGACTTAGAAATATATCCCTGTGTTTTATTAAGTAAAAAAAGAAACATGAGGGGCACCTGGGTGGCTCAGCAGGTTAAAGCCTCTGCCTTCGGCTCAGGTCATGATCCGATCCCAGGATCCTGGGATCGAGCCCCACATCGGGCTTTCTGCTCAGCAGGGAGCCTGCTTCCTCCTCTCTCTCTGCCTGCCTCTCTGCCTACTTGTGATCTCTCTCTGTCAAATAAATAAATAAAATCTTTTTTAAAAAAAAGAAAAGAAACATGATTTTTAATATGTATGCAATGATAGATTACATATATAAAGTATGGCAGCATATATAAGATGCTCAAAACATACAATATAAGGTTACATGATCGTGGAAAAAGTTATAACAAAAGAAAGAGCAGATTTGCCACACTGTTGGGCTAAAGGGGAGGGAAAGGAGGGAATTTAGGCTCCCTGAATTTTTTAAAAGATGTGACTATAGCTTTTTGAAAAACAGAATATGACCCCATGATGTAAAATTATTTGTTTTGGAGAATATATATAAATATACTGAATAAGTGCGTAAAAGAATTACCACCAAAACATTAATGGTATTTAATTCAGGGTGGTTAGATTTTAAGAAGGGAGGAAAAACAAGAGGTAAGAAAGAGAGAGAGGGAAAAAGAGAGATAGAGAACAGATAGGATGAAAAAATCAAATTCATTTGAATTGACCCTTTTGAACAAAAAACAGAACAGATGGGATAAGGGGGTGATACAATTCTGAAGTGAAAAGATTCACCCACCCTCTATGGTGGGTAAGAATGAGAGTAATGGTCTCCAAGTTCCCTGAATATTCCAGTAGAGATATAGACATAAACTTACTGTAAGTGGTATTGGTTTAATTGGTTTAAAAATAAGAAATAAATGAGCCATTACACCAATTACATCTTCTGCTCATGACCTCTACAGTGGTGACAATTTTAGGCATTCCTCCTCTATAAAAACTGAATGCACAGGATGATCATTGTGAGACGTGTTTCTAAGATTCTTATGTCCCTAAAACCACGTGGGAAGATTGTTAAAATGCACAATCCAGGGTCCCACCCCAGAAACTCTCATTCAGTAGGTTAAGAGACCAATAATCCTCATTTAACAAGCACCCCGGGCAAGTAAGGCAGGTGTTGACAAATCGCACTGAAGAACAGCGAATTTAAGGATGTCTGATCTCTTTACAAACTGATTAACCAAAGAATTTGAGAAGTGTGGTACACTAGAGAGAACAAAGAATTCTGAAGTCAGAAGATGTAGACTACCTCTCTGACCTAATCCCCCACTCCCTCCCTCACTTGCCTCTCCCCTTCAGTGGCTGTGGCCTCCTTGCTACCCCTTCCACAACAGGTGAGAAGACTCTTCCTCTCAACTTTCCAATGATTCACACAGACTTCAGGACTCACGCAGGTGTCACCTCTCAGTTGTACCTTACAGAGAATCACAGCTCCTATCTCACCTTTTAATTCCCTTTGCTGCTTCATCTTCCTCTCTAGCACTTCTTGCGATCTAAAATACAACAGTTTGCTCATTTTCTCTCGCTTATTGTTTGATTCCCATAAGAGCAGGAGAATTTGTTAGTTTTCATCACTGTGTGGTATCCTCAGTATCTAGAATGGCACCTGAACAGAGTTCAACGAGGTTTCATTTCAACAAATGAAGCCTGAAACATTCAGCAATAGGAGGCAAATACAGACAGAAGGTGGATAGCTTGTTAATAGAGACTCCTGGGCCCTGCCAGAGACTCTGATGATTCAATGAGTTTGGAGGGAGGTCTGAGATTCTGAATTTCTAAGAGGAACCCACGTGATACTGATAGAGCCTAGAGTAGTTACCAAGTGCCTCTGCCCACGCTTTAGTGAAATCCAGCCTGTTCTATGTATAAGAAGAGCTGCAAGCTAGAAGAGGGAAAGCTTCATTCTACTCATGCATGTCAGAA
This sequence comes from Mustela erminea, assembly GCF_009829155.1. NCBI lineage: Eukaryota > Metazoa > Chordata > Mammalia > Carnivora > Mustelidae > Mustela > Mustela erminea. The sequence goes on from NC_045626.1 coordinate 49,218,306, forward strand.
GAGAAAAGTCGTTCCTCTAATCTCTGTGTGCTTAAGCTATCTACCCAAATAAATGAAATGATTCTACGATAAAAATATTTTTTATTTATCTATATATCATGGATATTTATTGCAACTTGATTTTTAATAAAAACATGAGGTTTAGTTTGTTTCTAATTTTTTTGCTCTATAAATAATGATTCTGGTGATATTTTTGTCATATTCCTTTGCTCATTTGTCTAATTATTTCTTTCTAGCAAATTCCTAGGAGGGAAATTTGAGACAAAGAGTTTGAACCAAAGTTGTCCAATAGAACGTCCTCCAGCGATGGAAATCTATATCTTCACAGTCCAATGTGGTAACCACTAGCCACATGCAGCTATTAAGCACTTGAAATATGATTGGCACAATTGAGAAACTGAATCTTTAGTTCTATATAATACTAATTTAAGCTTAAATAGCCACATGTGGCAAGGCACAACCATATTGGACAGGGTAAAAAGAGACATTTAGGTCTTATCCATGATGCCAAATTGCTCTCCAGAAAAGCTATAAGTATACTTACTGTGTAACAGTGACCATTCTTTACCCCAATGCCAACACTAGATTTTGTTTATCTATTGAATCTTCATAATCTGAAAGTTTAAAAGTGTGTGGTTTTCATAAGTATTTCTTTACTAATAATGTTGAACAGAGATGTTTCTTCTGTCATCATACTCATTCCAATGCAAATATTTTCACCCATGTTAATTAACTGAGAGGTTGGAAATTATCTTGCTTTCCAAATTTGTTTTGTTGGGCCTCTGTTTTCTTACAATTTCTTGGCAATATTTAAATTCATTTTAAAATATGAATTTTCAGCTCCATTTGAAAAATGAAATCATCTGGCAACAGTGACACACAGTCCCATGGGACAAAAAAATCAGTAAAAAGTCTTAGAAATCTACTGCTTTCAGACTTCCTTGTCCACCAGAACCTGTTAGCCCATATGATTTTACAGGTGTTTGCTTCACTCACTCAGATTACCTACTTGACCTTTATAGGCACCTGAGTTTACAACTATTCTGAGTTAAATTCTGAGTGATTAAAAGGCAAACAGCAGCTAATAATAATGACTAAATTTCATTTCATGCTTGGCATGCTAAAGTGATGTTATGAAATTTCTAGGTTATTTTATAACTAATATTTAACAGAAAAATATTTTTCTAGTGGTTGTTGACATTTCCTACTCCGTAAAGCAGTGGTTCAGCACCAGAATGGTTCTTAAAATACAGATCAGTTGGCCCTGTCCCCAGAGTTTCTGACTGAATAGTTTGGGTTAGGCCCCAAGAATTTTCATCTAACTTCAAGCTCCAAGTGCAGCTCTACATTGAGGTGAAGTTTTCTCAAAGGTACGGACACTCCTGAAGCATCTTGATAATGTGTAATATTAACAACCTTCTTTTTTTGTTAATGAATTTGTATATCCTTTCTTCCCAAAACATGTCCACATTTATTATTTCTTTTTATATTTATAACAATCCTGTGCAGAAAGTTGATAATTAGAGCAGTAAATAATAGTTCCATTTTATATAAGAAAAATAAGGCACAGGAGTTAAGAATTTACCCCAATACATAAGAAATTAAAAGAGCTAGAACAAGCAGGTTTCCTAATTCCCAAACTGGGTAATATAGGCAAATGTAGCAATCCAGGACACAACTGGCACCATAAAAATAGAACCATGCCCAGGAAGAGGAAAGACCATATATGATATGGTTCACAGCAACAAACATGTATTAAGTGCTGATTATATGTTAATCTATGTTAATCATGCCTATAGTCTCTACCCTATGGACGGTTGAAAACACTCATAAAGCATAGAAAATTTAAAAAATAAAATCTGAAACCACAACCTTGAAAAGATACAGAATCTCCACATCATAGAGCAAAAGCAAATATGCTAAAGGGGTAAGTAATAGGGGTAAATACAGAGTTGGGTAGAAGAGAGGAGTCCCTGTGGGAGCTTCACATCTGGACTTGGAGGAGTTGCTATCACCAGTCAGTCAAGAATGGGGAGGGAAGGAAGAGTACACAATAGGGAGCCCTCCTGGGGCTCAGCAGCACAAAGAGCTGCTGTTATCCACATTGGGTGTGTGTTTGCCAGAAATATCAGGGCTGCTGGAACTCCAGAACTTACAAGGGCATGCTTTTGTGTAGTCTAAATTACCTTGACTATATAAGAACTCAAGTCAGAGGGAATAACTTCATTATCCATTTGTAGCCAAAAGATACCACGATTAGGGCTCATGAAACCTTCTCTCTGGCTTTCCCCTCAAGTTTTGAAAAGCATTCCTAGTAAAAATTCACCAAATTGTGATCACAATAATGCTAATTATAAATCAGCCCCTATAGGGGAAAAAAGAGAAGACTACATTTTCACTTAGGTAGAATTGATATATTATTAACTTCAGCAGCTACTTTCCTAAGATTTAAAATAATAATAACTAATAACAGTTACCGTAGACTGAAAATAGAAAACAAAACAAACAAACAAACAAAACTACAATTAATTTGAAAGAAACTATTGGAACATTTGATTCAGTTTTCATTAGCAGTGTAACTGACCTGTTCTATATGCCCATCTCATAGTACAACTCAAAATGACTGAGGCGGTGAAATGTCTACCACTCCATTTAGAAAAATGTAGCAATACTGCTGAAAAAAAAAACCTCTCACTTTGCACAAGACCAAAGAAATACAAATCAAACAAAGGGATACAATTTTACATTGATCAAATTAGTCACAATAACATAAATGTTTTAAAACGACATAAGCATGCACATAGATTGTTAATGGCAGTATAAATTATATAATCCTTTTGGAAAGTAACTTGGAACTTACCAGGAATCTGGAAATGTTCTATTAAAAATAAGAGCTAATAGTGAGTGCTGTGAGTGCTGTGAAATGTGTGTGACGATTCACACACCTGTACCCATGGGGCAAATAAAACATTATATTTTAATAAAAACAAATTTAAAAAAAAAATAAGAGCTAACATTTACTTGTGTTTTTACCATGCTATTGCTTTCTATCTTAGCCTTGTAGAGAACTATTAGTATACACATTTTATAAGTCAAGAAGCAAAAGTTCTGAGAAAAAAATTATAAATTATTTTGCCAGTAAGTGATGGAGTGAGGTTCTGAACTCTGAATCTTTAATTTTAGAGCCCACCCATTTACAATTACACCATACTGCCTCTCTGAAGAAATAGTCCGAAGGAAGGAAGGAAGGAAAGAAGGAAGGAGAAGAAAAGTACATTCATGAGGACAGTCATCATATTTTTTTTAAAGATTTTATTTATTTATTTATTTGACAGAGATCACAAGTAGGCAGAGAGGCAGGCAGAGAGAGAGGAGGAAGCAGACTCCCCACAGAGCAGAGAGCCCAATGCGGGGCTCCATCCCAGGACACTGAGATCATGACCTGAGCTGAAGACAGAGGCTTTAACCCACTGAGCCAACCAGGTGCCCCATCATATTATTTTTAAACACTGAAAAATTCCCAAGTAGAGGAAGGGCTAAGTAAATTATGGTACATTAATTGGATAAACTATTATAAAATTACTACGAATAATAGGGAGTAAATTATTAAAAATGTTGACAAAAAATCAGGACAGAAATGTATCTGTAATATGATAAGACATTTATAAAAATATATATTCATATGGCAAGACTGAGAATGGAGCTGGAAGAAATAAAAACTACTACCATTTTAGAACTTTCTGCTAGAACTTAATTTTCTTTTACTTTTGTCAGTCTTGTCAATCAAGATTACTCTAAGCACCTTACCTTACAAACTCATTCTCCTAGTTTATATTCTTATCATCCCAGTCAAACATTCCTAAAACTTCACTAATAATTTATTCATATTAAAGACTTATTCAAAGTAATTACACAGTATTCCTTATTGGTGATTCTGAAGCTCTAAAGTATGTGACTTCTTAACATCAATGATTTTTGCAATCACCATTTACAGTATATATATATTTTTTCTTTTCAAATTTTTATTTAAATTCTAGTTAGTTAACAAACAATGCAATATTGGCTTCAGGAGTAAAATTCAGCGATTCATTACTTACATACAACACCCAATGCTCATCATAACAAGTATCCACCCATCTAGCCCATCCCCCACCTGCCTCCCTCCAACAACCCTCAGTTCATTCTCTATCTTTAAGTCTATTATGGTTTGTTTCCCTCTCCTCCCCCATATGTTCATCTGTTTTGTTTCTTAAATTCCACATAAGAGAGAAATCATGGTATTTGTCTTTCTCTGACTTATAACAGGGTACTTTCAAAAAAACTTAATTGAGATCATATATAGTGACCAAAAGCAACTAATTCTTTTTTACTTTCATAACATTGCAATCACTCCTCAGCTCCCTGAACCCATCCAGGGATCATCAACCCAGAGTTTGCAGGTGTTTTAGAGATCAGAAAAGTTTCCTACTAACAACATGATCTCTAAGTGAATACTTACAAAGTAAATAAACCAGCTGTAGGGATATTCACATTCTAAATGCTTGTGAGAATTACTAAGTAAATTATGTCAACTTCTTTTGAAGTACACAAGTGAAAAGAAACAAATTAAGAGTACCAAAAAGAAAAGTAAGAGTTTGGTAAGAGTAATTTCCCTAAAAATCTGCACCATGAGCTATGAAGAAAATTCTCTTTCCTTAGCCATACAAGGTGATACACAGAGAGAGGCCCATTCAGCTTAGGGTTTGGTCTCTATCAATAACATAAACAGACATTGTGTGGGAAAGTGAAGTAGCTGTTCTTCAATGATATCAATCTCATAAGAACAGGAATGTAGTTTAAACCCCTCTAATTTCCTTGTTATGAATCTACAAATCAGGAAATTTTTTGTCACTCTACTCTCTAGTACACACAGGTCCAACTGGTTATCCTTAGTCAATCATAGAACATCTACAGAAGTGCTATTTTAATAATAAAATTTTGGATTTAAAAGGACCCTTAGAAACCAAGTAGTTCAGTTTGTTTATTTAACTGAGGGGGGAAAAAGCATTTCTAAGAAAGTTACTTCATTTAGCTAGTTTATAAGTACAAGCCTGGAACTAGATGTGCTCAAATATCTTAAACTTGGTTTTCATATTTCTCCCTTACCACTAAATTTCTGTATTATCTTATGTCAATGGGAGTGTATACATATGTCTTTTCAATGTATTCCGATAATATACTTCCCTGGACATAGTTAGTTACAGTGCTCGTCCTTTACTTCATAAAGAGCTCCAAAATGGAGGGAAAAAAATTTTTTTTAAATGGTTATTAAAAACAGTGGAGAGGGGCACCTGGGTGGCTCAGTGGGTTAAAGCCTCTGCCTTCGGCTCAGGTCATGGTCCCAGGGTCCTGGGGTGGAGCCCCGCCATGCCATCCCATCCCATTGGGCTCTCTGCTCAGCAGGGAGCCTGCTTCCTGCCCCCCAAACCTCGCCTGCCTCTCTGTCTACTTGTGATCTCTGTCAAATAAAAAATAAAATCTTAAAAAAAAAAAAAAACAGTGTAGAGAAACTAGTGATGGTGGGGGCAGAGGCAGAGATCATCCTTTAACAGTTCGGCTTTCCACAGTATATTTGTTTCAAGATTTTTAGCATTCTAACTGATCTTCTACTGCAATAAGTGCCTTAGGCCAAATAAGAGGTTCTGAAGTCATCATGAATGGGTATCACATAGTCATCACCATTGATATGTAGTTCAGTCTTATACTCCATTCCTTTCATCCTTTATTTTCATAATTAATTCCATTTAAATAGAAGATGTATGGAAGAATATACAAGAATTGCCTCTGGGAAGGAGGGCACTAGGGCTATGGAGTGGGAAAGGGAAAACTTACACTGTGAAACTCTTAACCCTATGCACATTACTTTTCAATATTAATTTAAAATGTCCTTTACAGCACCTGGGTGGCTCAGTCGGTTAAATGGTTAAACATCTACCTTCAGCTCAGGTCATGATCCCAGGGTCCTGGGATAGAGTCCCATATTGGGCTCCCTGCTCCTCAGGCAGCTTGCTTCTCCCTCTGCCTCTCTCTCTTTCTCTCTTTCTGTCTCTCATAAATAAATAAATAAATACTTATTTCTTTAAAAAAAAATTAAATGTCCCTTTAAACATGCCTATATTCATATAATTCTAGCATAAACATTTCCAATGAAACAACTATCTCAACGTTTTTTCTCTTTTAAAAACTTTCCAGTATTGCAACTTGTAAAATCACATAGAAATTTTCAGAAAGAAAAAGAACACAGTCAAAAAACTCAAAGCAGAATTCTAGGATCTAAAGTATAAGAAAATGTTCGCACGGATGAGAGGTTTTTAAGGGGTCATTTAATTTAAAAATTTTTTGCAGAAAACCTCTTCCCCATATTCAAATAGCTAGGTTTTAACATGAGATTTAAGTGGGATTTCGGGGCGGGGGGGCTCTAAAGTTGTAAAAATAGAAATGAAATTTTGGTTTCTGTCTTTTGAACTGGAGATTGAGGACTTAGGGTAGGGTGGATAAGGACCTTGTGACAGTCACGTTCATACAGGAAAGGAGTATGGCTGAATGAGTTTCTCCAGGATCCGTCCACCTCAGTTGGAGGCAGATGAATCGTTCTGGACCTTCCTTGGGCTCGATTTAACGGAGACGCCCCATGAACTGAATCTATACAGATAATTTATTTTAATGGAGAGCTCGGAAGAGGGACTAAGGGAATTGATTTACTTTAACAAACTGCCTCATCATCACCCTTGCCAGGCCAGAGCACATACCTCACCTCGCTGTCTATTTGTGTCAGGATCAGCTGTCAACACAACCCTTTGTGTCTCATTCAGATTAAGAGTGGTCCTCCACCACTCACAGAAAAATGGAAATGATGGCTGGAGACGCGCGCGCGCTGGTGACGAAGTGACATTGGATGTGGAGAAAAGAAACCCATGGACACTGAGCGACCGCCCAGCCACCGCTGGACGCTCTCAACTTTCCCAAGCTGAGCTCTCTCCATCCTTTCCCCCTACCCCCGTCACCTCCGCGCCTCCTGCCTGCCCTCCACCCGCCGGGCGATCCCCTCACAAGCCCCTTAGGCTCGGGGAGACAGGACCACGGCGCGCCCCCCGCCGCCTCCGCCTCGGCGCTCCCGGCCGCGCCGGAGCCTCTCCCATCCCACGCTCGGGCTTCCTCGCTCCCGCCACAAAGGCGGCGAGAAGAGCCCGCGGTGACAGGCCTCTGGCCTCCGGGCGCGGACCGCACGGGCTCGGTCCCCTCGGAGGGCTGACGCAAGGCGGCAGGGAGAAGGGGTTTGGATCCGAGGCTGCCACTGGCGCCTGCCCTCGCCACGCAAACACAGGGGCGCTCACACACCCGCTCCGCCTTCCCAGTCCTCCAGAAAAAGTCAGCCGCAGCGCTTCCCCGCGCAGGCAGGGTGTCCACAGCCCGCCAAAGGGCAGCTCCTGCCGGGCAGAGGCGTGCGCTCGCGTCCGGCTCGCCACCTCTCACCTCCGCGCCTCCCCGCGCCCGCGCCCCGGAGTCCCCGCAGCAGCTCACCTGGCCCTGGCGGGGCGCTAGGGCAGAGAACCAGGGGGTGGCCCTCGCCTCGGCCGGGGCTCGTCTCCCCACCCCCAGTCCGGGTCCCAGCGCAGCGCTGCGCTCGCTCCGGCCGCCCTCTTCGAGGTGCTAGCGCCGCCGGTGGCTGGCGTCTCTCTGGCAGGCGCGCTTGCCGCGCGCTCAGTTCCCCGGGGCGGAGCGAGGCGGCTGCCGCCGCGGCCGGAGGCGGATTCCTCAGGTGCTGCCCCTCCCGCTTCCCCAGAATCTCCGCGGCGGGGACCCCCGCGCCCCCTCCCCCCTGCCCCGCCTCTCGGCCTCCCGCAGCCCTCGCGCCCGCGAGTGGCCTTTAGGGCTCCTTTTCCCTCCTTGAGGACAGTGGGCGCGATGGGGGACTTCCTTGAGGACATTCCCCCCCACACACCCTCTCCAACGACGCCCCTTCCCCTCCTCAGTCCTCTGTGCTCACGCCTCCATTTCCAAACTCTACGACCCAAATGATGTGTGTGGCCACTGTGGGGTGTGGAGGGTAGTGTGGAGGGTGTGGAGGATTGCCCCCCAGAGTGCGGCTGACGCGCTCAGCCGGGAAGAAAAATTATTTTCTCGCGGATTCCGCGTTAATTCACAGAGTGCTCTCGCTTCATTGCGCGATTGCTTTCTCTGTCCGCAGGACAGCGGCTAAAGGGCCTTAAGTGTGAACTCGGCCTGGGCAATGGTGGGTCAAAAACCCTTGGCCTTTTGCACGAAGGGGGGTAGGGCGGGGGGCAGGACGCGGACAAAACTAAACAAACCCGGGAGCTCCGGGCCAGAGCCAAATTTTGCACCTCCTAGATGAGCACGCCACCCCCCCCCATCCCCCCGGCCAGCGGACCCCGGCCGGGCGCTGGGGGAGGCTGCCTGCTCGCGGTGGCTTGTTCGGAGCCTCCGGGATACGGAGGATCGTCCGCCCCACCCGCAGCCACTTCCAGCAGGCCCTGGACCATGACGGGTGCGCCGGGAACAAACGTTCTCAAGAGATGCTCGGCCGGCCTATAGTGACAGATTGCGCTCCACTTTTCACAGCTGGTGGTATCTGTTAGTAGAGATGTAGTTCCATTTTAAAAACTGTCATTGTTGCCAGAGATAGGCTGCTAGATTCCTTTACTGAACTGCCCGCCCCCTGGAAGAAACAGCTCCAAGCTACATGTGGTAGAAGAGTCTAGGTAAAGAGAAGTTGATCTACTTTTAGTGTCTTGGGGGCAAGTATAGCCCCGGGTAGCTCAGCACGTTGGTGGAAATAAGGAAGCTACAGCGGGTTGCTTATCAGTCTATTGTTACGGTATCATTGTCAATTATAGTTTAAAGACAACTTCAGTTAAAGTAGACCTCATATGATCTCTATGATCTCTAAGTCAGTACCATTCGTTTGCTTGTCTTGTATTTTTTAAGAACCAAAATGTAATACCCCTTCCCCCCCTCCCCCCCGCCCTTCTCTTTTGGTCGATCCAAAGGGAATTGACCAGAAGTGTGGAATCACCACAAAATAACTTAGGCATAGTTCAATTATGACTAGCAAAAGCAAGCGATTTGTTTGTGATTTCATTTGTGTTCTCTCCCTCCTCCACTGGGAAGAGACGCTCAACTGCCATTTTCTTTAAAATCATTTTGTTCCTTGTGGTGATAAGAAGCAGAAATGGTTTTTTGGTTTGTTTTACAATCAAATCCCTATTGTCAGGTCTTTAAAATCACATAGAAACACTTTTAATGTGCCACAGGGGCAGGAAACACGGCTTTCAATCACTGCTGTATTCCCACAGTTCTGGATCTAGCACACAATACAGGCTTAGTAAATGAAATCAATATGAGTTTTAAACAACTACAGCATAGAGAGATGCAGATGATTAACAGTATAGCTCAACATCTCAAAAAGGAATCCACACTCACCATGAGAACTACACATACATATGGAAATGAGTTAGTAGAAACCTGAGATTTCAAGTTAACCTTGTGTATACAAACTAAGCTCACAAGAGGTTAAAGCAGGTGAGAGAAACTTTTGAAAAACTCAATCCCTCACAAGCTCTGTAGAGTTGGGGAGAGGGACACCATCCACTTAAAAGATAAGGAAACTCGCAACAATGAGTAGCCTTAAAACAAAACTACAGTGCAATTTTCTTTCAGTTTAGTTGAAGGACCATTGTGGAGTGCTGAGCACGCTAGGCTCTGGAGATGTAAAAGCAAATTTGGCAGATTTATTCAAGGACCTTAGATTAACATTACAGAGCTCTGGTATTCATTCTTCATTCATTCAGTACATATTTATTAAACCCGTATTGTGAGCTAGATGGTATTGTGGGAACTAAGGTTCATCAAAAAACAAAACAAGTCTCTACCAAGGTTAAAAGTTAGTGATACTAATCGATTTCTGGATTGAAAACATTTTAATGTCTCCTTTATTAGATAATACATTCCCTTTCCCTGAATTTATTTGTTTGAATATAAATCTCTCCTGGGTTTATATATCCCCCATCATGCCCAATAGATTTCTGTGATTATAAAATATGATAGGGCTGAGTGAGCACTCTGGATCCTGGCTCCAAGACCTACCTATTATGTAACCTTGACCAAGTTATTTGACTCCAGCTTAGTGTCCCCATCTGTAGAATAACATCACAATAGTACATACCTCAGAGAGAAGCCATGGGGATTTTGACGATGCACAATACCTGGCAAACTATAAAATGTTAACTGCTGCAAATTCTTCCACTGTTCTCTGTGACAATGATTCCCAAATGCTTCTCCATAGATATTCTGCATCAGAATTCAAATTCAGTGAAAAATATGAGATTCACAACAGTTGGGGACCTTATAAATAATAGAATCCTTCCAAGTTGTTATTGTGATGATCCTCTGTCTCGGCAATGGGAGAAGTTCTATAATTAGAGTTCTGGTTCTGGTTCTGGTTCTGCTTTCAAGGATGTACACCCTTCTGCATTAATTTCTGTAGTCCTTGTTCCACACTCTGGAAGACTCTTTCTTGTTCAATATCCTTCATGGCCACTTCTGAAGTGGGCTTGGGGATGTACTCACTCCTTGGAGACTTCACAGTTTTCCTTGCTCATTTCCTGGCAGTACAAGTTTGGGATCCTGAGAGTTCTTTTACAATTAAAGGTTTTTAAGGACAAGCTTGTGGCTTATCTGCCAAAGCAGTTCCTCAGATACATAGTAGACTTCATATTTATTTGCTTCCATCGAGTTCCATGTGCCAACAGTCACACCCAAAGTTCTTTCCTGGATGTAGTTTCCAATACTTTATTCCCTTGCTTCCTCTCTCTGTACCTTTTTCTCTCAACTTAAGGTTTGAAGCTTGGTGACTCAGCATCCTGTGTACCATCAACCATTATCTCTGAGAAGGAAGATGGGCACTACTTTCCTACTGGGGACCAGTTCATTGAGGGAAACCAAATTCCAACTTAGTACCACCATCCTCAGAGGATAAGACTCATTGTGGGGGTGCACCTGGGTAGCTCAGTGGGTTAAGCCTCTGCCTTTGGCTCAGGTCATGATACCAGGGTCCTGGGATCGAGTCCCGCATTGGACTCTTTGCTCAGCAGGGAGCCTGCTTCCCCCTCTTTCTCTGCCTGCCTCTCTGCCTACTTGTGATCTCTGTCAAATAAATAAATAAAATCTTAAGAAGAAAAAGAAAAGACTCATTGTGGGGAATTGAAATTAATTTCAGATGGGATGCCAGTTACCAGCCGTGAGTGATCTAGATCTTCCTTTATAAATATGAGCAGATAAATCAGATAATTAGGAGGAAATCTATTGTTTTAAAGAAGAGGCCAAATTAAAGCAGATATCACTCACTAAAATGGAGTTAATGTAGGAAATAGAAGAAAATATTTTTAAAGAACCTGTTCATGTTCTTAGTGAAATTTAAAGAGTGATAAAGACAGGTTGAAAATAGAGCAATCTGTGAACCAGAATATCCTCAGAAATTAAAAAGTACATGAATATTTTAAGTTGAAAAGACTATAGAAGCAGTTAATAGAAGAAAAGATCATGCTGAAAACTTAATTAATTAATTATAAGACCATCTCAAAGAGTCCTTCCAATATGTAGAACAAAAACGACCACAAAAAAGTAGAAAATATGGAAGAAAAGATAAATATTTTTAAAAAGATCCAGGAGATCCAAATTCATATGTTGGAAGTTTTAGAAGCAAGATGGAATAGATGATATGGGGCACCTGAGGGGCTCAGCTGGTTAAGCATCTGACTCTCGATTTTAGCTCAGGTCATGATCTTGGCATCCTGAGAGCCAGTCCTGTCTTGAACTCCACACTCAGCAAGGAGTCTGCTTGAAGATTCTCTCTCTCTCCCTCTGCTTCTGCCCCTCCCCCTTCTCTCTCACTCAAATAAATAAATATTTTTTTAAAAAGATGGAATAAATGTTATATATTAATATAATTGTGATATACAATATCTATTTTGTAGTATACAACAAAACATCCTTAAAAGAAACTAAAGACCTAAATAAATGGAAACATATCATGTGTTGTTGGAGTTAATATTCTTAAGGTATCTATAAACTCCAAACTGATCTAGATTCGACACAACCTCTATCAAAATTCCAGCTGGTTTTGTTTTGTCTTGTTTTATTTTTGTAGAAAATGACAGGCTGGCCCTACAATTTGTAGTGAAATTCAAGAGACTCAGAATAGTCAAAACAATTTTTTTTTTTTTTAATTAAGAAGGTCAGGGGCATCTGGGTGGCTCAGTCAGTTAAGCACCTGCCGTTGGCTCAGGTCATGATCCCAGGGTCCTGGGATGGAGCCCCACGTCGTGCTCCCTACTCAGCAGGGAGCCTGCTTCTTCCTCTGCCTCTCCCTGATGCTCATGTGCACACTCTCTCCCTCAAATAAATAAAGTCTTTGAAAAAAGAAAATAAAAAAATTAAAATTAAGAAGGTCAGAAGAATGAACTTCCCAATTTTAAACCTCATTACAAAGTTACAATAAAACAGAGTGGAACTGGGATGCCTGGGTGGCTCAGTCAGTTGAGAATCTGCCTTCAGCTCAGGTCATGATCCCAGTGTCCTGGAATCGAGTCCCACATCAGGCTCCTTGCTCCACGGGGAGCCTGCTTCTCCCTCTGCCTCTGCCTGCCACTCTGCTTGACTGTGCTCTCTCTCTCTCTCTCATGCTAACAAATAAATAAATAAAATTTAAGAAAAAAAAAAAAAAGACAGTGGAACTGACATAAAGATAGACATATAAATCAATGGAATAGAATTGAGAGTCCAGAAATGAACACATGAATCTATGGTTAATTGACTTTCAACAAGGGTATCAAAATAATCTGCCTTCCAACAGATATAAAAATCTATTCAAAATGGATCTTAAAAATAATGTAAAAGCTGAAAGTCTAAAACTCTATTTACAGAGTTCTTTGACTTTGCATTAGGCAACGGTTTCCTAACATGACACCAAAAGCACAAGCAACAAGGCAAAATCAGATAAATTGGTTCATAAAATCAAATGCTTTTGTGTATCAGGGGCACCTAGGTGGCTCAGTTGGTTGAGGGTCTGATTTGGGTTCAGGTTATGATCTCTAGGTCCTGGGATAGAGGACCAAATTGGGCTCTGAGCTCAGCAGGGAGTCTGCTTCTCCTTTTCCCTCTCCCTCTGCACACCCCCACTAATGCATACTCTCTCAAATAAATAAATGATTTTCTTAAAAAGCCTTTTGTACCCCAAGGCTAGTATTAAGAAAGTGAAAAGATAACCCACAATGTGGGAGAAAATATTTGTAAACTATAGGTATGATAAAAATCTATTATCCAAAATATATTAAGAACTCTTACAACTGAACAATAAAAAGACAACTAATCCAAATGAAAAATGAAATCAAAAAGATTTGAACAGACATTTCTCCAGAGAAGATTGTCAAATGGCTAATAAGCATACAAAAAGGCACTCAACATAATTAGCCACTAGGGAAATATAAATCAAAACCACAATGAAATATCACTTTATACCCATTAGAACAGCCATTAGCAAAACAGAACAAAACAGAAAATAACAATGGAATGCTACTCATCTTTAAAAAGGAAGGAAATTCTGACATACAACAGCATGGATGAATATTGAAGACATCATGCTAAGCGAAATAAACCAGTCCCAAAGGACAAATAGAATATGATTCGACTTCTCTGAGGTACCTAGAGGAGCCAAATTCATAGGGACAGAAAGTAGAGTGGGGGTTGGGCTGGCGCCAAGGTGGGGGAAGTGATGTGGAGGTATTGTGTAATGGGTACAGTTAAGGTTAGAGTAAGACATGAAGAAAGTCCTGCAGATGGATGATGGGGATGGATGCCCAAAAATGTGAAGGTATTTAATGTCACAGGACTATACAAAACTATATCCTTAAAAATGGTTAAAATTATAAATTTTATATTATAGATAGTTCACCATAATAAGAAAGAAGTTTTAAAATTTGTTTTTAAAAATACAATAACAAATGTGAGCAAAGATATGGAGAAATTGGAACCCTTATACATTGCTTATAGGAATGTAAAATGACAGAGCCACTGTGGGAAATGATTCACCAGTTCCTCAAAAAATTAAGTAGAATTATAATGTGACCCAGCAATCCCACTCCTAGATATACACCCAAGAGAATTTAAAATATTCACACAAAAACTTTTTACACAAATGTTTATAACAGCGTTAGCCATAGTAGCCAAAGATGTGCACCAACCCATAAAAGGATAAACAAGATGGTACATCTGTACGATGGACTATTGTTCAGTCATTGTTTTTAAAAGAGGAAGTAGTGATGCATGCTCCAAAATAGATGAAACTTGAGAAGATTATCCTAAGTGGAAAAGGTCAAACATAAATAATAAATAACATAAAAAAAAATAAATGGCCACATATTCTATGATTCCAATTATACAAAATGTCTAGAGTAGGAAAATCCACAGAGATAGGGGATAAGTTAGGGGCTACCTGAGGCTAGGAGGTTTGGGGAGAAATGGAGAATAAGTGCTAATGGGTCTGTGTTTCTTTTTGGGGTGATGAAAATGTTTTAAAACTGATTGTGGTGATGGTTGCACAACTCTGAATATACATACTCAAAACCAATGGATTGTACATTTTAAAAGGGTAAATTTTGGAACACCTGGGTGACTCAGATGGTTAAGTGTCTGCTTTCAGGTCAGGTCATGATCCCAGGGTCCTGGGATTGAGTCCCGCTTCAAACTCCCTGCTCAGTGGGGAGTCTGCTGCTCCCTCTGCCTGCCACTCCCCCTACTTGTACCTGCGCTTTCTCTCTCTGTGACATATAAATAAATAAATAAAATCTTTTTAAAAAAGGTTAAGTTTTATTATATGTGAGTTAAAATGGGGAGGCAGTATTTAAACAGATACTAGAAGAAAATTATCCGGAGATAAAAATAAATTTATAAATTTCTGTATTCAGCTTGAAAGGGCAAGATTATTTGATACACTTACACATATCCTTGTGAAATTTCTGCTTTAGGGTTAAAAAATAAAATTATGTGGGGGAACCTGGATGGCTCAGTGGGTTAAAGCCTCTGCCTTTGGCTCAGGTCACGATCCCAGGGTCCTGAGATCGAGCCCTGCATTGGGCTCTCTTCTTGGCAGGGAGCCTCCTTCCCCCTCTCTCTCTGCCTGCCTCTCTGCCTATTTGTGATCTCTGTCTGTCAAGTAAATAAATAAAATCTTAAAAATAAATAAATAAAAATAAAATTATGTGATATTTCAGACCTCCCCTTAAAAATAATTAGATCGTAGGGGCGCCTGGGTGGCGCAGTGGGTTAAAGCCTCTGCCTTCGGCTCAGGTCATGATCCTGCTAGCCCCGCATAGGGCTCTCTGCTCTGCAGGGAGCCTGCTTCCTCCTCTCTCTGCCTGCCTCTCTGCCTACTTGTGATCTGTGTCTGTCAAAAAAATAAATAAAATCTTTAAAAAAAAAAAAGGAACAAAAATTCTACTTGCTATTAAGTTTCTTTGCAATGCATTTGACGTTGCTTGCAATGAAAAAACACGGGAGAGTAAAAACCCAGTAAAGTATAAAAATTATTTTATTTCATTTAATTTTGTAAATAAATAATTACTGATAGTTTTCATAAAATCTAATGTACATATTAACACAGGGTTCATAACATAGGAAAGCAAAAATTTAAATATTAAAAATAGTCTAGATTTAAAGTTCCAGGTTATTTGAACAAATGTGGGAGGTATGGATCCTTGGACGGAAAATTCTAACTGTCTCAATGTGTTTGGGGAGGAGAATAAGGCAAGAATATGTACCCTTTTTTCTTTATATTCATAAGCACATATTGGTTCGATTTTTAAAATTTTAATGATAATGGCCATATTTGGTTGTGAAACTTTCAAATTATTTGAGGAGGGAAAACATACAAAGGAAACTTAACCAAAATGACAAAAGTCAGGAAAAGAGGAAAAAACGATAAAGCATAATAAACAGAAAATAAGATGTCTGAATATATTCTTAGCATTAATAACAATAAATCACACAAGCTAAATCTTCCTATAGAAAGACAAAAAAAATCAGAGTGAAAATTCAAGAGAAAATTTAATTCTATTTAATTTTATTAATTCTATTCTCCTATTCTCTATTCTTTAATTCTATTCTCCTAATCCTAATACTAATACTGGAAATAAAACAACGCAGAAAAATTGAAAATAAGTGGATGGCAAGTAAAGTTATAAGAAAATGCCGACAAAAAGAAACAAAAGCAAAATAAAATCAAAGTGAAATGCATGATTAAAAAGTAAGCACCAAGTAGGAAAATAAGACTAGTTTACTTTGATAAAAGTAAAGAATTCTTTGATAAAAGAAGAATGGTGAATATTTATTGAACACTCATTAAATGCTAGGCACTTAACTAAGGATTTTCTCAAGGAATTCTTACAAGCTATGGAGTGACTATAATTAACACTTATATTTTGCAGATGCTGATTATAGGCTTTAGAGAGATTAGGTATCCTCAATGTCACACAGCATAGATGGGTATGGAATTCAAACCTCAATCTGCTAATTCCAAAGTACAAATATGTAATATCAAAATATCTAAAAAAAATACAAATGGGAATAAAAGAATTTATTTTAAACATTTAAATCCCTTTCTCTAAGAATCTGACAGATCTCATGGACCAAAAATAAATAGAAAGAAGAGGATCTGGTAACACAACAAAACACAGATGTGATATATACAGATAACTTTGAACTCTAAAACCATAGCATACGCATTCTTCTCTAAAGTCCCAAAATACTGGGACGCCTGGGTGGCTCAGTTGGGTAAAGTCCCAAAATACTTAAAATACTAAAATGTTCTAAGCCACAATGAACATCTTAACAGATTCTGAAGAATGGAAATCTTAGTCTTGAGCCATAATTTTTGACCCTAACTTAGAAAACTAAAAATTATAAAAAGATAACTAACATAAATTTACTTGATGTTTTAAAAATCTTTCTGACTAAAGGTAAATTTAATTTGCTATTGTAGATTAGCTAGACATTATGAACACAAGGATACACTTATTAAAAACCCAGGAGTTCATGATATTTGATTTGGCAATAAATTGGGTATGACCAAAAGCATAGACAACAGAAGTAAAAATAGATACAGTAAAATACATCAAAATTTAAAACTTCTGTGCATCAAAGGACACAAACAGCAAAGTGAAAAGCCAGCCTCTGGGATGAGAGAAAATATCTGCAAATCATATAACTGATAAGGGGTTAATATACCGAATATATAAAGAACTCCTATAACTCAACAAAAACAAAAACCTAAACCCAATTTAAAAAGCAGACAAAGAACTTGAATAGACATTTCTCACAGTAGATAAATAAATGGGCAACAAGCACCTCAACATCACTAGAAATCAGAGAAAAGCAAATCAGTACCTCAATGAGAAATCACCTCACACACATTTAGGATGGTTACGGTAAAAAACACAGGAAAAAACAAGTGTTGGCAAGGATGTAGAGAAATTGGAACCCTAATATTCTACCCTGATAGGATTTTTAAAAACAGAACTCTGGGGGCACCGTGGTGGCTCAGTGGGTTAGATGTCTGCCTTCAGCTCAGGTCATGATCCCAGAGTCCTGGGATTGAGGGCCATGTTGGGCTCCCTCTTCCGCATGGAGCCTGCTTCTCCCTCTTTCCCTGCTCGTGCTCTCTCTCTCTTTCTCTCTCACTTGCTCACTCTTTCTCCCTCAAATAAATAAAATCTTTTAAAAAATAGTACTCTGATCACATCCCCCCCCATTTTTTTTAAAGATTTTATTTATTTGACAGAGATCATAAGTAGGCAGAGGCAGGCAGAGAGAGGGGGAAGCAGGCTCCCCACCGATCAGGGAGCCCGATGTGGGGCTTGATCCCAGGACACTGAGATCATGACCCAAGCTGAAGGCAGAGGCTTAACCCACTGAGCCACCCAGGTGCCCTCCCCTCTCCCATTTTTATTGCAATTTTATATAGTGCTCATGATATTCCAGGCAGTCTTAAGCTCTTTACATGTTTTAACTAGTTTCATTCTTATAACCTTATGTGGTAAGTACTATTATTATCCTCATTTTACATGAAAGAAAATTAAGACACAAGTTAAACGATTTTGTTTTTCCTGATGCTACCGTTAGTATGTGGCATAGTCAAGATACATGAACCTGGCAGTGCCTCCAGAGTCTACTCTCCCTCCAAGCACGATTCAACGCCTTCTCTTTGTCCTTAAGAAAGGGTGTAAAACTAGCCTGATAGGATCTTAAGGTTTGTATGTTAAAGAAGAGGCAATTTGATGCTCTATCTTCAGGGATTAAAAAATTGAGGAGGAAAGGTGTTATGGGTTCAATTATGCCCTCCCAAAATTCACAAGTTGAAGTCCTAACTCCCAGTACCTCAGAATGTGACCTTATTTTGAAATAGGATCATTGCAGATGTAATTAGTTAAGTTAGAATGAGCTCGGACTGGAGTAGGGTAGGCTTCTAATTCAATGACTGAAGTCCTTATAAAAAAGACAAATTTGGACCCAGACAGGCACACAGGAAGAATACTGTATGAAGATAAAGACAGAGATTGGGTAATACATCTACAAACCAAATAAAACATCAAAATTGCCAGCCATCCACCAGAAGCTGGGAGAAAGGCATGGAACAGACTTTTCTTAACAACTTTTAGAAGGAATCAGCCTTGCTGACACTTTGATCTTGGATTTCCAGCAGAAGGGTAAGACAGTAAATTTCTGTTGTTTACACCACCCAATTTGTGGTACTTTCGTATGGCAGCCTGAGCAAGTTAATACGGAGATTTTGCCAGATGTTTTATGACCATCTTAGGCATGGAGTCATAACTAAGACTGTTACAAACTTTAAGAATATTCTCTTTTTCTTTTACCAGTACAACTTTTTAAATTGAGGTTAATTGAGGTATAATTGATATACCTTACACTTGTTTCAGATGTACAACATAATGACTCAATATTTGTATATACTGCAAAATGATCAAGAAGTCTAGTTAACATGTCACTACGTATTATTACAGACTTTTTTTCTTATGATGAGAACTTTTAAAATCTAGTCTCTTATCAAAATTTTAAAAAATAAACTTCTTTTAATTTATTTATTTACTTATTTGTCAAAGAGAGAGAATGAGAGAGAGAGAGAAAGAGAAGGAACAAGCAGAGGGAGGGGCAGGCAGAGGGAGAAGCAGCTCTCCACTGAGGAAAAAGCTCAAGTCGGTACTCGATCCCACGACCCTGGGATTATGACCTGAGCCAAAGGGAGATACTTAACTGAGTAAGCCACCCAGGCATCCCAGCAACTTTCAAATATGGAATACACTATTATTAACTCTAGTTGCTATGCTGTACATTACATCCTCATGACTTACTTATTTTATAACTGGAAAATTGTAGCTTTTGGTTCCTTTCACCTATTTTGTCCTTGCCCCCGACCCCACCTCTGTCTGGCAACCACCAATTTGTTCTCTGCATCTAGAGCTTGTTTTCTTGGGGGTGAGGGGTAGAGGTTAAACTCCACATATAAGTGAGGCCATACAGTATTTGTGTTTCTATGTCTGACTGACTTACTTAGCATGATCCATTCATCTATCACAAATGGCAAGATTTCATACTTCTTATAACTAAATAATATTCCATGGTTTATATACACCACCTTTTCTTTATCCATTCATCTGTCAGTGGACACTTGAATTGTTTCCATACCTTGGCTATTGTAAATAATGATACAAAAAAAACATGAACGTGCATATATCTTTTTGAGTTAGTCTTTTCATTTTTTAAACAAATTAGATCAATTTCCAGAAGTGGAATCGCTAGATAATATGGTATTCCTATTTTTAATTTTTTGAAGAACCTCCATACTGTTCTCCATGGTGGCCACACCAACTTAAATTCCCACCAATAGTGTGAGAGGGCTCCCTTTTCTCTACATCTACGCCAGCATTTGTTATCTCTTGTCTTTTTGATAACAGCCATTCTGACAGGTGTGAGGTGATATCTTATTGTGGTTTTGATTTGCACTTTCCTGATAATTAGTGATGTTGACCATTTTTTTATGTACCTGTTGACCATTTTTTTATGTACCTGTTGGCCATCTGCATGTCTTCTTTGGAAAAAAGTCCGTTCAGACCTTCTACCCACTTTTTAATCAGATTGTTTGGGTTTTGTTTTTGTTTTTGTTTGCTATGAAGTTGTATGAACACTTTATATATGTTGAATATTAAGAATTTCTCTTTTTTTAAGATTTTATTTATTTGACAGAGAGAGAGAATGAGCACAAGGAGGGGGAGGGACAGGCAGTGGTAGAGGGAGAAGCAGGCTTCCCACTAAACAGGGAGACCAGTGCGAGCTCCGTCGCAGGACCCCTGGATCATCATGACTGTAGCCGAAGGCAGACGCTCAACTGACTGAGCTGCCCCGGAGCCCCGGATATTAGGAATTTCTTAACTTTGAAGCTTCTCTATGTTTATTAAGATTCCTTAGTGATTAATGATAAATTCCAAAAAACCCATAAGGACCAGGTTGTTTGCCTCTGGATATCTGAGGAAGAAGGAATTTATGGAAGGCATACTTATCTCTACAGCCAGTCTTGTGAAAGAAAATGACAAAAGGATGCAGAGGCAATAGCAACATAAAAAAGAAAAGACAAGTAGGCTACCCTTAGGGCCTGCCAAAAAAGTGGGGGTGGGGGGTGGGGGGCTAATAGGAAGCTGCTTGGGCCTAAGAGCCTAGAAGCTTCTCTGGAATTCCAACACTTCTGACTTCTCTTGTCCAGAGAATTGCAGCAATCTTTTCACCAGCCTCTTATATTTCCTGTCTTTGCTTCTGCCATTTCTCCAGCCTGAACAAACACTTACCTCTTCTTTGAGTACCAGAGCTGGGACTAGGGTGAGACAAACAAGGCCCCCGAGGGTGCAAAAGATAAGGAAAACACTCCCTCCCAGGTGCCAGCCCTGCATTTCTACCACCCTGAGAGTGAGGGCCTCTCTAAATTTTGCACCAGAGGTGTCTGTTGAATTGAAGGTTTTTCACCCTTCAATGCTCACCAATTTTCCTTGATAATCCCAGTCGTAAGTAATTACTTGTCCTATGTGCTGTCATAACACTTTGCTTATTTTCCTATGAACTTAAAGCACTCCTATCACTCCATGTCAAAATCTGGAGTCATCCTTGATCCTTGCATTAATAGGATCCTTGATCCTTGCATTAATAGGATCCTTGATCCTGCCTTAATAATATCCCCAATATGACCACTTCTCACTTCCCTATCCTGTTACCATCTTGGTCTGAAACTCCTGGATGTTTGCAATGGACTCCTAGTTTCTATCCACTTGCCCTACCCGTACCCCCTGCCCCCTGTCTGTACAGGCATACCCGTGTTACTGAGAATAAAAGTCAATCTCCTTACCAAGGCCTAAATGATCCTACCTGAGCCCAGACTATCTTTCCAACCTGATTTCCTGCCATGTTCTCGCTCCACAAGCTGCACTCACTTTCATTACTCTTCCTAGTGTTCCTTCAAGCCCCTCCAGCCTAAGGGTCTTTGCCAGTTCAGTTATTTCTGCCTTGAAATCTGTTTATTCAGAAAGTAACATACTTTACTTATTTTTTTTAAGATTTTATTTATGTATTGGAGAGGTGGGGGGAGAGCACAAAGGAAGAGTGAGAGAGAGAAGTGGACTCCCCATGGAGCAGAGAGCCCAATGTAGAGCTCAATCCCAGGACCCTGAGATCATAATCTGAGCCAAAGGTAGATGCTTAACTGACCGAGCCATCCAAGTGCCCTATAACACACTTTAACTCTTAGTCTTTTTCAGTTCTCTGCTTAAACAGTACCTTCTCAGAGAGACTATGTAAAATAACACCCTTGTCACTGCTTTACACTACTTTATTCCTTTACATTGTTTTATTTTTTTTCAAGGTACTTATTACTACTTATATTTTATTATTCATTTATTTGTATATTATCTGTTTTCTCTCCTAGACTGTGTGCTACACAAGGGTAAAGATTTTAGTTGTTTTTTTTTTTTTTAAGATTTTATGTATTCATTTGTCAGAGAGAGGGTGCAAGCAGGGGGAGCAGCAGGCAAAGGGAGAAGCAGGATTCCCACCGAGCAAGGAGTCAAAACTGGGATCAATCTCAGGGTCCTGGGATCAAGCCCCTCATCAGGCTCCCCACTTGGTGGGGAGCCTGCTTCTCCCTCTCCCTTTTCCCCTACCCCCACTCATGCTCTCTCTTTCTCGATCTCAATAAATAATCTACCTTAAAAAAAAATAATTACAGGGGCACCTGGGTGGCTCAGTGGGTTAAGCCTCTGCCTTCAGCTCAGGTCATGATCTCAGGGTCCTGGGATCAAGCCCCACATCAGGCTCTCTGCTCAGGAGGGAGCCTGCTTCTCCCCCCACTCTCTCTCTCTGCCTGCCTCTCTGCCTACTTGTGATCTCTGGCTGTCAAATAAATAAATAAATAAATAAATAAATAATAATTAGAGGGGCGTCTGGGTGGCTCAGATGGTTAAGCGTCTGCCTTCGGCTCAGGGCATGATCCCAGGATCCTGGGATTGAGTCCCACATCGGGCTCCCTGCTCAGCAGGAAGTCTGCTTCTCACTTCCTCTCTGTTGCCCCTCCTTGTGCTCTCTCTCTCTCTCTGTGTCAAATAAATAAATAAAAATAAATCTTCAAAAAAAATAATAAAATAATATTTGCAAATGAATAAAAAGAGACTCCCCTTACAAAAAAAAGCTAACAGAAATTTACTAAATTTTTATTTTTTATTTTTTTACTTTAGAGAGAGAGAGCAGGAGCATGAGAGCATGCAGGGGGGAGGGGCAGGGGGAGAGAGAATCTTAAGCAGACTCCCTGCTGAGCAAGGAACCCAACATGGGCGCTCCATCTCACAACCCCAAGATCAGGATGTGAGCTGAAACCAAGAGTTGGAGGCCTAACTGGCTGAGACACCTCAGCTCCCCAATTTATTAAATTATTAATAGTATCAGTATTTGGATAACATCATCTAGATAATTTTACTTTTTTTTGGTACTTTTTGTACATTTTACAAATGTTTAATGAGCATTATCCAATCAAATTTTAAAAAGATTTTTTTTAAGTAAAAAATGCATACTAAGTTGCACTTTATAATCCTATGGTAAAATTAGCAGGATTTGTGGGAGTGAATGTGAATCAACAGGTAGAGGCAGGCAGATCAAACAGAGAATTGTTCCTGAAACTGCTTTCGTGCTTTGGCAAATATTACCTAAATTACTTGAGACTGCAGCCCTGACTCCTTTTACTGCAAGGTCTCTGCTATTAAAATATGCTTATTTTCATTTTTCCTTCATGATCAAAAGGCCATTTTCTACTGGAGCTCTTTCACACCTTTCTAGATTCTACTCCTCAAAACTGACCCATATCCATGGAGCCCAGGATAGCAACAATTCACGATTATTCACTTTGTGTGTTAGTGGAAGCCTCTCAGTCATGTGGAGTTGAAGATTTGGTAAATACATCTTGGGGCTTTTTGTAAGAATATTTCTGGAATTCTGGCTCCCTAGTGTTAAAATAAACAAATTCTTTACACTAGCATGTCAGAAGGGAGCTGGGCTTTGGAGCTAAGGTCAAGGGTAGGGTCAATCAGCAGGAGTCTTACAAAACCTCAGAGGCTGTGACACCTCAGTGCAGGGTTAAGTTTTTTCTCATGTAAATTGAAACAAACAAACAAAGGTAACTTGGCAGCATTTTTTTTTTTTTTTAGTTTCTTATAAAAAATCTTTCCAGTAGTTATCAAATTACAAAATCATAAATAAAGCTCCAGGTCTTATGTAATAAAAAGATAACTTTTCTTAGACTTAACTATTATTTTAATCAGGTAATTCTCAACATATATCAAACGGAGCCCATTTAATGGAAAAACTTAAGCACAAAGACTAGTCTATAAGTGTCTATCCTTAGAGAAGACAGAAGAGAATCAAGAGATTCTAAAATTGATACCCAAAACAATTATTGATCTTCAATTATGTACCTGGCACCATTTCAGTGTTTTAGTATAATACAGATTTACCCATAATGGCAATTTGGTTTGGGTTACCTAAGGAAAAAACTGAACATGTTTTTTAAGTTTGCAATGCATAAAAATCATATAATTCTTATCAATTCAAAGTGAAATTAGTACTAGCAAAATACTTGAGTTTTTTATAGCTCTAAATATACATTTAATGTACAAATGTGGAATTACAGCATTTTTAAACCATAAAAGGCATTGTTATTTCCTGAATTTAGTTTTCAGAATACAGTCGTATATGATGTTTCATAAAGGAGCTATTCAATGGCAAAATAAGTTTGGGAAATGGCATGTGCTCTATCCTTATCTTGAAAACTCGAATTCAAATAGTCATAATAAAGGCTGTAAGAAATTCTATGGTAAGAATCCAGTATAACTTTGTTTAACCTAATATTTCTGAAATTTAAATGATCATGGAGCCTCATTTGTTTGTTTGTTTGCATAATATTTATTAACATTTTGTTGAACCTCTTTAAAACACTGCTCCAGACCAATGTCCTCATTTTTATAGAAAGGGAGAGCCCAGAGATAAAGTGATTTGCTTACAGAAACAGTTCTTTATTTACTTAGAGACACTTACAGGTAGGTAAGCTACGTGTTGTTTTTTCAAATCAACTTCCAATTATTTTCAACTTTGCTTTTGAACTCTCAGTGATCATAGGCAAAAACAATCTAGCCTTACCTTCATTTCTGCAGCTAGACTCATAGTGAAAAATACTACACACTCAGTCTTACCTGACTTAAACCTGTTTATGTAAATCAAGTAACTAGGCATCTGATGTAAATTAAATTATTGGGGAAAGTAAGTTACCTGTTAATCACCAAGCTATGAAAATCTCACTGTTTGATTGTGTAGTGGTTAGTGCACTAGACTCTGAAATATCACTGGAAACAGCTCTTTCAAGGTTCAGCAGGGTCTCCACTACCCTAGAGTCTTGCCTGACAAACCCCCCTTCACAGTGATGATGCCCTTCTCCAATCAATATGTAATCAAACTCTGTCTTCCATTGTTACCTACATGCCCTGTGAGTATATCTTATCTCCCTAAACAGATTGCAAGCTCCTAGACTGTTAAAACCGATTCTTACTTTTCTTACCAGTCACTTTGGACACATCCTAGAATCTCAAGAAATACTTTTGAATGCCTCCCAAATGACCAGTTGAATACAACAGGGGAGATTAGGAAAGCAGCCCCACCTTCCATCTTCTACCTTTAGTGCAGAATTCCTCTCTCAGCTTGTATGGCTAGCAATAACCTTTGGCAGTCGTGGCTAGGGGTCCACAGTAAGCTGGGCTGCCTTTGCCCAAGGGATATTGCTTGAACCTGTCAGCATTCCAGTGGATCATTGAGAAGCTCATCAAAGCAGCAAGACAAGTACATGTCATGCTCCCAATCTGTTTGGAGATCAGATGGGCTTACTCAGTAATAAAGTGGAATCCTGGTTTTATTCTAATTGTTTGGCCTCAGATTAATTAAGTACATGCCCCCAAAATACAAACAGCTGCTTTTGAACACTCAAGTTAAATTGTCTTTCTCAGGGTGTCTGGGTGGCTCAGTGGGTTAAAGCCTCTGCCTTTGGCTCGGGTCCTGGGAGGGTCCTGGGATCCAGAGCTGCATCTGCCTCCCTGCTTCCTTATTTCTCTCTGCCTGCCTCTCTGCCTACTTCAGATCTCTGTCTGTCAAATAAATACATAAAATCTTTAAAAAAAAATTATCTTTCTCAAAGAAAAGCTGATCCCAGAGTATGGATAGTTTAAATTATGTTTTCGCCTGTTCGATGGCAAGACCTGAGAGATGCTGAAAAGGAAGAAATGAAGCTTCTATCCCTCCCTATCGCTGACAATCCAGGCCAGTTTTGGTTAGAGGACAAGCCCTGTACTAAAAAGGTTTAAACAGACCCAGTACCAATAAAGTGGGATTTTCCACTCCTCCTAGGAATTCCAATTTTTGTTAAACATACATCTTTGATTGATACGGACCAACACCGTCAGATTAATTCGTTGTTTCTGCCACAAACAAACGGATGCATGTGGATTGTGTAGGTACCATGTTTTCAGCACCGCTGTAGGCACTCTGAAGGTTATAGAAGATGTGTAAAGATACGGTTCCTCCCCTTGAGGGATTTACAATTTAATAAGGTAAGATAAGACTAACATTGGAAACAACTGTGAACAATACAAAGTGATATATATATGATCCAGAGCTGACCTGGAGGCCTTGGACTTTAATTGCCACCAAAATTCGGTGAAAGGGTAAGAGTCACTGGGAATTTCCAACATAAAAGAAGGCTTCGTGAAGAAAATGGGACAGAGGTGAACATTGCAGGAGGGACAGAACTGGAGGCAAAGAAGATAGGCTGTCCAGAATATGAATAAACAAGCACACTTTCAATCACTAAGCTATTACTTTTTCTAAAAATTACCTTTTTTTAAAAAAATTAAAATTTAATAATATTCTATTATTTTAGTGGTCTATAAATAAGTTTGTTCAATTTTCCATTTCTCCATTAGCAGAATCAAGCCAATAATTTGGTTTATTATTTCTAAAGTTATCAATAAGATGCATATAGTTTATTAAAAAAATAAAACAAAGTGATCACTAGATGCTAGGCTCTTTTTGGGTGTTGGAAATAAGATGGTGTATAAGTAATCAGGATGGCTACCTAGTTTAAATGTGTTGGTGAAGACAGACATATAAAGAACAACATGATTACAATTATAGTATATGTCATCAAAGAAAGAATATAGAGAGCTATGAAAGCATTTATCAGGAAGTTAATTTAGATTAGAGAAGCAGTGACAAATTTCTTGAAAAATTGATAATTTAAAGTGAGATCTGAGGTATGTAGGAGTGAGAAATAAGGGTAATAGGAACCAAGTAGTCTAGTAATGGAGAAACAATTAATGTGGTTAGAGGGTAGAGAGAGATAAGACTGGACAAATAAGTAGAGCTAGGTCATGTTTACCTATCTGTATTATGCAATAATTTATAAATTATAGCAAGTTGAAATATTCAGTAGTGGTGACATTTAATTTTACCCTTATTACAGACTATGATGAGAATTGAATTCCTCTTATGGTAAAAACAATTTGAAAAGATAAACATAAAGCAAGAATGCCTTGTTATTACATCCATGTTGCCTTCCATTTGGTAGCTCTCTACAAGATACAAATAGAACTTTAGAATTCTAGTTAAAGTGATTATCTCTAAAATAACAATATAAATCGAGAAAAATCAGACCCCCAGGAAGCAACATAATGAAGCAGTTAGGTGCATGAAATTGAAACTAAACTTTTGGGTTTGAATTCCAGCTCTTCTACTTACTCATTCTATGACATTAGGCAAATTGAACCTCAGTGTTCCTGTCTTTAAAATGGGGGTGGAAGGGGTACCTGGGTGGCTCAGTCAGTTAATATCTTCCTTCAGTTCAGGTCATAATCACAGGGTCCTAGGATAGAGCCCCATGTAGTCTCCTTGCTCAGTGGGGAATCGACTTCTCCCTCTGCCCCTCCCACCTGCTCATGCCATCTTACTCGCTCTCTCCCTCTCTCAAATAAATAAATAAAATCTTCAAAAAAATAAAATAAAAATAAAGTAGGAGTGAATTACAACAAAAACATAAGTAACAAAAGAAACAGATATATTGAAATTCATCAAAATTAAAAACTTTCATGTTTTAAAAGGCAAAATCACTTCAACATCAGCAACTTCTTTCAAGACACATCTCCAAAGGCAAAGATAACAAAAGTGAAAATGAACTTTTTGGACTTTATCAAGATCAAAAGCTTCTGCACAGCAAAGGAAACAGTCAAGCAAAGAGGCAACCCAGGGAATGGGAGAAGATATTCTCAAATGACACTATACACAAAGGGCTGATATCCAAGATCTATAAAGAACTTCTCCAACTCAACACATACAAAAGAGATAATCATGTCAAAAAATGGGCACAAGACATGAACAGACACTTCTCCAAGGAAGACATACAAATGGCTAGCAGACACATGAAAAAATGCTCATCATCATTAGCTATCAGGGAGATTCAAATCAAAACAGCATTGAGATACCACCTTACATCAGTTAGAATGGACAAAATCAACAAGACAGGAAACAATAAGTGTTGGAGAGGATGTAGAGAAAGGGGAACCCTCTTACACTGTTGGTGGGAATCCAAGTTGGTGCAGCTACTTTGGAAAACAGTGTGGAGATTCCTTAAGAAATTAAAAATAGAGCTACCCTATGACCCTGTAATTGCACTACTGGGTATTTACCCCTAAGATACAGAGTGAAAAGAAAGGCCATCTGTACCCCAATGTTCATAGCAACAACTGCCACAGTCACCAAACTGTGGAAAGAACCAAGATGCCCTTCAATAGAAGAATGAATAAAGAAGATATGGTCCGTATATACAATGGAGAATTATGCCTCCATCAGAAAGGATGAATACCTAACTTTTGTAGCAACATGGACAGGACTGGAAGAGATTATGTTGAGTAAAATAAATCAAGCAGAGAGAGTCAATTATCATATGGTTTCACTTACTTGTGGAGCATGAGGAATAACACTGAAGACATTGGGAGATGGAGAGGAGAAGTGAGTTGGGAGAAATTGGAGGGGAAACAAACCATGAGAGACTGTGAACACTGAGAAATAAACAGGGTTTTGGAGGGGAAGGGAGTAGGGGGGTGGGTGAGCCTGGTGGTGGGTATTAAGGAGGGCACATATTGCATGGAGTATTGGGTGTGCTGCATAAACAATGAATCTTGGAACACCGAAAAAAAAGATAATGAAAAAAGTAAATAAAAGACAAAATCAAGGAAGTGAAATGACAGCCTACGTAATAGGAAAAAGTATGTATAAATCATATATCTGATAAGAGACTTGTATTAGAATATACAAAAAATTCTTAAAATTCAGTAATAAAATGATACATAACCCATTGTAAAATGGGCTGAGGGCACTTGAGCGGCACAGTCAGTTAAAGCGTCCAACTCTGGGCTTTGGTTTGAGTCATGATCTTGGGGTTGTGAGACTGAGCCCTGTGCTGGGCTTTGCTCTTAGGGTGGAATCTGCTTGGGACTCTCTCTCTCCTTCTTCCTCTGCCCACCTCCCCACCCCCACTGCCCGGTGTGTGTGTTCTTTCTCTCTCTCTGTCTAAAGTGAATAGCTAGATCTTCAAAAGAAAAGGGGGGGGGCGCTAATGGGCTAATGATCTGAACAAGAATTTCTTCAGAGAAGAGATACAAATATCCAGTCAGCACATGAATAGAAGTTTGACTTCATTAGCCATCAGTAAAATGCAAATCCAATAAGATACTACTTCGCATCCACTAACATGGCTATAATAAAAAAGATAAATAATAATAAATGTTAGTGAGACTGTGGAGAAATTAAAACCTTCAAACACTGCTGGTGGGAATGTAAAATGGTGCACTTGAGAAAAACAGTCTGGTGGTTTTTCAGACAGTTTAAACATAGAGTAATAGAGATTTTGTCTTTTTTGTTGCCAAATTCCTGGCATACAGATGGCTCTGAAAAATATTTGTGAATGAATAAATGATCTGGAGGAGGTGGAATTTCTTTTTATAAATGCAATATATGTTCATAACCTCACCCTCCCAGAAGAAGCATATAAGGATGGGAAATGCCAAGTAAATATTTTCTCATTCCCTAATCCCACTCTATAGCTATACTGACTGATCCATGAGATTTTCACTAAAGCAATGATGTCCAGACAACTAGCTTCTTATTTGCAACAGCTAGAGTAATTCCTGAATTTGTTACCTATTTTCTTAGAAGCACCCTAGAGTTTAAAGGTTAAGGAAATCTAGAAAGATATGCTCAGGGTCAGGGCCAGATATGTGTCCCCCCTCTATATTGCAGTTCGCTCCCTAAATACCTAACTAAACCGAAACTAAAAGGCATAGTTAGATAAAGGGTTTATACCATCGTATAAACTTAAATATGGTCACTTCTGGGAAATAATCCCAAATTCAACATTTAGTCGTGTACAGAAACAAAACAAAAATAATATAGTTTTAGACTTAGAATAGAACATTTCAATTAAAGTCAATTTATGGACAAAAATGACAAATTCAACTCATTCATTTATTTTTGCATCCTATTAAAACCCTATTAAGAAAATAATAAAGGGGGTGGCCCCCTGAGTGGCTGTCAGTTGAGCGTCCTATTCTTGGTTTAGGCTCTGGTCACCAACTCACGGTTGTGGGATTGAGCCCAGCATCAGGCTCAGTGTTCAGTGCAGAGTCAGTTTCGGATGCTTTCTTCTTCTCATTCACTATTTCTCAAATAAATAAATAAAATATTTTTAAAAATGAAAAGAAAGAGATTTAAAAAAAAATTTTTTTAAGATTATTTATTATTTATTTGACAGAGAGAGAAAGATATCGAGAGAGGAACATAAGCAAGGGGAGTGAGAGAGGGAGAAGCAGGCTTCCTGCAGAGCAGGGAGCCTGATGCAAGGCTCTATCCCAGGCCCCTGGGATCATGACCTGAACTGAAGGCAGAGGCTTAACCAACTGAGCCACCCAGGTGCCCCTCCAAGTGATATTTTAGACTCGGCAAAGCTATCAGTAAAATGGGAAGATCCAATAAAGACATTGTCACTCGAGCAAATTCTCAAAGATTTACCTTCCACACATTCTTTCTCCAGTAACTATGAGAGAATGTACTTCATTAAAATAAAGGGATAGGGGCACCTGGGTGGCTCAGTGGGTTAGGCCTCTGCCTTCGGCTCAGGTCATGACCTCAGGGTCCTGGGATCAAGCCCCGCATCGAGCTCTCTGCTCAGCAGGGAGACTGCTTCCTCCTCTCTCTCTCTGCCTGCCTCTCTGCCTACTTGGGAACTCTGTCAAATAAATAAATAAATAATCTAAAAATTTTTTAAAAAGCGAAGTTTACCCTGGTGCTACAAAGATAAAAAATGAGTAAGATTTGGTCCCTCAAATGCTTATTGTCAAGCTGGGGGAAGACAGATCCTCAGCTACTGTGTATGAGATCATGTGAAGTGTGCCCCGAGAGGTTAAAACAGAAAGCTATGGGAACCCCAAGGAAGGCAAAGGAAGAGGCCTTAAAGGCAGTTTCATAAAGGTTTTATGTTAGGTCTGAAAGGCAGTGGAGAGATTTTAGCAGATAGAGGTTAGCGTGGCAGGTATCCCAGGTAAAGGGATTGTGTGAGTAAAGCAGATAAGCAGAAAAGCTGTGCTTTTGTCCAGGAAGGAAGATAAAGTTTGACTTGACGGAGTGTGCGGGACAAGCAGGATGTGCTGAGAAATCAAGCAGGGGAGGGAAATTGAGGACAGACCTCTGGATGACCTTGAATACCCCATTAAAGCTTTTGGAAGGCAATGGGAAAGTGTTACGTTTTTGGAGCAGGGAATTGATATGATCTAAGCTGTAATTTAGGAAGATTATCTGGCAGCAGTACATGAGTTAGAGTGGAAAGAGAAAGAAGACAAGGAAATGAGGAACACAATTCAACAACCTAGGGTTGAGGTATAAGGATCTGAACTTCAGCAGAACTGGTGACAACTGAAAGGCAATTGGATATGGATAGGAGATAGTTCAGAGATAACAGTTAAACCCGCTTTAAAAAAATTATTAATTTGTTCTTGCTTTTCTTCTGTTGGAAATTCTTCATGGGCACTGAGGCTTTAACTGGCTGATATAGGGAAAATGGAAACCAAGTAAATCATGTTGATTTGTAGCTTATATACTCTTTAAAAGCCAACCAGTTAATAAGCCTTAGAACATCCTGATCTTGGTACAAATGCCTGATGTGCTCATGTTTTCTAACATTATATTTCATTTCAATTGGTTTTTTAAATGTGTAGTTGCTATATACCAGTGACTACGGACTTCAAAAAGAACCCAGTTATGCCTTACTTTTCATTATCTCATCATTTTTGTAAACCAAAGTTATTTTAACATAAGTAAGAGACAAGCTCACAGCTAACATCATACTCAGTAATGAACTGCTAAAAGCTCTCCTTCCAAGATCAGGAATAAGACAAGGATGCCCACTCTTGCCAGTTTTATTCCACATAGTATTGGAAGTCCTAACTAGAGCAATTATGCAAGAAAAAGAAAAGGCATTCAAATTGGAAAGTAAGCAGTAGAACTGTCACTATTTGTAGATGATGTGATACTACATAGAGAAAACCCTAAACACCCATCAAAAAAACTATAGAACTGGGGCGCCTGGGTGGCTCAGTGGGTTAAAGCCTCTGCTTTCGGCTCAGGTGATGATCTCGGGGTCCTGGGATCCAGCCCCACATCGGGCTCTCTGCTCAGCAGGGAACCTCCTTCCTCCTCTTTCTCTGCCTGCCTCTCTGCCTACTTGTGATCTCTGTCTGTCAAATAAATAAATAAAATCTTTTAAAAAAAAACTATAGAACTAATAAATTCATTAAAGTTGCAGGACACAAAGGTCTATGGCATTTCTCTACATTAGTAATGAGCTACCAGGAAAAACAAATTTAGAAAATAGTTCCATTTACAGAAGAGTAAAATACCTAGGAATGAATTTAATCAAGGAGGTGAAACACAGTCTTATAAAATAATAAATCAATTGTTTAACTATGATAGTGGCTACATCACTAGGAACATTGACCTCAGTCTCTCTCATATTTGCAAATTACCCCTCATTCACAACACTGCCAGACAAATGTCTCTCCTTAATACGTAGTCGCTGCTTCAAACTTATGTGGGGGTTCTTTAATGCCTGCCCTAAAAAACTATAAATTTTCTGTTTGACATTCAAGGTCTCCAAGACCTGGTCCCATTCACCTCTGCAGTTTGACTTTCAGTGACCTCTACCACTACACTTGTACTCCAATCTAGGGGATTTCTTTATTATACCCTACTTTCAACATGCACCTTTGCATCTCAGTGTTTTGCTTTTCAGGCTTTTCCTGGCTGGAATTCCCTTCCTTGACATTTTCTCTTATTTAAATTCCTACTTGTCCTTTAAGGCTGAGAGTCTACCTTCTCTATTATCTTCTCTCCCAGATACATCAGAGAAAGTTGGCCTTTGCATTTGTTAAAGTTTTGGGATTTGCGTCATATAACTTGGCATTTTGTTATTTGCTTTATTTTTTTTATATGCTGGCTGTGACTCCTTTCCAAGCAGACTCTCACTTTCTGGAGAACAGGTTAACTCTACCATGCACTCCTCCAGATCCCCTCTACCTTTACTTTCTGCATTAGTTATAATTATTTTGGTTGCAAGTGACAGAACCCCAATTCAAATTAGCTAAACAAAAAAGAGATTACTTTGCCCAATATAAATAAAGAATCTATGGGTAAAGTAGGATTTAGAAGTACATTTGAACCTGGGTGTTTAAACATCATCACAACTTGGTTTCTCACCATCTCTTGACCCTGATTTTCTCTGAGAGAATGAGGTCAGGCAGCTTCTTCCCAAGTATCAGTGAAGGTGGCCCCTAAAAACTTGGAACTTATATCTGAACAACTTAGTAAACTAAGAATGCATATTTTTCTCCATTGCTCTAGGAAGAGAGCCAAGGTTGACTGTCATTATAAAGAGTCACACATACTTACCGCTGAACCAGTCACAGCAACTCTTATTAATTAGGTCTGGGTCACAGGATCAAGTCTTGAACCAGGGAGCTGGTCTCCCGTAGTCAGAGACCACACTTACTGAGAATGGCACTTGGAAGCTTTTCCCATAGGAAAATCCAGACATCATTACCTGAAGAAGGGGAAATGATTCTGGGCAGGCAAAAATAGCCAGTGCCTGCCATACACATTTCATCTCCCATGTCATTCAGAACATTCTAAAAATCTCTTTCAAATACTCGAAAAGCATCAAATTTCTTGGGGTGCCTGGGCGGCTCAGTCGGTTGGCCCTCTGCCCTGTGCTGGGGCCCTGATCTCAGGGTGCTGGGACCAAGTTCCCCCATGGGGCTCCTTGCTTAGTGGGGAGTCTGCTTCTCCCTATGCCTGCCCCTCCCCCACCCACCCATGTGGGTGCTCTCTCTCTCAAATAAATAAAAATAAAATCTTAAAAAAAAAAACAAACTTTCTTGAACTGCCAAATTGTATTTTATTTTTGACGTACTGCAGTAAAGATGGGGGTGGGCGTCCTGAAGACTGGAGAGTCCTCCTTTCATTCTCCTTATGTAAACTCTGGAAACCAAGGCAAGAATACCTTGCGATAAAGTAATATCACCAAACAAATCCTCTTCCGTCTTTGATTATGGCAGATTTGAAAGGGGCTGTTAATGCCCTTATAAGCATCTTAATTAATCCGAGCACTTTGTTCTTGTTTCCTGTGCTCTTTGTTAGACACTGACCAGCTTCAAGAATACAGACATTCATATGGTAGAGAATTCCAAACGAAAACAAATTTAGTGATAAGTCATAATGACCTAGTTATAAAAACTGACAAGAATTTAGCTTTCGTGTTTACTCACCATTACAGAAGCAAACACTATTTTATTTCTATTCTCTTCAGATGTTGTCAGAATCTCCAGCCCCGCTCTCTCCTCGGGCAATTAGCAGAAATAAGATGGGTTTTTGAAAGAGAATAAACAGAAAGTTTAATGAAAGGTTTTTGCAGAACCTGAGTTTGGGAAGGGAAGCAGGGAAATAAAGGTTTTGGGAAGGGCGGGGAGGAGGATTCTCAAGCCTTCCATATCAAAGAGAAACCAATACTTTAAGCCCAGAGCCTGGAATTCTCTTGGGACTCCATACAGACCAGCATCTGCCACCGTAATTGCAAAAGGTGTCATCGGACAGACCTGAAGCTCCAATGTTAGACTATGGGTGTGAAACAAAACAAAATTTTACTTTCTTAACATCCTTTAAATAGGTGTTACTTCCCTTAATAGCACTGTTGTGTTTGGCAGGAGGAGGAAGGGAAACCTAAATCCTCATTCAATAGCTTTAATATTGTCCCAACTATTATTTTTAAGCCTATATGTTTTTTCCTCTAAAGTCCTCTAACTTCTTAAAGGCCCAAGTTTCACAAGGATTTTTTTCCCCTTCTTATTTAGATGGAGTATTTTTTTTACTTATCTATTATTAGAAACACCAAATAGTTATTAGAAGTTCTTTAGATCTTGCCTAGAGAATGCATACGTCAAAATTCTAAATTTAAGTTGTCTTATAATCAAGACAAAATGAATTTCCCTTTAATATCTGTGGACCCTCGTGTCCAAGTATGTTTTGCTTTGGTTGAGACTGAATATCACAACGAAGATAGTGAGGAAGAAAAGCTATATTTGGTAATCAAACCTAAGTTTAATTTAAACATTTTCCCTGGGAGTAAAATAAGGGATAAAAAATTAAGGTATACATGTCTATAATTATGGCTACAATTTAAATGGATAATATTTCAGTTTTCAGGGACACTTCAATTTAATGGCCAAAATTTCTTAAATAAATAAAGCAAGCCTCCTGGAAAATAACAGAATTTAAGATGAAAGCTCTGCAAATACAACAATGAATTAATTATTGCTAATTATATATCCGTATGCTAATAACTACAATCATAAACTGACCTGATCATCCATTGCACAACGCATCTATGGGCCCAACACACATGTTCTCATCTGTCCTTTGGCATTTGGTCATGTTGGGATCTTGAGGTGCTACTCTATTTTCTTTAAGATTTTATTTATTTATTTGAGAAAGAGAGAGAGAAAGACATAGCAAGAGAGAGCACAAGCAGGGAGCAGAGGGGGACGCAGGCTCCCTGCTTAGCAGAGAACCCAATGTGGGGCCCAATACCAGAACCCTGAGATCATGACCTGAGCTGAAGGCAGAGGCTTAACCCACTGAGCTACCAGGTGCCCCTCATGTTTCTTTTTAAACTAGTTTATTGAAAGGAACAGAAAATGCCAAAGAGTCAAAATCTCCCAAACACTTGAAGCCTGTAGGTTTTGTTTTTGTTCTTTTAAGATTTGTATTTGTTTATTTGTCAGAAAGAAAGAGCACAAGCAGGGGAGCGGCAGGCGGAGGAAGAAGCAGGCTCCTTGCTTAGCAAGGAGCCTGATGGGCTCAGAGCCAAAGGCAAATGCTTAACTGACTGAGCCACCCAGGCATTCCAAAGCTTGTAAGTTTTTCAAGATTTGGGGGATCTCAAGATTTGGGGGAAAAGGCATAAAAGAAAATAGGTTAAAAACAAACAAACAAACTGGGTTAGTACATGTACTGTAATACTGGCTCTGTGACTTTAGGTAGTTACTTAACATTACCGATTTCTCTCACCTGTAAGGCAGGATAGTAATACCTTATTCATAGGGTTGGGCAGGACTCCTATTTATAATGTAGACTACCATAATCTGGACAAGTTTTTCCCTACTTCCTTTATCCAATGCTGCGGGAAAAATTTTTGGAATAAAAACGAAAGCTTTTTTTTCCCCTTTATAATTTTATACAAATACTAGAAAGCACTTTAAATTTGGAGGAAAAAAAAACTCTATGCATTAACCATGATGCTTAAACATTATTTTCAGATAATTATGTATGTATTTAATATTCTTTCTCTGTGCTAAACTTGAATCAAAGAACTTGGTGAAAGATAAGTAGAATCCGAAGATCCTGAGAGACAAATGAAAATTGAAGATGATAGGGACACGTCACTCCAATCCCTTAAAATATGATTTTCAGTCTCTCTGTTCTATCAGGCAATGAAATACACATGTTATTTAGTTCTAGGCTGAAGGTTGATCTGCTAAATAAAGCTAAAAATAAATTTCCAGGAAAATTTAATAGATTGGCCTACCCTATACTGCACTCAGTAAATTTTATGGGAGAAATTACTCCTTTTTAAGGAAAGGAAAAAAAATTGCTGTCTCTATCTCAATCACCACAGAGCAGAGGCTTGTTAGTTGTTCAAAAAGTGAATTACAGAAGCTGAGCTGTTTGATTAAAATATGAAATTTTCAATTATTTGCAGAAACTCCATTCAAGGTATAACAAAGAGCATTATTGCCACAAAAGAAAAACTTTCAAGACTCAGTGTTCTTTCACTAATACAAATAACCCCATTTTGGCAGTTCTGATCATTTAGAGTTCAACAAAGAGAAGAGCATTATCAGTGACATCTGCTGTAATAGAAAGGCAGTGATGTTGAATTCTCTTCCCTTAAAGTACTGATTTGGATGGTTATGTGATGTTCCTGGGATCACAGCGGTTCATGGTTCTTTTCAGTATGTGAACTTTTTTAGATTAGTTCAAATTTGTAAGGAGTTTTTACCTGAAGTTGCTCCTTAAGGGCTTCATGTAGAATACATTTTAAATGGAATAAGTCTTTTCCCCGACAGAATTGAAGGCTCTTAGTAGATTTAGGTGCTTGGACAAAGAGAGCTTCAGAAAGAGAGCTGCCTGTTGGCGACAGCCAGTAGCTTGGACCAGGGTGGTGGCAGAGGCGACGAAGATTAGATTTGGTGGCAGAACCAATAGGCTTTGTTAATGATTTGCATTTGGAGGAGAGGAGAAAAGGAAAAAATCAAGAATGACCACCAAATTTTAGGTTAGAATAATTAGATGAGACCATTTACAAAGCTGGTAAACTGGGAGATTTGTTTGAGAAAGAAATAAAAGTTAATATAGGGGGGATGCCTGGGTGGCTCAGTGGGTTAAAGCCTCTGTCTTCAGCTCAGGTCATGATCCCAGGGTCCTGGAATCAAGCCCCACATCGGGCTCTCTGCTCCATGGGGAGCCTGCTTCCTCCTCTCTCTCTGCCTGCCTCTCTGCCTACTTGTGATCTCTGTCTGTCAAATAAATAAATATAATCTTTAAAAAAAAAAGTTAATATAGGGGTGCCTAGGTGGCTTAGTTGGTTAAGCATCTGTCTTTGGGTCAGGTCATGATCTCAAGGTCCTGGGATCAAACCCTGAGCCCCACATCAGGCTCACTGCTCAGTGGGGAGTCTGCTTGTCCTTCTCCCTTTGCCCCTCCCCCACTCATGCTCTCTCCCTCTCTCTGTTCTCTCTCTCTCAAAAGAAATAAACGAAATACTTTTTAAAAATAATATAATGTGAGTCTTCCTCTGTATAAGAAATATTTAAAAATACTTAAAAAAAAATCACACAGACCTGTACCCCTGGGGATAAAAATATATGTTTATAAAAAATAAAAAATTAAAAAAAAATAAATAATCAAATCACTATCAATACTTTGCTTTTTAAAGCATGTTCTAAATGTTTTCCCCTTGATACAGTATTGTTTTGGTATATTTCAGACCACTTTTAGGTTATTGAATACTTTGAAGTTTCTGTGCATAATCATAGTAAATCATAAAATATTTACTCTTTTTTTTTTTAGCTTTTATTTAAATTCCAGTTAACATCCAGTGTAATATTAGTTTCAGGTGTACAATTTAGTGTTTCAACACTTCCATGTAACACCTGGTGCTCCAAGTACACTCTTTAATCCCCATCACCTATTTCACCCATCCCCCCTACCTCCCCTCTGGTAACGATTAGTTTGTTCTCTATAAAAAGTCTGTTTCTTGGTTTGCCTCTCTCTCCCAT
This sequence comes from Mustela erminea, assembly GCF_009829155.1. Classification (NCBI taxonomy): domain Eukaryota; kingdom Metazoa; phylum Chordata; class Mammalia; order Carnivora; family Mustelidae; genus Mustela; species Mustela erminea. The sequence goes on from NC_045626.1 coordinate 49,256,996, forward strand.
TCCCCCATGCTTGTTTTAATTCTTAAATTACACATGTGAGTGAAATCATACTGTATTTGTCTTTCTGTAACTTATTCCACTTAGTATAATACTTCATAGCTCCATCAACAACATTGTAAATGGCAAGATTTCATTCTTTTTGACGGCAGAGTCATATTCTGGGGGGGGGGGGTGGATTATTTACTATTCTTATTACAAAAGGTGAGTTTATATTTTGTGAAGGTTAGAAAAAAATGTAAAGACAATTTTCAGCCCTTTTCCCAAGTTCCATGTTTTCAAAGATAAAATTAATTACATACTTTTAAAAATTAATAAATTCCTTCTGATAATCAGCAAATGCCAGCTGGTGGGCCACGGTAAGCTAACTCAAGAAATCGCTTAGCGGATTTTTAAAAATAAATTTGAATAGCTCTCGTTTTGACATTTAACCATTGTTGAATCTGTATAAGTCTAAAAAGTTGGTTTAAAGAAAACTTTAGGCTGACACCTTGTTTTTTAAACCCTAAGATTCAACCAGGCAAAGGATAATTTTTTAAAACCAGGGTTTAGAGGTAAAGCAGGTGTTCATTTTTTCAAACAAAAGATCAGCGCTCCATCTAGTGTTCAATGGGAGAATCTGCAACTGACTACTGCGGGAACTCTTCGTCAACCCATCCCTCAGCGCCATGCTTTCAATTGTATTTGCTCACTTTCTTTCTATCTTTGGGTAATTCTCATAATGCTTCAAAGTTTTTCATTATCTTTATGTAGATATATCTTTATTTCATTATCTTTATTTGTTATGACGATCTGTAATCAGTGATCTTTGATGTTACCGTCATAATTGTTTTAGGGCATCACGAACTACCTATATGAGACATAGAACGTTGGTTAATGTTAGTTAGTTGGTTAAAGTTAGTTAGAACGTTAGTTAGCACGTTAATTGACAAACGTTGTGTGTGCTCTGACCACTTAACCTACCTGTCATTTCCTGTCTTTCTCCCTCCCCTCGGGCCTCCGAAGTCCCCAACAATTCAACAAATTCAACAATATTGAAATTAAGCCAATTACTAATCTACAATGGCCTCGAAGTGTTCAAGTGAAAGGAAGAGGCACATGTCTCACACTTTAAATCAAAAGCTAGAAATAATTAAGCTTAGTGAGGAAGGCATGTTAAAAGCCATGCTAGGGGGCGCCTGGGTGGCTCAGTGGGTTAAAGCCTGTGTCTTCGGCTCAGGTCATGATCCCAGAGTCCTGGGATCGAGCCCCGCATGGGGCTCTCTGCTCAGCAGGGAGCTTGCTTCCTCCTCTCTCTCTCTGCCTGCCTCTCTGCCTACTTGTGATCTTTGCCTGTCAAATAAATAAATAAAATCTTAAAAACAAAAACAAAAACAAAAAAAAGCCATGCTAGGCTGCAAACTAGGCCTCTTGTGCTAAATAGTAAGCCATGCTGTGAATGCAAAGGAAAAGTTCTTGAAGGAGTTAAAATCATGAACCCAGTGAGCACGCCAGTGATAAGAAAGCAAAATAGTCTGATTGCTGAGATGGAGAAAGTTTGAGTGGTCTGGATAGAAGATCAGATGAACCACAACATTCCTTTAAGCCGAAGCTGAATCCAGTGCAAGGCCCTGACTCTTTGGTATTCTGGGAAGGCTGAGAGAGGTGAGGCAGCTGCAGGAGAGAAGTCTGAAGCTGGCAGAGGGTGGATCATGAAGTTTAAGGCAAGAAGCCGCCTCCATGACATCCACGTGCAAGGTGAAGCAGCAAGTGCTGATGGAGAAGCCACAGCAAGTGACCCAGAAGCTCTAACTAAGGTCATTGCTGAAGGTGACTACACTGACCAACAGATTTTCAATGTAGAAGAAACAACCTTCTATTGGAACAAGATGCCATCTTGGCCTCTCACAGTTGGAGAGGAGAAGTCAATGCCTGACTTCAAAGCTTCAAAGGACAGGCTGGCTGTCTTGTTAGGGACTACTGCAGCTGAGGACTTTAAATTGAAGCCAAAGCTCCTCTGCCAGTCTGACAATTCCAGGGCCCTGAAGAACTATGCTAAATCTCCTCTGCCTGTGTTCTAGAAATAAATAGCAAAGCCTGGATGACAGCATATCTGGTTATAACATGGTTTACTGGGTATTTTAAGGTCACTGTTTAGACCTACTACTAAGAAAAGAAGATTCCTTTCAAAATATTACTGCTCACTGACAATGCTCCTGGTCACCCAAGAGCTCTGATGGAGATGTACAATGAGATACAATGAGAAGAATATGGTTTTCATGCTTTCTAACTCAACATCCATTCTGCAGCCCATGGATCAAGGAGTAATACTGACTTTCAATCTTAATATTGAAGAAATTAATTTCTCAAGGCTATAGCTGCCCTAGACAGTGATTCCTCTGATGGATCTGGGCAAAGTCAGATGAAAACCTGGAAAGGATTCACCATCCTAGATGCCATTAAGAACATTGATGATTCATGGGAAGAGGTCAAAATATCACCATTACCAGGAGTTTGGGGAAAGTTGATTCCAACCCTCATAGATGACTTTCAGGTATGCAAGACTTCAGTGGAGGAAGTCACAGCAGAGATGATGGAAACAGCAAGAGAAGCAACATTAGGAGTGGAGCCTGAAGATGTGACTGAATTGCTGCAAGCCCAGGACAGAATATTCACAAGGTGAGAAGGTGTTTCTTATGGGTGAGCACAGACAGTGATCCTGGAGAAGGAATCTACTCCTGGTGAAGATTCCGTGAAGACTGTTGAAATGACAAAAAAGGATTTAGAATATACCATAAACTGGGTGGATCAAGTAGCAGCAGGGTTTGAAGAGACTGACTCCAATTTTGAAAGAAGTTCTACTGTGGGCAAAGTGCTATCAAACAGCATCACATGTCACAGACAAATCACTCATGAGGGGATTCACTCATGAAAAATCACTTGGGGGCGCCTGGGTGGCTCAGTGGGTGGCTCAGTGGCTTCTGCCTTTGGCTCAGGTCATGATCCCAGGGTCCTCGGATCAAGCCCCACTCAGGCTCTCTGCTCAGCAGGGAGCCTTCCTCCTCCTCTCTCTCTGTCTGCCTCTCTGCCTACTTGTGATCTCTGTCTGTCAAATAAATAAATAAAATCTTAAAAAAGAAAAGAAAAAAGAAAAATCACTCGATGGGGAAAATTTCATTGTCATGTTAAGATTTTGCCACAGCCACCCTGATCAGTCAGGAGCCATCAACATGGAAACAAGACCCTCCACAGCAGGTAGAGTATAACTCCCTGAAAGTTCAGATGATGGTTAGTACTTTTCAGCAACAAAGTATTATTTAATTAAGCTTTGTACTTTTTTTAGACATAATACTATGACATATTGAATAGACTTTGTATATTTGTGTGTGTATATATATATATATATAAAGCATAATGTAAACATAACTTTCATGTGCTGGGAAACCAAACATTTCATTTGACTCACTTTATCATGATTTTCTCTTTTATTGTGATAGTTTGGGACCAAGGGGGCAATATCTCCAAGGTGTGCCTATATTTTCGTCATTTTACCCTGCCTACCAGATATTGAATATAGCATAAGCATGAATGAGAAGGAGACAAATAAAAAAGGTTACTGCAGCAATCATCATCATCATCAAGAATACATAATTTCTGAGAGCCTCGAGTCTCTAATGTGGTTTCAGAGATTCAGAAGTGTCCTCCTGTAGTAGCTCCTGCCTGGACTGATACATAAAGAAAGAGGGAAAGTCACAGTGACAATAGCATGGGAAGAGCTCAAAAGACAGCAGTAGGAGTCGAGGTAGAAAATCAAGTTACAGAATAATATTGTGGGACAAGCTCAATGGCTCCAGTGTAAAGCAGGGGACACTGAGCATCTGGAAGGGAAGCAGGAGAGGGAGACAAAATTACAAGAAAAGTTTGTAATTTCTGCATAATGGGAAGGCACCTTAGAGACAGCCTTTCAGTTCAGATGGAGCTATGGCATAAATGGAAGATGTCTAGGGAGGACGGGCTAAGACTAAAATTAGATGTTACTATAGTAGATGGTGGTAGTAGCAAAGAGAAGATTATTTAATAAATAATTAGTAATTATTGAATCACTGAGACCAAATCAATAATGGACTTGCTGGCTTGATTATATATAAAAGGTGAAGGGCAGAGTCAATGATACCATCTTCTTTCTGAGGTCATGTAGATTCTATGTTCATTAATTAATATTTTTATTTCTTTATTGAAGATTTATTTATTTGCTTATCTGAGACAGAGAGAGAGAGAGAAAGAGAGCACGAGCAAGGGGAGGAGGAGAGAAAGAAGCAGACTCCTCACTGAGCAGGGAGCCCAAAGCAGAACTCCATCCCAGGACCCTGGGATCATGACCTGAGCTGAAGGCAGACTCAACTGACTGAGCCATCCATGTGCCCCTAATTAATAATTATAAATTATAAGAAAAAGCATGGTTAGTGAGAAAGATGATTGATTTCATTTTGATAAGTTAACTTTGAGGTGCATGGGAAAAAGCGTTCTTGCCAAAGGCAGTTGAGTATCTGGTTCTTAATGCTTTAAGGAGAGGATCAAACAAGACATGTGAAATTAGGTTTATCAGCATAGAGGTGGTTGCTGAAACAATGGCCGTGAATAAGATTACCCAGGAAGGGTATCCAGTATAAATCAGGAGCATGGATGGGAAAGACATCATTAACGTCTAGTGGGAAAAAAATGATTTGGAGTTGGATTTGTCTAAAATATATTAGAAAGAAAAGATACAATTTCTTCAAGATCGAAATGTAATTCACAGAAAGGATCAGTATATTAGAGATTGTATTTTATGGCCTAGCTATACAAATACTACTGTAGTACCAAATGAATACATATTATATTTATTGTTATATTTATTAATTATATTAACCAGGATTCTTTCACAAGAAATAGGAACTTTACCTAAACTAATATAAGGAAAAGATTTCATTACCATGTAACCTGATGTCTCTGAGGATGGACTGGCTCTAGGCATGGCTGGATCCAAATGCCATGTCTTCAGTGGGCTCTCTCTCTCTTTTTTTTTTCCAAGATTTTATTTATTTATTTGAGAGAGAGAGAGATCGAGAAAAAGAGACAAAGCACAAGCAGAGGGAGCTGCAGGCAGAGGGAGAAGCTGGCTCTTGTTCGGCATGGACTTGGTCCCAGGACCCTGGGATCACGACCTGAGCCAAAGGCAGATGCTTAACCAACTGAACCACACAAGAGTCCCTGGGCTCTCTTTATGTCTTAAGATATTTTATTCTGTATTGATTCATTTCCATGCAGAGACAAAAAAAAATCATTGTAGAATTAATTTGAATATAAAACTAATGACAACAGAGAAACAAACAAAACCTTCTTTCCCTCCATCGTCTCATACTGACCTTCCCCAAAGAGTTCTAATTGGCTTGACTTCAATCATGTGCCTATCACTTGAACCAGTCATGGTGTCTAGAGGGAGGATACATTCTGATATATTCTGAATTATGGCACATCCCAATAGTAGTAAAGACAAAGTCCTGTATGATTGGTCAGCCCTCTCAGAATCACATAGGAAATCGTTTCCCCAAGAAACTCATACTTTAGTCATTAAAACTATTACCACAATAAGTTTAGGTAACACTATCCCCTCAGATAGTTACAATGTTTTTTCTTATGATGAGAACTTTTAAGATCTACTCTTAGCAACTTTCAAATATACAATACAGTATTGTTAACTACAGTCACCATGCTGTACATTATATCTTCAGAATTTATTTATCTTGTAATTGAAAATTTGTACCTTCTGATCACCTTCACCTATTTTTTCCACCCCAACCTCTATCTTTGGCAACCACCAACAGGATTCCTGCTTCCATGACTTTGGTTGTTTTTTTTTAGATTCCACATACAAATGAGATGATACATTTATCTTTCTCTGTCTGACTTATTTCACTTGCATAATGCCCTCAAGCTTCATCTATGTAGTTGTAAACAGCAGAATTTCCTTTTCTTACTTTAATGGCTGAAAAATAGTCCATTATATATAGATATAGGTATATATGTATATAATGTATTACATATATAGATATACACTACTTTCTTTACCATTTATCCACCGATGGGTGGTTCCCAGGTCATGGCTATTTTTTTTTTTAAAGATTTTATTTTTTTATTTGACAGAGAGAGTAGGCAGAGAGAGGTGGGGTGGGGGGAAGCAGGCTCCCTGCAGAGCAGAGAGCCCGATGTGGGGCTCGATCCCAGGACCCTGAGATCATGACCTGAGCCAAAGGCAGATGATACCATCTTCTTTCTGAGGTCATGTAGATTCTATGTTCATTAATTAATATTTTTATTTCTTTATTGAAGATTTATTTATTTGCTTATCTGAGACAGAGAGAGAGAGAGAAATCCACTGAGTCACCAAGGTGCCCCAGGTCATAGCTATTTTAAGTAATGCTGCAGTGAACATGGGATGCATGTATCTTATCAAAATAGTGATTTTATTTCCTTCAGATATATACTCAGAAGTGAAATCACTAGATTAAAATCTTGAAATTCAAAATCAAAAACATCTTGGGGCACCTGAGTGGCTCAGGTGTTAAGCGTCTGCCTTCGGCTCAGGTCGTGATCCTCAGGTTCTGGGATCGAGCCCTGCATCGGGCTCCCTGCTTGGCAGGAAGGCTGCTTCTCTCTCTCTCACTTTCCCTGCTTGTGTTCCCTCTCTTTCTGTCTACCAAAAAATAAATAAAAATCTTAAAAAAAAATTAAAAACCTCTGACAGATTTGTCCCTTCAAAATTATATTTTAGATAATAAATTGGGCTATTTTTTCTCCATTAAGAAATTGATGGGGGCACCTGGGTGGCTCAGTGGGTTAAAGCCTCTGCCTTCGGCTCAGGTCATGATCTCAGGGTCCTGGGATCGAGCCCCATATCGGGCTCTCTGCTCAGCAGGGAGCCTGCTTCCCCCTCTCTCTCTCTGCCTGCCTCTCTACTTGTGATCTCTCTTTCTCTGTCAAATAAATAAATAAAAATCTTTTAAAAAAAAAAGGAAATTGATGAAAAGTAGTGGGACAATGACTGACTAATATATGAGGAATGTCAACAGAGACATGGAAACTATGAAAAAGAGCCAAACATATATTCACTAATTGGAAAGTATAATTTCTTTTTAAGTTTTTATTTAATTATTTATTTAAGTGATCTCTATACCCCACGCAGGGCTCAAACTCATGACCCTGAGATCAAGGGTTGCCTGCTCATGACCCCAAGATCAGCGGTTCAGCCTGGATTCAAGTGTGATTCCAAGTGAAGGAGAGACCAAAGGAAGATTTGCTAGATGGACAGTCTGTGCAGTCTAATGGAGGCTTGGAAAGGACAGTAGAGAATCCTTGAGCCAACGTCAGCCATCGGAAGTGTCCTGTGTTTCCCAGGAGCAGGTTTGCCTTTCTCTCTGCCACACATTCATGGCAAGTGTACCCTCAATGTGCATATGCAGCAGTAGGTCCCAGAACACAGTGTGCATGTATGTCTGTATTACCTTACCTTTCACATTGCTCTCCATTGATGGATTTTCCTGGTTCACCACCACTAAAGCTTTCAGGAGCTGAGCTCTGCCTTCTGCTAGAGACTTTCCTTGTTCTACCTGCCAAGGTTCACATTCTATTTGTATGCCAGGTGGCAGGCAAGCCCGACTTAAATCCTCATCTTACCTCGTGCTTTCTCAGACCACTCCTGATTTCACCTGTGTTACTCCAGGTGCCCCTCAAAGCAGACATTAAGAATGGGTTCGGAGAAAATGCTTCATATAGAGAACGGGAAGGGGACTCGGGGAGGCTGTGATAGCTGTCCTATCACACTACAAGTCTGACCTGGAATGAAGGAGAGAAGGAAGGAAATTTAGGTGTCATGTAGTCTAAGGAAAGTTCAGGAAGCCTAATGGGGAGTCCTCAAAACAATGGGAGCCCTCACAGGGTTCCTCAGTGTTTGTACAGCAGCAACCCATGAGAGGTGTGGCCTAAGCACAAACAGGAATGAATTTTACAATATTTCACAATATAATAGCTCAGGTCCTCACTCAAGTATGCTCCTGGTAGCTGGTGGCCTGGGAGGATATTCTCATGACCACTACAGTCATGAATTTGAAAAAAGATCATTAGAAATGATATGTCCTGGAAAAGGAAGGGAAATAAGATTACAAATCATGAGCATTACAAATAATAAACAAATAATGGGACATTTGAAGTGATCTGATACAAGTGCACATTGAGTCTCGGAATGAGAAAAGAAAGAAAATGGGACCAAAAAAAGAGCTAAAGAGAAAAACAGTTAAAATTTCCACATATTTGTGGAAATAACTTACCTACTCAAGAAGCTCAACACATTCCGGGCAAGATAAATAGAAAAATACAAGAAAGTCACAACTAAGTACATCATAGTCCAGCTACCAAAAACTAAAAGAGATACCAAAAAGAAAAAACGTTTTGTGTAGATGAACAATGATGGATGATGGTATTTCATCATGGAAATGATATTTCACAAGAAACAATAGATGCCAGAAGACATGGAAAAACATTTTTAAGGATTTATTTATTTACTTGAGAGAGAGCATGCAGCAGGGAGGGGCAGAGGAAGAGGGAGAAAGTTAATCAGAGTCCATGCCGAGTGTGGAGACAGATGAGGGAGCCCAATGTGGGAGCCCAATGTGGGACTCATCCCATGACCCTGAGATCACAACCTGAGCCAAAACCAAAAGTCAGAAGGTAAACTGACCACACCACCCAGGCCCCCCATTGGAAAAACATTTTTAAAGTGCATCTAGAAAAGTGTTTTGTTTTTTTTTTTTGAAAGATTTATTTATTTATTTATTTGACAGAGAGAGATCACAAGTAGAGGCAGGCAGAGAAAGGAAGGGAAGCAAGCTCCCCGCTGAGCAGAGAGCCTGATGTGAGGCTCAATCCCAGGACCCTGGGATCATGACCTGAGCCGAAGGCAGAGGCTTTAACCCACTGAGCCACCCATGTGCCCCTCTGGAAAAGTTTTGAATATGGGTACATACTAAACCATAAAATAAGTCTCGCGAAACGTCAAAAAAAAAAAAATTGAAATTTTACAGAGTATGTTTCCTGGCCATAATGGAATTAAAGGAGGAAGTAAAACTGTTTATTTACAAATGATAGGATAGTTTATACAGAACCAACAAAGTGAATGTACAAAAAACTAGAAGATTTAATATGTGAATTTTAGCAAGGTCATAGAATATAAGCTTAATATAAAAAAATCATATTTCTATTTACCAGCAAATAATTAGAAAACAAAATTTTAAGATGCCATTTATAATAGTATGAAAAATGAACTATGTAAGATTAAATTTACAAAAATTGTGTAAGACTTCTACAGTGATAAATACAAACATTGATAAGAGATAGTAAAGAAAATCTAGGGACACGTGGGTGACTCAGTGGGTTAAGCATCTGCCTTTGGCTGAAGTTATGATCCCAGGGTCCTGAGATCAAGTCCTGGTGTGGGGCTCCTTGCTCAGTAGGGAGCCTGCTTCTCCCTCTCCCTCGCCACTCCCCCTGCTTATGCTTGCTTTCTCTCTTTCTGACAAATAAATTAAAAAAAACACTTATTTAAAAAAAGAGAAAATCTAAACAAGTAGAAGGTTATATCATCATCACACATTAGAAAATATAATATAATTAGATTAATAGTCATCCAAAAGTGATCTTTGAATTCAACACAATTCTAGTAAATATCCGAACAGGCTTTTTTTCAAGGAATTGACAAGCTATTCTAAAAATTTTCTGGAAATATAAAAGACCTACACTAACGGCCTTGAAAAAGAAGAAAGCTGGAAGCTACATGCCACCTCATCACAGGGCTGTTTAAAGCTGTGCTAATTTAGACTCTGTGGTAATGATGTAATGATTGATAAGTAGATAAAAGGAACTGAAATTGAAGCTAAGAAATAGACACACTCCAACAGGGTCAGTTGATTTGCAACATAGTAGCCAAGGAAATTTGAAGTGGAAAGTAAAATCTTTTTTAGAAATGGTGCTGTGCGAATTCTAGCTGCTTTGGCCTCTCCCAGCTGTCATTCCTGTCTGTCCAATCCAGTAAGACTCCTGGGGTCTGTGTGGGTTCCTGCCATCTCCACCACACCTGGAAACTGCCTAAAGAGACCTGGGACAATCTCATGGTTCATTGGATTGTTTCCTTTCTGTCAGAGGCCACAGGCCTGGGCTGCCGGTTGTCTAATGTGTGAAAGCGGGCATTAAAGACATTTTTGTCCAGTGTTCTTCAGACCCAGTTACTCCATATGGTTGAAACAGAAGCTGATGTGCACTTTTTATTTTTTTTTTTTTATTTCCAGCATAACAGTATTCATTATTTTTGCACCACACCCCGTGCTCCATGCAATCCGTGCCCTCTATAATACCCACCACCTGGTACCCCAACCTCCCACCCCCCATCCCTTCAAAACCCTCAGATTGTTTTTCAGAGTCCATAGTCTCTCATGGTTCACCTCCCCTTCCAATTTCCCCCAACTCCCTTCTCCACTCTAAGTCAAGCTGATGTGCACTTTTAAGGGAGCTTCTGTCTGCTGTGTGAAGAACAGATTGTCATGAAGCAAAAATGGAAGAAAGGAAAGCAGAGACCATTTGAGAAGTATTTGTAGCAGTCCAAGAAAGAAATGAAGGTGCTTAAATCAGTGTGACAGGGGTGCCTGGGTGACTCGGTCCGTTAAGCGCCAGACAGTTGATTTGGGCTCAGGTCATGATCTCATGGTTGGTGAGATCTAGCCCCGCCTCCAGCTCCTGCTCAGCCGGGAGTCTGCCTGGAATTCTCTCTCCCTCGCCCTCTGCCATTTACTGAGAGAAGAGGAGGTATGAGAAGATTCAGGGTTGTTGGTGTTTTGTTTTGTTTTGATGGGGGGGTGGAGCAGAAAGGAAGAAAAGAGTTCAAAACTCTCATTCTTTGTCTGGAAGTATAAAAAGGAAATTCAGGAATGGATTTTAAAAATATTTTTTTCTTGGGGCACCTGGCTGGCTCAGTCCATGGAGCATGTGATCCTGATCTCAGGGTTGTGAGTTCAAGTCCCATGCTGGTCATGGAGTTCACCTGGAAAAAAACTAAAATTTTTTTCCTACATTTTTATCACATATTATATGTCTCTCTTTTCTAGAACATGAGCTTTTGGAAGAAAGAGTCTGTCTTATTATTCTGATGTCCCATGCAATGCACACCATCGTCCTTTAATGTGTGTATTTGTGTGTGAAACTAGGGGATCTGATCAACTTGGTGTCAGAGGTGGAGGAGCTGAGCATTCTGGGTTACAGGAGGGGGTAATGCGAAATCCCTGGAGGAGATCTAGAATACTCTGCTATTCATTCCTGGAAACCAACGTAGCCCAGTAAGGATAAAAAATGTGTATGAAATCATAAATACTGTGTGTTTATATAACCTTAGATGGAAATAATCAGAGAAGATGCCTTGTGATTTTGATATCATTTGTTTCCGTGAAGAATAAAAATCCTTTTTTGAATTGAAAACACAGAGGTGAAGTGGAGGATGGGCCCAAGTATGTGTCTAATAACACGCCAACATATCTAAATACACTGCTTAAAAGCTTGTCTTTCTCGGCCCGAGTGCTATAGTTTATAACGGAGCTCCCACAGAGCTTTTCATGATTGTAGATGGCTTTATTTTTATAATCTTTAGCTGCAGTGTTAAAAATGCCAAATCGACACTGCATTCTGTGGGGGTGGATGGGAGAAGAAGGGTAACCCTACATGGCGATAAAAGGCCCTGCTGCCCAAAACTTTTGCTGTCGTTGAAATGTTCACTCCTAGGCTTGCTGTTTAGGTTAAAATATGGTCTTAAAAATAGCCATTAAAATTTGTTAAATGTCTCACTGTGTGAGTGAGCACAGTAAGTAGGGAGAATGTACGCAGTCCTTAAAGCTTTTGTACTGCCTTGACTTACCCGTCTTGCGATCCTGGATAAGAGAGGCTTAACTTCTCTAAGCCTCAGTGTATTAATCTATGAAATGGGACTAATAATATCTATCACACTAGGTTGTCATAAGGATTAAATCAATAATAAATGTAAAGTTCCTCTGAGCAATTCTTGGTGCCTTTAGTTAGCTAAGAAAGAGCAGAGTATAATGAAAGAAGACCCTGGACAAGTACATTTTGATATGGTGGAAGGGACTGGAGAAGCTTGAAGCATTGGAAGCCAACACAGAAGGAAGGAAAGGGTCTTGGCTGAGAATGTTAGTGAACAGAGGGCATCATGGGGATTCTCACAGGCCCTGGGAACACTCCAGAAGGAGGGATAAGACAAAATCACCACTCGAAAATGGGAAGCTGGTGCCAAAAAACCCCATGGTTACTTCGGACAGACCCAAGTAAATATTTACCAAATCTTAACATAGGACAAAGAGTTCTTAAGTTTAGAAACAAGGGAAGAAATCATCTACACAAAGTTAATTATGTTCGACTACAAAAAAAAAAATCTGAATTTCCCTACTTTAAAAACATTTAAAGAATTTTTAGATGAATAGAAACTTCATCAACAGACATTATTTTTAAAGATCCCACTCTAGGCCTTCTGGGTAAAGACAGTAGTTACAGACAGCCATCTACTTTTGCTCTTTCTCCAGACCCTACTAAAACAGCAGCGAAGGGGGTGTCAGGAAGGCAGAAACTCACTAGGATGGAGAGAAGAGAGAAAGGAGATGAGAGAAGCAAGATTTTGAAGCTACAAAACAGATGGGGTGATACATGGCTTCCCCCAAACTCCCCAAAACAGAATCATCAGGCAGCAGCCCAGAAAGCTGACATTCATTCTCATTTACCCTGCAGGATCTCTGATGGGGTCCAGGAGTGGCAGCCTCTGGCACCTGTGGAGGTCAGGAAGTGGAAATAGAAAAGAGCTGGAAATAGGACAGCTGGCTGAGAATCGATTAAGTAATTGGACCCCGGGTCTCCTCCCTACTCCGTATTTGGGCCATCGGGGAGCCCTTGTGAGAATGGGGGTTCATTGTCAGGAGAGATGAGCACAGACGCCACCAGGTACAACTGTGAATGGAGCACATAGTACTGAAAACAGGTCCTGAGATACCTTGGCCTCTTTTCCCAGTCAGCAACTGGCAACCTTGTTTGTATGAAAGGAGACCAGAAAAGTGTTCAAGGAATTTGACCAGCCCACTAAACCAAGACTAAAGAGACTGACAGTAGAAATCCCCAACTACTCCGTTGTGAAGTGTTCCCTTTCCCCTCCCTGCTCAGGCCCAGCAAGCAGATTTTTAGTTCCTTACTCTTGAGGAAATGAAAACAACCAGACATCCGAGGGAAGTCTCCAATATGGAAGAGAGAAACCAAAGAAATAAGCAGAAAAAAAAGCAACTCAGAGGAAACGGACCATTCGAGAGAAAAAAACCACTTTTTGAAAGGAATGCTGTGGTTAATAGCCAGAGATAAGAAAAGATACCGCCTGTGAAACAAGAATAGGATACTGTTTTAGAAGAGTGCAGAGATCCCTCAAAGGAAAAAGAAAATCTCTTAAAACTAAAAACATGATAATGAGACTAAAAACTCAACAAAAGTGTTGAAAGAAAAAATTAAGGAAGTTTTCCAGTAAACAAGGTAAAAGGCAGATGAAAAAATGGTAAAAGTGGATAGAAACTTTGGCAGTCCAGCCAGAAGTTCTAAAATCCAAATCATAGCAATCCAGAAATAGAGAAGAAAATGCAGAAGAGAGGGTTCAAAACAAAAAATCAATACAATGTCTCAGAACTGAAGCACATGAGTCTACAGATGAAAAGAGTCCATGACAGAACAGTTACAATGGATCAAAGGAGGCTCACACCACTAATCATGTGATGGTTGATTTTGTGTGTCAACTTGGCTAGGGGGCAGAATGCCCAGGTGTGGAGTCCCTATTTTACACATCTGGTTTCCTAAACTTTGCAACCATTTTATTTTATTTTTATATGATTATATTCTGGGATAAATGTGGGTTTTGTTACAATTAAGATGTTAGTGTTTATATAGAGGGGAAAAGCGTGGGTTTTTTTAAAGCGTCATCAAATTGAAACTGAAGTTTGGAAGCAATAAAGTGATTATACTTTCCCCTAAAAACAGCTGGTTATCACATATTTAGAAATCACGAGCCTATTGACTGTGCGTCAAAACATGCCGAGACCTTTGGCATTTATTGTACTGAGAAGGACCTATCGTACCATAGGGTGCCAGAGCTGGTGACATCGATTTATATAATCCTGTGAGTGTTCTTTGTATATGTGTTAAGCATCAAGGTGAAGTGCTATTACTATTAAAGATAGCCGAATGAGGAGCCATAAGCGGCTGGATCCAGAAAAAGAACTGTAACATTCACTTTCATTTTGCAGACCAGCCTTGTTTTCCGGCAAGGACCTTTCTCACACGGAAGTCGTGCTACCGCTAGATGGCAGCACAGTGGAGCGCTGATGGTCAGAACCAGGAAACTGGCTGGAGGAGACCCCCTGAGCCTGGCAGACGGGAATTTAGAAGAGCGATTACTCACTCTGCCTCCATCCATCCATCCATCCATCCACCCACCCATCCATCCTTACACCCCCCATCCATCCATCCACCCAATACGCACTGACTTTAAAAAGAACTCTTGCTAACGATACAGTTGAATTTAAAACAATATTCCCCAGACCATATTTTAAAATCACAGAAGTTGACTAGATAGGAAAGAAACAGATTGAAGTACATTCCTCCTGCATGACTGGTGTAGATGGAGATGTCCAAAAGTGAGCACTGCATGTTTTTATTTTTATTTTTTTGTGGAAGAGAATTTTTTATCACTTTTACGTACAGGAAATTCAACAGCATACACTTAGCCCAATCTGGTGGCCAGTTCTTTAGCCTTTTTACCTTTTCCAGCGTGGCAATGCAAGCCACCGATTTAGGATCCAGGATCTTGCCTCCTCGGTGATGGCGGATCTCATCCTATCTGTCTTTGTAATTGGTCCTGATAGATTCTACCAGCTTAGCCAGAGCTCCTTTGTCTTCATAGTTAACCAGGGGAAGCCAGAATGATGCATGTCTTCCTGGGGACCAAACACTCCAGCCTGGCCTGGAGTAATGCAGTAGGGAACCCCCATCTTACAACACAGGACAGGCAAGAAGACAACTACTTTAATGGGATCCACATCATGGACAATCACTACCAGTTGAGACTTCTTGTTTTCCACCAAGGTGGTAACATATTAACCCCAGCTTGAAGGACAGGCGGCTTCTTAGTGGGGATATCTGCTTCGCCAGTAGCTTTCTTCTCAACCCCGGCCGATTCCTGCTTCTTCTATTACTTTGTGTCTGGTCTGTGTTTGTGGGTGAGTGTAAGCAGTTGAGTAGCTGTTTGGCCGTCCAAGGCCTGGGCAAACTGGTCAATCAAATGAGGCACTTTGAGACATTTACAGGGAATAGCCCTTTGCCACTGGAGCCAGATGTAGTGATTTGACAAAACGAGTGAGGTCTCTTTTGGGCTGGATGTCCTGTCTGACGCCCAAATTCTTGGTCCTTTCCTCCAAGAGGACTGACCACCTTCTTGGCCTCCTGCTTCTTCAGGACAGCAGGAGCCCAGGTTGTCTTCCTCCCCTTTGTTTTCTTTTCTTTTGGCATCTCAGAAGGCAGGAGGAGAGAGCAGCACTGAGTGTTTTTAAACACAAGGAATCAAGCATTAGGCTTGACTTAACGAGGGAGGCTTGGGAGCTATTTCTTGAGATCAGAAATTGCAAATAGTTCAAGGACAAAGCTTTGGAATGGGAAGAAGTGAGTAGTCATCAGAGTGGGGAACAAGTTGGTGTTGCGGGATTATGGCAACTATTCCTTGCGGATCCGGGCCGTTTTCGGGATCCATTTCACTAATACCTGCTGACAGAAATGACTTGATACCCAGCATACCAGTTTTTAACTGTTATAATTTTCCTTCCATACCATTGGAGAAAAGCATTTCATTTCTTTGCTCACACATTTGTCATTTGTGTACTTCCTTCCTGCTCTGTTTTCCCTAGCCTAAATTCCATCTACATCTGCCAGGAGTTTTCCCTTTGCTACTAAGAGATCTTGATATGGCTAACTCCAACACAAAGGAGAGAAGTGGGTTAGTCTCCCAATCCAACTCCTTTAGTTCAAACTGCCTTTTCAAGCACATACAAAAAGGCAAAATGTGGCATCCTGTAACGGTCAAAGTGTGATTTTTATTCTTCCTGTATAGAGAGAAAACAACACAGAAATAGCTTTGTCCTCTAGAGCAATGGCTTTTAAACCTTTTGAAATCTGACCTTTGATCAGAAATACATTTTACTTCACAACTGCGCCAGCCCTGGGACTATCTGCCGTCAAATCCATTCCTTATTCTTCTCTTTTTCTGCCATGTTTCAAGGATGATGATCCCAAAAGGCTGTATTTCCAAGGCTCCCAGGTTATGGTAACTGACTTCTGGCTGGGTGCCACTCGTGTGCAGCTCTGACACTGGTGGGTGAGGGGAACGGAAAAGCGAGGACGATTCCCTCCATCTTTCTCTGCCTCGAGCGCATCTCTGACAGTGGCTGGGTCTTCCCTCTGGCTCCAGCTCCAGCCAAAATGTCCTACGATTTTAGCTTCTGCTGGATGACCCCAGCTCTGGGACCCAACAACACTGTCACGTCCCTATGTCCCTCCAGTCAAAAGGGATTAGTGGTTTCTGCCATTGTTGACCTCTGGGTTGTATCGTCTTCCCCTGTTTGGCTTCTCAGCTTTTTCATTATTTGTGTAACCAGTTTCCAGTTTAATTTCTTCCATTAAAAAACATACTCACCATGGTTTCCTTTTCTGCTATTTCATTATAGCACATATATATGCATGAAACAAGCAAATACTTCCTTAACAATATTCCTTTCACTGTGTGTAATGACTCTGATATTTCCTATTCTATCTCACCTTTTTTTTTTTTTTAAAGTAATTTCCATGACCAGTGTGGAGCCCAAGATGGGGCTTGAGCTCATGACCCTGGGATCAAGACCTGAGCTGAGACCAAGAGTCAGATTCTCAACCAGCTAAACCACCCAGGTGCTCCTATTCTATTTCACTTTTTAAAATGCCAGTCACAACTCTATAAATGGAATTCACATCTCGTTGATGGGTTGTATCTTGCTAATGGAGATTTGAAAAACACTGCTTTAGAGACCATATTTATTTTTACTTTTTAAAAGTCTGGCTTACTGACTCATATACACAGAAAATTCACCTTTTTAGGAACACATTATAAGAAGTTTGAAAATTATATACAGAATATTTTCATCATCTCCCAAAGCTCCCTTGTTCTCTCTCTCTCTTTTTTTTCTTTTAAGATTTTTATTTATTTGTTTGATAGAGAGACCACAAGTAGGC
This sequence comes from Mustela erminea, assembly GCF_009829155.1. Classification (NCBI taxonomy): domain Eukaryota; kingdom Metazoa; phylum Chordata; class Mammalia; order Carnivora; family Mustelidae; genus Mustela; species Mustela erminea. The sequence goes on from NC_045626.1 coordinate 49,274,399, forward strand.
AGAGAGGCAGGCAGAGAGAGAGGGGGAAGCAGGCTTCTTGCCAAGCAGAGAGCCCGATGCGGGGCTCGATCCGAGGACCCTGAGATCATGACCTGAGTCGAAGGCAGCGGCTTAGCCCACTGAGCCACCCAGGTGCCCCGCCTTGTTCTCTTTTGTAGTTAACCCCTCTCCATCCTGAGCCCCTAGTAAACCACCAATGTATTTTTTTTGTTCTTATAGTTTTATCTTTTCCAGAATGTCATATAAATAAAATCCTATAGTATAGAATCTCTTGAATCTGGTTTCTTTCCCTTAGCACAGTGCTTTTTAAAGATTTTATTTATTTATATATTTGTCAGAGAGAGAGAGAGAGAGCACAAGCAGGCAGAGTGGCAGGCAGAGGCGGAGAGAAGCAGACTCCCTGCCGAGCAAGGAGCCCGACGTGGTACTCGATCCCACGACCCTGGGATCATGACCTGAGCTGAAGGCAGCGGCCCAACCGACTGACCTACCCAGGCTTCCCAGCACAACGCTTTTTAGATTCATTTGTGTTGTTACATGTGTACATAGTTCATTCCTTTTTATTGCTGAATGTTATTCTATTATCACATTAAAGCTTAGCAAATTCTTATGTTAACCTAAAATGTATATTTTACTTCTGCTATTTGTTTTGCAACCTGTTAGTCTGAAATCATGTAAAATCTTTGTGGTGGTCCTCACAGCTGGGCTCAACAGGGGTGGGAAATCATCATAGGACAACCTCAACAGTTTTCATGTTCAAAGACAAGAGGGTAATAGCTTGAGCTCTGGAGTCTTACTCTCTTGATTGAATGTTTTCTTTTAACTCTTGCTACTTCCTGATCTTGAGCAAATTACTTAACCTCCCTTAAATTATAGTTTCCTCATCTGTAAAACAAGATGGTAGCAATGGTATGTGTTTCACTGAATTCTTGTAGAGATAAAATGAGATGAAATGTGTAAAGCACTTAGTGCAATGACTGGTGCCCATAAGTACAAGTAAATTAGTTTATGTCCTAGGGAAGCTGGCTGTAATTTAGCCGGTCTAAAAAGTCAGGGGAAACAGTTTTTTTCAAGACTAACTCACTTCCTTTAAAACCCTGTCACTCACTTCTGAGCCTCTGTGAGCTGTGTCATTGCCAACCCAATGATTCAGCCTGATTCAGTCCATGAGGTCAGGAAGAAATGTCTGGGAAGCCCAAATCTGGGGACAACCCATTGACTCTGGCACCTAACATCATCAAGTTAGCTGGTCATTGAACTTGATGACCACATCAGTTAGCTGGTCATCAGTGGGACTTGAAGTCCACATCTCCTCTATAAACTTTTCAATTTGTATTATGATGGGTCTCCAACACATGTTTAAAATGATGCAGATTGCAGGCTACAATGGGAAGAATCCCAGATTGAAAGCCAGAACACTTTGGCATCGGGTCGGACCCACCACTTTTTACTGATGTGATTTTGAACAAGTCACTCACCATTTCTGTGCCTTGGTTTCTTCATCTGTTAATGGGTATATAAAATGATTATTTCCCATAAGTCTTCCTGAATCAACCATCATTTACAATGATTTCAAAATTAAAATATTGTTATTATTTTATATAAAAGTATATTTGATCATTCAAATGTGGCAATTCAGATTTGAATTACATGAACTCTTTGTGATATGATGAGTATGATGACTATTTCTGTGAAAGCATTTGTTATTGCTTCTGTAATAAAGACTGATTGAGTTTATAAAACACTGTTCCACTGGACCCATGAATCTCAGTGTTTAATACTTACCAGGCATGCACATTCTAACAGCCTTTGTGTTCATATAATGGACCAGTGAATTCTATTTGCTGCTGAGGTTTCAATCACATCCTACAAACAAAGACAGATTGTTTTGAATTAGTATCTGTCAGGGAAAGATGTTCAATTGTTAAATTACTTTAGTTATATGTGAGTTTTAATTATCTGGAGCATACTTCTCCTTTACAAATTATATTTCTCCGTAGAATGAAATCTTTCTGAATTAGATAAACTAAATTATTGACATATTTCTATATATTTAAATCACGCTTGCAGCATAAATTGTCACTTTTAAAAGCACATTCTGGGACTTTACCAAAGCCATTGAAATGTCACTGTCCTAAAAAAGCAAAAAACTGAGGCTTGTGTTTTCTAATAAATTTGTTAAGGAACATAAAAACTATTATGCATAACATCAATCCATCTATTTTTTTTTTTGAGAAAGAGTGTGTGCTTGTAAGCAGCATGAGAGAAGTGGGGTGCCAGAGGGGCAGAGGGAGAGGGAGAGAGAGAACCCCCAAGCAGGCTTTAAGCCCAGAAGGGGCTCAATCTCAAAACCCCAAGATCATGACCTGAGATGAAATTAAGAGTCAAATGCTCAACTCACTGAGCCACCCAAGCACCCCATCCATCAATTCTATTATAGAGTATTTGTTACAAACTTGGAATTGTGTTGCCTAAGGAATGCAAAGTTGACTAAGAGTGAGAAGGTCACGATCTATTGAAAAAGTAAGGACACAATTTATAATACAATCCAGGAGGCATTGTAATTGAGATAGTAATCATCAGTAAATATTTTTTAATAAATTTAGTGCCAGCATGTGCTAGATCCTATACTAGCTATTAAGAATAAGACTTTAAGAGTTTATGGTCTAATAGAGGAGACCAACAAATATAAGAAATTGTCAAAGAGGACCCACCTCACCTTGAGGAATGATGCAGGAAAATCTTCCCATAGGTAAAATTAAAACTGAGTACAGAAAAGCTAACAGGAGGAGGTAAGAGAAAGAAGAGGGCTAAGGATATTCTAGGCAGAAAATCAACTTTTGCAAAGGTACAGAGATGAGAAAAACTACAAATCATTTAGTATGTCTGGGATACATACTAGAAAGTGGCAAAGGCTGCCACTAGGATGAATAAGGACCGGGTAACGAGGGACTATGTTTGCTGCATTATCTAGACCAGTTTGTGTTGGTGTTGTGTCAGTTTTGTTGGCCTCCAGGGTATCTGATAAGACCTTTACTGTCTTTTGAATTATTATTTCTTTATTGACAAAGTGTTGTTCCTTTTTTGCTTTGAAGATTTTTTTTCATTGTCTTTAGTTTTCAGATACTTGGCTATGGTCTTGGTGTGGGTTCCTTAGGATTTATCTCACTGGGGTTTTACTCAGCTTCTTGAATCTGTAGGTTTTTATCTCTTGCCAGATTTGAGAAGTTTTCAGCCATAACTTCTTTGAGTACTTTTTCAGGCCTATGCTTTCTCCTCTTCTTCAGAGACTCTGATTGGATCTTCAGATCCTGTAGTTGCCACACAGGGCCCCAAGACTCCCTTCAATTAAAAAAAAATTTTAATAGATTTTCATTTTTAGGGCAGCAAAACCATTGAAGATTTTCCTGTAGAAAATACATGTGTGTGCACACACAAACATGTGTGTATGCACACACATATGTTCATGCATATGTATTTGTATGAATGCTTTATTGAGATATAATGCACATATCATATCATTCTTAGTATATTCCCTGAGTTGTGCTCCCATCATCACAATCAACTTTAGGACATTTCATGTCTCCAAAAATAAACTCTGTACCCATTAACAGTCACACCCCCCTCTCCACCTGTAGGCAAAGAGAAGTCATTCTGTGTGTACAGATTTGCCTATTCTGGACATTTCATGGACACATATTGCATGGAACCATGCAGTATACAAGCTACTGTGACTGGGTTCATTTATTTAGCTTAAGGTTTTCAATCCATGTTGTAGCATGTATCAGTAATTGCTCCTTTTTTTTGTAAATAACACTGTTTTAGTTTTCTATTGCTGTTGTAACAATTTAGTACAAACTTAGTGGCTTAAAATGATGCAGATTTGTTATCTTACAGTTCTATAGTCAGAAGTCTGGTGTTGGTGTCACTGGGCTAAAATCAAGGTGTCGTCAGGGAAGCACACTTTTCTGGAAGCACTGGAGAAGAATCTGTGTCCATACTTTTTTCAGCTTCTAGAAGATGCCCACGTTTCTTGGCTAGTGGTCCCCTTCCATCTTCAAAGCCAGAAACAGCAGATTGAGTCCTCTCACATTATATAACCCCAATTGTCCTTCTTCCCTCTTCCACTCTTAAGAATCTTTGTGACTACATTGGGGCCCCATGAATAACCCAGAATAATCTCCCTATTTCAAGGTCAGCTGACTAGCAAACTTAATTTTAGCTGCTCCTTAGTAATTCCCTGTTGCCGTGTAATATAATATATTCACAGATCCTGGGAATTTGGATGTAGACATACAGTGGTTTGCCTACCACCCATTATAAGTATGTGTATTTTATTTGTCTGTTCATCAGTTGATGGTTATTTGGGTTGTGTCCACTTTGGGGCTATTATGGATAATGCTGTTATGAACATTTGTGTACAAGTTTTTGAATGGATATATGTTTTCATTTCTCTTAGGTAGATATCTAGAAGTAGAACTGCTGGGTCAGAAGATTTACTTTCTAGACAATTATTCTGGCTCAGAGTAGAGAATGGTAGGGGTGATATATACTAAGTTTTATATGAATATGAAGGAAGAACAACACTTGTTGGTGAAGGCTTCAGAGAGGAAACATTTGAGCTGGATCTTGTAAAGTTATATTATCATTTATTGGCTTTCTTTTTTTTTAAAGATTTTATTTATTTATTTATTTGACAGACAGAGATCACAAGTAGGGAAAGAGGCAGACAGAGAGAGAGAGAGAGAGAGAGAGAGAGGAGGAAGCAGGCTCCCTGCTGAGCAGAGAGCCCAAAGTGGGGCTTGATCCCAGGACCCGGGATCATGACCTGAGTGGAAGGCAGAGGCTTTAACCTGCTGAACCACCCAGGCACCCCTATTGGCTTTCTTTTAATTGTGAAAGTAACAAATCCATTGTAGAGAATTTAAAAAATATAGAGAAGTCTCTAAAAGATTTTAAAATCACTTAAAACCCCACCACCCAGTGAAAACCACAGCTGACATTCTGCAGTGCTTGTTTTGTGTGTGTGTGTAGGATTTGAGTTCATATTGTATATATAATTTTGTTGTTCATTCTTTTCAATCAACATATGTCTTAAGCATTTTCCCATATCATTAACCATCAAAAAAAGAAATAAACTGGTTACATAGTATTCCTTTCCTGTATTCCTTTACATAAATATCCTTTACTGTAAGATATTTAGGTTGATTTCCAACTTTCTATTGTGATAGGTATTGCTACGAAGGACAGTCTTGTACATGTATCTTTTCTTTGAGTTGGATTTTGAAGAATGAGTTAACTGGGAATCATGGAGTCTAGCAAGATAGTGGTCTCCTCTGTTTGAAAATAACATAACATTCTATGTTAACTGTACTTCAATTTAAAAAAATGATAGTGGTCCCCAAGAACACACCAACAGATGCTTTTGTGCACAACTCTTGAAGGATATAGGAATTAAAATGTTTAAACAAAGACTCATAAAATAAAAATTGGACTTTGCTTTCCTATATGTAAAATAAAATTCCTGATGCAAAATTTTATTCTAGCCATGATAATAATCCACCATTGTTAGTGGTAATGTGACACTAAAAATCTAATCTTGGACTAACCAAACTACTTTTTTCCTCTCAAGAGTTTTTTTTTTAAACAAATATTGCAAGATTTAAAAAACAACCACAAACTCTATCATTGATAAAGCCATGTCAATTGTTAGATACCACTTTACATTTCCAAATTACAGGCTTCAGTCCTTTAGAAAGCGATCTAATTCTTCAAGAAAATTCTGCCATATTTAAGTTTTGGTGTGATTAAAGCAGATCTGGCCCTTCAATATTAGCTACCTTGGCTTCAAACCTGTCCTAAAAGGTTGTGACTTCTGTGTCAGGGACAAGCCCTAAATTCACATGCACACCTGTTAAAGAAACAAGCCCTGCCATGCTGGTATTTCAAAATGTCCTGTTAGACCCTCAGATGTTATTTACCACCAATGTGTTATGTGTGAGGATGTAGCCACTGAGCCAAGAAAGACAATGGAAAGAAAACAAGAGCTTGATGATGACTGTGATCCTATATACAGAGAGCAACTAGCCTCGGTGAATTTCAAAGGTAGAAGTGGCTTTCAGTCCAATGTGCCAAAATGGAGGACTCTGCATCTTATATGAAATAAAGTTTCAAAGTACCACATACTTCTTATTTCAGATTCTAAAAACAGGTATTTTTAGTAAAATTAGTGGTGGTGTTTCTTTTTCTTTTCTTTTCTTTTTTTTTTTTTAACGTTTCATTTATTTGAGAGAGAGAGAGAGAGCACAAGTAGGGGCAGGGGTAGTGGCAGGGAGAGGGAGAAGGAGACTCCCCGCCAAGCAGGGAGCCCAATGGTGGTCCTGGACCCCAGGACCCCAGGACCTCAGGACCACAACCCGAGAAGAAGGCAGATGCTTTACTTACTGAGCCACCCAGATGTCCCAATGTGGTGGTGTTTAATCAGGAGTCAAGTATAAGAAGTGAAATAACTATCTTTTTAAAAGTTGAGAAGCACTGGGGCACCTGGGTGGCTCAGTGGGTTAAAGCCTCTGCCTTCGGCTCAGGTCTTGATCCCAGGGTCCCCCATATCAGGCTGTCTGCTCGGCGGGGAGCCTGCTTCCCCCTCTTTCTCTGCCTGCCTCTCTGCCTACTTGTGATCCGTCTGTCAAATAAATAAATAAATAAATAAATAAAGCTGAGAAGCACTTTGTACCCCTACGTTATAGATCCTCAGTTGGGCCAGTGACTAGGATTTAGCAGAAGAATTTCTGAAACAACAAATCGTATAAATATTATTTCGATGTGAAGTAATCAGTTACATTATTGTCACAAAGGTTAAATATCTCACTGAGGGATCATCTGTAGAAAGAGCTCCTGGTCATGGTGGCTCTTCTTTCATTTTGAATTCATCTCACTTGCCTTTTGCTCTTCCCTGACCTCCCATCTCCTCAACCCCTTCCTAAATTTTATTTGCTGAGTTTTTACTTTTGTCTCCAGACTTTCAAGTTTCTCCCTATTCCACCCAACTTGTTAAACCCCAAACTGAAGAAATTAAAATGGAATTCCTGACAATATAGTCGAGTGCTATTTTAATGCTTTTCCTACCTACTCCATGCACCTCATGTTCCATGAGAAATGTGTTTTCTTTCTTTTAACATATGCCTACACACTTCCATTGCTAATGCTAGAGCCACCTCTTCCCAGTGATAACATAGCTCAGATCATTTTTCTGGTGTGTAGATGAGGCTGTCATGTGGAATGGAATCAAAGCCCCAAGGAGCAAAGTATATTGCCTTGCCCTCCCAGACAAGACCCAGAAGGATGTTAAACTGCTTTTATGTGGCTTACATTCAGATGCACTGTGACATAATATGCCTTTTTGCCAAAATATTTCCGTCTTTCTCATTTGAATGCATCTAAAAGTCTTACTGGGAAAGATAAACAAGCTTTTAAAAATATAAACAGACCTCGAAATTTTTAAGCAGTAAAAAAAACTTGCAGAATTTTCATAAGGCCAGAAATAATTTGGCCAAATCTTCTTTAGGAGGTGGAGGGAGCAGTCTAGGCAAGAGTTCCACGTGTGGGCTTTCTTTCTTTCTTTTTCTTGAAGATTTTGTTTATTTATTTGAGAGAGAGAGAAGGAGACAGAGTGCACTCGTGCAAGTAGTGGGGAGGGGTGCAGCGAGAGAGAAACAGACTCCCTGCTGAGCAAGGAGCCTAACACGGAGTTCGATCCCAGGATCCTGAGATCATGACCTGAGCTTAAGGCAGAAATTTTAACCGACTGAGCCACCAAGGTGCCCCAATGCATGGGCTTTCATAGACAAGTGTTTTCACCTCTACCTAGCAAAAGAAATGCTGTTCCTCGCAAAATCAGCTCCAAGCGAATTTGTGAAGAATCCTAATTATATTTGACACCAAAAATCTCCCTTTCCATTAGTCTTCATTTCCCCCCTTTTTAGTTTTGTTTAGTTACTTCCAGCCATCTTTTCTTTCCTGTTCTCAGGAATATGTCAGATATATTCCCAAGAAAATATAAATGACTAATATGACTTCAAGTGCTCCTTCCTAGAGGTCATTACAAGGAACAAAGCCTAAACCTAAATTAGTGGTAATCAAAGCACAGGGGCAGGACAGATGATGTAAATGAGCAAAGTGGGTGGCATCTTAGGAAAGCAGGGAGATGATGGAGGTGGAGCCAAAGGAGAGCCCCAGCCTCTCTCAAAGAGGGTGCCCAGCTCCTGTAGACTGTTGGCAAATGGGTTTATGGGCTCCAGTATTACCAGATCTCCTGACATTTATTTTACAACTCATGTTTTTCTGAGAAATCTCCTAAAGTTTCAGAATGTTGGAGCACTAAACATACCTGCAAGCTCCATTCATCTGTGGGCTACCCAACTGGGTAGCCCGCAGATACCCTGGCTATTCTTGGATGACGGGAAGACATGCTGACCATTGGAAGGCTGTATGGGCCAGAGGAAAGAGTTTTGAAGTGCCCAAACCTGTTGAAATCTCAGCTTTGTCTCCCATAGGCTCAATAATCTTGAGCAAGTTATTTAATATCATTGAGCTTAACTTCATTGTCTGTAAATTGAGAATAAAGCATCTCAGCCTTGCAGAATTTCCAGGTTAAGTTGTGCAACATATAAAAAGCATGTGTCAGAGTCTAATACAGTAGTTGCTTAATATGCAGTCACTATTACAGCCTCTGCGACTACCACTACTTACTATTAATATAGTGGAATTTCAGGCATCAAACAACATATGAGGATAGTACTCAACAAGGGCTTATTTTCCTGCAACCCTTCAAACACATCATCACTTACCTGTATATAAGATCATTCCTGTCCATATAGTCTGAATATGGATGTGATATGGAATTCTGTGATTGTAGTTTATGAGAGAGTTGACACATCAAAATATACAGTATATTTAAGCAAAAAGCCTAGGTTGTTACATACATTGGAATCAACAGAGTAACATTAAAATCATTTTTATTTTAATTGGGTTCTAGTTTTGGTTTTGTTTTTGTTTTAACTGTTAGCCTGGGGCGCCTGGGTGGCTCAGTCAGTTATGTGGCTGACTTTTGATTTTTGGCTCAGGTCATGATCTCAGGGTCCCAGGATTGAGACCTGCAGTGGGCTCAGTGTTCAGTGGGGAGTCTGCTTCAGGATTCTCTCTCCTTCTGCCTCTCTCCCCACTTGCCCATGCTCTCTCTCTCTCTCTCTCTCTCAGATAAATAAACAAATCTATTTTTAAAATATTTTTATTTATTTGTGAGAAGAGAAACAGAGAGAGTATGAGTCAGGGGGAGAGCCTGAGGGACAAGCAGACTTCCAGGTGAGCCCTACATGGGGCTCCATCCCAGGACCCTGAGATCGTGATCTAAGGGGAAGTTCGATGTTTAACGAAATGAACCACCCAGGCACCCCAATAAATAAATCTTTTTTTAAAGATTTTATTTTATTTTGTTTTGTTTTTGACTGAGAGACACACAGTGAGAAAGGGAACACAAACAGGGGGAGTGGGAGAGGGAGAACAGGCTTCCCATGGAGCAAGGCCACTGGTGTGGGTTTGATCCCATGACCCTAGGACCATGACCTGAGCCAAAGGCAGACACTTAATGATGGAGCCACCCAGGCGCCCCTCCCAATAAATACATTTTTAATAAAAACCCAAAGCTCTACTTCCAGCCATATTGTTGCAAATGGTAAGATTTCATTCTTTTTGATCACTGAGTAATATTCCACTATATATGTGCCATCTCTTCTTTAGTCAGAGAAAGATAAGTATCATATGATTTCACTCATATGTGGAATTTCAGTAAGAAAAAAAATGGACACGGGGGAAGGGAAGGAAAAATAGAATAAGACAAAATCAGAGAGGGAGACAAACCATAAAGGACTCTAAACTGTAAGAGACAAATCGAGGATTGCTGGATGGGAGAGGGGTGGGGGGATGAGATAACTGGGTGATGGGCATTAAGGAGGGCACTTGATGGAATGAGCACCGGGTATTATATGCAACTGATGAATCACTAAATACCTCTTAAACTAATAATACACCAATGTTAATTAGTTGATTTAAAATTAGAAAAAAACGATTAGCCTTTAGGTTTTTTTCAATTTTGATATGTATATTATGCAAAATTTATAATAAAATTTAATCTACTTAATTCTATGGAGAGAGAGGTGGAGGAGCAAGATGGTGGAGAAGTAGGAGATCTAAATATCTTCAGGTCTCAGGACCTCAGCTATAGAGATGGAGCCAAGGAAGGGAGGCTCAATGCAGGTTTACCTTAAACCATGATCTGAGGCAGAGTTGGGCCACTGCTCTTCGGGCAGGGACCCAACAAGCAGCAGATCCGGGAGACTCAACTTCTTCATCCCAGAGGAGCAGCTCGGGAATGTGCTGCAGGAATCAGCTGGGTTTGGAGACTCCAAACAGAGCCTTGCATCAGAAATAAAAATGTCAGTCACAGGCCATGTAAGCTCCGAGTGTGGCAAGAGACCAGGGAGATGGGAGGGACTGACCGCTTCTCTCTGAAGGCACACTGAGAAGTGAGGCCCTGAGCTCTCTGCTCCTCCAGGCTGAAGATTGGGAGGCCGCCATTTTCATTCCCATCCTCCAAAGCTCTATGGAAATCATTCAGGGAACAAAAGCTCCTGAGAGCAAACCCAAACAGATTCCTTAGCCTGGCCCCGGCAAGGGCGGTGCAATTCCACCTGAGGCAAAGACATTTGAGAATCATTGCAAGAAGCCCTTCCCCCAGAAATCAGCCAGAACATCCAGCCAAGAACAAGTTCACTGACCAATAAGAACTGTGGAACTCCAGAGCTAGGGGAAATCAACACATAGAATTCATGGCCTTTTCCGCATGATCCTTTAGTCTTTCAAAATTAAATTTATTTTATTTTATTTTTTCTTATTCTAGTTTTTAAAAATTTTGCTCTTTCCTTTTTTAACATTTTTAGCTATTTTTATCTTATCAATACCTTTTTAAATCTTTTTAAATTTTCATTGTTATAGTCAGAGTTTATCCCTTCATTGTATTTAACCTTATTTTTTTTATACATATAGGGGGTTTTTTCTTTAAAATTTTGGGATACAATTTATTCTAATAGATCAAAGTATAGGGCATAGCTTTGTTCTAGTCTCCAGCCTGATCACATTCTTTACTTTTTTTTTCTTTTCTTTTTTTCAACCAACTTCTTACCTTATCAATTTCTTTTTTAGAGTCTTTTAAAATTTTCATCTTTACAATCATATTCCATCCCTTCATCGTGTTTATCCTGTATTTGTATATATATAAGTTTTTCTTTCTCTAAAATTTTAGGGGGTGTCTGGGTGGCTTGGTGGGTTAAGCCTCTGCCTTTGACTCAGGTCATGATCTCAGGGTCCTAGGATCAAGCCCTGCATCGGGCTCTCTGCTCAGCAGGGAACCTGCTTCCCCCCCCCCCCCCGGTCTGCCTCTCTGCCTACTTGTGATCTCTCTCTCTGTCAAATAGATAAATAAATAAATAAATCTTTAAAAAAAAAAAAAAAACAGAAGAAAGAGAATTGTCAAGGATTTCATGACTATGATGTCAAGATAGGTGACTGGTATTCTGTATGAATTTTAGACCATGTTAGCTAGTATTTGTGATTCATCTGTTTACTACTTCAGGACAAGATTTGTTTGTTTTCAGTGGCAGAACTAATTCCATCTGTTTCAAGGGACTTTTGCCCACAATTATACCTTATTTTTTATTTAGTTTACATAGGACAGTCATATTTTCTTGGTTTTATTTTTTTCCCCAAGAATTTTGGGTAAGAGGAATACTTTATTTGAAGTGGTTTCTATGAGTTGCTCTATGTTTGTTTTGATATCTGATTAGGACAAGGTGTGTCCTTCTGCAGACTTTCTGGTTTCTGGAAAAAATTTCATTTTTTTCTTTTTTCTTTCCTAAGTCAGATGAATAGGAAGCTTTACTATTTTTCCCCTTGTAGAGTGAACGTATCTGATGGGAAAAGGAAGGAATAGTTTAAGTAAATATAACAGTTAAGTGTTAAAATAGCACCGTCTTCATCTCTGCCCTTTTTTTTTTTTGCACCATATTCATTACTTTTGATGCTACTGGAAACACAAATCAGTCCTTGTCTTTTGCTCAATTTGTTTGTCTCTTCAGACCCTGCTACCCAATGACCAATAACAGGCCTTTATACTAGAACAGTGTTTAAAAAAAGTGTATTCAAGGGCAAATAGTAGTATACTTTGTATGTTTAGTATTTGTGGCGGTAAAATATGGCATGCAGTTAAGTTAGGCTAGCAAGGAAGAGCCAAACTAAAAATCCAGGAAGCAAAAAAAAAAAAAAAAGGTCCTAAAACACTCAATAAATATGTATTGAATATTTTTTATGAGCAGGAGACCCAGCTAATAAGTGGAGAAGTTGCAAAGGTGTGCAAATTTCAGTCCTTATCTTTGATGAACTTAGTCAAATGGAAGAGTCAAATCACAGCACAAACTGTAAAAGATACTTGAAAATGATTTCAGTGATATAGGGCTAGCCACAGAGTAATCTTGTTTGGTTGGTTGTTAACAGCTCTATTGAGATATAATTAATATATGATAAAATACACCCATTAGGGTCACCTGGGTGTCTCAGTTGTTAAGCATCTGCCTTCAGCTCAGGTCATGGTTCTGGGTCCTGGGATCAAGTCCCGCATCAGGCTCATTGCTAAGCAGGAAGCCAGCTTCTTCCTCTCTCACTCCCCCTGCTTGTGTTCCCTCTTTCACTGTCTCTCTCTCTGTCAAGTAAATAAAGAAAATCTTCTTTTAAAAAAAAAAAATCTTAAAAAAAAAAAACCACCCATTAGACTCGCTCATCAGAATGGTGTTCAGTAAATTTGTACAGTTGTATAATCATCACTACAATCTATTTTTAGTACCTCCCTGTCACTCCAAAAAATTTCCTGCAAGGCAATTTGTAATAAATCTCCCATTTCTATCCCTAGCCTCAGGTACCCGTTGATCTACTTCGTCTGAACAGCCTTGAGTCCAGAGCTTACGTGACTTCACTACTGAAACACTGCTCTTCTGAGCACTTTATCCAGTATCAGTGGAAACCTGAACTATTTTCAGCCCTGTGGGAATAACCCTGTAGGGATTTTCCTCCTGCCCCTTTCCAGTGATTCTCTCCTCAGCCTCAATAGTTTTCCCACACCGAGATTAAAACGTGAGAGGTTTTCTCTGCAAAGCTCTGAGAATTATGACTCTCTCAATGTAGCTCTCGCTTCTCTGATGTTTTACCTGTAAATTTCAGTTGCTTCAGCCTCCTGAAACTCTCAGTTCTTGCTCCCCAATCCAATGAGACTATTGGCTTTGGCCTGTGTTCCTCTTGCCTGCATTGCTGCCTGTGAGCTGTGGTATCCCTTTGGGCTCTCACCTCATTTGTCCCCTTATCTCCCTTATGGGCTGCCCTGTGCTGCTTATTGTCCAGTGTCTGAACACCAACTGTATCCAAGCTGTTTGAGGTGGAAGGGTAAATCTAGCTTCTGTTATTCCATTATGGCCAGAAGAACAAGTTCTGGTTTTAAGGGCATTTTCCTATTATTCCCATGTACCACCTATCTCTGGCTAGTTCTATACACTACGATTAATTTTCAATAAGTTAGCACTGGACTAAACCACTTTAAGTTCAAACATGATAAACACAGGTGAACATATTCAGACTTATATGTGTATGTCTATATTTAAAATGGAGGCACCCGGCTGGATGAGTGTCCACCTCTTGGTTTAGGCTTAGTTCATGCTCTCAGGGTAGTGGGATTGAGCCCAGTGTCAGGCTCTGTGCTCAGTGTGGAGTCTGCTTGAGATTCTCTCTCCCTCTTCCTTCTCCTCTGGCTTGCCCCCTTCTAGCACCTCCTCACTCTCTCTTAAATAAATAAATAAAAACAACCCCCTACTAGGACCCCCTTGCTCTCTCTTAAGTAAATAAATAAATAAGTACAATAACATAAAATGACAATGAATCAATGAAAACTTTGATATATTGTTATGAACTACAAACCTTGCTGCATTATGTCAACCTAGTAACAATATTTTCCTTTCTAATTATGTGTAGGTAAATGTGATCTTGAATTTTATATGGGATGGGGGTCAAATGACTCATTTGCTTTTCGGATTTTTAAAAATGAACTTATTCTGTAATATCTTGTAGCACATTGCATGTTTGCTTAGCAGAGAGGGAGAGAATGATGAAAGTGGAGGCACCAAACACCACCAGCAGCAGCTGGCACCATGTACTTCTTCCTGGCTTGTTCTCTTCCAGACAACTGGATTTGAATTCTTGTCATACTTCTGAAAGACACGTACAGACTGATTGATGTGTTCTTTTATCAGGATCTTATGGTCCCTAAGGTCAGAAGCCCTCACCCAAACTAGTTTTCAGAAAAGGAAATTAAATGGCTATCTAACCTTGAAGTCCATGGTTAGGTCGAGGTTCAGATGCAGGTGGATATAAAGGACCAAATGATGTTATTAAACTTTCTGTTTTTCCCTTTCTGATTTTGGCTCCTCTTCCTTTATTCTGATTCCATTCTTGGATGGTTTCTCCCATTCTGGTTGCAAGATGGTTGTAGAAGGCTATGTATTTCCACTTTGTATTTCCAAGTATTCCAAGCAAAGGCCTGAAGATTCACTCCAGATTAGCCCAAGTCATATGTGCACCCTGACCACTTTGGCAAAGGAGATGTAATGCACTGATGACTTAAGCCAAAGTCATGTACTTCTCCATAGACTGAGGGCAGAACTACTCTCAGATCATGTGGCCTGGACATTGGGCTGTGGTTAGAAGGCAGATGAATGACTTCTGGAAAGGAAGGTGAGAAAGTGCTCACTATACATCAGACTTAATCGCAAGCGAATAAGTTTACCTTATATCCACTTTAAGACATATTCTAACTTTGACAGCCTATATTATTTCCTCCTCCACTCTTGCCCCCAACACTTATGTAGTCTTATTACCCTAATTAGCTGAAGACTGATTATACCTAAGGTATACTGTAACATACAAGAGAAATGAGGAGAAAATGTAATCAAGCAGTGGAAATCTCAAAAGACTTCATAGAAAGGGGATGGCGTTAGTATCAAGAGATGGAAGGGGAAGGACATTGCAGAGAAAGAGAAAAGGACAAAGAGAATAGGCAGGAAAGTGTAGAACAATAAATAGATCAGTGAAAGTATAGGTTGCGGTCAAGTGCGAGATTATGAAAAAGTTTTTGAACCTCAGGTTACAAGATTCAGATTTACTCTAAATGTGCTAAGGCACAGGCCAACAACCTTTTTTCTCTAAAGATCCAGATAGCAAATACTTCAGTCTTTGCAGGCCAAGAGGCAAAATCAAGGGTATTATGTAAGTACTTAAATGACAAGAGAGAGAACAAATTCTCACAGTGAAATCCAAATATAATAATAATGATGTTAAGAAGAAGAATAGAGTACTTTTTGTAATATAGGGCTATAGTACAAAATTCTTTTGGGAATCACGTTTTGCTAGATTGGAGTTCAACCTTAGTGTACCCAACAAATGCATTACAAACGTTCACATGTAAAAACCATTCTTAGTTCACAAGCTGTACAAAGCTTCAGGCGGCCAGATTCGATGCACAGGGTATAGATTGTTGACCTCTGCAGTAGGGAATCATTTCATGTTTTTGAGAAGGGAAGGCAATGATCACAGTGTTGGTTGCATCAGAACAAGACAAACTGAAGGCAGTAGAGAAGAGATCATGAGAACCTAGTTTACAATGCCACGAGCTTGGGTGGTCATGCTCAGGAAAGCAACTAAAGTGGATGGAGCAAGAAAGAATCTTGGTTCAAGTCAAAATCAGATAGAGCAGCATAACTACTCTGATGGATAAACCCTAATCCTAAGGGTTTTACTCCCTTTTCTATACCTGATATGTGTGGGACCTCTTATTTATAGTGGGAAAAGAGTCCAGATACCTTTAGGCAAGTCTTACCCCAGATTGAAGCAGAGTAAAAAAGCTGAGCGAACCTCCAGAATGAAACTTGTGAACGATGTACTTACTGGGCAAGAAGGGAGCTCTTTGAACTCTATTTTCAGGCACTACAGAGACCCTTTGAAAGCAGGAGAATGATCACTTCTCTATGAAGTGGTTTTGTAGCTACAGTGAATCATCGTATCTTTGTAATCCATTGGGCTTGGTTATATAACCTTGTGAACTGTGTCAAACTCTCAGTTATCCAATAGATACACTAATAATCAATAGCTTTAAATACCACATAATGAAGGTATGATATCAAGTGAACATGCTTTCCAAAGAGTGGAATTACATGCTGTTCAAATTCCATCTCAAACCTGAAATTTATTTACCTAGAATCCAAAGTGAATATGTGTGCACGTTTTAAGGAACAGTGTTTGGGCTGTAGAAGTCTGTTTACGTGAAGAACCAAGGCTCCTGCTTGGATAGGCTGTGTTGGAAGAGACGGATAGTTCTGAATAAGGCAGTGTCTGTCAACTAAATTGTTCTCTAGCCCAGTTTCCCACAGACTTACGCTTTAGTCTTAGGGGACTGGGGAGACAATAAAGGAGGGCGTCAAAACTGTTGAAAGATTAGGAACTCTTGGAATTAGTGATTTCATCAGTAGAAGGAGACTTGCTCTTTTTTTTTTTTTTTTTTAAGATTTCATTTATTTATTTGACAGAGAGAGAGCATGCATGAGAAAGGGAACACAAGCAGGGGGAGTGGGAGAGAGAGAAGCATGCCTCTCCGCTGAGCAGAAAGCCAGATTCGGGGCTCAATCCTAAACCCTGGGACCATGACCAAAACCCAAGGCAGGCGCTTAGCCCACTGAGCTACCCAGGCACCCTGGGAGACTTGCTTTTGATGTAGATTTTGGCACACTTGACTCAGATGGGTAGATGTTGGCAACAGAGCACTTACATGCTCCTGAAAATGGGGGCCTTCCTAGTTTTTGTGGATAGGCACCTTAGTTGCAGGCCTGGTTAGCAATCATAGACAGCAGTGGTAATAATTTTGGTGAAAATTAGATGCAAGTAGAAGGGGGGAAATGGTGAGTTCTGTTGGAAACCATCATGTGTAGTTTTGAGAAACTCATTTTTAAAAAACAGTCACCCTATATGCACTTGTAGAATAAATCTTGGGGTGGCTACAAAAGAATATGCATTGTTGCCTCACATCCTGTGTGGCATATGGTGCACTAGAATTATAAAAAGTCACATAAATATTTTATTATATACAAAGATTTAGATATTGTATGGGTATATGAATTCCCCTTCCACAAATTAAATTATATTTGGTTTATTGTATTCCTCCTGGAAAGCTACAGAGAAGGTGCAGACATGCAGCTGTGTGATTTCCCACTCTGTGTTTGCTTTGCAATGAAGGAAAATAAGCTATTTCTTAAGGAACAGGTGTAGTGTTAGTTAGTCAAGAGAATAGCAAACAGCAATGGGCTGCTGTCCTGGAAACAGCCTGGTGTCCTAGCAACAACCCCATTCATTTGCCTGGCCTGCCCTGTGGAGTTCTGTCAACACAGGTAAAGGGCCTACCTACAGCACTTAAGTGACAGCCTTTCTGTTTCAGAGAAAAGCGAGGCCCATATATGTAAACCTGGCAGTGAAAGAGAAAACAGATCATTCTCTTAAGCAATCAGTGATTTGGAAGGTAAGATAACAGCAATGTAGGAGTTAAATTTATTCACATTTACTTTTCTTCTAGAGGGGCTGTAAGAAACAGTAAGTTTCTTTAACTGTTGGCTCTCCTAAAGGAAGGATCAAAACTTTGGTGGAAGTAGCTAATGTTATGACCTATGGCTCTGCTCTTGCTGCCTTCTTTGGGTTAAGTAGTGCAGTTATTTTCCCAAAACTTTAGTTTTGAGTAGCCACAAGGAGTAGGAGAAAGAGGACAGGACATATCCTGGTGGTGATTTGAAAGTTATAGCTTCCATTTTCCCACATATTTTAATTGTAATCCCTAAATTTTATGAGAACACTTAAGACCTTTGATTGGAAAATGTTCAAAATATCTTCTGAGACTCACAGGAAATTTCACATGATTGGAACTAGCTGTGGTATAGCATACAGGGTGAATTTTCTGAGGCCAGAGCAGAAACTCGATAGGATTTGTAACTGTGCTGAGAACAAAGTCTGATGCAAGGCTTGATCTCATGTCCCTGGGATTATGACCTGAAGGGAAATCAAGAGTCAGATCTCTATTGACTGAGCCACCGAGCTGCCCCAAGAAATCAAATATTTAAATAAAACTTCTATTCCTTTAGAATGGTTCGACACTTTTATTGTTGGTGTCATAGTCTAGAAAGTCATACACACACGTACACAAAATATTTTTAAGTTTTTCATTACTAAATCACCAGAAGCAAAAAAAAAAAATTATCATTTTAATAATGAATCTCGGGTCTTAGTTTCATTCCTAAAGGAGGTTCAGTTTTTCATTTTGACTTAAAATGATGATACAAATTTCTAGGAATTGGTAAAAACTAACACAGGAGGGTAATGAAACAAATCAGAGAATTAGTTTAGAAATTCAAGTGGATGCCTGAAAAATGTCTTTTGTAACTGTGGAAATAATTTTTTGTAACAAAGAACATGTTGAGTAACTATATTGTTATCATTATGACAACATAGGCTTTTATAATGAAGTCTTACACAGAGGGAAATAATTTCCTACTTCCAAGTTGGTGACAAACCAACCAATTTAGAGATTAAAACTACACATGAATTATATTATATTTCACCTGATTACATTTAATTAATTAGTAAAAGGAAAGCACAGATGAAGGAACTTTTTTGTAGTATGGTTGATAAGGAAAGAACAAATAATGTGGAGTGAAGGTATGAGGCAACTTTGAGCAAAGCACACAGAGAAAGGAGGAAATAATCACAGATAAAGCCAGTCAATATAAAGACAGAGAGTCTTGAAAAAGACAACAAGAACATTTTTGTTAAAAGTGAATACAGGGGAAAAAAGTGAATTTAATGAAATTAATACAATATTATATGTCCAATATGCTTCAATTAAAAAAGTGAATATAGAGAAAGTTATAAATGTGCATGTTGCTAATAGCTTTAAGAAACACCCAAATATATTTTATTTTAGCAATGCCTTTAATTAAATATAAACAGCAAATTCAGTAGTTATGTCAACTTCTATTTTAGTAACATGTTTAAAACGGATTACAAATCTCCTAGTAACAATGGAGTCACAGTTCTTTGTGAAAAAAAAAAATTGTTTTTCTGCAGCAGTTTGTTCTAAAAGGCAATGTATTTGTAGAGACAGACTTTAACACCAAAGAGGTATTATTTTGAGGCAAAGTATGTGAATTTCGACTTGGAGCATGCTCCTTGAAGTGCATTTAATTTTCTAAAGGATGTTTTTTGCACAAAGTTAAACAAAAGGCTTGACAAGGGTTTTAAAGTCCTGTTAAAGATTTCCTAAGAGTTCTCATCTCACTTGCCTCCATTTTACTTCTGCTTCTCTGTGGTCACTACTGCTACGCAAGAAGCAATTTTGTAAGCATTTATATGGCTGTGAGCCACGTATGAGTCAATTAGATTGCCTATTTTTTAAATCTCTCTAACAGTTTATAGAACAGACTAACCCCTTCTCTCACACTGCACCAGGCCTGGATTCTGCCCTTTTGAGGAAGAATACATTAGAACCAAAAAAAAAAAAAAAAAAAAAAAAAAAGCACTCAATGAGATAAGAGCAGAAAGAGTAATAAATTTTTCTTTCCCTCCTCCTCTGAAAAATGATACACAGGGCACTTGGGTGGCTCAGATGGTTAAAGTGTCTGCCTTGGCTCAAGTCATGATTTCCAGGTCCTGGGATCGAGCCCGTGTCCGGCTCCAGGCTCAGCAGGGAGTCTGCTTCTCCCCCTGCTCATGCTCTCTCTCTGTGTCTCTCTGTCTCAAAAGAATAAATAAAATCTTTTAAAAAAGTGATATACAAACTCCTCTTGAGATCTATTTGAAACACATGAGCAATGCTTAGAAAAGAGTAATTCATTAGTAACAGGGTTCAACATATTCCCCCTCCCTAAATACCCTCAACCCAGTCCCTTATTCTTCTATATTTGTTTGTTTTAGATTCACTAAGCCATGTTGTTTACCAAAATTGCAAATAACTTCCCATGAGAAACCCATTTACTATGAATACAGGTCTCTGTAGATAGAAGAGAAAGTCAGCAATGGGAAACGTATTCTGTTCAACATCACTCTAGGCCAGTATTCAACAGAGCTAAACATAATGGACTAATAAAAAGAGTAGCATGGATAATACGTAGAAAACAAGAGATAGAAAAAAATGTGTTTAATTGCCTCTGGGGGCACAAGACTTGCCTTCTTTCCTCTTTTCTTCCTTTTGCCCTTCACTACTATGTCTGATGAAACCAATATTAACATTAGTTTGCATTCCCTGAGCACAGGGCAGATGTTTAGGCCACTAGTGATGAGAAGTGGGTTAATAGTGTGTGAAAAAGAATTCAACCTGGAATTGCTGCTTCATGTGTTTGCATGTTAAGAATTACTTGGCATGCCTTGATAAGATAATCGGATGCTATTTTATTCGACACATACATTCTATATTAGACAATACAGCACTTGATGTTGGCCATTAGCTACATAGGGTCAGGGACTGGACCTCCTTGTGCTCATCACTAGAGCCCAAGAGTCTAGCAGAGCTTGGCACAGATTAGACATTCAATAAATACTGAAGAATAAAGTTGCTTGGTTTACTTTTTCTAAACACTTGCAAATGCTAAAACTATTCACATTTACCCAAACACACCATGTTCTCCATATCTCCCTGTATATTGACCCATGAAAATCAGTGTAGAATTTCTCTTAAATTAGCCTTTTGTCTATAGATTCCTACATAGTCCTCAGGTTTTAGATGGAAGAATGATGCTCCTGTGATGCTTGGGTGAACTCAAGTAAGATGAGCCCTCTGATGGCCCCAGCTTAGCCAGAGGGAGTTTCCAGGCCACAGCTCAGGCAGAAGGAACCTCCCTGAGCCAGGACTCTTAGGTGACCAGGGTGCCTATTGTCTACAAGGAAAAGTACTGGAGCTTCAAACAGAAAGAACTCCAGAGACTGAAGAGATTTCCCTCGAGAGTCTTCAGCTGAGTACTGATTAACATTTACACGTAAGACACTACCTGAGGCTGGGGGAAAGAACAATGAAAAGGTTTAAAAGAAATAATCCCTGGAGTTAATCCATTGATGGGAGTGATACCTGTTCCCTATCTAGAGTAGAAATCCTCCTAATTCACAGAATGTTGGCCAGAAAGGTTTTGCCTCAGTAGAGGGACAAAAATTGCCATAGACTCAAAGCTGCTCTAGTTCCACCTACCCCAACTCAAAAGCAAGAATTGTGTACTAGTTTTCTATCCCTGTGTAACAAACTGCCACAAGTTGTTGGCAGAATTCACTTTCTTGCAGTTGTAAGACAGAGATTCCCACTTTCTTGCTAGGTGTTGGTACAGGACCACTTTCCGCTCCCCAAGGGCCCTCATGGACAACAGAGTAGTGGGAATGTGGTCTCTAATGTTTCATCATCTTCTTTTAAAGTCTTCTCTGATTTGGTCAGGACCACCCTGGATGATGTCTCAATGCCTGCTGTGGTTCTAAATGTATGTAAAGGCAATATTTAAGACAATTACATTAAAAATGGGAGGTTAAAGGGATATAAAGATAAACACGGTTTATTTGAACTGGTAAATCATCAACAACACTAAACTGTGATAGGTTGTACATATATGAAATGTAATACCTAGAATGATGACTAAAAATCTATTCAAAGAGATAAATGCAAATGTACCATACATAAAAATGGAACTATAAAAATTGATCAGGTAAACTATTAGGAAGCAGAAAAAGGAACACAGAAGAGCAAAAAAGACAATAAACACAAAACAAAAAAATAAAATGGCACATTTAAGTCCTAAAATAACTATTACATTGAATGTAAATTATCTAAAACACCAATCAAAACTTACTGTGGAGCTAATATAATCAAGATCGTTTGGTATTGGTAGAAGAATAGATAAATGGACCAATGGAATGGAATGGAAAGCCCAGAAACAGACTTACAATGATATAGTCAACAGATCTTTGACAAGGGAGCAAAGGCAATAAAATGGAGCCATTATTGTCTTTTCAACAAATGCTACTGGAACAACTGGACATCCACACACACACACAAAATGAATCTGGACACCTTACAGTCTTCACAAAAATGAACTCAAAAAGAATCTCATGTAAATATAAAATGTAAAACAATAACTATAAAATTCCTGGAAGAGAACATAAGAGAAAATCCATGATCTCAGTATGGTGATGAGCTTTTACATACAACATGAAAGGCATGATCCATGAAATGAATAACTGATAACTTGGGCTTCATTGAAATTAAAAACTTCTACTCTGAAAAACACAAGGACAGCAGAATGAGCAGACATGTTGCAGAGTGGGGGAAAGTATTTGTAAATATTGTGCACAATATCTGATAAAGGACTCTTATCCAAAGTATACGGAGAATCCTTAAAACTCAACAGTAAGAAAGTGAACAATCCAATTTAAAAGTGAACAAAAGACCTAAACAGACACCTCACCAAAGAAGATGTACAGGTGGCAAATAAGTATATGAAAAGATGCCCAACAGCATATGTCAGTAGGGAACTGAAAATCGAAGGAATCACCATCACGCACCTGTGAGAATGGCTAAAATGTGAAACATTGGCAATATTAAATGCTGACAGAGAATATAGATCAATAGCAGCTTCCCTTCACTGCTGGTCGAATGCAAAATAGTACAGCCGCTTTGGAAGACAGTTTGGCACTTTCCTATAAAATTAAACATATTCTTACCATACAATCCAGTAATTGCACGCCTTAGTATTTGCCCAAATGAATTGAAAACTTATGTCCACACAAAAACCTGCACATAGATGTTTATAGCAGATTTATTTATAGTTGTCAAAACTTGGAGCAGCCAATATGTCTTTTAGTGGGTGAATAGATTAACTTTAGTACAACCGGACATTGGAATTTTATTCAGCACTTAAAAGGAGCTATACAGGGAGCCTGGGTGGCTCAGGCAGTTAAACGTCCCACTCTTGGTTTTGGCTCAGGGTCATGAGATCAAGTCCCACCTGGGGCTCCACGCTTGGGACTCTTTCCCTCTTCCTCTCCTTCCCTTTCTGCCCCTCCCCTCGCATCCATGCAGGCACACACGCTTGCTCGCTTTCTCAAATAAATAAATATAATCTTTTTAAAAAGCGCTATTAAGCCATGGAAAGATACAGAGGAAAATTAAATGCATATTACTAAGTGAAAGAAGCCAATCCGAAAAGGTTACATACTACATGACTCCAGCCATATGACATTCTGGAAAAGGCAAAACTATAGAGACAGTAAAAATGTTAGTGATGTAGGTGGTTGTGGGGAGAAAAGCATGAACAGGTACAGCGCAGAGGATTTGGAGGGCAATGAAACTACTCAGTATGACACTATTATGGTGATGACTACATGTCCATTATATATTGGTCCATGCCCATAGAATGTAAAACACCAAGACTGAACCCTAACGTGAACTATGGACTTTGAATGATAATGATGCATCATTGTTGGGACATCATTTATAACAAATGTGTCACTTAGGTACAGGATGTTAAGTAGAAGAGCCTTTGCATTTCAGAGGCAGGGATATATGGGAACGTTCTGTGCTTCCCACTCAACTTTGCTAAACCCAAAATCGTTCTAAAAAATAAAGTCTATTAAAATTCTTTTCAAAAATGGAAATATTTAGGGGTCCTTGGGTGGCTCAGTGGGGTAGGCATCTGCCTTCAGCTCAGGTCATGATCTCGGGGTCCTGAAATAGAGTCCTGTATCAGGTTCTCTGCTCAGCAGGGAGTCTGCTTCTCCCTCTCCCTCAGCCCCTCCCTACCTCATGAGCACACGCTCTCTCTCAAATCAATAAATAAAATCTTTTTTTAAAATATAGATATTTAGAACTCCTCTTTGTGAGTTATTTAGTATTTTTTTAAGGATTTTTTTATTTATTTGAGAGAGAGAGAGAGCATGAGAGGGGAGAAGGTCAGAGGGAGAAGCAGACTACCCATGGAGCTTGGAGCCTGATATGGGATTTGATCCTGGGACTCCAGAATCATGACCTGAGCTGAGAGCAGATCAGTCACCCAACCAATGGAGCCAACCAGGCACCCCAAGTTATTTAGTATGTTTTACAGCACATCTAAACTTGGCTTCTCAGCCTCTCGAATGGTTTGGTTTTTCAAATTTTTCATACTTTTATAATGTTAAAAGTAGTTTAATGTTTAATTTTTATAATGTTAAAACTATGCTATAATGTCAAAACTTTATAATGTTAAAAAACCTCTTTTTAAAAAGATTTTATTTATTTGAGCCGGGGTGGGGGGAGGAGCAGAGGGAGAGGGAGAAGCAGACTCCCTGGAACAGGGAGCCTGATGTGGGGCTCCATCCCAGGAGCCTAGGATCATGACCTGAGCCAGAGGCAGATGCTTAACCAACTAAGCCATCCAGATGCCCCAAGGATACCATACTTCTATTAAAATATCAGATAAGAATATTCCTTCAAGGTCAAAGAATATAAAAAACATAAGTGTACTCATAAGATATGCAATGTAACTATACACACCATATTTTTGAAAAACCTTAAAAATTGTATAAATATTTGGTCCTTCATACTAGGTACTAGAAAAAGGAAAAATTTTTTAACTTCCTTTTTTAATGCAACTGAAAATAGTACAGAGTCTTTACTTGTATATTAAAACAAACACACATACACAAATATATTCAAACACATGCAAATTCACAGACTATGAAGTCAGACATCTTATTCAAATTATATTTCTATCTTACACTGGCTTCCTGACATGTATAAGTGAATTCATATTCTGAGGCTTAATGTCTTTATCTATAAAATGGAGATATGTCAGAGGGTTATGATAATCAGATAAAAGTCTACAAATACATAGGCACATAATAAGGGCTTAATAAACATTGGTAAATATAACAAATATTTATTAAAATTATAAATATTGACTATTAATACATTCACCCAACACCTTTCTGATATTTTATTCCATGTAATTTATAAACTTTTAAAATAAATAGTATATCTTAGTGAAAAAACTGTATTTGTCTCCTTATGAAAAAACTTAAAAAGTGTTTATAATTAAAATTTTTAATCTTTTGGTATGCTTCTATTTAGAAATCTGATCATTATATAGTAATAGTGAGAAACTGAATAATGAAATGAACAATCCACTTATAAATAATTGTTTTTTTACTTTTCACGAGTGCCAATTCTTAGTCATTAGTCATTATGAATACATTTTCCCTTTCCCAATTGCCAATTCAGTGAAAAATGCATTAAACTCCAATTAATTTAGAGTACAAGCAGTTGAGTTAATCAAGTAATTGAAAAAAATTTTACATTCCAAATTTGTTCAGAAAATCCCAGTCAAAATTAATTCCAAACAGGCAACCTAATTTGGAGAACTTTTAAAAAAATATTTTTATTTCTTTGTAACTATATTCTTTAAGGCTGTGTGGATTTCAATTTTTATTTTATTTTAAGTTTTCATTAAATTCTAGTTAGTTAACATATAGTAATGTAATATTGGTTTCAGGAGTAGAATTTAGTGATACATCACTTACATATAACACCCAGTGCTCATCATAAGTCAAAACTTTTTTAGATTATGCTTTCAATTGTTTCTTATAGTTTCCATGAACAAAGTTTATGTCAATACATGGTGTTCAAAAAGATGGTGCTGAACCCACTAATTCTGAATAATGTAAGCAATTCATTATAATTTGTGCTCAATAAATTATTTTAAAATGTAATTTTTTGTACTTTAATTTTTTTCATCAATCTCACATATTTCAAAACCCACATATATCTTATGTGCAGAGACATTAAAACTATGCTTTGCAAGGGGGCATCTGTGTAGCTCAGTTGGTTAAGCAGCAGACTCTTGATTTAAGCTCAGATCATGATTTCAGGGTCCTGGGATTGAGCCCCACATCCAGGCTTTGGCTCCATGCTCAGCAGGAAGTTTTCTTGAGGATTCTCTCTTCCTCTCCCACTGTCTGCCCCCCGCCCTGCTCACACTCTCTTCCTTTCTCTCTCAAACAAACAAATAAATCTTCAAAAAAAAAAAAAAGTAACTGTGCTTTGCAGGGTAAAATAGGTGAAGAGGATTAAGATGTACAAACTTCCAGTAATAAATTAAGGAACTCATGGGGATATAATATAGTCAATAATATTTCAATAACTTTGTATGGTGACAGATAATAACTAGACTTATCATGGAAATAATTTTGTAATGTATAAAAATATTGAGTCATTATGATATACACTTGAAACTAACAGGATACTGTATGTCAATTATGCTTCCATAGAAAAAAAATACTATGTTTTGCACAGTCTAAAAATCCTGATTACACAGTAAGACTATTCCAGCTGACCTCATCTGAAACAGAAGTTATGTATATATATATCTTGAGATGTAGTGATGATTGAATATGAATTCTGAGAACGTGAAGACTGGTATTTAGGGGTGATATATTTTAGAAATAGCTGAAGAAAGATTTCTAGCTTTTCAAATTTAGTCTTTTAAAGATAAGATGTACCATGTGTATTCATAGAAATATTTTGTTTTCTTAAAATACCTTTAAGTGAACATGGATTCATTGAAAAGAATACAGACAGATTGAATCATCTCATTAAAAATAGAAAGCAGAGGAATTGCTATAAAGGATAAAAGACTTTTAAACATAATTTGCGTGTGGGGTGCCTGGGTGGTGCAGCTGGTTAAGTGTGGGACTCTTTGTTTTGGCTCAAGTCATAGTATGTGGGTCTTGAGATTGAGCCCCATGTTAGGCTCCACACTCAGTGCTAAGTGTGCTTCAGATTTTCTCTCCCTCTCCCTCTGCCCCTCCCACTCATGCTCTCTCTTTCTCTCTCGAATAAATAAATACATCTTTAAAAATATTAATTTACTTGCAATATATATAAGTCAAATCATCATGCTATTTGCTCAAATATACAGTGCTGTATATCAATTATATTTCAATAAAACTGAAAGAAAAAAATTTGCTGAAATACCAATTGTTTCTCTCCATAAAGCAAGAAAGGAATCTGAAAGAAATATAAGCCAAATAAAGGCATCATCTTTCCCAGCTAAAACTGAATTATTAAGATGATAAGTCTTATAGGTACTATAATAAGCAATATTAATAACTAATATTAGAGTTCTACAGTTCATTTAATTATTTCTTATCAATTATCTTATTTGTTTCTCACAGAAACATCTGATGCAGGCATTATCATAATTCTCATATTCCAGGCAAAAAATTTTAGACTCAGAAAGGATACTCCCCATTTTCATCATTTGATTTTTCTGCCAAATCACGGCAAAGATAGCTTTCCCTTTCTCTAGGCAGTAAGAGTTATTTTCTGGTTTATAGTGATTTTTTTTTAAAAGCCCCATGCTGTGGAAATAATGGTCAAGAATAGGTGGCAAGGTGGGCACCTGGGTGGCTCAGTGGGTTAAGTCGCTGCCTTTGGCTCAGGTCATGATCTCAGGGTCCTAGGATCGAGTCCCGCATCGGGCTCTCTCTCTTTGCCTGCCTCTCTGCCTACTTGTGATCTCTGTCTGTCAAATAAATAAATAAAATCTTTAAAAAAAAAAAGAATAGGTGGCAAGGGATTACTATTTCCTCTACCATTGACACAGCAAGCTCTGATGGCCAATGCTGCCTTGTTAGGACTAAAAACAACCTAACAGAACTCTCCACTATTTTGAGATCCAGAAATAGATATCAAGCCAATCCTGGCTCCCTCAGGAATTTAGGTTGGCATTTAGGGAGTGGGAGTGTGTATACTTTGGCATTAGGGGTCACTCTGATGCTCAGTCCCTCTGATGTTTACTAGAACACAATTTCGGGGAAAACAGGACAAGGAACAGGCTAGAGATCCCAAAATGTAAGAAAAATAAAGTGTTCCATACAGAATTTCAATTTTTTCAAGCTATTATGTCAACTAACCTCCACAGAATGCTTTCTAAAATTTTTCTCTTTTGCTAATGTGAGATCGCCTTAAATTTGGAGGGCATGTGTTTCGGTCACTACACAGCTCTCAACTTGTTCTGAAAGCCAAATAGTTCTGTATTTAGAAACATGTAAACTACGTAGTTAGCTGACAAAAGTAGATTAAGATATGTGAGAGTGGAAGAGGGAGGAGTTCCAGTTTGTGAATCTGGAGAGCTTATATTGAAAAAGATTTGGAAAAAGAAGTATTAGCATGGACAAAGAGAGATATTACATAACTATAAATGGAGAACTCATCAAAAAGATGTAACAATCCTAAATGTGTATGAACCTAAAAATAGGTTTTCAAAATATATGAAGCAAAAACTTATAGAACTAAAGGGAAATATATACATGGAGATATCAGTACTTCTTTCTCAGAAATCAATAGAACAATATAATAAAAAATCAATAGAGTATGAAAGAATGATACTTTCAACCAACTTGATCATTTATAAAATATTCTACCATCAGCAGAATATAAATTTTTTAAAATGCACATGGAACATTTATTAAGATAGACCACAGTCTGGATCATAAAGCAAATCTTAACAAATTTAAAGACTTAAAACCATATTAGAATAGGCAAATTCATAGAGACAGAAAGTAGGATACAGATACAAGGGGCTGGAGAGAAGGAAGAATTTTTGTTTAATAAGTGCAGAGTTTCTATTTGAAATAATTAAAAAGTTCTAGAAGCAGATCGTGGTAATAGTTACACAGCATTGTGAATGTGTGAAAAGCCATTGAACTATACACTTAAAAA
The DNA here is from genome assembly GCF_009829155.1 of Mustela erminea. Lineage (NCBI taxonomy): Eukaryota > Metazoa > Chordata > Mammalia > Carnivora > Mustelidae > Mustela > Mustela erminea. The sequence goes on from NC_045626.1 coordinate 49,303,368, forward strand.
GATTAAAATGATAGATTTCATATTATGTATCATTTACCACAGTGGATAAAATTAATTAGGGAAAAAATTGCTATTAAACATATTAAAACTATGTTATCTAACAAAATAAAATTAAATAAGAAAATAATAGAAAAGTATCAGGAAAATCCTCAAATATTTGGAAATTAAACAATGCATTTCTAAATAAACCAGGTGCCAAAGAGGAAATTTTAAGAGGAGTTAGAAAATATTTAAAACTGAATGAAAATATAGCATATAAAAATTTGTGGAATGTAGCCAGTACTTAAAGGGAAATTTATAGAAACAATGCTTGTATTAGACAAAGATCTAAAATCAGTAGCCTAAGATTGCAGCTTAAGAATCTAGAATATTGGGACGCCTGGGTGGCTCAGTTGGTTAAGCAGCTGCCTTCGGCTCAGGTCATGATCCCAGTGTCCTGGGATTGAGTCCCACATTGGGCTCCTTGCTCGGCGGGGGAGCCCGCTTTTCCCTCTGCCTCTGCCTGCCTCTCTGTCTGCCTGTGCTCGCTCGCTCGCTCTCCCTCTATCCCTGACAAATAAATAAATAAAATCTTTAAAAAAAAAAAAAAAGAATCTAGAATAAAGGAGCGCCTGGTTGGCTCAGTGGGTTAAGCTTCTGCCTTCCACTCAGGTCATGATCCCAGGTTCCTAGGATTGAGCCCCACATCAGGCTTTCTGCTCAGTAGTGAGCCTGCTTCCTCCTCTCTCTGCCTGCCTCTCTGCCTACTTGTGATCTCTCTCTCTCTCTCTCTCTGTCAAATAAATAAATAAAATATTTTTTTAAAAAAATAGAATCTAGAATAAAGGGATGAGGACTGCCTGGGTGGCTTAGTCAGTTAAGCATCTGACTCTTGATTTTGGCTCCAGTCATGATCTCAGAGTTGCTTGGGATTCTCTTTCTACCTCTTCTTTTGCCCCTCCCCTCCTCAAAAAAAAAGAATCTAGAAAAAGGGAAGCAAATTAAATGCAAAGGAAGGAAGGAAATAATAAAGGTAAGAATAGAAATCAATACATTTGAAAACAGAAAAATAATAGAGAAAACAAAAAAATCCAAATGACCTTGAAAAAAACAATAGAATTTAGAAACATCTAGCCAAACTAACTAAGAAAAAAGAGAAGATACCAACTACCCTGATATTAAGAATGAAATAGGGTCCATCACTACAAACATTATGAGGACAATAGAGGAATATGATGAAAAAAATTGATTTCCAGAAATAAAATAACTTAGATGAAATAGAGCAATTCTTTGAAAAACAAAGATTAATAAAACTCCTTCAAGAAGAAATGGATAACCTAAATATCTACTAAAGAAATGAAATTTACAGCTTAAAAATTCCAACAAACAACACTCTAATACCAAATATTTAGAAATATATCAATTCCATACAAACTCTACCAGAAAATGGTAGGGGAAGGAACCTTTCCCAATTTATTTTATGAGTCTAGCATTGCCATGATAACACAACAAGCAAAAAAGAAAAAGAAAGAAAGAAATGTAATATAAACACAGACACAACAAAACCTTCAAAATTTTAGTAAATTGAATCCAGCAATACATAGAAAGGATAAAACATCATGATAAGTTTGGGTTTATCCAAGAAATGGAATGTTGGTTTAACATTTATAAATCTGTTTTTTGGGGGGGTGCCTGGGTGGCTCAGTGGATTGAGCCTCTGCCTTCAGCTTGGGTCATGATCCCAGGGTCCTGGGATAGAGCCCCGAATCAGGCTCTCTGCTTGGTGGGGAGCCTGCTTCCCCCTCTCTCTCTGCCTGCCTTTCTATCTACTAGTGATCTCTGTCTGTCAAATAAATAAAAAAAAATCTGTTTTTTTGGTAAATCTGTAATTTACCATACCAACAAAATACAAAAGGAAAACCACATAATCATCTCAAGAGGTGCAGAAAAAACATCTATACTTGAATTTTTAGAAAGCTTATCAAACTAAGAATAAAAAGAAACTTCCCCTATTTTAGTAGAGAACATCTGTAACTAACATAATGGTGAAAGACTGAATGCTTTTCTTTATGATCAGGCAAAGAAAGGATGTCCACCCTCATTGCTTTTATCTAACACTGTACTAGAGGGACAACCCAGTGCAAAAAGACAAGAAAACTAAATATAAACACAGACTGAAAAGAAAGAAACCTCTCTTTATTGACTGATAACAAATAGAGAACCCCAAAGAATGTATAAGAAGCTATTGGAGATAGTAAGTGAATTTAGGAGAGTCATAAGATTCAAGGTCAATATACAAACATCAATTCTACTTTAATAACGTAGCAAAAACTATTAGAAATTGAAATTCGAAAACTCTATGATAGTGGGGCCCCTGGGTGGCTCAGTTGGTTAAGCATTGTCTTTGGCTCATTTTTGAGCTCATTTATGATCTCAGGGTTCTGGGATCAAGCCCCATTTTGGGCTCCCCACTCAGTGGGGAGTCTGCTTGTCCCTCTCTCTCTGCATCTCCACCCTGCTTATGCTTGCTCACACTCTCTCAAATAAAATCTTTTTAAAAAAAGAAAACTATGATAACATAAAAATATGAAATATTTAGGTATAATCTAGCAACATATATGCTAAAAATTGTAAATTATTGATGTAAGAAATAGAAGAAGACCCAAACAAATGGAGAGTATACTATATTAATGGATTGGAAGGCTTTTTAGAATATTAATTTGCCCAAATTGATCTATAATTTTAATGTAATGTCCATTGAAATCTCAACAGAGTATTAGCAAGTTGATTCTAAAATTTCATAAAGGACCTACAATAGCCAAAACAATTTTGAAATGGGAAAACACACTACCTGATTTAAACTTACTATAAATCTATGGTTATCAGGACAGTATAGCACTAGTAAAGGATAAACATATAGACCCACTGCATAAAACAGAGTTTAGTTTCATACAAATTGGTCAACTGGCTTTTTACAGGTTTGTCAAAGAACTCAGTGGTGAAAAATTATTTTTTCAGCAACTGTGATCAATTTGACACCCATATGCAAAACTAAGAGAATGATCTTTCTGTTGTTGATTTATAATATTTAATTATGTTCAATTAACGTACTTTGTATTGTTTTAATTTATTTGAATTTGTCAAGATGTGTTCTTGCTGGGGTGCCTGGGTGGCTCAGTCATTAAGCACCTGCTTTCCGCTTAGGTCATGGTCCCAGGGTCCTGGGATCAAGCCCCACACTGGGCTCCCCGCTTAGCAGGAAGCCTGTTTCTCCCTCTCCCACTCCCCCAGCTTGTGTTTCCGCTCTCGCTGTCTCTTTGTCAAGTAAATAAATAAAATCTTAAAAAAAAAATTTGTTTTTGCTTCCAGGTATTTTGTGTAAAGTCTCATTACTAGGTGTGTACCCACTTAATATTCTTATGTCTTCTTGGTAAGTGACCATCTTACAATTCTCTAATGTCATTTTTTTTTTATCCTAATAATATTCCTTGTTTGGCAGTTTACCTTGTCTAATATTAAAATACTCACTCCAGGGGCACCTGGATGCCTCAGTCGGTTAAACATCTGCCTTTGGCTCAGGTCATGATCTTAGGGTCTTGGGATCAAACCCCGTATAGGGATCCCTACTCAGTGGGGATTCTGCTTCTCCCTCTCCCACTGCCGTCCCCCAACTCATGTGTGGGAGAAAGAATCTCTCCCTCTCAAGTAAATAAATAAATAAATAAAATCTTTTTAAAAAACTAGCTACTCTGAATTCCTTTTGATCATTGTTTGCATAATACATCTTTTCCATCCATTCATTTTTAACTTTTTTTAATATTTAAACTAGGTTTCCTGAGAAGAACATGTAGATTTTTTTAATCCAATTTGACTACTTTTATCTTTTAATTGGTGTGTTTACCATATACATTTAAAATAATTATTTAATATAATTACAATATAATTGGTGTGGTTGGTTTTAGGCCTACTATTTTTCTACATATTTTTTTGTTTGCCTTTTTCCTCTTTCCTACCTGTTTTTGGATAGTTAAATGGTTTTACTATTATATTATATTTTATCTATTTATATTCTATTTTATATTTTAAACACTGCTCTTGATAGTACAGTAGAATATTTAACATTTTAGAGTCTACTTAGAGTAATGTTTTAATTTTTAAGTAATATGGTGAAGTTTACAACTACATAAATCCCTTACTCTTTTCCCTTTATGCTATAGCTGTCATGTGTTTTAAATTAACATGCATTCATTTTTAAAATTTATTTTTTAAGAATTTATTTGTTTAATAAAGAGAGAGGGAGGAAGGGAAGGAGAGATGGAGGGAGGGAGGGAGCACACAAGCAGGGGAACAGCAGCAGGAGAGGGAGAGAGAGAATCTCCAGCAGACTCTCTGCTGGGCATGGAACCCAACTCAGGGCTCCATCCCATGACACTGAGAGCAGGACCTGAGCCAAAATCAAGAGTTGGATGCTTAACTGACTGAGTCACCCAGGTGCCCCTAAATTAACGTGCATTTAAAACCCCATCAGACAGGGGCACCTGGGTAGCTCAGTTGGTTGAGTGTCTGCCTTCAGCTCAGGGTCCTGGGATTGAGTCCCATGTTGGGCTCTCTGCTCAGTAGGAAGCCTGCTTCTCCCTCTCCTTCTGACCTTTCCCACTGCTTGTTCTGTCTCTCTTTCTCAAATAAATAAAAAATTAAAAATAAAACCCTATCAGACAATGTGAAAATTTTTCTTCCAATAATTACACATATTTTGGGGGTAACTGGCTGGCTCAGTAGAGTCTGCAACTCTTGATCTCAGGGTCATGAGTTAAAGCCCCACACTGAGTGTGGAGCCTACTTCAAAAAATGTTAAAAAAATAATTACACATATTTTAAGGGACTTTTAAAAAAGTATTCTAAATTTACTCAGATATTACAGTTTTTATTCTTCTTTCATTCCTAAAGTTCCAAGTTTCTTCTAGTATTATTTTCCTTCAGTCTGAAGAATTTTATCATTTCTTTTAGTTACCATGTGTTCTTTTAGTTCGTCTTCATCTAAGAAGATCTTTATGTTTCCTTCATTCCTGAAGGATAGTTTTGCTGGATATAAAATGTTGGGTTAATAGTTCTTTCCAATCATTTTAAAAATGTTGTTCTACTATTTTCTGTTCTCCATGGTTTCTGATGAGAATTCCACCATCATTATTAACATCATTGTTTTCCTATATTTGTCATTTTTTCCTTAGCTGCCTTCAAGATTTTTTTCTTTACGTTTAATTTTCAGTAATTTGATTATATGTGTTTGAGTGTGATTTTCTTCTTCTTTTCTTTTTTTTTTTAATTTTATTTATTTATTTGACAGAGAGTGAGAGAGAACACAAGCAGGCAGAGCAGCAGGCAGAGAGAGAGGGAGAAGCAGACACCTTGCCAAGCAAGGAGCCTGACATGGGGTTTGATCCTAGAACCCTGGGATCATGACCTGAGCTGAAGGCAGTTGCCTAACCAACTGAGCCACCCAGGCACCCCTGAGTGTGATTTTCTTTGAGTTCATTCTGTTTTATGTTAACTTCTTAAATATACAAGTTAATGTTTCTCACAAAATTTAGGAAGTTTTCAGCCATTGTTTCCTTAAAAATTTTTTCTGCATCAGTTTCTTCATAGAACTCCACTGTTATAAATTTCAGTTTTTTTTATATAGTCCCATGACTTCCTGAAGTTCTATTCATCTCTTCCCAATTTTTTCCTCTTTGTTCTTCAGACTGAATGATTTCCATTATCTACAAGTTCACTGACCCTTTTCTCTGTCATCTTCATTCTTCTATTGAGTTCAGCCAGTAAATTTCAGAGATTGGATGTTTTAAAGATATTTTGTTCTTTTTTTATAATTTAAATTTTTTGCTGAGTACTTTTATCTTTCTATGCATTTTATTTAGTGTGTGTTTACCTTTATCTCATGGAGCTTATTATGGTACCTATTGTTTTAAAGTCTTTAAATTTCAGCATCTGTGTTATCTTAGAGTTTGTACCTGTTCATTGTCTTTTCCCTTAATAATTCCCAAAGAACCACATTTCTTAGTTATTTGCTTATCAGGTAATTTTGAATTGTATTCTGGACTTTTTGATTATTAAATTGTGTAGATATGAATCCTATTAAAATTCTCTAAGGGGTATTATTAGTAGTAGTATCACCATCATAATCATCATCATTACTGTTTTAGCAGGTGGTCAACTCAGTTAGCTTCAGACTGCAAGTTTTCAAAACCATTTTTTAGACAGCAAGCAAAACAGCTGGGTGAACAGCATCCTGGAACCCTTCTTCAAGTGTGCAGATCCTTCGTGTCTCCAGGAACTCCAGGTCTCGCCATGGTGGAGTCTGAGCGCGCCTCAGCCCGTGGCTGCTGCACTGCCTTCACCAATTTCTTGTGCACCAGAAAGGGAACTCTCCTATTTGCTGAGACTATATTGTGCCTGGTGATTCTAATCTGGTTCAGCATCTCAACACCAGGATACTCCACTCTGTCAGTGGTTGAGATGATCCTTGCTGAGATCTTCTTTGTCATCTACATGTGTGACCTACCCACCAAGATACAATCCATCAACTGGCCTTGGACTGATTTCTTCCGGTCCCTCATTGCCGTCACCCTCTACCTAATCACCTCCATTGTTGTCCTGGTCAACAGAGGAAATCGCTCCATAATCATTGCAGGGGCACTGGGCCTTGCTGCTGCATGCCTCTTTGGCTATGATGCCTACATCACCTACCCCTTGAGGTAATAAAGATATACAGCAGTCCTGACTGATTGTGCAGTGATCCATGTTGGTGGACTCTCTTTATTTCCCTCTGAGATGGGTGGGAGGTTTAAATCTTAGTTCAATTCTCAAAGCATTTTCTAGGCAGCTTTGGGTCTGTCCTGTGAATATCCAGCTCAAGAGTAAACTAGGGACTGGTACAGTTTCTTACACAGTATTAAGGAATTCTCTTCTCAACCTCACTTCCTTCCAGGTTTCCTCTTCTGTTCTCTGCCCCCGCAGAGGCCCCTTTTCCCAATTCTTCTGTGCAGAAAGGGGAGGTTTCTTTTTAGAGTTTTACCTGCTCATATCACTGCTGCTGAACAGTTTTGCAGGATGGGCCTGCCCTTGGGGCAAAGCCAAGCAAAAAAAGAGGGGTAACAACAGAACACTCATTCTCAAATGCGTTGCTTCTTCAAGTTTTGACTCCACAATCTGCCTGCTTTCATAGGCTTTTTAAGAGTCCTCGGGTCATTGTTTTTGTGTATTTTGTCCAGAGTTTTTAGTTGTAATCAGAGAGATAAGCCATACCGGAAGTGCTCTAATTTGATCAGAATTGGAAGTCACATTTTGAGAGTAGATGTAAGGAAAACATTTTCCAAGGATGTCTGTTAAGATATACAAAATTAATATAATGGAAGAGGAAGGTCTTAGAGATCATACAGCCCAGTGGAACTCCCTCTGTAGTTGCCTGGGGTAGGAAGGGGTAAGAGTGCTAAGTATAGACAATACCAATCAAGTGTATTCTTAAAATAACTGACCAAAGTCAGACCTCAAGCATTCTAGTTATGCTGAGATATCTCGATGCCCTTTCTCATACTCTTCTTCAGTGGGTAGCTTACGCAAACATCCTTTAGTGATGTCTAGAATAGTGATTTAGCATTATGCTATTCCATGGAGCCCATTCGGGACCAAAAGTAGTGCAGAGAAGGTATACTCTCTGCCACTACTTCCTGTTTCAATTAGAATAGACCATTTCTTTTTTGTTTGTTTTATTAGATTTTATGTATTTATTAGAGAGAGAGCACATGCACACACATGTGTGTTGGGGGAGGGACAGAAGGAGAGGGAGTAGTAGGCTCCCTGAGCAGGGAGCCTGATTTTGGCAGAGGGGAGGAGAGATTGATTCCAGGACCCCAGGATCACGACCTGAACAAAGGCAGACAATTAACCAACTGAGCCATCCAGGCGCCCCTAGAGCAGTCCACTTTCATCTGTTTTTCCTAATGGACTATGTCATAACATGTCAGAAGAACTAAGATTTACATTGGTAAAACACAAAGAATCACTGGTTTGCAGTAAAGACATAAAGCAGTTGGCCATATATGATGGTGCTTTCCAACTCTTCTCTGATGCTTATAAACTAGTTGGAGATCCTCTGTATAGGAGGTACTGAGGACTTGTCAGGGATTGCCCAGGGGCACTGGGGAAGGATCAGAGCAGTGTAAGTGTTTCTGCTTCCCTAATTTAAAGTGGTGGTCTGAGTCCTCTAGAGTACACTAGCTGTCATGAGCTTTTGTGCTTTACTCCCTCACTTCCAGAGCAAACTAGCTTTGCTTGATGACTTTAAGTTATCAAACCAAAATGATGCTGATCTATTTTATCCCTTTGGAGAATCTTTGCATTTCATGAGGCTCCTGACAATGGCAAGTACTTAACACAAATAAATTGTTTTAATATTTGCATTTAAGGTATCAGGCTAGTGGGGGAAGAGACTGTCCCTTGAGTATCTTATAAAACCTAGATTATACAAAGTAAATTAAACAATCTTGGAGCCATACTTTAAGGTTAGGATGACAGCTGAGTAGTTAAGGAACTTAATAGTTCTTCTCCCAATTTCTATTAAATATTCACTAAGTACTTCCAAAAGATAAAAAATGCACAACAAACTCCAAAATAAAGAATAAAAGTCAGTCATAAGAGAGATTCCTGGAAATATTTCTATTATTAAGTTTTTAATAATGCCAAATTAAGAAACAGAATGGATCTATCAGGTATGCACCATCTTTTGAATCAGGAAAGCACAGCCAGAAAATAGGTAGAAGGAACTCTGTATCATAACTTGCCCCATGATTCCCCTCATTGCTACCCATAATTAGGGAACAGAGAGCTTCACAAATGAGAAAGGTAGACAGACATGGCCTTCACTGTGTGGAAACAGACTTCTGAACAATCAGAGTGTCCCTTCCTTTCATAACAATGTCTCTTAATTCAATTTCTATAATCCCCAGCACATTATCAGCTAGGATAAAAAGAATGGGACCTTAGTATATGTAGTCCTCTCAAAGGTAAAGAATTTCAGGCGAGGTAGAGGAACATTAAAAGTAGTGAAAACTGAGGGAGGGGTAAAGTTGTCGTGCACCACTCAGTGTCATTAAAGAATAAATACAGTTACATTCTGTAGGTTACACATCCTCTTTCCAATAAAGAATTAGGAAGTGATTCTATTTCATTTCAAAGGAACTACAGAAGAAAAATGCCTATTAAACAATAAAAACTGACATAAGGCTGTGTATATCAAATCACAGAATATTAGAGGCAAGTCAGTCAGTACCTAAGTTAGATGGTGGAGAACTAAACAGCAAAACTCTATACTTTATCTTTTTTTTTTCAAACTCTGGGCCTAAATATTTTTCTCCCAACTCCAAGTTGAAAAAAAAAAGGGAGGAAAAAAGTGGGATGTATGAAATACATTTTTGTATGCAGTAAAACACAAGGGAAAGAATCTGTTTTTGAAGTCTTTATCCTCATCTAATACTGATTTATTATAGGAACAGGAAGAAACATTAGAAAGTTAAAAAAAATAATCTACATGTCTGGGGCACCTTGGTGGCTTGGTGGGTTAAATCCTCTGCCTTCAGCTCGGGTCATGATCTCAGGGTTCGAGATTGAGCCCCGCATGGCATCGGACTCTCTGCTCAGCAGGGAGCGTGCTTCCTCCTCTCTTTCTGCCTGCCTCTCTGCCTACTTGTGATCTCTCTCTGTTTGTCAAATAAATAAATAAAATCTTAAAAAAATAATCTACATGTCCATTGACAAATGAGTAGATGAATAAATGTAGTATATATGTACAATGAGATAAGATTTAGCCTTAAAAAGGAATGAAATCCTTATACATGGTACAATATAAATGAGCTTGAAGACATTACGCTAAGAGAGATAAGCCAGACACAAAAGAATAGATATTACATGATTCCGTTTATATGAGGTACCTAGAATGGTCAAATTCACAGAGACAAAAAGTAGAACATTGGTCACCTGGGGCTGAGGGGAGGAGGGAATGAGAAGTAAGTATTTAATGGATACAGAATTTCAGTTTGAGAGAATGGAAAGTTCTGGAGATGGATGGATGGTGGAACAATAATGTGAGTATACTTAATGTCACTTTACTGTACACTTAAAATAGTTAAAATGGTAAATTTTGTTATATATATTTTACTACAATAAAAATGTCACAAAAATCTATAAAAACTAAAGAAGTCAGTCACAAAAGAGTATATACTATATGATACCATTTCTGTGAAATTCTAAAACATATAACCTAATCTAATCATGATATAACCATGATATATGGTGATAGAAATCAGAATATTAATTAAGCTTGGTAAGCGATTTATAGATAGGAAGAATAAGGAAATATTTGGGAGTCCTGAAAGTATTCTATAATTGATTGGGGCAACGTTCACATGAGTGTATTTATATGTACAACTCTATTGAGTGGTACAGTTAAGGTTTATGCATATTAATAGATATGTTATATCTCAAATCCATGTCTATGAAATACAAGCTATTAAAAAAGAGAAAGCAGGGGCGCCTGGGTGGCTCAGTGGGTTAAGCCGCTGCCTTCGGCTCAGGTCATGATCTCAGGGTCCTGGGATCGAGTCCCACATCGGGCTCTCTGCTCAGCAGGGAGCCTGCTTCCCTCTCTCTCTCTCTGCCTGCCTGTCTGTCTACTTGTGATCTCTCTCTGTCAAATAAATAAATAAAATCTTTAAAAAAAAAAAAAAGAGAAAGCAGGCTAAATTGAAACAAGAACAGACTGTGAAAAGGAAACAAGCTAGAAAAGCCTTCTAAAATTTAGAAGTGCAGCAACTCGAATAAAAACCATTGGGGGGGCAGTATAGAGCAGACTTCTTGATGCAGAAAATCAAACCAGTGTTTCAGAATACAAATTTGAGATGCTTTCCCAAAATGTAGGAAATAAAAGGACAAAGAGAAATAAAGAGAGATGAGGACAAAGTTGAGAGTCCAAGTATTACCAATACATGTTTCTTTAAAAGAAGATGATGAGATGGGGTGCCTGGGTGGCTCAGTGGGTTAAAGCCTCCGCCTTCAGCTCTGGTCATGATGCCAGGGTCCTGGGATTGAGCCATGCGTCCGGCTCTCTGTTCAGCGGAGAGCCTGCTTTCTCCTCTCTCTCTCTCTCTCTGCCTGCCTCTCTGCCTGCTTGTGATCTCTGTCTGTCAAATAAATAAATAATCTTAAAAAAAAAGATGATGAGATAAACAGATCATGTGCAATGAACTAATATACATGAAAATTTTACTGAGGTGAAAAAAGACCCAAGCCCTTTAAAGAGTTCCCTTTTTTAGGAAAAAAAAATGATAAGAGATGCACCTCTAGGATTATTCCAATGAAGTCCTTAAATTTCAGAAATACACAAAGAGGGGCTCTTGCCTGGGTGGCTCAGTCCGTTAATTGTCTGCCATTAGGTTTCTTGCTCAGCAGGAAGTCTGCTTCTCCTTCTCTCTCTGCCCCTTCCCCTGCTCATGCTCTCTTGTGATCTCTGTCTCTTAAATACATAAATAAAGTCTTAAAAATAAATTACATAAAGAATCCTACAAGAGCTAAGCTAGAAAATGTTGCCAATAAAACAGCAAGACACAGTTTGGTCTTTTAATTTCCTCAGTAGAAGTAAGTCTAAAAAAGATAATGGAGGATATTTAATGAATTTTTAGGGCAAAAATTTGTGGACCCAAAAAACCTTGCCTATCCATGTTTTCATTGATGTGTGAGGACAACAGATGTTCTTAGAGATATACTAGATCTCAACTAAGTGTTCTTTATTTTAAAATTATTTAAGGTTTTATTTTAGACTACCAAAAAATGAGTAAAAATTAAAATGTGAAAAAACAGATTCTCTACAAGGACTGGAAGCAAATATAGAAATTAAACATACAGAAAGAAATTTAATTTGCAATTTAGTATCGAACCTGAAGGTAATATAGTCAAACTTAAAAGATTATAGTGTTTTTTAAAAAGGAGGAGTGTACGCCTGGGGCAAATAATACATTATATGTTAATAAAAATAATTAATAATAAAATAAAAACAAAAAAAAAGAAGAAGGAAAGATAAAATTGGGCAGAAAATGTGCTTTCTTGTCTAAATGGAAAGGTCTCAAAAGTTATAGTTTTATTCTTAAAATTTATAATCATAAAAATGCATATTTGACATTGTTTCTGTTTTTTTAAAAAGATTTATTTATTTATTTGACAGAGAGAGAGAGAAGATCACAAGCAGGCAGAGAGGCAGGCAGATGGAAAGGGGGAAGCAGGCTCCCTGCTGAGCAGAGAGCCTGATTTGGGGCTGGATCCCAGACCCCTGAACCACGAACTGAGCCAAAGGCAGAGGCTTAACCCACTGAGCCACCCAGGCACCCTGTTTATGGTTTTTAAAAAAGATTTTATTTATTTATTTGAGAGAGAGTGTGTGCACAAACAGTAGAGAGGAAAAGGGAGGAAGAGGAAAAGGGAGGAGGAAAAGGGAGAAGCAGGCTCACTGCCACATAGGGAGCCAGATGAGGGGTCTGATGCAGGGCTTGATGGGGGGCTTGATGGCAGCTACATGCAGCACTCGATCCCACGATGTGGGGATCATTCCCTGAGCCTAATGCAGATGCTTAACCAGATGAGCCACTCAGGGACCCCTCAACGTTGTTTATGTTTAAGGATAACTATTAGTAGACTAAAAACAAGAAATCTTTATCCCTAAATCAAAATCATTTTGAAGCAAAAGGAAACATTAGTTCAAAGTTATATAGAAAAATATAGAAAGCAAAAACCATGACTAAGTAGGAATTTTAAAAAAAAGAAAAAAATAACGAAAACCATAGAACTATGAGAACTTTAAAAAAAAATAATGACAAAATCATTTAATTGCAAGACAAATCAAAACAAATAAGTGAGGAGAGACTTGCGCATAAAAGTATTCATTACAGCATTGTTTGGAATAGCAAAAGGTTGGAATCAACATAAATGTCCATTAGTAAGGTATTGGTTAAATAAATGGTGCATGTAAAAATGAACTACCCTATATCTGTTAAAACGAATGAGACAGTTTTATAGTTACTGATATAGAACAATCTCTAAGGTACATTGTCAAAACAAGGAGAAAAAACATCATTGAGAGAAATGTCTATGTAACAAATACAAATGATTGTGTACTTAGGGAAAGAATACAAGAAACCAAACAACCATTCCCTTTTGTGTGGGGGAACTAGTGGCTTGTGGACAGAGGTGGGAGGAAGAATTACTTTCCATTATGTATCATACTGTATCTTTTGGATTTATATGTCATATGCATGTATTAACTATATAAAAATAATTATGTAAAATTTTACAGAACATGGATTGGAACTAGAACTACTTCATGACCTCTGTAAGGACTTAAATTCACTGTATGTGTATGATGCTGAAGTTGATAATATTTGGCTTTTGCACAGGGAGAAGTAGAAAGAATCAGTTCAATGACAGAAGAAGAAGAATAAAATAGACCCACAGGAAGCTGAGATGAGAACCATTTTGGCCTGGAAAGACTGAGAGAGTATCATTGGTTCCTCAGAATTTCTCAACTCTTTTGTTCTGTTTTACTTCTTCATATTTTCCAAAATCTTAAAAATAAGTGTGTACTATTTTTGTAATGAAAAGAAAAACATGATTATTGCTTTTAAAGTCCTAGCCTATTCCCTAGGGAGTGTATAAGACAGCAGTGACAAGAACACATAAACAAAGCAAATGTATAAATTCAACTAGCAGATTATTTACACTGTCTCCAAAAAAAAAAAAAAAAATGGGGGGGCTAAAGTGCAAAAAGTGTCATGGTTATTAAAAAAGAATATATAGAGTATATGTGGGTAATGTTTCTATGTTGATGGGTGAATATGAAGAATCAGTGCCTCTCTTCAAGTTACAGAAACCTTAGGAAAGGTGTTATATTTCGGGAAGTCTTTGAATGATGGAAGGGAGATCAAAATAGTGCAACGTTGAAAGCAGACACTTTTCTGTTTTCAGGTATGGAAGTCCTAAATTTGGGACTGAGATGATTGACAAAAGTTGTGATGAATAAAAAAGGGAAGTAGATACTGGGTGATGAGCCTGTTGCTGCCAAAAAAGGCAATTCTTCTATGAAAGGGCCTTAAAGAGGAAGATGTAAGAACCTAAAAAGCAGTGGGTCAGAAAGCACACTTAGTCTTGGGACTTAGTGGAGTGGTGCTAGGTAGGAAGGGAAAAATTGGATGGAAGGCTGTTGCAAAAAATGGGAAACAGTATGAGACCATCTGTGTATATCTGTTATAATCTCCTTGATCTGGGCTTCCCTCTCTAATTGTGGTCATGTACCCACCATCTCAGGGGTTCCATAAACATAACAGTCCTCGTCCTTGGAAAAAATTGTACTGTCAGTGATTTGCATGCTTGGGCTTGTGTGACATTTGTAGGGTCCCTGAGATGGTAATGACATAGAGTGAGAAAATAATTGTTTTACAGAAATCTGTTTCTTTCTATTTCTCCATTCTGTTTCTAGGGTCAATGCAAGTATTTTGCAGTTGAATGGAATAGCAGCTTCTAAGAAATAAAAAACAGATGTTGGAGGAAGGCATTCAGGGTGAGTCAGGAGAAGCCCTTAAGGCACTCTCCTCACTGTGTGCTCTACACTTTTTCTTGCTTTAATCTTGATAGATGCTGAAATTCCCAACTATGCCTAGGCAGCACCCAGTCTGTAATGGATCTAAAAATGACCAACTACACCGACTCCCAAGCCTGACTGTCCTGTGGAAAGAAAAGAATAGCTTGGCTGATCTCATAAGGAGTCCTCTCAGGTAAAGGAATATAGTCTTCCTGATTCACTTCTCAGATCTAGAAAAAAAATACATATATACTATATTGGGGTAAATATTAATCATATAAAACCAAGCTCTTAAAACAGAACCTCAATTTTTTACAACTGTCTGTTCATTAAAGTTGTTCAGAATCAAGTGAAGCTGTTCTACATTAAAAAAATTTTTTATTGCCCTTTTGGAAAGCTGTGTTAAATATAATAAGTATCATACTTTCTTGGAAATGTTAGCTAAAGTTTCTATAGGAACTTAGCCACATCACATTCTTAGCACATTTGTGGTATGCATTTTTGAAATTGCATGCAATTTATGGTAATGAATTAAAACTGATATGCAATTTACAGTATGTACCTGAAATTTTAGTATTTATTTTTAAACAGGATAGGCATGATTATGCACAAAATTGAGAAAATATAAAAGTACAGGTAAAAATGTGTTTTTTAAACTTTATTTTTTAAGATTTTACTTATTTTCTTGAGAGAGAGAGATAGCAAGTGAGGGAGAGAGTACGAGGTGGGGGGGGCAGGGACAGAGGAAAAGGGAGAAAGAGAGCCCCCACTGAGCAGGGAGACTGATGTGGGGTTCCATCTCAGGACCCTGGAATCATGACCTGAGCCGAAGGCAAAAGTTTAACTGAGTGAGCCACTCAGGTGCCCTAAAAATGTGTTTATAAATTCATAATACCTTTTTTTAAAAAAATGATTTATTTATTTATTTGACAGACAGAGATCACAAGTCGGCAGAGAGGCAGGCAGAGAGAGAGAGGGAAGCCGACTCCCTGCTGAGCAGAGAGGCCAATGCAGGGCTCAATTCCAGGACCCTGACACCATGACCCAAGCCAAACGCAGAGGCTTTAACCCACTGAGCCACCCAGGTGCCCTTCATAATACTTTTTAAAATCTGGAAGTATTTGTTTAAAAAGCTTTATAATTCTTTTGAATAAAGGTTTTGTTGAAGACAGTAAACATTGACAATGTTTGACATTGACAGTAATTGACAGTAAACAATGACAGTGAATTTGTCATTCTTTTACAACACTCCATTATGGGCAGCTTCCTTATATAGTGGATAATACTAAAAAGCATGAAATATATATTTATCTATACACATATTTATGAATGATTCTTTCCCTGAAATCCAGGTATTTGGATTCATTTATTGCTGATAAACTACCCCAAAACTTAGTGGCTCAAAGTAGTGATCACTTTATTATTTCTTCATGGTTCTACTGTGTGCTTGGAGGGATTAACTTGTTTCTGTTCCATGTAGCATCATCTGGGGGTTTCAGATGCCTAGGGGCTGCTGGAATGGCTTGACTTGGGTCATAAGTCTGGAGTCTCTGTTCTGAGGGTCTGCTGGACTCCTCCGTTGTCCTCCATGTGATTTCTTGTGGTTAGTAATCGTGAATTTCCTCACACCATGGTGACCTCAGTTTAGTTGGATATCCCAGAGCACTAAATTTTTGGTTGCCAGGCAAACTGTCAAAGTTGGGCCTGATATTGGCACAGTGCCATTTTTGCTGCATTCTATTGGTTAGAACAGCTCACAAGGCCCCAGCCTCGATTCAGTGTAGGAGGGAACTCCAGGAGGCCATGCATCCTGGGAGACACAGTTCACTGGGGGCCATCTTTGGAAGCTAGCTTTCAAAACACATCAGTGTTTATGAAAGAAATTCCATACACATTAAACTGAGTCTATTTCCTACCAAATAACCAAAACTAAAGAATGCTGAACTTAATTGTCTTTCACTATTCACAAGTCTACACCCAAATCTTTTTGATTTTTCCATGATCTTTCCCAAATATGTCTCATTCAAATTCTTTCAGCACTACAGTCTCTCTATTGGGTCCTAGCATGAGTCTCATCTAAACTAAATGTTTCCAGATGTTTGAATTCCCAAAGCCAGAAAAATTAAGATATAATTAACTTAATCTATGTATTTGCATAGAATTGCTAACTCTGTAAGTTTAAATTTCCAAGAACATTAAAAACTATACCATTTACTATTACTTTTGTTTCTAAAAGGTACATTTAAAAAAAAAAGTAGTAAAAATAATTTCAGACTGAACAACAGCTTTAAATAGAACTGCTTACTTTATGAAAATATGTAATAATTATTCTCATTTTGCTGTAGTTCAGGAAAACTCCACCAAGGAGTATCACTGGTTCTTGGACCCAGTGTTTGGAAACCTCTAGTCAAGCCACTATTGTTGAACATTGTCAATGTCCTCTTTATTCTGAACCTTGCTAAATCATTTTCACATCTTTCCCTAGGGACTATAATTATACTGAGAATATTGCAAATTTTATAATTCCCTCTTTTACATAGAATCATTTAAATCTGTGCTAATGTAAATAATACAGTTATGATACACTTATTGTACTAGGATTGGATAGCATTAGCTTATTCAACAGTTAAGAATGGGGACTCTGGAGTCTGACTGTCTCTATTCCAATCTGGATCTGTCATGACCTCCAACAAGTAACATATCTTTCTGCACTTCAGTTTCCCCATCCATAATGTAGGTATCAGCAGAATTCTTTTGAAGTTTTAATTGGATTCTATGTATAAAATGCATATAGTAATGCCTAGCATATGGTAAATGTTCAGTATGTATAATTAATGGTATATTCTATTGCACTTAGAATCTTAATATATACTTTAAGGGTGATCGCAAATATCCACAATGTTGTTGAAGAGATTAGCCATAACTAGACAACAGAATTTAAAAGTTGCAAAGGAACTTTAATGTCATGATTATACCTTATGACAGGTGAGGACTTTTTTATTTAAAAGAAAATTGATACGGAGTCCATCTTTCTTATGGTAAAAGACAACTAGTTGGAGTTACAATCACCAGATTAATCTTATAAAAAAGCAAAATACATAGGCCTCACATATATTTCCAGTAGCTTTGCCACATTGGTTTTCAATCCACTTATATTTATCAGTGTCACTCATATATTGTCTTAGCTCCCTGCACTTTTTCATATGTGTTCAATGGAAAGCAACATAATGCTCACAGTTCTCTGAGAAACAACAAAATTCCAAAGAATACCTAAAAATGGTAATAAAAAAGGACAAGCAGAGTTTAGGAAATTTACTTTAGGGCAACTGCCAGATTTATTTTAAGCCCTATGCTTAAAAATAAATTTAATTCACATGACCAGCTTTAAATACTGGAGCCAAGAAAAGTCACTGCAAAAGCATTTAATAAATACCTGAATTTTGTCTAGTTGTCGCTTTGCTATGATTTTTGTGACGACTTACTTCCTATTGTGATTTATACAGTGGTTTTTGTATCTAAATATTTCTTGTATATAATAAAGTGAAAATAGAAAAGTCATTTTTCAAACAATAAAACATTTTCCTAACTTCTGACTCACACCATGAAGTTAGTGGACTGTTCAGAGGCCATGCAATGTTTTTTTACATAGGAAGAAAACTGGTTCATCCGTAGCATTTTCCAGTGTGGGGAAACATATTCGTGTTTTCTATTTTTTTTTTCTTTTTTAAAAAAGATTTTATTAATTTGATGGAGAGCTAGAAAGCCAAGCAGGCAGAGCAGCAGGCAGAGGGCAGGCTTCCTGACATATATGGGCTCGATTCCTAGACTCTGCGATCATGACCCCAGCCGGAGCAGACGCCTAACCGACTGAGCCACTCGGGCTCCCTCCCTGCTTTCTATTTCTAGCAATCTTTAATTTGACCTATGAGCCAAACTAAAGATTGACCAGGAACAAATTAAGGTAGATTTCCCGCGGACAGCCCTAAAGATTATCAGCAGATTGAGTAACATGTC
Source organism: Mustela erminea (assembly GCF_009829155.1). Classification (NCBI taxonomy): domain Eukaryota; kingdom Metazoa; phylum Chordata; class Mammalia; order Carnivora; family Mustelidae; genus Mustela; species Mustela erminea. Next base: position 49,322,035 of record NC_045626.1, read on the forward strand.
TTTCAACCCTCACACCACAGTCAATGAAGCAACTGACTTAAGAGGAAATGCCCATAACTTTCATATTCACATTGGTTCTGTTCAAATCACAATTTTAAGTGGCACTGAGCTTTTTTTTCAAATTGAAACAGGCAGGATCACACATCAAAGAGAACTATAACTGGAGTGATAACGGTGTGGAAGAAGTCGTATGAGTAACTTAAAAATATTGATTTTTTAATGAGGCTCTTTTCTTTTCTTTTTTAAACAAACTGAACTTGACTTCTATGGACTACATCTTCCGGAGTTAGTATTTTAGTGCTCCCCTGATACACACGCTCGGCTGAGGAGGGTTCAGTACTGCACTGCTTCGTAATTTTCCCATGGAATCGCAGACCGTTTAAACACTGGTGTTCCCGGGGGGCCGACGATGAAGTACTACCGAAAAACAAACTCCGTTGGTGCTAAAATGCTGCTGCCTGCCGGCGAAAAGGCCTCTTGCCTAGAAAAGAATCTATTAGCAAAATAACAACATCAAGCACTCCTTTCTCGTCAGAAAGCTCCGGACGGCTGCAGCCTAGAGGAAGCAGAGCTGAGGCAGCTGCTTAGGACGCGACCAGAGGCACAGCCCCGCGCCTCTACTCGGCACCCCCTCGCCAAACCTACCCCGACCTCCTCCCCGTCTCCAGAGCTCTACTTCGCTCCCCGAAGCCTGCTGGGGCGAGGGCGGTGCCGCCCGCCGCACCCTGTCGGCTCCTCCCAGCTACCAGCCTTCGGCGTCGGACCGCGAGGCCCCGTGCGTGCCCCGCCTTCCGCCCCGCCCATCCCGGGCAGTCCCGGCCCAGCCCGGCCCTGCGGAGGCGACGGCATGTGCGCGCGCGCGCCCCCGCGCGCGCAGCGCGGGACCGATTCTCCTTCCGAGCGTCCGCGCCCCGCATGCGCAGTCTGCGCCGGCGGTCTCCGTTTGTTTGAACAGGAAGGCGGACATATTAGTCTCTCTCGGCCCCTATCGCCCCACCCCCCCAGGCTTTCGCCTCCGCGACTCGCCCTCTCCCGGGTAGGGGACGCAGCCCTTCCCAGAAGCTCCCCGATCAGCCGCCGCCGGGACCCGACTCTCGTCTTCCTCACCGCCCGCTCTCCAGTCTTTACTAAGTTTCCATCGGGCACCGACCTCGCCCTGCCCCGCAGAACAGCGCGGCAGCAGCCCTAGTAGCGACGGTACAAAATGGGAGAGTGAGCCTATCCCGCGGGGACCAGCTCTTGGCAGAGTCGGATTGGTGCGTCGGGTCGCGCCAAGGAAAGCCGGGGATGCGGGGCTAGACCGCCTAGAGCGCCTCTGAGCGGAACGGGTCGGGCCCGTGGCCCAAGCGGCGGCTGCAGCTGGCACAGCTCCGCACCCGCCCTTCGCTTTCGCCTTTCCTCTTCTCCCTCCCCTGCTGCCCGGAGCAGTCTCCACCCTGCTTCTCTTTCTCTCCCACCTCCTGCCCATCTCGGGACGGGGAACCCTCCAAGGCGAAGGCGGCTGGGGCCCGCTAGGCTGAAGCACCTCGCCGGAGCAACGAGGCTGGTGGCGACGGCGCTTTCGGCTGTCGTGAGGGGCTACCGGGTGGGATGCGACTTTGGGCGCCGGAGCGGCTGTGGGTCGCCGTTGCCCCCGGCCGGGGGTCTGGAGAGCGGAGATCCCCTCAGTGAGGGGGAGGAGGGGGAACCGGGCGCACCTGGTGACCCTGAGGTTCCGGCTTCACCGCCCCGCGGCCGCGAACCCACCGCCGGAGGAAGTTGGTTGAAATTGCTTTCCGCTGCTGGTGCTGGTGCGAGGGTATTGTCACAGTAGCAGCAACATGTCGACTGGGGACAGTTTTGAGACTCGATTTGAAAAAATCGACAACCTGCTGCGGGATCCCAAATCGGAAGTGAATTCGGATTGTTTGCTGGTGAGTAGCAGTTGTCTTTTGCTTCTCTGGGGTTCTGTATATGCCGTCCTCTTGCTTTCAGTCTAGTTATTTGCAAAAGAAAGTTTCAGGTGTGCATAATCTTGGAAAACACCAGAATCTGCTGGTTTTCCTGAACAGTCCGCTGTCTAAAATCTCATGCCGTGGCCTTATTTATCTTTGGACTGGCCCTGTACTAACTACTCTCTGAACTTTTAGCTCTGACTCAGTTCATTACTCTACAAAAGGTATTTATAAACTTCTGTTGCAGGCATCACGTAAAAAGTTACCACGTCAGTTATTTCTGCATGTATGGTTTGTTGAATGACGGTCTTAGTAGTATTAATCTTTTTGATCGGTTTGACAGTAATACTGGAAAAGCTACTTTCCACCTAGAGCGATTTAGCTCCCGAGGGTTTAGTTTTTAGACTCGGCAGTGATAATGGAGAATCGATATTGAGGAAGTGATTTTTCAGCCAAAATGTCACAGGTGATTTGAGTAGTGGAGGAACTTTTTGCTGGACTGTTAAGTGTAAAGACCTAAGATAATCGTAGGTCACCACATTATTAACTCTTTTACAGTATAGTTGATTACAAGAGTAGCGCACAGATATTTTATCGTAACTGCCCTTTTTGGTGCTGGTGGGCTTACCATTATCATTTTTAAAACATTCTGAGGAGGTTTTTATGAAATGAAAGGCCAAATTCTTAAAGATCTTTAATTGATTACACTTCTGTTAATAATTATAGTTTCTAGGTTTTATCGACTTTCCCTGATACTAATAGTTGCAAACTCTGTAAGCGAGTTTCTCCTTTTACTTTACTGAACAACTAAAAGTTGTATAATAATTCTGTTTTGTCCAAACGAAACCACATAATCTCTAAGGTTACGGGGGTATGTATACGAATAATTATTTACAGCCTCCTCAGAGAATTAATGTTAGATGTATACAATATATGGGATTAAGTGAACAAAACAATGCCATTAAGAGAAATCATATTTAAAAATCTCATCTTGAATCAGGAATATTAATCATTTAAAGTTAACATGCCTTTTAGTTACTGTAAATATCTGTGTATATTTTTAAATGTGTACTCTTTTACCAGAAAATTTCTTTCCAACGCTTTCAGAATTACTTTTAGCATCCTTGATGGTGAAAGGAGAGTCTTGTGGGTTATGTATTTGAAATGTCTCACCTGCATTATGCATGCTTTTCATACTGAGAAACAGGATGGTGGATGCTCAATACAATATCTTATTGAATGAGAGAAGTGGAAGGAATTAGAACACCTCTTTCTACTAAGAATTTGTTTCAAGACGCCCAATTCTTTTAATGTTTACCCAGTTTCCATGTATCTTTGATTCTGTTTTTCTTTTTGATCTCCTCATTCCATGAAATAGTGGTATAGGGAGGGGTTTTTTGGTTTTTCTTTTTAAGTTGTTGGATAGCCTCTTGCCTTAGTTTCATTGGTGGGAACCTCAGAGATTTGTTGAAATGTGGAAGATTCGAAGAAATATAAGGCATGGATTCTTGAAAGTCCAATCTCTCTAGGAAAACTAGACTTAATCTTGCATTTATACACAGAAATAGAGCAGAACACCTTGCAGACTGAAAAAAAATGTGTGACAGAATTCAAATAATTGGTGTAGATGATACATGCTCTTGGTTATTGAAAGGAAGAGTGTGTTGTGAGGGCCAGAGTGTGCTTTATGATAGTGGATAGGATCTATATAGAGGGCATTCAGAGGGTGAGTAGAGAGGATAGCATGAATAGAGGATGTGATTGGCTGTGACATGGTTAGGGAATGAGCTTGGAAACATAGACTAGGGCTAGAATGTGGAGGATTTGATTGCTGGGCTATAGGAGTTTAGGTTTTCTTCATTATGTTGTGGCTATTAAATATTTGTAAACAAGGCTGTGCCAGGATGAATGAAGATGAATCTGGTAGTTGTATGCAGGATGGAGTGTGTAAAAAGAGATCAGAGATAGAGTTAAGATTGGGGACTTTTTAACAAATTAATAGCACAGAAATTATTGAAGTCCCAAATTGGGGCATTAAAATAGGAAAAGAAGAATTGGTAGAACTTGATTTTCCGGGTTGGGGAGAAGAGGGAACCAAAGTGAGAGAAAACAGTTAGATGATGCTAAAAAAACTTTGAGGCTAGGTTATAGGGAGACTGTTGAAAACAAGAAGTGTCAGGTTTGGAAATCTCTTGGGAAGAAAAGGCAACAGTTTGATTTCAGGTTGTGTTTCAAAGGATAGTGGTGGGACAGCCACAGGGAAATGACCTGTAGGCTATTGGAGATAGGAAACTGAGCTCATAATTAAAGATAACAATTTGGAAATCATCTGCACAGAGGTGCAAGTTGAAGTTAATATGATGATAAACGGTTAAGGATGAAAGTTGAACAAAGAGGAAGAGTCAAGAAAGTCGGCAGTCAGGGCCTTTTCAGAGTTAGGACAGCCAGGTATCTTGGAACCTAAGACTTGTGAAAGAACATTTGGAAGAATAGTCAAAAGACAGATCCTCCCCCCCCCCCCACCCCCAAGCCCCTTGTAGTCTTACAGTCTAGATTCTCTTTTCTGTTTGGTTCCATAACTGTTTATTGATACGTGTTGAAATTTTGTTACTCTATTAATCTGGACTTGATAAAGATTGAATTTTTTCTTTGGAGACAAATCCTTTTTTCAGTTTTATAGTGTCTAGCCTGATTTTTTTTTGCATGGTATTTTGTTTGTCATTAAGTATTCATTCATTCTACCATTCAGAATGACCTATCAGATACCTTTTCCTTTTTTTAGTGAGTCTGTTTTTACTCTTTCCTATCTGGACTTTGGACATCTTTTGTAGGGATGATACCACTTTTAAGTTGGTTGCCTTTCTTTATTATTTTGGCCATTGTTGATTTATTTAATTGATACTTATTGAGTATGTATTAACGTGCTATGTGCAGCATTCAATTTCTAGGGTCGTGTGTGTGTGTGTGTGTGTGTGTGTGTGTGTGATATCAAGAAATTGTTCTTCACTTGAGTACATCCACTCTTCAAATGAAAGTTCCCAAAACTTGGTTTCAGAAGAGTCTGCTGGTGGATCTCTCTCCCTTTTTAAAAGTTTTTATTTCCTTATTTTTTGAGAGAGAGAGGAGAGTGTGTGAGCAGGGGGAGGGGCAGAAGGAGAAAGAGAGAGAATCTCAAGTGGGCTCCTTGGTGAGCGGTTGAGATCCTAATGTTGAGTATTAGTAGTTATAAAGTAATATAGCTGGAAGAAGCCCTGGTAAGTGGCTGTCCAATCTTTTCTCATATAATTTATATGCCTGCCTGCCTCTCACCCTGCTTATTTTCTTTCTCTGTGTCTCTGACAAAATCTTTAAACAAAAAAATCCTAAATATCTGATTAAAAAAATCCTAATATCTGACTGCCCACCAGGCATCTGTCCTCGGATATCATGTTACCACTTAAATTTCTCATATACTAAAAGAGCTTTCTTCCATATACTTCCTTATCATTGATACCGCTACTCTACCTGTCACTCACCTGGAATTTTTGTTGTGAACTTTAACAAGTCTTTGCTACATGTTAGATTATTTCAACTGATTTTGGCTAGCATTCCTGATACTAGATTATTGCTGTTTAATCTCTCTGTGTATCGTACTAGTTAAATTGATCACATTTGGGGTTATATTAGTGAAATGAAAAGACCTGAGGTCATTAAATCTTTGAACCTAAAGATGTATGCCTGCCAGTGTTCATAATTTATGAGTTAATGGGTGTTAACCAGTACCAATTGCATACTTGGTTAATTTGGGTATCAGTATGTAATTTTTTTAAACAAATTATTCCATTCATTCATTCAATGAAACTTTATGTAGGCTTTAAACTTGGATTCAAATGTAGTCTCTGCCATGTACTTGCTAGATGATTTTAGATGAGTTACTTTAACCTGTCAAGAGTTTATTTCCTCTTAAGGAAAGTAAGGGAATAATACTACTAGATTGTTGTAAGGATAAAATATTATAGACAAAGCAGTTATCACAGCATATGGCATTTAGTAAGCATTTGTTAATTGGTAATTACTGTCTTTGTCATATTTATAGTATTCCTATTTATGCTAGTGACTGTTTCGGTTGGAAGTTGATATTTATTTTCTTCTGTGAGTGCAGAATAATACTGGCACCTCAAGCCATAAATTAATAATCCAGCTGTATTTTACTGAACTGTCCAAACCAGTTGTAACTAAAAACGGAGACATTTAGTTGGGATTGAGTAGAATGGGGAGGGACTTTTGGAGACTATTAAGTCATGATTTATAACATACATACTTTGTGCCAGGGGTTTATAAGAGAGGCAGTTGGGAGCTGGTTTGCAGATATTTAGTTGTTATCTTGTCCTCTTTCTTTGTGTATCTTTTGTACTTTTCAGTATGCATTCTGTAAATAGGCCCTCTTGCACTACAAGTATCCTGTGGGTGTATAGAGAGGTGGCTCAGAGTAACAGCTGAGACATGAATTGGACCATTCATTAATCTCTTGAGTCAGAAATGTTTTTAATTCAGAAGAAGGAACCACATAAAAAAATTTGTAATGAACAAAGAGTAAATTCTCAATTTTAGATTACTTTTTGCACAACTTTACAGTTTAGTTTTATAATTGTAAGTTTTGCTATGTGTACATACGGTAAAAATGAGATTCTGTTTTCATATATGGCTGAAAACTCCACATGTCAGAAGATGTACATATGGAGTTCTATTGCTGAAGTAGTCAGTTGGCTCTACTTCCCCATTCCCATCCTCACTAAAAAAGAGGTACATCCATTTAGTTTAAGTACAGAGCATAGCTGATGGGTGCCACACTTGTGTGCACAAGGTAAATGGTGGTGCATTTCACAATGAAAAATATTTTTTGAAATATGCCATTTGCATGGTATACTAAAAAAAAAAAGACAACAAAAAAACTTCTGGATTGAAAATTGAGAGCATTGGCATAAACTTGTTTTGCTGTTAATTTCTTTCTGTGACCAAGAGAGGGCTTCAGTTTCCCCCTTTGTAGAATGAAGGGTTGGGCCATATAGTTGCTGATGTCCATTGTGTCTCTAAAAATTCTGTGAGTCTTTGTTTATTATACTTCTTTAAAAACTTAAAAAGTTGTGTCATTGATTCATTACTTAATAGAATTTAAAAGTTAAATGGTGTTGGGGTAGAAGTATAAAAATAGGAATGATCTTTGGTAATCACTATTTTTAGAACTAGTTCTGTATAGCCTTGCAAGATCATCTTAAACTAATTGTTAATTGTTATATTTGGCACTTTTTAATTTTTGCATTTGTGACTTGTGTCCATAACACTTTTTCAACAGAGAAGGTAGTAATTGAGTTACTTATTTGCATATCCATTACAGTGTATACACGTAGTTTACTTCTGTAATACATCTGGCCTGCCTGTTGGAGATTGTGAAATTTAGGAGTACATTTTCATTGCAGTTTCTAAACAGTGAGACATAGATGTTCAAATTTGAACATCCAAAGTTGATATCTCAGAGGGTGAGAGGTTGTCTTAAACTTGTGTCTTCTTTTAAAAGGTATGCTAACCTGTGCTGCCTCTTTATTCCTCGTTTATTTTTATTTTACTGTTTTATTCCCATACTTTATAGACTTTATTCCATACTCCTGTATTGACTTTCGGAAAGAAATTGAAAGTTTATCTCAGAGGAACTAATTTTGAAATAGTGGACCTCATTTAACTCTTCCTTTTTCTCTTTGCTGTTATTCATTAATTCATTAATTCATTCAACAAATGTTTATCTGGTGTGTATTGGGTACTGGGCACTCTGATAGGCCCTGGGGACACTATGTGAGTACAAACAAACATGGGTCTTGGTTTGTAGAATTGGTAGTCTCAGGAAAAGGGTAAATTTTGAGCAGACAGGAGTGGGGTAAGGCTTACAGGGGAGGTAAGATATGATCATGCCTTTCCTTTAAGGTTTGGGATATATTTAAAGACTTGTGGTAAAGTAGTCTAAGTGTATAATTTTCAGCTATGTGTCTGTAGATTCTCTGTATCAGATTCACTTGAGGACTTGTTAAAAATGGAATCTGGACCCATGCCCAGACAAACAAAATCAGAATTTTTTGGGATGAGTCCTAGGATTCTTTGGGATGAGTTGTGGATTCTTAGACATACTCAAGTTTGAAAACTGTAGGAAAGAATATTTTTGTTTAGTTTGATAATTTTGTAAATGAAAAATTTCAAACATACATAGAAGTAGGGAAAATAGTATCATGAACTCCCATTACCTAGATTCTGAAATTTTCAAAATTTTATTAAACTTGCTTCATTTATCACCATTTTTCTTACCAAAGTATTTTAAAGTAAATTCCAGATATTATCATTTCACCCCTACATACATCAGTAAGTATCTCTAAAAAAGAACAGAAAACATTTTCTTCATTCTCACCATAGCCGTTATCACGTCTAACAAAATTAAAGTTGCTTTTTAAAAATCTGGATCCAAAGTCTACATCTTCCTTTTGTTTGTGAGGTCTCTTTTAAGTGTCTTTTTAGTATAGTGCAGTCTTCTCCCTGTATCTTATCTGCCCTTACATTGTCTTGTTGAAAAAACTAGGTTGTTGGTACTATATAGTGTGTCACATCCTGGATTTTTGTTGTTGTTATTTCCTGGTGAAGTCATTTAATTTACTCCTGTATCTTCTATATTTCTTATAATTGGTAGTAAGATCTAAAAGCTTGATTTAATTGCTTCACATTTTTAGTCATAGATTGTGTTTTCTTACCTCATGTCAGGAAGCCTATAATACCTGGCTAGCCCACCCTCAGTGATGTTAAGGTTGATCAGTGCCTTCGGGTGGTAATTGCCTGTAATCATTTGCTTTGTAAAATCCTTCTTCATCCTTTCATCCATCCACTTATAATCTTCATTGAATCAATCATTTCATTAGGGATAGCAAAATAATGACTTTCTAATTCTATTATTCCTTTTACATTTATTAACTATAATTCTTCTATTAAGAGAACTTAAGAATTTAAGAACTTTCACTCAGTCTGTAGGGCTGTTTGCTTACCATGAAATACAATTTATAAAATACAGGATGAATGTTTCAGTTTTTCTCCTTTACTGCCACTTCTCCAAGTAAGGTAATTTGGAGCCTTAGTGTGATAGATGTGGCACAAAGAGGTATTTGAGAGAACTTTAAGGAAGGGACTATTTACAAAGATATAGACAATACTCAAGGAAATCAGTACATTCCCATCTAATTTGTCTATGACTGTAATAATCTTTGATAGAGCTTCCTTGTTTGTTTTTTTGTTTGTTTGTTTTGGGTTTTTTTTTTTTTAAATAAAAGATGCCCAGGCTCATCTTATACATTTCTTGCCCCATTGGAAGCCAGCCATTCCTTTCCTTTTAGTGGGGAATGATTGTCTGAGACCACAATATGAATTCTAGGGATATTCGTCGTTGCTGAGATGAAATTGCTTCTTGTTCTTGTTTAATGAATAGAACAATGAGTTTTTATTTTTGGGAAGAAGAAAAAATACACTGATAATTCCAATTTCAGTTTATCATCACTTTGAGTTTATATTTCTTTTACATGAAAAATCTTAGTTCTAACAACACTCAGAGATTACACTTTTGATTTCTAAGAACGTGGGTATGATATAGTTAAAGAAAAACTGAGCTGATTGGAATGGGGTTGGGGGATCTGAGGCCTTGAATATACTCATCTGATTGACTCTGTAAATTGTAAATTGAAAAATTATCTGGCCTTCTACAGATAATAGCCACTTTCTGAACTTTGGTTTTCTTTAGAAATATAATACAAAGTTCACTAATTAACCATCTTCAGATTAACTTGTCTTTGGATACAAATTTACGTTTCCAACCTTACCAAGAAATTCTGTTTTAGTTATACGTCACCTGTTCTGTCATTAATTGCTTAAATTTTACTACTTCAGCAGTAGTACAAAGAAAATGTTTCTCTGATTTTTATCATCTACTCTAAAAGTGTTTACTCGTATCAGCCTAATTTTATTTCCTTTGCTTATTTCTAGTAATCTGTAATCATAGAGGCAGTATAGTATAGTGGTTACGAACATGCTGTGGAGTGTAACTGTCTGATTTTGAACCTTACCCAGGTCAGCTATTTATAAGCCTGGTGGCTTTTTTTTTTTCAATTTGAGCACAGTTGACGCATAATGTTACATTAGTTTCAGGTGTACAACTTAGTGATTATTGGGTAAAGTTCTTAGTTTTGTTTTGTTTTGTTTTTTTAAGACTCAACACATCATCCTCAAATAAGATTAATCATAGACTTTTACAGGGCTGTTAGTATTAACTGCGATAATGCATGTAACATGCTTTGCATAGTTCCCAGCATTTAGTGGATGTTAGCTATCATTATCATCCTCATTGTCATCATTATATATCTTCGTAATTTGTCCTGGGAAAAAGGACTTTTGTGCTGACCAAGTGTGTTATTATCCACCTCCCCACACCATAGGCCAGCTTTTTATTTAGTTGCGTGATCTTGGGCAAGTTATCTAACTTCTTTGACCCTGAATATATTTAATCTGCCAAATGAGAATCATTATAATATTTACTTCATAGGTTTTAATTATGAGGATAAATGAAATAATTTATATGCAGGTGCTGTAGTTTCATCCAGATAGTGATAGTTACTATTTTCTTTACCTTTATATTACAGATTTGATGAAGGTTCCTCTGTATTTAGCAATACTGCTTAAAAACTTGGGAAAAGAGTAGAATGGGATTCTTCTTTTGAAATATGTTTTTAAACTCTTTTCTTTGTTTTCTGTTATTGCTGCCCTACCCAAGTCCAAATTTTTAACCCAACATTTTTGAATTAGTGGGACATCCTAGCAGTTTGCCAATATAATCCATACTGTGTGTTTCTTTTTCTTAACTTTAGTGCTTTTTGTCAGGTGGTCTTACCTTCCCTATTTACTTAGCCTTACTTCCTGTTACTCTCCAAGGTAGACTGGTCCAGGTGGTTTTTTCAGTTTCTACTTCATGTTGCCTGCTTTTCCTTACCTTTGCTCCTTTGCTGTCACAGTTCCAGGCCTTATTTTTTTTTCCTCTCTCTCTTTCTGAGTTTTCTTCTGTATTCGCCTCACCAATTTCCTTTTTCGTCTGTATATTCTTTTTTTTTTTTTTTTTAAGATTTTATTTATTTATTTGAGAGAGAGGCAGTGAGAGAGAGAGCATGAGCGAGGAGAAGGTCAGAGGGAGAAGCAGACTCCCTGTGGAGCTGGGAGCCCGATGCGGGTCTCGATCCTGGGACTCCGGGATCATGACCTGAGCCAAAGGCAGTCATCCAACCAACTGAGCCACCCAGGCATCCCTCATCTGTATATTCTTAGGTCACAACTGTGTTATACTTTTATTTACTTTTTTGAACTCCTATAATATTTGTAATTGTCTTCTGTAGTTCAGAACTTAACCACCGCTATCTTGTATGAGTCTGTCTTGAGTGTTGTTCTTACCTCTCTAATGAGAATTCCTTGAGGGCTTATTACAGTTTTGGACTTTATTGTTCAAAAATACTTGTCAGTTGTTGTGAATGATTATCACCTCATCCTATACCCCCGTTCTTTTCCTCCAAATTAGTTCGGATTCTTGACAGTTACAGATGATAGAACTCAACTTGAATTTTCCTAGGCAAAAAGAATTTATTGATTCAGGGAAACCTGATCTCAGATTCAGTTGAACTTCAGTAAGAACTAGAGCTTGGGCCTCCAGTGCAAACAAGGCTCTCTCCCTTTATTTTCTTATTCTTTCTTTTCTTTCTTTTATTATCTTTTGTTAGTCGCCATACAGTACATCATTAGTTTTTGATATATTTGTGTTACTCTCTCTCATTGTAGACTGGTTTTAGTCACTTGTGGAAAATATGGCTGCTCAGAGCAGTGGAGCTTTTGTATCTAATAGCTTCAGCTTCAGCCACTGATTTTCAAGTCTTTGAGTCTCAAATTCAGGGAGCTCTGGTGCAAAAGAGTCATTGGTTTGGCTTGGGTCAGGGGCCCATCCTTAATCACTTGTAATCAGGAGGGCAGGATCCCTTGAGAACTATGAGAATGGGGAGGCAGTTTCTGGGAAAACAAGGGCAGTGGGACACGTCAAGCAGTTAAGACATGTTCATTATTCCACCCCTTCTTCCTTTCTTCCTTCTTCCTTTCTTCTTTTCTTTGACCTTGGATAAATCACTTAAACTTTTACAACTCTTTCTTCAAACTATAAAATGGAGTTCAAAATAATTAATAAGATAGTGATGAGCATTACATGTGATGATCTGTAAAACAGAGGTTGAAATCTCACAAAAACAATACTGTAAGCTGATGATAAATGGCTTCCCCTTGGTTCCTTTTGATCTCATGCCCTGTGCTCATCTGGCCTGGCCCCAAAGCTTTTTTGTCTGTAGGTGGGTGTCTTGCCACTCCGGGTTGCTAATTGGCTCTTTTGGTATACCCATATTTAGGTGCATCCCACAACGCTTCTACTATCTTCCTAGTAGAAGGAGGAAGAAGTTATTAACCTCATGTGGGTTTTCTTGGATAGTTTTAGAATAAATTATTTATTATAACTAAATGAATTATAATTATAATTTAAGTAAAAGCAGCTTATTTTGTAATTGTAGCATTCAAGCTCAGTCCCTGCCTCTTTCTTCCTTATAATAGTTGGGGAATAGCCATTAGATTTAGTGACATGAAGGCTAATGCCTGTAAAGGTTTGTATTCCTTTGGGGCACCTGAGGTGGCTCAGTGGGTTAAGCCTCTGCCTTTGGCTCAGGTCACTATCTCAGCGTCCTGGGATGGAGCCTCAAATCGGGCTCTCTGCTCAGCCGGGAGTCTGTTTCCCCCGCGCCCCGCCCCCCCGCTTGCCTCCCTGTCTACTTGTAATCTCTATCAAATAAATAAATAAAATCTTAAAAAAAAAAAAAAAAGATTTGTATTCCTTTTTACCTGTATTAACTAGGAGTCTTTAGGTTGTAAAGGACTAAAAACCCAAACCAAATTAGCTTAAGCAATAAAGAACATTTATTGTATCTGAATACTTTATATATAGGTAGATTCTAGCTTTGGGAATGTCTTTTTTTTTTTTTTTTTTTTTTCAGGGCTTTAAATGATGTGGTTCGTTGCTGGTTTTCCAGATCTGCTTCTTTAGTATTGTCTTTCATCTCAGATAACTTACTGTGATTGTAGGATGATTGCCAGTTTAGCTTCCAACTTGACTTGTTTAGGTACAATGGAAAGAAAAAGCCTTTTCTTCTAACCTTCAAATGAAGTCTCTAACCGATTTGGCCAGCTCAGGTCATGTGCCCATACTTGAACCAATCACGGTAGTTAGAATATGCTTTACTAATAAGCTTTTGCCTTCATCATGTACTCCACTCTCAATACTGAGGGTGAGACACCTTGTACCAAGATATATTAGAGTTGCGTAATGCAGGGGTAGAAATTGGAGTTCAGTTACCACAAGAAAGGGAAATGACATGCTGACACTTCCAAACAACAAGTATCTACCACATTAGGTAGAGACTCCTCATCAGGAGGATCCCAGGTAATGGTAGTTTATTCTTTTTTTTTTTTTGGAAATGAACTTTTTTACTGAAATTAAGTTATCTGACACTAGAATTAGAGTAAGTATTGTCAGCTAGTTTCCAAAGACTGCCAACTCAAGACTATAGCTGGGATAACATCTGATCCTTTAATGGAGGGATGTCTGTGTGGTGCTTTGCCTTTTTTTTTTTTTTTCTTTTTTTCCTTAAAGATTTTATTTATTTGTCAGAGAGAGAGAGAGAGAGAGCAAGAGAGTGAGCACAAGCAGGAAGAACAGCAGGCAGAGGCAGAAGTAGGCTCCTTCCTGAGCAAGGTGCCTGCTGTCGGATCTTGTGAGACTCCATCCCAGGACCCTGGGATCATGATCTGAGCCAAAGGCAGACACTTAACCAACTGAGCCATCCCAGCATCCTGGTGCTTTTCCTGTAATGATAAATCTTCGGGTGACACACTGAAAATTTTCCAAGTGCCTATTCATGAATCAAATACATCAAAACCAAATACAGATTCTTGTAGGCTTAACCACAGCCCTACTATATGAGAATTGGAATTAAGAGATACAAGTATGCTGAAATATGTATTTTCAACAGGGCTTAGGTGATTGCATAGCCAGGTTTGGGAAGGACCGAGTAATTGCCAAGTAGCTAGATATTATGCCTCCTCCATATATCTCATTTTGGAATCTGCTGTGAGGAAAACAAAATCAAGTAGGATTAGGTGGAAAAACAACCTCCAATTTAAGAAATTCTTTTCTTTTCTTTCTTTCTTTCTCCCTCCCTCCCTCCCTCTCTTCCTTTCTTCCTCTCTCCATCCCTCCTTCCCTTCCTTTCTTCTCTCCTCTCCTTTCCTTCCTTTCTCTCTCTCTCTCTTTCTTTCTTTCTTTCTTTCTTCTATTTCTTAAAGATTTTATTTGAGAGAAAGAGAAAGCGTGACCAGAGGGAGAAGCAGACTCCCCACCGTTCACAGAGCCCAACCCTGGGCTCAATCCAGGATCCTGAGATCATGACCTGGGCTGTAGGCAGACACTTAACTGACTGAGCCACCCAGGTGCCCCTGTTTTCTCTTTTTTTAAAGTAAAGTTTAAGGAAGAACAGGTCATATGATAGCATTTTCTGAGAAAGCTGGTTTTGTTTTATTTTGTTTGAGCTGATTTTTGGGGGGTGGAGAGGAGAGTCAAATTTGATAAAGAATCAAATCATCGTTGTACTCCCAGTACCTTGTTCCTTTGCCTGCCAAAAGGAAAGGTCCTGCTGTTTTCTTAGGAACTTATGAAGAAATTGTTTAGATGTGCAGAGGCTATAAAAGAATCATTTACCATATAAAATACAGAATTTTTCTTTTTTACAAATTCAGAAGAGATTGTAAATTTACTGTTCTTATGAGATTAAAATTTTTTTTCCTAAATGAAAACACATTTTGATTTGTGAAAACAAATTTGACTTGATTACTTTTGATTTGATTTGATTACTATTTGATTACTTAAATAGCTCTTGGGCTTCAGAGCTATTATATTTTGAGACATGGATGCTCAACATGTTAGCTCTGTGAGACCTGGTACCTGATTGTCTTGTTTATTGATGTGTTGCTAGTTCTTGGAAGAGTACCTGGCATATTTTAAGTTTTCAATAAATATTTGTTTATTGTTGAATTATTAGAAAATGTTTCTGTGACAAAAGTCAAGAATGACTGACATGATGTTAAGAGATACGGTATAATTGGTAATTTATTTAAATCTAAGCTGTGTCTCTTCTCGGGGCATAACATTTTAAAAACTACAAGTGGTCTGTATAAGATATAGGTGTTTTTTTCCCCTTGATATATGAATTTTGGACGAGGGACCAAAAGCCTGTAATAACTATTTTTATAAGACTTTACAAATTCATAATTTAATG
This sequence comes from Mustela erminea, assembly GCF_009829155.1. Lineage (NCBI taxonomy): Eukaryota > Metazoa > Chordata > Mammalia > Carnivora > Mustelidae > Mustela > Mustela erminea. Next base: position 49,337,429 of record NC_045626.1, read on the forward strand.
TTTACAGCAATCTCATGTGCTGGGTGAGGGATATATTATTGTCACTGTGTAAATGAAATTAAACCTTAGAAAAGGTAAATGAATTTGCTTAACAGCATATAGCCACTAAGTGGCAGACTTTCTGATACTTAGTCTATAGTATAGTGGAAACACCAGGATTGTAGATACTGTGCTGCAGAGAGAAGTGTTTCCATAGTCTTAAGAGGGTGCTTTGTACACAAAATACACTAAATGAAAAATATTTAAACTGACCGAAAAGTATGGGGATTGGTAAATAATGAAGTGGGGAAAATGAGACATGAAATAGGAGGGGAAATATCTTAATGTGTTAAGTGGGTTGAATGGTAAAGTAAGTCCTATAATATTTTATCTGAGAAGCAGTGATCTGGAACTTGACAGAATGAGGGGTGGGAGCCATTTCTTTGATAGAAGCTGCAGTGGATTGCAAGATTCAAATAGTTGCCTGCTAAAATACATCTTTGTGGAATTTGACATGTTTGGAAAGTGAGTGTTGGTAGGCAGTCTGAGCTATGAAATATTGGTGAGCTGAAGTAGAATAAAATGCATAGTAACAAAACAACATTGTGCACATAATTAACAGTAGACAATAGTAATGTTTTCCTGTATTGGTATGAAATAACATTTGGGATGACTTTGGGAAAATGTTAAAAAGGTTAATATCCTTGTATTTGGATTACTGTCCTGTAGAAGAACTGAACATTGTTCAGGGGCTAGGGATAAAATAGGGGAGGTATGAGAGAATATTTAGGGTGATGCAAGTGTTCGCTATCTTGATTGTGATGATGGTCATGGCAGTTATAGAACTGTGTTTGTCAAGATTCATAGAACTGTAAACCTGAAAAGCATGAATTTTACTTTACATACATTATACCTCAATAAAACTGACTTTTAAAAAAGGAAAAAAAAACCTTAATTGGTAAAGGGATTAACCCATGTCAGAACCGAACATATACTTGGTACTTTCAGTAATATGGTCTTTGAATATGAAGGATGTATCTTTGTGTGGCTTTACTTATGTGTATGTATGTGTTACTGGGGAAGAACCTCTGCTAACTGGATTTTGAAGTATGATGGCTAGAAAACAACTAATAATATTTGTGGCCAGTGATAAAATTAGAGCTTTTAGGTGAAAATTAGAATTTTGGAAAAGTTGTATCTGCCACCCTGACCTCGACATCATCCAGCTCATTCTTCTTCTGTAAGTAATGAGCCATTTTCCTCTGACTGCTCTCAAGGTGTTTTCTTTGTCTTTAGTTTTCAGCAGTTTGATTATAATGTGTCTGGAAGTAGATTCATTTGTATCTATACTGTTGTGGTGTGTTGACCTTCTTGAATTTGTAGGTTTATGCCTTTCTGACAATATGGGAAGTTTTCAACATTTGTTTCCTCAAATATTTTTCCTGCACCATGCTTTCTTCTGTTCTTTTAGGACTCTGATTACATAAATGTTCCCTGTTTTGGTGTATCACCCAGGTTCTAAAGGCTCTGTTCATTTAAAAAATTTCTTTTTCTCGTTGTCGTGGTTAATCAGTCTTCAGGTATAGGGAGTCATCTCCATGTTGCTATCAAGTTTTCAGGTGTGTTTTTTATTTTGGTTATTACATTTTTCCAATCCAAAGTTTCCATTTAGTTCTTTTTGGGTTTTTTTTAAGATTTTATTCATTTATTTGAAAGAGAGAGAACATGTGCACACAAGCGCAGGGAGGGTGAAAGGGAGAAACAGACTCCCAGTTGAACAGGGAGCCTGATGTGGGGCTCAATCCCGGGAATCTGGGATTATGACCTAAGCCAGAGGAGGCTACTTAACCAACTGAGCCACCCAGGTACCCTCCATTTAGTTCTTTATTGACTATACTATCTTCATTAATTCTAATAGTGTTTGCCCTTTTTTTGGGGAGCGTTTTAATAATAGCTGCTCTGAAAATCATTGTGAGATCATTTTAACCTGTGTGTTATTTTGGCATTGGCCCCTGTTGTTTGTATTTTTTTTTTTAACTTTTTGTCTTGAAATAATTACAGATTCATAGGAAGTTGCAGTGGGGTCCAGCATACTCTTCACCTAGTTTCCCACAGTGGTTACATTTTACATATCTGTAGTACAGTATCAAAACCAGGAAATTGCAACTGATTCAGTGTGCTGCGTATGGTTCTGTGTCATTTTTCACATGTGTAGATTTCTATAGCCACGGCTACAATCAAGGTATAGAACTATTCCATTACTGCAAAGATCTCCTTTACACCCTCAGTATTACCCACCCCCCCAGCCACAAACACATCCCTAAACCCTGGCAACTGTTAATCTCTTGTTTTAGAGATGGGGATCCCTAATTTTATTCTTTGACAAATGTTATTAGAATGAAATCATAAGGCATGTGACCTTTGGAGATGAGTATTTTTCGCTCATCATAATGCCCCTGTCATACATTCAAGTTGTTGCATCCTTCAGTTCATTATTTTTAATAATAGTATCATTCCATGGTATGGATAACTATGGCTTGTTTTCTTATTCACCTATTGAAAACACTTTTGTCATTCCTCTTCACTGGCTATTAGAGATAACACTGTTATGAGCATTTATGTACAGGTTTTTGCATGGACAGTGTTTTCATTTTTCTAGGATAAATGCCCATGAGTGCAAATGCCAGGTCATATAATACTTCCTGTGAAACAGTTTTTCAGAGTGGCCCTGCTATTTTAAATAGCCACTTGCAGTGTATGAGAGTTCCAGATGCATCTTCATCAACATTGGAATTGTAATTCTTTTTCCTTTTTTTAAATTTTTAAAATTTATTTTATTTTAATTTTTAAAAAGATTTTATTTATTTATTTGGCATTTCATCTCTGTGGTGAAATGTCTGTTCATATTTTTTGCTCATTTCTTTTTTTTTTTTTTAAGATTTTATGTATTTATTTGAAAGAGAGAGGGAGTATGAGAAAGAGAGCATGAGCAGGTGGGGGGAGCAGAGAGAGAAGGAGAAGCAGACTCCCTGCTGAGCAGGGAGCCTGCCATGGGACTCAGTCCCAGGACCCTGGGATCATGACCTGGGCTGAAGGCAGATGCTTAACCGACTGAGCCACCCAGGGACCCTTTTTTTGCCTTTCTTTCTTTCTTTTTTAAAAAATATTTTATTTGTCTATTTGAAAGAGATCACAAGTAGGCATAGAGGCAGGCAGAGAGAAGGGGTGGGGGATGCAGACTTCCTGCTGAGCAGAGAGCCCTATGCATAGAGGCTCCATCCTAGGACCCTGAGACCATGACCTGAGCTGAAGGCAGAGGCCTGACCTACTGAGCCACCCAGCGCCCCACTTCTGCCCATTTCTGATCAGACTGTTTTTATTGATGAGCTTCAAGAGTTCTTTAAGTGTTCTAGTATATGTGGTTTTCAAATATTTTTTCCCAGTATTTGACTTGTCTTTTTATCCTCTTACCTGGACCTTTTGCAGAGCAAAAGCTGTTAAATTTGGTTAAGTCCAATTTATCAATTTTTTTTAATGGATCATGCTTTTTCTGTCCCGTCTCAGAAGTCTTCAGTAATCTGTGGGTCTCCCACTATTTCACCATGTTTTGTTTTTTTCCCTAAAAAGTTACCTTATAAATCAAAAAGATACATGCACTCCTATGTTCATTGCAGCATTATTTACAGTAGTCAGAATATTGAAGCAACTCAGTATACATCAGTGGATGGATGAAGAAGATGCGTGTGTGTGTGTGTGTGTGTGTGTATTATGTGTAAGGTATATATAACATGTATCCATTTATGTCTATATACATACATACCAGATGGACACATACATATATATACATGCACACAACACATATATATATATACACATGTATTTACCATATATACCATACGTATACACACAGTGGAATGTTATTCAGCCTTAAGAAGAATGAAATTTTGCTTTTTTGCAACAATATGGATCTAGAGGGGATAATGCTGAGTGAAATAAGTTAGTCGTGGAAAGACAAATGCCATATGATTTCACTTATATGTGGAGTTTAAGGAACAGAACAAATGAGCAACAACAAAAAAACAAGAGACAAACCGAAAAATAGACTTTTATCTATAAAGAACAAACTGAGGGTTACCAGGGAGTAGGTGAGTGGGGGGATAGTGGAATAGGTGACGGGGATTAAGAGTATGCTTATCATGATGAGCACTGAATAATGCATAGAATCGTTGAATCACTGTATCGTTCACCTGAGATTAATATAACATTGTATATTAGTATACTGGAGTGGAAATAAAATAAATTGGAAAAAACCTTACTCTTTATTGTTTAAAATCAGTGATCCAGTTTGAGTTAGTTTTTGTATGAGGTAATGAAATTTAGATTGAGATTCGTTTTTATGGATATCCAGTTCTTCAGCAAGATTTGTTGAAAAGGCTCCTTTTCTTTTTTCTTTTCTTTTTTTCTTTCTTTCTTTTTTTTTTTAAAGATTTATTTATTTATTTGACAGATCACAAGTAGGCAGAGAGGCAGGCAGAGAGAGAGGAGGAAGCAGGCTCCCCACTGAGCAGAGAGCCTGATACGGGGCTTGATCCCAGTACCCTGGGATCATGACCTGAGCCGAAGGCAGAGGCTTTAACCCACTGAGCCACCCAGGCGCCCCAAAAAGGCTCCTTTTCAAAAAAAAAAAATTCAATTCTTCCACTGAATTGCTTTTGGCTATACTTGTGTGAATCTATTTCTGGTCTTTCTGTTCTGTTCCATTGATCTACAGGTCTGTCCTTCTGTGAATAGCACATTGTTTTTATTATAGCTGTATAAGTCTTAAACTTGGATGTAGTTGTTCTTCCACATTATTCTTCCTAAAAATTTGTTTTAGCTTTTCTAATAAAAAGAAAAATCATAGAAAAATTTTGCTTATATCTACAAAACTTGCTGGGATTTGATAGGAATTGTGTTAAACCTATGTGTCAGCTTGAGGAAGTTAGATGTCGTAGGATACTGAATTTCCCAATCCATGTCTCTTCATTTATTTAGATCTTTTTTTATTTCTTTCATCAGTGTTTCTTGGTTTTCAGTTAAGTCCTATACATGTTTTGTTAGATTTATACTTAAATATTCCCTTTTTTATTTAACTAAATGTAAATGGAGTTATATTTTAGTTTTGGTTTCATGTTCATTGTTAATAGATAGAAATACTATTAATTTTTGCATGTTGATGTTATGACCTTGTAGAACTTACTTATTAGTTCTAGGCGGTTTTTTTTGTTTTTGTTTTGTTGTATCTTGAGACTTTAATGCATAGGTAATCATATTATCTGTAAATATGGACAGTTATTTTTTTCCTTTCTCATTTGTATGCCTTTTATTTCCCTTATTTGCTTTATTGAACTGGCTATGAGTTTGAGTGCTCTATTGAATAAGAGTGGTAAGATAGGACATCCTTGCCTTGTTCTTGATTTTTGAGGGGAAACATAGTCTTTCACTATTAGGTTTGATATTAGTTTTAAGGTTTTTTTTGTAGATTTTTTTAAAAATATAACTTGAGGTATTCCTAGTTTTCTGAGAGTTTTTCTCATCAGCAAGTATTGGATTTTCTCCAGTACATTTTCTGCATTTGTTGATACATATTTTTCTTTAGTTTTTCATGTGAATTATATTGATTTTAAAAGTTTTTTTAAGTTTGTAATTGACATACATCATTGTTAGTTTGAAGTGCATAACATAATAATTCAATATTTGCCTCCATTGTGAAATGATCACAGTAAGTCTAGTCAACATTCATTACCACATGCAGAATTTTTTTTCTTATGATTAGAATATTTATTTAAGATTTACTCTCTGAGCAACTTTCAAATATACAATACAGTATTATTAATTGTGGTTACCATGCTATATATATTATATCCCCATGATTTATTTCATAACTGGAATTTGTATTATTATTATTATTTTTGCCGCCTTCACCCATTTTGTCCACCCCCTATCTCTTGCCTGTGGCAACCACTGTTTTCTTATCTGTGGGGTCTTGTTTTTTAGATTCCACACATATGTGAGATCATATGGTATTTCTCTTTCTCTGAACTTATTTGACTTAACATAATGCCCTCAAGGTCCATCTATGTTGTCACAAATGGTAAGATTCTGTCCTTTTTTATGGCTGAATTATATTCCTCTGTGTTTGTGTATACATACACCACATTTTCCTCATCCACTCATTCATTGATGGACACTTAGGTTGCTTCCATGTCTTGGCTCTTGTAAATAATGCTGATTGATTTTTGAATACTGAATAATTCTTGTTTCTTTGGGATAAGCCTTTGTTGGTTATGGTGTATGATTTTATATATTACTGAATATATTCATATTCATAAAAGATAATTGGTCTGTATTTTTTGTTCTTAATACTTTGTCTCATTTGGGAGCAGGGTACTATTAGCTGCATAAAATAAGTTTGAAAGTGTTTTCTCCTTTTCTTTTTTCTGAAGGAGACTGCATAGAATTGGTGGTAATTCTCTAAACATTTGGTAGACCTCTCCAGTGAAACCACCTGGCCCTGGAGATTTCTTCTTTGGTTGCTGTTACATTATTAAAACTAATGGTACTATTTAAATTATCTTATTGATATTGGGTTAGTTGTGGTAGTTTGTGTTGTTTAAGGAATTGTCCATTTTATTGAAGTCAGATTTGTATGTGGAGTTGTTCATAATATTTCCTTATTACTCTTTGTATAGCTGCAGGATCTGTATGATAGTGCCTATTGGTACTTTGTGTCTTGTCATTCTTGCTAGAGGGTTGTCAGTTGATTGATCTTGTCAAAGAACTGGCTTTTTGTTTTATTGAATTTTCACTTTTGTTTTTCTATGTTCGGTTTAATTGGTTTTTGTTTTTATCTTTATTGCTTCCTTTTTTATATTTGCTTTAATTTTTTTGTGCTCTTCCAGTTTTTTGAGAAAGGAGCTCAGGTGATTCAAATTCATGCTTTTCTAATGAATGAGTATTTAGTGACAGACATTTTTTTTTCAGCACTCCTTTAGCTGTGTTCCACAAATTTTGGTATGTTGTACTTTGATTTTCATTCAGTTCAGAGTATATTGTTATTTCCCTTGAGACTTTCTTTTGACCATGGATTATTTAGAAACATGTTACTTAGTTTGCAAGTGCTTTCGACTTTCCCTACTATCTTTCTATTGTTTGCTCTAGTTTGATTACATTTTGGTCAGAGAACACACTATATGATTTTAATTCTTAAAAATTTGTTGAGGAGGGGTGCCTGGGTGGCTCAATGGTTTAAAGCCTCTGCCTTCAGCTCAGGTTATGATCCCAGGGTCCTGGGCTCTTTGCTCAGTGGGGAGCCTTCTTCCCCCTCTCTCTGCCTGCCTCTCTGCCTACTTGTGATCTCTGTCTGTCAAATAAATAAAATCTTTAAAAAAAATTTGTTGAGGATTGAGGTATGGTACAGGATTTGGCCTAACTTGGTAGGTTCTGTGACCACTTATAAGGAATGTGTATTTTGCCATTGTTGGATAGAATATTCTGTAAACGTCAATTAGACCCTGTTAGTTCATTGGCGTTGTTGAGTTCTTGCTGATTTTCTGTCTAGTTCTAACAATTGCTGAGAGAGGAGTGTGGTGGTCTCCAATTAAAATTGTGGATTTATATATTTCTTTTCATTTCTATCCATTTTTGCTTCACATATTTTTTACTTCTCTTGTCTAGAACATGCTCATTTAAGTTTCCTGTGCCTTCTTAATGGAGTCACTCTTTTATCATCACATGATTTCCCATTCTGTTCCCAGTAATTCTCTTTGCTCTGAAGTCTGTTTTGTTTCAGAATAATATATCAACTCCAGCTTATTTTTGATTATTGTTTGCATGGTATATTGCTTCTTACCCCTTTATTTTTAATCTACCTATATTGTTACAGTTGAGGTAAGTTTCATTTCTGTAGATTGGTCATGTTTTATTTATCAGCTCTGATAATCTGTCTTTTAACTTGAATTTTGCTTCAGATTATTTACATTTAATGTAATTGTAATTTTAGGGCTTAAACATGCTGTTCTGTTTTTTGTTTAACTTCCCATTTTTTTTGTTTTTCTGGCTCCCTATTCACCTACTTGAACATTTATTATTATTCTGTTTTGATTTATCTACAGTGCTTTTGTGTGTATATACTTCTTTGTATAGCTTTCTCATTGGTTACTCTGGGTATTAAATTAGACATTTGTAACATCACATTTGATTGGTGTTGACATTTTACTAGTTTGAGTGAAGGGTAGAAATCTTACCTAGTTTATGTTAATTTATCCTGTTCATAGTCCTCTTTAATACTACCTTATATACATTGAGAAACAACTAGAGAACATTATCATTTTTGCTTCAGCTTTTAAGAAAATGACAGTGTATTGTATTTTCTCATATTTTTACTCTTTTCATTTGTTCTTTCTTGTATCTTGAGATTCTTTCATATACCATTTTCTTTTTATTTAGAGAATTTCCTTTAACCGTTATTTTAGGTCTGCTCATAACAAATTTCTTAGTTTTCTGTCATCTGACTATATATATATATATATATATATGTATATATATATATATACATATATATATATATAATTTTTTTTTTTAAGATTTTATTTATTTGTGAGAGAGCACATGTGCACAAGAACAGAAGAGTGGGCAGAGGGAGAGGGAGAAGCAGGCTACCTGCTGAGCAGGGATCCCATCTTGGGCTCCATCTCAGAACACAGGGATCATGACCTGAGCCAAAGACAGATACTTAATCCTCTGAGCCTCCTGGGCACCCCTCTTTTTTTTTTCCTTCAAGATTTTATTTATTTTTTAGAGAGAGAGTAACGCAAGTGTGTGCAAGCTGGGGGAGGGGCAGAGGGAGAGAAGCAGACTCCCCACTAAGGTAGAGCCCCATGTGGGGTTCAATTTCATGATCCTGAGATCATGACCTGAATCGAAATCAAGAGTTAGATGCTTAACCGTCAGAGCCATCCAGGCACCCCAACGATATCTCATTTTTTATACATTTTATTAATTGAAGTATAGTTGACTCGCAATGTTAAATTAGTTTCAGGTGTACAGCCCAAGTGGTTAGACATTTATTACCATTTATTACCATACATTACTTTTTTTTTTTTTTACCATGCAGTACTATTACAATACCATTTGACTATATTCCTTATGCTTTACCTTTTATCCCCATGACTTATTCATCCTATTACTGAAAGCCGGTGCCTCCTGCTCCCCTTCTTTGATTTCTCTTTTTGCTGGGTACAGAATTCTAGTCTGACAGTTTTTTATTTGTTTGGATTTATTTGGATAAGTCTTGTTAGTTTCTTCAGTATGTAGGTTTATGTCTTTTGCCAAATGTAGGAAATTTTTAGCCTTCATTTATTTTAATCCTTTTTATATTCTCTTTCTTTTCTGTGATACAAATGTTAAATCTTTTGTTACGATTCCACAGGTCTGAGTCTCAGTTCTTTTTTTCCTCTTATTATTTTTTTAAGATTTATTCATTTATTTATTTTAGAAAGAGAGACAGAAAGAGCAAGTGCACAAGCATGGGTAGGGACAGAGGGAAAGAGAGAGAGAGAGAGAGAATCTACAAGCAGACTCCCTGCTAAGTGTGGAGCCCGACGTGGAGCTTGATCTCAGGACCCTAAGATCATGATCTGAGCTGAATCCAAGAGTCGGCTGCTTAACTGACTGAGCCACCCAGGTGTCCCCATTTATCCCCAAATTATCAAGATGTGGATGGGGTGCCTGGGTGGCTCATTTGGTTAAGTCTCCCAACTCTTGATCTCAGCTCAGGTCTTAATCTCAGAATTGTGAATTCAAGCCCTGTTTGGGGCTTCATGCTGAGCATGGAGCCTTCTTAAAGGAAAAAAAATCTGATTTTATGAAAATTTTCATAGGAACTTTAAGAAGATAACATTTGCTTTTTTAAAAATATTGTTGTACTGCTGCTAACTAAAGAACATATGACATCCATTTATTATTCCCTAAAGAAAAAAATACCCAGTCATTTGAAAGAGTACTTTGAAAAACAACAAACACTCTTTCCCAGAGTAAGATCAAATCATAAGAACTTTTTCATTTATTCATACCAAGAGAAAGTCTAGCTTATGTTCATCTGTGTCTGTACACCTATAAAGTTATAGGGAGGAAAATCAAATTATCTGTGAGTATGTTTCTGTGATTTACTAGGGATATATCAGATTTTTATAACAGCCCTGTATAATAGTTACTGTAGTTATCTTTGCTTTACAAATGAGAGCATTGAGGCTGTGTGGGGCTAATAACTTGCTATTAAGTGTTCTAGATTAGAATATGACTCCTTTTCCTTTTGAGAGGATAATATTTACGTAGAAATATTTTTCTATTTTTCTTTTTTACAAGGTTAATGTCTCATCTTTGTTTCATCATTCTATACTCCTTAATTATTTATCCTTAATCATTTATCTTCTATCAATCTTTATCTATTCTACGTATCAGTATTCCATCAAGTTTAGGTTCTAATCATGCAAGCTTCTAATCTTTCTCCTTTCTTTTGGCCATTATTTGTTCATTTTCCTTTATTTATTTATTTATTTATTTATTTATTTAGGGAGAGAGTGTGCACACTTAGGGAGAGTGCAGGGGGTAGGGAGAGGCAGAGGAAATGTTGAACAGGCTCCATGGCTAGGGTGGAGGCCCAGTCTCAGAACCCTGAGATCATCACCTGAATCAAAATCTGACTGAGTCACCCAGGCCACCCCTCCATTAATTTTTCTGCCCACTAGAAGCTGGTTTATGCCATTCTATTTAAGACTGATAGTGACCTTTTCTTTTTAAATTTCCAAGGAGTTTCATCCCAGTTTCTCTTCCGGGTCTAGACAGTCTGTTGTACATTTCTACTATAATCTCTTGTCACAGGTATCTGTGGTTTATTGTAGTTGTACAGCTTTTATGAGAGTGCCCACTTTTTTTTTTTTTTTTTTTTTGCCTGTGTTCCAAGTTATGCAAAACAGATGATGTTCTTGCCTTAGTCTTTCAGGCATTCCCCAGACAGTTCAGAACAGATATGTATGGTAACTTACCAGTATGGTTTTACTCTGCTTCCTTTGATTGAAGATAAGGGAAGTGGGAACCAATCTGCAGCCTGCTCAAGACTAAGCTCGCTCCCATTCGGCGGAAGTGGGACAAGAGTGACTAAAAATGTCACAAAACTTTCTACCATTTGAAGATTGCTTTTATACTTAATTGGGCATTTGCTTGACTGCTCTAAACCTTTGATTGTTTTTCTAAGTCGCAGAAAAGTTAGTTCAGAGAGCTTCTGGGTGTTTTTTTCATTCTATTTTGTTTCAGTGGGGAATGACAGTTTGGAGCTTACTAGTCCACCATTTTGTTGATGTTCAATAGGACTTTTAAAAAAAATTGTAGTAAAATATATATAACATGAAACTTAGCATTTAAATTATTTGTGAGTTTATACTTCAGTGACATTAAGTATATTCACATTACTGTGCAACCATGTAACCATCTTAAATCATATTTAATTACAAATTACTTGGCTTCTATTGCTTATTTCATTCTGTTTGACTTCTTTTTGGCATTTCAGTCTGCTTTTAAGTTATAGAATTATCTCAGGTTTCGTGATGCTATTATGTTCCTTTCACCTTTCTGACTGCTTGTTAACCATATTTGCCTGCTTACCTCTCAGAAGGTAATGTTCCCCAGGGTGCTATTCTTTACTCTTTTTCCATTCTCCCATTGTTTATACTCACTGGGTAATTGCATCTGTTTTCATGGATTTAAGTGTGTTCTCATTACACACAAATTTGTATCAGTCCAATCACTCTGTTGAACTCCTACTCATTTTCAACTTCCATATCATTTTCCATAAAATGATATTCTACAGGAACCTCAAATTTGTATATCTAAAATATTTATCTTTCCAAAATATATTATCTGCCTCGGTTAATAAAGTCACTACTCACCTAAAATAGAAGATGTAAATAGTTGTTTTTCTAATCACATAATCACTCTTAACCCTTCCTTTTTCTCTTTTGGTCACTCACCAGGTTCTTTTGTTCCTAATGCTCCATACTTTTTGCTCCAACTTATTTTTTTATGATTTAAAAATTTTTTTTTAAGATTTTATCTTTTCATTTTAGAGAGAGTGCGAGAAAGAGTGCATATGTGTAGGAAGGGGCAGAGGGAGAGAGAACCTGAAGCAGACTTTGCACTGAAGATCCCATGACCCTGAGGTCCTGACATGAGCCACATCCAAGAGCCAGATGGTCAACTGACTGAACCACCCAAGCACTCCTTTGTAAATTTTTTTTAAAAGATTTTATTTATTTATGAGAGAGTGAGAGCACGAGTGGGGTGAAGGCAGTGGGAAAGAGAGAAGTAGGTTCCCCCCTGAGCTGGGAGCCCAGTGTGGGGTTAGATCCCAGAACTTTGCGATCATGACCTGTGCTGAAGGTAGATGCGTAACCAACTGAGCCACCCAGGCTCCCCCTTGTTGCTCAAGTTTAGTTCAGACTTTCATTTTCTTGTGCTTTTGTTACCATAGTATCCTCCTTATTCCTCATTTCTATACCTGTCTCTTCCTGTTCAACTTTATCATCTTTATCCTTGCCAGGCTTTAGTAAAATAAAAACCAGTCATGTCACTCACTCTCTTTACCCTCAAAATTCCTGTGGTTCCAAATGGATATCAGAAGATAAATACTCAGATTCTTAGCCTGGTATGTTACACCTTTAATGTACATTCGGTAACCCATCTTCACAGCTTTGTGTCCTGCATTTCCTTCTTTTCACCCTTTTAGGTCCAGAGTATTCTGTTCTCATTTTCTAAATTCTCCTTGCCTTTCCTCTCTCCTAGATTGCCTTGCTTACCTCTGTCTGATTCTTCCTTAATTCTGTTTTTAAGGATCAGCTCAAATTTCATCTCTGCCTTGAAGCCCAGTTTGGTTAAACTGTCCTTTCTCAGTTCATGTAGTACCTAGTTATGACCCTGAGGATCCTGTAATACTTACTTTTTCTACCTAACCAGTGAACTCCCAGATACAGGAAGTATTTATTATTATTGCTGTTATCACTATTACGTCTGTTTTCCTATAGAATAGAAGGGAGGCCTATACATAATTATAACAAATACAACAATTCCTATAATAGGAAGCACATAAGAGGTGATTATTAATATTTTCTTAGCATGTTGGGGAAAGAGCACAAGGTAAGCAACATTTGAGACAGTTTGAATATAAGTACTGTTCACATTCCAGCTGGAGAAAAGAGTAACCGTAAAAGCAGTGGGGTAGAATGAGCGTGACCTATTTGGGAAATAGCTGGAGCACACTGGGCCAAACCTAGATACTTGCATACAGAGAAAATGAGGCTGGAAAGGTATACCTGAAGACTGATTGGAAAGAACCATTGTATGTTTTACTGAGTATTTAGAATACATACTTTTTTTGCACTGTAAATGTTCTAGAAAATATTGGCATGGATGTAGTCATGTCAGACTAGTTAAAAAGATTTTAATTGGGGCGCCTGGGTGGCTCAGTGGGTTAAGGCGCTGCCTTCGGCTCAGGTCATGATCTCGCGGTCCTGGGATCGAGTCCCGCATCAGGCTCTCTGCTCGGCAGGGAGCCTGCTTCCTCCTCTCTCTCTCTCTGCCTCTCTGCCTACTTGTGATTTCTCTCTGTCAAATAAATAAATAAAATCTTTAAAAAAAAAAGATTTTAATCACGTTTAATATCAGAAGTTGTTAAAATTTTCTGAGGAAATTCTGTTTTCATTTTGTATCAGTGCTTAATTTTTGAGAAATTCCTTCCCTCTTTACCTACTTGAAGACATCAAAATATGCTCATTTTCTTTAAATGGTATATTGTCTATTATCAAAACAGCTTTCCATCAAACAAATGGAAAGATATACCATGTTCATGGAATGGAAGAATTAGTATTGTTAAAGTATTCACACTACCTGAAGTGATCTATAGATTCAGTGCAGTCCCTTTCAAAATAGCAATAGCATGGGGCGCCTGGGTGGCTCAGTGGGTTAAAGCCTCTGCCTTCAGCTCAGGTCATGATCTCAGGGTCCTGGGATCGAGCCCCACATCGGGCTCTCTCCTCAGTGGGGAGCCTGCTTCCCCCTTCCCTCTCTGCCTGCCTCTCCGCCTACTTGTGATCTCTGTCAAATAAATAAATAAATAATCTTTAAAAAAATAAAATAGCAATAGCAATTTTTTTTTTCCAGAATTGGTATAAACAATCCAAAAATTTGTATGGAACCACAAAAGACCTCAAATTGCCAAAGCAGTCTCGAGGAAGAAAAACAAAGCTGGAGGTAGTATAATCCTAAATTGCAAGATACTACAAAGCTGTAGTGATCAAAACAGTATGGTACTGGAACAAAAATAGAAAGATCAGTGGAACAGATAGAGAACTCAGAAGTAAGGCCATGCCTGTGTGGTCAGTTAATCAACAACTGAGGAGGCAAGAGTATACACTGGGGGAAAAGAAATTCTTTTTAATAAATGGTGCTGGGGAAACTGGACAGCTAAGGCAAAAGAATGAAACTGTACTTTTCCCTCACACTATACACAAAAATAAATTCAAAATGCATTAAAGACCTAAATGTGAGACATGAAACTATAAAACTCCTAGAAGAAAATATAGGCAGTAATCTCTTGGACATTAGCCTTAGAGTACATTTATGGATATGTCTCCTCAGGCGAGAGAAATAAAAGTAAAAATAAACTATTGGGACTACACCAAAATAAAAAGGAAAGGAAACCATCAGCAAAACAAAAAAGCAAGCTAGTGAATGGGAGAAGACATTCGCAAATGATATATTCAATAAGGAGTTAATATCAAAGAACATAAAACCCAATTTGATTTAAAAGGGGGCATAGGGAGGCGCCTGGGTGGCTCAGTGGGTTAAAGCCTCTGCCTTAGGCTCAGGTCGTGATCTCAAGGTCCTGGGATTGAGCCCCGCATCAGGCTCTCTGCTCAGCAGGGAGCCTGCTTCCTCCTCTCTCTCTGCCTGCCTCTCTGCCTACTTGTGATCTTTGTCTGTCAAATAAATAAATAAAACCTTTAAAAAAAAATAAAAAGGGGCATAGGATATGAATAAACATTCTTTCAAAGAACCCATCCAGATAACCAACAGTCACTAATCATCAGGGAAGTGCAAACCAAAACCACAATGAGATACCACCTCACACTAGTCAGAAGAGCTAGTATCAAATAAAAGAGGAAAAGTAAGTGTTGGCAAGGATGTGGAGAAAAGTGCTCCAACCTGTACTGTTGGTGGGAATGTAAATTGGTGTAGCCACTGTGGAAAATAGTGTGGAAATTCCTCAAAAAATTAAAAATAGAATTACATATGGTCCAGTATTTCTACTACTGGATATTTACCTAAAGAAAATGAGGGTCACCTGGATGGCTCAATCAGTTGAGCATCTGACTCTTGATCTCAGCTCAGGTCTTGATCTCAGGGTCATGAGTTCAAATCCCATGTTGGGCACCATGCTGGGCATGGAGCCTACTTAAAAAAGAAAAAAGAAAATGAAGACATTGTTTTGAAAAGATAAATGTACTCCTGTGTTTATTGCATCATTATTTGTAGTAGGCGTGATATGTTTCCATTGGTAGATGAATGGGTAAAGAAGATATGATCATACACACACAGGCACACATACAGACAGACACACACTAGCACATTACTCAACCATTAAAAAGAATGAGATCTAGCCATGTGTGACAGCATGGATGGACTAGGAGGGTATTATGCTAAGCAAAATAGGTCAAAGACAAATACCTCATGATTTCACTTCTATGTGGAATCTGAAAAATAAAGTAAGTAAAAAAAACAAACTCAAATATACAGGACAAACTACTGCGTGCCAGAGGGAATGCGTGTGGGGCAGTGGGTGAGACAGATGAAGGGGATTAAGAGGCACAGATTTCCAGTTATAAATAAGTCACAGTGATAAAAAGTATAGCATAAGAATTTTTTTTTTAAAGATTTTATTTATTTATTTGACAGACAGCGATCACAAGTGGACAGAGAGGCAGACAGAGAAATGGGGGGAAGCAGGCTCCCTGCCAAGCAGAGAGCCCGATGTGGGGCTCGATCTCAGGATCCCAGGATCATGACCCGAGCCGAAGGCAGAGGCTTTAACCCACTGATCCACCCAGGTGCCCCAGCATAGGAAATTTTTTTTAAAAAGGGTTTGACGTCAGTCTTTTAGTAGCAGGGATAGCCTGTTTTAGAAGTAGTTTGGTTTTCAGAGACCCCTGGTTTTACTGCAATAGTTTTCATGGTGTTTTTGGTAGTTTCTTAAAAAACAAACAAAAAAAAACAAAACAAAGAAGTATATTTAGAACAGTAACCAGTTAGATTTTGAAATTTAACATAAAAATGAGTGTTTTTACATGTAGTATATCTTGCTTTCCTCCTGCCATTATATTCTCCTAGCTTATAACAAATGAATAATACTAATGGACTTGATCCTAAATGATACTTTACATAGAAGAAATAATATTTTATTTACATAGAATTTTGTAATTCAAAATTATCCAGAGAACTAAAGTTTGTAACAGTGTTTAGTTGAGTAATTTTCTCCTACTGGTTCTTTTGCTTAAGTTGTTGTGAGATCTTTTCCTCTTAATATCAGTGCTTCTTAGGAAATGTGAAATGTTTGGTCCTTAGATATTAAATTTGTAATTTGTAATTACAAATTTGTTAAATTTATAATTAATTATGCTTTCCTTTATGTGTTTATGTGAAAGTACTTCTCCAATGTGACTAGTCTCATTCAAAATGATGGTAGACCAGCTATAACTGGTCTATTCTCATTGTTCAACTATGAGTAGTAAAGAATTTAATTATTGTAATTCTTTGACTTTGGTTCCTCTCTATGTATCCTTCTTCTTCAGTTCTTAAATCGATGATAAAACTATAAAACAGGCATGTTGTGAAAGTAGAGGGTAGCTTTCCTTCAGCCTAAATAATACAGTTAAGTGAAGGAGCAGTAGGACTACATGCTTTGTAAATTGTTTTTGCCACCTGGAGGAATGTTAATTTCTGTTAAGATCCTGAGTTCTGGTACTAGAATATGGACTTTAGAAAGTGGGGAAGTCTTACTCATTACTTAAGGAACTTTAGAGTGTTGAATAAAGTCAGAATTCCTTGCCCCAATTTATGGTTGGAAGTAGACATACCTTGTATAATTTATCCACTACTTGATAGTGGAAACCTGTGTCCTTCTCCTCCATCACAGTTTCTTGACTCCCCATAGCCTCTGTTTTGTACATGCTTTAGATTACACTGGATACCTTTTTGTCCTTATTTCTCTGATAAAAGACATAAATTTTGCTTATGGATGATCCTGAAAGCCATACACTATGTCATACTACTATAAATTTAAAGTGTGTGGTTATAGGTCCAGACACCTACTCACCATATACAATTAGTGGAGATATCTGGTTTTCCATTAACAAATGTGTGATTAAATTCTGTAGCCAAGCAAAAGTCAGATACCTGATCTTTAAAAAAAAAAAAATCATAGATGGGGATTACTGTGTTGGAGAAGGGTTTATAGCATAGCGACCTGAGATTTACTCTTAGAGTTTTATGACTGCGTGACTAAGATGTCTATTTTTCTCTTTATGTCATTTCTAGCCATAGTGAGACTAATTTTTAAAACCTGCAGATGTCAGAGAAATAAAGGGAAATGGGACCATTAAGGGTCACTTTACTTACTTCACTCATTTAATTCTCACTAATCCATTATGAGTTGTAGGTAGTTATTATCCTCATTTTACAAAAGAGAAAACCTCAGAAAGGTTATTTGACTTGTCCTCCTAAAAGTAGCATGCAGGTATACTCTGTTTTTTTCTTTAAAATGTTTTTCCTTTATATCTTCATGGTTGAATTCTTTCAACCCATCTGGAATTCATTTTATTATTAAGCATGACTCAAAAATCATTCATCTCCATACTTATGTCCAGTTATACAAACAACATTTACCAAAGAGTGACACTCTTTTTAGCACCATCTTGCCCCTGTAATTACTATTGAATGGGCAATTCTCTCACCTTTTCTTTCAGTGCGACAAATCCCTATAACTTATGCATTGGTTAATGCTGTTTCAGTTCAGTGACATTTATGTATTTTAGTTAGGATGCTTTAAGTTATAAGAAACAGAAAAACCAATGCAGGGGCACCTGGGTGACTCACTCATTAACTGTCTGCTTTCAGCTCAGGTCATGATCCCAGGGTCCTGGGATCGAGCCCCACATTAAGCTTCCTGCTCAGTGGGAAGCCTGCTTCTCCCTCTCCCACTCCCTCTGTTTATATTCCCCCTCTCACTGTCTTTCTCTGTGTCAAATAAATAAATAAATAAAATCTTTAGAAAAAAAAATCCAGTGCAATCGAATCAGACAATTCATTATCTCAGGAATGGGTGGAATTAATTCAGTTATTGAATGAACATCATCAGGGACCCAGGTTCCCTCCATCCTTGGCTCTGTTGCCCTCCTTGTGCTTGGCTTTGTCTTCTACCAACTTCTTTGAGGCTGCAAGATGGCAGCTGTTGTTTTAGGTGTCACATACAGACATGACAATTTCTCTTGAAAGGAAGATATTTCTTACATGTATTACTTTTTAAGAGAGAAGAAACTTTCCCCCACAATCCTTCTGTAGGTTTTCCCTCATGTCTTCTGTGACGGATTATTACCATGTTCCTGTACTTAAAGTGAACACTGGCAAGAGTAATGGGCCATGATGTTGGGTTTAGATTAGATTATTAAGAACCAGCTCTTGAAGCCGAGGAAGGTCTTCCCAATCGTTGGAAACTCATGGAGGAAGTTGGGTGGCTTGAACAAAATCACAGTTAAATTAGGAAGGTGGAAGGGAGAATAATTGTCGAAGTGGGAGAGCCAGCAGTCTTACTACTATATTACAAGTAAAATGTGATGCTCAGTTCTGGGGCTTACCTTACTCAAGGCATTTAAAATCTAGCTTGAAGATTGAAGTAAAAAGTAACTGTAAGACAGGGGAACTGTTAGTTTTTATAGGGTAATTTAAGGAAGGTCATTCACAGGAGTGAGTAGTGGTGTAATAAAGCAAACAGGTTTGGGTCCTAGCCAGTGTCCTTTCTAGTTATAATTAGAAGAATGACTTGTGTATTGTTTTGTTTTGTTTTGTTTTTTGAATAGACATACTTATTTTCAATTCCTAACTTCATTTTTAAGAGGTTCAGGATTTTTTCAATCATCTTTTCATCATGGTCATATTATATCTTTAACTACTGAAGTAAGAGTTAGCATTTTGATTTTGATACAACTTGCTAGCTAGTATTGGGACAAGTCAGTTAATATTTCTAATTGCTACTTGGTAAAGTTGTTTAACAAGGTAATTTTTTGAGGTTCTTCTGTGCTTAACATTTATAATTAAAAAGAAACTTACATGGGATAAGATTGGAAGCAGTTGTTCCCGATATGTTTACCAAAGAGAGCATGTGAGTAAAATTTAATATGTGTTTCTCTTGCTTTTAATGTTTCATTTGATATTAGAAAACAGTTTAAGCTATTATAATTTAATTCTGAATCTTTTAAAATTTGTGTGTGTCTTTGGAAGTAGATGTTTCCTAGGAACTCTTAAAATAACAGTTGTTATAAAATGTAATAACATTGAGATTATTTTCCAGACAACTTTATAGTACCAAAATTTTACCTAAAATTTTTCTTGTGTCGTCAGTAGTACTTGGACTACTCTGTAGTCTAATTTTGGGGAGGGAACTGATGCACTGAAGCTTTAAGAAAAAGATTTCTTAGATAATGTAATGCCATTGCTATTGAGCATAAAAATCACTGGCTTAATGTAAATGTTATACCTTCTTGTCAGTCCTTCTGCAAGGTGCTGTAGGAAAAATTGAGATTTTAACTGTGGTTTCTGCCTTAAAGAATTTAAAGTTCTTTTTTAAAAAATCGTATTTAATTTGTCTTTTACTAGAAAATAGTTCACATGTTTATTGGTTTGATTTTCCTTTTTTTTTTTTTTTTAGTTTATTTGAGAGAGAGTGAAAGAGAGCACAAGAGATGGGAGGGTGAGGGGGGAAACACCCTCTCCATTGAGCAGGGAGTGGGACTTGATCTTGGGACTCCAGGGTCATGACCTGAGCTGCAGGCAGTCGCTTAACCAACTGAGCCAACCAGGCACCCTGGGGTTGGTTTTCCCTTTTGAATAGAGCAAGTATCAGCTGGTCTTTCTAAAAGTAGTGTTTTTGTAAAAAGGTTTTATCTTTTTTCCCGTAAAAAGTATTACCAGAAATACTCAAATTGCTTAGAAGACTCTAGGAAATGTATCTTTTTTTTTTTAAGATTTTATTTATTTATTTGACAGAGATCATAAGTAGGCAGAGAGGCAGGCAGAGAGAAAGAGGGGGAAACAGGCTCCCTGCTGAGCAGAGAGCCCGATGTGGGGCTCGATCCCAGGACCCTGGGATCATGACCTGAGCCGAAGGCAGAGGCTTTAACTCGCTGAGCCACCCAGGCGCCCCTAGGAAATGCATCTTAAAGAAAGATAAATTTGTAGTAACCGAGGAGCTTTTTCTTTAGATCTGTGCAAACTGAATTTTGAAAAACCAGTTATTGGGTGAGTTGGTCTCTTCAGGCAGTCAACAGCATTAGTATTATTACCTATTTTTCCATGTTCAGTTTCCAACTCATGCAATTAAATGTTAAAGCATATGTTCTACTCTTTACTCATAAAAAAGGGAAGTGTTCATAGTGTGATCCAAAAAACTAACTGTTTGTTTGTTTATTTGTTTAGGATGGATTGGATGCTTTGGTATATGATTTGGATTTTCCTGCCTTAAGAAAAAACAAAAATATTGACAACTTTTTAAGCAGATGTAAGTAATTTTTTTGTGGAGGTTAATGACAGACTGTATATAACAGAATCTTCACTTAAATAATTCAAGCCCATCTTTTTAAAATTTTTTTCTTCTGTCTACTCTCGTTATTTCATCTAAAATTCCTATGTAAAGTGAGCAGGAAATAGGAAAGAAACGTTATTAATTAGTTTATTAATTTGAGTTCCTAGCAGGAGAATATTTTATAAAATATTTTGCAGAAAAGGGAATGAAAAGTAATAGCTAAAGTAAGTATGTTCAAATAATAATATACATACATGCACATTGAATTTCAATAGTGTTATATTTATCCTCTATTTTTCTTTTGTAAATTATTAGCCATTATGTTTTAATACCGGCAGTTAAGAACAGATTGCACATGAAAAGCCCTCCTGCCACTGAGAGATACCATTGTTTCTCCATGAAAGCTGGTATATATTTAGGCTTTACAGTTTCTTTTCTAAAAACCTTTTTAGATTTTGATATTTAGATTTTATCACTTAAAATTTGATTAGAGTATTAAGATAGTTTCAAACTTTTTATCTTAAAAAATAATAAAATTTAAATCATAAAATCTTTCCATTCTACTTCTTTATTTTTGTTCCTAAACTGTACATAGTGATATATTTGGGTTGGGCTGGTTTTAGTGTTATCATTCAATTTTGGTCACATATGTTTTGTTAGAAAAATTTCTTTTTCTAGTCAGATCTTTTTACTTTGTTATGTTTATCATTTTTATATTTTGAAATCTTGCCTCAGAATTTTACCTATCAATTTAATTTTTTTAAGTATCTGTTTTTTATAAAAATAATTATTCAGCTGAATTTTGATTTGGAATTGGTGCCAGAACCTGAATTGGGAACTTTTTAACTATAAATTTCTTAATTTCTCACATCTTACTGAAATTACAGGAGAATTTTATTACTGTTTACATTTGTTTACCTTCTACTTAAATATAGAGCAAAGGAATTAAAAAGGTGGAGACGTCTTCTTGACCATTTCTTATTTGATGAGAGGCAAGGAATAAATGTTCATTGGTACAAAGGAGGGGCTGTGTGATTTTGTAAAGTAGGCAACAAGGATTGGGACACGTTTTCTTAATTTATTACTCATTTTACTGTGCACCATTTCTGCTTTCATAATATAAGTATGCCTTTATATTATTACATTTTAAAATAGAAATATCAATAGCCACAGTAGAAATAAGTAAAATAAAATGGAAGTATAAAGCCTAAAGTAAACTTTTAACTGATAAACCTATCTAGTTTTTAAATTGGAGAAAAGTACAGAGAGTAACGTGACAAAATTTTAGCAAATTATATCTAACCATTATGTAAAAATTGTGAAAGAGGGCTATACTAGGATTGCATTGTAAAATTAGTTCAAGTTTCAAAAATCAATTAGTGTAATTTACCATTGTAAAATTAGTTCAAGTTTCAAAAATCAATTAGTGTAATTTACCACATTAACATAATAAAAAAGAAAATCCATAATATCACCGCAGGAAATAAAAAACATTTGATAACATTCAGTATCCATTTTTGATTAAAAAATACATCTCTGCAAACTAGGAATTGAAGGAAACTTCCTTGTAGTGATTAAGAGAATCTACAAAAAACAAGCAGTTAGATTGTATTTAATTGTGTATGACTAAATTCTTTGCCCCTAAAATCAGGAAGAGGCAAATCTGTCTTCTCTTATTATCACATTCATTCAACATTGTTGTGGAGGTTCTAGCTAGTGCAATAAGGTAAAATAAAGAAAAATCATGAAGTAAAAAAATTTGTTTTCAGACACCATGTTTTGTATATACAAAAATCTTTAGATTCTACCCAAAAAGCTTTAGTAAGACTGCAAATTAGAAGATTAATATGCAGAAAGCAATTGTCTTTCTATATATTAGCGACAACCAGTTTGAAGTTGATGTAACAAATGTAGTACCATTTACAAGAGAAGCAAAAACATGACAAATTTAGGGATAAATTTGACAAAAATATGTGTAACACTTACAGGCTGAAAACTACATAATATTACTGAGAAATTACAGAAGATCTGAAAGGAAAAGTGGATATTCAATGTTCATGGATTGGACAGTTCAGTAAAAAAATATTGAGAGTCCCCATATTAACTTATAAATAGAATCCATGTATTCTCATAATGTAAGCAGGTTTTTTTGTTTTGTTTTGTTTTTTTGTATAAAGTGACTGGGAATTCTAAAATTCATATGAGAATGTGAAGGATCTAGAATACTAGCCAAAGCAATTTTGGAAAGTAAGAGCAAAGCTGGAGAACTAACACTATAGAATTTTCCAGATGAAGACAATATAATATTGATGAAAGAATAAACATAAATAAATGGAACAAAATAGAGAATCCAGAAATAGACCCATACATATAGTCAACTTATTTTCAGCAGAGGTGACAAGGTAATTCAGAATTTGGACCTTACTTCATGCCATACAAAAAGCACCTCAAAATTTTTCATAGGCTAGACTTAAGAGCAAAAGTAGGACTTCTAGAAGAAAACACAGAAAATATTTGTGACCATTTAGGCAAGACTTTCTTAGATGGGACACAAATAACACAAACCACTTTTAAAAGAAGATAGATTAGGCTTCAAAATTCAAAAAAAAATTGTTTTAGAAGATACTGCTAGGAAAATGAAAATATGAGCCATAGATTGGGAGAAAATAGTTGCAAAACACATGAAAGGAGAAATAATAGTCTTTCAACAAATGGTGCTCAGACAACTGGGTATCTATATGTAAAAGAATGAAGTTGGATTCCTATCTTACACCATATGCAAAATAAATTCAGAATGTTAGAACCAAGCTATAAAACTTTTAGAAGAAAATGTTGGCATAAATCTTCATGCCCTTGAATTATTCAGTTTCTTAGATATAATACTGAAGGTACAAGCAACAAAAGAAAAGCAAATAAAATGGACATCATTAAAATTAACAACTTTTGTACTTCAAAGGACACTGTCAAGGGAATGAAAAGACAACCCACAATGGGAGAAAATGTTGACATATTGTATACCTGATAAAGGAGTAGTATATAGAATATGTAAGCAAGTCTTACAAGTCAACATTAGAAAGGTAACCCAATTTAAAAATGAACATTTTTGAGTAGACATTTCTCCACAGAAGATGCACAGTTGGCCAATATACAACATGTTTAGTCATTGGATAATTTCAAATTATGGCCACAATGAGATACTGTTACATATCTATTAAAATAACAAAAATTTTTAAAAAACTGACAGTATCAAGTATATGTGAAAATGTGGAGCAGCTGAACTTTAGGACATTGCTGGGTGGTTTATAAAATGGTAAGGCACTCTGGCAAACAATTTGGCGTTTTTCTGATAGAGTTATACATACATTCACCTTATGATCCAGGAATCCCACTTCTGGGTTTTTATCCAAGAGAAACGGAAGCATGTGTCTACACAAAGAGCTCTATGAGAATGTTAAAGGCGGCTTTATTCAAAATTGCTATAGACTGGAAGCTACTTAAATGCCCATCAGTTGGTAGTGGATAAACAAATTTTGGTACATTCATATAATGGAATATTTAACAGTTAAAAGGAATAAATTAACTGATATGTACAAAACATCAATAAATTTCAGAAGCAGTGTGATAAGTGGAAAAAGCCAGGCACCAAAGAGTATATACTATATGATTCTGTTTATATGACATAACATTCCCCTTCAGCTCAAGTTGTATTTATGTAATACTTAACGCAGAGTAATAGATCTTCATAAAATGATAGGATTTTATATTCTGAAATTCAATTATTTGGGTATTTATTGCTTTCATTAGTAAGTACATCACAGTTTTTTTACTGAGGGTGAATGTTTGCTTTGAATTGCTTTTTGTTGACAGATATCAGATATAGTGATATAAGGATACACCTGGAATATGGGATAAAATCTTTCTCTTTAGTAATCCAACTGAAGTCTCACTAGGGTATAACAGCTTTAAAGTATAGCAGTTTGAAATATTTTAAACTTCAGGCCTAACTATATTACAGGTTGTTAATTTTCATCTCTTTGTGTTGAAGAATGTTTACAGACTGTAAGGGAAATGAGAAACTGTGACCATTTGACTGAATAAATAGTTAAATATAAAGATTTGCTTTTCTGGACTCTGGTGTATGATACCCGAATAATAAGGACTACAGAGAAAATGTTTATCATCCTCACATAACTAGTAAAGATTTTAAGGTGAATTTTAAGTAGGCACTAGAGAGAGAGCCAGATAAAATGGTGGGAATTAGTTACATTTTAGAAGAAACGTGTTTGGGGAGTGCATCAGAAGAAAGAGAAAGGGAGTATTTGGAAACTGATTATGACTTTAGTTTGTAAACCATTATGAATGTCACTGAGATTTGAGGCATAGGATTTATAATTATGTTAGTAGAAAGGCAAACTTATTAAACAAATCTAACCAGTCTAAAAGAAGATAATAGAGAGGGAAGAGCATTGTATGAGAAATTCCATGAACCTGAGAGTAAAAATGTGGTAGAGAGCATTTGTTTGTATAAAAAAAATAACCTGGAGATGTTTTTTTTATGGTTGCGTACTATAGCATTCCTCATAGATTACAGAAGTGGCATATTAGCTCTGGTAGTGATGGTGTAGCAGCTGTCTACTTATAAAAGCATATTAACAGTAGATAGACTTTTTATTTTCTTTATCAATTATTTGTTTATTGAGAAAATATGACAATAATTAGCTATTCAGAGTTGTTCCAAAAAGTCTGAAATGGTAGCATTTGGGATTTGACAGAGACTTTGAGACAAAGCATTCAGTTCATTTTAGACCAGATTTTCTCAGAAATGGCACTGTTGACATTTTGGGTCAGATAACTCTATTGTGAGGAGGGGGCTGGTCCTTTACATTGTAGGGTATTTAGTAGCATCCCTGGCCTCTGCCTTCTAGATGCCAGTAGCATACTCATCTCCTTCCTTCGGTTGTGATAACCAAAAATGTCTCAAGACTGCCAAATGTCCCCTGGGCATCAAAATTGCTCTCAGTTGAGAACTACTGTCCAAGACTTTAAATTAATGAAGGAGAAAATGCTGGACATGGTTAGGCACGTGCTCCAAGCTTAGAGATTTTTTTTTTCCCTTAAAGATTTTATTTATTGACAGAGATCACAAGTAGACAGGCAGGCAGAGAAAGAGGAGGAAGCAGGCTCCCTGAGGAGCAGAGAGCCTGATGCGGGGCTCTATCCCAGAACCCTGGGATCATGACCTGAGCTGAAGGCAGAGGCTTTAACCCACTGAGCCACCCAGGCGCCCCTCCAAGCTTAGAGATTTAATCAAACTTATTTAAAAGATATATCCTATTAATAGTGATTCCAGGTGAAGGATGAATTTCAAAAAGGAGTAAATATAAGAAAGTTTTAGCTCAAGAAATCAGGGTTATCCTACAGAAGTTTCTGGGTTTTTGTTGTTGTTGTTGTTGTTGTTAGTTGTTTGTTTTTTTAGATTTTTATTTAAGATTTATTTATTTATTTATTTATTTGACACAGAGAGAGAGAGATCACAAGTAGACAGAGAGAGAGAGAGAGGGAAGCAGGCTCTCCGCTGAGCAGAGAGCCCAATGCGGGACTCGATCCCAGAAACGTGAGATCATGACCTGAGCTGAAGGCAGCGGCTCAACCCACTGAGCCACCCAGGCACCCCTAGATTTTTATTTATTTACTTGACACAGAGAGAGAGAGAGATCATAAGTAGGCAGAGAAGCAGGCAGACAGAGAGGGGGAAGCAGGCTCCCCATTGAGCAGAGAACCTGATGTAGGGCTTGATCTCAGGACCCTGAGATCATGACCTGAACCAAAGGTAGAGACTTAACCCCCTGAGCCACCCAGGTGCCCCTCTACAGAAGTTCTTAGCTCAGATTGGAAACAACCATATCAAGTATGAATACATATCCAGAGATAAATGTGAAAGAGTAGCATAAATCTGTAAAAAATGGGTTAGACCAAAAGCCTGTGATGAGCCAAGACTTGTGAGAAATTCTTCAGACAACAAAAGTAACTTCCCCTGCTCATCCTTCTCCATTTAGAGTAATGGGTTGAAGATGTATGAGAAAGTGATAAATTTACTACACACCACCACCTTTCTCTCTCTCCCTCCCTCCCACTCTCTCTTCCTTCATTTCTCCCATCCATCTTTCCTTCCTTCCTTCCTTTTCAAGAGAGCTGGGGGTGGTGGGAAGGGGCGGAGGGAGAGGGGGAGAGAGAGAATTTCCAGCAGGCTCCACACCCAGTGTGGATCCCAAAGCAGGGCTCCATCCCACGACTCTGAGATCACCACCAGAGTGGAAACCCAAGTGTTGGACACCTGGCAGATTGAGTCACCCCAGCACCCCTGCGACACCATTCATTCTTGAAAATTTTTTTAAAACTGTAGATCTTACCATCTTGTGAAGGGAAATACAGGAGCAAATAGTAACTTTTATATATATACTTTTTATAAATGTGTACTTTTATAATTGAACTCTGTAGAGAATGTAATGATACACAGATCTTGAGGTAGTAAAGAAAGCCTTAATACTACTTAACAAACAAAAGTACTTAATACTACTTAACAAATACTACTTAAGTAGTATTTGAATGGAGTCTTAAAAGACCAGACTAGATTTCTTTTTTTTTCTTTTAAAGATTTATTTGCGATATTAAGACCTGAGCCAAACCAAGAGCCTGCTGCCCAACTGTCTGAGTGACCGAGGTGCCCATTGGCTAGATTTCTTAATTGAGGAAGAACAATTCAGGCAGAGAGGGAATAGCATTTGTTAAGTCAGAGAGCCATCTAAAAATATGTTATCTTTGAGGAAGCAGGAATTTGGTATAAATTGAACTTGGTTGATGATAAGTGGGAAGGGTTAAGGAGGACAGCAGAAAAGACTGAAATGGCAGGTTACACCCCCAGATCTAGGCAGATTACACCCTAGAATAGCGAATGAATGTGCTGATGTGTTGAGGATCTTTAGAAAACCTTTGCAGAATAGTGGAGCTGCCAGAAGATTAAAGATAAACAAATGGTCTTATTTATAAACTGAAGAAAACACCCATGAATGTGGATTTTGGTCAATAGCAGTCTTCACACAGAGGCTTGAACTTTATTTTCTGTTACAGCTGTTCTTGTTCAGACTTCATCATCTCCATTGATTGATCTCAGTTAAATCTTCTCTCTGGTCTCAGTTTCTCTGTTTTCCCCATTTACAGTTGGTTTTCTGCTTTGCTGCCAGAGCATTCTTTTTCAACTGCAAATTGCTTAAGTCAAATATCACTCCCAGCCTTTCGTACAACCTTCTGTATGACTTTTCAAGTTACATTCTTACCTGTACGGCTACTCCTTTGTTTTCTTCTGCCTTCACCACACTGCTTATAGTTCGTTTCTAGAAAACACTCTTATACCTTCTCCACAATACTTTTAGTTGTTGTTTTCCTCTTTCTAAAATTCCTTCTAACCCCATCCAACTTAAAGGAGTTTAAGTTTCAAATAAGCATTTGCTTTCATTTCCTAGCCCCTGGAGCTAGGTCAGATGTACTGTTGCTAGGAATGTACTTTCATGGTCTCTTAGGCACTTATCACAGTTAAGTTATATTTATTTGTGTGATTATCTGATTGATATCCATTGCTCTTCTTTCCTCATCACTAAACTGGAAGTGTCATGAGACCAGGGGCAGTTGTACTTGTGTTGCACAACCTGGCTAAATATTAGGTACACATTAAATATTTGTTAAATGTATTAGAGGTTAAATGTTGACTTGTTAGAGATGATCTAGAAAGTATTCTATTGTTAGTAGAGTTGGGATATGATCATTGTCTTTTTAAATTGTTTTTTATTACCACATATTTCAGATGAATTGATATAACATATATCTGTGTATACATGATCACTGTTAAATTAGTAGTTAATATTTTGCTCTATTTGCTTCTGGTCTTTTGTTCAAAATAAGATGTTAAGTTGCAACCTAGGCCTTGGGCCTCATGTCTTCCTCTTCCAGATGTAATCAGTAGCTTAGAGTTGATGATATACATATTTAGTCATTGTTAAACTGTCTCAGAATAGTGATTTCTAAAAAATCATCAAATCAAGAACAGGCATATAGGTAAATTGACGAATAAGCCACAGTTGGCAAGAACAATATAATTTCAGTTGAGATGTGGAAAATAAGGTTTTTTTCTAAAGTTTCTTTTATCATTTTAAAGGGTAAATCATTGTATCATCATATTAAATTATTATATTAAAGGATTACATTTATCATTGTAAAAGGGTTGTAGCTAAAGTTTTTATTTTTCCAAGTAATTATATTTGGTAACCAATCATATACTATTTTAATGTTTCATAAAATGGAATTTAACCTTTTCTGTAGTGGCTGCTTTCTTAATCTCCTTCCAAAAATGAGATTTTATGGATTACAGACAATTAGGTATTTGTTTTTATGTAAACAGGCAGTAATGGCCATTAGAAAGTTTAGAAAGTTTATTCCTCTTTCCAGGTTTTTAATATGTCACTTTGACAGATTTCAAAACAGAAAATGTTTCTTCTCCGTACTTCTAAAATTTGTAAAATCATGAAACCTTTTTACTTATTAAATGATTATGATAGTTGAATGTTACTATTAGCTTTAAATTAGCTGTTCATTGGTTGGTGATTAAAATTAGTAAGCAGGGGGCGCCTGGGTGCCTCAGTGGGTTAAAGCCTCTGCCTTCGGCTCAGGTCATGATCCCAGGGTCCTGGGATGGAGCCCTACATCGGGCTCTCTGCTTGGCGGGGAACCTGCTTCCCCCTCTCTCTCTGCCTGCCTCTGCTTACTTGTGATTTCTGTCTTTCAGTCAAAAATTAAAATAAATAAACAAATAAATAAAATTAGTAAGCAGTTATCTTGTATTAAAAATGTAAAGGAGAAATACATTATTTTCAGTTCAGCATATTCTGCTGATTCATCAAAGAATCCATTGTTCATCCAGGGAAGCAAAAACAACTTGACTGTGTTTGCCTTAGCCCTTGTAGAATTACACAAAAGGTACATATTGCTCAATAGTAAAGGGAAGACTTTTTCTCTTTAAATTAAGATCATGATAATAATTCAAACGAAACATCACAAGACTTTATGACTTAATAGACTTAATAGAAGAGCCTTTAATGTTTGTGACTAGTTTCTCCTAAGATTGTCTCATTACATACTATAATATTGAAAGTGTGTATTACATTATCTCTAGTAAAACTAAAGATGGTTTCACCTGCTTGGAATATAAAGTTTGATGTAGCTAGAAGTCTATACTTTTTTAGGAATTCTAAGGAGCAACAATTGTAAAAGAATTTATGTATTACCTATATATACTGTTCTACATTTAAAAAGGACAAATTTCGGGGTGTGTGGGTGGCTCAGTCAGTTAAGCATCTGACCTGTGTCAGGCCACCCTCAACAGGAAGTCAGCTTAAAGATTTTCTCCCTCTGCCCCTCCTGCACTCTTGCCTGTATGCTCACTCATTCTCTCTCTCTCTCAAATAAATAAATAAATCTTAAAACAACAACAACAACAAGACTCCTCCGCAGCTTAATATTAAGGTACATATAGGAGTCTGCATAATGTGGGACATATTCCAGCCAGAAAGCATTGAAATGTAGTAAGGTTTCGGCAGACTTAATTTTTTTTGCATATTAGGTCATGAATGGCTTGCATAGTTTGGTAACTCTAGCACTTGAATGGCAAATGTATTACTGTTTCTGGGAGTTGGGGACAGGATTGTAGTCATAATATATTGGGATTAATTCTTGAACTCTCTAGTGAAGTGTAAGAAAAATAGTACTTTCTTGAAGGACATGAAGATCAGTAGATTATCATAGAGGGTGAAGAAGCATACTTTTTTATTATATGAAAATTTGATATAAGCTTAACATGTCATTGGGGAAAAGGTAGCTTATTCAGTAATTCGTATTGGATATCCATATGAAGAGAAAATGAGTTTCATTCTTTATTAGAAATGTAAAGACTAAGGTACTAAATGAAATTAGATAGTCTTCAAGTAGGCATTGTTTTTTTTTAAAAGAAGGGCTCTATGACTAGCATATAACTATAAAGGAAACACTGACAGATTTTTGCCTTTCCAAAACTATATATAAGGAAAGACAGATATATAAAGAACGTAGATGGGCGCCTGGGTGGCTCAGTGGGTTGGGCCTCTGCCTTCGGCTCGGGTCATGATCTCGGGGTCCTGGGATTGAGTCCCGCATCTGGCTCTCTCCTCAGCGGGGAGCCTGCTTCCTCCTCTCTCTCTCTCTCTCTCTCTCTCTGCGTGCCTTTCTGCCTACCTGTGATCTCTCTCTGTCAAATAAATAAATAAAATCTCTTAAAAAATAAATAATGTAGACAAATTGAAAAAAAATGATAGTATATTACCAATATAAGAAGAATCAATAAGAGAAACAATTTTTTTAAATGGACAAAGTAGCTGAATATGTAGTATGAAGGAGAAAAGTTATAAATGGCCATTGAACAGTTAACAGTTGAATAAATATATTACTATCTCAACAAATATGAGTTAAAATAAGAAAAAGACACCCCCCATCTGAATGAGTGAGTGAGAAATGAAAATTAGTGCAGTAATTTGAAGGGCAGTTGGGCAGTATATTTTAAAACTGAAAGAGTTCATGAGCGTAACCTAATCTTTTATTTACTTAAAGAAATGTATCCTGCAAAACAGCTCTGCAAATACACAGGAATGTTCATCATAGTAAATATAAATGATTAGATCAAAAAGTTAGAACACAAATATGAATCAGTAGGAGAAATTTGTCAGCTATCCCACAGTGTGTGCTGTAAAAAGTGAGTTGCAAAATATCTTTTTATGTGAATAAGTATAGATAACATAGTTTAAGAAATGAATATATTCCATTTAGTGTACCTTAATTTAAAAATTTTTCTGTAATGGTGGACACTTAAATTCCTTCCAGTTTTTCACTAGTATAAATAAGGCTGTCATGAACATTTTTGTGTATACAGTTTGGTGTATACTTGCTGCTTCTTTCTTTGGAGTGAATCCAGGAATTGCTGAGTCAAAAGTTGTATCCAATTTACATTTGGTATATAGTGCCAAATGCAGTTTATACCAAAAGGTAGTATAAAAGTTGGGATTTTAAAATGAAGCCATAAAATTGAATGAATTATGTAGTATGACCTAGGATATTACAAAAGCTAGTTTGAAGTTATTACTACTAAATTAGATTTTTTAAAAAAGAAATGTTAAGTAGCCTATTTATTTTATCTATCTATTTTAAAAAGATTTACTTATTTATGTATTTGAAAGGCAGAGATCACTAGTAGGCAGAGAGGCAGGCAGAGGGGGAGGAGGAGCAGGGAGCCTGATGTGGGACTGGATCCTGGGACTCCAGGATCATGGCCTAAGCTGAAGGCAGTCGCTTAACCAACTGAGCCACCCAGGCATCCCCCCCACCTTTATTTATTTTTAAGATAAATCATATTATAAACTTATAGGGAAGTTGCAAGCATAAAGATTCCTGTATGCCCTGTACACAGGTTTACCGAATATTAACATTTTACGTGACATAGCACATTGACAGAACTAACAAATTAAAATTGGCATACTACTGATAACTAATTACATACTTTATTTTTTCCATTAATCTCTTATGGTTTTGGTTCCAGAATCCAGTATAGAATACTGCCTTGTATTCAGCTGTCATTTCTCCTTCTCATCTAGTCTATGATAGTTTCTCAGTCTTTGCATATTTTTTTTAATGACCTTGACAGTTTTGAAGATTACTGATCAGGTATTTTGTTGAATGTCCCACAGTTTATGTCTGATGTTAGACTGGGTTTATAGGTTTATGATACCATGATTATCAGTGGTAATGTTAACTTTTATCACTTGGTTTAAAATAGTAGTCTGCCAGGCTTCTCTCCTAGAAAGTTATTATTTTCCCTTTCCATACCCTATCGTTTGGAATCTGATCACTAGTTCAGCCTTTGTTTAAGGGCAGGGGGATCAATAAGCTCCACCTCCAGATCCAAAAGGTTGTATATACTGTCTTTCACACAGCAGAATTTTTTTATTTTGATAGCCTAATTTATCAGTTATTTCTGTTACAGATTATGCTTTTGGTGTTAATGTAAAGATCATTGCAAACCCAAGACTGATTTGTTAAATAGCTTTGTTGAGATAGAATTTATGTAATATAAAATTCATCCATTTAAAGTATACAATTCATTGTTTTGTGTGTGTGTGTGTGTGTGTGTGTATTTTTAGAGTTGTGCAGCCATTACCAGTCACTTTTAGAACATTTCATTACCTCTTAAAGAAACCCCATTTGCATTAGCAGTCACTCCCATTTTATCCCTAAGCTCCCCAAGTCCTAGCCAATGATTAATCTGTTTTATGTCAGTATAGATTTGCCATACATAATGAACATTACCTATAGATGGAATTATGTATGTAGTCTTTTGTGACTGACTTTTTGAACTTAGTATGGTATATTATTCAAGATTTATCTATGTTGTAGCACATATTCTTTTTAATTGCCAAGCAATATTCCATTGTGTAGATATACTTACCACATATTGTTCATCTCTTGATAAACATTCATATTTTTTCTACTTTCTGGCTGTCATGCATACTGCTGCTATGAACATTTGTGTGCAAGTTTTTCTGTGGACATATGTTTTCATTTCTCTTGGGTAAATAGCTAGAAGTGGAATTGCTGAGTCATATGGTAATTCTATGTTTAGTGTTTTGAAAAATCCAAGATTGGTTTTTAGATATATACTTTCATTGTTTTGGAGTAAATAAAAGTGACTAGCTTTTCTGTTGTTCCTGAATAGGTAAGAGCTGCATGCAGTTGATTTGTCTCCATTTATAAGTAATATCATTAAATGTTTTTAATGTTTCAGTAAGTAGCATTTAATACCATTAAATGTTTTTAATGTTTCAGTAAATAGCATTGAGCATGTAGGTACATCAAGGACATACCCATGAATGAAGTGTGGTCTCTATCCTTAAGGAAATGGGAATGTACTGTATAATAAAGAAACATAACTGTATAAACAATTTCAGTCCAGACTGATAGATGAAATAATAGAGACATTGTGGTATTTCAAAGGAAGAGGGAGTTAGCATGTCTACTTGAGATCAACAATGGCTGAAGAGGAGATAGAGGATTTGATCTTGTTTGATAGTAAGTTGGTCAAATAACGTGAGGCAAGTCATTTTAGACTGATGATCTATATGGTATGGAGATATGAAGGTATGGTAAGGTATGGAGATATGAAGCAGTATGGTAAGGTGAACAATTGTAAATAAGTGGGCATTGGTAGCCTGTTGGGGGGAGTATCTAGAAATAAAAGACTGGAGAACCAGATAGTAACAAGGTCTAAAAGCCCGTTTTATGCTATAAGAATTTGGATTCCTCCCCCTCCCCAATCAGTGTCTTAAACTGGATTACTGTGTGTATGTGTGTCTGTGTGTGTGTACACTGGCAAAACATGGCTCATCTTCCTGGAGTTTGAATTTTATTTGAAGATTTGGGCATAAAATAATTTTTGCATTAAAACAGTCAGATTTTTATGGAATTGAATATTACATTGTACATTTTCTAGGTAAGTTTTATGTAATTTTAGTGCTTTTTAGGGATGCTTTGACTACTCTAAAAGTACACAAGGTACACTAGGTTTCTTTAGGCAAAAAATAGCAGTATTTTGGTCAGTTTATTCATAGCTTTTATTACTGTATTTCATCCTGACATTTAAAAAAACTTACTTAACAATTAGGATGTGTCTCACAGTCTGTAGTGGTACATAAAATTATGGTGCACTTTATATTCTCAGATCTTAGACTAGGTGGATATGTCTTTTTCTCATTAGAAAGCAATAGTCATTATAGAAAATTTGAAATACATAGAAAGTGTGAGGAATAAAATAACTGAAATCCCACTGCACTTAGAAGTGATTACAGATATTTTGCTATATTTCCTTCTGGTCTTTTTCTGTTCACACATGCCAGTATATACTTGTTTATATATTTGTGCAGTTTATTCTGTTTATTTCCTCAACATTATATGTTGAGTATCATTCTATGTGATTATTCTTTTTTATTTAAATTCAATTAACATATAATGTATTATTGGTTTCAGAGGTAGAGGTCAGTGATTCATCAGCCTTATATAATACCCAGTGCTTATTACATCACGTGCCCTCCTTAATGTCCATAACCCAGTTACCCCATCCTCCCACCCCTCTCTCTTCCAGTAACCCTCAGTTTGTTTCCTAAGATTAAAAGTCTCTTACAGTTTGTCTCCCTTTCTGATTCCGTCTTGTTTTATTTTTTTTAACACAGTTTTAAATGTTGCCTAATACTCCATTATATGTATATAAAATTATTTAATCTTTACATTTTAAAAAATATTTTATTGTAAAAATCTTGGTTCCACATTATATCTAACTTCCTTAGGATAAATTTCTAGAAGTAGAATTTATTTGATATGAATTGTGACTTTTTTTTTAGAGATTTTTAAGAAAAATCATCCATTTGATTTCTAGAAAGTGAGATTGAAGAGTCTGATTGAAATCATTTTGAATTGCTGGTAACCCTGAAACTATAAATTCTCAATCTTTCT
The DNA here is from genome assembly GCF_009829155.1 of Mustela erminea. NCBI lineage: Eukaryota > Metazoa > Chordata > Mammalia > Carnivora > Mustelidae > Mustela > Mustela erminea. Next base: position 49,372,983 of record NC_045626.1, read on the forward strand.
GCCTCTTTTGCTAACTGGGGATTATTTAGAGACTGATTAGCTAGCTAGTAGCCTTTCAAGACTTACGTTGTCTACTTGTGACTCAGTTTACCCATTTCATGCTTTGCTTACTGTGCTGTGGAGTAATATTTCACATCTCTGAATCTTAGCTTTCAGCCAGCATCACCTAGCTCAACAAAGTAGACAATCAGATATTGGTAAAAGGGTCTAATGGTTGTATAATCCTATTTATTTGTCTTGGAATTAATGAGGGCTTGCCAAATTTATAATTTTGCATGAGACAAATTCTGTAAATAACAAGTTGTTACTTATTATGGGAAGAACATAGAACACTATAAGAAGGATTGGAACTTCTGAGAATTTTACAGTTTTAAATAAGTGACTAGCTTGGGATTCACTGAACATGACATTTGAGAACACTGTTGAAATACTTGAGAGAATTAGCCAAGCAGATGTTTGAGGGAAGGGAATGGCATACAGAGGAGCAGCCAGTGTGAAGGCTTTGGGAGGAATATGTCTGGCATGTTCGAGAGGCAGAGGGAGAAGCCATTGTGGCTGGGGAGGATTGAGCAAGAATAGTAGGATGATGTCAGAGAAGTAAGGAAATAGGCTAGGTCATGTAGAGTCTTGTTGGCCATTGTAAGGTCTTTGACTTTTACTCTGGCTGAGATGGCAAGGCATTAGAGAGTTTTGTGCAGAGGAGTGACATGCTCTGACTTGTGTTTTTAAGATTATCACCTAGGGTTAAGAATAAAGTATGGAGTATGGAGAGTAAAGGATAGACACAGTGAAATCTGTTAAGAAGTGATTGTAGTAATTCTAGGAAGAGGTGATAGTGGCTTGGTCCAGCATATTAGCAGTGTTGAGAGTGGAAAGTCATCAGATTGGAGATAATATAATATTTCAGAAGTAGAGCTAACATGTTTTCCTGAATGATAGGATGTGGTGTGTAAGGGAAAAAAAGGAGTCAAGAATGCTTCCTAAATTTCAGCAAAATTGAACTGTTAACAGAAATACAGGTAGAGGTTTTGGGTGAAACCATCTCTTCAGTTTCATACACATTAAATTTGAGAGGTCTGTTACCCAAGCAGATATATTTTATAAGCAATTGAATATATAAGCCCAAAGCTTTAGAGAGAGATCTGGACTATCCATAAAATTGCTTGACATGTAGATGGCTTTTAAAGGCTACCAAAGAAATAAAAGTAAACAGAGAAGAAAACACTGTGAATGATTAAGACTTGAGATGCTTAGTGTTAACTCTGGGAGAGGAGGAGGAGCCAGCAAAGGCAACTGAGAAATGCTAATGAGGTTGAAAAAAATATCCTTAGCATGGTTGGAAGAATGTGGAAGTCAAGTAAAGAAAGTATACCAGCAGAGACCAAACTGTCAAAAGCTGCTGATATATCAAGATGAGAACTGAGAATTTGTCATTGGATTTAGCAACATGGTGGTAGGTAGCTTGTGACTTTGACAAGCAGCTTTGATAGAAAGGTAGTGGCCAGATCCCTCCTAACTGGATTTAAAAAGCAGACATGTAGAAAGACTTAGAAACTGAGAGGACATTTAAGGGCTTTTGCTGTAGTGAAGTTGAGTAATGGGGCAGAAGAAGCTTGTGAGAGAAGTGGGGTGAAGAGATTTAAGGTGAGAATGAAAATAAGCATGATAGGGGCACCTGGGTGGCTCAGTGGGTTAAGCCGCTGCCTTCGGCTCGGGTCATGGTCTTGGGGTCCTGGGATCGAGTCCCGCGTCGGGCTCTCTGCTCAGCGCGGAGCCTGCTTCCTCCTCTCTCTCTGTGCCTCTCTGCCTACTTGTGATCTTTCTCTGTCAAATAAATAAATAAAATCTTTAAATAAAAATAAAAATAAAAAAAAGAAAATAAGTATGATAGATTCTGGTTAGAAAAGGGTAAAATTAATGATAGAAGAGAAAGAGGATAGTATTGCTGGAGCCAAAACCTTGAACTAGTGAGAAAGGATGTGATACCACTGATGGAAAGATTGTTATAAAAATAACAGTATTCTCCTATAGCAAAGGGTGACCAAATATATACCTGCACATGCTGGCAGTTAAATATATATGCGTGTGTGGTGGTAAATCTGTGGCAGTTTTCTTCTGATTGTTTTATTTGATTCAGGGTAGTAGCCAAAAACATCTTAGCTACAAATGAGGATCAGTGGGAGTGCTGCGCAAGGTTTGGGAAGATGGAAGAAAATGTAAAATACGGTTTCTAGCAGAGTGGAGAGTGAACAGACCGTGAAATATGCCAAGCAGAATTAGGAGCCAGCTTTAGATTTGTGATTGGGAATTTAAAGTGGATCAGTCAACATGATTTTATGTATTTTTCCAGATTTATTTAACTGCATAGGTACTGACAAAGTTAGTTGAAGACTTGGATTTAACTAGAATCATGATTTTGCCAAACTAAGTGTAGTGAAGCAGAAGAGAACCAAGGTGTATGCAAGAGAGTGATTGTAATGACTGTAATTTAATCTGGAGAGAGAAAAAAGAGAAGCAGTCAGTGCAGTGAGGTGTAGTAAGATGGGATAGGGTGAGTGGATTGGAGGTCTTGGTGGGGCTGGGGATTGGGAGTTGAACAGGAAAACTGCTAAGGAGTACTCAAAGAGTGTAAGATTTGAAATTGAAATTATGGGAGGATTATAATTACTGATAATGCAAGAACTAGTATGTGACCATGGAAATGAGTGTCTAAGATAAGGTACAGGATGAGATCATAATGTACAAGAAGAGAAATTAAAGGTATTGAGAGACCAGGTTATTAGAAGTGTCACCCGTGGATATAATAAAAGCTCTAAGAATTTAATAAAGTATAATAAAAACAGGTGAATCCTGGAGAGGTTAGTAAACCAGGAACTAAAATTAAAATAGTCTGACAATGAAATGTTATGACCTGAGAGTCAGTAGGTTACAGCAATAATGAGAGGTAGTGGGAAATGCAGCCTAGTAACATGAAAATCAAAGCTGGCAGATGGGGGTATAGAGATAGTAGTGGAGTTCACCTATCCCACTTTCAGGGCCAGTGGTATAAGGCTTGCGAGTAAATGTAAAGGTCACCACTTGAGAGCTGCAAGGAAATCAGTGTCCTTTGTGGGGAGCTGGGTTTCAATTAGAGCAGGGATTGACAGACTATATAGCCCAAAGGCTAAATCTGGCCCACCACCTGTTTTTGTATGTCTTATGAACAAAGAACGTTTTTTATATTTTTAAAATGATTGATGAAGGGTCAAAAGAAGAAATATATGTCTTGACATGTGAAAGTTATATAAAATTCAGATTTCAGTGTCCATAAATAAAGTTTTATTGGGACATTGCCACATTCATTCTCATGTATTGTCTGTGACTGGTTTTGTGCTCCAGTGGCTGAATTGAGTAGTTGTAACAGAAATCATACAAGACATTGTTACTGGTTCACACTGCTACTCAGCAGTATATTCATTGTTACTGGTTCACACTGCTACAAAGTGGTACAGTTAAATGGAACAGTTTTCATGTATTGTCACCATACCACAGCATTTTATTTTTTATTGCAAGTGCATACCACTTGTGTCAAAAACAAAAAAAGAAAACTGAACTTTGAATGTTGTCATTTTGAGGCACAGTGGACTGTGGATTGTTTTTGTGAAGTTAAAAGGCAAAGCATTGTGTTTATTTTGCAGTGACACTGTACCTGTGCTAGAAAAATATATATTGATGTTACCAGAGTGAGTCCTTATAATATTCCCAACTCACAGGAAAGCAACAGTCAGAAAAAATGGAAAAGTTGAAATGGAATATCTCATCAGAGAATTTTCTTTTTTTAAGATTTATTTATTTATTTATTTGACAGAGAGAGAGAGAGAGAGAGATCACAAGTAGGCAGAGAGGCAGGCAGAAAGAGAGAGAGAGAGAGAGAGAGAAGCAGGCTCTCCGATGAGCAGAGAGCCCGAGGCGGGGCTTGATCCTAGGTCCCTGAGATCATGACCTGAGCTGAAAGCAGTGGCTTAACCCACTGAGCCACCCAGGCGCCCCTCATCAGAGAATTTTCTTCATAAAAATAAAAAAGGAATGGGGCTGTGACCTTACATTATTAGTTCGTGAGTGGCTTATTAGCCAAACAGGGAAAGCCATTCACTAATGGTGAGTGTTTGCTGCAGCAAAAACAAAAACAAACAAAAAAACTGTAGAGAGAAAAATTTCCTTAAGACTGTTAGCTTTTTGGCAAGAACCGTTGCTCAAAGAACTGAGGTCATTGAGAGCAACATCAAGTCAATTAAAAAATAAGATAAACAACTTTGAGTGATTTTCCTTGACTCTTGTTTATTTGAGGAATCAGTGCTAAGTTTGAAGGGGAAGAATTATCCTATGTAGTCTTCATGGAATAAGTACAGGCAAGAATATTTTTAAAGAAGTTGAGAAAATACTAATTGCAGCTTAAAGAGGAGTCTGCTGAGGTGTGTTACAAGTGATAGTAGTTAAAATTATGGATGGTACAGAAAAAGGCTTAGTTGGACAAACTGACAAAGCTTATGAAAACACAAGGCCTTTAAAGCCTACAGTTATTTTGTATTGTATATCAGCAGGTACTTTGTGGAAAATATTTGAATCTATCATGTGTTATTGAACCACAGTGTGGGTAGTACACACATTTACTCTTATGGCCTTACATCATCAGTTCTGTGAATTTTTATCAGAAATTGTAGCTAAACATCCAGTTTATCTCAGTATAAACTAAGTCGATGTCTTAGTGGTGGTGCTGTTTAATTGTGTGTGTGTGTTTTGCTTTTTATTTTTTTAAGGACTGTTATGGGGACTCAATTGTGTGTTGTCCCCTGCACCTACCATTCATATGTTGAAGCCTTAACACCCTAATGACTGTATTTGAAGATAGGGTCAGTAAGGAGGCAGTTAAGGTTAAATGAGGTCATAAGGGTGGGACACTGATCCTTACCTTGTCCCACACCCACACTAGAGGAGGTCAAGTGAACACACAGATGGCAGCTGCCAAGAAGCCAAGAAAAGAGGCATAACAAAATCAAACATGCTGGTCCCCTGCTCTTGGACTTCAGGCTCTAGAACTGTGAAAAAAATGAATGAATATTGTTTAAACCACTCAGTCTGTGGTATTTTTTATGGCAGCACGAGCTAAGATAGAGACCAAGTTGAAGGCTTTTAGAGCCACTCCCAATTGTTAACTGAGTTTTCATTAAATACTAATAGACTTTGGAAGTTATTTCTTGTTAATGTTTCTTAATGAATACAGCCTAAAACTAAAAGGCAAAACAACACTTTGATGCCATACTTAAATGTAATAAAGCCATTTTGACAACTAATGTTGTTTGAATCATGTATCAAGCTGCTTTATATACTTCCTGTGCTGTTAGAAATTAAAACAGGAAGCAAGATCATCATTCCCACATAAATTTGCAGCAGATATATTTTCTGAGCTCAAACAGACTTTTCAGCCTATTTATGGCTCTAAACCTCCCGTAACTAGAGCTAGGGATACTTTCTCAACCTCACAGGCTATTATGTAACACATCCTGGTTCAGGACTTTATAAACTCTCATCTGAAAATTTACAGTACTCCTAAAATTCTCCCCACCCCCAGTCTCGTTCTTATTGAGTTCATCTTTTTAAATATTTCCCAGAGTGGTTTAGCTGAAATGTAAATTTGACTGTTGTTTTTCTGCCTTATTTCTCTTCATGGTGCTTCTCAGTTCCCAGCAGATCCCACAGGACTCGAAGGGGTTGCTTTATGGAACAGTATAAAGTAGATGAAACTCCAGACCCTCTCTGATATCCTGACTACTGCACCACTACCTTCCTGAAGCAGAGCACTTTCTTTTCTATAAAATTGAATTGCTTTAAATTTTATTGTGAGAAAATATTTTTTTCTGATTAAATACTAGTTCTGTAACTGCTGGCCTACAGGTAAAATTCAAGCTTCTTAACCAGTTTGGAGCTCTCCAGCGTCTCCTTTGAACACTTATCACAAACTTGATACTTCTGCAGCACAGAGCTTCTTGTATGTGGTTCCTCCGTGCCTTTGCTTGTATGGCCCATCTGCCTGTAGTATTTTGTTGTCTTCCCCCCACCTGGCTAACTGCTGTGCTTCATTTTAGCTTGTTTCGGGTGTTACCATTTTCAGAAAGCCTTTTCTAGCCACCTCCTTCCCAGGCAGGTTTGGGTTAAGTGTCTTAGTTTTCTACAACTCTGTGCTTATCTTCCTTAGAGCTTTTTTTTTTTTTTTAATACTTTCTTTTTCATTGTTTGTTTCTGTTCCATTTGCTAGAGTTTAAACTCCTTAAGAGGAGAAACTATGTTTTAAAGTTATCTTTATATATAATCTACAGTGATTCTCTAGAGCCTATATGGTAGACACAAATAATTGTGCAGTATATTATTTCTGTATCTTTCTGATGCATCTTCCAGTTGATATGTAACCTAAAGTGTACTTATGTTACCTTTGTGTAAAAATTTGCATTTGCATATGCTTATTGGTCATAAGGCACACAAACACTTGAGTTTAAATGTACTTTTAAAAAGAAAGACACAAATATAATATAGAGTTTTTATTAACAACTAGAACTTCAGTTTAATAGCTGTTCTGTATTTTGTACATTCTGAAATGTGAAGCTTTTCCATGTAATCTCATGCCAGTGTTGACCCATGTGGATTAAAATAGCCCTATTTTAATCTATGACCAAATTAGGAATTAGAATATCTTTCCAGTGGGGATTTGTAAATTATTGTAGTTTGTAGCATGACAGGTTTATATAAATAATTGCAGTGATTTGCACTGTGTGTTTTAAGTTAAAATCTAGGTTCAAATAGAGAAACGTATTGATGCAAGTATTTTTTTAACATTGGATAGCTTCAATTATGTATATTTCTTGAAGAGATTATCAAAACTGACTTGATAAAAAGAAAATTTTATTTCACTAATCTAAAATATGTACCCATGATCCTTCGGTGCAGATTTGCTCTTTACTTAACTGTTGTCCTCCATGTGTGTTAGTAGTGTATTTATTTTCTGAAATATCTATCAAGTTAGATTTTAATGAAAATATTTTATTAGCTAGAGTGAAGTCATCCCAGAATTTATCTAGAACAATTCCTTTTTTCCATTTTGTATTTTATTTCTTCAGTATTCCAGCATTCATTGTTTATACACCACACCCTGTGCTCATGCTTAATGCGTTGAACGTTTCTTTTATAACTGTTTATTATAAAGTAATTCTTAATCAATATTTTTTGTTTTTCAAGAACTTGAATGTAAAATAAACTGTTGTAATGCTTCAATGATTTAAAGTCACACTTTTCTTTTCATACAGATAAAGACACAATAAATAAAATTAGAGATTTACGAATGAAAGCTGAAGACTATGAAGTAGTGAAGGTGATTGGTAGAGGTGCATTTGGAGAAGTACAATTGGTAGGTTATTATAATGAGATTAAAAAGCAATAAAATTAAAAATCCATTTGTGTGTCTAACATAATGTGAGATGATATTGGTTTTTATAAAATTATTGCTTTAAATTGCTCTAGGCAGTCTTGCCAAAGGATGTGAAAGCCTAGAGCCAAATTCAGCAGTAGTATGAAATATTTTCCCCAAGCATCCATGGGAGAGAAGAGGTTTCAAGTGTCAGAAGAAAAATCTTTACTTGTAATATTAGACTTCTAAAATGTTATGGAATCGTAAGCTTTATAAATAGAAAGCACCGTGCATAACAGGGTGGAGAAAGGGGAGTGTGCTATCATATAGGAAATAAAGACTTTTTTCTAACATTACTTGCTTTCTGGTCATTGAAGCCTTGACATCTAATTGGGATAATTCAGCAGAAGAGATTTAAAAAAAAAAAAAAACTAGAACAGTAATGTTATATTTAACAAGGTGTTAAAATCATTTGGTAAATTGTTCTGGTAAACACTGGGCAAAAAGTTCATTATTTTCTGTTTGCAATTTTAAAGGTAAGACATAAATCCACCAGGAAGGTATATGCTATGAAGCTTCTCAGTAAATTTGAAATGATTAAGAGATCCGATTCTGCTTTTTTCTGGGAAGAAAGGGACATCATGGCTTTTGCTAACAGCCCTTGGGTCGTCCAGGTATGATTTTGCTGCTGTTTCATTATTTCTGTAATAATTTGTAACTAAAAATATTGGAGAAGCTTAATTTGTCTTCTAGAACATAATAGAGAGTTTATTTGGCAATTACAGAATTGTCTAACATATTGTTACTTTTTTTAAGTCATAAAATTTAATTTTATTGAATTGTCTCTAGGAGGAGAAAGTAAGGTCAAAGCAAAATAATTCATGTGCCTGTAGACTTTAAATAATAGAAAATTTAAATAATCTGCTTTGATTGAGGGAAGTCATATATTATCATCTTCTGATAGATACTTTATTTAATGTTGAAATTTAAGTTTTTTCCCCAGATATGATATCCTCTTATATTCTGTTTATTTAACCATCTATTCATCTATTTGTCTCATTTGTGGAGAGGAAGGAATGGGAAAATGAAGGAAGAGGGGAGTTAAGGTAATCCTTCAAATAATGTGTTGGCTGTAGGTTTTTCAGTGGGAAGGAGAATACAGTAGAAGTCAGTAGTTTTAAGTTCTAGTCTTAACTGTCAAAAACATCTCCCTTGCTCACAAATGTGGAACTTGGCTTAGATTGGTTATTTTCACCTGTGGAGAATACCTTAGGTGGAATCATTGGGACAAGCAGGAATTTGAGGAGGTTATAATATGGGTTTTCCTTTTCTGCCTCAACTAGAGCAGCTCCATATTTTATGTCTTATGTACTGGGGTTATGTAAGGATGCATATGGGGGAAGTAAATCTTCTGGTTTAAAAAAAAACAGCTGTTGGGTGGACTAGATCATTTCTAAATTCTTAACATGAATTTTATGGCTTACTAATTTACAGGATATAATGAACAGTGTCCTAAATAAAAACAGCAGTAATTGAAATAAAAAGGATATGGAAAATATTTAAGAGTTATGTATGACTTTTTATACTTGAAATGTCAGCTCTGGTTTTTTTGTTTGTTTGTTTTAAGATTTTATTTATTTGACAGAGACACAGCGAGAGAGGGAACACAAGCAGGGGAGGTGAGAGAGGGAGAAGCAGGCTTTCCATTGAGCAGGGAGCCTGATGCAGCACTCAATCCTAGGACCTGGGATCATGACCCAAGCTGAAGGCAGACGCTTTAGGACTGAGCCACCCAAGAGCCCATCTGCTCTGTTTTTATCAGCTGTGTGGAGCAGAGATTTTTCAGGCTTGGTATCACTGACATTTTGGGCTATCACTTTGTTTTGTGGGCTGTCCTATGCATTATCAAATTTTCAGCAGCGTCCCTGACTTCTACAGGGGTGATGCCAGCACCTCTCCACAGGCTGCCTATCATTCATAACAACCAAAACTGTATTTAGACATAGTTGAACATTTACCTGGTGGTGTTGGGACGGGCATGAGTGGTTAGGTGACAGTTATTTCCTCTGGTTAAGAACCAGTGATATATGGGGCGCCTGGATGGCTCATGGGTTAAAGCCTCTGCCTTCGGCTCAGGTCATGATCCCAGGGTCCTGGGATCGAGCCCTGCATCGGGCTCTCTGCTCAGCGGGGAGCCTGCTTCCCCCTCTCTCTCTGCCTGCGCCTCTGCCTACTTGTGATTTCTGTCTGTCAAAAAAATAAATAAAATCTTTAAAAAAAAAAAAGAACCAGTAATACAGAAAATCTTAAGTGTTCTATAGGTGGTTAAAAGACATAGGACATAATTTTAACATTTACAACTTGCTATTTGAAGCTTTGTTTTTCTTGACACATTGTCAAGAAAACTACCACCAAAGCAACATTGTTTCTTTAATTGTGGTACCCAAATGGTAAATTATATACTTTAATCTGGGCTAACCTTGGGATGCCACTTAGTTTCTTATCCATCCCTAAAATATCTTTTTAAAATAACCGAGTCTGTAACTAAAACCATTAAACACTATTTAAAAGTGAAACAAGAAGATTTTAAGACACATGTCTGTGTAAATAAAGTACCATTTTCTCTAGGGCTCTATTTTATTTTAGTTTGATTCTGATCTCATGTTTACTTAAAATGTTCTTTTGTAAATTTGCTTTTTTTTTTTAAACTCAAGCTAGGTCACATAAATACATTTATACCTGGTATTCTGGGCAATTTCCTGTCAATGGATTTTACTCTTCCTGCTTGACTCTAGCTGCTGCCCTCTTCCTGTTACTTATTTTACTGCTCCTCCTCCCATTGACTATTACTTACTGAGCATCTGTTATACCAGGTGCTTTCTACATTCACTGATCTTTTTAACAACTCTGAAAGGCAGTTAATCCTTGGTATATCTCCATTTACAGATTAATTTATGTTTCTCCTGATTAGACATTTTGTGTTTGCAAACTGCCATTACTAGGTCCAGACTCTGACCAAGTAGCCCGTATAAAAGTCAAACAGGGTATAGTCCCTTACATTTTTCTGGAAGGGATTATAGTGACAGGGACTTAGGGAGGTTAAATAAATTGCCCAGTCACATGGCTAATGGACAGCTGAGCATGTAGTCCAGTTTTTCAGACTTCTTGAGAATTATTGTGTAGATATAAATTTAACAGTAGACCTCATAGGAGCATACGTTATATCAGAATTATAATCTCTTTGCTTAGGTCACTTGTATTCTTTGTTGAAGCTACTATAATTTTTAAAAATTCTCACTGTAAAAAATTGAATTAGTGTAGCAATGTGTAGAGAAAACAGTTTTGATCTGACTCCTCAGAAATAACCACAGTTCCTTTGCATATGCAGGGGACTTTGTGATGTTTATGTTTGTGTGTTTTGTTTTTTTAAGAGTACCTTAGTTACTGCAATTTGACTATTTTAATTAAATTTTAACATTAGTATTTTTGTCATTTTTTAAATGAAAGTTTTGCTTAATCTTAATGATTTTCTTGTATTTGTATAGCTTTTTTATGCATTCCAAGATGATCGTTATCTCTACATGGTGATGGAGTACATGCCTGGTGGAGATCTTGTAAACTTAATGAGCAACTATGATGTGCCTGAAAAATGGGCACGATTCTATACTGCAGAAGTAGTTCTTGCATTGGATGCAATCCATTCCATGGGTTTCATTCATAGGTAAAGATAAAAACGCTTTAAGTTTTTTCATTTGTTGGAGGGCAGGGGAAGCTGAAAAGTACTTAAACTTTATTAGGTTGACATTTCCTACTCAAAACCCACCTATTCTCCATGTGAGATAAGTGGTATTTCAGAATTTAAATCGAAATTCAGAGTTTTATTATTTCAGTTTAATGTTGATATAAATGTATTCTTTAATTTCCCTTAATCTGATTATATACTTTTATTTGGTTCTGAAAAATAAAAATTATAGGCTGGTTTTCTGAGGTATGTGCCAGTTAAATACTTTTAATTTTTATATGCAAATTAATTTGCTTTTGGTTAGTTTTTTATATTCAAAATTTTTAATATACACATAAGTTGCTTTTAATTAGTGAATAGATAATATTTATTTGATAAAAGAACAGTTTCATTTGTTTTACAAACATCACTTGAATCCAATGCAGTTGCTGTGCTAAGTGCCAGGGATACAAAAATGAAAGTGATTTAGATCCTGTCCTGGGGTTATTTATGTACTTAAGTAACTTAAGAATGTTTCAGTTATTTTTTTATGTCTGAATATTGTGTTTTTTTATGGTTATTCTCTCTCAAATGGTTTGCTTTCCTCCTTGGAAGAATCAAACTCTTTTTAAAAGAAAGGGGAATATTAAATGCCTTTCTCTAAGGCATTGACATATAAAGGAATTTCCCTGCTGAAATTCAATTTATAGATATGGACAGAGTGAGCACATACGAATCAAAAATGGCCTTATCCACAATGACTGGGGATATAGGGCCTAAAATAACTGCCTCATAGAATTTTTATCAGTGTCTGGTTTTAGAAACACTGTTTTTTTCCTCCCTCAGAGATGTGAAACCTGATAACATGCTGCTGGATAAATCTGGACATTTGAAGTTAGCAGATTTTGGTACTTGTATGAAGATGAATAAGGTTAAATAATTTTGCTAATTCAAGATAACTGCTTTTTAGAAAATGCTGTAAGACTGTACTAATCATAGCTAGACTTGTACAGAATTGATACGACCTGTCTTATTTGTTAAAATAGATGCCAGGATTTCAGTGTTTAATTAGTAACTTGTAAGTGATTTATATTTTCCTCTCTACTTAAGTGTTGATTGCCATATTTATTAAACCTTTTATAACAACTCTAATACATAGTACTGCTGGTAACTAGGAGTGAAACTCATCATTAAATACTAAGACCAGTATTAAAATTAGACTTTCATAAAAACTGGATTTCAGTGATATGTGTATTTTTTAGTGTTTTACTTAGCCTTCTGTTAACATGTAGAAGATCTTATTGCTTATTTTGGGAGTTAATTTTAAAAGATACCATCTGTCCTCATTATTTACAAAATAAATAACATACTTCTAGCTGAAGTGGCAAATATGCTACTTGTTTCAGTTGAAATAGTTAATATTCTTGGAAACTTACCACAGAACAATAGCCAAAAAGTTGTATTTATTATTTTAAAAGGAAAATTATTGCTTAGAAGGAAACACTACATGAGAACTTCTGTGTGAACATCTAATTATAATTCTGTTGCATTAATATCAACGAAAATAAGTAATAGGTATATATAGTCTTTACATTTAGTTTTGGGGTTTTTTTTTTTGGAGAGTTAAATTGCATATTAAGTAGATATTCAGTGTGCTCAGTATTATTACACCCTTTTCCATTACACGTACTTCTGCATTTTTATATTTGTACAGTTGACTCGTATTTTTTTTTACAGTTTCAAGCATGGTTAGATTGAATGACTATTTTAGTTAGAAAAAGTTTAATCAGTATTATATATTAATGTTATCAAGTGATTCATCCTATCAGTCCCTTAATCTGCTTGCATTGGCTTATATACTTGGTCTCTGCAGTTATGATGAGGTCATTATATTGGCACAACTGGGTGGCAGTGTGTCTTTCTAGAGTAATATTACGATGTAAAAATCACTAATGTATCTAGAAACACAAGCACACACATATTTTGAATACATTGTGTATATAATATGTATATGTGATTAGCCTATGTGTTCATTTTTGTCAAGTTTGCATTAGGTTTTGATATATTTTATAGCCCAAAGATGCAGAGTTCTACAGGTTTTATTAGGAAAGTCATTTTAAATAATTCAGAATTTATATTTGTATTCTAGTTCAGAAGTTAACCTGCTTCTTTTTTTTTAGGAAGGTATGGTACGATGTGATACAGCAGTTGGAACACCTGATTACATTTCCCCTGAAGTATTAAAATCTCAAGGTGGTGATGGCTATTATGGACGAGAATGTGACTGGTGGTCAGTTGGGGTATTTTTATATGAAATGCTTGTAGGTAAGTAAAGGAGAATTTTGTATACCTCTAAGATAGTTGTTCATCCCAGAAGTTAGCCATTTGGCTTCTTCTAATAAGGCATTTATTGCATTAAGCAAAGTTAATTTTGTTTGTAGAAAACAAACTAATTGAAACCTGCCTTGTGTGTTTTTAAAAGCTATTTAGAAGATTTAAGCAACTTTGTGATGTTATTTCTTTTTTATATATTAAGTGTATGTCTTTAATGCATATATAGTAATCTTTAAACATGTAACATTGACTCTTTTCCTTTGAAACTGGTTTTTTTAGTGTATCTTATTTTGTTTTCCCTATCAATTTTTTCAGGTGATACACCTTTTTATGCAGATTCTCTGGTTGGAACTTACAGTAAGATTATGAATCATAAAAATTCACTTACTTTTCCTGATGATAATGATATATCAAAAGAAGCAAAAAATCTTATTTGTGCCTTCCTTACTGACAGGTAAACAATCTTAACATTGAACTTTAATTTATTCTAAGGAAATTCTCATTTTGCTGCTCAGTATTTGAGGTGTGTATCTCAGCTCCTGTAGTTGAACTGGTGGAATAAAAATAATACCATTCCCCAAATCATTAATGATAGTGAAATACAGTGTTTTGTGATATTCTGGATGGCTTTCTGGATCTCCAGTCACTTGCGTTACCTAGGAAATTGGGATAATACTCTTTTTTGATGGCTAGATCAGATGATTTTTTTTAAGGTTCATTGTTGAATTTTTAATTTGGTCAAGTATAAAAATTATATTTTCTTGAGTCTGAGGGTTTTTTGACATGTAACATCTCTGAAATTAGAGTGCATCTTATACTACCATGTATTAATTAGTAACATTTTTTTCCTAGTGATGGAAAAATTACGCATTTTCTAATTGATGCCATTTAAGATAATTCAGTATTGTATAGTTGAAATTTGCTACGAGAGTAGAATTTAAATGTTCTTACCAAAAAGAAAGGTAAATAGATGATGTGATAGATGTGTTAATTCTCAGTGGGAGAATCCTTTCACAATGTGCACATATGTCAAAACACTTTTTACACTTTACATATCTTAAGATTTTTGTCAGTTATACCTCAGTAGAGCTGGAAAAAATATTTAATTATATACGATTTTATGTTTGTTGAAATTAAGTAAATAGTGCAAACCTATAAAGATGTATGTATTTCCGACCTCCTTACCTCTAGAGATGGTCATTGGTATGATGTCTTTCAGATTCAGTAAGCATTTTTATAAATGTATATTCATGTATGTGTTTTAGAAACAAAAATAGTATATTATGTGTACCCTTATGGTTTACTTTTTAAATTTAAACATGAACCACATGACTTACTAAAATTATGTTATTAAAATTATTAATATTTATGTTTGTATATTGTATATTGTTAATTTAAAAGGGCCTAGTGCTTTTACATATATTTCAATTTCAGATTCACTTTAATATTAAATGTACTCCCCTACATATGGTCCTTTAGAGCCTGAAATGTATAGTCTTTCATATTTTTACATTTTAGTACATGTGCTTTATAAATATAAGTACTGTGCTGTGTATTAGGTGCTAGGAATATAGAAATGAAAAAGATACACAGCCACTCTTCTCCACTGCCTCATACTCCTTTGAGGGAAACAGACAAGTGAATGAGATGTTTATTGTACAGAAAGTTAAGTACTCTGAGTTAAGTACTGCCTGTCTATCATAGAACCATGGAGAGGTTCCCTGATCCAGTCTGGGAGAGTCAGTGAATGTTTGTTCAGAAGGTGTCACATTATATCAAAAGCAGTTTATCTTTTAACTCATGAAAAGATTTGGAATTCGGGCTATTCTTGTTTATAGGCACTGAAGTAGAAAACAGAAGTTGCTAAGTTCCCTTTCCAAATCTACTAAAGGCATATTTTTAAACATTTTATTTATATGTTTACCTAAGAGGCCAGGAATCCCGTTAAAACTCTGTTTTGTAGTAATGTCAAGAATTAGTTAATCATTGGTTTCTGATAGGTCAGAAATATTTATAATAGCTTATGTACAGGAGATTTTAAATTTAAGATGTCTTTCTGAGTTTTGTTAGCTTTTGATGTGATGTAAAGTTGTTGGTTGCAAAAAATGTCTAACTACCACAATGGTTAAGAGCTGTCAAGAAAATTCATTGTGTTGTATTCATTATGCTAATGAAGCAAAGTGAATGATTATTAGGATTTTCTTTGTCAATAGAAAAGTCATGATGGAGTATCAACAAGTCTGTTTTTCATGTTTTTTAAAAAAATTCTTCAGTATTATCCATAGCTTACTGAAAACCAATATAATTTCAAGGTGATGTAGAACTATTTTTATCATTATGCACAGATTTAACATTGTGCCCATAAGGATATCTGGACAGGTTATAATAATAATATCTTAAATGATTAATAACTTTTCCCCCCTCTCTATTCAGAGAGGTGAGATTAGGGCGAAATGGTGTTGAAGAAATCAAACGACATCTCTTCTTCAAAAATGATCAATGGGCTTGGGAGACACTCAGAGACAGTAAGTTATTTTTTCTCGCACATTACAGTGGATATTTGAAAGTAGTTGTAGTAAATACAGTCTTGTAAATACTGCCTTGCTAATATATGTGTATATTTGATGAAAATCTAAAGTACACAGATGCGGTTATGGACATTATCCTACTCTAATTAAAGAGAGAATATTTGATAATATTGGGAAAATTATGCTGCTACTTCTCTGATACTTCATTTGAGAGACCCAAGATGAACGACCATATACATGAGATGGAATTGGTTTTGGCAGTTATAATTTGATATTTGATCTTTGTTAAATTGCATTGTGTCTTATATTTTGATATCTCAATGTGAAGAAAGTCAGTAAATACAGGGTAATTAAAATATATTTCCTGTGAAGAGATAAGTTATTATCTTTTTTTTACTAGACTTAAAATACAAAATATGTGGTCCTATTATTGATAAATACCAGAATTTAATTAGTCCATCAGACTTGCAGTTTGCAGTTCAGACATGAAAGCATGTAGTATGCAAGAATTTTTTTTCAGTCAGTTGAGAACATTTCCCTATTTCAAAAAGCAGTTAAAATAATGAGATGATTCATAGAAAACCTTGTTCATCATGGCTGAATTAAAATTATAGTGGTACCCAATGTGCCCAACATCTTCATGGATTTGGACGGCCAGTAATTCATCTTTCTCCTGTTGAAGTCTCAAGATTTTTTTTTCCTGTTTTCACAGAAAGGATAATGTATACCACCAGCTCCTAAATTCCTGCTGTACAACAGCAGTAAACCTTAATAATGGAAATTAACTCAGCTGTGTGGTTTAGAAACAGTTACAAATTAAGTAGTTATTATTTGTCTTGAGGTCTGCCTATCTAGTTGAGACTGTGAGGGGAAAGTTCATGGGGGAAAGAATCTTGTTAATTTTAAAGAAACAGATCATAGTTTTTGCCAATTTTAGGGAAGTATCCTAGTTATCAAATATTTTTAAAGAAATCGTTATACTACCTTTGGGTATAGCACATACACTATATACAAGCTATACAATTGACTGAGAAGGGAAAAGGGGAAATAAATTATTGGGAAATTAGGAAATTACACTATTAAGAATGACATTGAATGACCTGCTCTCTGGGAAAGCTATAGGAGCGGCTTGACGTTGAGAGAATTTGTTAGTAGTTATACACTGGGAAATAGAGAATTTCCATGTCAGTAAATGTGACATGATTATTGTCTTCCTGCTCCATGAGAAACTGTTGGCAAAGACAGAGATGAGTATGGTGAGATGATGAATGGTTGCATTGAAAAACTTTGTGGGGTTGGGTTTTTTTTTCCAAGCTGTGCTCTTAGAAGTTGAAGAAAGCTGAAAACAGACAAATATGATTATAATCTGAAGAAAATTTGAAAGGCTACTGAAGAAAATACAAAGTATCTTTTGTATTGGTTTAAATTCTTTCTCAAAGTGAAACAATGTATAAATAACTATAGAATAATCACAGAGTAAATTGCTCAAAAAAGTAGGGAGGACATACTTCCTTTTGTGTATTGAAAAGCTGGTATTAATTAGGAGAGGAGGTAACCTAGTCAACAAACATTGAACACCTGCTGTATATGCTGAGCGCTGTTCTATTTCAAGCACTAGGAAAAACTCCAGTGATCAAAGCTTTTTTACCTTGTGGAGGTCATAGTATCCTGGAACTGGGGAGTCCAAATCAGTGGCATTTTATGATATTGTTATTACCTCTTTAATGTAATTTCATGTTAATTTAAAAACAGTTACAGTGTATTACTTTATTGATTTAAATCAAACAAACTTTCTATTTAAAGAATTTCTAGGGACACCTGGGTGGCTCAGTTGGTTAAGCATCTGCCTTTGGCTCAGGTCATGTTCCCAGAGTCCTAGGATTGAGTCCCGTGTCAGGCTCCTTGCTCTGCAGGGAGCCTGCATCTCTCTCTTCCTGCAGCTCCCCTTGCTTGTGTTCTCATTCTCTCTGATAAATAAATAAATATAATCTAAAAAAAAAAAAAAGTTTCTATAATGAGGTAATTTTATTAGTATTACTGATACTTATGTTTTTGTTTTGTTTTGTTTTGTTTTTTAATCTATATTATCTGGGGCACCTGGGTGGCTCAGTGGGTTAAAGCCTCTGCCTTCGGCTCAGGTCATGATCCCAGTATCCTGGGATCTAGCCCCGCATTGGGCTCTCTGCTCAGCGGGGAGCCTGCTTCCTTCTCTCTCTCTGCCTGCCTCTCTGCCTACTTGTGATCTCTGTCTGTCAAATAAATAAATAAAATCTTTTTAGAAAAATCTGTATTATCTATGATTTTACTGTAGTGTACTTAGATTTAACAGACATAAATATTTTGATATCTTTTCCTAATCCTAATACCTTCTATTTTGTGGTTATTGTTAAAAAAAAAAAAAAAGAAGAAGAAGAAAGAAAGAAAAAAATTGAAGTCAGTAGAACTTACTGTTCTCTTCTTCCCCTTCCCTCTTCCTACCCTTTGTTCACTTCCCACCCCTAAAATACCAAGAATACTTTTACTGTGAACTGACCTCTCTGACCTGCTAAGCTTTTAAAAATTATATAACATTTATAATTCTTTTTAATTTTGACTCTCCAATTTTCTTTGGCAGAATTGCTTAACTTTTCCAAATAATAGTTTTTTTGATATTTTACCACTTACATGTCTATAAGCTATAATGGCAATTAATCTTCACCATCTGTTCCTTGGTGGTGTGGGAGCAGGGTACAAAATAGATTGGTTTTTGGCAGGATTTCCATGAGCTTCCTGATCTTATTCACTCTTAATTTAGCGGCACAGAGTATTAAGATTGTAAAATTACTTTTTTACTCATTTAAAATAGAATTGAAGAAATGACAGGAGTGAGATTGAAGAAAGAAAACAGAAGAAATGAGAAGACCTAAATAACCTGCTACGGGTCACACTGCTAGTAGATGACAGTGTCAGGATTCAAATCTATGTGAATCCAAAAGCCTTAGCTCTTCTGGAATACCATGTGCCATTTAAGTAATACCATTCAGTATTATACAAAGTAGAAATGTAGGGAATCAACATTCTTGGCAGTTAAATTTTGGGGAAAATAATATGGTAACATTTATTACATATAGCAGATACATTATTAGTAATACTGTGTTAAATATAATAATATGGTAATTTGCAAAAACATTTTACCATTCATGGTATCATTTGAGATCAGATATTTTACCTAATCCACCTATAGCTGGTGGGAAATGACACAAGATGGTAACAGGAGTGACTGTCAGCTCATGTGGTAAATTTTCCATTTATTTAAAAACAAATAAAATTTGTTGTTTGTAAGCACATTTATGCTATTCCAGGTTCTGTGGATTAATTAAGTCTAGTGTCCTCTCTTTTAGAGTTGTACATTTTTATGGGAGAAATTATCACTGTAGGCTTCATAGGTAAAGAATCTAGGATCTAGCAAGTTTCAGGGTCATAGGAGTTTAGACTTTCTCAGTATTACGTTGGGGTCATGTTTTAAAAGCATAAACTTTAAGAAAAATTATCTTTTTATTGTGGTAAAGTATATATAACAAAATTTACCATTTTAGCCATTTTTAACAGTATAGTTTGTGGCATTAAGCACCTTCACCTTATTGTGCAGCCATTTCTACTATCCATCTCTGGAACTTTCTTATCATCCCAAGCTAGATTTCTTCACACATTAAACAGTAGTTCTCCATTCTCCTTTAACCCCAGCCCCCAGTAGCCACTATTCTACTTTCTGAGCCTATGAGTTTATTCTGGTTACCTCAAAGTAAAATCCTATAATATTTATTTTTTCGTGGTTGATGTATTTCACTTAGCTTGTCTTCAAGGTTCATCCATGTTACAGGACATACCAGAATTTTGTTCTGTTTTAAGGCTGAATAATATTTTACTGTGCATGTATACCACATTGTAAAAAAAATCTATTCACATATTGACAGACGCTTGAAATGCTTGTACCTTTTAGCTATTGTGAATAATGCTTTTCTGGTCACTGGTATACAAATAAATGTTGGAGTCATTGCCTTCCATTGTTTTGAGTGAATTTTTGTATATGTTGTTAGGTAGAGTCTATCTTCATTGTTTTGCATGTCAATATCCAGTTTTCCTATACTATCATTTGTTGAAAAAACTCCTTTTTTATTAAGTGGTCTTGCACCCTTCTCAAATCATTTGACCACGTATGTGAGGCTTTATTTCTAGTCTTTCTATGATACACCATTGAACTGTCTTCATGCCAGTACTATACTGTTTTGATTGCAATAGATTTCTAGTAGCCTTTGAAATCAGGGCGTGGAAAAGCTCTCTGCTTTTCCAGGATTGTTTTGCCTATTTGGGATCACTTGAGGTTTCCGCATGAGTTTTTTTTTTTTTTTTAAAGATTTTATTTATTTATTTATCAGAGAGAGAGAGAGTGAGAGCGAGCACAGGCAGACAGAGTGGAAGGAAGAGTCAGAGGGAGAAGCAGGCTCCCTGCGGAGCAAGGAGCCCAATGTGGGACTCGATCCCAGGATGCCGGGATCATGACCTGAGCCGAAGGCAGCTGCTTAACCAACTGAGCCACCCAGGCGTCCCCCGCATGAGTTTTAAAGTGGGTTTTTCCAGATGTGTGATAAAGGACATTGGAGTTTTGGGTAATGATTGCATTGATTGTGTTTCCAATGAGGATGCCTTTTGTTTCATGTACTTGCCTAATTGCTCTGATTGGAATTTGTAATACTGTGTTGAATAGAAGTTGTGAGACAGAGTCCTTGTCTTGCTCTTGATCACAGTAGAAAAGCTTTCAGTCTTTCACTAGTGAGTATGACATTGGCTGTGTGTGTGTGTGTGTGTGTGTGTGTGTGTGTGTGGTCTTGATCTGGCTTTGGAGTCAGAATAATTCTGGCCTCATGGAATGAATTTGTGTTCCTTCTGTTTTTTGGAAGAGTTAGAGAAGGATTGGCATTAAACTCCCAAACTATATGTTTGGTAGAATTCGGCTGTGAAACAGTCTTGTCTTGGATTTTTTTTCTTTGTTGGGACATTTTTTGTTATTTATTAAATCTCTTACAGGTTTGTTCAGATTCTCTTTTTCAAATAAGTTTTGGTAGTTCATGTGTTTCTAGGAACTTATCATTTAATCTAGGTTATCTAACATGTTGATGTACAATTGTAGTTTTTTTCTTTTAAAGTTTTTTTGTTTTTTATTTTGTTTGGTTTTTTTAGAGAGAGAGAAAGCAAGCAGGGTTAGAGGCAGAGGGAGAGAGAGAGGGAGAGAGAATCTCCAGCAGACCTCTCTCCCCTTGCTTTAGTGTGGAGCCTGATGCGGGATTGTTCTCACAATCTCGCTATCATGACCCCCCCACAAAATCAGGAGTCAGACACTCAACTGACTGAGCCATCCAGAAGCCCCTGTAGATTTTCCTTTTATTGTTATTTGTAGAAAGTCGGTAGTTATATCCCCACTTTCATTTCTAATTTGTCTTCTCTTTTTTCCACCTTAGTCTAGTAAAAGATTTGTCAATTTTGTTGATCTTTGTCACTTTCACTATTAATTTTGTATTCTATATTTTATCCACAATCTATTCTGTATTGCTCTTCCTTACTATAGCCCTGGGCTTAGTTTGCTCTTCTTTTTCTGGTTCCTTAGTGTGTCAGCTGGGTTATTGATTTGAGATCTTTCTCTCCCTTTTTTTTCATGTAGGCATTTACAACTAAAATTTTTGTGAGTACTGATTTCACTGAATCCCATAAGTTTGGTGTGGTTCTCATTTTCATTTGTTCTCAAAGCATTTTCTCTAATCTCCCTTATGATTCCTTCTTTGACTCATTGGTTTTTTTTAAGAGTATGTTGTTTTCACCACTTTGACATCGGCAACAACTTCTTTCTAGATACATCCCCAGAGGCAAGGGGTATAAAAGCAAAAATGAACTTTAATCAAGATAAAAACCTTCTGTACAGCATAGGAAACAGTCAACAAAACTAAAAGGCAACTTTCAGAATGGGAGATGTTTGCAAATGACATATCTGATGAAGTGTTAGTATCCAAAATCTATAAAGAACTTATCAAACTGAACACCCCAAAAATAAATAATCCAGTTAAGAAATGGGCAGAAGACCTGAATAGGCATTTATCCATAGAAGACATCCAATGTTTAATGGCTACGTGAAAAGATGCTCAATATCACTCATTATCAGGGAAATACAAATCATAACTACAACAAGATACCATTTGACACCTGTCAGAATGGCAAAAATTAACAACACAAGGAAATAACAGGTATTGGTGAGAGTGTGGAGAAAGGGAAACCCTCTTACACTATTGGTAGGAATAATGCATACTAGGGGAGCCACTCTGGAAAACAGTATGGAGGTTCTGCAGAAAGTTAAAAAAGAACTACCCTATGATCCAGCAATGGCACCACTAGATATTTACCCAAAGGATAGAAAAATACTTATTCAAAGGGACACATGCATCCCGATGTTGATAGCAGCATTATCAACAATATCCAAATTATGGAAACAGCCCAATGTCCATCAGCTGATGAATGGATAAAGAAGATGCGAGGTGTATATATACATGTATATGTGTGTGTGTACACACGTGCACATGTGCATGCAGTGGAATATTACTTAGCCATAAAAAAGAAACAAAATCTTGCCATTTGCAATGATATGGGTGGAGTCAGAGTGGGAAAGACAAATACCATATGATTTAACTCGTGGAATTTAAGAAACCAAACAAACAAATGAAGAAAAAAGAGATAAACCAAGAAACAGACTCTTAACTATAGAGAACAAACTGATGCTTCCTGGAGAAGAGGTGGGTTAAATGGGTGATGGGCACTTGTTGTGATGAGCACTGGGTGTTATATGTAAGTGATGAATCACTAAATTCTACTTCTACAACTAATATTACAATATATATTAACTGGAATTTAAATAAAAACTTGCAACAAAAGAGTTTGCTGTTTTCCAGGTATTTGTGAAACTTATAGTCTTCTCTTGTTGATACCTTGTTTTATTCCATCGTGGCTTGGTGAAGATACTTGTATGATTTCAGTCTCTTTAAATTTATTAGGTTGTTTTTTGGCCTAACATATAGTTTGTCCTGGAGAATTTCTCATGTGCAATGTGTATTCTGCTGTTGATGGTGGATTGAGCTTTATATGTCTGTTATATCATGTTGGTTTATGATATTGTTCATGTCCTGCATTTTCTTATTCATCTTTTGTTTAAATGTTCTGTTCATTTATGGAAAGTGGGTTATTGATTACTCCAAGCATTATTTTAGAACTGTTTCTCCATTTATGTAATTTTTTATTACATACATTTTGGAGCTATGTTGTTCATGCATACATGTTTATAATTGTCTTATCTTTTGATTAATTAACCCTTTTATTACTATCGTCATTATGCCCTGTTTTTCCCTATTTTAACAGTCTTAAATGTCTTTTTTGTCTGATATTAGTGTAGGCACCCCAGCTTTTTTTCCCATGGAATATTTTCTTTCATTCTTCTAATGTATTTATGTCATTCAATCTAAAGTGAGTTCTCCATATACTGCGTGTAAATGGATCAGTTTTATTAATCCATTCGTCCAGTCTCTACCTTTTAATTAGTGACTTTAATTCATTTAAAGTAAGTATTATATGTAAAGACTTTTGCCATTGTTCTTTTTTCTGTATTTTTTCTTTCTATTCCTCGGCCCCTGCATTACTGACACCTATTTTGTCTACTGGATTATTTCATAGTGTGCTGTTTTGATTCCCTCTTCAATTCATTTTCTGTATATTATTTAGTCATTTTCTTATGGTGATTATCCTGGAGATTACATTTAGTATCCTAAACTGATAACAGTGTAGGTTGAATTGATACAATTTACTGTCAGAAGCATAAAAAAACTGCTTCTAGGTATGCCTGGGTGGCTCAGTCAGTTAAGCATCTGCCTTCAGCTCAGGTCCTTTCAGGGTCCTAGGATCGAGTTCTGTATCAGGCTCCTTGCTCAGTGGGGAGCCTGCTTCTCCCTCTGCCTGCTCTGCCTGCCAGTCCTCCTGCTTATGCTTGCTTTCTCTCTGACAAATAAAATCTTAAGGGGAAAAAAACCCATTTCTCTACAAATCCTTTTTCTCCCTTTGTGTTGTTATTGTCACAATAACATAAATATAAAGATTACATCTTTATATAGTCTGTGCTCATTAACATAAATTTATAATTGTTTCAGGCATATTTCTTTTAAGCCCTATAGGAGGAAAAGTGGATTTATAAAGAAAAATACGTAATGCTGGCTCTTGCATTTACCTGTGTGGTTACCTTTATTTCTTCACAAAGCTTTGAGTTAATGTCTACTGTCTTTTCATTTCAACCTTAAAAAACTCAACAATTCTTGTAGGATAGGTTTACTAGCAGCAGTCTCTGATCTTTCCCTTACCTGGGGTAATCTCTTTAATTTGTCCTTCTTTTTTTTTTTTTTTTAAAGATTTTATTTATTTATTTGACAGAGAGAGATCACAAGTAGGCAGAGAGGCAGGCAGAGAGAGAGGAAGGGAAGCAGGCTCCCTGCTGAGCAGAGAGCCCGATGCGGGACTCGATCCCAGCACCCTGAGATCATGACCTGAGCCGAAGGCAGCGGCTTAACCCACTGAGCCACCCAGGCGCCCTTGTCCTTCATTTTTAAAGAATAATTTTGCCAGATGTAGAATTCTTGCTGAACCATTGTTTCAGCACTTTAAATATGTTGTTCCACTGCCTTCTGGCCTTCAAGTTTCTGCTTAGACATAGGCTCTTAAGGAGAGCCTGCATGGCTCAGTTGGTTAAGTGTCCGGCTCTTGATCTCAGTGTAGGTCTTGATCTCAGGGCTGTGAGTTCAGGCCCTGAGTTGGGGTTTTGTTAAAAAAAAAAAAAAACAGAAAGAAAGAAAGAAAGAAATGGGCTCTTAATCTAATCGAGGATTCCTTGTGTATGTATGACAAGTCACTTTTCTCTTGCTTTCAAGATTCTATCTTTGTCTTTTCAAAATTTATTATAATGTGTCATGATGTGGATCTGAATTTTTCTTACTTGGAGTTCATTGAGCTTGTTGGTTGTGTGGATTCATGTTTCATCAGATTGGTTAGTTTGGAACCATTATTTCTTTTCTTTTTTAAGATTTTATTTATTTAATTGACATAGAGAGAGACAGCCAGAGAAGGAACACAAGCTGGGGTAGTGGGAGAGGGAGAAGCAGGCCTCCTTCCAAGCAGGGAGCCTGATGTGGGACTCGATCCAGGGATCATGGTCTGAGCCGAAGGCAGATGCTTAATGACTGAGCCACCCAGGCACCCCTGGAGCCATTATTTCTTTAAATATTCTTTCTGCCTCTTACTCTCCTTTCTTGAGAATTTCATAATGTGTATGTTCGTATGCTTTATGGTATCCCAAGAGTTCACTTTTTCGTTGTTTTCTTTTTTTCCCTACACTTGATAATATTAGTGGTCTTACTTAAGTTCCCTGGTTCCTCTGCCTGCTCAGATTTGCTGTTGAACCCTTCTAGTGTATTTGTAGTTTCAGCTGTTGTACTTTTGTAGTTGTTAAGATATCATACTCCTGGTTTCCTTTAGTTCTTTGTCCATAGTTTCCTTTAGCTCTTTGAGAATATTTAAGACTGTTTAAAGTCTGTGTAATAAATCTAATATTGGGTTTCCTCAGTGATGTTTTCTGACATTCTTTATTCTCTGTGAATACTCCATGCTTTTTCTGTTTCTTTACATCCTTTGTAATTTTTTTTTTGAAAACTAGACATGTTGAACAGCATAATATAACTCTGAAAATCAGATTTCCCCCTCCCCAGATTTGCTGTTGTTGCTTATTATGGACTTCAGTCATGCATTTGTTAATAAGTTTTTCAAACTACTTTTACAAAGTCTGTATTCCTTGTCTTGTATGATCACTGAAGACTGTTTTCCATTGTTATGTCACTGGTCAGCCAATGACAATTCCTGAAATGCCAAAATTTAGTAGCTTCTTTCTTTATTAAACATTCCTCTGCTTCTTGTAAGTTTTTTCTTAGATTTCAGAGATCTGAAAAAGTTGCTTATGATAGTTTTTGCCAGCATAATGTCTACTTCAATGAAAAGGTGGTTTCTTAGAGCTTCCTACTCTGCCATTTTTTTTTTTTTTAACATCAGCTAGATTCTTTTTATGGAACATGATTCCTGTATTACCAGTTATTTATGGAAAGGTAAATTTCTATAAATAGATTACTCTATGTATCAATAATAATTCTGTAAAGCTATCTTTATCCTTATTCTTATATGTTAGTTCTGGCATGATTATAGGGTGTTCTATAAAACCTAAATGTTATGCTTTAAATGTAGATGAAGTATTACTTTTGTAATTCTCCCAGAAATTCCCTTACTTGTATCTCAGAATTTAAACAGAATTTGTCTCATTTTAAAACTACTCTGAAATGGTATACAGTCTATAAAAAGACTAGATTCATCTGAAACAGCAAAAGAAAATTCACCAGCCTTCCTCTGTTTCCTTTTAAATCGATCCTATATGATAATTTTAAAGTAGGGCTTTTTACCATGAACACTAGACCAGATAAATCTTTTTTGTGTGGGCTGTCCTGAACTTTCTTGGATCTTTAGCAGTATCCCTGATCTTTACAAACCTCTAGATGCCAGCAGCACATCTCCCCCAGTTATGACAGCCAAAAATGTATTCAGTCATTGCCACATGTCCCCAAGGGGAGCAAGATCGTTTCAGAATTGAGAACCACTGTTTTAAAGTAGAATTTATGCCAAGACTATTACTGATTTATTTACTTCACAAGGAGTGACAACTAGCTTCCCCTCCCCACCTGCCCATTTTACAAATTAGGCAGTTAGTACTATTTGGAAGCTAGAACTGTCTTGTCAGGCTGTTTTCCTGGTCATTAAGAAAAGAGAATGGTGCAAAAGATCTTTCCCTATCCATTGTTAGTATTATAGCTTCTTTGGGTTAATTAAATGTGTTGTTTCATTCCTGAATTCATCAAATAATTCACCATATCTGAGATCCACAACAGTAGTTATTTCTTATCTGGAAAACCCAGAAAAATTACTCCTTTATGTAAGAGATTAATACCATGAAACCAGGTCAGTTATTTTTTGTTGCTCATCTTCCATCTTTTTCTTGGAGGCAATATGATTTGATTGTGTCTAAATTATTTACCATTTTGTTGATATTTCTGTAATGCTTTTGGCAGAGAGAGAGAGAGAACACAAGCAAGGGGGAGTGGCAGGTAGAGGCAGAGGGAGAATCAGACTCCCCACTGAGGAGGGAGCCCAATGTGGGGCTCGATCCCAGGACTCCCAGCATCATGACCTAAGCCGAAGGCCGATGTTTAATCAACAGTGCCACCCATGTTTTCTTAATACTATTATATCTTTAAGTGAAACACATTTTGTTCTAAAATGTATTTTTAGATGGCTCTCTGTAGCATATTCAAGCTCCAAATTAAGATAGTAGTAGTGTTGCTTTCAAATGGTATTTTCTCCCATATTATGAAAACTGAAGCATTGCCATATTTGGTTTTGTTTAATTAAGTATATATGAGCCTTACTTTCCATCAGGTTTATAACTCTTGAAAATTGTATCCGTTTTGTATCTCTGCCCTTTTTTCCTAAATAGCCATTTCATAAATAACTCATTGAGTCATCGCTTAATGACTTAATTCAGGGAAGGTGGCTAGCCTGAAAATGCAGTTCAAAATACATTGCTCCTTGTGACTTAATATTATAGAGATAATCAGTTGGGGAAGTGATTACAGACCATCTGGATTTTAGATGAACAAATATATTTCAATACCAAATAGGTCTATCCAGGGCTATGAAGACATAACCTTAATTTCTGATTTGCTATACAGCAGATTAACAAACAAAATATTATATTTGAAACCAATCAACTTTGAATCTTTGAGTACAATTTAGTATGCTATTTATTTAGTATGTTATTTATTTAGTATGCTATTTCTGAAAATCTTTTCTGTAGTCCTAACTGCTTTTGCATATTTTATATTTTGATGTATTTTAAAACCCCAATACTTGTAATATTCAATTTAAACTTGAAATACAGATAATAATTATAGGTGATTTTGAAGGTAATTGTTTCATAGAATTAGAATGATCAGTATCAGTTGATTAATAATCTAATATAATCAAATAAAATAAGGTTCAACCCATTTGGAATTTGTAGTTTGCAACTTAATTTGTATGTAGGACACTTAGTAGTTGGTATGGAATCTTTGCTTTCCTTTATTTTAATATTAAGTTTGAAGGAACTACTAATTTTCTTTCCATTTTTAGCTGTAGCACCAGTTGTACCTGATTTAAGTAGTGACATTGATACAAGTAATTTTGATGACTTGGAAGAAGATAAAGGAGATGAAGAAACATTCCCCATACCTAAAGCTTTTGTTGGCAATCAATTACCTTTTGTAGGATTTACATATTATAGCAATCGTAGGTGAGTATGCTAAGCATTGATTTCAGGGGTAGGTAATAATTTTGTTGTGGTCTATTATTTTCTTAGGGATATCTAAAAATCACTTCAAGAACATTTAATGGTATATTAAGAGATACCATAATACGCTGTTTTTCAGTGATGCATGATAATTGTATTATTTCATAGTTCATTCCTTTTAGACTTCTCCATTATCAGGATATTGTGTTTCAGAAATTGTTGCTGAATAATGCATTATATATGTGTTCAAGTTAACAGCAATTAATATATTAAAATATTATATCAATACTAATATTTTGGTTAATCTCATCATCCAGAGAGCTCTGGTTTTATAATACATTTCGGAACAACAAATAGTTTTCCAGGGTTACCATTACTATACTGATGTTAACAAAGGCCTATAATTTTTAGTAATGCAAAAATTAAGTGATTCCTCACCAAAAATCACTAAATGAATTTACCATGTGTTTCATGTGAGACCTTGTAACCTTGGGCAAATAATTTCAACCTTTTATGCCTCCATTTCCTCAAAAATAGGGATGATGATGATGATAATACTTGTCTCACAGCATTACTGTAAGGTTTAATTAAAACAGTAGGACGTTTGGAACATTAGCACTCAGTTAATGTTAGCTGTTAATAGTATGAGCTAATGATAGGTTTAGTCTTCAAATGGACGTGAGATATAAATTAAACATTTGACATTATCTCATTCAAGAGCATTCATTCATTCATTCAACAAA
Source organism: Mustela erminea (assembly GCF_009829155.1). Taxonomy (NCBI): domain Eukaryota; kingdom Metazoa; phylum Chordata; class Mammalia; order Carnivora; family Mustelidae; genus Mustela; species Mustela erminea. The sequence goes on from NC_045626.1 coordinate 49,402,222, forward strand.
CATGTTTGCCAACTAAAAATATATTATATGTTTATTAAAAAAAAAAGGATGGGCTTAAAAAAAACCAAAAAACACGTTTACCAACTTATTTTTTGTCAAGTATTTATTAAGCACCAAGGTGCAGGGAGAAAGATGAATAAAATATGGTTAGTACCTTCTCTTAAGATGCTCATATCCTAGTGAGGAAATGGATAATATTTTAAAGTGAAGCATTTTGTCATTTTAGTCAAAACTTTTTTGTAAGAGCCGATTCAAGTTTAGAAAACAGGAATGCAATTTAATCCTGCCTTAGGATATTTCTCCTATAATCCAGCTATAAGACAGTACTGAATACTTTTTGTTGCATCAAGTATTACAGGTAGTACTTGACTTTTGACTCCTAGTAAAGTCCAGTATTTTAATCCTTACCCACCAGCACCCAGGAATATAATATTGTAGCTATTTTATATTGAAATGCAGTGACAAGTTTCAGGGTGAATTTTTATAAAAAAAATGCATCCTTCCTTCCTGTTTTTATCAGTTTTTCTCTGGCTTGATTTCTGAAGCACTTGAAATGTTGATATAAATAACTCTCAATGTTTTTGGATTTTCTGTAGTTCATAGCAGTTAATGACTTTATTTGGGTTTATCTATACAAAAGTAATCTTGAGTTAAATAAACATTATATATACTGTTTGTAACAGTACATTGTCATGTACTTGATTATGCTCTCTGGTTTTTCCTTGTATCTATATGATTGCATATCCCAAACTAATTTCTAAGTTTCTCAGAAGCAGACATTGCATTCTGTTCTTCAGTACCACTGTCTTATTGAATAACATAACGTTGTTTAGTAATTGCCTATTACATGAATGGTTGAAGGTGTGGTTAATCTTTAAGAATCAGCAAAATACTGATTAGCCTTATGATAATATATAAATATGAGTTACTGGCTGAAATAGGAAACTTCTGAAATTCTTGCTTCTGAAATCCAAACATAATTCCAATTACCAAAAGTTAGAGATCTTTATTGTTGAAATAAAGATCTTCCATTCTTCCATAAATGAAGAATGATTTTTAATAGTTTAAAGGTTAAACTTTTAGCTATATTTGTAATAATCTAAAACTTTTCATAAGTTACCTAAATGACCAAATTCTATATGAAAGCAGCAATATAATATATATAACTTTGAAAGAAAAAATAAGACAAAAAGTAGAAGAATGAATGGATGTGTACAAGTAGTAGTGTCCTTAACATTTCCAGTGCTGTATTCAAAGTTATATTATTAACTTTGTAGAGGCCAAATATTAACTTTAGTTTGTATAGTATATCATAATTTAGAAGATCTTAGGGATCAAATGGTCTGTTTTCATATCTAATTCAGGTTTCACTGGTGCTGCTATATGCTTTTATTTACATTACATGTTGTGGAATCCCACACTGAATTTCTGAGACATTTGGTAGTTAATGGAATGAAGTTCTGCTAAACCTAGAATTTGTCATTTTTTAAATGGGACCATTTCTCTACAAATCTGCTACTTAGTGCCTATTACTGCCTCCTCATTATTTGATTCTGTAGTTGATCTAAGTAATTTTCCAAAGAAAACATAAAAAGTGATATATTTTCCTGTTTTGTTTTGTTTTGTTTTAGAGCACTGTAATATGTGTTTAATGGTACTTAAAGGAACTTTTCTTCTTCTTCATTTTTTAATTATTAATGAATGCATTGAATTCATATATAATGAATATGTAGCTGATAATAGCTGCCCTATAACAACTAAGAAGTGTATAGTAGCTATTTGATTTCTTTTTGAGGGTTTTCTCCTAATGAACCAATGTGGTGACTGTAGTGGTGGTTATGATAGAAGAATTAATAGTGGTAGTTGTAGCATGTTAGAGGCAGTAGCAGAAGCAGCCATAGTAACTCACCTATATATAACATTTGGGAGCTTAGAAAATTTTTTTTATATGACCTGTTTAAATGTGTTAATCTCATGTATAAAGACTTCTAAAGGTCACTACTATCTTAGATGTAATTCTGACTTTAGTGGATTTAAAGAAAGAACCCTGTAAGCCTTAGAGTCTCAAAAGATTAGCAGGACATCACCTGAACTTTAGGTTATGTTAACCACTTAAGGCAAAACTCTTTTTTGTCCAGAAAGGCAGTATCATCCTTGGCTGAAGAATAATTGAGGCAGGGAGAGAAGTTCTGTTCATGTCTTTACAAGTCAGCAATTCCTTATCCCCAATCCCTAATCCAAAAATCTCTAAAAACTGGGGGACCTGGGTGGCTCAGTCAGTTAAGTGTCCTGACTCTTGATTTGCCTCAGGTCATGATGTCAGGGTTGTGAGTCCAAGTCCTGGGCATGGAGCCTACTTAAAAAAATAAAAACAAATAAAACCACAGAGCTCTAAAAACTGAAAACATCTTAGTGATTTGTTCGGTGGCAAAAGCTTCCATAAGCTGCTCTCATGGCCAAAAACCTAATTTGAACTAACTGGAGACTCTTGGTTTTTAATTTATCCTACTTGGTATGAATATTCATATGTTTTGCTGCAGGAATAGTAAAGTGTATAATTACAGAGTGCTGCTTCTGACCTAACTGGGGATTTTATTTAACATATGTATCGCTTTTTACTTCCTAAGTAAAGAATTATGAATTTGTACTCAACTTTGAAAAAGCATAGCAAGTACAATACTGCACAAAAAAATAGGCACATAGCATATATTACTGGTTGTTATTGAATATTGAAGAGTTTTTTGGGTTTTTTTTTTTTACTTTTAAAAACTCTTTTCCTCTCAGATACTTATCTTCGGCAAATCCTAATGATAACCGAAGTAGCCCCAATGTGGATAAAAGCTTGGTAGGTATTTTCTTATTACTTTTTAAAAAATTGTTTTGTGGATGGTATATTTTGTGTACATGATATTTAAGTAAGTATGTATTGCTTCTGAATGTGTAGTTAGTGAACTTAAATTTTGATAGCACTTTTTACTTACTGTCTCCTTCCAACTTGATTTCTTGCCTGAATATCAAGGGGAATATTTTATGTGGAGGTCATTAGTAAACTATAAATTGCTACACATATTGACAGTGAAAGTCTTTCTAATCTTTGGAATTAGGAATTTATAATAAATTAGTTTATCAGTAAGGATCTTGACATCAAAAGATTACACATTCAGAAGCCTTAACTAAAGCAAGTTTTGTGTATATGATAAAATATACATAACATAAAATTTAGTTTTTAAGAGTACAATTCATTGTCATTAATCACCTTTACATTATTATATAACTACCACCATCTGTCTCCAGAACTTTTTCTTCATTCCAGAGTAAAACTTCATACACATTAAACTCTTTATTCTACTCCCTGCAGCCCTTAGTAACCACTATCCTACTTTCTCTGTCTCTATGAATTTGATTATGCTAATAGGTACCTCATGTAAGTGGAATCATACAATTTGGACTTTTGGTGATTGGCTTATTTCACTTAGCCATAATATCCTCAGAATTTCTCCATATTGTAACATGTATCAGAATTGATTCCTTTTTAAGACTGAATATATTCTAGTGTATGAATATATCACATTTTGTTTGTTTATTAAGAGAGTTTAACGAAAGGGCTATTTACAGTGCTATGAGCAGGGTCAAGGGGAGCAGTGAATAAAGGATGCAAAAATACCCATTGATTATCAGCAAGGGGAAGTTATTGTCTTCAGTCTAAAGGGACAAAGAGATACAAGTATTGTTACCACAGCTCAGAAAAGTCTACCATCATCAAAGAGGAACATAGAATATGGAATACTGCCAGCACCACAATATGACAAAGGGTGGGGAGAATGATTATTTTCTTCCTCCCACCTTCTGATTTGCTGCTGGTGTCTCTCATATGTTCAAATGAACCCTAAAGTCACAGGGCAGTAAAATCCAGGTAATGAAATCTGTAGATTACAAGACAAAAGTAGGGCAGAGGATGGATTTCATGGCTAGAAAGGAGAGGGAGCAAATGTATAGTACAGTCAAGCATCTGATTTGTCCACTGAAGATTACTGTTGTAAGTAAATACTAGAGACAGGAGTCCTTTTTATTGTCCATATAGCTTATGTTCATGAGACATTAAAAAAAAAAATCTTACTTAGATTTGAGACAAGGTCCTTTTGGGTTGACCAGGACTCTTCTTTAAAATATTAGACATTAATTGTGGTGCTTGGCTGGCTCATTTGGTAGAGTTTGACTCGATCTCGGGGTTGTGAGTTCAAGCCCTATGTTGGGTATAGAGCTTACTTAAAAAAATACTAGAAGTAATTATTTGGCCACTGTTGGAGCATTCTTTAAACTCTTGTACTGTAGCCTACGTATTGGGGGGAGGGGAAGAGGTAGCAATCAGTTTTTAAAAGCTGATGTAATTCTTTCTCCTTGATACATTCATTCTTTAATTAAGAGAACATGCAAGGTGAAGGGAGAGTGGAAGAAAAGGAGAATGGACTGTATGAGGACTTGTTAGCTCTTTTGACGATCTCTCTTTTAAATTCTCATCTCACCAGAGCTATTTCCCAAGCTCAGAAATCTTGAAAGAAACTTGACCTAGGGAGGGTGATGGTAAGGAGCTGCTATAACCCAGCTCTCACTGTATTACTTATCTGTAGGATTAGTAGTACATAGAACTTTAAAAAATATTTAGTGGAATCGTGTTTCTTTGGGCTGATCTTGTTCAGTGGTAATTGCCAGAAGTTCCTGTCACTGGCTGCTGCTATCTTTTATCTTGCTCTGGTAAGATCACAGGGGAAGTAGAAAACTTTGGTGTCTCTTACTGTTTCTGTTAACATGGAGATAAATAGAAAAGTCAACTAATTTAATTTTCAACTCTTCCTTTAAAGCCTTCCAGCAGAGATGCTAATGAACAGCTTTGCAGTTGACAAATAGAATGAATAATTTTCATTCCTGTCTTAAATTTTCTTTTTTACTGCAAATGACACTGATAATCCCTCCTCCTTGGAACTTCCATAACTCTTTGATGTTCCCATTATTTCCTTCCCACCGCTTTAGATTATATTTTCAGTCCTTTTTGCAGGCTCTCTTCCTTCCTCCTCTTCCACCTCCCGGCTCCACCGCGCCGCCTTTAGTTGTTAAATGTTTCTCAGGGTGATTCTGATCTTTGCTTTCTGCTCATTTTCTATAAGTAATCTTGTGTATGTACAGCTTGCTCTTCTAAACTCCAGACCTGTATCTCTCCTCTCTCTCTTTGACTGGATTTCTCTTTTTGTGCTTCTTTCAGGTACCTCAGTCTAGGCCAGAGCTAAATTCAATAGTTCTCTCTCTAACCCTTCCTCAGCAGTTCTTACTGTGTTGCCTATCTTTTGTAGGGTACTCTGTTCCTCTTCTCTTCTTTCTTTTTCCTTCTTTTTCCTTCCTGCCTGCCTGCCTGCCTTTCTTTCGCCTTTCTTTCTTATGTTGACACTTTTTAGAAAATAATCCTACTTTGATCTTTAAAAATTTTTTATTATTGAAGTATAGTTGACATACAGTGATACAGTAGTTCCAGGTATACAACATAGTGACTTGACAATTCTATACATTACACAATGCTCACTGTAACTAAGTGTAGTTGCCAACTGTCACCATACATTTTTATTATAATGTAACTGACTATATTCCCTATGCTGCAGTTATTCATCTCTTTTCTTATTTCTAATCAGTTGTTAGGTTATAAATTCTACCTTCTGACTAACACAGTTATTCATTTCCTCCTCTTCATTCCTGTAGCCTCTGCCTCATGTCAAACGTATGTACTCTTGCCTGAACCATCTCAAAATCCTGTTAACTGGTTACTTTGATTAGAATTTGTCTGCCCTCTACTCTCTTCACCTTATTGTTACTGAAGTGATGGTTCTAAAATGCCAGTACTATGTTGTTTGCCATTTTAAAATTCTTAAAGGTTAAAGTCCCTAACTACTGTTTTTGCCTACAATAATCATAGTCTCGCTCACCTTTTCAGATTTTATGAGACTCATTCTCTGTATTATGTTCTGTGCTCTGCATATACTTGATTTCTTTCTGTATACAAAATATATCTTCTTCTTCTATACTTTTAGACTCATTCATTCTGTCTAAAATGCCTTTTTTTCTACTGCCTTCTCCACTTAGTAAATATCTTTATCTTATAGGTCTGATCTCAAACATTACATTTTCCTGGCAGAATTAGATGTGACCCCTTCCCTCCTTCAGAACACCTTATATATAACCCTGTCATCACCACATTATATTGTAATATTTGTTTGTGTCTTTGGATTATTGTAGGTTCTTTTCACCCTCCTATTCCTTTATGCCCCTCTGTTTAATTCTTAGCCTCTTGAGCACAGGGACCAAATCTTAATTTTTTATATTACTAATGCCTACCACAGTGCCTGACATATTTCTAGGTGTTGAAAAAATGCTTATTAAGTTAATAGCAATTTCAGATAGAAAGGAAAAAGGAATGGTAACATATTTGTTATTTTTAAGTTCTCTATGAATATTCTTAGTAGGATGAGTTTTGTTTTATTTTGTTTTTAATTAAAGCAGGAAAATTTGCAAAAAACAATTTATAAGCTGGAAGAACAGCTGCATAATGAAATGCAATTAAAAGATGAAATGGAGCAGAAGTGCAGGTGAGAAAGTACTTTTTATATTTTTAATACTAAAAATTGTATAGCACATACTTATTTTAAAACTTGCCCTCTATAAAACACTTGAAAAGTAATTGGAAATGAAGTGGAGGTATAAAAGTTGCTGGTTATATTCATTCAATGAAGAATGTCTTGGCTAGAATTGGAAAGTAATATTTAAGTTGGCATTAGTTACAGATATATTGTCCTCATAATATTTAAAGTGCATTTGTTCCTGGCAGTTTTGATTAAAAAACTATAATGCTGATTCACTTAGTGCCTGACTTGTTACTTTTTTCTGCCATTTTAATTATCTGACTGAAAGGGCAAATTAGTTGACATTAAGTAAGGTGCTTCCTAAAATATAAATGTTATTAAATGTAAGATTCATTAAATCTAATAAGAATCTGTATATTTATGAAATATATAATCAAAATTATTTGAAATAACCTAGCAAAATGTTGTTACTTATTAACTACAAACAATAACTTTATATTTTTTGTGGATGGTATTGAACAAATGAAATACAGCAATAACATAGAGATTAATAAGTATTCAACAAATGGAATTGGGGAACTTGCAGTTTTGTGATTGAGCCAAAGAGGAAACAAGTAATATTCTCATTGCAAACTATCCCGGATAGATTAAAAACATAAGTATATAATACAAACTTTTTTCAGAAAAAAAACACAATATAAGTAAATAATTAACTGATCCCAGGATTTGGAAAGAATTCCCAATTATGAAATATGGAAATAAGGGAAGGAAATGGAAATAAATATGACAAGAAGTTTCTTTACCCAAAATTAAACTAGTGATTGTGGCAGTGTAGGGTATCAATTTGAGGAAGAAGTAGGAATGGTCAGAGTGGCCTGCAATGATAGGAAAATGTTGGGGGAAAGGGGGAAGCCTGAGATGGGGGTAGGAAGGTTGACAGAATCTAGGTCTTAGAGGACTTTGTTTTTGACAAGCTAAGGAACTTGGAATATATCCTGAAGATGATGGAAAAATATTGAAAGTCATTCAACTAAGTAAAAAACTGATAAAATTTTACTTTTTAAGAAGAACTTTGGTTAGTTGGCAGCACTTGACATTTATTCAACTAAATGGGAATGAGAGAGGAAGATGAGTCAAGGATGAATCTTAGGTTATGTCTTAGGGATACCTAGAAAAAAACAAAATGATATGGGGTAAGGGTATGGAGCAGAGGGAATAACATTTTGGGCATGCTGAGTGAGGTATTTGATGAAGCATCCATGTGAAACATTGTACATGCAGATTTGAAGCCAAGGGTTGTGTTCAGAGCCAAAGAAAACAAATTGTGGAGATAATACACTTTCGGTTTATCTCAATTTTTTGACTGGGTTGTTCCATGGTACATTTACTCGGTTATATATGCCACGTTGCCCTTCATTATTTAATCTTGTATAAAGCTTAAGTAGCTAATTTTTGTTTATTAGCAAGTACTGTGTGAGGGAGTTCAAGGATCCTTAACTTGGAATCCGTAGACCTCCCCCAGAGGGTGCATGGATAGAATTCAAGTTCTTAAACTTGGATGAGAAAAAGTGTTTTCCATAACTTATAAGGAAAATTCAGCATTTCTTTCTACTATGAACAAAAGCAGTAGTCTACATTTATTAGCAGTAGTTATGAATTTTTTATTACTAATAGATACCATAAATATTTTCATATATTATAGTTGTTATTCCTAAATATCATTTGCGCTTATCACTACTTTGAAATTACTACCACTAGATCTTGTGGTTTAATGTATTAATAAAGAAGCACACATACTATTGAAACATACATTTTATTTATTTATTTAAAGGAGAGACAGAGAGAGAGGGCGCCCATATGCCAGCGAGCATGGAGAGGGGGTGGTCTTAAACAGGGCTCGACCTCTCATGACCCTGAGATCATGACCTGAGCCAAAATTCAAAAGTTGAATGCTTAACTGACTGAGCCACCTAGTCACCCTCATGTATTTTTTTAAACTTAAGACTGAATTTTAATGTATTTTTGGTTTTTTAAAATCCTAGATTTTATTTTATATTTTAAAATACATTATTTTGAGAAAAGGCCACAGGCTTCCCTAGACTGCCAAAGGAATCCACAGCACCAAAGATGTTAAGACATCTTTGTTAAGTGGAAAAGTAATGAATGTGGTATTCCACCACTGGGCAATAAAAAACATATTTCTAATCTTTACTGCTCTTGTTTTTACAGAACTTCAAAGATAAAGCTAGACAAGATAATGAAAGAATTGGATGAAGAGGTACTTTTTGTTTTCTAATCAGAAGTTTTCCTTTTTGAGAGTTTTTTCCTTTTTCAGATTGTTTTGTTTTCTAAGAAAATTGCATTTGAACTTTATACGTTGATGTACAGAAGAGAGTCAAAGAACTCTGATGAAGCGTTACTTAGGAGCTGCAGCTTCAACTGATATAGATTAGATTATACTTCTGTTTCCTTTGTGTATGTACTTTTATTTTAGAACCATGTTAAAATTTTAGTACATAAATTTCATTTCAGTGGTTCTTAACATTTGAAAAGTGAGAAAGGAGCAAGAGAATCAAATGGGATCTGGAGCTACAGCAGAAAGAGACAAATAGAAAAGAGAAAGAGTACAATTTTTAAAAAGTCCTTTTTAAAAGGACTTTAACATAATTTTATGTGATCAAATGGGGAATGTATTGATTTTAGAATTACTCATGTTTTCCATGATCACCTAATAAGAAGTCTTTAGTAGGGAAACATTTCATGAATCAGTCGTTTGTTTGCAAATATATAATACATTGTCTTCCTTTTGATCACCTTATAATGTCTTTTCATTATGTGTATAGAGAGTACCCTAAAAAGAAGTACACTTTTTATAGCCTTATTGATTTCTTCCTTTTTTTTTTTTTCCAGATTTAATCTTTTAATGGTTTTGTGCTGTCTTCATTTTCTCTTTTCTTAAGGAATAGTATTTGTCAGTGGCTTGTTTTTTGTTTTTTTCATTTGTAGCTTTGGATATGCATATACATTTAATACATATATATATATATATATATATATACATACATACATACACATGTAATACAAATGGGTACAATATTTCACCAACTTACATGGGTCAGTGTGTATGTAGCACAATTTATTAAGCTCTAAGTATGTAAGAAATCCATTTTGCAAATCCTCAGCTTTGGATATTTCATTTCTAAAAAACAGATAAAATTCAATCCACTAAGAAGGCATAGCATTCATAAATTTGTATCCACCAAATAACAGAGCTATAAAATATGTGAAATAAAAGCTGATAAAACTGAAAAGATAGACAAGTCCACAATTATGTTGGAGACTCCAGTATCACTGTATAGACCAAAAATCCATGTACAGGAGAACTCAACCACACCATCAGCCAACAAAATCTTTTTAACAGTTCTAGAATCTTGTACCCAACAACAGCAAAATACACATTCTTTTCAAACACTCAATACATATCAACATAGACCATATCCCGAACAAACTTCGACAAATTAAAAAAATTAAAATCATAGAGTGTGTTCTCTGACCAAAATGTAATCAAACTAGAATGACTAACAGATATTGGGCAAATCTGCAAACATATGGAAACTAAACAACACAATTCTAAATAATCCATAGATCAAAGAGTAAGTCTTAATGGGAATGGAAGAATATGTTGGAATGTTAATTATGTCCCATAAAGTTGATGTTTATTTGTTTTGTTTTGTTTTTAAGATTTATTTGTTTATTTGAGAGAGAAAGCACAAGCACGAGAAAGGGCTGAGGGAAAGGGAGAGAGCACCTTCGGAAGCACTGAGCCACCCAGGTGCCCCCTCATAAAGTTATATTGAAGAGTTATAGCTTATAAGAAAAAATGAAATCTTGTCATTTGCAACAAGATAGATGGTCTAAGAGGGTTTTATGCTTAGTGAAATAAGGCAGACAGAGAAAGAGACTATATAATTTCATTTATATGTAGAAACTAGAAAACAAAACAAAAAACAGACTCTTAAATACAGAGAACAAACTGAAGGTTGTTGGGATATGGGTGATGTAGTAGGTGAAGAGGATTAAGAGGTACAAACTTCCAGTTATAAAATAAATAAGTCATGAAGATAAAATGTATGACATAGGGAATATAGCTAGGTATATTGTAATAATGTTATATGGTGACTACACGTACATTGAGAACTGTCAAATTGCTGTGTTGTACTCCTGAAACTAATACAACATTGTGTGTTAACTATACCTCAGTAATAAAATAAGTTATTGTTCTTCATCTTTAAAAAAATACTTGAACAATGAAAATAAAATATCAAAAGTTGTAGGATGCAGCTGACATAGTGCCTAAGGGAGATTTATACACTAAAGGCACACATTTAAAAAGATGAAAAAAATCTCAAATCAGTCATCAGAGCTTCTACCTCAAGAATGTAGACGTGCAAAATAAACCCAAAGCTAGACAGAAGGGGAAATAAAGATAAGAGCAGTGACCAAAGGAATTGAAAATAAAAACAGTAGGGAAAATCAATGAAAACAGAAAGCCAGCTGTTTGGAAAATTGACACACCTCTAGCAAGATTGATAGAGCAAAAAGAGGACACAAATGATCAGTATCAGGAATAAAACAGGGCAGGCATATCACTAGACTCCCTATAGATAATCAAAAGGATTATAAAGGAATGCTACAAACAATCCTAAACATATAAGTGTGAAATTTAGGTAAACTGGACTAGTTCCTCCAAAAGTACAAACTAGAGGGTATAGCTCAGTGGTAGAGCATGTGACTGCAAAAGTATAAACTACCACAGCTCACACAATGTGAAATAGAGTATTTGAATAGCCCTATATAACGATCATGAATTCATAATTTAAAAGTTTCCCAAAAGTTAGGGATTCCTGGGTGGGTCATTTGGTTAAGCATCTGACTCTTGGTTTTGGCTTACGTCATGACCATCTTATGGGTTGTGGGATTGAGCTCCCCATGAGGCTCCATGTTCAGTGGAGAGTCTGCTTGAAGATGCTCTCTCCTCTGCCTCTCCCCCAACTAGGTCACATATGCATGCTCTCTCTCTTTCTCAAATAAGTCTTTAAAAAACATAAAAATAAAAGTTGCCCAAAAAGTAATCTCCAGGACCAGGTGGTTTTACTAGAGAGATCTACCAAATGTTTTAAGGAGAATTAGTACCAGTTCTACACTATCTCTTCCCAAATATATAAAAGAAGGGAACACTCCCCAATGAGTTTTATGAAACTAGAATTACCCAGATAACTAAATCTAACCAAGAGAGTACTACAGAGATAACCACACATTGTTATCTCTTGTTTACAGCCTACTGACTTTTTACAAAGGTTCAAAAGCAATTTTTAACAAGTGGTACAGGAGCAGTTGGATATCCATAGACCAAGATGTGAACCTCAACTTAAGTCTCATATTTTATGTAAAAATTAACTCAAAATGGGTCATACATTTAAAGGTGAACATAAAACTTTTAGGAAAAAAAAGTGAAAATCCTTGGGACTTACAGCTTGGTGAAAAGTTCTTAGACATGACACCACAAACATGATTCACATAAGAATAGTAATTCAACAAATTGGACTTCATCAGGATTTGTTCTGTGAAAGACCATGATAAGAAGATGAAGTGACAAGATACAGATTGGAAACTGTGTATCTCAAAAAGGAATCTGTAGAACATTTAAAGAACTCTAAAGCTTAACAGTAAATAAACAAATATCCCATTTGAAAATTGGCAGAATACATGTATCTTTTCTCAGAGTAGATAACAAACACATGAAAAGATGTTTAACATCATTAACCATGAGGGAAATGCAAATAAAACTACCATGAGATATCATTTTATAATCATAAGAACAAGTAGAATAAAAAATAGTATCAGTACTAAAACTGGCAAGAATACAGGAAAACTGGTTCATTCATACATTATAGATGGGAATGTAAAGTTGTACAGTCAGTCTGGAAAATACTTTGGCAGTTTCCTAAAATACTAAACATGCAACTACCAGGTGACCCAGCAATTGCACTTTTGGGCATATATCCCAGAAAAGCTGAAAACAGATCCTCAAAAAACCTGTGTACTCTTGTTCATAGTAGCCTTATTTGTTAATAGCCAAAAACTAGAAATAATCACAATGTCTTTACCATAGGTGAATGGTTGAACCAACTTTGATATATCTGTATCATGGTGTACTACTCAGCAACAAAAAGGCATGAACTATTGATAACATACAACCCAGATGGATCTCATGGGCATTATATTCACTGTAAAAAGCGAGTCCCAAAAAGTCCATACTGTATGATTCCGTTAATATAACATTCTCAAAAAAAATGACAAAATTAATACAGATGGAGGACCTATTATTGGTTGCCAGGGATATGGGTGGTGGGAGAAGGGTGATGTGTGCAGCTATAAGTAGTGGCTGGCTAGAAGGGGTTGGTTTTGCTGATGGAACAGTTCTCTATCTTGACTGGTGTGGTGGTTACGTGAATCTACACATGAGCTAGAATAACGTAGGACGACACACACTTTAACTGATTATCAATTTCCTGATCTGTTACTGTACTGTTGTTACATAAAATCTATGTTAGGGGAATGAAACTAGAATTTCATGAGTTTCATGAAGTGTTCATGAAACCTCTCAGTACTATTTTTGCAACCTTCTGAAATGTATAATTATTTCAAACTTTAAAAATGAAAAAAATTGAGTTAATCTTCGAATTGGAAAGACCTTGGATGATCTCCTCAAATTTTACTAAATCTAACAGCATTTTACTTAAAATATGAGTTTTGTTTGGTGATGGGGAAGCCCAGAAAAAAACACAAGAAAGGAAGTTACCCCAGTGTGGAGTCTTAAAGATAAAAATGAAGCATCAAAAGCAAGAAATGCTGGAAATGGTAACTCAGAAACAATATGGTGGTGGTTTGGGTATTTTTTTTTTCTTTAACCCTCCCCTCTCGTGTGGTTTCATTTTCTAAAATAAGTATTTCCTTCATTGTTTTTTAACATCCATTAGTATGTAGATACATAGAACATCTTAGAAAAGGTAAATTGTTGAGACAGGAAGAGGATTAAGGGAGACACACTAGCATCTGGTACCATTTGAGTTCTACACCATTTAATTATCAAATGTGTAATTATTATCTTTCATACCTAATGTCTTTAATTTAGAATTGTAAATCAACCAAAATATTGGTAATACAATGCTCTCTGGTCATCTTAAACTAATAAAGCAGCTCTCTGATAAGATTCATTTTTATATTATGGATTTAAAAATCTGAAAAATTTCCATATCTGGTTTGAAAAGGGGGTTCTATCTCTTATAAGGCTAGCTAATTCTGTTCTTAGAAAGTTGTCATTAGCGGTATTTTCTGATTTTGAAACAAAAAATCCGTCTTAAGTCTTTGTGTGTTTTATTTTTAAAAAACACAGTATTTCTCTAAATAAATAGTTTAATTTGCAATGGTGACTTGTATCCTTATGTTTTCAGGGGAATCAAAGAAGAAACCTAGAATCTACAGTTTCTCAGATTGAGAAGGAGAAAATGTTGCTACAGCATAGAATTAATGAGTACCAGAGAAAAGCGGAACAGGAAAATGAGAAAAGGAGGAATGTAGAAAATGAGGGTAAATTGTTACTACTTTTGAAAAGCCCTGGAATTTCTAAGTCTTTGTCATGAGGTTGTCTTAAATTTAGGGCCTATGATATATTTTTGAAGCCACAATCCTAAGACACCTGATGAACTAATTACCCATGTCCCAAGATAAATGTATAACATATCAAAGTCAGTAATAATGTTTTAGCTAGAAGAGTGATTTTCATCCTTGTGTGCATATTGGAATCTCTTGGGAAGCTTTAAAGACTACTGATGCCTAAGCTCCGGAAATTCTAATTTAGTTGATCTAGATATGTGGCCTGGGCCTTGGTTTCTTGTATAAGCTCTCCAGGTACTTCTATCTAACAAGCAGCCATTTGAGAACCATTAACTAAGATTTCATGTGTTTTCATATTAGTATTAGAAATACATTTAAAATAGCTTTTGCTTCTACACCCTTTGATCCAGTGATTTCATTTCTAGGAGTTTATTTTATGTATGCATTTGTGCACACATATGCTGACATATAAACAAGATATTTATATTTATAGCATTATGTCTAAGATGTATCTTTAATCGAAAAAAGTAGTAAAGATTGTTTAAAACGTGAGTGCTTATTTAGAGGGTGCCTGGGTGGCGTAGTGGTTTAAGCCTCTGCCTTCGGCTCAGGTCATGATCTCCGGGTCCTGGGATCCAGCCCCGCATTGGGCTCTCTGCTCAGCAGGGAGCCTGCTTCCCCGCTCTCTCTCTGCCTACTTGTGACCTCTCTCTTTCTGTCAAATAAATAAATAAAATCTTTTTTTTAAAAAAAGCTTATTTAGATATGCTTGAATGGGTGTATAGAAATGCATGCGAAAACATATTAATGTTTGTGTTTTTATGTTTTAGGGTATAGACACTGTCTTAGAAAGAGTATGTAAGAATTAAGTAATAATTGCGTAGGAGGACAGGTAGAGGGACTGAGACCATGGAGGGGGGAAGGCTTATTCTACACCCCAGACCGTTTGGTACCTTTTGAATTTTGACCCATTTTTCAGATATTGAACTATTCAAAGATTTGTGCTATTCAAAAATAAATAATAGAGTTAGGTTTATAACGTTTCACTAAGAGATTGACTTTATTAAGGTATTTAAAAAATTTGAAGTATTACAACAATGGAAACAAATCTGTCACATTCTCTATTGTTGAATTTAAGTATAAATACTTCCATGATGAAAGTTGGCTTTGGGAGTGAGCCTAATATAACTGACTGTGGCCTAAGACTCAGTTTCTTTTTTTTTTTTTTTAAGATTTTATTTATTTGTTTGACAGACAGAGATCACAAGTAGACAGAGAGGTAGGCAGAGAGAGAGGAGGAAACAGCTCCCTGCTGAGCAGAGAGCCAGATGTGGGGCTTGATCCCAGGACCCTGAGATCATGACCTGAGCTGAAGGCAGAGGCTTTAACCCACTGAGCCACCCAGGCGCCCCCTCAGTTTCATTTTTTTAAAGGATTTGTATGTTTCCTCTATGACAACTTTCTAATTATTCTAAATTTTTTCCTTCATTTTCTAGTTTCTACATTAAAGGATCAATTGGAAGACTTAAAGAAAGTCAGTCAAAATTCACAGCTTGCTAATGAGAAGCTGGCACAATTACAAAAGCAGGTGAGCTTTTGGAATAAGATTTTTTAAAATTATGATTAATTAAAATAAGTTGGTATTTTGGTCAAAAACCTATTCTCTTGCTCTTTTTTTTTCCCCCAATAGCTAGAAGAAGCCAATGACTTACTTAGAACAGAATCAGACACAGCTGTCAGATTAAGGAAGAGTCACACAGAGATGAGTAAGTCAGTTAGTCAGCTAGAGTCCCTAAACAGAGAATTGCAGGAGAGAAATAGAATTTTAGAGAATTCCAAGACACAGACGGACAAGGACTATTACCAGCTGCAAGCTGTATTAGAAGCTGAACGAAGAGACAGAGGTCATGATTCTGAGATGATTGGAGACCTTCAAGGTAATATTTTTTTCTTATTATGGTAAAATATACATAACATAAAATTTACTGTTTTAACCATTTTTAAGTGTACAGTTCAGTGGCATAAAGTCCAGTCACATTTTTGTGCAACCATCACTACTCTACATCTCCAAAACCTTTTTATCATCCCAAACTAAAATTCTATGCCAATTAAATCATAACTTCCCATTCTCCCTCCTTCCAGCCCCTGGTAACCACCATTCTACTCTATTAATTTGACTGTCTCATAAAAGGGGAGTCATACAATATTTACCCTTTTGTATCTGTGTTTTTCATCTTAGTGTAATATTCTTAAGATTTATCTGTGTTATAACATGTATCAGAATTTTCTTCTTTTTTAGATATGGAGAAAAAGGATCCCTCCTGTGCGTCTCCCACCTTTGGTGGGAATGCACATTGGTGCAGCCACTGTGGAAAACTGTGGAGGTTTCTCAAAAATTAAAAATAGAATTACTACGGGCACCTGGGTGGCTCAGTCAGTTAAGCATCCAGCTCTTGATTTGACTTAGGTCACGATCTCAGGGTCCTGGGGATTGAGCCAGGGTCAGGCTCCGCACTCAGTGGAGAGTCTGCTGGGGATATTTTCTCTCTGGCTCCCTCTACCCCTCCACCTCCTGTGCTTACTCTCTTTTTCTAAAATAAATAAGTCTTTTTAAAAAAGAAAAAATACAGAATTATTACATGACCCAGTAATTCCACTACTGGTTATTTACCCATAGAATACAAAAACACTAATTTGAAAAAGATACATGTGCCCCTATGTTTATTGCCACATTTACAGTAGCCAAGATATGGAAGTAACCCAAGTGTCCCTCCATAGATGAATGGATATAGAACATGTGGTGTGTGTGTGTATGTATATATATGTATATATATGCACAATGGAATAATTACTCAGCCATAAAAAAGAAGGAGGGTATAATGCTGATTGAAGTAAGTCAGAGAAAGACAAATACTATTTGATTTCACTCATAAGTGGATTTTTTTTTTAAAGATTTTAATTTATTTATTTGACAGACAGAAATCACAAGTGGGCAGAGAGGCAGGCAGAGAGAGAGAGGAGAAAGCAGGCTCCCTGCTGAGCAGAAAGCCCGATGCGGGGCTCGATCCTAGGACCCTGGGATCATGGCCTGAGCCGAAGGCAGAGGTTTTAACCCACTGAGCCACCCAGGCGCCCCTCATAAGTGGAATTTAAGAAACAAAAGAACAAACAAAAAAGACAAAAAATAGGCCTTTAGATATGGAGAACAAACTGGTGGTTGCTAGAGGGATGTGGGTGACATAGGTGGTGAAGGGGATTAAGAGCACACTTAACCAATGAGCACTGAGTAATGTATTGAATTGTAGAATCATTGTATTGTATACCAGGAACTACTATAATACTGTAATTATACTTCAGTTTAAAAAATTCAAATTTAAAAGAGAATTTTTCTTCCATTTTAAGGATGAATAATATTCCACTTTGTGAATGCCACATTTTATCAACGGAAGATAGTTTTTAAATGTTTATTTTTAATTGTGGCTAAAGCATTTACCATATTAATCATTTTTAAGTATAAAGTAACATAGTTTTGATCATATTATTCTCTAAGAAAATGATCTTGGGCACCTGGGTGGCTCAGCTGGTTAAGCATCTGACTCGATTTTGGCACACGTCATGATCTCAGGGACATGAGATCCATCCCTGTGTTGGGCTCTGCGCTGGGCCTAGAGCCTGCCTGAGATTCACATGCACTCTCTCTCCAAAAAAAAAAAAAACAAAAGCGATCTTGAAGTGGTTTCTCTCTCTTTCAGGATAATGCTTACTTTTCTGTCATACTATAATTTGTTCACCGTGACAGGCACCCCTGTGAGGTCAGTAATGTGGTATTTCCAATTTTACAGCTGGATTACCATGAACTTAATTTTAAAATGTACCTAATTTACAAAAGCCTTACTCAAAGTGGGACTAATCCAGAGAGAAGATTATCACTATTAAAACCTGGGAATTCCTTGTGCATTGTTGGCAGAAATAGAAACTCAATTACAGAAACAATCCCACTAAGAATAAAGGATTAGGTTCTTGGGAAGTTTACGACTACAAATATCAGCAGTCTTTATGAATCTAAAAGGAAAAAGATTGAATGTAACTAATAGTAAAGGAACAGTTTTGGTAATGGTAATATAATGAATTCATTTTCAAAAAGATCCCTGCCTCTCCCAACTTCTCACATATTTTTCTATTCCTATTAGCAACAGCATCCATACTACCTAATCAAAACAGATATGCAGGGAAGTTGCCAGATGGCTCAGGGGAAATTTGGGGGAGGGGTAGTCCTTTTAACCTTAGTCACAGGATGGGAACGTAGTTCAGGGTCTCTTGGGGCTTGATATTAGCTATAATTCTGTGGAGAAAGGTTAGGGTCAGTTTTTGTGACTATGGAAACGGAAATTAGGATCTCCCTTTGGTTTTTAGCTGAGTGTTGTGCAATCTTACTTCTCAGGGACTAGGCTTAAAATAGATCTGAATATAAAACTGAGAAAGTAACCTTATATATGTATTTTAAAAACTTCATACTTCACTTTCCTAAATTGCTTCTCTAGGCTTTTCTTTTTCTTTTTAAGATTGATTAATTTGAGAAAGAGGGTGCAGGGACAGGGAGGGGGCATCAGTGGGAGAGAGTTTCCCAGACAGACTCATACAGACTCCACACTGACTACGAAGCTTGAGGCAGGGCTGGATCCTGAGACCCTAAGATCACAACCCCAGTGGAAACCAAGAATCGGACTTTCAACTGACTGCACCACCCAGGTGGCCCTCCCAGCTTTTTTCTATACAACTTACTACCTGTGTAAAAGTCGCTTCACCTGCCTTCTGTATCTACAAACCAGAGAAATTAGAATAGGTGACTCAGATATCATTCCAGTTTTTAAATTCTTTAAGTCTGTGATCTTTTGGGTATGATTGAACTTTGAAGTGCCTTTGCTTTCAAGGAAGAGACCATGATCCATACGTTTATCAACAGTGGTTTTAACTGAATCTGATTTTTAATTTTTAGATGTTGGTGAAGTTAAGGAAAGTTTATAGCATGCTTTATTATTGATGTTTATCCTATTTCAGTGCTCCCTAAACTTCAGTTTAGTTTTTAATTTAAATGTGACTCAGAGCTCATATGCATTTAAAAGTGCACACAATTTACATGAGATTCAACATATATACAAAGATACATCATGGTAAAAAAAGAATTTAGTTTCTATATTAATTCTTTATAGTTCCTAAGGAATTTCAGGTCCCTCAGGTATAAATTTCTCATAGTTTTTGTTTTGTTTTGTTTTTTTAATTTCTCATAGTTTGATGTTGGGCTTCTGACAAGGTCATGATTATTTCTTAGTTGAATGTCTTCCATGTATACATAGTAGGCAGAAGCTTCAATGTATGTATGGGAAATGAATCCTAAAACACAATTGGTTAGTAACTGTTTTAGGCTCTGTAGGCCACATATGTATCTCTGTTATATATTCTTTTTTACCTTTTACAACCCTTTAAAAATGAAAAAGCATTCTTAGCTTCATGTCTATAGAAAAACAGCTTGAGGGCCTGAAGTTTGCCAACACCTGGACTCATATTTCAGAAAGGCTGCTGTAGCAGACAAACGCTGGATTCCAAAAGTTTAGGATTTCAAGGCTTAAACAAAGCAAGTGGACAAAGATTGAAATGTCATGAAGGAATCAAAATTTTAAATGAAATTATAAGCTCTTCATCTAGTAGTTAAGTTATTGCTTCTTAGATTGAAATGCAAAAATATGAATTTTTTAAATTAACCATTTGAAAAAGATTTTTAAAAAACTATTGTTTAGTCAGTTTCTTAACTTTGTAATTTGGAATATTTCAGACATATACCATAGTAGAATATTATAATGACCCAGTGTACTCAACATCCAGCTTCAGTAATCATCTAGCAGCCGGTCTTGTTTTTTTTATACCCCAAACCTCTGAAACTAAATTATTTTGAAGCAAATCTCAGACATTACTTTGTTTAGTTTATAAATATTTCAGTATGTCTTAAAGATTCTTAAAGAAAAAAATAACCACAGTATCATGAAACCTGGAAATAAGGTGACAATATTGTAACGTACCTGGTCATCAGTGCTCACATTCCTCCGGCAGTCCCATAATCTGTTGCTGTTCTTGTATTTATTTTGTTTGAATTTGGATCCTATCAAGGTCTACACATTGCATTTCATTAATGTGTTCCTTAGGCTTCTTTTATCTATAGATTCCCCCTCCCTTTTTTATTCTTTTTAGTTTGTTGTGGCTGTTATGTGAAGAAATTAAGTGTTAAAATTTATTTTATTGAACATCTTCTGAATTTTGCTGATTCTGTCTACTGCTGTCAGTTAACATGTTGCTCTGTCTCTTCTGGTACTCTAAGCTGGAACTTCTGGAGACTTGATCTATTTTAGGTAGGGCTTTGGCAAGAATACTTGTAAGCAATATTATTTAAGCACCAGGAGGCAGATAAAATCTGGCTGTAGGGCGCCTGGGTGGCTCAGTGGGTTAAGCCGCTGCCTTCGGCTCAGGTCATGATCTCAGAGTCCTGGGATCGAGTCCCACATCGGGCTCCCTGCTCAGCAGAGAGCCTGCTTCCCTCTCTCTCTCTCTGCTTGCCTCTCCATCTACTTGTGATTTCTCTCTGTCAAATAAATAAATAAAATCTTTTAAAAAAAAAAAAAAATCTGGCTGTATTATTTTGTGATATTAGTAGCCATTAATGATTGTTGCCTAGATCCTGTGTCTATTTAAGAGTTTTCAGCTGTGATGACCAAATTTTATCATTCCTCATTCATTTGTTACCTGGAATACTGCTAAAAAAAGATAAGCATTTCTCATCATTCATGTAGTACATAGAGGTACAGCTTATAAAAGAAAGATGAAATACATGATTCATTCCTTTTAATAAAGGATTCTCTGTCCTCCAAAGATGCCCAGTGACATTTTTAAATATATTTATGAACTCCTGGATTTTAATATATTTGAAATGTGTTAATCCATTGAAGTATTTTTATTGATGCTCACTTGAGAATAGTGATTGCTTGTTTTTGAACTTTTTATGAATAGAATCATACAGTAAACACTCTTTTGTGTCTGGTTTCTTTGATTACTCCTATGTTTATGAGATTTGTCTGTATTGTTGTATAGGCAATGGTTTGTTCTTCTTGCTGTGTGGTATTCCATTTATTAGGTATGACCACTGCAGTTTATCATTTATTCTATGGTAAAACATGTATACTGCAGTTATTTCCATTTGGGGGCTATTATGAATAGCACTTATAGGAATTTTCTTGTACATGTTTTTTGGTTATCATATCTGTGCGTTTTGTTGGTATACAATTAGGAGTGGCAGAGTCATAGAATGTGTTTAGTTTTAGTAAAAATATCCCAAGTATAGACCTGCTATGTTTATTGCTCTTTGCTTTATAACACTTTGATATAACTGCCTTTTTTAATAAATTGAGCAATTTACAGCAACCCTGCATTGAGGAAGTCTTTTAGCACTATTTTCCAACATCATTTGTTCATGTCTGTGGGTCACATTTTGGTAATTCTTTAAATATTTCCAACTTTTTCATTATTATTACATATATTAAAATGAACTCTGATCAGTGATCTTTGGTGTTACTATTGTGATTGTTTTGGGGTGCCATGAACCACACCCATAAAAGATCACAGATTTAATTGATAAATGTTGTGTGTGTGCTGACTGCTGTACCTGCCAGCCTTTCTCCTGCCTCTCTCTCTCTCTTCTTGGGCCTTTGTTCTTTGAGGCACAACAATACTGAAATGAGGCCAGTTAACAGTTACCAACAATAACTGCTTAAGTATTCAAGGAAAGGAAAGAGTTGCGTGTCTCTTTAACTCAAGAACTAGAAATGATTAAGCTCAGTGAGGAAGGCATGTTGAAAGCCACAATAGGCTGAAAGCTAGGCCTTTGTGTCAAACAGTAAGCCAGGTTGTGAATGCAAAGGAAAAGTTCTTGAAGGAAATTAAAAGTGCTACTTCAGTGAACACATGAATGATAAGAAAGCAAAACAGTCTTAGTGCTGATAGAAGGTTTGAGTTGTCTGGATAGAAGATCAAAGGAACACAACATTCCCTTAAGCCAAAGTTCCATCCAGAGCCAGGCCTAACTTTCTCTCCAAATCTTTGAGGGCTGAGAGAGGTGAGGAAACTGCAGGAGAAAAGTTTGAACCTGGCAGAGGTTTCCTTAAACATCAAAGTGCAAAGTGAAACAAACCACAAGTGGTTCAGAAGATCTAGCTAAGATCATTACTGAAGGTGGCTACACTGAACAACAGATTTTCAATGTGGATAAAATCGCCTTCTTCTGTCGGAAGAAGATGCCGTCTTGGCCTTTCACAATTATAGGGGAGAAGTCAGTGCCTGGCTTCAAAGCTTCAGAGGACAGCCTAGCTCTCCTCTTAGGGACTAATGCAGCTGGTAATTTTAAGTTGAAGCCATTCTGAAGTTGAGCATTCTGAAAATCCTAGGGCCCGGAAGAATTATGCTAAATCTACTCTGCCTGTGCTCTAGAAATGCAACAACAAAGCCTAGATGACACCACGTTTGTTTACAAGTGATTGACTGAATATTTTAATCCCACTGCTGAAACCACTGCTCAGAAAAAAGATTTCTTTCAAAATATTACTGCTCATTGCCAATACACCTGGTCACCCAAGAGCTCTGATGGAGATGTACAAAGAGATCAGTGTGGCTTTCATGCCTGTTAACTTAACATTCCTTCTGTAGCTCATGGATGAAAGGGTAATTTTGTCTTTCAAGTCTTGTGATTTAAGAAATATGTTTCATAAAGCCACAGCTGCCATAGAGAGAATTGTTCTGATGGATCAGAGGAAAGTTGATTGGAAACTTCTAGAAGTGATTCACCATTCTAGATGGCATTAGGAACATTCATGATTCATGGTAAGAAGTCAAAATATTAACATTACCAGAATTTCAGAAATTGATTCCAACACTCACGGGTGACTTTGAGGGGTTCTAGACTTCAGTGGAGGAAGTCACTGCGGATGTGGTAGAAACAGCAAGAGAAGCAGCATTAGAAGTGGAGCCTGAGGGTGTGCAAACTCATGATCAAATTTGAATGGGTGAAGAGTTGCTTCTAATGGATGAGCAAAGAGTGGTTTCTTGAGAGGGGATCTACGCGTGGTGAAAATGCTGTGAAGATTGTTGAGATGACAATAATGGGTTTAGAATCTTTCCTAAACAAAAGCAGTGGTTGGCTTTGAGAGGATTGACTCCAGTTTGGAAAGAAGTTCTATGGGTAAAATGCTGTCCAACAGCATTCATGCTACAGAGAAGTCTTGTGAAAGGAAGAGTCAATCGATATGGCAAACTTCATGGTTGTCGTATTTTAAGAAATTGTCTCAGGCACCCCAAACCTTAGTAACCACCACTGTGATCAGCAGCCAAAACATGGAGGCAAAACCCTCCCCCAGCAAAAAGATTGACTCCTGGAAGCTCAGATAATGGTCAGTATTTTTAGCAAAAAGTATTTTTAAATTAAGGTATGTACATTTTTAAGGCAAAATGCTATTGTGCAATTAATAGGCTCTATAGTGTTGTGTAAGTGTAACTTTTATATGTACCAGGAAACCAAAAAATTAATTCAGTTGACTTCATCGAGATATTCACTTTATTGCTGTGGTCTGAAACTCAACCCACAGTATTTCCGAGTATGCCTGTATATATCAAAGTAGCTACCCTAGTTTACATTCACCAGGGGTGTATGACAGTTCCAGTTGCTCCACTTCCTCATTAAGGACAATATTCATTCCCCACTGAATATGTCAGCATTGATGTTTTAGCCATTCTAATGGGGTGTGATGGTATTTCCTTATGGGTTAATTTGCATTTTCCTGGTGTCTAAAATTGAGCAGCTCTACATGTTTATTGATAGTTTGTGATGTGCTGTTCATGTCTTTTGCCTCTTTTTTTTAATTGGATAGTTTGCCATTATTGTTTTTTATGAGCACTAGGTATTAGTCCTCTATCAAATACATGTATCATAGTTGTTTTCTCCCTCTCTTTGTTTTGCCTTTTCACTTTTAAATGCTGTCTGCTTACGAACAGGAGGTCTTACTTTTTGTTCTTTTCAATGTAGTCCAGTTTGTACTTTTACCTTTATTGTGACCTGTTGAATTGTCTGATTAAATGGTGAAGGTACTCCCTCTTCTCTTCTAGAAGCTTAAATGTTTCAGTCAGTTTGTTATGATACCTGAAATTTTGGTTCTTCCTCCTTTCACAGTATTTTTATAACTTTTATATATGAAGTCTTTTTGTTTTTATGGATTACACAAGTTATATTTTCTTGGCATGTTTTTAAAAATAGAATAAATGAAGAAAAAACTTTTATTTAATATGTCTTTCATAAGCTTATTAGGATTCTATATAGGATTCTTCATCTGTATTTTTCTTTTTCTTCTTAGGAGTTGGTTTATATTAATCTTACTCTACATGAAAAATTCTGTTTCACCTGAAATTGCCATCTTTGTACAGATACTTAAAGCCTATTATTTATTTTAAATACTGAAGGAAGCATTTATTTGCTAGTACTTCAACATTTAAACATACTGCCACCCTAGCTTTTTCTCTGTCCATACAAACACATAAATAATTTTTATTTTTTGCTCAGTCATTTGAAAGAAACTGGCGGGTGTTTCTTTCTTGTACATGAACATAATGCCAGTATTATCTGTAAATTTGTGTTTAAATAAATTTGTTTCATTGCTCTCTCAATCCTAGAACTAGCCCAGCAAAGCATTCAGGTGCCAAAGATGTGATAGTCATTTGTTCATTAAAGAACTAGTTCAGAAACACTAAAATGTAGAGGCAGGTAGAGTACATTGAAATCTTGGCAGGTCCAGCAAGTTAAACACTGAACTTAGAGCAGTATGGGATTTTTCCTGGCTTTTTTGGGGTGCTTTATCCATTTCCTGTTGAATCCTAGGTTGCTTTGAATCACAGAATAAGAAAATAGGTTCTTATAATTATATTCATTAATACTAGATTCTGTGTTAAATCTAGTTAAACTTGTGCATTTATTAAATACTTATGCATTAAAAACATGTAAGGCCTCAAGCATGTTCTAATGAAGAGAGTTACTGAATATTTAAGTTGCCATCATTGCATGGCATGAGCCCCAGGTGGTAGGTTAAAACCAAGTGTCATTTAGAGCACTTGAATTCCTTAAATCTCAGTTTCCTATAAAAAACAGAGTATGGCTTCACTGAGCTTAAAAGTAATTAAAGGCTTTTCAGAATGTCTGGCACATAAAGACTACTGAATACTTGCCTTAATTAACTAAAGGGTCTTACTCTTAATATGATGGAAAAGAACACTTAATAAGGACTCTTGTCTGATTTCTGGACCAAGCTCAGGCTCCATCTCTTTGATCATTTGTGAAATGAAGAATATATACTGGATGATTTCCAATGAGCCTTAACATTTTTATTACTGCACATTGTAGTTATTGTATATATTCCCAAGAAAACATCAAATAAATTAATTATAAATAAAAATATATTTTGATAATTAAAAATTTAATAGTAATTTATAATTTAATAAATTCTACCTAATCAGGAAATTTTAAAACTTTGTCCTTTTTTAAAAGATTTTCTTTCTTATTTTAGAGAGAGAGCATGCGTGAGCTCTAGGGGAAGGTCAGGGGGATCTCAAGCAGGCTCCATGCCGAGTGTGGAGCCCATGTTTGGGCTTGACCCTGAGATCATGACCTGAGCCAAAGCCAAGAGTCCAGTGCTTAACAACTGAGTCATCCAAGTGCCCCTAAAACTTTTTTGTCTTAATGGTCATTCTGAAAAAGAAAAACAAGACTCTTTTTTTGATGACTTTGTGACTTGAACTTTCTTCTCACTTAATAGCTCGAATTACATCTTTACAAGAGGAGGTGAAGCATCTCAAACATAATCTTGAAAGAGTGGAAGGAGAAAGAAAAGAAGCTCAAGACATGCTTAATCACTCAGAAAAGGTAAATGATTTAACATGTGCCAATTATGAGATACTGTGTATTGACTATCAGGTATTACAATGTATTTTTATAAAATAGATTTCATTTTTTTTTCATTCTTAATTCCTAATATTTATAAACTTTCTAAAACTTTTTATAGTTGATGATGGTTTTATGGGGGTGTATGTGTGTTTAGTACTTTTTATTGTGCTATTTTTATTTGTTTTTAACCTTGAAGAGTACTAGATGTTTGATATTATCTGATCATCACAAATTAATTTGGTTTGGAAATATCTTTTCTTTTCTTTTTTTTTAATTTTTTTTTTTTTTTTAATTTGACAGAGATCACAAGTAGGCAGAGAGGCAGGCAGAGAGAGAGAAAGGGAAGCAGGCTCCCTGCTGAGCAGAGAGCCTGATGCGGGGCTTGATCCCAGGACCCTGGGATCATGACCTGAGCTGAAGGCAGAGGCTTTAACCCACTGAGCCACCCAGGTGCCCCTGGAAATATCTTTTCATGTAGAAATTTTCCTCCCATGTTTTTGTACTTGGGTAAGATGAAGGTGCTGAACCTTACTAGCCTTATGAAAAAAGAAAACAAAGGATAGCTATATGGTAGACCACGTGTACTTTTTCCATTCTAATGGTAAAAGTTAGCAAAGTAGTAAAGAGCATATATGTTTGCCCTTTATCTATAGTTTTCTCACTAATCAGAAATATCATTGGTCCTCTGTCCTTACCTTGCTAAGAAAAGGATTAAATAGATAATATGCAGATCTGGCTCTCACATTTTTCAATTCCTCCCTGAAATATAGGTTTACTAGATCCTCAGATAAATGATCAGAAAATGCACCACTTATTTTGTCCTTTGGACATGTTTTGTGATAATCAGAGTAGTACATCTAAGCCTGATGTAAATGTGGATGTAGGATGAAAGATGGAAGAGTAGAAGATGCACCCAAACAAATGGAATACGTTTTGACCTGTCCTTTTGTCAAGGCAATGTAAATCTAAGTGTAGATTTAATTTAATCTTAATTTAATGTAAATTAGTGTAGATTTTAATCTGAATTTAAATTTTTTTAAAGTAGCAGCACATATTTTTTTTAGTGAACCAAAGAATTGTCCTGTTTATTTCTGATCCTAACATTGAGCCCTCTCAATGAATATAACCACCACCACAACTCTTCCGGGAGTGGTGGGGGTGATATTTTGCTTTTACTTGTATGTGCTTATCTTGTTTTTTAAAGTAAGACATTAGAAATAATATGAAATATACAAGAAAGTATGAAAAATAAAATTATGTCCTAAATAAAAATATTTAAGTAAATATGATATCACATTTCAGGCCCATGTGATTCATATATTATCTCTTACAGAATATTAAATAATGTAAGATTTAATAATATGTCTTTTGCATAGTGTATTACATAACTCATTTTCATTTTACAGGAAAAAAATAATTTAGAGATAGATTTAAACTATAAGCTTAAATCATTACAACAACGTTTAGAACAAGAGGTAAATGAACATAAAGTAACTAAAGCTCGTTTAACTGACAAACATCAATCTATTGAAGAGGCAAAGTCTGTTGCAATGTGTGGTAAGTGTCAGTTTTAATATTTTCTACATGATTAATTTTTTTAGTAATGCCTACCAAAAGAATGCATTTAAGATTTCATTTTATAATAGTATAAACACTTAGAAATTATAAATTGTGATCTAGTAAAAAGATACTTCCCTTTTTTTTCTCTTTTGATCCCTTATTTTTTCCTTTTAAAAGATTTATTTATTTATTTATTTTAGTTGCAGGGGTTGTAGAGGTAGAGAGTGTCTGGAACAGACATCCTGCTGAGTATGGGGCCTTATTTCACACTCCTGAGATCATGTTGAAATCAAGACCTGGGACACCCAGCCTGAGCCACCCAGGCACTGCAATACCTTCCATTTTATTAAATTTCTCGTTCTATTCCCCTCATTCTGTTATCCTCCATTTCCTATAAATGTTATTGGAATCTCTCTTAGGTCCTAGTATATTTTAGCCCTTTCCTTCATTTCCTTCCTGATCCATTCTAGAACTCATTGTCTTTTTGTTCCTTTGCTTTCTTGCTTTGTACCCTCAATTTTCTAATTTCTTTGTATTTCCACTGTACTCTGGGTATGCCTCTAAACACAACCTTAGAGCAGAACAACCAACAACTTTCTTCACTTCAAGTAATTCTTTAGATGGGGCTTAGCCCAATGCATTATCTTCAACTTCATTTGAGCTGTCAGTTTTTAGTACATCATTCATTGTCCTTCTCTCAGACTTTTATTTCTGTTCTCAGATGTATATGCCATTTCTTTATCACTCCACTTTTAGTTGAACTTTTATCTCAAAAAGAAATAGTGAAAGCATAGGTGTGAACTCCCAAAGTCCTGTTCTCTTACTTAATTAGCCTGTCTACTTCTTTACTCATCTTCCTTGTCTTTCATCTTAGAAGATACTGATCCTCCTCTTGTTCTGGCTAATCCATGCTAGCTGTACTCAGAGTTAGTCTCTTCCTATCTCATCTTCTGTCTTTCCTCTTCTTTATCCTTAACCCTTTTCCTCTACTGAATCCTTTCTTGTTTGTTTTTTAAGATCTTATTCGTTTATTTGAGATAGAGCAAAAGCGCATGAGCAGTGGGGAGGGGCAGAGAGAGAGAGAAGCAGGCTCTCCACTGAGCAGGGAGCCTGCCATGGGGCTGGATCTGAGGGCCCTGGGATCATGACCTGAGCCAAAGGCAGACTACTTAACCAACTGAGCCATGCAGATGCCCCTGAATCCTTTCTTATGAACATGTGCAAGTCTCTTCCATTTAAAAAGGAAAAAAAGGGTGGGCACCTGGGGGCTCAGTTGGTTAAATGCCTGCCTTAGGTTCAGGTAGGGATTGAGCCCTACATCAGTCCCTGCGCAGCTGGTAGTTTGCTGCTTCTTTGCTTCTGCCCCTCTCCCACTTGAGTGCTCTCTCTCTCTCTCCTCTATCAAATAAAGAACATCTTAAAAAAAAAAGATAAAGTAAAACTCCTGTAATAATACATGATCCTTACTAACTGTCATTGTTTTATTCCCTCCCTTTAGAGCCAGACTTTTAGAAAGAGGCATTTTCTTTTTTCACCTTGCACTTCTTCATAACCAGCTACAATCTGCAAGTGTCACTTGACACTTTAAATTCAGTTTTTTCAAGGGACGCCTGGGTAGGTCAGTCAGTTAAATGTCTGACTCTTGATTTTGGCTCAGGTCATGATCCTCAGGGTCACAAGATTGAGCCCCCATGGCCCCATGTCGGCTCTGCATTCAGTGAGAATATGCTTGAGATTCTGTCCCTCTGCCTCCCCCCCACTTGCACACTCTCTCTCAAAATAAATAAAATCTTTTAAAAATATATTAAATTCAGTTCATTCAAGGGAAAAACATAAGATTTTATTTTAACCTACTCTTATCTCTTATTCTCATGATGCTAGTTGATGGCTGTATAGTTTTTAGCAGTCTAGGCTTCGAATCAATCAAACAAAGCTACTCTGTGACTATTAAAAAGATACTAAGTGAACAAATGCATGTAAAGTGCCTGTACATAGAAAGCTTTCAATAAATGGAGGGATCCCGGGTTACTCAGTTGGTTAAACATCTGACTGACTCTTGATTTCAGCTTAGGTCATGATCTCAGGGTCCTGGGATCGAGCCCAGCATCAAGCTCTGCACTTAGCAGGGAGCCTGCTTAAGGTTTTCTCTCCCTGTCCCCCCTCCCTTCTCCCTCCCCCCACTTGCACACTCTCTCTCTAAAGTAAATAAATAGAAAGAAAAAAGAAAGTTTTCAGTAACCAGGAAATATTATTATTATGGTTAAAGATGGTGATATGCAACATCCAAGAACCCAAGCCAGAAGTCTTAGAATCATTTAGCATTTCTGCTTCCAAGTGATATAAACAATATATTCTTTTCCTTTTCTCTTTTAGTTCATGGGGATGTCATCCCTTTGCTTGATCTGTTGCAGCAAACTTTTAATTATTTCTATGCCAGGAATTGTTCTGCTTGTCAGTCTATTATTCCCACTTAGGAGTGATCACTTTTGAAATTAAAATCTTAACTGAAAAAAAATCTTTTTGAAATTAAAATCTTAACTGTGCTAGTCATTCTTAAAATCCTTTTGTCTTTTCAGTGTTTGCAAGATACATGTCAGACTTCTCATGACATAAAGAATCTTTGGGTTAGCACTTAATCTTTCTTTATAGCCTTGCTGCTCTGCACTTTCTTATGTGTATTTCGTGTTTCAGCCATATTAAACTACTTTTATTTCTTTCACATTTGTTAATTATTGGCTGTCTACTATAGACCAGGCATACCTGGGAGTATATACCACAGAATAAGACTGATAAGAACCCTGTCTCTTAGAGATTATATTCTGATGGTGGAGATAAGCAAAAAAAGCAAATAAATGAAAATAGGTACAGATTGTAATCATTAATATGAAGAAAATGCCATGTGATAGTTTCCAGGAATTGCTATGTTAGATGTGATTTTGAGGAAAGGCCTCTCTGAACTAAATATATGAGTCAAAATGAACCATCTATTGAAAGAGCAGGAGGAAGTATGTTCCAGGTAGAAGAGGTGATAAGTTTAATACTCTTAATCTAAGAATAGTGGATAGCCATTGTAGTGTTTTGAGCTGTGCTGGAATGTGTAATTTATGTCTTTAAAAGACCACTCCTACTACTGTGTGGAAAATGCTTTTGAGAGAGAAAACAGTTTAAAAAGGAGATCAACTAGAAGGCTCTAGTCTGTAGGCATTTGTGGTAGTAGAGTTAGAAAGAAATGGAGATACAGAAGGTAAGAGCTGGTAAAGAATTGGATGGAAAGAGGAAAAAGAAGGAATCAAGACTCAAGCTTTTTAATTTTAACAGCTGGACAGATGTTAATACATTCTGACTTTGAGATGACTTGAGATTGGAGGGGTTTCGGAGGGGAGGGAAATAAAGTTGTTTGTTTAGATATGTTAACTTTGAAAAGCATATTAGATATGTAGGTGGAGACATCAAATAGTCTATGTCTGGAGCTCAGAGGTGAGGTACAGTTCAGGAGCCATACATATAGAGCTATATGGAGAACTTGATGAGATCAGCTAAGGGAAGAAAAAAGGCAGAATAGAAAAGGAATTATAAGGAGCCCTTTAGGTAGTCTAACATTTGGAGGTCAGATAAAAGAGGAAAACCCAGCAAAGGAAGCCAAGAAAGAACAGCCAAAGGGGTCACAGGAATGCCAAAAGAGTATGGTATTAGAACTTGAAGAGTATTAGAAAAGTGAGGAAGTTGTTCAGTATATTGAATTCTGTTAAGGTTGGTAAAGATGAAGACATGAACATTGTGTGTCCTCTGCATTTTACAAGGTGGACGTCGTTGGTTATCATACAAAGCAGTTTCAGTGGAATGCAGGAGATAGAAGCCAAATGGAAAGTAATAAATGGGTAGTAGATGAGGCATTGGAGACAATAAATGTAGATAACTCTTTCAGAGGTTCATGAACAGAGATGGATGGTAGCCGAGAAGGGATATGAGATCAGTAGAGGATATTTTAGGAGGGGAGATAATAAGATTATTCTGTTGATGGCAGTAATTCATTTGGAAGCAGGTAATTGTTGAGGCAGAGAAGAGTTGAAATAATTGAAGGAACAGAGTCCAGAACAGAAGTGGATAGATTTATGTTTGATTAGAGATGGGAATTAAGAGGTGATGATTATTGGTGTGGCTAAGTTGTTGGTAGGTTTGGGGGGAAAGATGAGGAAGTTCTATTCTAATGGTTTCTGTTTTATCACCTTGAGGTCACGCTCTGAGAGTAGAAAAGCAGACTCATTAAGTTTGAGTCATTTGGTGCAACTTAGTAGGTTTAAATGCAACTTAGTAGGTTTAAAACCTTGGAAATTTAACCTCTCAGAACTTTAGTTACCAAATCTCAAAAAAGGAGCCTCACTGTAGGTAATATCTTCTGCTAATGATTAAAGTAGGTATTATTATACTACCATGGAATCTTGTTTATCAGAGATGCATAAATTAGAATTCCTATCGGCCTTAAGTCCACTGTTCTGGAACAATGCAAGGTAGAGATGAATAACCACTGCCTTACTTTTCTGCTTTTATCCGCACTACCCCCATTTTTCTTATTAGTTCACTTTTTTCCCAGCTATATTTTCACCTTCTGGTCTGAAAATGGCTCTGAATAATTTCTCATATCATTGGCATGGGCTGGATTTAGGAGTTTTATTACTTTATTACACTTTATAACTCCCTTCCTTTAAAGATCCTACTATACAAACAATTCAAATAACATTAGGACTTCTATAGTGAATAGCTCTATTAGAATCCCAGGACAAAAACAGTAGGGATTTTTGGCACCAATTTGTTTTATACAGCCCATGAAAATGAAAATATGTATAACTTTTTTTTTTTCCACAGAAATGGAAAAAAAGCTGAAGGAAGAGAGAGAAGCTCGAGAGAAGGCTGAAAATAGAGTTGTTCAGATTGAGAAACAGTGTTCAATGCTAGATGTTGATCTGAAACAATCTCAGCAGAAGCTTGAGCATTTGACTGAAAATAAAGAAAGGATGGAGGATGAAGTAAGAAGAATAGTACTGGTTTTATTCATCTTATAAAAGAGAAACAATCGGGGCGCCTGGGTGGCTCAGTGGTTTAAGCCGCTGCCTTCGGCTCAGGTCATGATCTCAGGGTCCTGGGATCGAGTCCCGCATTGGGCTCTCTGCTCAGCAGGGAGCCTGCTTCCCTCTCTCTCTCTCTGCCTGCCTCTCCATCTACTTGTGATTTCTCTCTGTCAAATAAATAAATAAAATCTTTGAGGAAAAAAAAAAAAAAGAGAGAAACAATCATAAATTATGACTGAAAAGTTATTATCTGTAATTTAAACACCGTCGAGAAGATTTGAGTGAAATAACCTGAATGTATATGTGTTCACTGCTCTGAGGTCACCACTACACCCTTACCTCCTAGGATTTTTCTCTACAAATAGTTTAGTGAACATTCACACATAAGGTCTATGTCATTTTGCACTATGACAGTACTACTCTGTAGAAGTGTTTTAGCTCCTCCCCTGAAGAATCTGACCATCTGCTTTTTTTTTTTTAAGATTTTATTTACTGAGAGAGAGAGAGAGAGAACCCACAGGAGCAGAGGGAGAGAAAGAAGTAGACTCTCCGCTGAACAGGAAGCCCCAGGCAGGTCTCAGTTCCAACCCTGGGACCATGACCTGAGCCAAAGGCAGATGCTTAACCAACTGGGTAGCTCAGTTGGTAGCAGATGCTTAACCAACCATGACCATTCTGCTTTTAAAAAACAAAAACAAAAACAACCTTTACTGTAAAGTTACCTCGTAATCCCAAAGAGGCACAGTTGCTCTTAGATTTCAACAAAAGTATTAAACCACAGAGTTTTGACCAGTTTATATTGATAGGAAGCACAGGGTACACTTTTAGAATGCAGTAAATAAAAAGATAAAATGATATTATATCCTTGTGGTTTATTATAGGAGGGATGAGATATTACCATTATTTAAATATTGAGTAAGACGTCAAAGGTTAATTGTCTGAGAGTCAGAAGCCAGAGTTGGTAAAGGGAACATTATCAGTGGTGATGATAATAAAAGAGTGATTAATGAGCGAAGTGAAGTGTCCTTACCTAAGTGAAGGACAAAAAAGGACTTGATGTATCCAGAGAAGAAAAGACTTACTGAGTAGTAATGGGAAACTTGGGGACCGAAGTATTGATAGTCTTTAAACTTAAAATGGGAGGCTATAGGTGAAAATACTTTTAGAAAATAAAAGTACCTCTCTCCCTTTGCACTCTCCCCTCCTTGCCCCCCATTCTCTCTCTCTCAAATGAATAAGTCTAAATAAATAAATAAATAGTGAAATTTAAGATCCCAATTATTTTTCTCATTCGCAGGTTAAGAATCTGTCCCTTCAACTGGAGCAGGAATCAAACAAGCGGTTGTTATTACAGAATGAATTGAAGACTCAAGCATTTGAAGCAGACAATTTAAAAGGTCAAGAAAAGCAAATGAAACAGGAAATAAATACTTTATTGGAAGCAAAGAGATTATTAGAATTTGAATTAGCTCAGCTTACAAAGTAAGTCTCAAAAATAACATTTTTCTTATTTGTGTTATGTATTTGCTTATGTTTGACATTTTCTGTGTATAGAAATATTGTATTTGGAGTTTGTG
Organism: Mustela erminea; assembly: GCF_009829155.1. NCBI lineage: Eukaryota > Metazoa > Chordata > Mammalia > Carnivora > Mustelidae > Mustela > Mustela erminea. Next base: position 49,436,747 of record NC_045626.1, read on the forward strand.
AAAGGAAGACTTCAGAAAAATTCATTTAGAGTAGAGATCTTTAAAAGGAGAAAAAAGGAGATTATCAAGAATACTTACTGACTTTACCATAAAACCAAAAGCTACAGATTTGTCATATGATTTTCATACCTACTAGACATGTTTGTTGACACTTGAATTACAAAAATCAGGGACAGGGTTCAATACCTTATGGGAAATGTTCAGTGTTTCTTTATTCTAGAAGCTAGAGTTAGACATGATGACCCTGTATCTGTCTCTTTTTGTTCCTTTGGTTCATCTCCGAATGCAAAGTACCTTTTTTCTTCCACTCTGCGATATGATGTGTTCGTTCGCTTACTTGAAGTGGAGACAAAGCAAGGTGTCATTATTGCTTGCAGAATTTGTATAAAGACATCCTTCAGAAATTTAATGTCAAAGATGTGTGTATCTTATGCCAAGTCATGTGTTTTTATTTCCTCTGGGTTTCTATTAAAATATCTTCCTTTGACACCTTCATTTACAACATAGTAATTCTTGAATAAAATTGTCGTGTTTTGTTTTGTTGCATTTATTTTGGCGAAATTCTTTTCTGCCTTTTAGAGCCATCATTTTTGTGTAATGTGTTTCATAGTTCTCCCAAAATAACTTTCACTCACCATTCAGTGAACATTTATTATGTCCTTTTATCAACCATATGCCTTGGTAGATACAAAGCTATTGCTGTCTAATATGAAAACCTAGCAGATACAGACACAATTGTTTATCCTTGGCAGTGTATATCTGTGGGTTGCATTGTCAGGTAACAGATAACTGTCTTATCTGTTTCTGAGTGAATCATGTTCACGTGTGTATTATATATATGTAGATGTGTCTGTGTTCCTTCTCCTTTATCAGTTATCGTTCTTGCCTCCTTTCTTAGTCCTTACCTGGTTTTTCATTTCCAGCCCCATCCCCATGCTTTTTTGGATATCATGTATAGTACTATATGTATATGTAATGTATAGCATATGTAATATTATTAATATTTATTAAATATTTTCATGTCCCCTCTTTTTATTTGCTTACTTCACTACATAAGACACTTAAAATGTATCCCTAAAGGACACCTGGGTGACTCAGTCAATTAAACTTCTGCCTTCAGCTCCGGTCATGATCCCAGGGCTCTGGGATCGAGTCCCGGGTTGAGCTCCTTACACAATAGGGAGCCTGCTTCTCCCTCTGCCTGCATCTCCCCCTGCTTGTGCTGTGTCTCTCTTTCTGACAAATAAATAAATAAAATCTTCTAAAATTAAAATAAAATATATTCTAAGAATGCTTTTCTCTATAAAAATTTATCATTTTTATAGAAGTATCATTTTTATTGTTGCAACTTGGATTAATCCACAATTAACATTCTCCTAAAAGTCACCTTCAGTAGAAAACAGTTTCCTCTACTTTGCATGGTATCACTTTATAAGGAACAAAATGGAACCAGACAGCATGATCTGACAAATAGAATCATAAAAGTAATACTGTGTAAGGAAATACAGTTTTTAAAAAGTAAAGGTCATTTTAGTAAACATTTTTATTTTTAGCAACTTTAATTAATAGAGAATAATATAAAGCCCAATGTTAATAGCACTCATTTACTGTTTTCTCTTTTACCTGAAGACAGTATAGAGGAAATGAAGGACAGATGCGGGAGCTACAAGATCAGCTTGAAGCTGAGCAATATTTCTCGGTAAGAATCATTTTTAACACTTCGCTTGAAACAAGATATTAAGATTTTTAATGTGAATTGTGACATTTTTTCAAATGACCATGAACTGGTTTTCTCCCCCTTTTAATCTCCCCATCTCTACATTTGATTTCTGAATCTGAGTTCATGGTCTGTGTAAGTTGTAAAGAAATTACCATTTTTGTGAAATATTTCTAGAATTGCTTCAAACTAAAGCTATATATAAGACTTCATTAAGGGGTGGTTGGAGTGTCAGTATTTTCATGCATGGTTCATGTATGCATGTTACATTTGTAGGTATAACTGCATACAGTTATAGGTAGAGTTAATGCTCAACAGCTTTGGTCTTGTTTTAGCTCCCTGTATGCACTTCATGTATCTGTTCTGCTTTTTCCTCTGTAGAAGTCGTTCTAACTCTTACTGGCTGCAGCTTATTTTCACTACTACTTTAACATTTATAGCCAGTGCTTTGAGATTTTATTAAAGCTTCTGCATTTTTTATTTCTTTTGGTTGCCAAGTTTATACTCCACCATTTCAACTTAACATTTACCTAGCTTCTCCATTACTATTAACCCTGGCAGCTGCCTTTTCTACAAGTCTTAGTGCAGTTAAGTGAGAGAGTTTGACTTGTATTGGTGAACATGTCCTAGAAACCAACTGAACAATATTGGAAATAATTATTTCCTTAACAAAGAAACTGAACACTAGTAGAGCTCTACAGAACTTTTCACATGTTCAGAGCTTCATGGTGTACTCTGCTCCTGTCCTAAAAACATGGTGACTGACTTTCTGTTTTTTGCCTGTTTCTTGACTTGTTAGACTATCACTGAAATATGTTTTTAAATTATAAAAAAATTTGGTATTACTGAAAAATTTTTCCTTGGGTAGAGATTAATCTTACTTGTTCAAAGCCACTTGTTCAAAGACCACTTCTGCAGTGGTGTGTAATACCATGCACACTTTCTTGTCCATATACTTTCACAGAATAATCTAATACCTCTTTTATTTACATTCCCATTGAAAAATTTGTACTTTTCTCCTAGAGAAGTGCTATTTCTTAGAGGGATAAGTAAGTTCACAGTTTAAAAGTAATTCTCCAGGGACGCCTGGGTGGCTCAGTTGGTTAAGCAGCTGCCTTCGGCTCAGGTCGTGATCCCAGGGTTCTGGGATCGAGTCCCACATGGGGCTCCTTGCTCGGCAGGGAGCCTGCTTCTCCCTCTGCCTCTGCCTGCCTCTCTGTCTGCCTGTGCTCACTCGCTCTCTCTCCCTCTGTCTTTGAAAAATAAATAAATAAAATCTTTAAAAAAAAAAAAAAAAGTAATTCTCCATAGCTATTTGCTGGTCCTTACTATTTTTTTTCCTTATCTTATATATGAAAAAGGATAGTTTACAAAAAAAGACTGCAGAACTGGAAGTTCCCTTTATAATCACAGCACCTTAACAGAACATGGGTCTAATGCTCCCTCATATCTGTTAAATATTTGTTGTTGGAGTTGGCAAAAGCTGAATGAATTTTATAAGAACCATTGTTCTATAATGTATGTATTACTTGTTAGCAGAATGTTTGATGAATCTTGTTTTGGTATTTTGTTCATGTCTCTCAACCGCCCACTCAATCCCACCTACCCAAAAAGAGAAGTGGTTTTTCTAACATTATTCACTTTAAGAATTGATATAACTTTTAAATGAATAGTGCTTGCTAAGTTTCTTTATAATGTTTTCCCAAATCAATATAATATTTAATGTCCTTGAGATACAATTTCTATACAGTTACTCGTAGCAATTTAAAGTGTATGTTTTGACAAATGTGTATACTATGTGACTACCACCAAAATGAACATGGAAAACCTTCTTTCACCACAAATTCCCAGTGGCCCTTTGCAGTCCCTCTTCCCCACTTACCTCTATTTTCAGGTAACCACTGATTTTGCTTTCTGTCACAATTGACTATTTTTACCTGCTCCAGAATTCCACATACATGGAATCATGCAGTATATAGTCTTTAGCACCTGTTTTTTTTTTTCACTCAGCAAAATATTTTTTAGGTGTATTATGTCATTTGTATCAGCAGGTCATTCCTTTTTATCATTCAGTATGGATACTCCACAATTTTTAAAATTCATCTGTTGATGAACCTGATTGTTTAGAATTTGTGATAAGGCTGCAGTGAAAATTCATGTACAAGATTTTGTGTGGATATATGCTTGCATTTGTCTTGGGTAAATACTTGGGAATAGAATTGTTGGATTGTATGTTGTTTAACTTTATAAGAAACTACCAAACTTTTTAAACTCCTCATAAACATTTCTTTCTCCCAATCACTTATTTTGCAGACACTTTATAAAACCCAGGTAAAGGAACTTAAAGAAGAAATTGAAGAAAAAAACAGAGAAAGTTTAAAGAAAATACAAGAACTACAAAGTGAAAAGTATGTCTATCCATTTTTCTTTAGAACAAGAATCACTATTACATCATAGCATTCTTTAAGTTTAAAAATAGAGAGTAGATTTGCCATTATTCTGATGGGAATGATACAGCAAATCTCATTAGGCTAATTCTGAACAAATCAAACTAAATTTAGACTGATTTTTCTCTTTATGGTGAAGAAGTCCTACATTAACTCTATGGTAATTGTACAGAGATTTGGTAAACTCTAAACATTAAATTGTTTTCAAGGGTCTCTCAATCTTTAAACATCTATTTGTATTTAAATAGTTCATGCTGTACTTGTAAGTCCTTCTTTTATGCTATGTAAAGGTATTTAGGGTCTCCCTTTTAGTTATTAGGCAGGTTAATTTCCATTGCATATCTGCTTAGGGCCTTAGAAGAAGACCTAAAGCTATTTAAGTATAACAACTTCTTATAGCTAGGTGGAACAGATATTAAAACTAGTTTTCTGACATTTTTATATTCTCTTTTCATGTAGAAATTTTAAAAATTTAATCATTTTATTGCTGAAACCAAAAATACATTAAATATTGTAACATGCACAGATCTATGAATTATATGACAGATGTTATTATAATTACCACCCATGAAAGAGAACCTTGCTATCCACTTTAAAAGCCCACTGTAGGGACGCCTGGGTGGCTCAGTTGGTTGGACGACTGCCTTCGGCTCAGGTCATGATCCCGGAGTCCCGGGATCGAGTCCCACATCGGTCTCCCAGCTGCATGGGGAGTCTGCTTCTCCCTCTGACTTTCTCCTCGCTCATGCTCTCTCTCACTGTCTCTCTCTCTCAAATAAATAAATAAAATCTTTATAAAAAATAAATAAAATCTTTTAAAAAAAAAAAAAGCCCACTGTATTGCCTCTTCTTCCCCCACCACTAAATAATCACTATCGTAACACTTATTTGTTGATGGAACTGGGTCATTTTTCCTGTGTATTCCTGTGTTTTCCTCAGGTGCACTGATTTTATTGATTCCATTTCCACAGTTGAACATTCTTATTCTGTGTTTCCTGCAAATCTATGGTTAAATCTAGAACTGTGCTATCCAATATGATAGCCCCTGGTTTTATGTAGCCATTTAAATTTGAACTTATTATTTAATTTTATGTATTATGTATGTATGTATAATATGTAATTTTATGTATTTTATGTAGCCATTTAAATTTAAACTTATTTTGAAAAATTTAAATTTATTTAAATGAAGTTTAAAATTTAGTTTTTCAGGTGTGCTAGCCCCATTTCAGGTGGCCAGCAGTCACATTTAGCTAGTGTCAACCATATTTGACAGCACAGGTGTACAGAACATTTCTATCCTCATAGAAAACTTAATTGGACATCCCTAACTGGGAGTCTTAGTCATATTCAGGTCTGATTTATACAGGGGTGAAGACTGCCTCATACATAATTGTACTGTCTGATTGCTTCTTTGTGTTGTTAACAACCATAGGCACTCAGTGCTTAGATCTTTAATATATTTAGTGGTATCTAAGGTAGGAGCAAAGGTACGTTTTCTGGTTAGTCTCTGTGACAGTGATAGACCCCTCATAGAAAACTTAATTGGACATCCCTAACTGGGAGTCTTAGTCATATTCAGGTCTGATTTATACAGGGGTGAAGACTGCCTCATACATAATTGTACCGTCTGATTGCTTCTTTGTGTTGTTAACAACCATAGGCACTCAGTGCTTAGATCTTTAATATATTTAGTGGTATCTAAGGTAGGAGCAAAGGTACGTTTTCTGGTTAGTCTCTGTGACAGTGATAGTCCCCTGTTATAGTCTACTGCCTATCATTTGTATGGTGTCTGCAGTGTAGTATGCAGTCCCATGTTGTGTGCATTCACTGTGAAGAGAGCACCCAATCTTCCACATACCATATTGTTCTATAGGGTTGATAAGTTTGCCCTTGTTTGATCTATTTAAAAGAAATATACTGATCACCACTAGTGTGGTAAGTACTATGCTTCATGCCAGTGATATGATCATTAGTAAGTTATGGTTCTTACCCTCAAGTACTTCAGAATCTAGTCAGTAGACAAATGTAATTAAGGTAAGTGTCTATAACAAAGTGCTAGGAACTGACAAGGTAGTGTCTTAGAAAGCTTCATTCTTTGAAGTGGAGAATGGATTAGAGGCAGAACTGGTGGATACAGGAAGTTGAATTATGTAACCATTGGAAAATCTAAATGTAAAATTATAGTGGAAGTTGACAGTAAAAGAAGAGGCAAGTATATGGGGAAAATAGGAAGTAGAGGCAATAGGACTTGTAGATTTGGGAGTGTGGGGACAAAAGTTGGGGAAGATTTCAGGTGGGTTCTCAGGTTTTTGACCAGGGAAGTTGGGGTGATGGTAGCACTGGTCCCTGAGTTAAGGAATGCCAAATTTGTGAAACAAGGGGAGACACGATTTTTTCCATTTCAGACCTGTTATAGGCAGTGCCTGTGGGTTGTCCCAAGAGAAATGGTTCTGAAATTGCTTCAGAGCTCAGAGAAAAGATAAGGAAGGACTTGAAGCTGATTTGACAGTCATTGTCATATACTGAAACAGAGATAGATGAGATTTGTTAAGGTGATTATGTACATCAAAGTTTATTAACTCATGAACTTACAGTACCATCCATTTACCTAATTTGAAGCTAGTTGGGTATGTTCAATGTGTAAGTTGTATTATAACAAACTGAGGAATTCATCTCAGTTTTAACCACTTGCTGCCACATGGTAACATTGATTCAGTATTACAAGATCTGATTTTTCAAGAGGAGCCAGAAATCTGAATTTTATGTAAAATGTTGGCCCAAATTTATTTTAATTGTATGTCTGGAGGAACACTTATGTGGACTCATTTTACCCTCTCAGGTAACAAGCTATAATCCCTACTGTAGGATGAGAAGACGTAAAGGCTGATGATAGACTTCTAGCACCTTTACTTCCAAAGAAAGGGGAGAGGAAGGGAATGTAAGAAGTAACCAGTAATACAAGGGGAAAACAGAATAGGATCACAAAATCTAGGAAAATAGAATACTTCAAAGAAGACAAAGTGATTTAAAGTGCCAAATACTCAAAAAGGTCAGGTAAAAAATAAATTGTCCATTATATTTAAGGTTATTAGTTATTTTGTTGAGAACAGTTCCTAAATGGTAATAAGAATGAATATAAGGGTAAGGGTAGAAGTAGAGACCAAGCGTAGACAGTAGCCCTATTTACCTCCTACCGTTCAGCAAACTAATCAGTTACTCTTCTGCCTCAGGGCTTATGGACTTTCCCCTCTTCCTGGAACATTTTTCCTCTGAGTATCCACATGGCATGCTCCTTCACCCTCTTCAGGCCTAGGTCTAAATGTCATCTCAGAGGGGCCTTCCCTGAATATCCTTCCTAAAATTGTGCAAACTTCCCCACCCCACCTTGCTGCCCAGTTTAGTACTTCCTTACATGTTTTGTTTTTCTCTGTAGCACTTTTCCCTTCCCAGTATATTGTAGCATTTGGTGACTTACTTTACTTACTGTTTTTCTCTCTGCTATAACTTAAGCTCAGCAAAGAAAGGAATTTTTAAATGTTTTGTCCTTAACTCTGTTTCACTGTTAAATATGGAGCACCTGGAATTGTACCTAGAACATAGTAGATGGTCAGTAAATATTTCTTAAATTAAAAAATTCAAGAAATATGGTTGTTGAGGCAAGGAGATAGAACAATAGCTAGAGGAGAAGTTGAAAAAGAGCCATTTCTTTTTAAAGATAGCAGAGATTTGAGCATATTTAAATGAGATATGGGAAAGATACCAGAGTGGGGAAAGTTACACATCTATTCATTGAGTGAAACAAAATTTCTGAGCACTTTCTGTGGGCTGGAGACTTCAATACTGCAGTGAACAAGAACAAAGCTCCTGCTTATAATCTTATAACCTAGAAGAAAAAGGAGTCGTTAATAAATTGATTTCATTAAGGAGGCAGGAGAATAAAGGTGACAGATTGGCCTTAGGCATTGGTAAAGACAAGTCTTTTATTTATGGGGAGTTGTGAAGGAAGTTGAATGGCTATAGCTGCAGACAGTTTTACCCTGAACCATCTCATTGTTTCTTTTTTTTCTCTTGCACATATGCATAGCCAGGGATAGAACTGTAATTTGGGATAAATAGGTTTTCTGGCATTTTATATATAACTTAGATACATTTACCTGAATTTGCTACAAAGCAGTAAGCCCAGGTAGGAGTACATTTGTCAGTCTCAAGCCTTGTGTTATAATAGCTCAGAACTACCCCTAGGATCATAGACTTAATTAACATTGGCAGTACTTCCTATCTTTTCCTAACATACTAACTTCTCTGCACTTTGAGATAGCTATTTCATATCTTCTGCTTTCTCCTCAGATCTTCAACAACCTGTCCTCATCCTCACACTCAACAAACGGCCTTGCTTCCTAGAAGTAGAGAACTTCTGCTCTATCCCACCCTAATAGCTACTAACCTGTCTTCCTCTGTAGCTATAAACTCTGCCTTCCTTGACTGATGTAAATAAACAAAATGTGCTTTTAACCACCTCGATCCCATTTTCTGCCTACATAAGAATATGACTTCAGGAATCCTCACCTTTCCTGGGTTCATTTTTTTCCTTCATACAGTCATTTTCATTGTTATGTAAACATACATTAAACATCTTTGTAAAAAATAGCCATCTTCTAAGTGCATTTTACTTCCAGCTGCCATCCTATTTTTCTGCCTCCTTTTGTAGCAGACTTCTTTGAAAGGTGACATACCATTTATATTCAGTTCCTCTTCTCCCTTTCTCTCTCTAGCTCATTCCAGACTTCTGCACTCAAGATGCTACCAAAATAACCCTTCCCATGGTTACTGATGACTTCCTAATAGTTAAAGACAATAGTCAATTCTCAGTCCTTATCTTATTTAACAGTAGCTGTTGACATAGTTGATTACTCTCTCTTGACAAAATTTCTTCAGTTGGCTTCTGTGACATCACATGGCATTTTTTCTTACTGAACTGGCTACTTTTAACCTCCTTTGCTCCTTTGTCCCTTCCCCTCTCTGAGACCTTTAAAGTTTGGAGGGCCCAAGGGATCACTCTTTCCTTGTTCTCATCCAGCCTCATGGCTTTAAATAGCATCAGTGTACAAGCACATTCTCCCCAAATTCCAGACTTGTATGTCCAGCCGTCTGTTTGACTCCACTTGAATGTTTAATAAGCATCTCATTTGTAACATGTCCAGAAAAAACTCCTGATTCCCATACCTTGCCAACCTGCTCCTCCCTGTTTTCCCCATTTCATTTTAGCAATTCCATTATTTCCAGTTGTTTAAATAAAAAAAAAAACTTGAAATTATCCTAAACTTCTTTTTTTTTTTTCTTATACTCTATGTGCAGTCCATTTAAAAGCCTTTTTAGCTGTAATTTAAAAGTATATCCAGCGGCGCCTGAGTGGCCCAGTGGGTTAAAGCCTCTGCCTTCAGCTCAGGTCATGATCCCAGGATACTGGGATCGCGCCCCGCATCGGGCTCTCTGCTTGACGGGGGGCCTGCTTCTTCCTCTCTCTTTCTGCCTGCCTCTCTGCCTACTTGTGATCTCTGTGTGTCAAATAAATAAATAAAATTTAAAAAAAAAAAAAAGTATATCCAGAATCTAATCAGTTCTCACTTGTACCATTTCCCAGCCTGATCCATATTGCCACCGTCTCCAGTTTTGGTACTTTCATTAGCCTCCTAGCTGAGATCCTTGCTTCTGCCATTGTCCCCCAACAGTCTTATCTTAAAACTGCAGCCAGAATGATCTTTTTAAAACCAAATACTCAAAAGTAAGAGCCAAAGTTCCCTATACTGTCATAGAAAGCCTTAAAAGGTCTGTTCTCTCTCCCCACTTCTCTCAATTCATTTCTCACAACTTTCCTTCATCTCTCACCTCACTCACATAAGCTTCTTTCAGACCAAACTTAGGGCATTTGTTATTAGAGATTTCTTCCACCTTAGCCCTGTATTTTCAGATGCCTGCATAGCTCACTCCCTTACTTCCTTCATATCTCTTCTCACATGTCTTCTTAGCAAAGAGGCCTCCTTGATCACCCTGTATAAAATGCACATTCATAGCCTCTTCCACCTTTTTAGTTTTATTTTGTTCTCTGTGGCGTGCTATGTACTGTTCATCTTTTTTAAATTGCTTCTTTCATCCCATTAACATATGCTTCCTCAGGGCAGAGACTTTGTTACTACTATATGTCTTAATTCAGACAGGGGTGTTTGACACATAGTAAACATTTAGGTAAATGCGGACAAATGAATAATTTTTTTTTTTTTTTTTTTTTTTTTTGTAGTTAGTATATGTCTCCCTCCTTAACCTTGAGAAAGAAAATTTCATTTGAGGCGCCTGGGTGGCTCAGTGGGTTAAAGCCTCTGCCTTCAGCTCAGGTCCTGGGATCAAGCCCCACATCGGGCTCTCTGCTCAGTGGGGAGCCTGCCTCTCTGCCTACTTGTGATCTCTGTCAAATAAATAAATAAAATCTTTAAAAAAAAAAAAAAGAAAGAAAGAAAATTTCATTCTTATCATTCCCTTAGTAAAAATAGTTGGAAGTCATTCATTCACTTAGCAAACATTTATTGAGTATCTACTGTATATAGGGAAGATACAGTCATGACTCAGAGAGTTTATTAAACAGAAGTTCTTTAGGAAGAGCAAGCAAACTGGAATGATCTGGTCCTGGTCTGAATGTCAGTTCCAAAAAGCTTTAAAGTATAATTCCCAAGGAGCATTCCTAGAATAGTTTATAGTGCTTTACAAATCTATTTATAAGTCATCATAATCTCATTACATTTCAGAACTGAAAGGATCTCAAAAATCATTTAACCCTCACATTTTACAGGTTTGATTAAATTGAGCTCCAGGAAATATAAGAAATTTGCCCCGTGTCCTTACCCAGTTAGTGAAGAACAGGGATAAGGGTTAAGGTCTGGCCTCCTGGTTTACAAGCCTATTACTTTTCCTCTCTCCTATGCTACCTTCCATTCTAAATCCACAACAAGTTCGTTTTCAAAAGTAGACTGCTTGCCATTGCTTTACTACCTTTTCTTAGTTAAGCACAACAGCAGGTACAGGATTAAAGAGTTCTTTACTTGTACAGTTTTTCAAAATGTTAGAAGTTAAATTTATTACTTTTATAGAATTTTTGCATTGGATTCAATAATGAATTTTATTTTAAGCAATAAAATACTTAATTCTTACTGTTTAAATATAGTTGTCTTCTTTAAGCATATCATTAAGTTGGAAAAATAACTGAATTTCTTTATAACCATTTCTCTTATAAATCTATTGCAGGGAAACTCTTGCTACTCAGCTGGATCTAGCAGAAACAAAAGCTGAGTCTGAGCAGTTGGCTCGAGGGCTTCTAGAAGAACAGTATTTTGAATTAACCCAAGAAAGCAAGAAAGCTGCTTCCAGAAATAGACAAGAGATTACAGATAAAGATCATACTGTTAGTCGGGTAAGTGTGATTGTCAGGTAAGTTTTATGACTGAAATTTATCTAAATCAAAATAAGTCACATCTTAGTGTTAGGGTGAATATGTGTGCATATGTATTTACTTTGACTTATACAGAGTGGTCAATCTGTACTTATGTATAAAATAGTTTATATAATCCAAAACCATTGTTAATGGTTTTTTAATGACTGAAATTCTTATTCAGTGTAATGTGTTTTTTCTCTTTCTAGCTATAGATCTTTTTTTTTTTTTTTTTAATTTATTTTGACAGACAGAGATCACAAATAGGCAGAGAGGCAGGCAGAGAGAGAGAGGAAGGAAAGCAGTCTCCCCGCTGAGCAGAGAGCCCGATGCGGGGCTCGATTCCAGGACCCTGGGATCATGACCTGAGCCGAAAGCAGAGGCTTTAACCCACTGAGCCACCCAGGCGCCCCTCTAGCTATAGATCTTAATATATTTTATGTAAAGAAATCCTTGGGTTAAATTTATTTGTTGTATTATCTTAATACATTGCAACTGACTTTGTGACCACAATTTTATAAAACTCAGAGAAACTGTTTTGGGATGAGAAATTCTTTATGGATATCTACAAATTAATCCCAGAAAACCAGTACTACAATTACTATTCCTGAAATTTACACTATTTTCTATATAGATCATGGAGATTGAAAGGGGAGTTAGATTTTTCTTTTGAAGTTACCATGAAGTGCTCTGGTATTAGTAGTCCTGCGTTCAAAGCGTAGCTCTGCCTCTGAGAAGTTACATGGTCTTGGCAATTTACGTTACTACCTTAAACCTCAGATTCTTCGTCTATAAAATAGAAATAATACCAGGGTGCCTGGCTGCCTCAGTCAGTATATCATGTGACTCTTGATCTTGGAGTTGTGAATTTGAGTCCCATGTTGGGTGTAGAGTCTACTTTTATTAAAAAAAAAAAAGAAGAAGAAAGAAAGAAAGAGGGAAATAATACCTATTCTACAAGATTCTTATGAAGGTTAAATGAAGTATATTTGAATTTAAGTATATCCACTTACGTTAAACCAGAACCCAGGCATTTTTATAACAAAGCAGTATCTGACTCCACATTTAAGGAGAATGCAGTTTTTGTTTTTTTTTAAGGTCATTGTTTTAAATACAAGACTAGCAAAGTGAATGTAACTTAAACCTTTGTGTATTTTGTTAAGCTTGAAGAAACAACCAGCATGTTAACCAAAGATATTGAAGTATTAAGAAAAGAAAATGAAGAGATAACCGATAAAATGAGGAGGGCAGAGGAGGGTACGTAAGGTTTTTTGTTTCTGTTTTTCTTTTTTAATCATAATGTTTCATCCAGTTCAGTGGTAAATCTTGAGCTATTCATATTGTGTGTTAGGTTTTTGAAATTTGTTTTCAAATGTTAAATAACTTTTGTAGCCTTAAGAATTATCTTAGTGGAACTTAAATGTTCTCAGCCCCAAAAATGGTATGTGAGGTGATGGATGTGTTCAGTAACTTGATGGTAGAATCCTTTCATGATGTACACTTGTATCAAATCATGTTGTACAGCTTAAGTATCTTACAGATTTGTCAGTTATAGCTCAGTAAAGCTGAACAAAAAAGAATTATCTTTACGAAGTTACTAAAAGTTGTGTAGTGTATACTAATTTAAGTAAAGAACATTGTTAATTTGGAACACATTTTAATGTCATATAATAACACTTTATATAATTTATTAACAGAATATAAATTGAAGAAGGAGGAGGAGATCAGTAATCTTAAGGCTGCCTTTGAAAAGATTATCAATACAGAAAGAACCCTTAAAACGCAGGTATACATGCTCTCTTAGCCTTTTCCAAATGTTTTATTTGAATATCATATGCTCAGAAATTAATATTTTTTGTGTCTGTACTTATTTCTTAAAACTTAGGTTATAATGTTCAGACTTTTCACTGGAACAAATAATGTAATATTCTTTCTTCATTCAATATAGAAGACTTTTCAGAAAATTGGATTTCAGTTGAGTTAAGAAAGAAGATGTGAGATAGATAGATAGGTGGAATAGTAGCCTTAAAAAAAAAAGAATGAAATCTTACCATTTGCAGCCACAGGGAGAGAACTGTGCTGTATTATGCTAAGCAGAATTAGTCAGAGAAAGACAAAATACCACATGATTTCACTGATGAGTATAATTTAAGAAAACAAATGAATATAGGGGAAAGAAAAAAAAAAAAGAGGGACACAAACCATAAGAGACTCTTAACTATAGAGAACAATCTTAGGGTTGCTGGAGAGGAGGTGGGGGGTAGGCTAAATGGGTGACAGGCATTAAGGAGGACACTTGTGATGAGCACTGGGTTAGTTAATATAAGTGATGAATCATCAATTTCTGTCCAGAAACTAATACTACACTATATGTTAACTAACTAGAATTTTAATAAAGGAAAAAGAAAGTAGCTTTCCTGATCATTTGACTAGTAAGAACATATTTTAGATTGTACAGAAGACCCATAATTGACGGTAGGAAAGCTTAGTGAAAACACTTGACTGAAGCCAAAAGAGAAGAATTAGGAATAAATAAACTATAGGGGTGGCTGTATCATTTTACTGTGTATTTAGTGAAGCAGCTAGATCAGATTTAACTTGATATCTTACATTTTATTAAGTTATCTAGTAGTTTAAATTCTTCATAACATATTGTGTATCTCAGTTGATTTTATGATAAAATAAATTTTTTTACCTTTTTTTTTTTTTTTTAAGATTTTATTTATTTATTCACCAGAGAGAAAGAGAGCATGTATAAGCAGGGGGAGCATCAGGGAGAAAGAGAAACAGGCTTCCCACTGAGCAAGGAACCTGATGCAGGACTCAATCCTAAGACCCTGGTATCATGACCTGAGCCAAAGGCAGGTGCTTAACAGACTGAGCCACCCAGGCGTCCCAGTATTTTTTTACTTTTTTATTAAACATTTGTAATATCCCCTTTACCACTTACCGGGTCTCCATCTCAGCAGTTTTTTATGTTGCAACCAGATTAATCTTTCAAAAATGCACTTAATATCTGTTGAGAATCCTTCCGTGGAAGTTCTGTGTACCTTTATATACAGAGACCATGAAGAAAAAAGATTGACATTTGACGTTTATTACCCAAAAATTCAAGTCTCTGGAATCCAAAACAACATAAGCTGAAAGAAAAAAAACTAAGTAGAATATTTATAGAAAATACAGATAAATATAAAGAGTATCTCCAAATTTTAAAAAGGCAATTTAATGTGGAAAAAAGGAGGGCATTTGAGAGAAAAGGAAACAGTAAAGAATTTTAAGAAGCTCAACCATAACAGTAAGCCAAGAAATAGAAATTAAAGTAATAATGAGGTATGTTTTTGACAAATGGGCACATTTAAATTAGATACAATCCTATTTGGCAAGAACATGTGGAAAGTTTATTTGTATAGTTTTTGAGGGAATAAACTATGAGAATGATTAACACAGACTAACACGTTTTTTTGTTTGTTTTTTTTTTTAAAGATTTTATTTATCTATTTGACAGAGAGAGATCACAAGTAGGCAGAGAGGCAGGCAGAGAGAGAGGGAGGAGGAAGCAGGCTCCCCACTGAGCAGAGAGCCCGATGCGGGACTCGATCCCGGGACGCGAGACCATGACCTGAGCCGAAGGCAGCGGCCCAACCCACTAAGCCACCCAGGCGCCCCCAGACTAACACGTTTTAATGTGCATATTCTTTGACCTAGTAATTGCACATTCGGAATTTATCCTATATTAAAAACTCCACAAATGCTCATAAGAAGTATATACAGATGTAATTATGTAATGACATTTTTAATGGTGAAAAGTAAATTAACCCAACCACCCATCAGCATAGTATTGACAAATCATAATACATCCATGCAATGCAAAGAAGCCATTAAAAATAAATGAAATAGGGGCACTTGGGTGGCTTAGTCGCTTAAGCATCTGCCTTCGTCTTGGGTCATGATCCCAGATTCCTGGGATCAAGTGCCATGTCAGGCTCCGTGCTCAGTGGAGAGTCTGCTTCTCCCTCTCCCTCTGCATCTCCCCCTGCTTCTCTTTCGCTCTGTCAAATACATTTTTTTTTTTAAAAGTAAATGAAATAATACATAATGACATAGGGAAATATTTCCTATGATGTATGATATAAAATCAAATTTTTTGAAAGATTTTATTTATTTATTTGACAGACAGAGATCACAAGTAGGCAGAGAGGCAGACAGAGAGAGAAGGAAGCAGGCTCCCTGCTGAGCAGAGAGCCCGATGCAGGGCTCGATCCCAGGACCCTGGGATTACAACCGGAGCTGAAGGCAGAGGCTTGAACCCACTGAGCCACCCAGGCGCCCCTAAAATCAAATTTAAAAAGCAAGTCGCAGCACAGAATGTACAGCATGATTCTGTTTTTAAATTTAATTAGATTTGTAATCAGCTTATATATGCATAGGGAAAATTTAAATACACACCCAGCAGATTGAAAGAGACTTAAGCAGAGGTGCTCTTGGATGGATGATACCACAAGGGCTTTTCACTTTCTTCATAATACATTTTTGTGTTTGATTTTTTCCTGTAATATGTTAGATTTACTATTGTAAAAAAAAATACTCATTATGAGTTCAGTGAAGTAAGTTTTTACTGCATTAAAAAATTTATGGACTCCTCATCCTAGATAGGACCAAATCTACATGGAAATGATAGTGGCTCAGCTTTTTTTCTATTCTTTTTTTTTTAAGGCATGTTTTCTTAAGATTTTATTCATTTATTTATTTGTCAGAGAGAGAGGGAGAGTGAGCGCATGCACAAGCAGGCAGAGTGGCAGGCAGAGGCGGAGAGAAAAGCAGGCTGCCTGCCAAGCAAGGAGCCTGATGTGGGACTTGATCCCAGAAACCTGGGATCATGAACTGAGCTGAACAGCTTAACGGACTGAGCTACCCAGGCGTCCCCTTTTTTCTATTTTAATGAAAAAAATCTTTTTTTTTTTTTTTATCATTGCTGAAAACACCATGACTTACGTTTTAGTTCATGTAGCTTAATGTTTTTAAGACTTCTGTCTCATTTTGAATATATTCTTTCCTCTGGCAGAGGGGGTTAGCCTCAGCTAACATTTATATTCCCTCTTACATGCAAAGGGGCCTCAGTATGGCCTAGTCTGGTTCCCTGTCTGCTTACTTTTCTCCTTGTCCAGAAGAAAAAAATTATCTTTCATCTGATAGTAATGCCATTCTTGGCTGTCCCTGACTCCCCTCTTTAATATTGTTTCATTTTGCTTATTCAACTCCTGTTTTAAGAAACATATGTGGACACATAGCAGGTACACCAGGAAGCCATCCCTGACCTCCCAAGTTTCAGTTAGGTACTGCTCTCATAGCATCCTTTTGCCTCTTTTCTTTTTACTCACCATTCTCTACTATAATGCTTGCTTGTCTGGCTCCTCCACCAGATTAGGGATGATGGATGTAACTTCGGGGCATAACTGTATATTCTATTTTTTTTAAGATATATTTATTTATTAGAGAGAGAGAGATCATGAGCAGAAGGGGCAGTGGGAGAGAGAATTCCTAGCAGATTCCGCACTGAACACAGAACCTGATCCTGGGCTCTATCCCACTACACTGAGATCACAACCTGAGCAGAAACCAAGAGTCAGAGGCCCAACCAACTGTGCCACCCAGGCGCCCTTGTATATTTTTATATCTAGTACCAATCATAGTGCCTACATTATAACAAGTGCTGGATAATTGTTGAATGATAAATGGATTTTTGCAAGCCTATTTGGTTCTTACATTTGAGTGAGATAAAACAGTAATAGTTACTCTTGCTACCAGTTATCATGTCCCAGCCTTCATTAGGTTCTTATCCTTACACACAGAGTCCTGCTTTCTGATTTTGAAGGAAAGAAAAATATATTTTAGTGGAGATTTAAATTAGGTATAATTAGATTATAGTATATAATTAGATGATATAGACCTTTATTAATATTTTAATATTTTAATAGGCTGTTAACAAATTGGCAGAAATAATGAATCGGAAAGATTTTAAAATTGATAGAAAGAAAGCTAATACACAGGATTTGAGAAAGAAGGAGAAGGAAAATCGAAAGCTACAACTGGAACTCAACCAAGAAAGAGAGAAATTCAACCAGATGGTAGTGAAACATCAGAAGGAACTGAATGACATGCAGGCGGTAAGGTTTGTGTGTGTGTGTGTGTGTGTGTGTGTGTGTGTGTGTTTGCAGGATTATTTTCTTAATTTGTCATTGCTATTTATACCTGTCATATGTTGATCTTATCTAGATTTTTTAGTATAAAAATGCATATTCAGGATTGTAGAGTCCACAGATTGATTTTTATGACTCTGATATGAACTGTGATCTTGAAAAACTAGAAAGATACTCTTATCTATTAACCATGATAATTTGAGTAATTTTTACCCATTAGCATGTGCTTGATTAAAGATGCTGCTTCGAGAGAAACTACCAAGGGTTTGCCTCTTTGACGTTAGACTGAAATAGAGATAGGACTAGGAAAATACTAAGTATAGTTGAGATAGAGGATTTGAAGTATTATAGATTTTTTGTTTTCTCTAATCAGGACTCACTTTTCGGAAATCAAAATTTCAAACTTAATTTTTTGATATTTCCTGGCTTGTTAATAGTACAAAATTAAGAACATGGTCTCTGGACCTAGACTGATTTAGATACAAGCACTGGCTATCATTTGTGGTTTTACTGTCCTGAGCAGCTTTCTGTACCTTTTAAACTATTTCATTTGGAGCCGTAAAAGCATTTCCTGTTGTTTTTAACAGGTGTTTGGTGTTTGGTTTTTGATGCTTTGTATTTATGTATGTATGTATGTATTTATTTATTTATTTTGAGAGAGGGAGGGTGCCCAGCAGACAAAGAGGGCAAGAGAGAATCTTAAGCAGGCTCCCCGCCCAGCACAGAGCCTGATGTGTGAGGCTCAGTCTCAAAAGCCTTCCATCATGACCTAAGCCAAAATCAAGAGTTGGGTGCTTAACCAGCTGAGCTACCCAGGTCCCAGCTGCTTTGTATTTAAAAATTAAAACAAAAGATTTGTTTAAAGCAAGGAGAAAAGGAGGTTACCCAAGCAATTTATTACTGAGGAAGAGAACTTACATTTTTACAATTATATCATAATCTGTAGTATTTAGCATTCATGAAACTTACATTAATTTTTTAGGAAGAGCAACTTTAGATTCTTTAACATTTACAGTTCCATTAATTCTTAATTTTTTAATGCTGGGAATTTGATAGTGATTTTTTGTATTTTTCAAAATAGCAATTGGTAGAAGAATGTGCACATAAGAATGAGCTTCAGATGCAATTGGCTAGCAAAGAGAGTGATATAGAGCAATTGCGTGCTAAACTTTTGGACCTTTCGGATTCTACAAGTGTTGCTAGTTTTCCTAGTGCTGATGAAACTGATGGAAACCTTCCAGGTAAGAATATTCCTGTTCATTCAGGTTTGATTAAAGACATGGAAATTAATGTATGTTTCTTTCATTTAACTTTCTACCCTTTGTCATTTTTTTCCATGGACCTTAAGATATTTCTGTTTCTGATAGCCAAAGTCTGATTATGTCTGCATTTTATAGAATAAGAACAGTCGAAAGGCTATTAAAGTGAATCTAAGAGGCTGTATCTGAATAAAAATCTTGAAGAACCTTATGAACCTATGAACACTTAACTCCATGGTGAAAGTTGAAGCTGCTGCTTTTACCTTTCACTATTTAAAGGAAATTACATGTTTTCATGAGTAACAGCTCTTTAATGTTTATGTTTTTGTTTTTTTGTATTGTTGTACAAAAACTAAGAACTGGGCTTAATAATCAAAACCACAGCAGCCTATAGAGAGAGACCTTTCTAATGTAGTTTTGATAAACTTTGGTCAGACTTTAAGTTTCAAATTTAGAGAAATAGATTTAAAAGGATTGAGAGATGCAGTGAGGGGGTAAGTCAATTGAAGACAAAAGTGAGTATGTAGCATTTCAGACTTTTTTCCTTTGTCTTTTTTTTTCCCCAGTAGAGAGTAAATTTAAAAATAAACATCCATTCTTGGGTTTATTATAGCGTAAGTTATAGTACATTTATATATTTTTTTTTAATTTTTTTTTAAGATTTTATTTATTTATTTGACAGAGAGATCACAAGTAGGCAGAGGAGCAGCAGGCAGAGGGCAGAGCGCGGGTGGTAAGCAGGCTCTCTGCTGAGCAGAGAACCCCTTGCGGGGCTTGATCTTGGGACCCTGGGATCCTGAGCTGAAGGCAGAGCTTTAACCCACTGAGCCACCCAGGCACCCCCGTACATTTATATTTTTTTAACAGAGGTAGGCAATACACATAAGTTCAATTTAGGAATAAATAGGGTATAAATATACACACACATACATTTGACATCTACATATCCTTTGTTCAAGGTTTTAGAAGCTTTGTTCACATGGTCATAAATATGAAAATCGATTTTAATTTATGTGTTTCCTGAATAATGTGTTAGATTTAACTCTTGTATACCATGTCATCCCTGCCCTCTTCCTTTTGTGTCTTTGCTAGCCCCAAATTAGATATCTGAGAAAGGACAGAGAGTGAAATTTCTTATGAAAATGGTCAAGGAGTTCCTTCTGTTTTCCCATTATTAGTTCTCTGAAACCTCCTGCGTCTTGAAAATCTTGTAGGTGCATGTCCTTTATCAGAGGATCACTTTGGATTTAATAAGAACTCTTGCTTCAGCTGTTGTTTGAAAATCTTTCAAAAGTTAGTTTTAATCATCAGAGTATGACTTTTAGGGATGTTTGGCTACATTCTTGAAATTGTTGAAATGAAATTGTAGCTTAGAGTCCCTCTTCATTAATCCCAAGCTGTGTCTTGAATTATTCAGTAAAGGAATTCTTACTCAATTTAGTGGAAGTTAAATAGCCTGACCAGGTTTTTTGTCTTTATTCCACCCATTTACGTTTAACTTTGATTATAATGTCTTATTATGTTTGCCTTGGTTTTCGTTATATTAGGTTAAACATTGCAGAGACTTTATTGATGAATATTACTTAGAATAATTTGAATTGAATGATTAGTTTGGGAGACATCTAAAGAGGAGGAAGGTGACGAGTTTTTGTCTTCCATTCTGGCTTATTCAAGAAAGTTAAACTCAGGATGATCAGATGGTTTGATTGGCAGACTTAAATTAGGGCTCCATTTAAATTTCTGAATCCTGACCTAATCCATTTAGGAATAAGTCGGCAAAGAAACTGTAAAATGTTGCTACTGACTCCATTTTGAGTTATATCACTTAGAATAGCTGTGTATTTTCAGAGATTCTGTTGTAAGGTTTTCAAAATTCAAACCAAGTGAAGGAAAAAATAATACTGGTGGGCATTCTTCCTTGCTATAAAATGAAAAAGTCAGTTATCCCTGTCTCTTATTAGTGCACTCTTAGTCTTGAAACTTTACAAAGATCTCTGTAGTGCTAACTTTCACACTGTACGTAGACAGTAATGGAAAATCTTTATTTTTTTAACCCATTTTTGCATCAGATGTTTTGCTTAGTAAATTAAAAATCTGTTCTAAATCTATTTACTAGAACTTGGGGTGCTTGGATGGCTCAGCCATTACGTGTCTGCCTTCGGCTCAGGTCATGATCACCTAGGGTTCTGGGATCGAGCCCTGCATCAGGTTCCCTGCTCAGTGGGAAACTGCTTCTCCTTCTCCTATTCCCTCTGCTTGTGTTCCCTCTCTTGCTGTGTGTCTGTCAAATAAATAAAATCTTTTAAAAAAAAAAGAAAGTTACCATTAAAAAAAACCAATTTACTAGAACTTAAAAATGGGCATTGGCAAATAAAGTTAAGGTTTTGCTGTCATATCTAGGAAGAACTGTTAAAGAATTGATAGTCGCTCTTAATTTAAGAGAGTTACATATGATTCAAGTATCTAAAATTTTTGAAGATAATGACTAATGATTAATTTTACTTAGTTTAGAAAATTAGTTAATTGAACTACAGGCTGAAAAGGGAGAACTTTGTATGGCATACATTTACTTAACAGTTAAAATAAAGGCCTATTGAAATATGGATCATTTTTTTAGCGCAACAAGATTTTTTTTTTTAAGATTATTTATTTTAGAGAGAGAAAGAACACACATGCTTGTTGTGCATGAGAGGAAGAAGGTCAGAGAGAGAGAAGGAGATTGAGGTGGGGCTCAGTGCCGGGGCCTTGTGATCATGACCTGAGCTGAAACCAAGAGTTGGATGTTTTAACCAGCTAAGCCACGCAAATACCCTGAGATGTTTTTTGTTGTTGTTTTGGGTTTTTTTCCCCCCAAGAAGTTGGGTGGATCGGGGCACCTTTGCCTCAGGTCATGATCCCAGAGTCCTGGAATCTAGCCCCATGTCATGCTCTCTGCTCAGCGGGGAGCTTGCTTCTCCCTCCTGCTCAGCCTGCTGCACCCCTGTTTGAGCTTGCTCGCTCACTTGCTCGCTCTCTCTCTCTCTGTCAAATAAATAAAATCTTTAAAAAAAAAAAATGTTGAGTGGATGAACTGATAATATGACTTAGTAATAGATTTCATCATTCAATATAAAGATTCTCATTTAATTACCATGTATACCTAGGGCTAAGCCTCTATAACCTTAGTGGGCATCTTGTCCTTAACTAGATGATTCCTCTTAAGTTTCCCAATTCTAAAAAAAACTTAGGAAAAAATGATCTGTCGTACAATCCTGTGAAGTTCTTAAAATCACTGTTATTCGCCTGATTCTTTTATGTCTTCACCCTCTTTTTGGTTCTGTAGCAGGTTGTATCTTAGTACAGTATAAATATAAAAGTTACACTTGGGTTAAGATTTTCCCCTTGCCTCCATGATAAAAAGATTAACATGATAACTGCCTCTCCTCCCTTGTTCTTTCTCTTTCCTTCTTTTGGAACCACTGAGCTAATAATCTGAAAACAATGTAAAAGTAGATGAAGCACTAGAGAAAACACTTGATATCAACATTCTATTAATACTCATTGTCTCTTATGGATTATCTGCATCATTCTCTCTCCATCTAGCTTTATCTCAGTCTATGTAATTTAAACCTGTAAATAGTGGATTTCTTAGTGTGTTTCAAGTATTTGAGTATATAACAGCTCCTGATGTGCCCAAATCTTATCAGTGGTTTGGAGATAATACATCTGAAGTCTTGAGCATTGATTAATTTCCTTTTTTATATCACTTATGAATACAATTAAAATATTTTGGGATAGTTCCTTAGCTCTGTTTCTAAAGAACCTACAGCCAAAAGCTATAAATAATTTTGGCATTTATTCTCATAGAGAAATAACTGGGGGATGCGGTATTTTGGCATACACAGTTTTATATAAATGTCAAGGTTTCAGTGACTTTCACATCTTTTTTGTGAGGAATTACTTGATTAAATAGACTTAGGAGGAGTAAGAGCTGCAGTTTGGGACACACTGCAGGGAAATTTTCCTAGCGATAACTTGTTGCTTTTGTAAGATAGAATATTTGTGAGTGACTAGCAACCTTCTGCATATTATTTAATATGAAGCTGCCCTTTGGTTTTTAAATTATAACAATTATTTATGAGAGTGACTGGCTAATTCAGAAAAAAAAAATTGCAAAATAATCAACAAATATCTGTCAAGTACCTATCTACTCTTGTGTGTCAGATATCTTGAGGTGTATAAAAATAGTGTTATGATATGGTCCCTGATCTTACAAAACTTATCAAGGAACTACCTAAGAAGATGAAATAATTATTGCTGAACTAAATTAACAGCAACTGAGAAAAATGTTGGGAGAAGAGGAGGATCATTTTGAGCTCAGGTTTCTCATTATCTTCTCCACCTTTACAACTACAGTTTAGATTAAGGGGAATAACAAAACCAAAGGACATTAGGTGCATGGTAGAAGTTAGAACAAGAAGAATATTACTTCTGATTGAATTAACTGCAAAGCTTTTTAGTTAAAGGACAGAGTAGCATTATGTTCTAGGAACACAAGCTCAGAAATTAGGTTAAACCTACTGTTTTGACAGTTACTGATAGAGTATACTCTTGAGCAAGTCTGTTTCCTTTCTAAACCTTAGTGTCTTCTTTTGTAAATGGAGAATGATAGTAGAAGCTATCCTATCCTGTATTCGTAGGAATGTAATATCATATATTCATGGGATAATAGGTATGAAATGTAGAATATTACTTGGAAAGCACATGTCAAACCATAAATGTTCAGTAAATGTTACCTATTTTAATTACTCTAAGACTCAGATGTTTTACAGTGGTTTATGTGGAGAAAGACATTATATATTCCCATTAGGGTCATGATTTGAGCATTATACTTGAAAATTGACTACTTTTCTGTTCTTTTGTGTCTTAAATATTAAAGATAGGTACAGAAAACAATTAAATGCTCTTATTTCTAACCTAATATAAAATAATCATTTCTAACAGTCTTCTTTTCCTCCAGATATTTCTAATAAGCATTAATTGTATTTAAATAGTAATAATGTTTATTTTTAAATGCCTTGATTGAATTTGTCAAGGAATTTCTAATATGCACAAACTGGTTAAAATATTAGCAGCTAACCAACTCAATTCTATGTTCTTTTGCTGTTGATCAAATTCTGGTATAACATACTTAAAAGACTTCGTTTTTATCTCTTTAGTTTGGTAAGAATTGCATTTGGACTTAACTCTAGGATTAAGTACTCCCCAACCAGATTTGGAAAGTTTTATTGAAATTTTATAGGTGCTTTACCAAAAAGTTTATCAGAATATTGTGCTGAGAAAACAAATAAAATGCTTGTCTCTTATTCTTTATATCTAGTTGATTCTGCCTGCATTCCTTATTTATTTATCTTCTATTCTTATCTTCTGTGAGTAATAGGATACTTCTCTGTACTTTTGCTTGCTCTTTCTTGTGTAAATCATCGCTCTGATTTGTTCCACTTGCTGCATTTTTTTTTTTTTTTTTGCTAAGTATTTTTATGAGTGTTAAATGATATTTAAAGTCTTCTGTATCATGTCCCATTTAAGCTGCAATCCATTCCAGTCTTGCCTGGCTCTTAAGGGTATTGTTTTACCTCATACTTTTATAATTGAGTACTAAATGTTAATTATATGGGAAAAGTGGCTTGGGATTTTTTTCTGCAATATTTGTATGGCCATTAAAGTTGATTTGTGTGATTGAAGCATGGAAGAGCAAATTATAGCACTTATTCATTTAGCTGTGTTCAAATGTCTGTTGCTGCATGCTGTCAGACAACATGTAATAGCTTTTCCTCTTGTTACAACTTAAGACTGAAGACAATATATTCTTTTTCTCCTAGAGTCAAGAATTGAAGGTTGGCTTTCAATACCAAATCGAGGAAATATCAAACGATATGGCTGGAAGAAGCAGGTATTATATTCTTCATTTTTTCTAATTGATATTCTGTTATGTATTTTGCTTTTAAAGCATAGAACTTGTATTAACTGATCTATTTTTAGCATTCATCTCAGATTAGTACAGTACATTTTGGACATAAATGTCAAGTATTGTGCTTATTATTTTAAACCAAGCTAATGTTGCTTGTATATATATTCCCATTTTTTTTCTCATTTCAGTATGTTGTGGTGAGCAGCAAAAAAATTTTGTTCTATAATGATGAACAAGATAAGGAACAATCCAGTCCATCCATGGTATTGGACATAGAGTAAGTTGCCTTTGGTTGAATTTTAAATCCGTTAAATATTAACTTATGATAATTATTTTTATACTTATAATTTAGGTTTTCTTTTTTCAGATTTTATTTATTTGAGAGAGAGAGAGCTCCAGTAGGGGGAGGGGCAAAGGGAGAAGCAGACTCCCCACTGAGCAGGGAGCCCAACATGGGGCTCCATCCCAGAAGCCTAAGGTTATGACCTGAGTTGAAGTCCGCTGCTTAACCAGTTGAGCCACCAGGCACCCCTAGACTTAGAATTTAGTTTATATTTTGTTAAATAATGTTGCATACTTCTGTTAACAAACTTTAAAACTTTGCATTACATCTTTAGCAAAATGTGAGAGGGAAAATTTTGCATAGCTGATTCATGTATTCTAAAGACACATTTTTTATTTCAAGGGTTGACTGGTTTTAGGTTCTAAAAGCATCTCCACAAGTACTATATATAATTATGTAGTCATTGTTAAGGAAATGTAAATATATCTTTTGTTTTTAATAGAGGCCTTTAATAAGCTTAGGCTTTTTCCTTTGTATTCATTCTAAAACCTTTTCTTAAGCACTGCTGCCTCTATCATCATGGGTCTTATAGATTGTACAAAGATGAGTGAGATGGTTCCATTTTTAAGGAGCTTACAGATAGTAAGAAGTAGTAGGTAAAAGAAGTAGTAGAAAAGGGAAAACATACAACAAAATATAAATTCAAAGTGAAATGTGGTGGGTGCTATTCATGAAAAATATAAACTTAAATGAAGTATTGCCATTCCTTTAGAATTAAACATTTGTGAAGTCAGTTATAGCTAGAATATAAAAAGAATTAAGCAACTACCAAAGAGTACTGAAATTTTATTTCTCAATTTTTCTCTCTTTTTCAAGTATAATTAATATATAGTGTTATATTAGTTTCAGGCATATAGCAAAGTGAGTCAACAATTCTGAGCATTCCTCATTACTTAACACAAGAAGTATAATCCTAATCCTCTTCATTTAGTATTTCCCCCACTGTCCCACCCACCTCCCCTCTGGTAACCATCAGTTTAAACGTTCTCTATATTTAAGTCTGGTTTTTTAGTTGTTTTTTTTTCTTTGTTCATTTGTTTGGTTTTTTAAAGTCCATGTATAAGTGAAGTCATGTGGTATTTGTCTTTCTCTGACTTATTTGATTTAGTTTTATACTTTCTTGACTCCACATATATTGCTGCAAATGGCAAGATTTCTTGTTTTGTTTTATTTTGTTATGGCTGAATAACAAAATATTGATTTTTTTTTTTTTTTGCTATGTAAAAAGCCTTTTTTATGTAGTCCAAAGAGTTTAATTTTGCTTTACTTTCCCTGCCAAAGGAGACCTATCTAGAGAAATGTTTCTGTGACTTATGTCAAAGAGATTACTACCTATGTTTTCTTCTAGGAGTTTTATGGTTTCAGGTCTCATATTTAGGTCTTTCCTCCATTCTGAGTTTATTTTTGTGTATGGTAAAAGAAAGTGGTCCGGTTTCATTCTTTTGCATATAGCTGTCCAGTTTTCCCAGCACCATTTGTTGAAGAGACTTTTTCCCATTTTGTTTTCTTGCCTCCTTCGTTGTAGTTTAATTCATCTTAAAAGGCATGTGTTTATTTCTGGGCTCACTATGCTTTTCAGTTGATCTGTGTGTCTGTTCTTGTGCCAGTACAATATTTTCTTTTTTATTTCCTAATGTCTAAAAGATGCGTTAGTTGTGAAAATTTAAATGATCAACTTAGGTGGAATAATACATAAACACTAATATTAAAGATACCGTCTTTCAACTTCAAAAGTTAAGTACTTTCAGATTGATGAAAGTTGGTTATTTTACCTTTTTATTGAGGCAGAATTTTTGTGTAATAAAAATGCATACATCTTAAGTATTGTGTTCACTGATTTTTGACAATTACAAACACCCATGTAAAACAAGATAAAGAATATTTCCATCCCTTAGAAAGCCCACTTTTTTCAGGAGGAAGAAAAAGATCATCTGAATTTTATTATCAAGTTTTGCCCATTCTAGAACTTCATGTAAATTTATATGAAGTTTAAAAGATACCGTAAAGAAATTTATACCATTTTCTTTATGGTATCTTAATGGAAACCAGTTTTAAGAATTACAGCCTTTTGTAGTCTAAGAAATTTTGCCTACCCAAAGGTTGTGATGGTATTCTGTGTTCTCTTTGAGGAATTTTATTGTTCTAGGCTTTATATTTAAGTTATAATTAATCTCAAAATTTACTTTTGTGTTTGGTAAGAGGTTGCAGTTGAGGTTAGTTTTGAATGTGTAGGTGTGTGTTTTTCCATGTAGATATCTAGTTGTTCCAGTACTACTCATTTTTATTTATTGATCTTGAATTCTTTAATCTTGCTGTTTACTTACTAGTTTTGTTGGGATGTTTGGTGGATTCCACAGGACTTTTCTACAAATATAATCATGTGCTTCTTTCTAATCTGTAAGCCTTTATCACATGTATGGATTCATAAGAACACCACCAGTTACAGAACAGTTCCATTACAGGGACCCATCTTGCTACCCTTTTGTAGCCATAACAAGGGCCCTTTCTCCTTCCCACTCTAATCCCAGGCTACCTGTTCTCTGTTCTCCATCTCTGTAGTTTTGTAATTTCAAGAATGTTATATAAATGGAATCAGATAGTATGTAAACTTTGAGATTGGCTCTTTTCACTCAACATAATTCTCTTGAGATTCATCCAAGTTGTTTATTTCTCTTTATTGTTGAGTAGTATTCCATGGTATGAATGTACCACAGTTTGTTTAACCATTCATTTGGGTTATTTTCAGCATTTGGCTATTATAAATCAAGCTGCTGTGAACATTTATGCACAAGTTTTTTTTGTAAATATAAATTTTTTTTTCTCTGGAATGAAGGCCCAGGAGTGCAAATGCTGGGTCATATGTTAAGCATATGTTTGTTTAGTTTTGTAAGAAAGTGCCATCCTGTTTTTCAAAGTGGCTCTGCAGCTTTTACATTTTTGCAATATTTGTGTGAATAGTGTAGTTTCTCTGCATCTTCATCAGCATTTGGCATTATTACTATTTTTACTTTTTAAATTTATCAGGTATATAGTGATACTATAATTTTAATTTGCATTTCTCTGATGACTAATGATGTTGAACATCTTGTAATGTTCTTATTTGCTATCTCTATGTCTTCTTTAATGAAATTTCTGTCTTTTACTGTAGGTGAGTTTTTATAATAGCTTAAATCATACTTATTTTTATTTTAGTAAATTGTTTCACGTTCGACCTGTAACCCAAGGAGATGTTTACAGGGCTGAAACTGAAGAAATTCCTAAAATATTCCAGGTAAAAACCATAATAGATCTTTTACTTAAGTACTAAGTGCATTTTGTGAAGTAAATGCAAATATTACCAATGCTTTTTATACATGTGAAACTTTTATGTACAAATTAAGACTTTTTAAAATCTTTTGTTTTACCATTCCTGAATGTAGATACTATATGCAAATGAAGGTGAATGTAGAAAAGATGTAGAGATGGAACCAGTACAGCAAGCTGAAAAGACTAATTTTCAAAACCACAAAGGCCATGAGTTCATTCCTACGCTCTACCACTTTCCTGCCAACTGTGAGGCCTGTGCCAAACCTCTCTGGCATGTTTTTAAGCCACCTCCTGCCCTAGAATGTCGAAGATGCCATGTTAAGTGCCACAGAGATCACTTAGATAAGAAAGAGGACTTAATTTCTCCCTGTAAAGGTAAGGCATAAAAATTACTTTCACAGTTTATAAAAAATTGGAAAATTAAGTCCCATTTAAATAGCTTCTTCAAGTGTAGCATTTTCTACACCAATTTGAAAAGAGGTTGTAAGAAGTAATATTTTGACTTGGTGGAGCAACATGTGGCTGTTACTTCACAGTTACAGATTTAGCTTTGAACACAATGTTTTTAAAGAGCATTACCCCCTTTATAAAAAATGTACCTCTAAGAAATTACTCTAAATTGGAGAGAAGGACTATAGGTGAGTTCCACTGTATTATTCCTCCATGAGTTTTTTCTTCATACTTGTTTTCTTTTTGTCTGGTTTTCACTGCGTAGACCAACATGCTGGATCATAGACAAAATGGCCTCTAGATTAGCAGAGGTAGCCTGACGGAAAGAATATAGGCAACAGCTATTTTAAGATAAGAAACTTGTGTTCTAAAAATACATTAATTTGTTTCACTTGTGCATTTTTTTTATTTCTGTTTTTATTTTTCTTAATAGTTTGTGACCAATGTTTTCTTTTTAAATGTTAGGCCTTAATTAAGGAAAAAGAGATATTTTCCAAGCTTAATTAAGCATAGTAAATCTTAAAATTTTAAGAACTTACAAAATTATGCTTCAGTAGAGCCATTTTAGGTATTGTATGACTTTGTCTTTTTTTTTTTTAACATAGTAAGTTATGATGTAACATCAGCAAGAGATATGCTGCTGTTAGCATGTTCTCAGGATGAACAAAAAAAATGGGTGACACATTTGGTAAAGAAAATCCCTAAGAATCCACCATCTGGTTTTGTTCGTGCATCCCCTCGAACACTTTCTACAAGATCTACTGCAAATCAGTCTTTCCGAAAAGTGGTCAAAAATACATCCGGAAAAACTAGGTAAGGATTGTAGTGTTAACCTCTGGGACAGTGTCAAAGTGATTAGTATCTATTAAATCTAAAATCTAATTGTTCTTTTCCTTATAGAGGGCATCATTTGTAGCTAAGTATTTATAATATATGACTTAAAATAACTTTACAAACTACTTTGATTCCTGTTTGAAGTTGATAATATTTATAAATGTCATATTTAATTTCACATCTATGTCAGATTTTGCTATCATTGGTTGGTACATATGGCCCATACTTAGACCTTAATTTTTTAAACAACTTGCAGATTGTCACCCTTTTTAAATGTAAATAGATTCATATAAAACTTTGCTCTTCTCTTCTTTAAGTTTAACTATGTTGGCATAGATTTTTTTTTTTTAAGATTTTTTTTATTTCTTTATTTGACAGACAGAGATCACAAGTAGGCAGAGAGGTAGGCAGAGAGAGAGGAGGAAGCAGGCTTCCTGCTGAGCAGAGAGCCCAATGCGAGGCTTGATCCCAGGACCCTGAGATCATGACCTGAGCTGAAGGCAGAAGCTTTAACCCACTGAGCCACCAGGAGCCCCTGGCATAGATTTTTTTTTTAATCAAAATTATTATTTTGGTATCACTGATGATGGTGTTGCAAATAAACTTCCCAGTTAAGTATACACCTCTTTTTTTTAACTGGTTTTGATAGAATTTTTTCAAAAATATTTATATGTTATAATAAACAATTATAGGACATAATTAAGTCCCTTACTCAAGAGAGGTTATAATAGATATCTCATTCAGTTCTCATACATGAATAAATGAGGCCCAGAGGAATTAAGCCACTTGGACAAGATCCCACATCAAGCTAGTGGCATAGTCAGGGTTGAAACCTATTTTTATCCAATTCTAAAGCCTAAATTTTTTCTTCTTTACCAAATACCAACTTACCTAGAGTTTAATCCCTATATAAGAGGAATATTGATTTGAGGAAGCTGAGACCTGACATAGATTTGCCTCTCTGTTAATGTCAAATTCATCCCATTCCTTTACTCCTTATTACCAATAACTGAGTCTGATCCTTTGAAATGAGTGGTAGGTATTACACCATCTGTATTCTTCAGCCACCTTTACTACTCCAGGGTATTATCACCTCACTCCTGACTGACTTCTGTAAAATCCTGTTATCACCTCTCTCCTGTATAAGATAAAGCTGCACCCAAAATTACTTAAAATTGAATTATAGCTTTGTAAAAAACAAAACAAAAAAGGACCATGTGTTTGAAATAGAGTACAAGTAAGAAGAAAATGATGCTAAT
This sequence comes from Mustela erminea, assembly GCF_009829155.1. Taxonomy (NCBI): domain Eukaryota; kingdom Metazoa; phylum Chordata; class Mammalia; order Carnivora; family Mustelidae; genus Mustela; species Mustela erminea. The sequence continues at coordinate 49,467,986 of NC_045626.1, forward strand.
TATATTTTTCCTTTTCCTGTTATCCAAATTTTGTGTATTTCTTAATCACATATAAAGATAATTTATATTTACCTCTCCCTACAATTTTGTTTCTTTTATTTTTAAACTGAGTATATTTCCTTAATTACATTTTTTTTCTTTTTCTGCCCCCCTTCCCTCTCCAGCACTTAACCATGTGGCCTAACGCCTTGTGGAATCATGTGGAATGCTACCTGATAAACCAGGCTTCTTTAACCATGCAGAGCAGACAGGCTGTTCCTTTGACACAAATATCACAGGCTTCAGGGTTAAGATTGCTGTTATTCTGTTCTTGCTTTGGCACAAAAGCACACTGAGGGTTTTTGTTGTTGTTGTTGTTTTGTTTTGTTCTGTTTTTAATTGCGGGTTTGCCTACAGGTAGATTAGATTAATTATTACTGTGTAATGCAAGTACAATTGGGGGAAAGCTTAGGTAGGTATATTTTTTTAAAAAGGTGCTGCCTTTTTGAATTTCTAAAAAAACGCCTGTCAATCATGATAGAACACAGTTTTCCTCATAGGAGTGAGAGGAAGGGACTTTCACTTTCAAGTGGAATGGCCATCACTATGAAGATCAGCTCATGGAAGGAGTAAAGAAAATATCTCAAAATGAGACAACTGAAATTCTTTTAAATGACTTCAGTCTTTGTGCTCTTGCAAGACTATACAAAACTATTTTAAGAAAGCAGTGACATCACTTGACTTCAGTGCCCTCACTGTAGAATTTAAAAGCCTCACTTTTGATTGCCCGTGGCAGACTTATGGAGAATAATTATTTTACATTATGCTTTACAAAATACTGTATGTGTTTCAGCACGTTTGTAGATTGGGGAAATGGGAGAAGGCAAAAAAATAAAAATTTACATTTAATCTATGCATTTTTGCCAAGCCATATTGAGTTATTTTACTACTAGAGACGTTAGGAACTAACTGTACAAAAGAACCAAGTTTTAAAAGCGTTTTTGTGGGGTACATCATTTCTGTAATTGTATAATGTATTTCTTTGTGGTTTTAAATGACAAAGACATTAAGTTAACAAACATATAAGAAATGTATGCACTGTTTGAAATGTAAATTATTCTTAGAACACTTTCAATGGGAGTTGCATTGCCCTTTTAGTGCCTTAATTTGAAAGAATTATTTTACTGCCATAACTAAATGTAGAAATTTCAAAAGAACGTATTTTCAAGAAATTTTGTGTCAGTGGGTTCTTCATTGATAATTGGTTTAATTTAAAATATTTAGAGTTTTGTTGGACTTTCACAAATTGAGTACAATCTTTGCATTAAACTACCTGCTACAATAATGAATGACTTTATAAAATTCTGCAAGATATGTAGGTTTATGTCAATATAAAAGAAAATTATGGCAATACATCTGTGATGTTTTCCAGTTAACATAGGAATTACCAGATAAATACTGTTAAACTCTTGTCCAATAACAAGAGTTGATTCATACATATGGGCAGTATGATTTATTGTTTATTTTTTTAACCAAATACCTCCTCAGTAATTTATAATGGCTTTGCAGTAATGTGTATCAAATAAGAAGCACTGGAAAACTGATTCGTCTCTAGGATGATATGCATGTTTCAAGTGGTATTGAAAGCCGCACTGATGGATATGTAATAATAAACATATCTGTTATTAATATGCTAATGACTCTGTGCTCATTTAATGAGAAATAAAAGTAATTTATGGATGGATACCTTTAATATGACTGGTGTTTTCTCGTGGCTGAAATGAATAGAAACCATGTTATAAATTAGTCCCTGACTGTAAATAAATGTTCGTTAAAGTCCATGATTAGATTAAAGTGGATTTTTAAAAGAAAATGTGGTTTGGCTCTAAAACTAGTGGCTACAGTTGAAGAGTTGAGTAATGTCTGTTGGAAAACAGTTCTCTGTGGGTCTCTTGCATTTTTCCATGTCCTGTGAGCAGTGGCTCTGGCAGCTTTAGTTCTGGTCTATCTTTACCAAAGAGATTTGTATAATCAACAGGCTTGGACAATATGTCTGCCTCAAAGAAAGGCAAGTTGTTTACTATCCAGTATAATAAAAGATAGTATCTCCCCCTAGAGCAAAAGCTGGCAGATTTGCTTATGTTCCTTATAAAAGATTCAGGTACTCTAAACTTAAGGTTCCTCATCTGTAATGCAAACCCACTGCATGCTCAGCAACCCCTTGGGCCACTGTGCATCTGCATCTCCTTGGAGGGCAAGGAGAACTGACAGGAGTGTGAACCTCGTGCTGCTTGCTATATTGTTAGTATACAGTTGTTTGGTTCTGTACAAGGTCCAGTAAAGTACAGAGAACAGTTAATTCTAATTAGTTTAAGGAGAGGACATTAAAAAGAAAAATTAACCTGAGCATGAAACTCTTTTGAGAACTAACAGATATTTGAGGCATGATTCTAAATGCCACATTGTAGAACCAGGTCAGCCAAGAAGGCTGCTTCTCTTCTAAGTTCAGAAAACCACTTAGGGGTGCCTGGGTGTCTCAGTCAAGTGTCTGCCTTGGGCTCAGGTCATGACCTCAGGACCCTGGGATCTAGCCCCACATTGGGCTCCCTGCTCTGTGGGGAACCTGCTTCTCCCTTTCCCTCTGCCACTTCCCCTGCTTATGATCTTTTACTCTCTCTCTGTTAAATAAATAAAATTTTAAAAAATAGGAAAGAAAACCACTTAATTCCAAAGTATATCAACATGGCAAGGACCAGGAGAGTGCCTTGATCAGGAAGGCACACTACTTCTAGTTCTTGACAGTATTTTTGCTATGCCTGCTGCAATCCACACCAAGTTAGATGATTTCCACTATTCTTCCCACTTACAAACCTTGTGTCTGGACACTGGAATCTCAGCACTGCCGGAAAAATCGTTTTCATCATCTCACTTGTCTTCTGTGGGTACATTTTCTTGTCCAAAACAGTCACATTCAGAACTCCAGCTGCAAGGAATTTGGGGAAATGTACTCTCACTTCCCTGTCCACTTTACTACAGGAAGACATACTAAGAGGTTCAGCATCAAGTGTGCACATTTACCACACCTGCAAATTTGTGCTGAGACCAGGGGCTCTGGGCTAGAAAGAGAACAGCCACTGTCCTTATTTACAGGCTGTTAAGTGTGAGTCACTTTGTCATTATTTGAAGTTACAGCTTAAAATAACCTAACTTTACTTAAAAAAAAAAAAAAAGAAAGAAAAAAAAATGGCAATCAAATTCTGCTTGGTAAAATATGTTCTCATTTTCATATCATTAGATATTCTATAATAACAAGGGCACCTGAGTGACTCAGACAGTTAAGTGTCTGCCTTTGGCTCAGGTCATGATTCCAGGGTCCTTGGATTGAGCCCCATGTTTTACTCCCTCCTTGGGAAACTTCTCTCTCTGTCCTCCATTCCCACTCGTGGCCTCTCTCTGTTAATCTGACAAATAAATACTGGGGGTTGGGGGGAAGGCCCATTTATTTTACTAATTATACTCACAATATTGGTATTTTTAAGTCTGCAAAAGAATGTAAAATGTGGGGCGCCTGGGCGTCTCGGTTGGGTGAATGCCTTCGGCTAGGGTCATGATCCCAGAGTCCCAGGATCTAGTCCAGTGTCGGGCTCCCAGCTCCATGGGGAGTCTGCTTCTCCCTCCAACCTTCTCCCCTCTCATGCTCTCTCTCACTCTCTCTCTCAAATAAATAAAATCATATATATATATATACATATATATATATATAATGTATTTTTATATCTACCATCCAGAATCAGCAAATGTTATATTTGCTTCAAATTGCTCTTAACAGAAAACATTTAATCAAAGATCTTTTAGTTCCTCCTCCCCATTCCTATTCTCTTCCCTTCCTCCACAAAGCAGTAACTGCCATTAATTTGATTTGTATTAGGGGTGCCTGGGTGGCTCAGTGGGTTAAAGCCTCTGCCTTTGGCTAAGGTCATGATCCCAGGGTCCTGGGATCGAGCCTCAAATCGGGCTCTCTGCTCAGCAGAAAGCCGGCTTCCTCTCTCTCTCTCTGCCTACTTGTGATCTCTGTCAAATAAATAAATAAAATCTTTAAAAAAATTTTTTGATACGTATTATTATTCATATCTCAGCCCTTTACTGAATATGTATATATCTGCATATAAAGTTGTATGTGGCTTTACATTTATATAAATGACTATATTTTTCATTTGTAATATTCTATAACTTGTTTATTTCATTCATTATTGCTATTTATGGTGCTTATAATCTATTTCATTATAATCTACTTCATTATAAGAAATAATAGCATTAGAACTTACTATAGTAACAGTTGCCTCCCAAATTTAAACATTTTATTTATGTAAATCTTCATGTAGAAACCCCTGGTAATTAGTTTTAAGTCGGCTTCACTATTTTTTATTTTCTAAGCAGAAAAAATATTTATGCAAAAATAACATTGTTAAACTATAATTAAAATCTTTTCTATTTTAGTGGCATAAACATCCCAGCCAGGCTTTCAAGAAAGTGATTTGATGTAATAGAAAAGTTGGAACATCTTCATAATCATACACTTAAAATTATATTTCTCATTGATTCACATTTTTTTTAATTAGTTAATCCACACTTGCACCACAAATGCTCAAAAAGTTAAAACCACATACTAGCATATCAGCAGTAATTATGATCTTAACCACATAATTTTTACAAATTATTTACATAGTAATTCCTATTTAACTATAAAAGTGGTCCGTCAACTTAGAAAAAACACAATTAACAAGAAACCATCAAACTCCAGAACAAGACTAGGATTCTTACTATTGAACCAAATTCTAAGAATCCTAACAAATAACAGATAAGAAAAAGGTATTACAAATACTGAAAGGAAGAAGTAAATCTGTCTTTATTTGCTAGTTATGTGATTGTTTACCAAAAATGTTCATAAAAATCAACTGGAAAATTACAAGAACAAGAGATCTTAGTAATATTCAGCCTTCATAATTGTTTTGTTAGACTCATACAGCATTTTTAAACTGTTTAGTTGCTAGTTTTTAAATTGGAATATTTCAGTTAAAACCCAATTTCCAGTAATTCTTTGTCAAGAGTAAGTTTGGGTACCACTGGACTTGAATCATGCACAGAAGCAATTGCCTAAGCCATTTGTTTTTTAAAGATTTTATTTACTCATTTTGAGAGAGAGAGAATGAGCAGGGGGAAAGGGAGAGGGAGAAGCAGGCTCCTCACTGAGCCAAGAGCCCAACATGGGGCTTGATCCCAGGACACCAGGATCATGACTGGGTGGAAGGCAGACATTTTAATCTTCTGAGCCACCCAGATGCCCCACCTGACCCATTTTTGATAGGGCATATACTTCCCAGTTCCTCCAGTCCTACCTGGGCCACTTCACCTAGTTGTATTATGCCTAGTATTTAAAACCATCTGAATTTTCAGTGCTGTCAAAAATGTAACATTTAGCATACTTCATATGTAAAAATGTAAAGGTCTATGCCATAAAAGACTCCTGAGGCAAAATTAAACTATAAATGACTGCAAAAATATTTGAAAAATAGATTAAATTTTTTTGAAGATTTTATTTGACACAGAATGAGAGCACAAGCAGGAGGAGTGGCAGGCAGAGGGATAGAGAGAAGGGGCTCCCCTGTGAGCAGGGAACCAGATGCGGGGCTAAATCCCAGGACCCTGAGATCATGACCTGAACCAAAGGCAGACGTTTAACCAACTGAGGCACCCAGGCGCCCCAGAAGATTAAAATTCTAAAAATCCTGCCAGTCCACAGTTTAAAAAAATGAAGGAAAGAAGGAAGGACAGACAGTATGGTGGGGTGGGGTGGCGGAGAAAATCCTATAGAAAAATAAGCTAAAGGTAATGAATAAAAATGTATTTAAATATATAAATGGCTGATAAACTATAGATTAAAACCAACATAGCCATTTTTTGCCCATTAAGTTTATGTTTTTTAATCATTTTAATTAATATCTTCAAGAAATGGGAAAATAGTTGTTAATCAGGTGAAATTTATTTTGGTAGTATTTATAAATACTTAAAAAATATATATGTATATGTCATCATCAAGATGGCACAATAGGAGAACCCAGCCTTCATACCCTGACAAACACCAATTTAACAAATACACATGGATAAAATCACCTTTATGAGACCTCTGGAATCTAGTTGAGAATATCCAGCCTCCCAATGGAGCACAAAATCCAAGAGTGGCTGCATTGAAAAGAGTAAGAATACTTTCTTCTTTTTTTTTTTTTTAATTTTTTAATTTATTTTACAGATCACAAGTAGGCAGAGCAGCAGGCGGTGGGGGGGGTGGGCAACAGACTCCCCGCTGAGCAGAGAGCCCAATGTCAAGCTCAGTCCCAGGACCCGGAGATCAGGACCTGAGCCAAAGGCAGAGGCTTAACCCACTGAGCCACCCAGGTAGCCCAGGTACGAACACTTTCAATTTAACTGTTGTCACCCCTCCTCCAAACTGGCACAGCTTAGCACTGAGAGAGCTGCTTTTGGTGCCTGATTTCTCTCACAGGGGAAACAGAGAATAATGTGAGCATCCAGCTTCCCCAGCCTTTTGGGGCACTGCTCAAGAGGGTGTTTCACCTCACTAAGAATGCTGAGGGAATAGATATAGCTAAATAACATGGGGCAGCTAAGAACAAAGAAGGGGTGAGGGCTCAAAGACTTTGGTCAATGAGACCTTTGGCAGCCCACAGACCCCCGTGCCTGGTGCCCACTGCCCCTGCAGATGGCAGCTCCACATGCTCTCACAGATGGCTCATGGATCTCATAGCCATCAAGGATCTCAGAAGTTGGCTTGACTCTGCAAGACTGGGAGAAGTGCACAACCTTAAGATTGCTCCTTCAGGAGGGAGGGAGAGGCGTGACGCTTGTGCTCATCATCACAGCATCTCAGAGCACAGCCATTAGTAAAAGGAGTGGTTGACTCTTAAGCACGTGGCACAACACTGCAGTGTAGGGAGAAAGCACACAATCCTAAAACTTCCACACCAGCAAATGTGTTCATACATTCTGAGAAACTGCAGAATCTCTAGTTTATTTTGAAAGCAAGTCAATAAAGCCTAGAAGAGATGACTACTTCTTCAAATGCACAGATATTAATACAAGGCTATAAGGGACATGAAGGTTAGGGAAACAACACAACTAAAGGCAGAAAATAAATTTCCAAAAACTAATCCCAAGGAAATAGAGATCTATGAATTGCCTGACAAAGAATTCAAAATAATAATCTTTTTTTTTTAAGATTTTATTTATTTATTTGACAGAGAGAGAGAGAGAGACAGAGATCACAAGCAGGCAGAGAGGCAGGCAGGGGCAGAGAGAGATGCAGGCTCCCCACTGAGCAAGGAGCCCGATGCGGAGCTTGATCCCAGGACCCTGAGATCAGGACCTGAGCCAAAGGCAGTGGCCTAACCCACTGAGCCACCCAGGCCCCCCCAAAATAATAATCTTAGAGAAACTCAATGAACAGCAAAAGAACATAGACACCAAGGGAAACCATAAAATAAGAACTGAACTGAAATTCTAGGGCTGACAAATACAATAAATGAAATGAAAAATGTAACCGAGAGCTCTAAGAGCAGACTCAAGCAAAAGAATCAATGAACTCAAGACTGATTGATTGATTTATATTTTAAAGACATCATCTTAAATTATCCAGTCAGAGGGGCAAAAAGAGGAAAGAATGAAAAAAAAATGAAGAAAGGCTATAGGACTTAAGGCATACTATCAAGAAAAGCAATATATGCATATTGGAATCCCAGAAGAATCAGAGAAAGAGAAAGGAAGAGAAAGCTTATTTAAAGAAATAATGTTGAAAACTCTTCAAATATGGGGAGGGAATGGACATCCAGATGCATGAAGCTCAAAACCCCCAAGACTGGAAAACCTAAAGAGGTCTACACTGAAACACTTGTAATTAAATTGTCAAAAGTGAAACACAAAAAACAAATTTTAAAAAGCAGCAAGAGAAAAGGAGCTCATTGCCTACAAGGAATGCCCAAAAGATTATGAACAGATTTTTCAGCATATAAACCTAGCAGGTCACAAGAGAGTAGGATGATTTATTCAAGGTACACAAACAACAAAAGTAACAGCAAACTGCCAACCAAGAACACTATACCCGGCAAAACTGTTCTTTAAAAAAGGAGGAGAGTTAGACTCCAGACAAGTAACACTAAGGAAGTTTGTCACCACAAGACATGCCTCACAAGAAGTGCTAAAGAAAGTTCCTCAGGTTGAAACGAAAGAATGCTAAACAACACAAAAGCATATGAATGTATAAATCTCACTGGTAGGGACATCCGAGTGTCTCAGTCAGTTAAGCATCTGCCTTCAGCTCAGGTCCTGATCACAGGGTCCTGGGATCTGCTTGCAGGGAGCCTGCTTCTCCATCTCCGCTGCCCCCCCCTTCTCATGTTCTCTCTCTCTCTCTCAAATAAATAAATAAAATCTTAAAAAATAAATCTCACGGGTAAAGGTAAATATATAGATAAACACAGAATAATGTTATACTGTAATGGTGGTGCAAATTTAACCCTAGAATAAGTTAATAGATAAAAGTTTTAAGAATAACTATAACTGAAAAAAATCTGTTAATACATATGTAATATAAAAGATACAAATTATGACATCAATAATACCAATAACATCAATAATGAAGTGTATGTGTATGAGGTAAAAGTGTATTTTTATGCAATTGAAGCTTTAAAATGGACTGTTATGTTTTATGTAAGCATCAGAGCAGTTACAAAGAAAATACCTAAAGAAAATGTACAAAAGAAAAAGGAATCAAAACATAACAATATGAAAACTCATCAAATCACAACAGAAGATAGCAAGAGAGTTAGAAAGGGAAAAATGAACTACAAAACAGAGAATGATTAATGAAATGGCAGTATGATGTCCTTTCCTGACCATCATTACTTTAGATGCAAAGGAATTAAACTCCCCATTTAGAAGACATAGAATGGGGACGCCTGGGTGGCTCAGTTGGTTAAGCAGCTGCCTTCGGCTCAGGTCATGATCCCGGCGTCCTGGGATCAAGTCCCACATCGGGCTCCTTGCTCAGCGGGGAGCCTGCTTCTCCCTCTGCCTCTGCCTGCCATTCTGTCTGCCTGTGCTCGCTCTCTCCCACCCCCCTCTCTGATAAATAAATAAAATCTTTAAAAAAAAAAAAAAAGACATAGAATGGCTGAATGGAGAAAAAAAATTAGATGGAGCTGCATCTGTCTAAAAGGAACTCATTTTAGGGGTGTCTGGGTGGCTGAGTCAGCTGATCGTGGGAGTCTTGATTTCAGCTCTGGTCATGGTCTCAGCGTCAGGGATTGAGCCCCCAGCTGGGGTCTGTGCTCACTTTGGAGTCTGCTCGAGATTCTCTCTCTCCCTCTGCTACTGCCTCCCCTCTATCTCTCTGTCCCTCTCAAGTAAATAAGTAAATCTTTTTTAAAAATTAAAAAAAATAAAAGGAACTCACTTTAGATTCACATATAAGACACACATAGGCTAGGGGCACCTGGGTGACTCAATTGGTTGAGTGACTGACTTTTTTTTTTTTAAGATTTTTATTTATTTATTGACAGACAGAGATCACAAATAGGCAGAGAGGCAGGCAGAGTGGGGGGGGGGGGGGAAGCAGGCTCCTCACTGAGCAGAGAGCCCGATGGGCTCAATCCCAGGACCCTGGGATCATGACCTGTGCGGAAGGCAGAGGCTTTAACCCACTGAGCCTCCCAGGCGCCCCGAGTGGCTGACTCATAATTTCAGCTCAGGTCATGATCTCCCAGTCCCAGAATCAAACCCAGTGTGGGGCTCCACACTCAGCAAGGAGTCAGCCTGAGATTCTCTCTCTCCCTCTGCCCCTCCCCACACTCCTGCTCTCTCTCTCTCAAAATAAATAAATCTTTTTTAAAAAGGCACATATAGGCTAAAAATTAAGGGATGAAAATTTATATTCCATGCAAATAGTAACCAAAAGAGAACAGAGGTGGCTATATTTATAGCAGACAAATAGACTTTAAGTCAAAAACTAACAAGAGACTTGGGGCACCTGGGTGGCTCGGTTGGCCAAAGCCTCTGCCTTTGGCTCAGGTCAATTGATAAAAGGGTCAATTATATTTATAATTATATAATGATACAACAATACATACATATATATACATTATATGTACATATATAATGATATAATGATATTATATAATGATAAAAGGGCCAATTCAACAGGAAAATAGCACAGTTATGAATATGTAGGCACCCAACATCAGAGCTTCTAAATTTATAAAGCAAACATTAACAGATATGAAGGGAGAAATAGATAACAATACAGTAATAGAAGGAGACTTCAATACCCCATTTTCATTTAAGGGTATAACATCTAGACAGGGTGAATGAATAAGCAGAATTGAATAACATTAAAGACCAAATGGGCCTGATAGATATATGCAGAACACTTCATCCAAGAGTAGCACAATACACATTCTTCTCAAGTACACACCCAACATTCTCTAGGATAGATCCTATGTTAAAAGACAAAGCTTAACAAATTTAGCAAGATTGAAATCATCCCAAATATTTTTTCCAAACACAATGGAATTAAACTAGAAATTAATAATGCAAGAAGATGGGAAAATTCATAAATATGTGGAAATTAAATAATACACTCAAGTAACCATTCGGTCAAAGAAGAAATCAAAGGGAAATTAGAAAATATCATGAGAAAACACAACACATGAAAAATTATGGGATGCAATGAAAGCAGTAGTAAGGGAATTTTATGGTGACAAATGCCCACATTAAAAAGAAAGAAAGATCTGAAATAACTAACTTTATAGTTAGTTATTAACTAACTTTATAGTTAGTTATTAAACTTATAAAAAAGGAAGAAACTAAGCCTAATTAGCAGACGAAAAGAAATAAAGATGAGCAGAAATAAATGAAATAGAAACTAGAAAAACAATAGAAAATTTTACAAAACTAAGGGTTAATTTTCTGAAAAGGTTCGTAAATATAAGCCCTTCATGGGACACCTGACTGTATCTGTCAGTAGAGCATGTGACTCTTGATCTTAGGGTTGTGAGTTTGAGCTGCATGTTGGGTGTAAAGATTACTTAAAAATTAAATCTTAAAAACAAATAAACCCTTAGCTAAACTAAGAAAAAAGAGAATACTCAAATAAATAAAATTAGAAATGAAAGAGGATATATTACAACTAATGCCTAAAATTAAAAAATAATCAGGGACTGTTCTGAACAATTATTTGCAAGAAATTGGATGATCTAGAAGAAATCAATAAGTTCTTAGAGACAAACAAAGTGCCAAGGCTGAATCAAGAAGAAATAGTAAGCTGGAAGAGACCAATAACAAAGAAGAAGATGGACTCAATTTAAAAAAAAAAAAAATCCCAAAAAAGGGAAATCCCAGTACCAGATGGCTTCACAGTTGAATTCTACCAAATATTTAAGGAAGAATTAATACTAATCCATCTTAAACTGTTGGTTCCTAAACATTGAAGAGGGGAAAGGCTTCCAAACTTACAAAGCCAGCATCACCCTGATACCAAAACCAGTTAAAGACATCACAATGGAAGAAAAAAGCCAATATCCTTGATGAATATAGATTCAAAAATTCTTAACAAAATATTAGAAAATTGAATTCAATTGCACATTAAAAAGATATACATAACTTATTTTTGGGAATGCAAGGATAGTTCAACATATGCAAATCAATCAGTGTGATCCATTAATTAAAAGAATGAAAGATAAAAATCACATGATCATCTCAACATCTACATTTGATCAATGTAGACAAAGTATTTGACCAAACTAAATATACTTTTATGATAAAAACTGTCACTGAATAGGATATAGAAGATATAAAAGGTCATATATAAAAAAACTACCATTAACATCATACTCAATGGTAAAAAACTGAAAGCTTTTCCTTTAAGATCAAGATAAGACAAAGATGCTCCCTCTTGATACTTCTACTCAACATAGTACTAGAAGTTTTAACCAGATAAGTTAATCAAGAAAAAGACAAGATACCTAAATCAAAACAATCCCATATGCAAACATATAAAAAAGAATAAAATATTTAGGGGATCCCTGGGTGGCTCAGTTGGTTAAGGTCTGCCTTAGCCAACATGACCTCAGCTCAGATCATGATTCCAGGGAGCCAGGATCAAGTCCCACATGTGGCTCCTTGCTCAGTGGGGACTCTGCTTCCCCCTCTGCCTGCTACTCCCCCTGCTTATGCTCTCTCTCTGAGAAATAAATAAAATCTTTAAAAAGTATAAGAATAAAATATTTAGGAATAAACTTGAGGTGGAAGATTGGTACACTGAAAATTATAAAACACTGACAAAAGAAATTTTTTTAAAGATACAAATAAATGGAAGTACATTCTATGTTCATGGATTGGAAGAATTTTTATTATTAAAATGTACATGCAAACCGAAGCAATGTACATATGCAATGTAGGCATTGCAACAGGCAACAAAAGCAAAATAGACAAATGTCGTTACATCAAACTGAACTTCTGCACAGGAAAGGAGAAAATTAACAAACTGAAAGACAACCTCCATAGGTTGCAATATTTGCAAGCCATGTATCTGATGAATGGATAATATTCAAGAAATATTAGGAACTCAAACAATAGTGAAAACAACCAAATAACTTGATTTTAAAAATGGGCAAGGGACCTGAACAGCTGTTTCGCTGAAGAAGATATATAAATGGCCAACAGGTATTTGAAAAGGTATTCAGTATTACTAGTTATCAGGGAAAAACAAATTAAAACCACAATGAGATATCACCTCACATCTGTTAGGATGGCTTTTATTAAAAAAGAAAAAGGTGGGGTGTGCCTGGGTGTCTCAGTTGGTTAAGTATCAGACTTTTAATTTCAGCTCATGTCATGCATATCAGTGAGGCTGTGAGATAGAGCCCCATGTCGGGCTCACTGCTCAGTGCAAAGTCGCTTGAGATTCTCTCTCTCCCTCTTCATTTACCCCTCCCCCTCCTCTCACTGTCTCTATATACAATAAATAAATAAAATATTTTTTTTTAAATATGATTTTTTCATGTCAGTGAGGACATGGAGAAAAGGGAACCTTTGTACACTGTTGGTCAGAGTGTAAATTAGTGAAGTCACTATAAAAATGGTATGGAGGTTTCTAAGAAAAGTAAAAATAGAAATATCATATGATCTATTAATTCTGCTTCAGGATAGCTATCCAAAGGGATTGAAATTAGTACCTTTAAGAGATATCTGCATTCCCATGGTCTCTGTAGCACTGTTTATAATACTGGCGACATGGAAACAACCTAAATGTCCATCTGTGGATGAATGGATAAAGAAAATATAGTATATACTCACAATGGAATATTATTCAGCCATGAAAAAGAAGAAAATCCTGCCACTTGTGATAACAGAATGAGTCTGGTAGATGAAATAAGCCAGACACCAGAGAACAAATACTACATGATCCTATTTATATGAGGAATCTAAAAAATAGTTAAACTCATAGAAGCAGAGAATCTGAGAAGAAGAAATGGAGAGGTATTGGTTGAAGTGTACAAAGTTGCAGTTTTACAGGATGAATATGTCCTAGATATCTACTGTTAAGCATAGTACCTATGGTTAATAACACTGAATTGTATACTTAAAAACTTGCTAAGATGGCAGATCTTACGATGTTCTTATGACACATACAATAAGTAAATAAAGCGGGTGGGAAGACTTCTGAAAGTGAGGGATATGTTTATGACATTATGGCATTAATTGTGGTAATGGTTTCATGTATATGTACTCATCTTCAAATTAATCAAGTTGTATACATTAAATATGTAGAACTTTATCCATGTCAATCATACCTCAATAAAGTGGCTTAAAATATGTATATGCCTTTTGATAAAATATCTATAAATTGGTCCCATTGAAATGCTTGCACATATGCACCAAGATATGCACACATAAGGAAATTTAATGCAGTACATTAAACCTAATGCAGCATTTTACCAAGATATTAGTGTCCCCTCATCATCATATTTGTGCTTCAGGGCCCCCTGGAACATAACTCCAACCCAGGGTTTATCTTGATTGGTCTGCATCCCTAAAGGAGAATTCAGTTGAATGGTTTAAAGGAGAAGCAAAGAATGTTGGTGCTATAAATTAAGGGACATTGGAGGATGGTCCAAACTAATCCAGGATGTGGAAGGAAGGTGGGTGGGGAGGGTGAGAAGGAGCCTATGGAGGGTCCCGGACCCCAGGTGAATTTCATATGGGGATTGTACAGGGCTGGCTGTGTGAGTACCAAGGAAGACTAATCATGAAGAGCCCAGGCTCTGCAGACAGTTTCAATGGTAACATCTAAAGTAGGTAACAGAAGGATTAGCAGTATTAGGGGCAACCTCTGTGGATTAAATTCCAGATGCCTCCCATCTTCCTGGATCAAGATAAGCTCCTGGGTTCCAGTGCCATCTAGTGGAGAAGGGCAAAGACCCCAAATATGAATGACTGGTAGTAGAGTGACTCCATATATTGTCAAGCTGGGATGTTTTGAAAGAGTAAGGGGTTTAGTTATACCAAGACAACCAGTGTAATCTGGGAGAAATGGTCACTGTAATAATAGTAAATGTCTTATCTTCTTTGGAAAACAGGAGAAAATATACAGGCTTCCGTCATGTTATTGCACTTTCTACAAACACTGCATTTTCTACAAATTGAAGGTTTGTGGCAACCCTGCATCAACCAATTCTATCAGTGTCATTTTTCCAACAGCATTTGTTCTCTTCCTTTCTCTGTGTCACATTTTGGTAATTTTCACAATACTTCAAACTTTTTTCATTATTATTATTATATTTGTCATGGTAATCTGTGAAAAGTGATTTTTTTTATGTTACTATTGTAATTGTTTGGGGTCACCATGATCCACCACTGTAATATGGCCAACTTAATCAATAATTGTGGTTGGGTCACCCATCTGGCTCAGTCATTAGAGCTTGTGACTCTTGATCTCAGGGTCATGAGTTCAAGGCCACGCTGGGGGTAGAGTTGTTTAAAGCAATAAATAGATAAAATAAATGTGTGTGCTCTGACTGCTTCACTCACTGGCCTTCCCTTTATCTTCCTCCCTCTTCTCAGACCTCCCTTATCCCTAAGACAGAACAATATTGAAATTAGATCAATTCGTAACCCTCAATGGCCTCTATGTGTTTAAGTGAAAAGAGCCACATGTCTCACACTTCAAATTAAAAGCTAGAAATGATTAAGTTCAATGAGGAAGGCATGTTGCAAGCCACAATAGACTGAAAGCTAGGCCTTTGTGTCAAACAGTAAGCCAGGTTGTGAATGCAAAGGAAAAGTTCTTGAAGGAAATTAAAAGTGCTACTTCAGTGAACACATGAATGATAAGAAAGCAAAACAGTCTTAATGCTGATAGAAAGTTTGAGTTGTCTGGATAGAAGACCAAAGGAGCCACAACATTCCTTTAAGCCAAAACTCAATCCAGAGCCAGGCCTAACTTTCTCTCCAAATCTTTGAGGGCTGAGAGAGGTGAGGAAACTGCAGGAGAAAAGTTTAAACCTGGCAGAGGTTTCCTTAAACATCAAAGTGCAAGGTGAAACAAAGCACAAGTGGTTCAGAAGATCTAGCTAAGATCATTACTGAAGGTGGCTACACTGAACAACAGATTTTCAATGTGGATGAAATCGCCTTCTTCTATCGGAAGAAGATGCCGTCTTGGCCTTTCACAATTACAGGGGAGAAGTCAGTGCCTGGCTTCAAAGCTTCAGAGGACAGCCTAGCTCTCCTCTTAGGGACTAATGCAGCTGGTAATTTTAAGTTGAAGCCATTCTGAAGTTGAGCATTCTGAAAATCCTAGGGCCCGGAAGAATTATGCTAAATCTACTCTGCCTGTGCTCTAGAAATGGAACAACAAAGCCTAGATGACACCACGTTTGTTTACAAGTGATTGACTGAATATTTTAATCCCACTCTGAAACCACTGCTCAGAAAAAAGATTTCTTCAAAATATTACTGCTCATTGCCAATACACCTGGTCATCCAAGAGCTCTGATGGAGATGTACAAAGAGATCAGTGTGGCTTTCATGCCTGTTAACTTAACATTCCTTCTGTAGCTCGTGGATGAAAGGGTAATTTTGTCTTTCAAGTCTTGTGATTTAAGAAATATGTTTCATAAAGCCACAGCTGCCATAGAGAGAATTGTTCTGATGGATCAGAGGAAAGTTGATTGGAAACTTCTAGAAGTGATTCACCATTCTAGATGGCATTAGGAACATTCATGATTCATGGTAAGAAGTCAAAATATTAACATCACCAGAATTTCAGAAATTGATTCCAACACTCACGGGTGACTTTGAGGGGTTCTAGACTTCAGTGGAGGAAGTCACTGCGGATGTGGTGGAAACAGCAAGAGAAGCAGCATTAGAAGTGGAGCCTGAGGGTGTGCAAACTCATGATCAAATTTGAATGGGTGAAGAGTTGCTTCTAATGGATGAGCAAAGAGTGGTTTCTTGAGAGGGGATCTACGCATGGTGAAAATGCTGTGAAGATTGTTGAGATGACAATAATGGGTTTAGAATCTTTCCTAAACAAAAGCAGTGGTTGGCTTTGAGAGGATTGACTCCAGTTTGGAAAGAAGTTCTATGGGTAAAATGCTGTCAAACAGCATTCATGCTACAGAGAAGTCATTTGTGAAAAAAGAGTCAATCGATATGGCAAACTTCATGGTTGTCTTATTTTAAGAAATTGGCCCAGCCACCCCAAACCTGCGCAACCACCACCATGATCAGCAGCCAAAACATGGAGGCAAAACCCTCCCCCAGCAAAAAGATTGACTTCCTGAAGCTCAGATGATGTTTAGTATTTTTAGCAACAACAACATTTAAAATTAAGGTATGTACATTTTTTTCTTTCAGAATAATGTTGTGCATTTAATAGACTATAGTCTAGTGTAAACATAAGTTTT